>NC_073353.2:25502500-27902500 GCF_027580225.2 Misgurnus anguillicaudatus
AGTATTCAAATACATAAATGACCACATCATCATCAAGATTATTGTCTGACTTTGAAGCAACACCGTAGCATCACCGGCCCATTTATTGACAGTACATCTTCGGGTACCAGAGTGATTGATGCACGAGACCCCTCCTCTGAATTCAGCATTAAATGTGCGCAGAATAATCGGATCTGATTTGGCCAAACAGACAGCGCAAAGATGCAGTCATATGAATAATGGAGCATGGCAGCCGCAGTATCACTCCGATAATTTGCCAGCTGGTCATTGAATGGCAAAGCATGTGTTAGCCATTATATGGTTTCATCATAAAATACCTCATCCTCAAGAACATCAAAAGACGCAGGATTAAACTTCATCTCTTTTAAAACTCAAATCAAAGTGAAAGTGCGGTGTACAAAAAGCACACGTTTATTCTTTCGGGCTAACGTGGGATTGATGTTTCGCAGATTGATTAAAATTGTAAGATCTTGGATTTTGTCAAGTTTCCTCGCATTAAATTTAATAGATGGAAAGGGAGTGGGGAAATCTGCAGTGATGTATTTTTGCATCTGGCAGAATTAGATATTGTTCTTCCTCTGCAAGAATGAAAACTCAAATTGCTTTGCTGATGTAATTGTCTTGACAAACCCAAAGGACAGAAGCTTTATTTCATTTTGAGCGTAATGTTTGAGAAATAATCTGGCTAATTTCACTTAGCGTAGAGCAGGAAATTTGCACAAATCATGTGATTTTCTTTGGCTAAATACAAAGTTATGTTTGCTTTAAGCAGTATCATATGATCAAAGATGATTATGTGAAGATGCTTTTTTAATTGTATTTGTAAGTAAACAAATGACACAGAAAACAGCAATCCACACTCTAGGAAATAAATGGTCCTTCACAGTGATGCTAGGTTTTCATTTAGCAAACATGTTGCCTTACTGTGGGTTTACACCAGATGCGAGTTCAATGATTTGCGCAAGTAGATTACATACAAAGTCAATGCAAAGACGCGATCAGAAGCATCCTCGCATGGGGCGATGTGAATGACGTGATATGGGCGTTTGCTGTGAAAACACGCTCTATTTGCCTCAAACGCATCTTCGCCCAAGTTGAAAATATTCAACTTGAGCGAAAAATTCACATGACACGAAGTTAAATCCCGCGAGTAATCTAGAGCAAGCAACGCGATGCGATTGCATGCTTCGCGTTTGGTGTAAACCCACAGTTAACGATTTGCGCGAGTAGATTACATACAAAGTCAATGCAAAGACGCGATCAGACGCGTCCTCGTTTGGGGCAATGCGAATTACGCGATATGGGCGGCGCGTTTGCCGTGAAAACACGCGCTATTCGCCTCAAACGTGTCTTTGCCCAAATTGAAAATATTCAACTCGAGCGAAAAATTTCCATGACACGAAGTTAAATCCTGCGGGTAATCTAAAGCAAGCAACGCGATGCTATTGCGCGCTTCACGTTTGGTGTAAACCCACAGTTACTGTGGGTTCACACAAGACGCGAGTTTAACGATTTGCGGCAGTAGATTACATACAAAGTCAATGCAAAGATGCGACCAGACGCGTCCTCGCGTGGGGCGATGTGAATGATGCGATATGGGTGACACGTTTGCCACGAAAACGCGCGCTATTCGCCTCAAACGCGTCTTCGCCCAAGTTGAAAATATTCAACTCGAGTGAAAAATTTGCATGACACGAAGTTAAATCCAGCGAGTAATCTGGAGCAAATAACGCGATGCCCCGGCATTTCTAAAGTAGCAACACACTTTCAGTTCTTTAACCTGCATAATCCTTACTTCACACACATGCTTTCCAAGCATGTTTCCTATCTCCTTTTTAAAGTGTCCTTGCGGTTCTGGCTTCAAAAGTGAAACGGACTGAAGTTTGTGCTGACTCGGCCGACTTTTCCTAAGACAAAAGGCTGGATCATTAGCCATGGGGATCTGAAATGTGACTTGGCAGACAATCACGGTGTATGATCAAACAACTTGTCAGTATGTTCTGTCGAAATGAAGGGGTGCAGCAAAAAATAATTCAATAGAGGATCAATCAAGTTCGCGAGCAGTGAAACAAATAGTGCTGATGATGCAAACGTGGGGCCGTCCCTTCAGGACACGACGCTTCATTTGGATATTTGTTCTCCCTCATGAATGTTCCATTACGTGATACCATGGACTGCTAATCACATTCCGCGAGAAAGACGGTGCTTTTAGGAATGTTGAAAAGAGAGAAGTTCTTTCTAATCTTTGAAATACCTTAAAAGTGACAGAATGCTTTCTCCTGCCAAGATGTAAGGGTTAGATAGAGAGATAAATATGCTGTGGTCAGCTAAGAGTAGCTTGCAAGCAGAGAGGCAAATTTAATAATGTATTATCATTCACTTGAGAAGATGAAATCTCCTTGTCCATCACAACACGCCAAGGCCGTTTTAAGTTACCCTTCATTTCAAAGGAGGCAATGTGCTGCAAAGACACCTGCTCTGATAAAAGGCAAGATGCGGCTTTTTGGCCTAGAGGGTTGGGGCTTCTCTGTTTGATGGCTTGCCTTCCAAACTCTGCACTCGTAGTTGTTCCCTTTTCCCATCTCTCATTTGCAAATGAGTTTCTGTAAGACTTTTTGTTTTGTTGTCGAAGGGCAATTAGTATGAACTTGGTTCCATATGCAGCATGGACGGTCTCTTTGTGAATTCTAAGTACACGTTCGAGCATCTGCCCTTAACTGTATGCGCACTGCTGTGAACAAATTTACCCGCTTGCCCTTGGACAGAGGAAATGTAACAATTAGCAATACCGTTTCTGATGTTGCTAATGTGTGATTTAAAATGCAAAACAAACCTTATGAACAACTGTTGTAATAAGGCAAGGCTGACCCTGAGATTGTTTCTTCACCCCTGTACTGCGCACTAGACATAGCAATTAAAAACCTTAAAACTCCTCACCAATGTATGTTTTGTTTTGTAAACATCTGAAACCGATTTACCAGACATAACAAATGTAAAAGTGCATTTTGTTTACATTTCGTTTTTTTATAACAACTAGTCCTAAATTCTGGAATAGGATTAGCTGTGTTTGAAGCTGTTGTAAAATGATGATAAATGCACACCTGTGATTGTTTAATGTGTTTAAATGTTGCTCTTGTTAGTGAACTTTATGCCACAGGGCTGTTGAATGCTTTATTCTGATTGGTTGATAAATGTTCCATGGGTACCTGTCAAATGTCTTGAAATAACCACCAGAGCAATGTCTTAAGGGCTCATTATAGTTGTGCGTAGGTCCTACGGTGTAGCCACGATAGAGTAGGTTACGCAACGGTTTTCATTTAGACTTTTGCGTTGACGTGGAAACACACATGCAGAACGCTGGCAGGCAGTGTCCACGCATTTAACCACAGTAGCAGCACGACCGTCAATGAAGAAGCAGCTGGGCAAGTTTAGCCCACAAATGAAGATGAAGAATCAGCTTGTTGTGTATGTTTTTAGAAGACCAGCAGTGATGGAAGTAAATAAACAGCAACTTTTGCTGCAGTTTGAGTTAAATCACTCCTCAACTTGGGCCATCTTTGTTCTCACCGTCGCAAACGAAAATATTTATGACGCATTTTTTTCTCCTGACGGGAGGGGTTCTAGTGGACCAATCACAGTGCTTGCAGTCCGCGTAGAACTGACGCGCTGTTAAAAATTTGCCGAGGTGCACGTCAACCTATGCCGACGCTACGGATAACCTACGGTGTAGCTACGACATAGACCTTACCCACGACTATAAATTGGACTTTAGATCCTTTTTACCCCTGGTCACTTCATGCATTTTCTCTGATCGTATAGCTATTCGATTGTAAAAAGACCAAGTGTAATGCCCCCCGAAGCGTTTTCGCCCAAACCACTTCAGGAGGTGGTCTGGGACACATTTCAGATTAAACTGGACATGTGTAAATACATCTGATTGATGAAGTCACGTATGTCAGCGCTTTGCTCCTCCCAAACGTCACTCCCACATTAGCCGGCAGAGAGGTAAACAAAGAGGATACGCTCATTGCTTTATGAAGCGACGGCAGTGGGTAAAAAAACTTTCTAGAACCAATAAAATAGTCCAATGACAGAATCGATTATCTTAAAGAGACAAAACTTTCAGAGAGCGTTTTGTTACGCGCTTTGCCCTGTCATGGACCTTTAAATCTGTAATGTGCGCTTCACCTCGTGCCCTTGCCTAACATACAGTAAGTGCTGCCTTTTGTTGTAAAGGCTTCGTCTAAAGTTTTTTAAGGCGGAGTAATAAATAGTGCATTTGTGTTTTGCACTGGAATAGAAGATCAGATTAATATCCGATCAGCCAAGACGCATTTATGTGGCGAATGTAATTGGAACGCTTTTAATAAATCAGATAGCAATCCAATCAGAGAAAACGCATATAGTGACCAGGTGTAAAAGGCAATTTCCTTAGCAATTTCTGTGGTAACCGTGGTATAAGCAGAAAAATTTACTCCGGTCCTGAATTATTGGGATATAATACTCAGCTTTGCGCAACATTACACCTTGGGTGTGCATTGTTTTTCGAAAAATTAAATGGCTTGTTGTCAATTATCCCTTACATATTGAACTTAGATAACTGTGAATAATAAAAAAACAGTGAATTTCAATTCAACATCTATCTATCATAGTGCTGTTTCTAGCGTTTTCTTTTACCAATAAGCCACTCGAACTTGTGCTTAACAGTGATTTATTACTGTCAAATTGAAACGGTCTTATCAAGCTGCCGAGTCCTAGCTGACTTTAGGGCATAGTGTGTCAAATAAAAAATTTTGACTCTTTCGTAATTAGCAACGGATACTTAGGACTTTTATACCCTTTCGCTGCGAACAAAATTGTTCCTAATAAAAGAAAAAAGGGGGTGGAAGACTTAATTTTCATTCTCTCGCAGTGCTAGACGCATATTTGAAAGCTCGTCTGAGTGTTGCAGTCACCTTGACTTTGCAGTCACTGGCCTAGAGACGCTGTTGCTTATCCCGCCTAACCCCTGCCCGTCAATTAGGTGTTTAAAAATTAATCTCTTTAACTGGAAATTTCTTCCATCTGTAAACGGAGTGTTATTAATTCAAGCTGCGCAAAGCCAATGCTATGAATAATGTTATCAAAACAGATTTCCACACGTTTAACACATCACCCCTTTTAAAAATTCGAAGGATTTTTTCCTGCGAACCAGCCACAAACGGATTTGCATCCTTTTTTCTCTGCACACGAGGACGTCAGACTGAGAGCTCCTAAGCTTTGCTTTTTAAAAGTTTACATTTACATTTCTCTTTTGTCTTTCTTCTTTGGTCTCCAAAGCGGCTCAGTACATAGAGCCTGGATTAGTGCCAGAGTCGATTGTCGCCCAAACATCCTCGTTCCCTGTAGGATTGCCTGGAATCACATTAATATGTCTGCCCGTTTTCGACAGAACACACTTCACTGTGATCAGACTGCAGACTATTTTCCATTTCTCAGTGTTGAAGTGCTTGTTCTGTCAAAGTGTTTTGATTATGTAGGGATTTTTCCTTGTTGTTTAAATTTTTAACTATTTCTAATGCATTTGTTGTTGTGTAAAGATAACATTACTTCATTCTCCAAAGCAGCTATCATGTTAAGTCAACAAATTATGAAATGAAGACAAATCCATAAATCCTCCGTATAATGTCTACCAACCGACATACAAAAGAACGTTAAGCACTTGAGTTTACCGAAGGTTCAGATGTGTGACCGTAGTAATCAAGATTTCAGGTTGTATGCCAGTTAGCATCCATAAATGTGCTAAGTCTGGCTTTAATTCATTGCATGCTGTTTTTTAGACTATATACTACAACATGTTTGAGTTTCACACTCTGATGATCGTCACCTTCGTCACAAATCACAAACAAGACCCTCCACTACATACAATTCTTGTATATGCTTGCTTTTCAAAAAGCAATTAAATTCAAGCCTTTTGAGGGTATTAGTTACTCATCCTTCTTTACCTTCATTAATCGGGTTATGCAACCCTCTCTCGCCAACACTCCATCTATCTTCGAGGAGGGTCTGGTTACGACAACGATGGTTGTCATTGTGCAGCGAGTGTGGCCTTCCTGTAGGACACTCACTTGAAGAAACAAAAGTAGTGGAGGGGCTTTTTTATGCAGCCATCACAGGCAGTCAAGCCTTTAATCCTCAGCGGTCCGATAATGACATCCCTTCTGCATTTATTACACTGAGGAGCAAGGAAAAACGCTGACTTTGAACAAATGAACACTCTGACCTTTATGCAATAAATATGACACGAGCCGTATAAAAAGACAAGATATCTTCTTCTGCTGGGGCTTGCGTCACAGGCCCTGCCGAGCTTCAACATCAGAAAACAAGATGTTTGTAATACTGTACACGAACCAGAAACATGAAATATATTACGTTTTCAACAAGGTTTTCAAGACTCCCACATGGTCTGTGTTAACATGTAAATCTTGTGCAATGGTTGAAATGGGAAAAAATACTGTAAGGGCTGTCTGTCACTCCCCTTGACCCCCACCATGATGCCACCATTAGATTTGTTATTTTATCAATGGGATAAATGACCATATATAATTATTTCTTAGTCTCTTTATTAGAATACAACACATACAATATATAATATTATTTTAATAGTTATAGGGGAGAGCAGGGGCGAAAGTACCATTTTTCAAAAACAAGCAAACGTCATTTTAAAAGATAATGTATTAGACAGAGATATATTTTTGCTGTGGTCAATAACCCACAAGTGTGGTCTATCAATACCAGGTGGAATTTTGTAAAAAATGTAAAACAACAAGTATAATTTCACTTTAAACATCAGTAGTAAACTGTTACTTTCGACCCCACCTGCAGGGACAAAAGAAACACAACAAAACAAGATAGATTTTTGTGTTACACATGTTTTTATTAAATATACATGACTATGACCTTGTTTATATGTAACTGAAAACATATTTTGTAATTTATCTTTGTAAAAAATAATGAAATTACATTTCAGTTTTATCAAATGTTTCAAAAGTATGAAGCCGCTAAGGGGACATGGAGCAAAAATTAGATAAAGTTTAGTTTCGCATGTGCACGCGAAACTATCGCGTTTAGTTTTGCATGCACACGTGAAACTTTCATAACGTAAAAGTTTCATGTGAGCACGCGAAAGTTTCACGTGAGAACGCGAAAGTTTCATGTAAGCACGCGAAAGTTTCACGTGAGCACGCAAAAGTTTCATGTGAGCACGCGAAAGTTTCACGTGAGCACATGAAACTAAACTTTTGAATTTTTTTACTCCAATGTCACTTTAGGGGGTCGGTACAAACGCAACCAACAGTACAAACGTACATTTTTGAGAATAAAAAAAATTTGACAGTTTGAACACTATGAAAATGAAATGAAATCAAATTAGAATAATATCAATTTTAACATATACAACAGTATTAGCAGCGGGACAAAAGTAACAAGTGTTACTTTCGACCCGACAGGATCTCCTAACGTTTAAACACAATTTACTTTTATAGGAGAAAATCGCTTTGTTACTTTCGTCCCGCATTACTTTCGCCTGTTCTCCCCTACTGTTCATAAGCTAAAGTGTCAAGTATTTAGTGTGACCTCCCCTTACACTTGAGCAATAGCAGGAACCTGCTTTAAACTAAATGAAATAAAACCCTAATTTCTAATTATTATCTAATGAGTTTAGGACGTCAGTCTCCTCAAAAGAGTTCAAGATGTGCTTAGTGCCCAGACCTTAATAAAGACCCCCCCCCCAAACAAAAGTGGATGGTCATTTAAACTTTCCTAAAATATTTATTTATTTGTTTATTTCATGTTTATGTAGTTATTTATACATTTACTGTATGTACGTGCAACTATAAGGGCCCAGATGTTTTATGATGTCACCGCCAGCAATAGTACTTTGCAAGTCCTGCAGCATAAAGGGTGCTTTTGTTTTTATCCCTGACCGCGTGCGACAGTTAAGGATTTATGAAGATTTCCTCCCCTTCGCCTGCCCATCTGTGCGGCTGTCTTCAGCATGGCCTTGAGAATATGTTTCAATTTATTAAGCCAAACCAAAGGACTCATTATTTCAGAAGAGGGCCGCGGAGTGACACACAGAATTGGTTATTAATGGAAAGTCTCTGCCACAGGGCAGTTGAAATTTAATGATATCCTACAAGAAAATATGATGGTGTCACTTTCCCAAAAGTCATGCGAAATGTCAGCGTTTTAAGGTCCCGCCGCTAATTTTATGCCCGTGCACAGTAATGTTTGGGAGCGCGTTTAGGAAACACGGCCCAGTGCCTGTGCTGATTATCCCCCCTCACCTTCCCTGTGCTCTCAAATGGGTTTGTGCAGCAAGCGATTTAATCTCTAAGTGTAGGGAACATTAGTGGAGAGAGAGAAAAGTGAGAGAGAGAGCAGCAGAGTGCATTTCTCAAAGATAAGGCTTTCCGAGCCAAATGTTACCTGCTAATCCAGGTCCGACCGACTTCAGCACTTGACTTTGGCTCTCAGCAGGAATTTGGTAATGGCTAATTTTCATCTCAGAATTAAAGAGCAGAAAAGAGCAAAGCGGAGTGGTTGTATGCGTGTTATGGACTCTGCGGTAGATAGGCGCATAACATGTATGCCGTAGTATCTGTTGTGTTCATGCACAACATATGCACCTTTAAGTCATTCTAAAGGAATTTACCCATTACGGATCACAGCACACATTTCTCACTGTGGTTTAAATGTGAATATATGCTGTAAAGGTAGAATTATTTTTCATTTTCCATTTCTTTGTTTTGTAAGGCAGCAATGTTTTGATATTCCTCAAGCATTATGATGACAGGTTTGTTCAGACCCAGTACTGAAGTATTACATTTATGCAATTACTTCAGGGTGGACTGCTTACAGACCTCATTTAAACTCTATTTTCTAGGTCATTTCAGCCTTAGGTGTGCTGTCTGTTATTGCTAAACTTTATACTTTTGGGGAAAAAAGATAAAAAATCTTGCACTGGCTTACATTAAACGAATATAAATGTAACATTTATAAAAAGAAAAGTAATGTTGCTTTTCATTCTTGAAACTATTTAACTTATCTGACTTTACTTTAAAAAATTGCATTATGTGTTAATTTTGTGTTAAATACCACTTTGATAGAGATTTATACATTATGTACTCAGTACACTGTCAGAAAATGTTGTTAAAATGTGAAGAGTTTGGTTTTAAAACGCGATAAACGTTTTTTTTTTTATAGTTACCGCCAAAATCAGTATTGTATCTGGTCAATTGTATCTGGTAAAAAGTAAATTCTTCATTTTACGCCAAAACCGATATCAGCCGTGTTATTCTGTCATCTTTTTCCCAAAACGCAATATACGCCAGTCCTCCTTCTCTGCAGAACGCAATAAATCCGCTCAACAAATCACAGCGCACCATTCCAGGCATTGTAAACAAACAATGGCGGTGCGTTGAATACACACAGAATCCTAGTTTTCCTCATCTTGTACTTCCTGATCAACAAACAAACAAAATAATACTTTTGATGACATTGATAAACCTGTGGTGGTTTTCTATGGCGGGAAAGAAACGTAAATCGAATAATTTACATGAGGCACTTGGGCGAAGGAAAAATGCCGGCTGTTGCTTGTTTTCACACGACAGCATCAATACTAACACATTGACCCCAGGAGATCTTATGAAAAACTTTACATTATTTTATGCGAAGTCAACGAAAATCGAGCAGAACCAAAAAAAAAAAACATTTTACAGCTGATCGCTGTCAAAAAATTTCAGCGACGACGTCTCAAGTATGAAAGCAGCAATGACAGCGTTCTTAATATGACAAAGTAAGTGTTTTGATTAATGCCATCATTGTTTATTTTATAAATCAGTGTATACAACTAGTCAACTAAATGAGTATAACATGGCAAAGATGAATGCATACTTATATATTGATTCAACAGATTTATAGTATTTTGAGAAGAGAAAAAAACATTTCATGGATTTGTTGCTTTTTGTGTAAAAAAATAATCAGTTTTTATAATAAATCTTTCAAAATCAAATTATGGATTTGAATTTTAATGTTATTATAACCTAAAGATGCTATGTGAAAGTTTGTAACAGAAAATAGTGGTTTTCATCTTGGTATAGAAAACACATTTTACCAAAATTAGTCAAAATGGATTTATTGCGTTTTGGAACCAAACTCTTCATGTACCCCAGCTGTCACTGGGATGGTACGCTATTAAAAAGTGCAGCTTTGGACCTAAAGACTTCATATGAGTACCTCAGAGGTATAAATTGGTACCAAAGAGAGCTAATTAGTACCTCAAATATACATATTAGTACATAGTGGAACCAAATGTATATGTATCTCTACCCAGTGGTACATATTTGGACCTTTTCAAAGGGTACTGCCTCAGTGACAGCTGGTGTGCATATTTTGAACCATTTACCAAGGCCCAGTTTCAATACAATTGCTTACTGTAAGAAACCTTTAGAACCACAAGAGTAAGGTTTTGTTAACATAAGATTTCTTTCAATCGACTGAAAAGCCTAAAACTGTGCTTATCTAATACTTAAACCTCATTTTTACTGAATGCTTACCTGCTATCAGGTTTTGCATGCCATAAAAACAAGTTTGTTCAAAAATGCGTTGCAGTCCGAACCTGGCCCTTTAAATGTAGGCTATAAAAGCTTTAAGTCAATACTGTAAAATCAGTTTGCTGTTGAAATATTTAATGGAATGCAGAAGAAAGAGAAGCTGATGCAGTTTTAAAGATTAGCCTCTGTGTAATGTGGTGTTGTCTCCCTTTTATGAGACTGAAAGGTCATAACCACTCCCCCGGAAGGAGGCAACTTCTTCAGCCCCATTGGCAGGTCAAATAAAATGTAATTGTCTGCTGTAGGCAGAGGCAGCCTTTGCAGGGAGGGAACTGACATCCTCCAGATTTTAAACATTCAATTCTCCTGCTGCGAGGAACACAGGTTTGCAAGGACACAGGCTTCACCTGTCAATATATCACAGTGACTGGCTAGCCAAAATGCTGCAATGCTTTCTCTTTCTTTCTCTCTCTCTCTCCGTTTCTCCTCCGGCTCAGTGCCTTCATTGGAGAAATCAGCTGAAAGGTCCGCTGGGACCTCAATTCAAACACCGCAACTCGCAACATATGGCAGATTTTCAGCTCCCAAGGTCAATTAAAGCTATTTATTGCGGGAATGTTGCTAAATTTCCCAAGGTTTCCTCCCAATTCGTCGCAGAACGTCTTGTCTATCATATTAAAAATCAGTTGAGTGCTTTGCGCTCTCCTTGTCTTGACTTTCCATCAAAGATATCAAAGGGTTTCGAGATGGGTTTGAGACATTTTATCTTGTCTTATCGCCAACATCTCTTTCGCTCTCCCCTTTTCCTCGCCGCAGCCTTGTCCAAACGCTCCGCGCAATACAAATCTAATAACATGTAAATTGGAGATAAGCCCAGATCCCTCCAAGTGATATTTTTTACATTCATAGTTTGTCAAGTCGATTTCTAAGCCCCTGTTTTAGCAGCACAACACATAAGGACTGAGAGAATTAACTAGAAAGGTGATTTATCATTGCTACCACACTGTCAAGGACTCCCACTGCTGCCAAAAGAGAAGGGGGGGGGGGGGGGGGTGAGTTTATGTGCGTTTGTGCGCATTGAGTATGTGCGTTGCTTTAAATTATGGCATTTCATTCCGAATGCGTTGTATTTACAGCGTCCCATTTTTATTTGTGGCTCCTATTATCCTGCGAAACAGTTGCGCGTGAAATGTTATTTGTGACACGGCTGACCTAAAAGGATTTCATAAAGATTTTTTTGAGGCTGAAAGCCGCAAACGGACCTGTCACAGCTGCTGCTGGAAGTCTCGGCGGAGAAATATCACCTGGAAAACACAGCTCTCTCCTTCGGTCTCTTCATCACGCTGGCGTCTGGCACTGTAATTAAGTCCAAGTCAATGATTCTAGACCAATGACAGGAAATAAACAACTAAAGCCAAAATGTAGTGTTCAAAACAAGGAACGAATTAGGGGATACTTACAAACACAATTTAGCACCAAAAGATCATTTTTAACATGGTGTCTGTTTTCATGTTTATGTTGTAATATATAAGATAAATATATAAGATTAAACATATACATTTTAAATGTAAGATAACTCCCTCACTGAGTATTTGCTAACTAGCTCTTTAGTTTCATCCTGTGAGACATCCTGTTCGTTTACCTTCCATTGTGTAAATTATCAATAGGACTGTGCATAACAGGAACGACCCTAAAGTTCCTTCTGTAAATAGAGAATGACCAAAACAGATAAACAAAACACTGAGCAATAAAAAATCAGATTACTTTTCGGTTTATGTGGCTGTGATTTACAATAGCAAATTCCAATCCATCAAAATGCTGTTTGAGAGCCGAATTGGTCATTTGAGATGAAATGTGTCGTTTGCTTTTTAATGCATGACAGATTGTTTCCTAGTAACAAAGCAATGTGATCCAGTATTGTATTTGTGGCGATGTCCTGCTGAGTGCAATGCACAAGTTGGTTTAAGCAATGATTTATTATTAACGCCAACGCCAAATCTAGGACCACAATCCCTCACAGAAAACGCGATCACCTGTGTGGGAACACATTTGTGTGAATCCTATCTAAATTCACATGGGAAAACGTGATGATAAGTTGTCCATGTGGGATCACATGTGAAAAACATCACCAACATGTGATCCCATTAAGTTTTACATAGGAACTCGCACAAAGATGTTCAAAACCACATGTTTCACACACTTTAAATGTATGTGGACATGTGAAAAACCTAAATTTGTGTGGTTTAACTGTAAATCAAGTACAGACTTGCTTCTGACATCCAAATGTTTTGCATTTGCTCCACAGTTAAAAACATCTCTAATTCCGATGTATATAAAATCCTTGCATCCAATTCATATAATTCATCCAGTTTACTGTCTCGGTTCATCCTATCACAGAGCAAATCAGTAATAAGTGTTTTGTAAAAACTGTTATTTTTGAAATTTGATTAGGAGCGCACGCACATCCATTAGACAGCCGGCAATTGTCAGTAATGAACTGGAGTAAACTGCTGGTTAAATTGGGAAGAGATTGCAGGAGACCCTCCACGGATTCCTGGCCTTTACTGCGTCCAAGAATTCTGAATCATAAAATCCTAATAGTGGCGCCTGGTATTCAACTGTTGGTTGGCTGAATGTTTCCAGGGCATTTGCAGATGCTCGGAATAATCTCTTATGTTTTGCCGCAATCTGCTGCGGAGATGGTTGAAATAAATACTTTAAACTAATTAATGTAGGACCAGCTGTTACCAAGCCTTGGCTGGCGTTAGTGAATATTGATGGCAGAAGAGGGGCTCCTCAAGTCATGCAGTGTTTGTGCATGATTTAGGGAGTCGTATAAACACATATTAATTCTGTATGAGTGCCTGAATCTGGGCTTTGGTACTCAAAACCGAAATGCAGAATGTTGACTTTTTATGACTTTTTAGTAAGCTGTACTTATTCAAAAGAGGGATGTTCACAGTACAGTGCACTGCATTGTATTATCAGTTTTTGTAAATTAGTAGTGCTTGTTTAGATAGTACTAGTTTAATGAATTATTTGGCAACCACACAGCAACACACTTAAAACAAGCAAACTCTTTAAACAAACTTTAAAGTAACTTAGTTATTTAGTAAGTTATTTTAACCGTGGCTACAACTATTTATGTAGAGATATTATGGTATGTATTCATTGTTCAAATGCATTGTACTGTATATACAGACTTTATACTGTACACTCACCTAAAGGATTATTAGGAACACCTGTTCAATTTCTCATTAATGCAATTATCTAATCAACAAATCACATGGCAGTTGCCTCAATGCATTTAGGGGTGTGGTCCTGGTCAAGACAATCTCCTGAACTCCAAACTGAATGTCAGAATTGGAAAGAAAGGTGATTTAAAGGTGGCATTGTTGTTGGTGGCATTGTTGTTGAATGAGTATTTCACAATCTGCTCAGTTACTGGGATTTTCACGCATAAACATGTCTAGGGTTTACAAAGAATAGTGTGAAAAGGGAAAAACATCCAGTATGCGGCAGTCCTGTGTTGGCGAAAATGCCTTGTTGATGCTAGAGGTCAGAGGAGAATGGGCCGACAGATTCAAGCTGATAGAAGAGCAACTTTGACTGAAATAACCACTCGTTACAACCGAGGTATGCAACAAAGCATTTGTGAAGCCACAACACGCACAACCTTGAGGCGGATGGGCTACAACAGCAGAAGACCCCAACTGGTACCACTCATCTCCACTACAAATAAGAATAAAGAGGTTACAATTTGCACGAGCTCACCAAAATGCACAGTATGTTGTTCCTAATAATCCTTTAGGGGAGTTTTTAAGAAGCCTGAATTATTGTGTTATGTTCTGTATGTTGGTGGTGTGGCCCCGCGAGTTGTCTTTTTTGTGGCTGGCAGGTTGTTGTCTGAGACAGTCTCCCATTCTGATTGGCAGCTCGCTATGACAGTGTGAAGATAGTGTCAGCGCAGGCCTGTGTGGTTTAAAGTGAGTTATGATAGTCTTTGTACATGTTTATGTGTGTGTAGATGGTTTCAGGTTGTAATGTGGCCTGTTCAGTACAGTATGTGTGTGTAGTGATGGATGCAGGCTTATGATAGTGGGAATATGGCTTTGATGGCCAGTGTGTGTGGAGATAGATGTAGAGTTATGATGGTCCATACAGCAGATGGCAAAGGTCTGCCCTTACGGATCTGATGAATGGCAGATGATATAATCAGGGCACTGACAGGTGCTGGCGGTTGTTCACATAAAGTGTGGCCATGAAGTGTGGCCTATCTATCTATCTATCTATCTATCTATCTATCTATCTATCTATCTGCCCATCTATCCATCTATCTGCCCATCTATCTGCCCATCTATCTATCTATCTATCTATCTATCTATCTATCTATCTATCTATCTATCTATCTATCTATCTATCTATCTATCTATCTGTCTATCTGTCTATCTGTCTATCTGTCTGTCTATCTATCTAGCCATCTAGCCATATGTTGTCTATTATTTTTTGTCATTTGCACCTACAGTACATACACTTTTAAATACATTTACTGAAATTAAAATATTTTTGGATGTACCTTTTCAATATAAATTCATAATACTGTGCCTTTAAATCTGAATTAATTACACAAATGTTCCCCTGTTGACAAGACATTAAAATTAACATAATGTACATTACATAAACAGATCATTATTAATGACCATAAAACAGCTAAATTAACCTCAAAACTCTTCTAAAAGAATGAGTCCCCCAAATAACATGTCAAAGCTAAACATTCAGTAAATGTGCAAAGATGAGATTTAGTGACATCTGTGGTACTAAAAAAAATAAAAATAAAAGGTTGAATATGCGTGCATCTTGCCCCATCTTGCTTTTATTGCAGTGCATGCGCACCTTGGCCTGTATCTCTATAAAGTCCATGGTCATGGGTTAACATAAAGGCATCTGCCAAGTAAAAAAAGTAAATTTTATGCATTGTTTATTGCTTCATAAAAAAGATAAAAAAAATTCAGATACTGTAGGTGAGCACACATAATTTGTTTGTTTTAATACAAGCTTCTTTAGATTACTTTCGTTTAACCGCATAATGTTTAGCGAGTTGACATAGCGATTAATCTTGAAAAGCTGTTTTTAAAGACACGCTACACAGTTTTCTGTGATCATCCGCTGTTTTTTCTCCGTATGACATTCAAGAAGTCCCAATGGACTAGGTGATAAAATATATCCTCTTTAATGTGCCAGCCCTTGTTTTTATTTGTCTGCCAAGACATAAAACACTTTTTCTTTTATTTCCAGTGGGTTTTAACAGCAACTCCACCTGTGACATTTAACACCTGCACATTTATGTGTCATCCATCGGCTAGCGAGAGCGAGTGAATAACTGATATTTATTTTACTCCTCTCTTTTGTTCTACCAAGTTTCTCTTGATTCTCTTCCAGTTACAGTATATTGATTTTTTTTTCGCGCACCGATTCCTTTAAGGGGTCTAATCCATTTGGCATTGACGTTGCCAGTCTGCTGAGGGGGGCAGTAGTACTGTTGAAACATGGTCAATGAGGGTTCACCACCTTGTGCCATATGGCCTTTGTTGAGGAGCCAGGGCCCTTGATAATCTCAGTTTGCCATATGCATCTGCTTGAGTGTGGCCTTTTCCTATTAGAGTTTTGGTGCCATATGGAGCGGGTGGGTCTGATTTCTCTTTGACAAGACAGAGAAATTTACTTTCCAAAACATAAAAGGCTAGAAATGCATATTTTTAAAGGAACCCTGCATTCTGTCTCTATGTAAAATCTCTCGAGCGTTATAGCAGCTATAAATACAGAAGCATCAATAACAGAGTGCAGTGCGACGCAGACAGAATGGGCTATCAATCATATGTGCTTGATTGGGCATGCTTGTATAGATGTTAATTTTACATCTCGCAAACAATCTGTGTGTATAAACACCAATCCAGGGAAATAATGATTTATTTTACATCGCTGCATTACATGGAGTGCCTCATCTGTTGTGCTGATGTGTGTGTTTCTGTGTTTGCCACCAGAAGAAACCCCAATGTGCACGCCGACAGCGAGAGACAGCTATGAGAGGTTGTCGCTGGCAGGTCAGGCTTTACCTCCAGGCTTCCCGTCGCCTTTCCTCTTTCCTGATGGACTGTCATCGATAGAGACCCTTCTGACCAACATTCAGGTAAGAGACCGGTAGTTTCTCATCAGAAAGTCAAATGAACTGTGAATGGAATTTTTTATTGATTCAGATTGTGTACTCAACACTAATCAGTGAATTTATTAGATTTAGTTGAACCAATTTAAAAAATATTTTCATAAAAGTGGAACTGTAAGAAAGAAGTTTGAATGAGCTGAATGGGTAAAAAGAATCAGACTTCCCAACTCTAATACAAATTTATACACGACTCACGAGTTCTAGGATGTTTCCAATGAATCATGATATTAAGAGATCTGTCCTCTTAGGCCCCATGTCCATAAAAGCGTTTTTTTCCTGTATCTGACTATGTTTTTAGTTGTTCCAATGGATGCAGTTTTTGTCTGTGCACCAAGATTTGGGGAAGAACGCTCACTTCGTCAATGTCAATTTTCACTTATGCTGTGTACACACCAGAAGCGAACTTTACTATTTGTGCAAGTAGATTACCCACAAATCAATGCAAAGAGACGAATAGATGTCCATTCACGTGGGGCGATGCAAATTATACGAATCTTAAGTGTAAGTTGAAAATATTCAACCCAAGCGGAAAATTCGCATGATACGAAGTTGAATCCCGAGAGTTATCTAGAGCAAGGAACACAATGCTTGCCGTTTGGTGTGTACCGGAGCCTTAAGCCTAGTTTATGGTCGCCCCGTCCGCAAGAGCGCGTTGGTGCGCGCGGCAAAAATGACGTCAACGCGGAGTGGGCGGTCGCGCGCTTTGGGTGCGTGAGACCCCATTGCGTGGCCCTGTGCACGGCATTTTTTGTAACTTTCCGCGCGGCTCCGCATCCGAAAATGCCCGAACTCAAGCCGATTCTGTCCGAGCAGGCAAGCCTGTGACGTATCTCTTTGATCAATCCAAGCAAAACATGTATATATTTATCTGACACTCTGGAAGTAAAGTATGGAAACTTTGCGGTTTAAAACAGGAATTACTTTACATGATTCAGAATGTTTGGCTTATATTTGTATTGAATGAACCACTGGATGAGGAATAAAATACAAACCTTAAGATGTCTGTACTTGTTTGTTTAGTAAAAACGTTAATGAAATGATAATGTTTAATAAAGACATATTTAAAAGATTGTTGTTATATTCATGTTCTTATATTTATATATATCAAACTCTAATGTTAAAAGCACTAGGGTTGTTCCAGCGGACGACTTCTATCCTCTTCTTTGTGTTTGTTGACTTTATTGCTCGCGTCACCGCCTGGTGGTTCAAAAAATAGTGCAACAGCGAGCGCGTTATTTATAAACGCCTCGTCCGTTTGGTGAGACGCGCGGGCGATCCGCGGAGGCTTGCGTTTCAGACCAAAGCGCGAGTATAACAAGCCCTTTAGTCGTCCAATCACAGTGCAGGAAGGGCGGGACAATTACCAAACCAACCAACCGGCGAATCGTACAATGACTGATAAGCAAAACAGAAGCACTGTAGCAACCAAAGCTCTTGGCTGTAGAAATGCTGGCAAGCGGTCATGTGCACAGCAGTGTTGTTTTTGGTAGCCCTTTTAGTTTTAGTCTTAGTCTTTTGGACGAAAATGCTTTTTAGTTTTAGTCACATTTAAGTCACTTATAAACTTGAACTTAACTTCAAAGGAAAACACCACCGTTTTTCAATATTTTACTATGTTCTTACCTCAACTTATATGAATTAAAACAAATAATAAATCTTTTTTTAATATGTGCACTTAATCTTTGTACAGCGCGTCATGTCGTGAAGTGCTGCAAACTATGTGCTCTTCCGCCATACAAAATAATTCTTTTTTATCCACTTAAAAAATCGCCACATTTTATTTTTCTGCCACCTACTTACTCGTGTAACTACTCATGTAACAGTCTTTAAGTAGGGAAAACATGGAAGTGTTTGGTGGCTACTAAATTCATCCCTGTTTGGATCCTAAGGAATGAATGGGGCTAAATGCTAAAACATTCACGATGTGCTGTACAAAGATTAAGTGCACGCATTAAAAAAGATAGTTATGTATTAATTTGTCTAATTGAGGTAAGAACATAGTGAAATATTGAAAAACAGTGGTGTTTTCCTTTAAGCAATCCACCGTCTGGTCGTCATGGTAACTTTTTTTTGCACTCTGTGGACTGGCCATCTGACACGAATGTCATGGTCTTATCACATCATGTGTCATAACACAATAAAAGCCAGTGATTCTCAAGATTACATGTATTGGAAGGAGACAAAACATCAACTTGTTTATTACAGTTCATGGCAATCTTAAACCATATTAGCAGCAGATATTAAAATTTGCTGGGAATGCAATCAGTAAAAGTTCTTTCATCATTTACTTTCTTGTCATTCAAAACCTGTATGACTTTCTTTCTTCTGCTGAACACAAAAAAATATATTTTGAAGAATGCTGGTACCCAAACAACACCGGCCCCGATTGATTCTATTGTGTGGGCAGAAAACCAAGACATTTCTCAAAATCGAAGAAAGAAAGTCATGGAGATTTTGAGTGACATGAGGGTGAATAAATGATGAAAGAATTTTTATTTTGTGTGAACTATCCATTTAAAAATACAACAAACAGGTCCACAATGACTAATGGTCTTTTCAAAAAAATATGGGAAAACTTTATAAGTTTACTTTGTAAATCCTTGTGCACATTACAAAAGAAAAATGCAGCCTTGTACTGTATTTTGGACATAATTCCCTTGATCACCACTGTGGTTATGATGCAAGTAAGACGCGGTCAGAAAGATAAATGTAGTTGATTAGTATCACCTCTGAGACTAATGATGTGGGTACAGTATAGGGAGTGAGAGGTTTGCTCATTGCTCCTGTTATGTGACCATCAGATCTGTTGTGATACTTTCAGCCTTATTGTTAATGAGCAGGACTCAGTTCAGTCAGTCATCTTTAATCATGATTTCCGAGTGAGGTTTTGATTGAACATTCCCACACAAATCAACAAAACAAACCCAAGCAGAAAATTGAGATAAAGCAACTTAGTCTAAATTGGGGTCATAAGCAGGAACAATTAGTATGATATAGCCCATTGCATTTGGCTTAATTGCTTGCGTACAGGGAATAATTGTTTTGAAATGGTCACACAGCGCTGTTTGCACGGCAAATTTTTGTGTTGTTTTGAGACAAGCAGCTATTTCTATATATAGCTGTAGTCTTTGGTCATATTTACCATACTCCTCTATTCTTAAAGAAACTGAAAAGTTGATGTAGTTACATTATGAATCGGATAGATTCTGTCCATTGTGGAGGTTTACAGTATTATTAATGTCACATCACTCTTGATCAGTGTTCATTTTTAGGGTTTGGATTCTGATGTCACATCATTATCAGTACTGTGGACAAATGTCTGCTTTGTATCTGTTTCATTTGTATAATCTAACAGTTTAAAAGACAAAATATAAAGTGACACCATAAAACTAAGCATTTTAACTGTGGTATTTGCAAGCAAATTAGATTTGTTAACCTACCTCCTAAACTGATCATTTTACGAACCACTGCTTTAAGATAAAGTGATTGATTCTAGCAGGTTGCTGACTTATGATGAACACATGTACTGTGTGTGTGGACTGTAAGGTGCATTTATCTTCTGGTTCAGGGTCTGCTGAAGGTGGCGATTGATAACGCTCGCGCTCAGGAGAAACAAGTGCAGCTGGAGAAGACAGAGCTGAAGATGGAGCTGTTTAGAGAGAGGGAGCTCAGAGAGACCCTGGAGAAACAGCTGGCTGTCGAGCAGAAGAACAGAGGTGGGTACCAGCCACATATAGATTCAGCACATGCACACCATTTACTGTATTTCAACAGTGTGTTTCACAGTTCATGTGGTATTTAGGACAGATATTTTACATCATACACTGTAGAAAATAAACAAGTTGTTCTTACTTTTACTTAAAGTGTATGTACATTTAAAGGGACACTCCACTTTTTTGAAAATATGCTAATTTTCCAGCTCCTCTAGAGTAAAACATTTGATTTTTACCGTTTTGGAATCCATTCAGCTAATCTCCGGGTCTGGCGGTACCACTTTTAGCATAGTTTAGCATCATCCATTGAATCTGATTAGAACATTAGCATCGTGCTAAAAAATAACTAAAGAGTTTCAATATTTTTCCTATTTAAAACTTGACTCTTCTGTAGTTACATCGTGAACTTAGACCGACTAAAAATTAAAAGTTGCAATTTTCTAGGCAGATATGGCTAGGAACTAGGGATGCACCGAAATGAAAATTCTTGGCCAAAACCGAAAACCGAAAAAAGGAAACCAAGGCCGAAAAAACGGAACCGAAACACCGAAATAAATGATTATTCCAATTATTAGTACAATTGCATTTATGGCTATCACTGTGTACTAACTTTACTAGGGGTGTGTGACGGATAAAAAACTCACAGTTCGGATCACATTACAGTTTTTGAGGCACAGATCAGATTATTTTTCGGATCAGCAAAAAGCAGGTGGGAAAAATCTAATAAACAATAAAGAAATTGCAAACATTTTTAAAAGAGAACAAAGTTGTACATTAATAAGGTCTGAAATTAGCATTAGGTACAGAAATCAAATTAAATGAATCATGACACAATAAATTAAATATATTATTATTATTTAGAGCTATTTGTCTCTTTGTCATGGGTTGTTTGATTAACATTAATGACACAGACTGAAGTAGGTTAATCTCACTGTAATCTATACATACACTTAAGACATAAACAAATGTTTTTATTAGAAAAAGAATACTGAGGAGAGAATTTTGTTTATATGTGCCCTGTCAATAACAGCGAGATTTTATGTTTGCTTGTTTTTTTTTAAACGCGTTTCTCTCGTATGTGCACTACCGAGGGCACTTAAACGCATGCACATACAGAGACCGAGGGTGAATCCCAAACAGCGCAACAGTCACTCCACATAAAAACGTTACGTTGTTTTTCATTGCTTTATTCGCCAAATGTATGTTAATGGATTACAGTATGAGACACATTAGCGCGACTCTCTCTAAAGTTTACACATCAAGACATGCTTAATCTTTGCAGACGCGTGCAAACAGCTCGACCGTGAGTGAAACCTGCTTGAGTGCTAGCGCACAGATGGGAGGGGCGCGGTTGACATTCATTTTCGGCTGGATTTTTTATTTCGGCCCGAAACCGATAATGCATTTTCGGCCGAAATTTTCGGCGACCGAAATTTCGGTGCACCCCTACTAGAAACTATACTCTCATTTGGCGTAATAATCAAGGACTTTGCTGCCGTAACATGGCTGCAGCAGGTGCAATGATATTACGCAGAGCCTGAAAATAGTCCCCTGCTATTGAAAGTAACCAAGGGGACTATTTTCGGGCAGTGTGTAATATCACTACGCCTGCTGCAGCAATGTTACAGCGACAAAAGCTGCGTCCGAAACCGCTCCCTCGTTCACTCATTCACTATTCCCTATATAGCAAATGACAATTGAGTCCACTATATGGGCAAAAAGGAAACGAAAATGAGTGAGCGATTTCGGACACTGACGTTAATATCATGCGTCGTAGAGCTGTTGCAGAGATTCGGCATAAACCATTACACACCTCTGTGTGGCTTTATTGATTGTACTTTGAAACTGTAAAGTTTACTTTCTTACTGTTTGTCACATCGTTTGTCATGTTTATTGTATAAGTTAGTAATAAAGAGAACAAAACAACTGCTTATCATATTTATTTACTGTTTTTTAATTAATTAATAAAAATGTGTGTTATATTTTATTTATTTTAAAATTTTAGTTTAGTTTATTTAGAAAAAGTAGAAAATAACTGACAACAAGAATTAAAAAAATGTGTATAAACGTAAATCTTTGGTGTTTACTATCAGTATCCTTTCTGATTCCACTTATGCATTCGTCTCCCATTGCATCATGGAAAATATGAGTGAGCAAGTGTACATCGAATGTACCCTCAACATCAGACTGCATTGTGGGTAAAAAGTAGTGAACGAATGTAGGGAATGAAGTTGTTCACTCAGGTTTCGGACACCACTACAAAATGGCCGACACCTGATATAATGCACTATATAGTGGATAGGGAGCGGTTTCGGACACAGCTAAAGTCCTTGATTATTACGCAAAGTTTGTATGACCTGCATTTTCTTAGCCACGCCTTTGCAACCACCCACAAACATCATGGTGGAAAGTTGTGCACAGATATGCTATCCTTAGATAATGTTAAAATCTAGTTAATAATTTAACTTAAATGCATGGTATACGCCCCATGGTATATACAATAAAAATATATAGAAAGCCAGATTAGCCAGTCTTGTTAATTACAAGCATACAAAATGCTTACCTTGTCGCTTTGAGTGATATCGTCTGCCAAATGCATGACTATAAATGTAAACAAAAGCGTGCACCTCTCAATAATGCTATAGTGCTAATGCTCATACTAATGCTAGTGATGGTCATAAATTTAGCAAAGTGAGGCATATTCACATTATGATCGATACACAAGCATATATTGATTATGTTTGCAGTATTACTTGTGGGAATACAGTATATTACCGTAGCTACATACACATGGTGCATTAGAAAGAAGTGTGTTTAAACTCATGAAAATATGAATAAGTCATTTATAGAGTAACTGTTAGTAAATGAGCCACAATATTTCTCTAGGGAAAGTGATGATTGGACTGCAGATTTAACTCTCTTTGAGATTAAAAGCGATGTGTGCATTAGAGATGGCCTCTAGTTACTATTTTGTAATCTGTTATTAAATATGAGTATATAATTATGAATCTATATTTTGACATCAATAAATGATTTGAAATTTGGAAGCACCGACGTATTACTAAGTGTGACTTAATATTCAACGTATTTATTCTACATAATGAATCAAATTGAGCTTAATAAGCCAGTTTCACAGTAGGATTGTTATAAATGTGATCCAGCCCTCCAGCTTTATTCTGTTTAATATTCAGAGTGCCTTCTCGCCCTCTTTGGAGAAAGTTTCCCTTAACCCCATCTCATTAGCATTTTAACCTAAGTTAATCCAGGTTATCGCTGGCTCAATTATTTTGCTAATGACACGGTCCGTTTTCATTGAACGGGACCTGCAACTTTCTATGAATATTTCCGACTTCATCTCGTTTGGTCCTGTACTGTATAGAGATGCCGGGGTTTCCTTGACTTTTGCTTCTCTGTGTTTTTTGTGCTTAGCGATCATTCAGAAGCGACTGAAGAAGGAAAAGAAAGCAAAGAGGAAATTGCAGGAAGCGTTGGAGTACGAGTCAAAGCGACGAGAGCAGGCCGAGCAATCTTTGAAACAAACGTCACCAACAGAAAGTCTCAGATCGCTCAACGGTGAGACCTGCCACGATGACAGCTCATCTGAACGTGTTTGTTTCTTACATTAATAAGCGATAATGTACAGATGACCAGTCATTACCACACATTGAATAGGCCTCTGTCATAATAGACTTTTGTTTGGTTTCAAGGAGTGTTGGTGATCAAATATATTTAATGTAGTGACAGGATGACTGTATCTATCCTACTTATTATATGGCTGCCAACCAAATTATAATGCTAATGGTAATGGATGAAAAAAGTATAAAAAGAAAGAGACCACGGAGTGACATGCAAAGCTATGTTGATAAAAGGTTGAACTCCAGGTAGTCATGTAACAGACCCAAATAACCTTGCATGATACAAAGCTACTGCACGCATAAAGTGTCATCTAAAAACAACAAATTCTTTCTCTTCCACTGAAAAACTTGACATATCTGACCCAAATCTGGTTTATTCTGTGTGATTGAGTGTTTGCTGTCAAAATGTTATACGCTGATTGATTTTGATAAATGTGAATGTGAACATACATCACACTGCTTTGACACATGAAGCGTTTATTTATGCACCCTGAAAAGGTTTAAAGCATTTTTAATAACGAAATGTTGCATATACCGTATGTGTGGCACAAACACACCGCCCTGTTCTGTATTCGTAACAATGCTCAGTCAGTGATTGGTCGAAACTTTGCCCTGACCCGAGCAATCCGCCCATCACGAAAGACGTGGTTAGAAAAACTTTCCTAATTAAGCACAGATGTCATGGATGTTTAATCGTCATTATCTTTTCATTTTCCCAGACTCGTTGACCCAGGAGATAGAGACTGACCGCAGCAGTGGCAGAACAGATGCTGAGAGGACAATACAAGGTACGTGTTTTTGAGGAGACTATAAATCCAGACGCAGCTTCGGTATATGAACTCGGCTTGCTGTTCATGCATGCAGTCTGCCATCTGGGCCACAGATCCTATAGTTCAAGAGGAAGGTCAAGATCACTCGGATCTGTCAAGAATACATTTCCAGAGAGGGAAAATTACCTCGTCTCACTGTGTCTGCAAAATCCAGGCTAATGTCTCATAATCTAATTACGCATGAAAGTTTGATTTCGTATTGATTTCAATCTTTGATGTGGTCGTAGCACTCAGTCAATGGTAAAGCTATCAAGGTTATATTTTCACAAAATGCGTGATACGATAATGGCCCCATCTGCTAAGTTGAAGACTTGACTGTTTGCGAGTGTGTGAGGGAATTCGATAGGATATTAAGCAAAGAAAGGAGAGAAGATTAAACATTAAACAATCCCACCGAGTCAATTAAAATTATACTTTTGCTTTGCAGTTTTTTACCAGTGGGGATATATTAAGATATTATTAAGTTATGAAAAAGAATTTTGTAGTATATACTGCAGTTTAGATGGCTATTCGGCCCAGTTGATGAAGCTGAAAGGTAAGATTCTTTGAATGTAAGACAGAGAATCATTTTAAAGATAGACCCCCTTGACAGTACGTTTCTGACTATGTTGTGTACCTCAGAGACCAATGCAATTTAATGAGCATAATAAGAAGTTTCATTATCTGAGGATGACCCACAGTGGAGTTACCTCGCAGGAGCACAACACACCCATTCAAATAAACACACACACACATACACACACACACACACACACACACTGTGATACTTTGTGGGTTTATGTGTATTTATAGACCTGGTTTGGTGTTTCAGTTGAATTTTTAAGAGAAAACCCCAAAAGGTGTTTAATATACTCGCCCACTTTTCAAACTACACCTTAAGTATTAAATATCTTGTCTATTCATATTTGTACCCAGCAGCATGTTCAATGCAAAATCTTTGTCTGGACGGCTCTCAATTTCATTTTGAAAATGACATTTTAATCACAAGGAAAAGCCCCGTAACCCAGTTTGATTAGCCTAGTTAATTTTTGTGTGAGTGTAAAGAAAATTTTTAGTAAAAATAAATTCAGTGAAAGTATGATTTTAACATTGAGTGTGTAAGTGATTGATTTTTTTCCACAGTAGATAATATAATAGCCATTCTGATGGCTCATTTTTGTAAAAACTAATCATATTCCAGCCTTAATTGCTAGATTTGAAAGGATAGCATAATGTTGGCATAAGCCGTGAGGAGGCCTGAAGATTTCTTATATAGTTTTTTTCTCAGTATATTCCTTATCTGAGAAAAAAATGTATTTTATTGGTTCTCCACTAAGTTAAGGCATTTGAACATGAAAGTATGATTGTTTCATGTTGCATTATCATTAACAAACCATTATCATTCGTTATTGCAAACGTTTTTAAGTTTCAGTCAGTGCCCTAAAAGAATTGAATTAAAAGCTGGCCACAGAAAGTGTGTGTTTGTACAGAATGCATGTCTGTTTAATTATACACAGGCTTTTCTGTGTCCATGTCACCGGTACTGTAGCATACAACTACGAATAATTATTCATAAAATGGCAAAAACATAAAAGATGCTGATAAATTACACTTGCATGTTAGAAGAAAAAAAAGTAATCTCGATCCTTATACAAAAAAAATACAAGAACAAAGAAACGTGCTATAATTTCAACACTTGGCTGTTAAGGAAAAAAATAATAATGAAAGCATAATTTCAGAGAACTAATTATTTCTATTTGTCTTTTGTCACACTCTGTAATTCTGCTATATTAACAGAGTCACTGTTTATTAATTGCTTTTCCAGTGTTTTGAATCCATTCCAAGAATAAGCTTGACTGTTTTTCCTGGCTCCGCGCTTCTGGGAGCACATCTCGCCACTAATTCCTTGTGATACCGAACATTATATCTCCCCGGTATCTCCTGATTCTCACCGCTCTCCTCTCAATGTTTTGTGCAAGTTTACACGACCCTGCGAGGGAAGATAAAGTTCTTTGTTGCAAGATTAAGCATCAAAACAGTTAAAGCGAAATTAAAATTAAATGAATGAATGTCACTGAAGCAAAAAAGGCAGTAATTAATGGTTCCCTTAATTGTCTTCATAAAATATTTGCATGGGCATAATTTGCATAATTTACATGTATTAATTAATCTTTCAAAGGACTTTTATGCTGAGAGAAGCCAAAAATTCCCTTTGTTTTATTTAGCATCTAATGAAATATTTATCCTCTTTAATGAACTTTTCATCTTGATTCGAATATAAAAATGCCAAAGTTTTAACATATTTTAATGAGGGGGATCTTTCATAAAACAACATGGCAGTCGTTCAATTTTTCCCACTCAAGAAAATTTCCTCGCTCTGTTTGTACGTCGTGGTTTAGATGTACTCCATTAGAGCCGGAATTAATATGCTAATATTGTAAAGTTAAGATTAGCTCTTTGTGATTTAACATGCTAGCAAACATACTAAAATTGATTTCCTCAAAACCTTGAGTGATTGCATTGTTTTTTATGTTTACATTACAG
The DNA here is from genome assembly GCF_027580225.2 of Misgurnus anguillicaudatus. NCBI lineage: Eukaryota > Metazoa > Chordata > Actinopteri > Cypriniformes > Cobitidae > Misgurnus > Misgurnus anguillicaudatus. The sequence goes on from NC_073353.2 coordinate 25,530,017, forward strand.
ATTAATGTGTATTGTATAACACTAGAAGTCACTAGCATTTCATTCACTGATATACAGTACTGGACAAAAGTCTTAGGCCACCACCACCAGACTTGTTGTTTTAGAAGTTTTAATGTCCATCCATATTTTATTTCAATCGAATTTATTAAGATATAAACAGAAAATACAGGAAATATGTACATTTTTTTTTAATTATTATTTTCAGGACTAAATGTCTTCTTTAGGCATCGTTGTTGTTTAAGGTGACCTCTCTTGGCACTAAACACATCTTGAGCATTTTTTAGCATGATGAAGTAAAAAGATTTCTTTAAAATTAGAAATTAGGATTTAATTTTATTTAGGTTTAAGAGATCCTGCAGTTTCCTGCTATTGCTCAAGTGGAAGGGGAGGTATCCTTTAAAAACTTGACACATCAGTTCACATTTTAATACAGATTTTAATACTACATACACATTTCCTGTATTTTCTGGATGTATTCTATTAAAGAGACTGAGAAACAATTATATATGATCACTATAACATTGCAAAAACAACATATTTAATTTTGGCATGATGGCCTAAGACTTTTGCACAGTGTCTGTGCCATTATTGTTATTAGTTAGTTATTAGTTGTGCTTTGCTGTTGTTGTTTAATCCCATAATGAAGATCTTTAGCAAATTAGGACTCTCAGAATCAGACAGGATGTTGGGATTTGATGATCTCATAATCTGATTATATGCTGTCATCTAAATAATAATTTATATATGATTTATGAAATTACCAGCATAGAACCATACAGTAATAATTCCCCTTTAAACATTTTTAGTTATAGTCAGAAAATCTTTTGTATAGGACTGTCAATTGATAAAACATTGTAATGTGATAAATTACATCATATGCCGATTAATTAATCAAAGTAATCACTAATAATTGCATAAATCATCATTTTCTGAGAAAAACCCAAGATGGGGCCATGTGCACAGAAGATGATCATATAACATTGTGTTCCATCTGTGCTGTTTATAAGTACTCATATGTACACATATGTTTGGTTCACAAAGTGCTTTGCACTTAGGCGGTACTTTAGTTTGAATTGTGTTGATGGTGGTAAAATTCCTTTTTACACTATGTACATACAGGTCAGGGGTCATCATGAATCTTTAAGCTGTAATAATTTTGCTAAAATATGAATTGACAATTTTTTGTAACTTTTTTTATCATAAACAATCCTACTAATCTGGGTTATTTTATTGACAGTCCTGATGTTTTTAGCAGAAAAAAGTATATTAATGAAGCACATTCAAAAAATATCTAAACCCCAAAACAGAAAAAGCTTGGTAACAACATTCTTCTGCACTAGATATTCCTATAACACCAATTGCTTAATTTCAGCCAATCACAGAGCATCCTCCATTTGTCGCTACTTTATGTGTTTTGTTGTCGTTTCACTCATCCGGATTGAATTATTTAGCTGCAGTGCCAGAGAGGGGAAACACTGCTTAAAGGCAGTGATGCAGCATTCCCGCACATGGAGGAAATGTTCTGGTAATAAACGTCAAACAAGCTCCTGAGCTATGTCTAACAGATGCCTTTACCAGCAGAGGCAAAGAGCTGCGGCCCATTCAGGCATGCACTCACCATGAAAGATTTCTGAAAATGGACAAAGCTCATTAGATTGCAGGTGTCAGAGAAATTGTAACATTGCAGAAGAACGGCTGCATTTTGCGAAACGCAATTTTTGCACAGGATGTGATTTTGAAAGCGCTTTACATCATGAGTGCAGTGTTACGTTCAAACAAGCATGTCAAAAGTCTTAAACGGGGTTTAAAAGGGTGTAGGTCATTTCTAAGTTTGCTTTTGCATTGCATAATTTTTGCTTAAAGGTCAAGTTCGTCATTCGTCAATTGATTACGTTTGCAATTTGCGACATTTGAAATCACATTTGAAATAATGACGGTAGCAAAATTACACACTTCACCTTTAACTTGAGTTTATGACTGTAAATAAACAGTATGCTTATTGCTTTTTTCCCTGTATTTTATTGTCTGCAGATGGAAGACTTTTTCTGAAAACCACAGTGATGTACTGATGACGTAGCGTCGAGGATATGTTGTATGAAGGTTCTCCAGATTCACCTCGCAGGGTAATTTAGTTACAGAAACAGGTCAATCGCTCATAGAGGTCCATCAGAGGGGTTTGCTGGGCCTGGTGTGGAAGACGGATTGTGTCAGAATGTAGTATTAGGACTCTTATTTTCACTGAATAAACGTTTCATTATGCCAGTTGTGGGATTGGACATCATGAGTTGGCTGTTTCAAAGGTGACAATTTGAGCACAGTAAAATGTACCGTTCGGTACACTTGGTGATAATATTTACAACAAATTCACAGCACTGAAGATTTTTTATACTGTATTTAAACCAGCGAGAAAGCTTCGAAAAAGAAATCTGATTCAGAGGTTTTGTTTTGTATTAAAAAGAAGAAGAAAAAAAACACAAATCCCTAATGTCACAATTATTTGCCAAGATGTTAAAAATTCAAACTTGGAGAGCCTCTGAAAATGTGAATTTGAATATATGTTGATCGACAGAAATGGCTAATATTTGCTTTTAATGTTTTCTAAACTAGAAGAAAAAACAATCAACTTTTCATCATTATTTCTATCATTATTGTATATACAAGAACAGAAGATAGGTTAACTCGCTCACTTTGGTATTTGTATATAATGTTTAAAGTTGGTATTGTGTATGCAGTAGATCTATTAGGAAAACAATACCGACGTTTATACTGTATTGAATTTATAGATTTGTTTTGTTTCTGAGCCATCGTTCTTTCAATTCGCTGCCACTATGGTGAGGAAGCATGCAGGCATGTAAATGTGTTGTCCTGAATTCATGTTATTCAATAAATACTTAACTGTGCTGAAAAACGATGTACTTAGGGTTTATTCACTCACACCCAGTAAAAGCTGATAAACACTACTATCTTAACCGCTACGTTTGCAGTTTGAACCACATATGGATTGATTTCAGCTTCATTTTAAGAAAAAGTTGTATAGATTCAATTCAGTGTGATCGGCCCTCTTTAAATAACAAGTGTTCATTGTGTCATAGTAAATAGATATTTAGCAATCCACTCAATTGTTTCAATACAGGGTAACACAATTTTCCATCAAAAGTTACGGACAAAATAATAACAGCCAATTTTAACGTTGAATGATAAGATGGATAACTGGAAAAAATGTGCATTTCATCATCGGCCAATGTAAATCATATCGGATATTGCAGATGCTTATTCACTTTGAATTGGATTAAATAAATGATAGTAATCCTAGTCCATATTTATTTTTAATTTTTTTAATTTCTTGTAAATTATTCAGCAAGATTTAAAAAAAACTTGTCAACAATCATTACAAAAATGAACTTTTCTTTTCAGGAGTGTGCTTGTATAAAGGCTAAAATGAAATAATTATGGAGATCCAAAACTGTCAGATTTAAACAATGAGTGAAACAATTTGAGCTTTGTTTCAATGAGTTCAAAATTACACTGTGCCAATTATTAATAATATTGAATACATTAAAGCATAGATTACAGTCTTTTATTGTACCTAGTTGATCAAAATGATTGTGATGATGATGATAAGGCACTTAATGAATAAAGGATCTTTTATTAGATGGACGTATCTAGTGTTACAGGGCAGCTATTTATACTCTAATCATAGACATTATTTTGTCACACATTTGTCTCCGTGTAACAATTCAAATGTTTATTGTGTTAAACGAAAGTATCTTTTACCTCATCAATGAGGAGTTTCTTTTTATGTGAAGTAAACACTGTAGCAAGATTAATGGACGTTGTTTCTTATTTCTTTCTATGGCAGTAAAGCAAACATATAAATATTGAAACTACAAGTATGTCTTGTTTTAAAGTGCTTTTCTCTCTTTGTCTCATGTAATGACACGGTGCGTAAGAGCGTGCGTGTGTGTGCGATTGCATTTTCAGTCTGTGGGATGTTGCATGAGTGTGTGTCTGTTTTTTATTCTATGGTGTCATATATGGTAATAAAATATTTGTGTCAATGATTATTAGACTATATAATTGTCATTATAAACAACTTGAGAGTGGGTTTGATAATAATGCCTTCAATGCACACTTTAAAACGTCTTTGTGACAGCGCTTGTATTTTTATAAACAACAGTGAAAAATTGCAACATCGGAAGACGAATGATATTTGCTCTTAAGCAATTAATGGAGTGACTTAACCATTAAATGTCACTGTGTTTAATGGAGTTGAACTCATGAATGTTACGTGAATTTACCACGGCTGAATCTGAAGAGAATCCTGCTAATAAAGAAACTGCATAATTTCAGCCGCATACAAAATATGTAATGTTGCCTAAGCAGCGTGCTTATATTTTAATCTGAAGGGCAATCAGAATTGTTCATGGTTGAGTTGTAAAACATGTGTTACTGAGCAATGACAATATCTAGCAGAATAAAGTCACTCATGCTCAGTACAGTGAGCACGCGGTTTGGCACAACACATGAATGAGAAATAATACCTTTCATTTTATCCAGCTCAGTAGGCACAATATTCCTTGGAAAAGCCTCATGTGCATAAAGAAATAAAAACCTACAATCTTTTCATTTGCTCTTTAAGTGTTGTACTGATAAACTGTTAGGATCAAGTCTCTCCTAAACCAATGAAATGGCTGTATTAATGTAATACTGAGAGCTACTGTTCGGCTCAGTTAGTTGTTGTTTTAATTCGATAAATAAAGCTAATTGATATTAGTGTTATTTCAAATTTACAAAAGCTTAGCCAGAATTGACACTGAATGACGATTTCCTGCCGTAAGCAATTCTAATGAAAATGTGTTGACACAGCATGGCCATGCACAGGTCCATTTTGCGTGCTTTTGAAAGCGTGGCTGTAACAGAGAGCCTTCCAGATGAATAATTGACTGATCGCTGCATAATTCAACACAGCATTGTAAAAATTCAAGGTCTGGAACGTTTCATGTTTTTCTTCTTTATTGAAAATGAGGTTAAAGTTTCTATCAACCTTGAAAAAACTACATATAAAGTGGCAATCAATGGTGACTGTAATTCAAGTTAGGCTCTTTCGCCGGCATAAAAGGTTTCCGTCACTCACCGGTGAAACTTGAACTGCTGGGGTTTGATGCAGTAAAGAAGCCACAAATGTGTTGTCCATCCATTTGTTGTTTTTCTTTGTTCGCCTGCTTGTTTAAATGTATTTCGCAGTGCAGGCTGGTAGACATAAGATGTCTAGTAGCCTGTACTGTATACACTCTCTTTAGCTGTGAATAAGATGTATTACCTCTCTCTCGTACAGAAATATACAGTAGTTACGAGCTGTTTGATGTCTTGTTCTGCTTCAGCTATTCAAGTGAGGTTCACCCCTCCAGCTAGATGTTTCGTATTGCTGCACACATTTTTATAAATTCATTTTAGTTAGAACATGACTTTGAGGCACAAAGACCAAAATATGCACGATGGTGTAATCGCGCCCCGTGTCGAGCGCGTTTATAACAAGCATTGCTCATTCCAAGCATGGACTGTGTCAATGTCATCACTGTGGAGTGTGTGCTTTTCTTGTATCAAGTGTGCATAAAAAGACATCCTTCAGAGGTGATCATTTCACAGAGTCACACGTCTCTAATGCAGCCATGCTTAAATTGACACTATTGGTCGGTGTAGTGCAGAAGATGATTACTATTGTGTAAGCGTTCTTGTTATAGCTCTTGCAGTGAATATTCAACACACTTATGAGAAAACGTCACTTGGGTGGTGAACTTATTTGCGTAAGTACATTATTTACACTTACAATGAAAACTAGAATAAAAGCATAAAAGTACAATTAAATTCTTAATTGCTTAAGGATGCACTGTGGGACTTTTTGAAGGATCTCTTGACAGAAATGCAATATAATATACATAACTATATTATCAGTGGTGTAAAGACCTTATATAATGAACTGTATTGTTTTTATTACCTTAGAATGAGCTGTTTTATCTACATACACCACGGGTCCGCTTACATGGAAGTCACCATTTTTCGTCGCCATGTTTCTACGGTAGCCCTATATGGACAAACTGCGGGATTTGTCACTACGTTATCTCAGATGATGACTTGTTTGTCCTGTGGCGGCTACCGTAGCTTCACTATGGTATGGCTGTTTCTCAATATGTGTTCTTCAGCGATCTTGCGTCCTTGTGTCCTCGCTCTACATCAACAGTTGAAGTTCAATTCCAATTCTCAAGAACGCAAGTGGAGAGGATGCATCAAAATACCTGGATGAGTTCTTGATGTCGAGGATGCATCGAGTGCAGACTTGCGCTCTGAAATCTGGGGAGGTCAGGTGACCAGCAGGAAGATCGCACACATCTCAATTCTCACAAGTGCGCTCTGTGTTCGTTCTTTCAAGGTCGCCTGGCAAGACCATTCTCCACGAGAATGCAAGTCCGTTCTTTGCGTTCTTGGAATTGAGAAACAGCCTACGCGTTTCGAAAAAGAGGGGTGAGCTGTGGACTGAGCCACTGGTTGCAATTCACAATCTCACAACTAGATACCACTAAAAGTCTCACATAAAAGTCCCTGTAATTCCAAAAATTTGTCCACTGCACCCACATCTGTGTTTGCATCTTTTAAATGTGATCCTAGCCAAAGTATGCATTGCCTTTAAAGGGGACATATCATAAAATACTTTTTTCATGTTTAAGTGCTCTAATTGGATCACAAGTGCTTCTATCAACCTAGAAAATGTGAAAAAGAACAACCCAGTAACTTGGTTTTGGTAAACCATTCTCTGCAAGCATGTGAAAAAAATAGGTCATTGAAATGTGGCTCCCCCTGTGATGTCAGAAAGGGAATAATACCGCCCCTTAATCTGCACTATCCAACCACAACACTGCCATTTAGTGCAGAGATCAGTTCATTTCCATTTTAAAGGACACATTTTTGCTCACACCTAAAAAGTGGCAATTTTAATATGCTATAATAAATCTATATGGTATTTTGAGCTAAAACTTTACATATGTACTCTGGGGACACCAAATATTTGTTTGACATATTAAAAAAGTCTTGAAATGAAATGAAGTGCGAAGTTTGTATAGACGGTTTAATCGGACGCAGGTGCGCTGACGCGATACACGTCTGGTGGATCCGAACTTTACTTCTGGTTTCGTTTTTTTAATGGTCTGACTAGTTGCTAAACTGATCTCTTGAACAAAAGCCTCGTCGAAAATAACAAATGTTTCGGTTTCCTAGACAATCTATGTGTTGTTTTTTTTGCTTATTATATAAATAAACTACGTTTAAAGAACTTTGTTGTTATTTATTCTTAGCGGAGTTTACCGGAAGTTACGTGCGGACCACGACAGCCGCTTGTTTATGTTGTTACTGCTGAAACTGTCTATAGTAAAAGTAAGCAATAAGGTACGAGAGGCTGTGCTGTATCGTGAATAAGCAATGGCTGAGGGCGTTGTTAGGCGTTGTTTTATTAAAGTAAAAACATTTATTAGTGCAACTTTCATGAAGTTAAATCAATAAAAGCATTCCTTCCGCTAGAAATAAATAGTCCCTGATCGTGAACAACAACGTTCTAATGTGTAATATGCATGAAATCTCAAATAAAAACAACAAACTGTTCTCAAACTTTGCTAAGGATGCAGTGATAAATAGAAACGTTGGGTGAAGCGGTCTCAGACGTGTTTTATCGTGAATAAAGCACAGCTATTGACCTATCAGAATCAATTTAATTCAATTTTATTTATATAGCGCTTTTCACAAATGTTAATTGTTTCAAAGCAGCTTTACATTAATAGATGTAGGAAAAGCATAGAAAAGCGAGCATCGTAATAATTTAACGTATACAGTAAAGTAGTAAGTTAAGCCAAAGGTGGCGGACTCTCCAGTGGATGAAAAAAACCCTAGGAGAAAAACCCTCCTGGCTAGTCCAGGGGGAAAACTCCTAGGAGGGGAAAAACCCTTGAGAGAGATACATATATATTTATATATATAAATACTATCGGGGTATGTGGATCAAGGATTGTAACTAACCGTTTTATAAGTTGCTATAACGTCAATTTATTAATGTAGAAGGATTAGTAAAATCCAGAGAATTGAAATCTATATTACATAGACATCTCAGATGGAATCACAGAAAAGTCTACAAGTAATTAAGTAGCTTAACTGGCTGAAAATTATGCTTGCACTCAAAGGTCGTGGGTTCAATTCCCAGGGAACATACATACTGATAAAAAACTGATAATAAATGCTCATATATATGTAATAAAGTGGCAGACGGTGACAATAGCAAACAGACACCACCCCAATGTTTATCTAAACACTGTTAATGTTTTAGATATGTTGAGGTACAGCATTTTTTAATACCTTAATTGAGAGGTACACTAAACCGTAACGTTGCCATTGTCCAAGTCTTTGTTAGTCAGACATAATTACTCATCCTCATTTGACATTCAGCACAGTTCATAAAGTAAAAAGGTATCAAAGACTCGCCGGCCATGTGACTCTGTTCTTCATCTGCTCATCTTTGAGTCGGCGAGGAAGGAAATCGCACAGGCTTGATTGAACACAAGATAGACTTAATGTCATCTAATCAGAAAGACCATTATGTATTAGTGGAACCACCAAACAGAATTATCTGACAAGGGGCAGGCCACATTATCTAAATTAACATTTCGCAAGCATGAACATGCAAGGCCACAGTGGAAAATGAAAGGCTACAGGAGAGCGGCCTGCATTTAGACATTCGGGCAGTAATTATTAATTTATGCTTGTCTGTGGTCTTAATGAAAATGAAAGCCAGGCGAAAGGAACAGGGAAGGATAATGTGCCGTGAAATTGAGTTTCATTTGTTCGGGGGCCACCTTTTAACTTTCTCTTTCTTCCCAGGAAATGAAACCAACCAGAGTTCTTGTGTGTTTTTCCTCCGTGCGCCTGCGTCCCCCCACCTCCCTATCCACCAGCTCACACGCGCCTTCCCAGCGTAGACACACCGACAATCTCTTGACCTCCGCAGTATCTGTAAATATCCTGTCTGCCTCTGTAATCTACTTTATAGAGCCGTGCTCCAATGACCATTATTTCTTCTTCAATAACAACTGCTCATGTTAGCACTTTGTGCTCCACCAACTGATGATAGTGAGAACACAACCTATTAAAGATCACGTACTGATGCAGCCAGTGAACAGTTCAGATATGGTGTCAACAATGAAATAGGAAACTGTTTTTATTGTGTGTAATTGTAATAAACCTAAGAACCGATTATAACAAAAAAATTAAAAATTAAGAACTTTAAAGAAGCTTAAAAATGAAACTAGGAAAATTTAAATCTGTTTTTTTCTGTTTCTTGTGTGCAATATATAAATATAATAAAATAATATTATAAAAACAAAAACACAGTATTGCATGTAAACTCCCTTATGTGTTTTACGTCATTCAAACAAAAGAAAAAAAATACGAAGCTCTAAAGGAATCATACGAACTAACGCTTAGAAGCAATATTTTGTTGGTAGGATGTAAGTGCTTAAAGTATCATTTCCCTTCCTAGACCGACCTGAAAAGAGTGTTTAGAGAGCAAAGCCATCATGATGTTTCTTGATCCAGGGATTTTTCTTCATTTTGCCTTGTCAAAAGAAAAGGCCTGGGCATGCGTTGCGAGAGGACGACACTCAAACCTTCAGCCGTGCATCCAGACAGAAAAACACATACAGAAGCTATTAACCCTCCTCCCGCTCATCAACTTTGCTTTGCAATCTTCCCTCCGAACCATTAGAATACCCCGAAGAAATGACTTTCCAATTAAAAGGGATCTAGGAGAAGACAGGCTTTTTATCTCTGACTCCAGGAGTTCTTTATTCCAATCATTTAAATTGGAATTGATTTTTCAATTTAGCCAGTGACTGCTCTGGACATGCAGCAGAGGGGGCCGAACAGAGGCGCATTCTAAAATATTTGTCCCTCGTAAAGTCACGGTGGCCTCGAACGCATTAATGTGTTTTGCACGCCGCTGCCGCAGACAACAGATTTTTAGCTCAGCATGCTGATGGAGACAAAGCCCATCAAGAGTGGCCACCTCCCTCACTCTGCAGCGCACTGGACTGCTGCCTGTGGATTTTTATTTCTGCCAGAATATGATTGAGTTTATTTTTCTCATAAGTTCAGAGGAAGCCATAACATGTGGGTTGCTAATGTATCATGACAAACAGTCTGGCTTGTTCCACCAGAAAGGATGTTGTGGTCACGTATGTAATCTGGGTACAGATCTCATCAGCCGATATGAAAATATTGAGTCTAATTCGTGTTAGCTCACATTAAAATTATATTTTGGATGAAAGTGTAATTTGTGTAATTTTTACGAGGCACTAACACCCCTACACTGAAGACTAATGTCTGCTTGTGTCTATTCACAGACTTGACAGAGCAACAGCATCTAGAGAGAAAGAAATGAGCAGTCCAAAATCTCCAGACATCAAAGTCACATTTTAAAAGTGCATTTAAATACAGAAGTATAACTTTTAACTGTTTAGCTAATAATAATAAATGTTTACATGATCTCTACTATAGTCTCAATTTAACATTAATATTTAAAAGATTGGGTAAAAATAACTGAGAAAACATGAAACTGGTTTGATATTGTACTTAAATGCCAAAACAGTTTAGAAACCCTGGCGGCTAATGAATAACAAATAAAGAGCTCAGATGCAAAAGTGACATGTTTTCTTGTAAAAAAAATAAAAATTATCAGGTTCTTATGTGTAGGTTCAGCAATTTCACTTGAATGCCAATGAAAACGTTATAAGTCATTCATTGAAATGCCTTATTTTCACAAGTGTCACTTTAGTCATGTCATCCGTATGACATTTGACTCTTATGCTGCAAAAGCCTCTAAGTACATGCAAGTTTTTTAGCAAAAACCTCCACTTCTTAAATAGTTGTGAAATCACTAAAGATGCAGAAATGTTGCAAATGGTGAAAGCCAGAATTTAAAAGGTAAAATGAAGAAGCTGAACCACACACTAATTAATATTCATAAACTCAATCTTTCCCATCACCGCTGCCCATTTTCACCCCTCCTCCCTTACAACATGTTTAAGTGCCGCTGCTGTAGAGGCCATAATTGTGGCCCATCATTACAGTTTAATTTTTATTGATAAGGTTGTTATCACAGCTAATATTTCACATGAATCAATTGCACTGTATAGCCGGCCACATACTCTGCTGAAACACAAAAATGCACTTTCATAGAGTCACTTTGTATTAAACTCTGCATCAGTGGACAAATGCAGACTGATCTCACTGAAAGTCATGTTGTAGTCAGGAAAAATTTGATTAATTTATTCGTGTCCATGGCATGAAATTCAACTTTTGTTCATGCCTTCAGGACGAATGTATTTTTCGTGTTACTTGCACAAATATCTTCAAATAGTTTTTCATGTCCGTTGCACAACTTTCTTTTTCGTTTTTATTTTATGTATTGTTTTCTCGGTTTTATCTATTTTCTTACCATTGTCGCTTGGGGTTGGGGTTAGAATCACTTTCTGTTACACAAAAAACTATTAATTGAAATTTGTGCGAGTGACACAAAAAAGACATTCGTGCTCAAGGCAGAAAAAAGCTAAATTTCGTGCCATGGACATGAATAAATTAATCAAATTTTTTGTGACTATAACACGACTTTCCGTGAGATCATGTTGGTAAAATGATAGCTTTTGTAGTTCAATAAATAATCTGTTTTGGCTTTTAATCTAATAGTAAAGTAGTAAAACATATCAGTCTAAACCAGGGGCATCATGCACCAATTTTGTTAAGGGGGCACAGTGTGCACAGCTCACAGAAATTTGTGCATACACAGACATCAAACGAAATATATGATAGAGCTTTCAGTCTTTTCCACATTTCTAACAATCTGAGCACCCCTGCTTTCATGCAAAAACCTCCAAAATAAAAGTGTTGACTAACTTTTATAACAAATACTATTCAATCATAATAAATACATATTGGCATCATATTTACATCTGAAATGGCATGTTTTGTTTATTTACGTTTTGTTTAATGACTTGTTTAATTGTGTCATTAATGCATTTTGCACAACAACTGTAAAATAAATGAAGTATATAAACGACCAAAATGACATAAGTTGTAGCCACGTGATTGATTTTATTGTTGAATAATGATTTTAAAAAATATGTTTAGATAAAATTATTAGAGGAACAGATTTTTGCATTAAATCTTACCTCATATGTGAGCATGTGTGTATCCGCGCCGGCGTGAACTCTGGCGAACTTTGAAGTTGTACCAAGAAGATAAATCTAGAAATCTATACTAATACAATGTAGAGTTGGTCACATTTTACATTTTCTACACAGAGGAGGTTAACTCCACATATGTGCTGGAAATGTTGTGAGCGTTTCTTACACGTTTTAATTTCCACAGATAGCCAATGCAGCAACAGCAAAGCTCGTGAGTGCCAGAATAAAGTAATGTAACATGATCAAAACACTATCAAAATGGCAAAAATCTCTGAAAAGTAAAAAGGATGCAGCACAGAATTGATAATATTGTGCATATTAAAATGATTAAAAGGCAAGTAAAAGATTAATGGACGCTTCTTTGATTTTGAGGTTGCATGCAAAATCCATTTGGCTCAAAAAAAAAACGATGGGGCACGTGCCCCCTCAGTTTGAATGGGCATGACGCCTCTGGTCTGAACTTAAAGGGACAGTTCACCCAAAAATAAAAATTCTGTCATCATTCAATCACTCTCATGTTGTTCTAAACCTGTATGAGTTTCTGTTTAACAAAAAAAAAGATATTTTGATAGATGATGGTAAACACACAGTTTATTTGTACGTGTTGACTTCCATAGTATTTTCTCCTGCTAAAAAAATACGCCAGCTGTGTGGTTACCTTCATTTATCAAAACATCTTCTTTTGTGTTAAACAGAATAAAGAAACTCATACAGGTAAAGATCAACAAGAGGGTGAGTAAATGATGACAGAATTTTAATTTTTGCGAACTATCCCTTTAAAGTTGGAGTTATGGAGGAAAATAAGACGTTGGGCCGCACTAGTCAAAGTTGTGTGTTTAACAAGCCTCAGCTACTGTGCAGTCCAGCCTCTAACAAGCCCTGCCATCCACACTGTAAATTTCCCCAGCTTCAGCCCAGGCGGAAACAGTTGTCTTCTTCAATTACAATTGGAATCAGCTGTGCTTGTGTTTTCCAGCCAGGCCTGTGAAGTCCTCAACATCTCTGGCAGCTGCCTTTTAATGAGCATTTATTGTTTCGCCGGCCATGGATACCACTTTTATGGGGTCGGGTTCAAGGCAGAATGATTTTCTTCGCACTGTTTTACAGAAGCGTTTAGAGAGGTTTTTGTGGACTGATGGTTCGCTCTCGGCTTCCTGACAGCTGTGCCGGTTTGTTTGGATCGCTCCCACTTTTCTTTCTTTCGTTTTCTCTCTCCAGAGTTGTTTAATATAGTTGTGTCGCAGGAATACGGAAGAGAAGATTAATGGATGCAGGGGATCAGTGGCAGTTGCGAATAGATGCAGGACAGAGCGGGCCAGCAGCCATCTGTTCGCGGTACCTTTATGGCTCTCTTAATGGAGGACGAGAGACAAAAGCATCCCGGCGACCAGGCAGGCTCCGTAGCGCCACTGTAAACTAATTGTCAGTTCTTTTGACGATCCGCAAGCAAGAGTTTCTCCCAAATGTCTTTTTACCTCTCAATCAACCGTGGTTGGGAACGGTCCAAGACAGTTGCGGCACATTTAGTGGAACGACGCTACCAAAGAAAAGTGATTAAAAGATTCTCTTGAGGCAAAACAGATCATTCACGGAGACAGGATGGCGGGTAATCAAATTAAGTTGAAAATATAGAGATGGCCCTTTGGTCTTTCTCGCGTTTGAAACGAAACAGAGATGTTCTCAGAACTTCATCAGATGTTGGCCTGTTCTCAAATGTACTGCAGCGCTTAGTGTCATAATCAACATCTTCGACAGAAAGAGATGTTACCCGAAAAATGTGTAGTCTGTCATCATTTACACTATCTTATGGCTTCATAATATGGGTCATTCTACAAAAAAGGTGGAAATGCTTGTCCCTTGCTTTGCAGACCCCTTAATCATTTAATTTGACCCAATAATCACATAATGATATATATTTATTAAATATAGACTGTCCTTAACCTGATGAGAGAGTTTATTTATGTAATTTTCTTTTTTTTCCTTTTTTAAACTTTTTTTTTTTAAATGTCTGGTCCTGAAAATTGCTCTGTCCCTTTGATCATACATGGAAGTTGTACTGTGTACTTATTATTTAAAACCATGTTTTTTATAAAAGAAATGTAATTTACATTTACCTTTAACCCTGTATGAATTTACTACAACACTGAAATTGTACAAATACACTATTAATATGAATAATGTCAAATAAATATTTGTCCCCCAAATTTATGTCATTGGTGTTACACTACCCAAAGCACCTTTATTTTGAAACAATGCATCAGCTCTTTGAAGTTTTCTTGGGGCAAGAGGTCAGTGAAAGAAGTGCAGTGGAGGAAGCCAAAATTTGTGTGATGTCTTACCTTATTTGTCTAAAATATCATGATATATGATTTTTTGGATGTCATTAGTGTTACTCTTTTTTATAGCTGGGAGTGTTAAGATCTTTACATAAAAATACATTATACTGAATAAGTATGTGATTGTTACATCTCTGATGAACATGGCTAATGGCAGCCATTTTGTTAAAATGTTTGTTTTTTCTGTAAATTGTCATTAGTGTTACCATCATTGGTGTTACCGTCTTCTCTAATGAGTACTTCCTAAGAACTATTCCTTTAACTGACCAACATAAAAGCATACAAACAAAACAAGATGGAAAAATGTTTAAGTTTATAAGTTTTATCATATTCATTATCTATTATTATATTCTCATTTTGTCAGGTATTGAAGATACAACGTCATGGATTCTTTATTAAAATGTAATAAAAAATTAAACATAGATTAAGCTCCCCGTTTTGCGGATTCATAGATTTGACAAGTTAATTAATGCTATTATAGAAGTTTTGGGTGTTTCGAAAAAAGTTCATTTCCATCACCAGAATTCCACCTTTTCTGTAGAATGACCCATCATGAGTCATATATTTAGTTCATATTCATTGTTACACAAAAAGAACAGAGGAGCCAGAACTCCATAATCCTTCAACAGAAGACACATGGATAAATGATGAGTGAATTTATATTTCAGGGTGAACCATTTCTTTAATATTAGAAGAAAATAAAAGCCCTCTTAGTTTCACATGAGCTTATTCTCATTCCACAAAACCGCTTTATGTTAAACAACAACCTCGCTTTTCTCCGGCAGTGTCGACATCTGTAAAGCAAAATGAAGTTTCCTCTCTGAGTATCAATCTTGTAATTGAGCTCTCGGAGGCTGCTACGTGACGGGCACGCACAAGAACCCTGCCCGCTGTCAGTTCCCTACACACGGCCGCGCTACGCTGTCACACCGAAGAGGTCTACTGTTCTCTCTCTCTCTCTCTCTCTCTCTCTCTCTCACATATACATAATCATTCGTCTTTCTCCCGTTCCCTGGGACCTGCAGTGGGAGTCCGCCTGCACATTTAACGCGTCAGGTTTCAATTATTTTGAATACCAAAAATCTTCTCGTAATGAGGTTTGACACAGACATGTAGTCGAATTTGAAACTGGATTTAATTGTTTTCTCAGTTGTAACTTCAGTAGGATAACAGGCAGAGGAGGACGGGTTGAAAGAGAAGATAGTGAGAATGAAAGGAAGTGGGTGGAAGAAAGACGAATTCGGTAAGCGATGGAGAGAGACAGAGTTAAATCTCTGATCCATTCCTCTCAACGCCAATCTGTCTTTGTAGGCTTTACCAAGGGCAGTGTTTGGAATTACGACTTTCATGTCTCTTATCCCTGCTGTAATTCCACCTTACGTGTTACTCTGGTGTGATACAACGGATCATGGGGAAGTTTAAG
Source organism: Misgurnus anguillicaudatus (assembly GCF_027580225.2). Classification (NCBI taxonomy): domain Eukaryota; kingdom Metazoa; phylum Chordata; class Actinopteri; order Cypriniformes; family Cobitidae; genus Misgurnus; species Misgurnus anguillicaudatus. Next base: position 25,546,051 of record NC_073353.2, read on the forward strand.
CGAGAGACCCAATTAAATATTTAACCGATCCGACACGAGGCTGTCTGCTTCACAACGCTATACTGTACAATTAAAACCAGGCCGCCGCGCTTATGGGCGCAACGCTCGATCCCTGCTGAACGCTGTCAGGAACATGCTACTTTACAGACTTAAAATAAATCTTGTCCTAATCTATCGAAAACCTGACAAGTAGAGCCCAAGGTTTCAAGGCACTTAGCTGAGTAGTGTAGAAAAAAGGACTCTACATTATTTATGCCCTCTAATGGTTCCTCTATTCTCCGTGTGTGAATCAGCAACAGCCCTGTCCACTAAAATAGCAGCAGCTGTAATCAAAGCCATACATTTCCCTCACCTCCACACTGCTAACTGATGGGTCAATAGGACTCATCTTTGTACCGAACGCATTCTTGCTGGGAGATTATGCCTTATAATATAGATTAAAGAGGGCTTCTCTCCATTCCTAACTTATGTGCAGGCACTGCTGGGAACCACATCAGTCATTTTTAAGATTTCTGTGGCTGTAGGGGTAATGAAGGGCACCATGCAATCGTTTTCCAACACCATTAACCGCCTCAATTCATTAGGCCAAAATGCAACATTTGGCATGTTTGATGCGAGTTTCTTTGCACAGAGGTTGGCAGGAATTTCCAGAGCAGATTCTCGGAAGCTTGACCACATGGTGCAATGCATGAGCTGACCCTGGATGAGCAGTTATTAGTCAAATGCTTTTTCTGTCAAATGTCAAATCTATACTGTATCTGTTTTCTACTACCTGACGGGAAGTGTGAATTTATTGAATAATACTGTGTGCTGCTCAGTAATACATGTCATTTCAAAATGATGTCAAAAAGATTAAATCATTTTGCAGTTTTGTACATTCTGAGAAGCAAATATTACTACACTTTAATATACTTCTAAAAAAAAATTTAGGTGAAAATTAAGAGATTTAGTAACATTTTAAGTTGGAAAAACTTTTTTTCAAGTGTTACAAATTAAAGTTTTTACAATGTATTATGTATAATATTATTAAATAGAGACATTGCATTTAGTTGTTTTGTGTTTTAAAATAAGATAAAGTTAAGAATTACCAACATGATCTCACAAAGTTCCGTGGGATAGTTACGGAATTTTTTGATAATTTTTCCGTGGCATTCTCACGGATCTCCGCATATTTCTGTGGCCCTGCCACTGACTTTCTTTTTCGTGGCATTCTCACGGATTGGTTACTCAACTGCTTTTTCTTATTTTCAAACCATTGTCGCTTCGGTTTAGGGTGAGATTTGGTGTTTGCATTAGTATGTCACTTTAAGTATTGGTTTATACTATTTTTTCTGATGTATTCTTTTATATTTTCTAGACTTTAATCAAATGTTGCCTGGCGTTGGGTTTAGAGTTGGGTTTGGGTAGGGATGTAATTTTATGTAAATCTAACCAAAAACCAAAGCGACAATGGTAAGAAAATAGGACAAAACAGTTGATTAACCAATCCGTGAGAATGCCACGGAAAAGAAAGTCCGTGCCACGGAATATATGTATATATGTGTGTGTGTGTGTGTGTATACACATTTTATATATATATATATATATATATATATATATATATATATATATATATATATATATATATATATATATATATATATTACATTATATATACATTATTTATTAATTTATTTATAACAGTATACATTATTATTATTTTTTGTGACCCTGTCTGTGAAATCCAGACTATTGGAAGCATCAAAGTTTAAAGGATTAGTCCATTTTCTTAAAAACTAAATCCAGATAATTTACTCACCACCATGTTATCCAGAATGTTGATGTCTTTCTTTGTTCAGTGAGAAGAAATGATGTTTTTTGAGGAAAACATTCCAGGATTTTTCTAATTTTAATGGACCTTAATGGACCCCAAAACGTAACAGTTTTATTGCAGTTTAAAATGGCAGTTTCAACAGCGTTTCAAAGGACTCTAAATGATCCTAAACAAAGCATAAGGGTCTTATCTAGCGAAACGATTGTCATTTTTGACAAGAAAAAAATACACTTTTAAACTACAACTTCTCATCTATCTCCGGTCCTGTGACGTGCCAGCGCGACCTCACGCAATACGTCATCACGTCAAGAGGTCACGGATGACGAATACAAAACTACGCCCCTGTGTTTACAAGTGTGGAGAAAGAGGACCTTTCCGACGTTGTTGTATGTCAAATGATACAAGTTAATGTCTTTGTGTCAATTTATTGTTTAAAATGGTCCGCAAATGTGCGTTTCATATATGTAACACGTGACCTTTCGACGTCATTACACAATTACGTGAGGTCGCGCTGGCGCGTCACAGGACTGAAGAAAGACGAAAAGTAGTTAAAGAGTGCATATTTTTTATTTTTATTTTAAAAAATGACAATCGTTTCACTAGATAAGACCCTTATGCCTCGTTTGGGATCGTTTATAGTCCTTTGAAACTACAGATTTAAACTACATTAAAACTGTTACGTTTTGGGGTCCATTAGAGTCCATTAAAATGAGAAAAATCCTGGAATGTTTTCCTCAAAAAACATAATTTCTCCTTGACTGAACAAAGAAAGACATCAACATTTTAGATGACATGGTGGTGAGTAAATTATCTGATTTTTAAAATGAAAATTGACTTATCCTTTAATTAATTTCACTTTGATTTCAATCTTTGACATTGCCTTACTCATTCAATATTAAAGATATCAAGGCAATTTTCACAGAATGTACATTAGGAGGATTTTGTGTGGGAAATGGTAAATCACATATATTTGAAATGTCCTGCCTTTGTCAAAAAGGATGCATTGGATATTATCTAGGCTGTATATAGTCACAGCAAACCGCATCACAAAGCTACTGTGTACAGTAGATGTCCACTTACTCTTGGCCTTGTATTACTTTGAAAAGGTAGCATGAATTGTGCTTCAGTATTAATGGTGGATATCACAGTAATGCCGTCAGATTCATCTACCAGCACATGTCTACAGTTTAAACACCTGTACTCATTACACTATGTTGAATGTGCATATGAATCATATTCCCCTCGAGTGGCCTGATGAAGAAAAATCTGACACCTCCATTCGTGTATTTTATATGATTTGTGAATTCGGTTCTGGTTTAGGTGCTCGCAAGCAGTAGAAACCCATTATAATTCCCATACCACAATAAAAACTCTGCAACAGCTGAGGCATAAAGACAACACTGTACCCACTCCATTGAACTCACCGGAGACGGCGCATAGCAATATCGCACCAAACGAATACTGCGGGCCCACTCTGATCATCACTTGATAGTGTGCTGACAAGCAAACTCTATTAAGCTGTCTTCAAATATGCAAAATGATATGATTTTACAATGATTACATATTCACTTCCCAGCTGGCTGGCTCCGTGCAACTCCATTTGTCATTGACTATTGTGTCCAATTATATGATTAGCTCCAAACACTCCGCCACTTGGAGAGCTCTCGTGTGTTCCACTGCACTGACTGATTCACAAACAAAGTCATTACAACATGTATTCACACATATCAAATAACAAACAGATGGCCATTGTGCGCCGGCTGATTTGTTTGTAACACGAGCGGCAGAAAAAGGTAGTTTTAGCTGGGCTTTGTTTAAGCACCGACTGTTTTATTCCCAGAGAGAGACATCTGGCTGCCGAGGCGGCTAAATCAACTCAAATGAAAGACAATCTTGTTTCCATTAATTTTTCCTACGGCTAAAGCACTTGCTATGAAGATTCGAAATTACAGAGAAAGCTTCCAGATAATTTCTCATACGGGCTGGACAGAAGTCTGCAATTGCTCAGAGAGTGTCTATCTCTGTCAGATGGTATTAAGTTACTTTGATGTGTATCAGGTTTTGTGAAGTGTGTGTGGTAGTGTTTGCAGTGGCTGTCTCTAATTTACAGTATTGTTGTTATTCAGTCAAATCCATTTGTCCGTACATCACATACATAACAGGTTTTGGTAACATTTTACAATATGGTTGTGAGAAATGCATTAGCTGACTTTTAATGTACAAGACTTCTACAACATTTATTTATAGCATCAATACAATTTTTTTGCACAGTACCCTTTAAATGGTTCTATGTACAATTTAAAATGTATACATACGAACTCTTTAAGTACCCCATTGACAGCTAAAGGGATTTTTTTACAGTGTATAATGTGTGTGTATACATGTATCACATTATTTTGTTACTACATAGTCCAGATGTGTTCTTAATTTTAAGTTTAAAATGATTATTATTTTTAAATCTGTAGGTTGGTTTCCCAGGCTTAATTTAGCTGAATGCGATACGGTACAAGGGTCATTCTACAAAAAAGGTGGAAATGCTTGTCCCTTGCTTTTGCAGACCCCTTAATCATTTAATTTGACCCAATAATCCCATAATGATATATATTTAATAAATATAGACTGTCCTTAACATGATGAGAGAATTTATTTATTTAATTTTCTTTTTTTTCCTTTTTTAAAACTTTTTTTAAATGTCTGGTCCTGAAAATTGCCCTGTCCCTTTGATCATACATGGAAGTTGTACTGTGTACTTATTATTTAAAACCATGTTTTTTATAAAACAATTCTAATTTACATTTACATTTAACCCTGTATGGATTTACTACAACACTGAAATGGTAAAAAATACACTATTAATATGAATAATATCAAATAAACATTTGTCCCCCAAATTTATGTCATTGGTGTTACCCTACACACAAAGCACTTTTATTTTGAAACAATGCATCAGCTCTTTGAAGTTTTTCATGGGTCAAGAGGTCAGTAAAAGAAGTGCAGTGGAGAAGGGCAAAAGGTTTGTGAGATGTCTTACCTTACTTGTCTAAAATATCATGATATATCTAAGAATTCTGAGATAAGATTTTTTGGATGTCATTAGTGTTACTCTTTTTTATAGCTGGGATTGTTAAGATCTTTACATAAAAATACATTATACTGAATAAGTATGTGATTGTTACATCTCTAATAAAATGGCACATGGCTAATGGCAGCCATTTTGCTAAAATATTCGTTTTTTCTGTAAATTGTCCATTGGTGTTACTCTCATTGGTGTTACCGTCATTAGTGTTACTTCTCTAATGAGTACTTATTATATTCTAATTTTGTCATTGGTGTTACATTGTTTTGGTGTTATGAATGTATTTTCTTATACTTTCTAGTAACTTTTCTCTGTCTTTTCTTGCTGTTATCATTCCTCTACTCAACCTTTAACTAAATACACAAGCTGTAATGAGAAAAAAAAAAATTAGTATCAACATTAATGTTGTTTAAATAACAGTAACACCAATGACAAATACTGTAAATGACTTTATTAAAATGTATTAAAAAGTTAAAAATAGTTTAAGCTCCCCGCTTTGTGGATTCATATTTGACAAGTTAATTAATGCTATTAAAGAAGTTTTGGGTATATTGAAAGAAGTTAATTTAAGCAAATTTCCATCACCCGAATTCCACCTTTTCTGTAGAATGACCCACAACCATCTTGATCAACAGGTCAGTGTTAGAGCTACATGTTGATTTTTTGAATACAGGAAAATATTTACCAAACTGATCACACACTATTGTTTCATTAAATACACAACTTCCCACCATAAACACACACACTCGCCTCACAAAACAAATCATACTTATAAAACTGCAATTTTTGTCCGCAGTGCAAAGCACTGAAAGATAAACCGATATATTAGTCCCTTGGCTCTCCAACCACTCACCTTCCCCTGTTGTGTTATCATTTATCCTCTCTGTAAGGTATTTAATGCAGTGCCTTTGATGCTTATTAAATTCTGTGCGATCTAAGCGTACACAAGCATCCCATTTAACCTGCCTTTACTGGAGGCACCTTAGCTGTGATTTTCTATCATTGCCCATTTAATCTCTATGGTTTTCCTCTCGACATGATTGATGCAGTAGTTAATCAGGTAAAGGTCAGGTGACAGTCCTCTTCAAGCTCAGTGGAGTTTGAAGTCTTGTATCTGTATGCCAAAACAGAAGGAATGTAATTACTTGGCTCAGAGAGGTAAAGATGAGGTCTGCTTTGTTTCAGCTGCATTTGGTCGGTCCCCTTTTAAACTGTTGTCCAGGGAACAATAATATGTGGATAATGGTTCTTCTGTAAAAAAATAATACTAACAATAAAATAAAATAAAAATAAAAATAATACTAATAATGGAAGAAATCAGTCAGCACTCGGCATATATTTTATAGGAAGTTTAAGAAAACAACAACAATTTGAATGAAACATCACCAGTCAAAATAATAAAAAAATAAAGTACATAATGCCACTTTAACCTGAAATAATGCACCACATTCTAATGGTCTTTAAATTTGACTGTTATTACATGACACCACCTGATGGTGATATTGAGACAAAACACTGTAACAGTAACACAGACGTACCCTGTGCAGTAGCACCACCTATTGGCTTCTTATAAATTACAGTTTGAGTTTACAGAACAGTTTAATTCATGCACTGCTACAGCATATTGTTCATTTAATTTCGTTGTCATTGTGGTCAGCTTGATAAATGACCTTCACTGCATTTTCTAAAACACAGCTAAATGGTGCATAATTATGCATTAAAAGTATTATAAAGTGCTTTAATATTATAAAGTGTACCCCCTTTAAGCATTTTCACTACAGAATGGGAATTTTGCATGCAATATATTTCCCTATCAAATTAAAATGGCATTTTATAAAAATAAAAAAAACATACATTGCTCATATTTTTGACTATTTTTGAGCCATTAAGTGACATTCAGCAAATAAAATCACAGTACATTCTTAAAAATAAAGGTGCTAAGTTAAAATTGGCCTGTCCAGCAGAGTTTTGCTCCAACTTGCCTCAGCACATCTGCCTGGAGGTAAGTAGTATGCTTACACTTTAAAAATGGCTTGGTTATTTTTGACCCACCATGGATAAATATTGGACAGAACACACTGCTGGGTTAAAATTGACCAAATGCATGGGTTATTATACCCCATGGTTGCATAACAATAACCCAGCATGTGTTCTGTCCAATATTTACCCACAATGGGTCAAAAACAACCCAGCCATCTTTATAGTGTAGTAAGACCTTAATTAGCTGCTTTAGGTGTGTTTGGTTAGGGTTGGAGCTAAACTCTGCAGGACACCGGCCCTCAAGGAGCGAGCTTGGCCCCACTTGCTTTAGTGGGTTAGTTTACCGAAAAATGAAAATTCTGTCATGGTTAACTTGCAAGTTGTTCCAAACTATACATTTACTAAACAGATATTTTGAAGAATGCTGGCCATCTGTGGCACCATTCACTACTATATAAATAAATGGTGTCCCAGATATGTTCAGTGATAAACATTTTTTAAAATATCTTAATTTGTGTTCAGAAGAACAAAGAAATGTATACATGTTTGGTTTTGCATCAACTTTTTTGCATCAAAATTTTTCTGTAAACTATCCCTTTAACATCCACAAAACTTTTCTAGTGCACACATTTGGATTAGTTGAAAAAGTTCCTACAGACTATAAAAAGTAAGAAAGAAATGGTTCTTTAAAGAACCTGGAAAGAGTGCATGTAAAAATATAAGCAATTTTAATATTTACATTCATACAAAAAAATTTACAATCTCTGTAAGCAGATACACTGTAAAAAATAAACTTGGTACAACTTAAAAAAAATAAGTGTTACCTGGTTGCCTTGAAATTTAAGTTAATACAACTTAAAAATATTATTTGACACAAAAACTTTTCTGAGTCAACTAATATTTTTAAGTTGTATGATCTCAAAAATTCAAGGCAACCAGATCATCTTTTTTACAGTGTATGCACGGATGTTTTGTCATCCGTGTAATTCTCAGATCATGGCGCTGGTCAGGTTGCTAAGCGAGCGTACGCTGTTGGTATGACGACTCTTACGGCGAACACTTCTCAGATAGTTCCTGTACAAGATGACGCTGATGACGCGGTCCTGGAACTGCTTTGATACAATGTAAAAGAGTATAATGTCCAGCACTGTACTTGCGTTCATTAAGAAGGTCGTGAAGGCCCCCCATGTGTTGTAACCCTGCCCACCACTCTGCAATAGCATGGCAACAAAACAGATATGGAAAGGTACAAAGCACACCAGCACCTGGATGATCAGAGTGATAATAATCCTAATGGACTTCTGCTTGACCTTGGGCTTCAGTTTGGACGTGCGACCGTGAATAAGATTGTCGACTATGGTGATGTAACAGCCCACCATGATGGACACCGGTACCAGGAAGAAGAAGACGAGACGTGTGAAATGGACGGGATTGTCGCGCCTCAAGTAGATGATGTCATGCATCTTGATGCAAGTGGTATGGTTTGAGGCACGGTCTGGATCTTCTTCTAGCAGGACGAGAGGAACGGTGCTTCCCAGAGTCATAATCCAGACCCCGGCACAGGACAGTAAGGCTTTTCGGACACTCTTTAGTTCTCTGGTGTGTCGCGGTTGCACTATGGCCACGTAGCGATCTGTGCTGATCAGGGCGAAAAGCCACAGGGCCAGACATGGATAGAGCACCGTTAGCGCGGCATTAATCCTGCAGAAGACATCCCCAAAGGGCCAGTACTCTTGACTGTAGTAGACTATTCGAAAGGGTAGCAGTAAAATGAAGACCAAGTCCACTAAAGCGACATTGATCATGTAAACCGTAATTGAGTTCCGTTTTTTAGTAGTCAAAGCAAAGACCCAGAGAGCGGTCAGGTTGACCACCAAGCCTATGGTGAAGATAATAGCATAGAAGGCTATGCTAGCAGTCCTGTACACCTGTGGAATGTGGCCCTTTATGTCAGGCAAAGCAGGCAAAGATGTGTTTAGATTCATTTTGGTTTGCCTAAAATAAAAAAAAAATAAGATATTAGTGCCTTCTTTGTAAACTGTTAGTGCTTTAGAAAAAAAAGGCAAATTAAAGGAATAGTTCACCCAAAAATGAAAATTCTGTCATCATTTACTCTTTCTCATGTTGTTATCAAACAGTTTGTGAGCCTTATTTACTTCCATAGTGTCAATTTTTTCCTACTATGGAAGTGAATGGGGCTCACGAACGGTTTGGTTACAAACATTCCTCAAATATCAACACATTGTTGAAACTTCATTTTTGGGTAGGCAGATGAAGAACACAATAGAAATACTTATAGACTTTTTAACATGATGAGATGTTTTAAAGTCTGTAAACTGATATTAAATATGTTCTCAGATTGTCACACCACAGATGATTAAAATACCCCACCAGGTAAATAAAATAAGTTTTCAAAATATTGGAAAAATAGGCAGGATTTTTTGCATTGCATTGCCCTCTCACCGGCACTATCCCATCCTCTCAGATCATCAATCAGTGGCGGCGGGTGACTTATTTTTTCGAGGGCGCTCGATGTGAAGTTCGTCACAACATCTATCTAGCCCGTCATGTGTGTGGTTCGTAATTTCAAAATATGTGTTCGGCGCGTCGAGTGAACCTATGTGCTAGGGGTGTAACGATTAATCGTGCAAATGCGCGTTTTCTCAATGAATGAATTTGAATGAATTACGGTGAAATTCCGGCACATCCAAACGCCAGGGGGCGCTCCCGTGCAGAAACTCCCTTTGTGCCACACAAGAAGCAGCATTACAAACGCTATTCCAGGAAATGTCTACACAGGAATATTTATATGCTGTTCTTCAAATTGTTTCAGGTATTTTCATGATAATAAAGAATATTTTGAATGATTTTGTTTAACGAGTGTTGCTTTCTTAAATGCACGTTATAAACGACTCCGACTCATAATGATTTTAGATTGATAAGGACTTCCTACTGACCAAATGCCGTAATACAGGCACAAGCTGTGTATAAAACGAAGAATCGCAGCCTTGCGATTCAGAATCGATTTCAGACAGGCATTTTTAATGAGGACCGCGATTGAATCGTGATTGAATCGTTACATCCCTACTATGTGCATCACGTGTCTTGTCAAAATAAGTGCCTGCTGCAGACGCGTCTAAAGGGTTTATGATAAAAGAGACACTCGCGTTTGCCAGATACTCACATAATCTGATGCGTAATCAAAGTTCACTGTTAAGGGAGTGTCTTTAGGGTGGCCATTCGTGCCAGTTTCACCAGACAAGTCCCGGCAGGGATTTCGGGTGCGTTCTCCGGAAGTCGCGTTGGTCGACCGCATACGTCATCAAGGTTTAATATTTCGGGTTCTACTTCAGAAAAGCAACCGTTACATTTCATGTCTTAAAAGAATTCATCTTAATTTTCTAATGGATTTTAACTGAAATGTGAGAACCTCGACGTACAACGTGACTTCCAGAAGACGCACCCAAAATCCTGGCCGGGACGTGTCCGGCGAAACTGGCACGAATGGCCACCCTAAGTGTCTTGCATGTATTTTGTGAACGTGAGTGTCTCTTTTATCCTAAATGGTTTTGACGCGTGGGCAGCAGGCAGTCATTTTGACAAAACACACGATGCACATGGCTCACACGACGCAACAAACACATACAGTATTTTGAAAACACGAGCAACACACATGACACTTTGAACACATATTTTGAATTTGCGCCCCTTTGGAAAAGCAGTCATAGCTGCCACTGTCACGAATAATATTGAATGGGATTTTAATGATAAAATGTGCTATTTAAAAATCACATTTGCCTAGTGTATTGTCTTCCTACAGTGATTAATAAGCTAAAATAGCAATATTTTATTTAAGGACTGTCTGTGAGGCAAGGTCGAATTTTCATTGGTCGCTTAATTTTAGCGTGTTCCCCTACCCTAATAACATTACGTAAAACTTCTTGCACTACGGAAAGCAAACACGAAGGCTACCAACATTCCTTAAAGGAACAGTATGTAGGATTGTGGCCAAAACTGGTATTGCAATCACAAAACTTGTGGCTAAAACTGGTACTGCAATCGCACAACTGGTGGCCAATACACAAAATGACAACATAAACATCAGTTGAGGGCTGCAACTCCACTTTTTAAATGACAATATCCTGGCCGGACCACTGTTGTCAGTGATAGAAGTATTTGAAATGAAAATGATTTCTTAATGTCTAGTGGCCATTTTATGATTAACTGATATAAATTTCTTACCTAGTGTTCCTTTAATTTCAAGGTTTTATATTGCATTAACTAATTTCACCATGGACATTCGAAAATGGATTAAAAAGAAAGAAACTACAGCAACTGTCACTACCTATGGGTCTGAGCTCTAAATAAGCAGTGTTGTGCTAATATAGGTATGTGGTTTTTTGTTGATGTATATAGTAAGATTGTTCAGAGCTCTATACGTTGCTCACTATAGCTGCAGGTTTTGTGGTTTTATTACAGAGAAGTTTGTTTATAACGCGTTAAAACTTAAGGAACGTACCAAAGCTATATATATATATTTTCTAGCTGGGAGAATTCCAGTATATGCATTCATGTGATCGCCCCCTCTCTGTATTTCTGACGCCCCCTCATCAGAGCTCGGCTGGTGCCGGCACTGCGTGCCCACAGTTTGTGTTTAAACAATGCCCACTCACGGAAAACTGTGGTCTCTCTAAACTTTCAAATACTGCTGCAACCTGAATGGCTGTTAGCAATTGTGTTGGGGGGGTCATGCTTGGCTCCAGTGCGTCATCAAGCCACCGTTTTAGCCCTGCCCAAAAATTTATGAACACAGAAAAGCTTTTTACAATTCAGTACCGCGTAGTTCACAATTTTTAACGTGTTTCAGCAATGCATTTATAACATTTGTATTATGTTTAAAAACAATTCTCTGAAATGACTTTACAAAGACTTTAAAGGTGCTGTAGAATGTAAAACTGTATTTAGCTTGGCATAGATGAATAATAAGAGTTATGTACATGGTAATGACATATTAGCCTCTTTCACACAGTAATTTCGGTCAATTAAAATGAATTTACCAGAATTAATTTACCAGTAAATACAAAAATGTGCTGTTCACACATGAAGTGACGTTCTGTCTTTTACCAGTAAGACATCATTCACACATCAGTATAAAAATACCATTAAACTCAGAGAGAAAGCGGAAGTTACCTCTGGCGGGCAACAAGTTCAGTGTTGTATTTGTAATCAATGGCGGGTTATAACTTCATATCCACGGTCAGTATTTTGTTGTTTTTATATCTGTGGCAAACACTGATGGTCGCAAAGTTGCTCGTGAACAAACAACATTGCATTAGGCTGCATTAAACTGCGTTAAACTGCATCTTAAACAACAGCAGTGTTTGCACATTACGCTTTACAGAGGGCGTGCTAAGAACATCAGGAATTCGGCAAATAGATGATAAGCTGTATTAAACAACGTTGGTGAAGAAATATGGATGTTAACTTCAGGTGTGATCGACTTTTAAGCAGCGTCTGTGTGGAAATGTACGTAAACAGTGCGGGGGTAACCACATCATCTGTATCAAAACTTTATGATTGGCCCGAAGCTATCAGCGCGGCCTGACGTCGTCCGTTCTAAATGCCGGTAATATATATTTTTTGTTCACACATGGTGCTTTACTGGTAATCTTACAACCTCTTTTACTGGTAAATTGGCACTGATTTGCCAGAAAGGTTCTGTTCACATCATAGAGTGCAAAAAAAGATGGACAACGCCCGTTCGCTCTCTTCCATTGTTGAAAACTGAAAAGTGAAGCTGCCAGTGTCCCAATACGGCGCTGACATCTTGGGTCTTGAGTCTGCGCAGTAGCGATTTCGCGACCAGTCCTGCACAGTAGTGAGCTGGAAGTAAAGCCGCGAAATCAAGGCCCCGCCCTCGCTCTCGCAGAATGCACATATCACAGCTGTTAATCATGACGTCACAATCATGACGTTTTTATAGCATTGAATAACTAACTAAAAACAAACTTATTTTAAAAACAGACACGATTGATTTCTCCTTCTTACAGCATATAAACCTTGTGCATGCAAAAAACGGCCAATCACAACATAACACCAACTGTGACATAACGTTTTTCAAAATACCCTCGAGATGTACGCCCCAACATTAAATTACACATTAAATTAAGTATAATGTTGTTACAATGCTAAAAACAAAGTTGTGACTGCTAAATTAATGCTAAATGCTAGTTAGTGCTATATGCTAGCATTTAGGCTGAAGTTCTACTATTGATGTTACAGGGGCTCTCCTGATTTTGACAAGTGGTTGATGTCCTCAGGGCAACATTATGTTGACCCTGGGACAACATTTCAATCAACCAATCAGATTTCAGAAATTAGTTTACAGTTTGTTTTAAGTTTAAGCTTACAACAAGGATTAGCTGTTTCTAGACCATTGTTTTTCACTTATCATGTCCCTCTGATTTTAGGGTTTGGTTATGGTTAGGGTTTGGATATGGGGTAGGTTTAGGTTTTATTTAGAAAAATGTTGTCCTTGGGTCAACACAATATGTTGCCCTGAGGACATCAACCACTTGGCAAAATCAGTTTGAGCATGTTACAGGTACGTTTTGTAGGTCCATACTGAAACATAAACTTTCCATTCAGAAATTCCCATTAATAATCTCCAAACAATTGTTTATTCTTCAAAATCTGTATATTCGTCTTATACAGGCTCAAACATATAAGGTCTGCCAGCTACTGAGTGACGGACCAGCTACTGACTGACAGCCAATCAGAGCAGATCTCAACATTATTATTCATGACCCTTTCAAATAAGGTACTAAATCAAGGGCAAATTCTAGGGTTGTAAATGGACATGTAAAAAAATTCTGGATAATTTTTGCACTTAATAAAGCCGCATACCTTCTATGTAGATATCAGAGAACAATTTAACATATTATTTTAAAGCATTCTTGGGCACCTTTAAGACATGCTACAAGTTTTTGTTCTGAAGATTGGTAAAATCTTTCAAGACAAAATAGAGAAGTGAAAAGATTAAGTAAAAGTTATTCCTTCTCGAAAGTGAAATCATAAGCTGCAATTAAATACAATTAAATATTTGTTTAAATGTTTTAAATGACTTTTTACCATTAAAAACTATACAAAAGTATTCATAAAATCTGTACATGAGTGGATGTAATAAAGTGCTGTTGTGAAAGGGCAGCTGACATCATTCGCTCTTGACTGCTTTGTCTGAATCTTGACTCCACTGTAACGTTACATCAAATGATCATGTGCCCTTAAATAATCTTTTTTTAAAACAGTATTTGAATGTAACCTACATACTGTTATGTTGAATCCACATTAGCTTTACATCATAGTCATTTAATTACATTTGATGTTCTTTAAGCTTAACTGGCCTAATTCTATTCTGTACGACTACATGATAAAAATGGTAACAAAATATTTTACCAACCTCAGCGATCCATGATATCACAGCGTGTTCGACTCGTAACTATTCTAGTGCTTGTGCGGGCAACGACTGTAATGTGCCATCGCTTTGAAGCTCAGATCTAACATTGAGGAAGTCATGTAGTCGGTGTCTTTATTTAGATTAGAAATTTTTTCTTTTGGTTTCTGTGAAGCCCCTTCTGTTTCCTGTAACGCATGTACTGGTGGAGAATGTATCTTAAGGCCACCAGTGTGTCATATGCAGTTTAAGAAAGGAGGCGAAGTAAAGATGTGACAGATTTTGGTGCTGGTTATTGATTGTGAAAATAGGATTTGTCACACAGCATTAGCTCTCATGGGAGCCGTACACAGCAGGTGGCAACAGAAGGCATCTGGTGTTGAAGAGTTTTAATTAAACACAGGATGCTGAGGTTGTTGGTGTATAAACAGGAAATGAGATCTTTGTACTGTTTGAGACTGTAGCCCATCTTTAAACCTCAAGTACAAGCAGAAAAAAATCTTAAGCCTATAAGGCAAATGCTTTTACATTCACAGTTACTTTGCCGGGGGTCAACTGGGTATCAAAACAAAGATGATTGTGCGATTGAGTGCTAAATATTGCTTTTATTTTTGGTCTACGTTTTAATTGTTGTTCTTGCGGTGAAAAAACAGAAAGTGTTTGTGAAGCCAACATTCACACAAAATCTGATAATACTACAGTGGCTTTATAAAGTAAAACAAAAGCCACACAGTAAAAAATGTAAGTGCATCCAAATAAGAACCAGTAGATTTATTTTCTTTTTACAATTTCTTTGCTAGCAAGTTTATGTTTACTGAATGTGTTAATTCAGTAATCAGGGGTGGAGTTACTCATTTTAATATTAATAGTTTTATTTTTGTTGTTTAAAAACACAGCAACATGTATGCTTATAATATCTTTATTACACAGCTCTTTGGAATACTTTATTCTGATTGGTCAGTTGCAATATTCTAATTTGATAACACACCCCCATAATCATCAAGTACAGTGAGTCATCTTGACCAGTACTACATTGTCAAAAAAGGGCAAAGCTGTTGCTGGGGTGGTACCCTTCCAAACAGTATACATTTGTTCCTAAAGGGTGCATATTAGTACCACAAAGGTATATATTAGGACCTATTCCCCTTTTGAGTTGTTTGTCAGTGTACTTATATGTTTAATGTACATTATCACTCCGCTGTCTCTTTTCTCATGCCAACATAAAAAAACTATCATCAAAAAATATTTTGTGTCCATTATTTACTTGTGTTTAGCTGTGTAATAAAAAAAATTGTACAGTGCATCCAGTCAGTTGTTATCACAAAATAAACCCTGACGGGGGGGAATTAAGACCCTGACACAAAGTGCCTCTGCACATTCCTATAGGTTCAGATATGAATAGATACCTTTGTACATTCATATTCTCCATTATTACAATTGTCTGCGTTTGCTCCATCGTGAATGTGAATATTTACTCTACCTCAAAGAGTGGGCCGATGTTACACCTACTCTATACTGATTCATGTACTGTACCTTTTCAAAAGATCTGTGACATTTCCCTTGTTCAACATCCACCCACATCAGGAAGTTACAACTAACCTATAAGTGGATTACTGACACACAAACATCATTCTCAACCTGGGAATTTTTGATTATGGTAAAGAGTGTTGTGAAAATTAAGAAAATGAACTTATACTCTGTGAAAAGAGGAATGTATGCTTGGTCTGTAAGTGAACAGAGATAATTTCGGTTCCTCTAAATAAAAAGAAGTGAAAAGTTAATAAATTCTAGTTGTAAAAATACAGTAGTGTTAATACTGTGTCAGATTCTCTTTGCACAGTTCTGCAATATTTGGATTTTTGTTAAGGAATGTGATGAAAGTATTTAGCTTTTAGCATTGAACATTTAAACTATAAACATTTAGCAAGTAACCTCACGTTTGGTAAACCATTAAAAAGATGTTTTGCTAATGTTAATAGTGTGGCTAAATAAGTGGACTGCCATGTATTAAAAAAGGGGGTACTCTGTTAGAAGGAGGAACTAAAAAATATATCACAAAAAGAAAACTGAAGTAGCTTACACATAAAAATTACACTGTTAAAAAATGCTGCAATGCTGCACGCAAGTTTGATCAAATTGGTTATGCAAGTCAATTGAACCAACTTTTTAATAAAAAAAACAACAACTTATAAACAAGTTGAAATTATTTAACTTAATTTGTTAAGCTTTGTTAAACTTATGTTGATATAAATTTTATTTTATAGAGTGTGAACAATTTTAAGACCACTGTTCCTTTTCCATTGACCACAATGTCACTGCACGTGGTTAAATAGGTTGATCACAGAAATTATATGATATGAAGATATGAAGCAATCTTCCCTTTATAAATGTATTAACTTTGACATAATTTGGTCAGTAAACATTTGACACCGAAAGGTATTTTTATATGACATACTCCATATTACAGACTCAATGTAATTTTAAAGTTCTGTAAATTCCTTGATAGTGACTTAATCATCTGTTTTCATAGACTTATACGGAGATATGAGAGAAGGTATAAGGGGATGTTGGAAGATAGACCTGAGCTGTCATTTGCTCTTCAAAATCCTCCAGAATTGTAGATGCTAATGTAAAGTTGCAAGAGGATGCTGTTGAAAAATTGAAAAATGTGGACACAGGTATTTTTATGACCGGAAAAAATCCGGTCCACACATGCTCGGTTTAAAAGAAATCTTTGTCTAAGCAAAAACAGGCTATCAAGCACTATCAAGAGCATGCCCCACCAGCAGACGGCGATATAACTCAAATCGTAAAGCCACCTTTGCCAATCCTAACAAAAGTGTCGTTGTAAGGCAAAACCCCCGGTTTTACTGTCTACATGACAACACTGCAACCTGTCAGGGGTTTTCAAAAATGTTTGATTTAAGGGCCGTGATACTGCGTTTTCATGTGAACGAACGGCCAAACCGCGTAAAAAAGTCACGGTTATAAAAATACCCATGTCCATGTGGACAAGGCCTAAGAGCTCAGGGTGTTTTTCGATTGATCAAAAACATTTGTCATGTTATAAGGCCTGTACAGGATCATATAAATACAGCAACTACTTGAAAGTACTTAAAGCTAGGGTAGGTAATCCTGTTCAGATACATTTTTTTTAATACTGGGTGAAATGGTCCTTCTATCCTGAGAGTAGTCAATACATTATGTGTTCAGAAAAAGGAACGAAAACAATCAGACCTCTGTAGCAGCTGCAGGACAGTACAAACTCCGACCAATCAATGCCATGCGGTGCGAATGTAAAGAACCAATCAGATGCCTTCATGTCTCGTGCCCGAGCACCACTGCGCGCGCTGCCCTGCGTGCACTAATCACGTCACCGTTCCCTGAAATATTCAGTCTCACTACACGGAGTAAGCAGGAGTTTGCGGCACCGGCACAATGGAAGATAAAAAGCAGCCAAAACTACCACTGCCAGCTTTGCTGGTAACTGCTCGCCCTAATAAAAAAACCTAGAAAAAGAAAATCTGAGGCAGAAAAGGCTGCAACTAAACAGGTACTGGATAAAGCCAGAGGACAAACTCGCGTAAACATCGGTGGAGCATTTGAATGGTGGAGACAACTGATGGAGCTGAAGGGCCTGAAAAGCGATGCCGAGGTTGCGGTCTTTCTGCTGAACAGGTAATAATTTGTTTTGCTTCGGGGGGATTTGTTATTTCCATGATAAATGTTACGTTAGGCAACGTAGCTATTTTTGTAGCTAGTATTAGCCCAATGCTAACATTAGCTTCTCTGTCGGTGTAAGTCAGTTGAGTTACAGGTCGTAGGTAACGTTACTGCTTATCTGACTTTTAGGACATGACATTATGATAATATTGCACAGCCATAGTCGCAAGTGTATCATAACTTATGATCTAAAATAGTTTTCTAAACAAAGCTACGGATAAACTAATTCAAAGAATCACATAAATGTTTGTCACTGTGTGAAATGGGAAAAAAAATGTGTTGTCATTCATTGTGTGTCTTTGAGATACAGTAATTATTGTCAGATGTGTAATTGTGATATTCTTCCTAAAGGTAAATCACTGCCAAAGGAGTAGATCACCACAGAAGACAACGCATCATGCAAAGCCTGACCTGTCAGCCATCCATGGACACTCATTTTCTAACATATATATATTTCAAATGTATTATATGTAAATACAGATTGTTTATGACAATCAAAAGCAGCAAAAGGACAGATAGTTGTTTAAAAAAGTATTCCTCTTAGGTGTCTCTCGTTGTTGTTGGTGTTGTTTTTTTAATAAAACAAAAAGTGTTATACCACATTCATTGTCATTATTCATTTAGCATGTAAGGAGGAGGTAAGACAAGTAATAGCTTGTTTATGCTAAAATGATAAAGGAAAGGCATTTATCAACTCTAAATATTTATTCAAACATGACAAAATTTAAATAATAATATGACTGTACATACTGTATACATTAGTGCAAATTTTACAGAACAATATATAAACCAGTACAAAATAAATAAAAAAGCAGGGCACAAAAATAAATACTATTTATTGTACTGTGCCTCCACCCTACTTGGGATGAAACCTGTATACTGTCCATGTGTATCTGGGTAGCGGTCTCTAATTTTCCAAAACACAGCAACTAGGAATTACTACTCTGTGCCCAGCTCCCAGTGCCCCATATTGCCACACAACATATTGCCGGTATGCAGCGTAGCGGAATTGTTTATTGCTCTCCCCTGGGTCTGGAAGATCCTCCACAGCCTGGACATTATTCCAGATCCTTCTGGCAAGTCGCAACACCCCCTCCTGCAAAATGTACAATTCCATGTGGGGCAGCATGGAAATACAGGAGTCGTCTTGTTGCCCACAGCACTTTCTTTCTACATCTGAGGGCATCTCTCTGCAGTTTCGGCACACACACCAAGTGGGTTGACTCGGAGCTGGAGGGCCTGGTGGAGGAGCATCTCCTGATGTTGACATATGGAGGAGATCAAAGATGAGGCTTGGGTCCCTTGTCAGGCAGATCTGCAGCAACTGATGGGATTCTTCCAAGCTCAGTGTATGAATTCTGGCCTGTAAAACAATAGTTCATCAAAAAGATTCAACTTTATTTTTAGAACTCTTTTTTTTCTGTCCTCTAAGAGAAATGTTGTGTCCACAGTAAATGCCAGGTAATTATTTATTGGCAGACAGTGCCAAGGACTCAATTTGATATGTATTGTTTATATTGTATATATTGTTGATATTATATTGTTATTAAAATTCTTTACTCGTTTTAAAAAATCTACTGGGCTGCTGCAGCACTGATAATTTCACTATTGTGGGACAATAAATGTTTATCTTATTTGATCTTATACTATTGTTTTTTGCTGATGTTGAGGTCGAAAAAATATCAACTAATAACAAAAATGATATTATAGATTGGCTACCTGCTCATCTGAAATTCGTTGAGCTTGCAGATTCTCGACTTGCAGAATATCGTCATGTCTCAGGTGTTCTCCGGTTGCAGTCTGACTTGCTCCGCGTCCTCTACCTCGACTTCTCGGGTTTTCCTGTGACCTGCAGCTGACTCCGACTGTGGATGCGCGTTCAGCTTTGGACGGAGTGCTAACGAGAGGGGGTGGAGCTTAGAAGAGCTGCCATTTTCAAATTTTGCTAGCTCTCAAACATTACCTACCCTAGCTTTAAATCAATCCAAATAACATAAAATATACATCAAAAAGTTTGTCTGGAATAAATTAAATTTACCCCTAATATGTTCTAAATGTGATGTCTCAGAATGTGAACCCTTGAGTTAATGACCTTGGAGTCAAGTTTTAGCACACCTGGAGTCTCATTAAGATAATACGTTTGGAGGTGTGTACTCAGACCCGGCGCCAGACACAAATTGACGGACGGGCATTTCATTTTTCAGGGGGGGCACAAATGAGAGCAACCTCACTGCAATGCATAATATCATTAAGTATGAATTAAGTGGACAAAAAAGCGAGGAAGAACTAACATACCTCTCCATTAACGCAATACAACGGAGAAGTCGTAAAGATTGGACATAGCTTACTGAAGCAATCTAAACGCAAATAAAACACGTCGCAGGGCTCGACATCAACGCTTGTCCGGTTAATATCAGAGACAAGTGGATTTTTTAAAAGGCCAAGTGAAAGAGAATTTTACTTGCTCGACCGAACAAGTAGCCTAGTCTGATTAGAAATGGCAATAACAATCACCAAAACACGATAATGATTCTGCATCCTTTAATCAATGGCGACCGAAAGTGCATAATGTAAAAACGCAAAGTTAAACAAATAAGCACAGCAAACACAAAGTGTGTTAACAAAGTGGGTTAAACATACTGCGGTAAAAATGTGGATTTTTTAATAACATGATACAGTTAAGCAGCATCACATCACGGTTGAAAATGTGACAGATTTAATGACAGTTCACTAAACAAGTAATTAATATTAAGCCACTTACATTTTAGACGCAATGTTGACTGTTTTTGTTGTTCCAGCAGCGAAAATAGTGAAAGATAACAGCAGAACCATAACGTGTCAGTCTTACTGCAGGCAGCACTCCATCGTGTCTTAACATTAAGCGGTGGCGCGCTTAGCAAACAACCAAACATTTCCGCGCTTACTACTGACAAACCAATCAAATTCGTTTAAAATATATATATTTTTAAATCAGACCAAACACATTTTTATTTTTATTCATGAGTTATACAACCCCAAAACAGAAAAAGTTGGGACATAGTAGAAATTGTGAGTAAAAAAGGAATGGAATAATTTACAAATCTCATAAACTTATATTTTATTCACAGTAGAATATAGATAACATATCAAATGTTGAAAGTAAGATATTTTGAAATGTCATGCCAAATATTGGCTCATTTTGGATTTCATGAGAGCCACACATTCCAAAAAAAGCCGGGACAGGCAGCAACCAGAGGCCAGAAAAGTCAAATGTGCACAGGAGGAACAGCTGGAGGAGGACCAATGTTTAGGAATAGGAATGTTGTCCTATTCTTGTCTAATACAGACTTCTAGTTGCTCAACTGTCTTAGGTCTTCTTTGTCGCATCTTCCGCTTTATGATGCACCAAATCTTTCTTTGGGTGAAAGATCTGGACTGCAGGCTGGCCATTTCAGTACTCAGATCCTTCTTCTATGCAGTCTTGATGTTGTAATTGATGCAGTATGTGGTCTGGCATTGTCATGTTGGAAAATGCAAGTTCTTCCCTGAAAGAGGCGACGTCTGAATGGGATCATATGTATCTAGAACTTGGATTAACCTTTCAGCATTGATGGTGCCTTTCCAGATGTGTAAGCTGCCCATGCCACACGTACTCATGCAACCCCAAACCATCAGAGATGCAGGCTTCTGAAAAGATCGCTAATAACAACTTGGGTTGTCATTGTCCTCTTTAGTCCGGATGAAATGGTATCCCAGTTTTTCAAAAAGAACTTCAAATGTTGATTCGTTGGACCACAGAACAGTTTTCCACTTTGCCAAAGTCCGTTTTAAATGAGCCTTGCCCAGGGAAAACGCCTGCGCTTCTGGATCATGTTTAGATATGGCTTCTTTTTTGACCTATAGAGTTTTAGCTGGCAACAGCGAATGGCACGGTAGATTGTGTTCACTGACAATGTTTTCCGGAAGTATTCCTGAGCCCATGTTATGATTTCCATTACAGTAGCATTCCTGTATGTGTTGCAGTGCTGTCTTAGGGCCCGAAGATCACGGGCATCCGGTATGGATTTCCGGTCTTGACCCATTACGCACAGAGATTGTTCCAGATTCTCTGAATCTTTGGATGATATTATGCACTGTAGATGATGATAACTTTAATCTCTTTGCAATTTTTCTCGAGAAACTCAGAAAACTATTTTTCGCTGCAGCATTGGGGGAATTGGTGATTCTCTGCCCATCTTGACTTCTGAGAGACACTGACACTCTGAGAGGCTCTTTTTATACCCAATCATGTTGCCAATTGACCTAATAAGTTGCAAATTGGTCTTTCAACTGTTCCTTATATGTACATTTACATTTTCTGGCCTCTTATTGCTACCTGTCCCAACTTTTTTTGGAATGTGTAGCTCTCATGAAATCCAAAATGAGCCAATATTTGGCATGACATTTCAATATCTTACTTTCAACATTTGATATGTTATCTATATTCTACTATGAATAAAATATACGTTTATGAGATTTGTAAATTATTCCATTCCTTTTTTACTCACAATTTCTACAGTGTCCCAACTTTTTCTGTTTTGGGGTTGTATGTACAAAACAATAACTTTTAATTAATTACAGTGGTCTATTGATAAAAACATGGAGCTGGTGAACAGGTGAAGGGAGACCGCAGGTTTGTCCAGGGCGGGCACTAGTGACTCACAGGGCGGGCCCGGCCCCCTAAAGCCCGCCCATGGCGCCGGGACTGTGTGTACTACAGCTTTGACTGATAAAAAACCCTCAAACTTTTGGAGTTTGCTCTGAAGAACATGCTTATGTTAGCCATGCCTTGCCACAAAGAGCTTTCAGAGGAACTACGATCAAGAATTGTTGCTTTTTATGGTTATTTCAAAGACGTAAGAAATTCACCAGTCTACAGTTAGGCAAACAATCTACAAATTAAGAGGCTTTGGGACTGTTGCTACTTTACCAAGAAGTGGGCTCTCAGTCAAAGTGACACCAAGAGCACAACAAAGACTCATCATTGAGGTAAAGAAACAACCCCTGCATGACAGCCAAGGATTTGAAGGCATCATTAAAACTTGCTAACATCTTTGTTTATGAGTCTACAATACATAAAACACTGAACAAGCAGGGTATCACGGCAGTACACCGCTTACTAAAAAGAACATTGCTGCACGGCTGAAGTTTGCAAATGAGCACATTGACACTTCACAGCGGTATTTGCTAAATGGACTGATAAAACTAAGATTGAACTATTTTGAAAAACACACATACAGTATTTGACGTAGAAGGGGCACAGCATATCATCATGAAAACATCATCCCAACTGTAAAGTATGGTGGAGGAAACATCATGCTTTGCTGCATCAGGGCCTGGCCAGCTTGCAATCATTGAGGGGAAGATGAATTCCGAGGTATATCAGACAATTCTTCAGGATAATGTGGGAATGTCTGTATGTCAGCTGAAACTGTGTAGAAGGTGGGTAATGCAATAGGACAAAACACCTGAGCAAGTCCACAACAGAATGGCTTCAGAAAAACTAAATCCGCTAAGTCAGAGCCCAGACCTCAACCCAATCGAAAAGCTACACTCTTGTGTCTAGTTAAGAATAGGGCTGGCCAAAAAAACAATTTTCCAATTAATTGTTTTTCAAAACGTGGTCTAATAAAAAGAACAGAATCGATTTTTTTCTTTCATATTTATTTCTGCAAACATTGAATGTAAGATTAACTTTAATCTAATTACTAGTCTTCTTCAATGTTAGTGTTGTGGCATTTTTTTTTATTAATTACCCACTTGTAAACTACTGTTCACTGTTCTTTTTTATTAATATAATATTTGTATTAAATCTATATTCATTGGGTCGAATCTAGAATCGAGTATAAAAACCCACCCGAGAACGGGAATCGAAAATTGAATCGAGAATCAAAATCGAATCGATTTGATAGCTTGCGAATCGAAATCGAATCGATCTGGAACATCTGAATCGATACCTAGTCCGATCTCTGTGTTATTTTTGAAACAACACACTTTGTGTTGTTTTAACACATCTTGTTCAACAAGAAATGACACACTGTGTTAAATAATAAAAAAACAATGTGTCAAAATTAACACATCCTTTCTTAGTGTCTATGGATTGACTTGAAGAGGGCCATACACATGAGACGTTCAAAGAATATGACAGAGTTCTGCCAGAAAGAATGGGCTAAAATTACTCTTTAAAGCTGACATAACACAAGACGTTTTTGCCAATCTAATGTTAATCTTGCTTATATAGAGAGTTGTATTTCATCATTCATATGCCCAAAGAGTCTTTCGTTTTTTCTGATTTATAAATGAAAGAACAGCCTTTCCGATTTTTGCCGTAAAATGTCGAACACTTGAAGGCGTGAGGTTGGCTGAGATGAAGAGTTACGAGTACGCGCAGCTTCGGATACTACTTTTGGATTTACAGTCAACATAGATGGAAATCAAACTTTAAAAAAACTTTTTATTTTTAAATAACCAGCCTTACATTATAAATATGATCTAGAATCGGATACTCAGTCAGTAATGGACGAACAGGAACAATAGCAGCAACGATTACAGCAGGACATCTCTATCAGGTAATTAATTCTTGCTTGTTTATCCGCTCTTTTAATAAAAAAGCAACATAATCCAGTTTTTAAACTGCATTTGCGTGTTTTAAAAGGTGTAAATGTTGTAAATGCAGTACAAAGTGCTGTTGTTGGTGTTGTTTACATTACATGCACATATGTACGATTGCAAACAAAACACCTAAGAATTTGAATTACTTACGCCTGTGGTTGTGACTCCTAAACGGGGTCTTTTAAAGTTTTGACTGCTCCAATAGTTGTAAAAAAGTGGAAAATCCGGCGTCAATCTGAACCTTGTTTGTAAAGCAGTCCTCTCCGAAAAACAGCCAGGGAACAAACAAACTCATTTGCAAGTATGTTGCTGTCCGGTAAAAACGAACTGCATCCACTGTTGTCTTAAGACAGGGAAAGCTAAATAAGGTTTTCTTCTCCTTACATCCAAAAACAACCCAGATAGCAATGAGTCGGCGGACCACCGGCGGTGCTCTGGCGGCAGTAAGCGTCATAAGGGCGTAATCGCAAACAGGTCTGACGGCGGACCGCCGCGGCAGCCGCTTTTGCATAAATTAAGCAGTCGGTCCGCTGGCTGTATGCTGGCGGCATCTCGCAACAAATGAGAGTGACGTATTCGGCGGCAAAAGTTTCATCCCCACCAGCGGGACGCACCTATAGCCGATATCTTGGGGCTGGCGGCATAAAGAAGCCATGCGGATATTTTTTGCTATCTGGGACACTTATTTGGTCGAACTATCTTGCTAAAACAAAGTTGTTGCGTGCTGTGCAGTGATACCGGTGACTTCTACTCGACGGAGCAATGCTAATGCGCGTTCTCGCTCTCACTTGACGTTCTGGAGGTAAAGGCCCATAAAAGGAATATGGGGTCAATCAGTCGTAACGGATACCCCCATTTGAAAAAAACTTGTTTCCGAAACTTGTAGGAAAAGGAGGCGTGAGTTTGGCTCAGCGATACTCTGTTACAAGCTCAACTGCTTTTTTGACACTTTGCTTATGTTTAACATGAGGACTAAAACTCTTAAACTGTGTTAATAAGTCAGAATGCATGAAATAGCATTAAACCTCCCCTTTAATGATGTGCAGGTCTGATCCACTGCTACAGGAAGTGCCTGGTTGAGGTTATTGCTGCCAGAGGAGTCAACCAGTTATTAATTTTAAGGGTTCACTTACTTTTTCCACTGCCATTTTGAATGTTGAATGAGTGTGTATACTAAAGATATGAAAGACAGCAGTGGCGGCAGTGGCTTGGTGGTTCATGTAGGTTTTCTACAAACCAGAAGGGTGGTGGTTTGATCCCTGGCTCCACCTATGTTGAGGTGTCCTTGAGCAAGACACCTAACCCCAGCTGCTCCTGATGAGCTGGATTGCGTCTTGCATGGCTGACACTGCCGTCGGTGTGTGAGTGAATGGGTGAATTTGAGGCAACTTGCGAAGTGCTTTGGATGGGCATGAGTCTGTTGAAAGTGCTATATAAATGCAGTTAGTTTACCAAAGATCAGATTTTTTGACTAATTATTTTTAGACACATTATTTTTGTCAATACCCTTGACTTAGATGACGATCAGATCACATTTTATCACAAATATATTCAGAAAACCACGAAATTCCAAAAGGTTCACATACTTTTTTTGCCACTGTATAAACTTTACTAATTGAACATACTTGGGTTCAAAGTGAAAAATGGTACAGCCAATCATATCAGTCTATAAAGGTTTAATTTGATGAAGTGTAGCCAAACCGAATGCTAGCTTAGCATGCTAACTGGAAGCTAACAGGAAGCTTCAAATGCACCAAATACAACACTCGAGAAAGCTAATGGAATAACCTTGAAATGGGATTTTTTTATGCATTTTACCAAGGAAATAAATGTATGAGGTGAATTTAATACATTTAGTAGGTAATTGCAAAATTAAATGCTTGTGTTTTTCTTGGGAAAAAATGTAGGCCTACTTTACTAAAAAATTTTCACTACATTCTAAAGCATAGAATCATACTGTGTATTCCTTTTATATTGCATATTAAAATTTATTTAATACCTAATTACATAAAAATTGTGTACTTTTACTTTTTTGTGGTTTCTTACTTTTTTAAATAGGGTTCAGGAGACACATATTAGTTAGTTAGCTGTAGAAAGCACACCTAACACAAGATAAACACTACTATTCATTTATTTTAATAGACCCTTTTACTTCAATGATGACGTGGCAGCTTATGCGCATGCATTTAGGCAACGGAAGTATGGCAAGAATCAGCAGTGAAGCAACACAGACAGACAAAGTTATTTTAAAAAGTTGACTTCATCAACTTTTTCAACACAGCTACTAGATCCGTGTACTATAGTGGAGTGGATAGAAGACGTTAGCAGATGGCCAAATATAAAGTGTCCAGATACATATATACGTATATTAGTTTATTATATTAATGCAACCAAACGCAACAAACAGACATTTTGATGCTGGGAAACCGTTTTAATAAACCTTCTGAGTTGCTAAAACGTTAGAACCAATGGGGAATAACACCACTTCTGTTGCCGAAATGCGCGCGCAGGCTATTTGATCACGTGAGCTGTAATGGGTCTATACATATTTAGTTAATTATAATACTAGGCCAAGTCTTATGGATATTTCATCAAGTTTTTTTGTACTCTGTAATATATGGTCAAAGGTATTTTGAATATTTAGGGGTACAAGAGTGGAATTAGCTCACCAAAAAGAATATTTCGGTAACATTTACAATGATGTTGTATTTGTTAACACTTTAACTAACATGAAGTAAGGAATAATTGACGACGGGCCATTGAATTATAAGAAAATAATGCACACCAAGGTGGTAATGCGTTACACCGCAGGTGTGCATTATTTTCAAATAATTCAAAGGACCGGAGTCAATTATTTCGCTTATACCACGGTTACCACAAACATTGCTCTGGTGTCTATTTTTAAGACATTTGAAAAGATAGGTGTGCGGTTTACAAAAAATAATCAACACCCATAGAACATTTCTCAGCCAATCAGAATGCAGCATTCAACAGACCCGTGGTATAACTAACAATAAACAATACTTCTACAGCATTTATAAATCTGAGTTCATGTTATTTTCAGCCTACTAATATATTTTTTAATCTAAAGTTGTAACTGCTAACTTTTTTTAATGAAATCCAGAAACGTAATTTACATATTGATCAAGATAGGCTACTGCTTAGCTAGTGCCTGACTGAAAGGACTTTAATTGAAATAAATCTTTAGTTTACCCTTATGTTGTACTGCTACCGTAGCCATATTGAGCAGGTTCGTCAGGTTACAACACCATTAGAAGTAATTATAATTTTAGTTATATTTATATAGGGCTTTTCTGTCTACTGGCACTTAGGCCCAATCCCAATTCTATTTTATACCCCTCCTCCTTGCCCTTACCCCTACGCCTACCCCTTCCCCTTGCCCCTTAAAACAGAGTGTCAAGGGGTATGGCTGAAAATATTCCCCTAAGAAATGGGACGCCACTAGACTGTTACACATCATCATATTCATTGCTAGATCCAACGTCATAGATGCGTCGATGTAATAATACAAATAAAATGTAATAAAGACAATAAAATCTGAAAAAGTATGTTGTGGAACTATCACGAAGTCAATAACATTAGCAAACGATTTTTACAAATCTTTTTTTTCCAGAGAAGACTACAATGAGGGGATGATTAGTAGGCCAGGATTCCAGGGCACACACTTCTCTTTTACAATGAACATCCTGGGATTTTTAACAACCACAGAGAGTCAGTACCTCAGTTGAACGTCTAATCTAAACAAACAGGATAATGTCCCTATCACTACACTGGGGTGTTAGGACCCACACAGACCACAGTGTGAGCACCCCCTGCTGGTCTCACTAACAACTTTACCAGCAGCAATCTAGTTTTCTAAGAGGTCTCCCTTACAAGTATTGACCAGGCTCAACCCTACTTAGCTTTAGTGGCGAACCTGTCTTGGGCTACAGGGGATGTCAATCTTGTGTAATATCTTATGTAATGTAATTCATCCCTTGTGTACAATCTACTGATTATTTACTCAAAAATAAGCCCGTGACAGTACTCAACCTTTACGCTATGTCTCCCTCTTTTGGTTATTTCTTGCAATTGCACAAGTTTAACAATAACCGGTGCGCTGCAGCCCCCCAGTGAGTAACAGTGGTACTGCAAGAGGTGAAGGTGCGCTGTACCTGTACCTGTAAATTAACACTGTCCTCACGAAAATTAACAATGGTTCTGTTGGTTGGTAGCCACAAAATGTATGATAAATCCATACATGTGACCCTGTCTGATAAAACTCAGCTAAAGTCTAAAATGCATTTACTGTTTTGTACATAAAATTATTCTACATAATGTAAAGGCCATTTTGTGAAAATTCAACTGTACACAACCTTAAAATTGACTGAGTAAGGCCATGCCAAAGATTAAAATCAATGTAAAATCAATGATGGTAATTAAATTGTGATGCTTCTAATCTCATCATTAAATTACGAGACTTTAGACTGGATTTCACAGACAGGGGTCATATAAAATGTCATAAAACTTTGCGCCATCATTTTGTGAACCACTGACGTAAATAGATCAATCTCCACATATAAATAATGTAAATTGTACTATACTGTATATATTAAAGTTACTACAGCTTTTATTTTTACTACAGTATTCTACTATTAACTATACTATAATTATTCAATTAACTCTAGAGTAAATGCTGTAGTATAGTTTCATATTTGCTATGGTATAAGGTTCAGAAACATTTACTACAGTTTACTATTATATTTGTACATACTAAAATGTAAAACATTGTTTTGTCATGTGGAAATGACATAGTGTGACAAGCAACTTCGTTTATCACACTTTTAAAAATAAAGGTGCTACATATTCACTGTGTTAAAGCAACACTTCAATAATAACACAGAGATGTGTCTAGTTAGTGACAACACATTAAATGTAGACACAAAATGTGTTGTTTTAAAGGAAAATACCACCATTTTTCAATATTTTACTTTGTTCACCTCAGTTTAGACGAATTAATACATACCTATCCTTCTTCAACGCGTGCACTTTTAATCTTTGTACAGCGCCTCGTGAATATGTTAGCGTTTAGCCTAGCCCCATTCATTTCTATGGCTCCAAACAGGGATGAATTTAGAAGCCACCAAACACTTCCATGTTTTCCCTATTAAAAGACTGTTACATGAGTAGTTACATGAATAATATGGTGGCACAAAATAAAACTTTTGTTGGAATCATAGGAATGAATGGTGCTAGGCTAAATGCTAACACATTTGTGCCACCATTTTTTTTTTGTACCACCATACTTACTCGTGTAACTACATATCGTCGCTGCCCGATGAAACTCACGTATGTCCAAAACGGTTACTTCTCAGGAAGTGAAAAAAACCACTGTATTTCAAAAGCAGTTGAATGTAGCGTTGTCATACTTGGTACAGCATCTTTACATGTAACTATATTCTTGCCAGGGTAATGATATAATCCACATTTGACCAAAATTAAGTTTAAATGGACAGTGGTCGATATGCGTTCTTCCGATCATTAATTAGAATGGCCAAGTCGCGTTTCATATTAACAGATCAGTTTATTAAATAGCCTACGTCTTAGTTTATTAAATACGCTTAGTTTATTTATTATTAATTATAAATGTATTAAATGTCTCTTGCAAACTATGAAGGGACAATGAATCAATACACTGACATGGTAATGCTAGACAGATACTTTATTTGCACAGTCCTACCGTAATTTTGTAACTCCTTGACATACGTCTGGCGTCAGGGGGAAACGTTTACCTTGATGAAGGAAAGTCATTGTCTCACCAGGCTATGTTTATTCGGCTATCCAGTACCGAGCTTCGATGAAACTTCACGAGACCGGCGAGATAATTCCACAGGATGGGAGATACGCAGCATGATTGACGGCTTTGAAGCCAAATGGGTAAATCAGATGACATGATTTCACAACTTTTCATTAACCATTTAGATATGTGTAGCATACTGTATACAGAAATGAACCTTGACATTCAATCCATCTAAAAATCGGCAAAATGGACATACGTGGTTTTAATTGGACAGTGACGACATGTAACAGTCTTTAAATAGGGAAAACATGGAAGTGTTTGGTGGCTTCTAAATTCATCCCTGTTTAGATCCTAAGGAATGAATGGGGCTAGGCTAAAAGCTAACACATTCACGAGGCACTGTACAAAGATAAAAACTGCATACATTGAAAAAAGATATATGTATTGATTCATCTAAGTTGGGGTGGGAACATAGTAGAATGTTGAAAAACGGTAGTGTTTTCCTTTAACACAACCATTTTAAGAGTCATTCAGTCAAAGGTTCTTAAAAGAACAATTTTTTTTACCTTTTCACAGTCTAAAGAACATTTTTTTTTTAATACAAAGAACATTTCATTTAACATAAACATTATTTGGATAAAATAGGTTAAAGGTTCTTTATAGAACCATACAGCCAAAAATAGTTTTCTACACTTAATTACACATTGTTTGTGTTATGCTATTTAACACATTATATGCCATTTTACACATTTTGTGTTGATTTTGTATTAAACCAAATTAACCTTTTAAGCGTCACCCCACCCTATTGAGTTAAATCTACACTCTTGGAGCTTTCAAACAATATACAGTTTGTCATGATTAGATAAGAATTCATATGCAAACATTGAATTAAATGTAGTCGTCCTGCTGGTGGGACAGTGACATTTAGCAGAAAATAAATGTTTTGAGGCACACTCTCTTCATAAATGAATCAGTTACTCTCCCTAAATAATTTATTTATAAAACACAGTTGAAATGTCTATTCTGGAGGCTTAGACCTTTCCAACGATATATAGTTTGTAGTGATAGATCAAAATTTACACCAACAATATTAATGCAAACTTAGGTGTCCCGTATTCGGGACGGCGACGCTTAACAGTTTAAAGTGATTACAGAAGTTGTAATAAAAGTATAAAAAATGTGTTGTTTCGTACTTTAGGTTTTTTTTAAGAATGTGCTCTTTTTAGATTGTATGGCATTGTGTGATAACTTTATTTTTCACGGTTGTATGGCAACTCTCACTTTCAATATACAAAAATCTAGTTACAGTGCTTTTATACAGTGAATACAGAGATCAAGTCAGATGCAACAACACCAGAAGGAAATGAACAAACAGATTTGCTTGATTGCATGTTACTGTCAACACTATTACCGTACTTGACATTAAATCTAACCTATGAATAGGTCATACTGGCAGCTTTATGACCAAATGTACATTTGTAATTCCAGCCATGTATTATTGAAAGAAGTTTAATTTATCAAACTAGCTACTGTACATAATACCAAAACATATGCACAATTTATGAACAGCAAAACATATCTTTAAACTTATAACAATAGTAAAAAATAATAATAATCCAGAGGTATAAAATTGGCTTTTGATTTGGAATTGTCTTACACATGTCCATGTGTGTAGTCTATTGCGTCCCTTCTTCATCCAGCAGCACGCTGCTCCTCTCTCTTTGAATTCTGCTGCTCATGGTCATTTTATCACTTGCAAACACATCTTTAGAGGAGCCCTCAGGTGAGGTCCTGACCACACTCGAGAAGGACATGCTCACTGGCTTCCTGAGCAATCTCAGTACCTTCTTCTTATAGCCCCTGCAGGCGAAGAAGTAGATGAAGGGGTCCAGACATGAGTTGAGATTCATCAGGGACACAGTCATGTGAAGGGAGATCTGAAACTTGTGTAGCTCTGTGCAATCTGGTTCGTACTGCAACTTTCTGATCATGTACTGCAGGAGATCAATGTGATACGGACTGTAGCAAACTACAAATACGAGAATTACGGCACAAATCACGCCGATGACTTTGCGACTGCGACCTGATTTCTCTGTCAATTTATTCGATTTGGCCAGCAGGCGGAGCTTATAGCACAGGGCGGAATAGCATGCCAGTATGGTGATCAAGGGAATGCCGTATCCAAGGAACACTGCACCGATGAGCATGACGGGCAAGTTGTCAACCTTCTCAAAGTTGGGATACTCCATACATGTCACGTAACCGCCCTCCTCTCCATTCGTCATCGGCATCGACAACATAGGCAGAGTCTGCATCAGCACCAATATCCACACGGCCACACATATGTACCGCACGTTTTGAACTTTTCGAAACCGAGAGAAGCGCAGGGGTAACACCACGGCGATGAATCGATCGACGCTTAGGCAGGTCATAAAGTTGACGCCAGAGTACATGTTGATGTAGAGCAGCAGGGATGTGGCCTTGCATACTCCTTCCCCCATTTGCCAGTGAAACCCCTTGCCGTAGTAAACCACACGGAAAGGCAGAGCGAGCGAAAACAAGATGTCCGACACCACCAA
This sequence comes from Misgurnus anguillicaudatus, assembly GCF_027580225.2. Classification (NCBI taxonomy): domain Eukaryota; kingdom Metazoa; phylum Chordata; class Actinopteri; order Cypriniformes; family Cobitidae; genus Misgurnus; species Misgurnus anguillicaudatus. The sequence goes on from NC_073353.2 coordinate 25,579,105, forward strand.
ATTGGCCGAATAGAGCGTGGTGGAGTTGATTTTTTTCATGTTAGGCCAAATGACATGCAAAGCCAAGGCATTGCCCAAAAATCCCACAATACAAATTATGGAATACACCACAGGTAGGAAAACCTGTGCCCAGGTACGATGATCATATAGGTTTGTACAGTAGTTGGAGTCATTGTGGACTGTGCCATTTGTAGCTGTTTTTGTATCCATTGAAGCAGTTATGAAATCTGAGAAGGGTAAAAACAGAAACGTTACTATAAAAGCGAAAATCAGTTTGCAATGTTGTTTCACTAAGGAAGTACAAAACTTGCAGCTTCACTCACATGTAAATATAAAAATATAAAAGTTATATGAACATAAATAATTGAAGCTTTCTAAGGAAGTCTGTAATACCCGAATGAATGGCAAGGAAGTTTAATGTCAATCATCAGCACAAATGCAAAAACTGGCGGTTTAGGCAAGCCCAACATTCTGTCTGAGCGGTGAAATGTGTTTCCTCTCAATCCTACACAAAACCTGCATGTTCACAACAATGCTTGCGTTACAAATAGTCAACAAAGACCTTGACTGGAGGAAACCTCATAGAAAACCATTCTGAGTGTTGAAGTAGTAATGATTATGTAATGGCGATTTTACCAAAGCCATAAACCACTTTTGTTATGCACTTAAGAGAAACAATACTTTTTTTAACCAAATGTCTATTTTATTTGATATATTGCTTTAGTTCATCATAGCGTCACTGGAGCTTTGATCACAACGTGCATCTCAATGAGTCAGTAGAATGAACTTTATCACCATGTGGCAGATCTCACATGTCCTGAACCAGTACAGCAAACTATAATATGAATATTTTAACTTCTTTTAATTTCCTTTTTTTATTTCTATCATATATGAAATCATAAAATATATACATTTATAAAAAATAATACAGCTTGTCTAAAACAAAAATACTTTTTAAGTATGTCAATCAGAAGTTAAATGAGTTAAATAAGTAATTCACCAACACAGCTATTAACAAAGCACTTACCCGTGTTGTAATATGTCCTAATTTTGCTTCTGTTTTGTCCAGCGATCTGATCATGGCCCCTCTTGGTCCAGCATTTACCACGTTTTTCTTACACACCCAAAATGAGCAATGAAATACTGTTTCCAGGCTGATTTTGTAACCATGACGATTGACTCAATTTCCTGTACCCGCTGATCAAGATCAGCCCATTTTTTTTTCTCACAGAAGTCTGTCGAGTGAGGATCTCTTAACGTCACGTGTTCATTGCCATCCTACACGTGGTTTCTGGTAGTACTTCTTCATAAACACACGAGGCCGGTACAGCATGACCATCGTATTGACCAGTAACTTGCTTGTTTGCTTTCAATTGGTTATTGAAACTGCGAAAATTGCTAAATGATAAAGTCACTACACTGAAAACAGACAGTGAATAGATATACTTGAAATGTATTTATGTGCATATTATTATGGAACTTTATTCATATAGTAATAATCATTTATTTTCATAAGTCACATAAAGTAGTCAACCACTCTTTTTTTGTTTGTTTGTTTCTTTAAGACCTCATATAGCAGTGCTAAAAAATGGAGTAATATATTAGTAAAAAGTGTTTAAAGAAAATACTGCTATAAATAAAATAAATTATTAATGTATAATATACTACAATCATCAAAATATAGGAACTTTTAGAGATGTCAGTGTATTTAAACAACATGTTTGAAAAATAAATAATCCTAAGGTATAAATCCACATTTGTACATTTAAATAAAAAAATACTTTCTATTTTTTAATAATGTGGTTTGTATCAGTAGGGTGTGACTGTGGTTGTGAAACTGCCAGTTCTTCAGTCTATTGTTAGATGTTGAAAAAGACATCTGCTAGCTTCCCGTTTAAATGTCCCACATGCACCTGTAGTCATACGTTCTTAAATGAATTGTAACCCAATAAAGAGGTTTCGATGGTGCTCGGATCATTACAACTTCTGTTATCAAGTGAATTTTTTGAAAAGGTATACTTTACTGCAATACATATTTGCGTTTAGAATAGTCCTCCTATGTTTATTAAACTAAATTTCAAAGGTTATTTCTGGCTCCCATGGTTACCTCACTTTTACAGCTACCTTTCTGAAAAAAAAACCCTTTGAGAGGATGTGGTATTTTATTAATCGTTCCATCTCCCGATAAACACTTCACATTTACGCAAACAAAATTTCTGACCTTCACTCCAACGCTTTTAAAGACTGTTATGCATAAATGACTAAATACTGTATTTTTGAGGTGAACTTTCTCATGGATCTTAATCATCAACTTTTAAAATGTAAAAATTTTTTACAGTACAATACAATACTTTTTTCCTCCTTCGTTTAAAAAAAATGTCTGAACTCTTGAAAGCGCAAAGATGAGCTATGAATCGCTGTCTACAGCATGTCAAACTAACACATGATGATATAACCCTAACCGTAAAGACACCTTTTCTGCTTTTAACACATCAACTCACTTAACCTCAAAGTTAATGTGTTAGAAGCAAAAAAAAAAAAAAAAGGGCAAGCGTAAGGATGTTAGCAACTTTGACAAGGGCGTTATTGTGATGGCTAGAGGACTGGGTCAGAGCATCTCCAAAACTGCATCCCCTTGAATGGTCAGTACCTACTAAAAGTGGTCCAATGAAGAAATATCAGTCAACCGGCGACAGGGTCATGGGTGGCCAAGGCTCATTGACGAACGTGTGGTCCAATCCAACAGATGAGCTACTGCAGCTGATATTGCTGAAAAAGTGAATGCTGGTTCTGATATATAAAGATCTACTGAAGTCCATTGACGGGTCAGGGCTGTTTTGGTGGCAAAAGGGGGACCTACACAATATTAGGCAGGTGGCTGATCTGTGTATTCTGTATATAGATGCGTGATTTAAAGCTGTTTGAAGAGCCCAGATGCAAAATCTGCTAAACGCCACCTCAGTCAAAAATAAGAAAATGATTTTAACCGAATGTTCTTGACATACTATACATTTAGCAAATACTTTTGCATCAAATCCACTTAAAGGCGGAGTGCACAATGTTTGAAAACGCTTTGAAAATTGGAGTCAGGCCGACTACCAAAACACACTTGTAGCCAATCAGAAATAAGGGGCCTGTCTACTAACCGACATCCTTGCCGGGGTTGCGTATGTGTGGGACGGGTCTATCAAAAGAAGGTCCAGATTCTATTTGGGGGTACTGTAGGGGCGTGTTTGTTAGGTGATTTCAAATATCAACATTGGCTTTCAAACATCGTGCACTCCGCCTTTCATCTACATGGTCTCAGGCCATTCAGTAATCTATTTTTGGGCAGAATCTATTGACCGTCCACCATACTGGAATGATCTAATGCGGTAAACCAGTGTTGCTAAGTATGCAGTTATTCACAGAATCAGATAACTTTAAAACTGTTGAAGCAGATAGTTTTTTCATTTTGTTAAATATAGAAGAATTTTGTTCATTGGGTGTTAGTAAAAGTATTTTATTTATGAAAGTGCAATGGGATAGATTTGATTGTTACGCGAAACTGGCAACCCTGCCAAGCCAGTGCATGAACACTCCAGAGCAAGCTGACTGTGCACTAGTCTTAGTCTTAGATGTCAAGCCCACGAACCGTTCGCTGAACGTCTGATACTTACGGAACACTTTTCTTGAAATACATCTGCAGACGTTGGAGTCGTCCTTTGATTGGATGAATTATACAGGATTTCCAGGAGATGTGTGTGTCGCTATCTTTAACAGCTCACCCGGAAACAACACAAAGCCGTGTGATCGAATAAGAAAGCTTTCATGTTTATATTGGTGACATTATGCATCATCAAGATCGAATAAAGGCTGCATGTAAAAAACGGTTTGCTATTGTTGTTATAAACTTTAGAGACGTTGAAACATGATGGTTGCACGCTGGTCTGTTATTGTGAGGACATCTCCAAGCCCCTAAACATAACACGGCACAAAGCAAAACGTGATTCGTTGCTTTACGTATTTGCCTCTTGGGCGGTCCTTGGCCATTCAAAGCTGCCGAGGTTCCCAGACCTTAAGTAGGAAGGTATGACTTTGTGAGACTAACTGTGCGCCCACAACAGTGGGAACAGTTGCCTTATGTAAATGAAGAAGATTGTCGCGCACAATCTGACATCAGACAAAGAAGGTAACAGTGCACACTCCAGCATGATAAGCCAAAGTCTTTAGTTTTATAGGCTACATGTCAACACTGATTGTAGGAGTTTTGGAAGAGGTTCATATATGCTTACAGAATAGCAGACCTTACCAGCATGATATCATCTTTGGAAAAGTGGATCTCTAGAGTTTTATGTTGAGGATTATTTTGTATTTTTTTCTCCATTTGGTAAGCTTAACTGATTCTATGGTCAGTCCATTGTTTCGGATGGGTCTGGATGGTGATTTGATTTTACTTCCTCCCTTCCTCCCTCCAGGCCCACCTTGTCCCTCTGTTGCTCCTGCAACGACGCAGTCTTCCAGATCCCTGCTTCCGCCTCGGTCTCCTGAGCCACAAGCTCTGCCTTGGCACTCCAGAAACTTGGTGTCACCCTGGCTCTGGACTCTCCGTCTCCATCTTGGGCTCCTCCTCCACTGGCTCTGTCTCTGTCAGTCGGCCCCCTGGTGTTGACAGCCCTCCCTCCACCATAGCTTCTCCTTCTGTCAATTCCCAGATGGGCCACTGTCCTTGTTGTTTTCTGGGTCCTCACCTGGCATCTTCCGCTCTTGGCCCTCCGACCGTCTACTCCGCCCTGGCCCTATGGACTGTATTTACCTTTTGCCTGGCCCTTGTCCTTTTCCTGAACCCCCACCTCTCCGTTCTCTGGAAGGCAGGAGTGTAATGAACAAATATTCCAAATTTACTTTTCAAATTTCAATCCAGCGACTACTGTCTTCCTCTGTAAGCATTTTATATTTTATATTCATGTTATGGCAAAAACATTAGAACGGCTTACGAGGCTGTTGCAATGCTTTTTTTTCAATGTGATTCATAGTGAGATGACCGTTTCTCTTTTTGACTGTTTATTGTGAAAGTTATGGTGATAAACAGGAATAGTGTCGAATAAAGTAACGATTTTCACAGAACGACCCCGTGTTTCAAATACACTTCCAACATCATTGCATCAACACAACCATGGTGACAACTCAAAAGCATTTTTTTTTAAATGTGTAAGCGTTCACACCTCACATTAGGGAGACTATGGGCAAGTGTTTATGTTTTGCAAATCAGGGCGGTTTTCACACCTACTGCAACACTACGGAATTGAAACATGATCACAGATACATTGTGCCCATGGGTAAAAAATGAATCTGTTACTGTAAAGTGGCTGTCAATGATATTGTATCTGATACTGTTTCTCACAACTTGAAGACTATGACATTGTGCTTAAAGACTGGTTGTAGGTTAGACGGTTGTAATATTTGTGTTGCTGGCATTAAACAGCATCTGCTGAAGGCTGCTAATAAAGGCTATTTACAGGAGTCTGTCTGACTGTGTTTGGGTGGTTAGTCATGTGATGTTACTCTGAGTCAAACACACATGAGCGACCCAGACTGTCTGTCTGCTTGTCTTATAAATGCTGCTATATAAATCATCTGTACATAGATTGCTTTCTATCAATACCAATACAAAGCCTTTTTCAATTTCATGTGGCAATGTCATGTGGGTCACAGATACCACAGAGATCATCGTAGTGCCTGCTGACATTTTCATTTCTTTAAAATTATAGTCAAAAGTTTCTGTTTTGAGTCATAGCGAAACGATGCCTTTGTTTTGAGTGTTATAAACAAAAGCAATAATAATTATGCTAAGGAAATGTTCTCTTTGAAAGTTTTGACAAGGGTTACATCATAAAATTTGCTTTGTTGAGGTATGTGGAGATAAGCGCCAGCACTCGACCAAACACAGAGAGAGGTGTACAGAAGATGGATGGATGGATGTGCATAAGCTTCTCACAAAGTATACTATAGGTCTCTAAAACAGACTATGATGTTACATTTTAAATGGCATTATGGCTTAAAATAAAGATGAGGTAATATGTAAATCAATTATAAAAATAATCAACGAACTCTGCATAAATATGTGGATGATCTTTCTTTGGTTGAAATGTGAAGGTTTTCACAACTAGACTTCACACAGGAAGGCAAAATTGAAGAGTTTACAACTTAGTTTGTTGTTGGTCTGTGAAAATGAGAAGTTGTTATGGTTGTGCGAATGTGAATCAAATATTGTAAGAAATAGGAAATCCTTTTCAACACCATCTGAACAGAACATGCTTACGGAAGTGAATAATTTACATGTTGTCAACAGTAAAATCGTATATATAAAAGTAAATACATTACATTGATATACATATATTGTTTGCAATTGGAGTATACTTATTGCATTATTTTATTTCTATCCAAATTGAATACCTCCATGTACTCCATCCTAGATTATGTTTAATATTTAAGAAATAAATTGTATCTTCAAATAACTTTAAACTATATTTTAAAGTGCCATGTTTATGTTGTTCTTTTGTTGTTTTTATATTTCATGTAGCTGCTTTGGAACAATTAGCAATTGTGAACAGCGCTTTATACTCTAAATTGAATTGAAAATTGAAAAAGCTTTCTTTAATTTGTATACTCGCTCCTCACATTTTGTATGCTTTGCATTTAAATGCAATATTTAAGGGGCATTGGTCGTAAAGGCAAGATTGCAACACCCAGCAGGAAGCTAGAGTTTGTGGTAACCGCGTTCTCGCTGACTTCACACAACTTGGTACTAGGTTAGCTGGTGAACGAAAACATGTTTACCACTGTATCCGGAAACCTCACTGATAGCATTTTGTGGAAAAAGAGAACAAGTAGTTCTCTTATCATTTACAACCTGATAGATCAATGCTGTCTGGATATGTTCCATTTGGAAATGTTGATCTATTTTCCAAAACCATGATGTGGTAAAATACTGTATTACAGCTTTCAGCAACATATATGCATACTGAAAAAATCATTAAAATGGCTCAAATTTTTGATATATGCATTTAGTTAAACTTAATGAATTACCATAGCACAATTAAATTGAGTTGATTTGAGTAAAAATTAGTTAAATTCAGCAATGCTACTATTATTTAATCATGTTAGTACTTAAATTTACAAATATAAAGCAAGCTAACCATAACACTTAATTGAAACAGAAACTGATAATGCCATAAACATATCCAATGTAAATGCTTTCAAATCAAGACATTTACACTTACAGTGTAATGTTTTCTGATCAAAACAACACTAAATAACTGATACATGTCATCAAGACTGTTCTCATCCTAAGCAAATGGTCTACTCGTCTGCAAAATGGTATACATATGCTAAATAGCACTTAAAGTGGTTCCTCTATGATTTCTATGATTATGATTTTTTGCTATTTAGCACTATTTTAGAGTGTATTGTGGTCTTCATGATATGGTATTGCAACATCTTTCGCATAGGAAATAGCTGTGATAACTTTATTTTGTTTCGACTGTTTCCTGCATTGCCTGAACACATAGTTCAGTTGATTGACTAAATATAACATTGTAATCTGGTGTGGGAGATTTTGCTTTTAAGATAAAATTTTAGATGAGTTATCAAAAAAAAAAAAAAACTGTAAAGCAGTAAAGCAACTAGTGATGTAACAGCATACCATGTTAGCAGGTTACAGTCAGATCCGGACAGTAACGGAGTACATTTACTTGAGTACAGTACTTAAGTACAATTTTGAGGGATCTGTACTTTACTCGAGTATCATTTTTGGGGAGTACTCGTGACTTTACTCAAGTACGGTACATTTGAGAGGCAAATATTGTACTCTTTACTCCACTACATTTCTATCCATAACCGTAAGTATCTGTTACTTCTAAAAAAAAAAGAAAAAAGAAAATCCCAGAAACCCTAAATTTGTTGTTTCCCTCTTTAATGTGATTGGATTGTGCAGGCGCCACTGATTGGGACAGCCTATCAGCAATCACCTTCAGCTTTCTGCCAAAGTCACCATAGTCAGATTTAGATAAGAGATGAAACCATGGACGAAACAATGGATGAAGACGCAACAGGTCCATCCCGGGAATGTGCCAACCCGTGGACCCCCCTCTCAATTTTCAGAATAAGTTCATGATAGTTTTCACTTCAAGTGTTTGCTGTGTTTTCCAAAACAGACCTTCATCACCGCCAACAAAAATTCAACCCCTTGAGCGGCAGGCATCACTGGTGAGCCCGGATATTGTTGTTCAAAATTAATTACTCGTCAAAACATCACACTTTTATTTGTTCTGGACAAACTCGGCATCACAAGAAAGGTTTAAGACTCGACATTTAATTATTACATTTTTACTTTTACTTAAGTTGACTATAGTACTTTTACTTGTAATTGAGTAAAATTTAGCAAGTGGTATCTTTACTTTTACTCAAGTAATGAAGCTGCACTGTAAAACCTAACAGTTAACTTAACTCAAACCATTTAAGTAAACCGGTTGCATTAGACCATTTAAGTTTTAAAACACATAAATTTAAGTACTGTGAACTTGAGTCATGTGCAATTATGCACTTATATTTAAGTAGTGTGAACATAGATATAAGTGCATAACTGCATATGACTCAATTTGTTTAAGTTCACAGTACTCAAATGTATGTGTTTTAAAACTAATGCAACCGGTTTACTTAAATGGTTTGAGTTGAGTTGAGTTAACTTTACTCTGTCCACCTCTTGTTACAGTTTATAGAAAAACTTTAAAAGGTACGGTCAAAGCTTATCCAAAATTTTACAGCTTATTGAAACTTATATAAGTGCACAAACATATAAAAAATCACAGATTAAATTTTCATATAAATAAAAAAATAATTGTATGTTTTTCATTCTAATTGAAGCATTTATATCCTTTATTTTTTTTTAATTAATAGAATTCTTGCCAAGAGTTTGTCAATAGGAATTTGCTGTTATTGTGTTAGTTCACTAGAGGGCAGTAACACATAGCTATTTCTCAATTAGGACTTATAGAAGAAAGGGAAGTAAGGTTTATTTTTTGACATAAACAGTGGTTACTGTGATGACTCCTTTTACACACGACAGGCTTTCCACTCAAAACTCGACCTGGAATGTAATTGGTTCAGGAAAGTGTGAATGGTTGTAAATGGGTAAAGGTGTTGATTCTGAATTATTTTGGATTTATGTGATAGTTTAATATTTAATGTATCACATGTACAGTTTTTAGCTCAGCTGGTAGAGAATGGTGCTAGTGTCAAGGTCATGGGTTTGATTCCCAGGAAATGCATGGACTTATCAAATTTGCCTGAATTCAAGTAGATTTGGATAAAGCGTTAGCAAAATGCCAAAATGTAACATCGTATAACAACACAACCAATTCAGTACAATGACATAAAATGTCCTGAGCACAAAATGTGTCTGCCAGGATGTTGATATGCAATATGATTGCTGTAATGTTCAGAAATGTATAGCACATCACTGTATGCTTATGCAAGAGTCCCTGCTTTGTTAATTTGGATTCTGTATCTGTTGCAGTTTGCCTTTAGTTTGGTTCATGTAGGCATATTTAAAAGACAAGTTCGGTATTTTACACTTTTCAGATTGTTTGTGATGAAATAGAAAGGTTTTGACTGAAATTTGGACATATGATGCTGGCCCGAGAATTTTCGGGGGTTTGTTCTATCACCTCACACCTATATAATGGGTGCACAGGTGCACTGAAACAATCCTTCCCAAAATGCACCAAACCCTCATCCACAAAGACGCGAAACTCAGCGAGTGGCCAGGGGTGCTCACTGATATGCTCAAGCAAAAGTCGCTGCAAAAGATGCTTTCCAACAGGTTTTATCGTAGTTTTTGTCCAACTCCATTGACTTGTATTAGATGTGCTGTGAGGTACGGTATTACTCCGCACCGGGAACCTTGTTTGTATTCTTGCAATTGGCAAAGGTGGATTATCGCCACCAACTGGACTGGAGTGTCTATTATTCAAGCTCTTAAAGGAAGAATATACGGGTGTGTGTGAGGCGTTTGGAAAAATAGGTCCACCAGTTTACAACGCATCATATGTACAAATTTTATTCAAAACCGTTCTATTTCATCATACACAATGTGAAAACAGGGCTTTAAGTGTAAAATACCGAACTTGTCCTTTAACACAAAATCGCACTCAGATCAACACAAACACAATCTGACTGTCACGGCTGGGAAACAGGAATCAGGACGCAAGTGCAGGGTTCACCATGAAATAAATAACATTTAATATAAAATGAACAGAAACAAAACACGAGGAGTAAAACAGCAACACAGGAACATCCAAAATGTGACACGGGGAACAGACAGGGTAGTAATGACAATGACAATGATCCGGCGACAGGTGAGAAACAGACAGCAGTATAAATACACAACACTTAACAGGGAACAGGTGTGATGAATCAGTCCGTGAATGTCCAGGTGACGTAATCGGAGAGACAAACAAAACATGACACGGATCACCGTGACATGACCCCTCCCTCTAAGAGTGGCTAACAGACACTCACCTAAACAAAACAAACACAAAAGTCTGGTAGCGAGAGTCCAAGGGAGGGGTGGAGGGCTTGGGGACCCTGGCGAAGCCGGCAGCCGCCGGGATGAGACCAACAGGAACGGTAGGCCGGACTGCGCCAGGAGAACCGGAGCGATCGCTCCGAGAACCGAGGCAGACGAATTACCCCCCTCCTGGGAATCGCCGACGATCAGCTGCCCCCGGAAGTCATCTCCCATCCCCTCGCGGAAACGGAGACCCTCTCACGGTAGCCACCCCGGGGAAATGATCGGGCGTGGTCCGTTCCGGATCCCCCTGCGAGCAGGATAGTGGTTCTCCGAGGGACCGTTGACGACGACTCAACCGTTGGGGGACCGCCTGGGCCGATCCTCCTCCCGCATGCTCGCAGGAGCGAGCGATCGCTCACGGTGGTCCCCAAGAGATATCGGGGCTGATGGGGAATGAACCCCGATGTCACTACTCCCCCTCGACGAAACTCCTGGGGGAGCCGCCCTCCGTGAACCCGCTGCGTCCAGTCTGGCCGGATCATTCTGTCACGACTGGGAAACAGGAATCAGGACGCAAGTGCAGGGTTCACCATGAAATAAATAACATTTAATATAAAATGAACAGAAACAAAACACGAGGAGTAAAACAGCAACACAGGAACATCCAAAATGTGACACGGGGAACAGACAGGGTAGTAATGACAATGACAATGATCCGGCGACAGGTGAGAAACAGACAGCAGTATAAATACACAACACTTAACAGGGAACAGGTGTGATGAATCAGTCCGTGAATGTCCAGGTGACGTAATCGGAGAGACAAACAAAACATGACACGGATCACCGTGACACTGACAACCTTGATTTTAAACAAACTCTGGAGTAGTGCACCTCTGATGAGAATGAAGTCCAACCCACCAAACCAAATCCCCCTGATATTTCTATGTCACATTATATAATGATAAGTTCATAATCAATATACTGTAATAAATAATGAAACTGTGCTTTTTTAATGAGCACCACTAATAAAGCTGATTGTAAAAAGCGTACGTTTAATGTTTAAGTTAACGTTTAAATGATACGATCATTGTAAATTCGAAAAATATAATAATATTGAAAAGTAGTGGGCATTTTGTAAAAATATAAGAAAATGCTATGTTTTTGTGCATGTGCAATGTAAAGTGAATAATTATTTAAACAAACCTTATAACAAAGTTTAGAGTGTTGGTGACCTAATTTTAATTTGTTTCCACATAGCTCTACACTCTCAGAAAAAGATACAAAAGCTGTCATCCTTTCAAAAAGTACACCTTTGTACCCAAAGAGCCCTTAATTGTACTTCAAAGGTATATTGGTTCCAAATGTATACCTAAATGGTACATACAGGTATCAGGACCTTTTAAATGGGTACTGTCCCATCACATTAATAGCTTTTGTACCATTTTTTCTGAGGGTCTAAAAAACTGTTCTACTTCTGTAATTTTCTTTTTTTTTCCATTAATCAGATAACACAGGTTTCACTATTGCAGTAAGCAACACTTTTATGTCTTAATAGAGTTTTTTTTTCTTTTAGGATTTTTTTCTCTCTTGTCACTGTTACGCACGACTCAGACATCCAAAATGTGCAAACTCACTGACCAATGATCTTTTGGTTCTGTGGGTTCAATGATGTCGAATTTTAAGGTGCATTTTGGAAGTCTCACTGCATGACATTACTTGATATGATCAATGTTTGCTCAAGTTTGGTCATACTAAGGTTAAGTTCCTGCCCACTGAGCAATGTGATGTCAAAACAACATCTTTTGCATGTGTTTTTGCACGTCCAATTTTGGTCCCCTGAAAGTGCAGACGGTGACGCAAGATGACGTATTTTATCCTACGTCTATTGAACGTCCAATATTGATGTTCATTGGACCTCAGTATAGGGGCCAATTGTAGTCCAAACGTGTTCATTGTGATTTATACTGTATAAAAATAAAGTTTAATCACAAATAACCTAACAAAGTCCAATGGAAGACAGCACATCGGGGAAAAATATAGGTCAAGGTGCACTAGGGTCTAGAGTTAATCGTAGTCCATTAAACAAACTTAGAAGACCGTGGCACTCTTTTAAATAAAAAAGCCTTAACTTTAGAGGGCTACATACAAAGGGTATATAAACATTCCAACGCGTTTCGGCCCATGCCTTCCTTAGGGAGAGTGACAAATTTTCTGGATGTCCAAAAAGTTACTTAGTCAGTCGTTCAAATGCTGAACTGCACATTGACATTTAAGTGAGGTCATGGTTAGATTACTAAATAGCGGACATAGTTTACTTTGCACATTGTGTAGACGTCCAAAATAGGTCTTGGACCGACAGACCTAACATAGACATGATTTGCATGTCCATCAGACGTCTAATGTTTAGTTTAAAGATGGCAGGTTCTGCATTTGATGATGTTACTATTGTATTAGAAATTTTTATTAGAAAATGCATCCATATTTTCTGTATAGATATTATAATATTTTTAAATGCTGCATTTTATTTGTATGAACTGTATGGGGAAGTTTCCCGGACAGGGCTTATCCTAGTCCCAGACTAAAATGCAAGTTTGAGCTGCTTTAATTTTAAAACACTTTGTCTTGGCTAATCTTAATATATTGGTGAAATTGTTTTGTCTCAGGATGCACATCTGTAGTGTTTTATGTAAGGTATGTCTGTAAAAACTTCTTAAATGACCTAATATAAATAAGGCCTAGTCCTGAATTAGCCTAAACCCTGTTTGGGAAACCACCTCTTTATGTACTAAATGTATACATATTGTAAAAGAGAAACAAGCTTTTGATGCAGGAATTGAAGATAACAATGAGCATGAGCATTGATTCAATAATTTCACTGTAATGGCAATGAAAAGGTTATTAGTCGGTAATTAAAAAATTCCTTATTTTCACACATGTCACTTAAGTCATTTCATTGGCATTTAACAAATTTGACTGCAAACTCCTCTAAGTGTGTGCAAGCATTTTTAGCAAATATCTCCACTTCAAAAAAAAAAACTTTTTTGGACGAGACATAGTAAACAGTTGCAAAATCACTAAAGATGCAACTAAACATTTCAAATAATGAAAGTCAGAATAGATAAATGAAGAAATTGAACTACGTATTAGGGGGCGCTGAGATCCGTGTTGTCAAGTTGGCGACTTTGTCACTCGATTTAATGACTTTTCAGACCCCTTTAGTGATTTTTTTTACCATAAAGTGCCTAGCGGCAAATCTAACGACTTTTTGGACTAAACTGAAACTGTTTGGACAAATAAACATGAACATACTTCAGTTGCACAGTTTTTTTACCGGACTTTTACAGTTCAGTTAAAATGTGCACATTAACAAGCAGTTTTAAATATTTATCTTGACTAGAGATGAGTTGTTATAACTACAGATGAGTTGTTATAACTTATAAAATATAGTTGAAATATGACAACTTCATTTTATAAGTTATAGCAACTGATCTCTTGTCAAGATTAATAACTGTAAGTTTAAAATGACTTGTAAATCTGAGTTGAGACTTTAGCTACTTGAAAATCGTTGGCAACACTTGCCACATGTGAGTTGTATTCATATCCAAGTACTAATAAGGGACTCAAGTTTGAATATGATCCAAAGTTGTTTTACACGCTGTCGTTCATGAATTCATCTTTCGTGCCCTTAGAGGACTTTGCTGAAAAATTGACGTGGTGTTTAATGAATTCTGCCAACAAACCGGTATTTCTGAATAGCCTGAGGCTGGGATTAAGCGATTTTAAAGTGGTATTTGATGAACATATAACACGTGCCTAGTGCATTTGGTTATTTTCATCATCTCATTTTTGATGGAGGAGGCATTTAGCGGCTTTTGCATCTGAACTCCTCATCTATTTTCTGTGTACGTGTGTATAACAGCCTACAATAGTGGTGTTCATGAGCAGATCCAAAAGAAGGAAACACAGCTCTGTTGAGACGGAAGTTGAGAGAATTTATTTAAATTTTAAAGGAATAAAGGGATTTAAATTTAGGGATAGAATAGAATAGAGCTTTATTGTCATTATATAAAAATACAATGAAATTTGTTTAGAAGCTCTCCGAAACAGCAGAAACATCAAAAACAACAAATACAAGATCCACGTAATATAGATAGCTACAAAATACTATCATCATCTGCAGTGGAATTAAATAGTGAAAATAACAGTGCAAAAAACACACGTATGGTCAAGTATCAGTACGTATAGCAGCAACGTTTGGGTCATTTTGAGTCTACCACAACTATGTGTGTGTATGGGAAAAGGGTGTGATACATGCTACCGCTCTGGGAAAGAAACAATTTCTCAGTCTGTTTGTGCGAGTTATTATTGCTCTGTATCTTTTTCCTGATGGAAGTGGTTCAAACAGTCTATGACCTGGGTGAGTTGAATCCTTAATGATGTTACTGGCCCTTTTAAACAAATGGCTAGCATAAACCGTGTCCAGATTGGGAAGCTGGATCCCCACGATCCTTTGTGCGGTCTTGACTATCCGAGCCAGATCTCTTCGATTCTGTGTAGTGCAGCTGGTATACCACACTGTCACACAGTGGCAAAGAATGCTTTCTATTGTACTCCTGTAGAAATTTTCCAAAAGCTGAGAAGGTATTTTAGCTTTTTTTAAGCTTCCTCAGGAAGAAAAGCCTCTGTTGAGCTTTTTTTATTACATACCGTGTGTTAACAGTCCATGTTAGATCATTTGTGATATACAGGCCCAGGAATTTGATGTTTGTAACTTGTCCAACCTCTGTTCCATTTATATAAAGAGGTGAGGGGGTTGTTTTCCTGGTTTTTCTGTAGTCTGTGATAATTTCCTTTGTTTTGGTGGCGTTCAAAACCAGGTCATTATCAAAGCACCACTCGACTAGATGTTAAACCTCTTCTCTATAGTGCTTCTCGTCATTTCCAGAAATCAACCCCACTATAGTGGTGTCATCAGCAAACTTCACTATAGTGTTAGAGGAGTGGATGGGTGTACAGTCATGTGTAAACAGAGTGAAAAGGGCTGGGCTAAGAACACAACCCTGCGGAACCCCTGTATTCAGGGTGAGAGTGGATGATGTATAGTTACCCACCCTGACGTTCTGTGGTCAAGCTTTTGATGCAGGAATTGAAGATAACATTTAAAGAGTTCAGATGCAATGAGCATGAGCATTGTTTTAGATTCAATAATTTCACTGTAATGGCAATTAAAAGGTTATTAGTCAGATATTAGTTGTTATTAAATATTAACATCATAAAGTTTAATTCATCTGGTTCTGTTTTTGGATTTAGATTCAAGTTGCATTAACTTTATAAGTAACCAAATGGAATAAAGGTGTTGTTGTATTCATTTGACTCAAAAAATAATCTGTTCACATGAACGTCTTCTACCACATAATTTGGTAAAAGATATGGATCCTGATAAGTGCTGAGGTTAAGAAAGTTTTTGTGCTATTACTACATTTCAGCTATATTTATTTGTGTGAAGGCCTATTTTTAATCTTTTAGCAGAATCAATGTCATATTTAGATGAGTGTTTGAGTATATATTCTTCACAAAGATGATTTTATCACCCACATCACATGCCACCTACATCCTTGCTTTTTGTAGTACTGCCTCATGCCTGCCACATTTGCCACATTTATTTATAGACACGTAGCTATATGGAATACACAACAAAGCCTAGCAGACCACCTGTAGCGCTAAAAAACGTTCTTAATGTGCTTGCGGGTATGTTGATATCCTGTTCTGAAACTCGGGTGAAATTAAGCAGGAAAGAGAACAGCGCTCCCGCGTTTGCTATATACAACACCCACATGCACTCATCAAACACACGTGCTATGTGACGGTGAAGTCATCGCTGTGGCACACTAACATTTCAGTTAGATGATGAGAGATGATTCATATGCAGGAGTACAAAGAACCCAAACCAAACGCAACACATTCTGAGAAACGCTGAGATGTGATTCTGATTAAGTAGTATCTTGTTGTGATGTATAGTTGCGTTTTCCCCAATGGTAATAAGTAAAGGCCAAATTAGGTAGGCAGCTATAGAAAAAGCTGATAAAAGAATAAACACAACAAACTGATTCAGTGATCAAACTGATGATCTTTAATTGGTATTCAGTCAGGGTGAAAGTGACTTACAAAGTTTGAGCTGCATAAACATTACAAGGAAAACCCCATTGGGTTACACACTTATATTACACAAAACTAATGTAAGCAGTTTTCCCACAGCACCCTGCAGAAATGTCAATCATACACCTACACAATCAGTCATTTTACTCGGAATTGTAAATCGGTTTAGTCTTATTGACCTTTATGTGGGATTTTTCCATCAAATTTTTTGATCTCTGAAAGTAATGCCAGCACCAAGTTATCAGAAACTGATAACAAATTAATCATTCAAAAATTTTTATGTTACATAAACAAAAGAGTGAAATATATTTATTTATAACTCAACTGTTGGTACCGTCAGATATTTAACCAACTGGGTTAAAACAACCCATAGCATTGATCATTTGACAAATTCATATAAACTGTACACTCTATATACAAACAGAATTGTCAGTATCTCAAAAAACAATTACCAATAAATTGTAATAAAAATAAAACAAAACAAATGAGATGAGATGATATACATCATTAACAGTAACATATTTTTTGCGAAAAAATAAAAGTAAAGCTATTAAAATACTCATATTTTTTCACCCTAAAAAATCTAGTCCAGGCACTCCTTTACATATCTGCAGCGCTTTTCACTCGACTCTTTTTCATTTAAGTAACGTTGGCACTCATGTGTTACTGCTGCTGTTGTCCTGTGTGCTTTTGGAAGATGGGGTTGAAATGTAGGTCTTAAAAAGGCTTATCACTCTCTGCTTGTAGGTTTTGATGGCAAAAAAGTAAATGACAGGGTCAAGGCAGCAGTTAAAGTTCATCATGGCAAAGGTTACCTGCAGGGACATTTTCATATTCTTCTTATCCTCGCAAGTGGGATCATTAATCAGACTTCTGACTGCAAACTGCATGATGTTAATGTGGTAGGGAATAAAGCACACCACAAAGCTGAAAAGTATGAGCAGAATCGTATTTCTGGCTCTACCGCTGCTTCCAGACCTGTTGGTCATCGGGTTCTCTTTAGCTATCCTGGAAAGCTTAGAGTTGACCTGGCTGTAGCAGCGCACGATGAGTCCCAAAGGCACAAAAAAACCAATGACGCAAGCAACCAGAAGAAAATATGCCGTTCGTGGTCCTTCAAAATTAAAGAGTTCCATGCATGTCCGATGCGTCGGTGATCTTTCTTCAAAGGTGCTTTTGAAAAGCAGCACGGAAGTCTCAAGGATAACCACCGTCCATACCAGAGCACAGATCTTTTTCACAACCTTGGTTTTCCTCAATCTTAAACATCTCTGACGGTGCAACATGGCCAAGTAGCGATCCACACTGATACAAGTCATGAAGGCAATGCCAGCGTAGGTGTTGCTGTAGAAGATCATGGCGGTCAGCCTGCACAAGAGATCTCCGAAAGGCCAGTCGAAGCCACGGATGTAGTAAGTGATCCTGCCGGGCAGAGCCAAGGTGAAGAGCGTGTCAGAGATGGCCAGGTTGATTAGGTATATCGTGGTCGAGTTCATTTTCTGTTTCTTTCGACAGATGATGCCAAGAACCAGGCTGTTGCCTGCAACACTGACAATGAGGACCAGGGAGTAGAAAATGGGAAAGAGGATCCGAGCAGATTCCTTGTAAATGAACACATCACAAGTTTGGCTTGTATTGCTGTCATTCCGTGGCAGCGTTGTGGAAGATTCAATCATTTTCCTGAGACTGTTTGGGGAAATAGATGTTTTAGGAGGAACCAAACACAAACCAGAATTTTTGCATGTGCAGACAATTAAGTTTTTCACGCGATGTTAAAAAAACATATTTTATTTATAAAACCATCAGTAATAACGTATTAGCGATAGTTGACCAATAAAAAAAAATATTATCTAAAAATGATACTCACAGAGGTTCACAGTCCGTCTAATTTGTTCTGGATAATGATGTGACTCACAAAGTGAGTTTGTCATTGTGTGCTTTAGGTAAATTACCCCAGTTGTAAATCCACCCCTTTCTTCTGATTGGTTATTGACAGTTGTGATAAGTTAGCTAAAGCAGTAGAGTAAAATGCTGAGACAAAAGTTTACTATATCTATATTATTCAAATCTTGCTTTTCACCATCTTCACAAGTTTCAATGTTCATGTTTGTGTCCTTACACTGTCTTTACATATAGTGTGAACTGTGAATTCTATAGCACCTGTGGTAAAACCTCTTCCTCTTGTCATTACTGCTTACATGAAACCAAAAACTCATTTTTTTGTGCAGTAATGACCCACTTAAGATGCCAACAAGTAGGCACATTTACAGCTTGTCACACCATCCACCTTCAGAAAGCATGCACACTGCTGACTGCTAAAAGCTTTAAAAGCTTAACTGAAGACAAAATAAGTATGGTTGTGCAAACTTTGATTTAGAAAGACAACAGGTAGTCTGCAGAAACTCAGATTGCTGATACCATCTGTGGTTTATCACCACAATGTACCTTAGTCTCAGGCTCAGACTGTGGCAACAGTTTCCCAATCACTGTTTTTGAAAATAGCAAAATAATTTACTCTTTTCACAAAAACAAAAAGGGCAGATAACATTTATGAGACAATTTTTTGTAATTTTCAACTTGCAGCTGTTTATTTGAGGTTATAGGATTTTAGGTTAAAACTGATATGAAAGTGAGTGTGTATATTTTTTACTTTTTTACTTTTTGCCTTCACTAGTTCATTTTAGATTTTTATTTTTAGTTAGTTTCTCAATTAACATGATCCTAAAATGTGCATGAATACACAATTACAAAAGAATCAGCTTAATGTTGCTTTAAATTGTTTTAGATGCAGTACAGCCACAGTCACGCCATGTCAGAGATGCAGGATATGTTAACTTCCCATATGCGCTCTTACATAACCTTCAAATGAAACAACCATTTTGCAACGCTCAGCAGCAGATCTTCTACTGATATATGCCACTGTCTTTTGCAGGAAGATGCCATGATGTGAGCATGACAGACTGACAAGGCCCTAACCCCGCTATTAATGTTACTTTTCTGGAACGGTTCTGTTTCATAATTATTTTTAATAATTACGTTTGTGATAAAAGAGACGCTCACGTTCAAAAAGTACAAGCAAGACAGCTTAACAGTAAACTCTGATTTCGCATGAGATTATGTGAGTATCTGGCAAACGCGAGCGTTTCTTTTGTCATAGACCCTTTGGGCGCGTCTGCAGCAGGCACTTGTTTTGACAGGACATGTGATACACATAGGATCACTCGATGCTCAGAACACATATTTTGAAATTACGAACCACACACGACGGGCTACATACATGTTGTGACGAACTTTGCATCGTGCACCCTCAAAAAAAGGGTATATCCTTCATGTGTATGCAGTGGCGCCACGCCACTAGCAATAGGGTATATGTGCAATTTACTTCTGCATTCCTGTTAAACATAGTAGATCGCTTCCGGTTCTGTAAGATTGGAAAGCATCTTTTGCAGTGATTTTTGTGTGAGCATATCAGTGAACACCCCTGACCACTCGGTGAGTCTTTGTAAACCTAAAAGTCTTAATTTTTTTCCACAATGTTTCCCATCTGCTGATAAACATTTATTTAGTATGCATAAAACAGATGATTGACTTTTTAAACTTGTTCAAAAATATAATGCTGAACATCGCTTACTAACTTCTTTCGCACTCTTGATGCTCTGTCTTCTCTACACCGAGAGTGCTTGAGACTCCGCCCACCAGCAACTCATTTGGATATAAAGGGATACATACAAAAACGGTGCATTTTTGCTCAGACCCATAAAGTTCCCATTTTAACATGCCACAACAAATTACCTATATTTTGAGCTAAAACTTCAAATATGTACTCTGGGGACATCAAAGATTTATTATAATATCTTAAAAACGTCTTCTGGAATGTCCCCTTTAAGGTGTTACACTTTAACGTTAAATTCTGTTGTTATATTAATTAACCAAATTGTACCACTTACATTGAAACAAACCCTAACAGCAAAAAAGTCCAGTTTCATATACTTTGTGTATGTAGCATTCCATATACAGTTTGTCCTGAGAGAATGTGAAGAGGTGGAGAGGGGAGGAAGTAAGGTGTGACCTCACACCATGGAGTTGTTTTCTCGAGTGTACTGTGAATTCTTTGAGAGGGGTTTTAGATGTTAAAGGATAATTCCGGTATTTAACACTTTGAGTCTCATTTCTGGTTTGTTTTGGATGAACTACAGTAATGGACACAGAAATTTTGACAATGGGTCGAGTCTTGACTTTTCGACTCATTTAGAAGCGTCTCTTGACTGCTTCAGAATGGAAGTCAATGACCATGCACAAACATGTCATTAAAACAACACTTAACGTTCATTTTTAAAACTGTACTACTCACCGAGTGGTTCGTGGTGTTCGTTGATGATTAAAAACAAATATATTGACGCAATGTATGATTTCAATCCGTGTTATTTGCTATAGTGGAACTATTTTTTCAGATACCTCACAACCCGTATATACTTCCGCTCTATATTTGAGTCTGTAGCATGAATGAACGTAGTCCAACAAACTGTAATAAAACGGTAGCATACTTTCAAAATCAAGTTTATTTATAACACTTACACCATCCAATATGTTTTTTTCATCAGCAGAACAATAAAGAAGATAATTTGCAGAAACCCCAGTGCTCCGCCATGCAAGTCAACAGATCCGCACACTTTAAGAGCTAAAGCATATATCCAATACAACAGTAATCCCTCATAACTCCGTGTGACATATTGATGTCTTGTGAAGCAAATCAATCAGTTTTTGCAAGAAACTGAACGTTATTTACAACACTATTAGCGTTAATGCCAAAGCAGGAAGCGCGCTTTACGTTCGAGGCGATCTCTTCCACTGGTGCCGTTTGGTGACTGTTGGCTATGGATGTTGGTCTCTCTGCACCACCTATAGAGCGGGACTTCCTGCTTGGCAAAAGCTCTGCATTAACGCTGTAAAATATTTATATATATATTTGAATCTCAGAACTGAAAATCGAATGTCAACCCACAAAACGAATATTCGAATATTCTGGTCCAGCCCTACAAATATGGGAAAAAATTACAACCACATGTAAACAGACCCTTTTCTGTTTCCCGGCGGCGGAGTGATATATCAGCGAGCAATGAGTCTTCCAAGAGAAGTCAATGGAATTTTACAAAATGCCAAATAAAACACAACAGAAACTGTATTTCGCTACACAACTTGTTTTTAATCATCAACGAACACCACAAACCACTCGGCGAGCAGCACAGTTCCGAAAATGAATGTTAAGTGTTGTTTTAATGACATGTTTGTGCATGGCCATTGACTTCCATTCTGAAGCAGCCAAGAGACGCCCCCAAACGAGTCAAAAACTCAAGACACGACCCACTGTCAAAACCTCCGCGTCCATCACTGCAGCCCATCCAAAACAAACCAGAAACGAGACCCAAAGTGTCAAATATTGGAATTATCCTTTAATTCTTTTTTTATGTTACTTCAACAGGAATTAGAAAACGGATCCCTGCGTATTCAGCCATTTGGTGCTGGTTGTCAGGTTTATTCAACTTATACCTTAACAAAATTAGACACATCAGACCAAGAATATGGATTTAATATTTCTCGCGCGGGAGAGAATCAGAGCGCTGTCCTATAAGGATATATGCTCAGGCTGTCTCTCTCTGATTCTCTCTCTGCAAGCTTCTTTTGTTTTGATGAGTTGACACCCACAAAGACAAGTCAAAGGAAACAATATGCATCATGAATTTAACACACACACACACACACACACACACACACACACACATCTAAAAACATCTTAAACTGGACTATAGGTGAAAGATGTGTTAAATCAAGACAAGCAAAAACTTTTCACCACCCCAATCTGTTCTCATGTTTAACATTAACACTAATAATGTTGTAAATAACGTTTTGTTTCTTGCAAAAAACAATCATGAGGTTTCAATATGCTTCATGAGGTGTCAATATGTGACCGGGAGTCGTGGGGATTACTTTTGTATTAGATACATCTGCTTTTTAAACTCTCAAAGTGGCGGAAACCACTTTGTTCTACAGAAGAAAAAAGTCACCCACAAATCAGATGAGGGTGAGAAAATAAACAGCATATTTTATTTTTTGGGTAAACTATCCCTTTAAATTACAATGCTAGCAGACTGATTTTATTCCTTTATGACCCAACCCTGGGTTGAAAATAACCCATCAATTTTTAGTGTTTGTAAAACTATTATTTTTATAAACTGTTAATGTACTTATTTTTTTAGCCAGCCAGCTTTGCCACCATCAGTATGTCATAAGAAATAAGGTACAGTAAGTACAGTTGTGGCCTGGCATGGTCACAGCTGGTGTCCACAATAGCTTCTGTACTGTAATTGAAGTAAATAGTTTGAGACCAGCAAAAGGTCACTAATCTTCACCAGTCATTTACAGTTATGATACAATACACACAGGTCACAACACTAATGCCTTGTGTAGACAGGAGCTAATACCACACATTAGATCAGTATTACTGTATGTGACACAGGGTTACAAAGCTTTTCTTTCACCCCCCTTCAAAAAAGTGTGTACCTTATTACCTCCACATACAAAAGGATATCATGCATTATATCCAAAAAAGATTTATAATTCAAAAACTTAAAAATATGTAGAAAATATTTGCATAAGAAAACCAAACCAACTGCAAGCAAATTACTTTTCTTTGCATTTTTGCAATTACCTTGTTCAGTAAATGCGTTAAGTTTCCCTTTTTGTGAAGATTATGTGTTCAGCCCTGTCCAAAATGGCACACTCAGAGTCCACACTTTGATGACATCATGTAGTGCAGCCTTTAGGGACCATTGACACGAGTCCACGAGGCTGCCCCAAAGGCGTATTTTAGGACAGAAGCCCTGTCCCAAATGCCTCAATTCGTGGACTTTCAGTCTCGTGGCCTTAAATTGCATATTCTCGCTTATGCTGCGTTTACACCAACCGCGTTTCAGGCATTAAAATCGCGTTTACCGCGCCTAGTTTGTCGCTTGAAGAGTTTGAATGCATTCGCGCGTCTAGAGCGAAGTAGATGCGCGAAAAAAAGCAAGCATTTGACGCGCATCAGAGGCAAAATTTGCTTCTTGATAAAAGTCACGTGACTCAAAAGTGAAATGTGTATTTACAACTTACCAGGTTGCCCAATGTCCTCACTGACACTCTTACAACCAAGGTCATTTTATTCCTGTCTCTATAGAAATATGAACTTGTGTCGTATAGCTCCCGTGTAACTGCTCATGGACAATATCAAGCCTTTATGCTGAATGAGTGACTCCGGGCGGGGCTGCCGCCACAGCAGCAAGCAGGCTCCTGATTGGTTAACGCCGCACGGAAATCCGCCAAAGTTCAAACTTCTCAGCTCGGGTGTCAGCCGCAAATTTGTGTCAAATGCACAAAAAGCACCATTCGCGCGAACTAGAAGCACGAATGAGGTGGAATTGCGTCTACAGCGCCGCACCAAAGCCTCAGCCGCACCACGAGACCTCCAGATGCACGTCAACGCGTCTTCACATTGACTTAACATCGAAATTACTCGCGGTTGACGCCTCTGCCGCGGCTGGTGTAAATGCAGCATTACTCTACGAGTCTATAGGTGTCAGATCTGTCATTTTTACACTCCAAAGTGTGCTCATCAGCACCCCCCTTGATGCAGCAGGCTTCGCGCACTTTACCAACTAAGAAGTCCTTGCGAATGACCAATCAGACCAATCAGATGACGGAAAGGAGGAGTTCACACTGATGGGCAACTTCTCTTCATATTTCCGGTGTGACCCTCGAGTCTGTCCCAAAATACGACTCCGGTGCGTCCTCGTGGACTCACGTCAAGGGTCCCTAAGGTCTGCATTATATGATGTCATCAAAGTGTGACTTGACCACATTAAGGGTGCAAAGAGGGCGCTGATGAGCACACGTCGGAGTGTAAAAATGACAGATAGACAATTCTATGGACTCATAACCTAAACGCAATTTAAGCCCATGAAGTGCGCCATTTGGGACAGGACCTTTGACTTCAGGCATCGCTGCAAGAACCAACAGGATGACATTGAATCTCTTTGGCGTCATCCACCTGTGACGGCACTTGCCGCGTCCACACTTTATATGATGCTCGCAGGTGTAATTTATCATTATTATTAACTATTAAAATTTCAGTATGTTTTACAAATAAGAAGTCTACAAATACATTACCTAAAAAAATGATACCTGTCCTAGGTTTGATATTTTACTATCTGATGCAATTGCATTTAAAACATTTTAAATTATGGCACGGTAATTGTGAAAAAATTTTGAGGTCATTGCATGACTCAGTCTTCCGTCCAGATGGCACTTTATTCATTCTGGCTTTTGGTATGAAAAAGAAAACAGTTTCATGCTCTCGCTCACTGAATATAGGAAGTGAAAGTCAAGCACACATGGATAGCTATACAGTACTTAAATAATATGCAGGATTCAAGTCAGTGCAGTGTTGATGGCCAAGGGACAGAAAACGTTTTTGGATATTGAAGTGATGACCCAGCGTGAGATGAACATGAAAGTCTGTTCTTAGAAGTCTGACCTTTTTCTGTTTGTTCAGGAAGGGGAGGGAGATCAGGGTGAAACTGATTTGGAGGGTTTTTGCATTTTAAATGCAACTACAGCTGAAGAATAAAATATAGGATGCTATAAACTATACAAAATTGCAGATTTTTTAATCCTGGAATCGGTTTGCCAAAAATTATATCATTTAATGCTTTCCTCCTTTTGGATTTGAAATTTAATTTGACAGAAAATGCTGTAAACAACATAGAAATGTAGTGCTCATTTACAACAGTACAGGATCTTTGTTCAGGTAAAGCTGCTGCTAAAAATATGAAGTGTAATCCTGTATTTAAGTATTGTTTCACACTTTATGCAGTTGTCATGGGTATGGTCTCAATCATCCACGCAGGGGTTCAGCACCTAAGACACAGATAGTAATTATTAATGGATGTGAAAATGCCAAGTCAAATGCCATAGCTACCATGTGCAGCCTTTGGGCACAGTTTTCTTAGTTGGTTTGGTTGAAAACCTATAACAAATAAAATATTATTTTCTTACAATATAAGAAAAGAAGATGTTAGTAAATAGTTTCACCACAAACAAAATCTGAATTTACAAATGCTAATTCCTTTTATGACCACTAGAGGGAGGAGCATACTTGCCAGATCACTTGAATTTTAATTCACTGGAGCACCTGGCAATGCCATGCATTTTATATCTGCATGCTATAAATCTGTATTTCTTTATTTTAGTGCATGTTGTCACAAAAATAATTAATGAACTATATATTCTTTTCTGGCTCAGAACAGTATATATATATATATATATATATATATATATATATATATATATATATATATATATATATATATATATATATATATATATATATATATATATATATATATATATACATTTTTTTTGCACACATGACTACTTACTTCAACCAACACAAACCACATGGGTTTGATTAAAACAAATGCACTGTAAGTCGCTTTGAATACACATGTCTGCCAAATTCATAAGTGAAGATGCATAAATCTATTTCTTTTATATATACAGTATATATGTGACATTCATTATGTCTGTATTGAAGTTTGTTTGTATTGTGTTGTGTTATATACGCATAACAATTTCAATCATAAAGAGGCTATGATGAAGATATTAAAAGGACAAACAGGTCAAGTTAAGGTAAACTAATTACAGTATAAGTTGTCCACATGTGTGACCTGACCATTTTATTGACTCACCCAATAATCACATACTATCTCTCTTTCATGCATCTGTCTTGATCCTTGATTGTGAATTCATCCAGGCAGAATGATAAGATAATAATATACCAAAATATCCCTTTTTAGAGAGCTCTGGGTGTGTTAAGGAGAAAAGATTGATTCCGGCGGGCTTTGAAGTTGCCTTGCCCCTTTTAGAGCCGTCATCTCTCCCACCAGCCCTTTGTTGGTGACAACGGTGCTTCTTTGTCAGTGGCCTCATGTGGCTTGTGTTCATTTCCATCATCACCAATTACACATGGCTTTCTTGGACGCACATCTCTAGCAATGTCACTCATTTACAATTGCATGAAAACGCGTTGCATACATTCAGCTGCTTGTCAAATTTAGCACAAGGTTTAGCTAGCTTGTGCTTTTACAGGAAACCAGTGGTATGCTGCATTCTAGATCGCCTACTTATGGCCTAAAAGATTCGTACAATCTAACCACACTGTAGATTCTATTGCTTGGTATTTGTATTGCTTTTACTTAAAAAGATCTGTCCAGTTCATAGCAGTATTTTAAATAGATTAAGTTTTTGAATTTGGTGGCTCAGTTTATGGCCTCACGGGATTGAATAGTGTCTATCCGATGCTGTGAAATCTGAGTGGACCATCTGGGTATTTGTCACATACTCTTTTTGCATAATTGAGGTTTCGGACATAATAATTTGTTATAGAGGGTTAAAGGGCATTTCAGAAATGTGAATGTCCAAAAGTATCCTACAGATGTTTGCGTGTGTGCTCCACAGGAACTGCATTGCTGTGTTTTAGACAGAGATTGTCTTTCAGTGTAAAGTCCGGTCTGTACTTCTCAACTGCTCTCAGTGGGAGACAAGTGCTGTGCTCTCGGGGACATCACAGCCAGCTTGCTTCACACAGATGAGCCATGACCCCACTGTCTGCAATGTAGAGAGAGACACAGCATAGAAAAGTTTCATTCTACCACTGTTCATTATAAAGAAAATATTTATCACAGCAAAAATGTCAAATCCACTCAAACCAAGGTTAAAAATAATTTACAGTTTGCTCTATTGTAATTTTGTAGCTTTTTCTTTGCTATGCTTTCAGTAGTAACTTAGATTTACAATGTTTTTGGGGTTTTTTGCATGTGAATGGGTGATACATGTGTTACCATATTATGCTGTTGATACCACAAATCTTTTAGTTTTAGGTAGGCCAATATCTTATGAATTTTGGTGTTTTTCAATTACTTAACTTCATTCTTTAACTCAACTGTCACCCCTCCCTTTTTTAAAGGGGGGGGGGGCTAAAAAGATTACATTCAAATCAGTATAACTCTGGCATTCTTTAGAAGCCTAATCTTGGTCTCTTTATAAGGTAGACACTTTAACATTGTAAGAGGTGTTAATGGAGTTGTTAATATTAATATTTATTAATACAAATTTATAGTACTTTAAGTTTATTTTTAATAAATAAAAAAACACTAAAGTATATATTTTATATTAAAAAACTATAAAAATGAAAATGTTTCAGACCAAACAAAGCTATAAACTAGTTTTTCAACTAGTTTTAATCCAAAAAATATTTTTGTGACACTTTTAGTAGATTTACCAACAATGGCCACTAGGTGTCAATGGTTTGCTGCATACTCTTGTCACAAACTGATACATTACATTCAGTGCATTATTGTTAGTGCAAAAACGTTTTGAAATATGAAAAGTATATTCCTAGAGCTTTCCAATAATAGGATATTCGTGTTATGAATATATAATAATTAATATGCATTTCTATGGGGTCAGTAAAATTTAACAAAATGACTGTCACCACACAATTTCTATCATCAAATGGCTTTGAAATGTAAAAATTACATTCTTAGAGCTTCCCATTGATATGTAAGTTTAAAAAATCCATGTTTAAAATAGGACATTTGTGTCATAAATATGCAAAACATATGGGCCCACCTGTGGGTCAGTGACATGTTTTGAAATTACTGTTACTACATTCTTTTTTGTTTTTGCAAAACTACACTAGATCTTTCGAACTATGTTTTATTTTTATTTTGAAAAATGTCGAAATAAACTTCAGGGTTCCGCTGGTATAACAAGTGACAATTTTCAGCTTTTTTAAACATTTATGCACATAAATGAATTATTTACTATTCATTTAGATTTTTTAATAAAACCCTGGTGAAATGTGTATTCTAGACCCCAGTCCAATGATATAAAGTTTGTCATGATTAGATTAGATTTTAAGTATGAAGTATTAAAGTATTTAATGCTTATAAAGCAGTAACCAGAGTTAAACTATAGTTTATTTAAGCTAATTTCAAGCTGTCACGTGGCCCCATTTATGCAATACATATTAATTCAATACAAAAAGAGTTATTTTTCTCAGTACTTAGTTTTAATTATATAGAGATATTTTGACTCATTTGTTTAACTATGATTTTATTTCTTTTAATTATTTTGTTATCTTTTGTTTTGCCTTTCCTAATGAATCATCATATACGTTTAATTATCTAATCCATAGACATTTAATGAGCAATTAGTCATGCAAAGAGTTAAAAAAGGCTTACTAAAACAAGAATCACTGACATGGATTCAGTCTGATTCCCATTTAACAAATATATTATCAATATAAAGTAAACCAATATTAATACAATATAATTCTCAGTCTATATCTTCACTGTAAAAAATTTCCGTAGAAATTACAATGTTATTGCAGCTGGGTTGCCGGTAATTTACCGTGGATTTGGATTTATGTTATTTAATGGCAAGAGTTTGTTCAAAGTTAAATAAATTTTAAATATTAACAAGTCTTTATCTTTACAGAATAAGACTATACAATAACAGCCTCATGCAAAGCATTCTGGGAACCAGAAATCATTATCAACCTTTTTCTGTTTTTTGCTTCAGATTTTGTTTCCCAGAATGTTTAGCTTGATGCTGTTTTTTTAGTTTTACTCTGTAAAGACAAAGACTTGTAAATGTTTAATGTTCATTTAACTTTGAACAAAATGTTGCCAGTAAATAACATACATTTTAATCTACGGTAAGTTACCGGCAACCCAGCTGCAACAACACTGCAATTCCCACTGATTTTTTTTACAGTGTTGTTTTCATGTCATAAGAGGGAGGGACCATATTTAGGATGTCATTTTGGCTTTTATCGTATTGTCTTATTGGACTAATTATTTCAGTGGGCTGCTCTGCTGCAAACAGACTGACAGTTGGCGTTATCGGAGTGATCAGTCTGCTTCTAAGCCTGTGCCTTTACCCATTTGACATATATTAACAGTAATTGGTGCCACAGCCACAATGATGTTTTGTAAACCTTATGCCATTTTCCAGAAGGATGCCCAAGAGGAATTCAGAGTGGAAGTCTGTTGAAATGTCCACAAACACATGAAAAACACTTGATTTTGATCATAAACTCTTCTGAGAAAGTTCAGGCGTACACAGTCGTCTAAAGACAAAAGGTCTCATCTCATTTACATAATTGGCAATATCTAATATTTTACATCTGTTACCTCTTTTAAAACCTAGGAAATGTTTAAAAATGGATAAGGCTGTTGCATGTACCCGAAACCAAACAATCTATAGACTGAGTAATGACATCATCTTCCACAGTCCATGTTAAAGACATACTGTACAGTTTGTTCGGGGAGCAGGTACGGTTATCAGCACACCTCTTTGGGCACATCCTTATGAAGGGCTTCCATGCTTATACAATTGATTTACTATATTGTTTATTTGTATGTAAATATTACCCAGTGCACTCTTATAGTTTCTTTAGTAGTCAGCAGAGGAGTTTCATAGACTCCAGCAGGTTCCACAGCTGCCAGATTGTACAAGCGTACGCAGAGTAGATATGTGTGGTGACAGCACGCCGCTCATTAAACCAAATCAGCATCAGGGGGGTGACAACTGGACAACTCAAGCCCTGCCCGGTCACTCGGCCACATTCTGTGGTTTTCTTACTGGTATCAGGTCAACGGCGGGCATGGATGTGACTCTCCGGGCTGTGCTTGTGATATCTATTTCAGTTTGACTCGCCACCTGACATGCGGGATTCCACGTGTGCCATGCCGCTTTCATCACGCTGTTGAGTCTCGGCATCTCCCACGTCTGGATCGCTTAGCCTCTAGCGGCCTTGCCTTCACCCATAGCGAGTCTCATTTGGGGAGGCTCAGACACTGAAGGAAACAGATGTGTGTTGATCTATTCATAGGGTGGTTTATATAATTCTGCCTGTCTTGGAAGTGATGTGTGATCCTTGTGTTTTCTCCCTTGTGGGCCTTCACAGTTTAACAAAAATGTCTCAGTCACTATACAGAGATGGAGAAAAGCAAATACGACCAACTTCAATGACTTCAAAGTAGTTAATGTTTGGCACAGCAGCAAATCATATAGCTATAATGTTTACCTGAGAAGAAGAGCAGGAACTTAACTAGTTTCAATGTTGTTCCTCTTTGGCCTTTGTCTAATGCTCGTCTAAGTAACACCTACTATGGTTCATCAAGATGGTCTCTTACAACTTCTTAAAATGCTAACCTTGACATGCCTAATTTTAGATGAAACAGTGCTTTTCCTAAAATTGCGAAGTAAATGCAATGCAAAGTAATAAAGTCATTTGACAGCAATGTGCAGAAGTGCAATGATGTTTCCTAAAGTCTCTTAATAAGTATGTGTTAAAGGGATACTTCACCCAAAAATGAAAATTCTGTCATAATTTACGCACTCTCATGTTGTTACAAACCTGTATAAATATCTTTGTTCTGATGAACACGAAAGAAGTTATTTTAAGAAATGATTTTGAGCCCCATTCACTTCCATTGTATTCTTTTATCCTATAGAAGTGAATGGGGCTCATGTTTGGTTACAAACATTCCTCAAAGTATCTTTTTCGTGTTCATCAGGACAAATAAATTTAAACGGGTTTGTAACAACATGAGAGTGAGAAATTGATGACATCATTTTTGGGTGAACTATCGCTTTAAGGATGGTGTACTGTATGACACAATGTAAAGCAGTATGCACATATTCCTTCCTGAACTTTGTTAGTGCACTGAAGCGTACATTTATGCAGTGTGTGAAATCAGTGGCATTGATCTAAATGAGAGAAAATGAGAAAAAAATAAACGGTGTCAGATTAAACCCCATCTGCTAAGCTGCTAAAATTTTCTGAAGGGCAAATAGTAAGTGTTGGTGTACATTTTTAACGCCTTGTCAAACTTTGGCCTCCTGAACAGCCCTCAGTGGTGAAAAATGGAAAACAAATGTTCTGCTGACAGCTTTCTTATGCCCAGGGTGGGAGGATATTTATATAAAAAAGGTGCGAACATTAAAGAGATTTAGTCTAGAGATCAGCTAGTCTGTGTTAAGGGTACGTCAAGCAAATTTGGCAAAAATTACCTTAAGCGCTTTTAAGTGTTAATTATGTTATTTTGTTACTGTAGCTGATGGATGGACACAATGCAAACAAGTCAGAGATTGTGTAAAATGGTCTGTGTATATGACTTGAGGAAAATCTGTGAACCTGTCTGTGACTTTATCAAGTGGCTTAAAGAGATTTATACACTAGGTGGCGCAATAACAAAAAGTTTGTACATTTTAAAGCATGTATAGTTAAATTAAACAATAGGACAATAAGTCTTGTGCAGTGACTTATTTTAAGCTTTTTTTTGCAGTGAATTTTTTATTATATTTTATTTTTGATTTTATTTTTTATAAAAATATAAAATTATACTTAATAATATATTTTTTTTTCTCCTAAAGCCTTTTTAATGTCTAAGAGTTTTCATATTTCAAAACCTTTTATTTGTATCAAAAGTATGCAGCAAAACTCACAGCAAACCAACACAAACCTAATTTTTTGATAATTTTTATGTATAAAATAATAACATATTGCATTGCTTTAATTTATTACAATAAATTTACACTGCTATAACAAATTTTCTTATTTAATATTTTCACCTCCAGACACTTCTGTAAAAAACCTTAAAGTGTCTTCTTTAAAAACAAGACCAAAATTAGGCTTCTAGACAAAAAAAATGCCAATGTTATATTAATTTGAAGGGGTACATCACCTTTTCACCCCCCACTCAAAAAGGGCTTTGCCAGGTAAAGGGTTGTATTGTGTTTGAGCTATTGTTTAGCATACATAATGTCGTTTATTTTTTAAATAATTATTGACAAACCATAATATGTTTCCACATTATACCATATTGTTTATTTCTTTAACCTGACAAACTGGCCTCAGCAAATTTCAGATTTGCTTTTCATTTACGGAATGTATTGCAGATTTTTTGACAACATTGTAGATGCTCACCTAAAGAAATTCTGACCATTCTTGATAAGACATTGTGTCAATTCAAAGAATTCATGCATGGGGTGTTTAATGCGCTCTCATTGGCACTAATGGGCCGGTATAACATTTTGGCGGTATGATAACCTTTAGCAAAAATACCATGGTTTCACGGTGTTGTGGTATTGCAACACTAAAATGTGTTATTTTCAAAAATAAAGCTTTTAAATTATATTATGCTTTCAAAAATATATATAATATTTTCGTATGTATATTAAATGTAAACATCAAATCAATCTCATGACTAAATGATTTAATGAATTTTGTATAAACACAAGCTCATACCTTGGAGACGGTATCACAGATCATTTTAGTGGTTTTAAAACCTTGACTGTTTAAAACCTCGGTATACCTTGAAACCGGTAACCGGCCCATGCCTAATTGGCACCTACATAATTAGACCCAATTTGTGGCATGACCTCCTTTAATGTGTCCGGCCAGTAGAGTAAAACCTGTTTTCACCTTTCCCCTCATCACCGGCATGTGCTTGAGGGCCAATGTATTCATGCTTACCCAACGGCTTTGGCAGTAGGGCATGTTTCCTCGCCCCAATAATATTTTAATAATCAGATACTGCCACCACTTGTCTTGCTGTCGCTGTTTGCTTGTTTTTCTCGTTCACGGGTCAGTGGAGAGGCATTTGGTGCATGTCCCCTGTGCAAGTCATGTCTGTACTAACTAGCTAGTTGTGACCACTGTGAAGAGACGAGCTGCTTTCATAATGTAGACTATGTAAGTGACAGACATGATAGGGAAATGCTTATGCAAAACTGAGCATGAATAATGAATGAACTCATATCAATTCATTGATCATATGACCATGGCATAAGCAAACATATTGTCCTTGTCTGTTTGATGAGAGGGAAAGGTCACCAGAGAGAAGAAAGAGAGAGAGAAAGGAAATGAGAAAAGTGAATTTATACAGAGAGGAAACAATGCAGCACAGGAAATAAACAACGTTGCAAAATAATAATACAAATATTTAAGCTATTAAGCTATAATTGATAAAAGAAACCAAGTGCTTTCCCACTCTTTTGTATTTAGATTTTTTTATAATCTTATAAAGCATCTGATGAATAAATAAATAAATAAATGTAATTGAAAAAGTTAAATCCCCTCAAAAATCATTTTTGTTATTTGCACTTTCAAACCATTTTATATGTTACTGGAATACTGTCATGTATGACTTCAAAAGATTTTTTCTGAGTAATTCATTTGTTTCAACATAAGGGCTTTGAATGAGATGAGGATACATCTTTTATTGTGAGAATGCAGTACATGCATTTTACTTCAAACGTGGCAGCTGCTGAACGGTCCACTTTTATCATTTGCCTATTTATTTTCGTTGTATTTTTAAATGGACCCAAACCGGCTCATTAATTTAGTTAAATGAGGTGAAAAAGTTGTTTTCAGTGTGGATGGGGGTGGGGACTCCTGAAAGCGTTTCCTGTGATTTTGTTAATGTGTTGACCAGGTCTATACCAACCCTGACTGTAAGCAACTGGCAATTACCACAATTTTGTTGTCTTGCTGACCACAATCACATTTTTACTTTATTTATTTTAGGCCTCTGTTGACATTGCAAGTTTTAATAGTTATTCTTGAATAGATTTGACTGTTGTAACATTCGGTGCGATGGCTTATCTTTGTTAGTATGTATAAAGGATGAATTGATTGTTTTAAACTGCTATTACTCCATCAAAGAGTCTTCTCCGGCATAGATCAATGTTGTTATCTTTGAAATCTAGGCAAGATACTATCACAGGCATTTGTATGTTAACAGCACATATCTGAATTGTTGCTTAACCCAACCAGTGACCCTGCCACATGCAATCTCCCCCCTCCATCCAGATACACCAGCACACAATCCCCCTTCGAGGCAGGCGATACAGGGTGTGTCAAAAAAGGCCACTAGAACCAAATAGGAAACCTGTGATTCACAAATCCGAAGGCTCGGTCCGTGGCTGCTTACTCATCTGTTAAAAACAGAGTGATCTAAAGTTTGTATGGGAGGCCTTTTGACAGAGCCCTGCTGCTCTGTCAGTGCAGCACATGCTCTAGACACTGGCATCCCCTATTGCCTTCCAGGTCATTGGGCAGCCGCAGAGGGGGGTCTGCCCCAAACGCCATGCCAAGCCTCAGATTCGCAGCTGGATCCGTAACAAGGTATCATAGCAAATGAGTCGGTAAAACATCACTGAATTGAGGAGCGTGACAAATTGCCATGATATCATTTGTAATACCTAATCTGAGTTGTGGATAAATGTAGTTCAGTGATGATGGACTCTCTCCCCTCTTCTTTTTTCTGATTCTTTGCTGAAGGCACAAAACTGAAATACTTGCAAGAAGGCGATGAATAAATAGTCTTGATTTTGTGTTTTTACAGGTTCTAGGTGTTGGGACCATGACACGGGTTGTTTGTGACATGTTGCCCTTCTTAAAATTTACGTTGGGGTCTTTATTATAAATGAATAGTGATAATGTCACTCTGCTGTCGAGTTAGGTCAGGTAGCGTAGTAGTGTTTTGGCAGTTTAGAAAACCCAAAAAACCCTCAAAAACAAAAAAGGGACACTCCAGGTGCATGAATTTGAAAGTCTGTGATTGGGTGTATGTGATAAAAAAAACATTCAGGGAAACCACTGTAGTGGTTTAGCCGTTTTTGCTTTCAGGGTTATTTTGCAAGTGTGTAGCTAGTATTTGTAACAAAATAAACTTATATTAATATGTACCACCAATTTAATATTCATTGACATGCCCTATAAAATACACTATATGTTTATTCTTGTACATGCATATGAAACAAAGTTAAAAACTGAAAAACAAGATTCCTGAAAATCACAATAGATATCTTGGGTCTAAATGTCATGGTTTCATACCAAATCCGGTGACATTTCTGTGATGGGATGTACCCCTGGGTGAACATTGCCAACACTGCCGTTATGGCACTTTTAGGAAAGTATTGAGATTTGCATGCGTTAATATGGCTCCATATAAAAACATGCCTTAAAAGCAATATTTTATTATATTTGACTTTATTATACTTTGCATTTTCAATATTTGTATTTGCTTTTAAATATTTCGCCATCGTTTTGGTAGTTTTTAGTTGTTTTTAGTTACAGCACAAAAAGTGTATGTATAAATAAAGAATCTTTGCTGCCAAACCCTGCTGATTAATTGTCCATTTGTACCAGGAGCGACCAAAAGAGATCAAAAACGTCTAGAGCTGCTATATGTGCTTACTTTATTAACATTCTGCTTAATTAAATGATCATTTTATGCTATTTATATTTTGGACTTACGCGAAATAATGTACATTTCAGGGAATTTAAGTTTAAATTTATGATATAAGATTATGGTCTTGCTATGTGCATATCTGAGCAACTTTTATCAGGCGGCACAGGCCCCCTTTTTGGGACAGCCTTACTTTGGCTTCTTTCAAGAGCTCTGTGGTTCCTAGGGGAGACCAGAATAGAAGTCTGGGATCTTGCTGTGCTCCAAAGAAAGTGTGCCAAATGCTATCAAAACTGGATAAACAGACAACAATTGAGTTTGATGAAAGGATTTGAGTAAGAAAATGAGTGTTTCCAAGTTACTGAATGGAATTTGAAATACAATATCAGTTTTATTTTTATAAATGTATACAGATGTATACATCTGTTGTGTCATTATCATTTTCTTATAGCTCATGCAGTTTTAGTTTATGACTAGTATATGAAGTGCTATTGGTCACCATGTCTACAAATCCATGCTTACACCTTATGCATTACCTATCAATGTCTTTTTCGATATTGCATGAATTAAAAAGATGCAGGAAAATCTTGATGCTGTATGATAGCATATCCTTTTTGACAACCAAATGTATTGTCATTGACTCTGAAATGCATTCACTTTTGCCTGCTGGTAAAAAGTTAAATAGCTGATAAAAATATATTCACTAATTATAGGTAAATATTTATGTATAATGTGTAAATCATACTTACAGGGGACTTACGTATCAACATGCAGATGCTTAAAATACCATAATACATTGTTTACTTTTAATATTTTCTGTTGGTCTGTAAATGACTGTGAAACATAATTGTTTTTTAGGATCTTCCAAAGTTCCTCCCCCTCAAGCAATGCTGTGTGCAACCACTACGTACCCAGAAAAAGGGTTTTGAAACCTGACATTTTCTCAAAGTCCCCTGCTGATTTAATCATGGCAAATATTGCGTGTCATTTGTTTGCCACGCATGGACCTGGCTGATGGTAGTAGTAGTAATTCACCACTGCTGTGCGCCAGCTCCTGGAGCGAGCTCCAGTGATGGTGTCGTGCACGTCAGAGCATAGACATGACAACCAGAATTACTACCAAAGTGAGGCATGTTTCGAATGGGATATTAGCTTACTGTATACTGCCCAGTAAATATTCCATTATTGTTATTTATTGTATAAAAGTATTTTATAATGACCCTATTAGGCATGTTTAATATACTGAGTGGGGCTGAAGAATGATCTTTTACATAAAAAATGCCATTAAGGATTTAAAATATTCAAATTCTGTGTAGTAAAGTTTTACCTCAGTTATATCAAATAAAGAGTCAAGAAAAAAATCAAGCTCATTGCATTGTGGGATACATTTACTCCTGCAATGTGCT
The DNA here is from genome assembly GCF_027580225.2 of Misgurnus anguillicaudatus. NCBI lineage: Eukaryota > Metazoa > Chordata > Actinopteri > Cypriniformes > Cobitidae > Misgurnus > Misgurnus anguillicaudatus. The sequence goes on from NC_073353.2 coordinate 25,616,580, forward strand.
CTGGCACTGCAAATTTGGTCACATATTTATTTATTTATTTATGTATTTTTAAATATAAGAAACATAGAAATGTATTAAATGTGCCTATTAATAACGAGTTTTTATTAAATCTATAATTTTTTTTTAGCCATTTATTATTTTTTATACAGTGCATGGTATGCAACGTTAACCTAGAATGGTGGGTTCCTTTAAGGCACCTGTTTTTTGCCTGGCCAATGAAATGTCTTTAATTTTACACACAGCAACACGGCAGCCAATAGGAAACAGTTCTATGAGGACGCTGGAAACATGGCGCTGCGCATAGCTCATGCTTACGGAAGAGAAACACTGCTGTAAGTTTGAAGCAGCTTGACGTTTCATATCGTTTATGTTTTAGGATAAAAGTTGTACATACATGACAGTGCTTAATATCAACTTGCATTGAAATGATGGAGTGAAACGTTTAAAATTACCTCATATATGTGAAGGCAGAGAGAAGTAAAATCGCTTTATATGATCATCATGACATTGATACTGAATTTCTCTTCTGAAGGAGTAGTTATCAGTATGTTTGTCTGGTTCAAAACGCAAGCATTAGCGTGAAGTGGTAGTTAAAACTCCACGATGGGTGTTGATTGCTTATGTTTGTTAGAAACATCCTGTCTACAGATTAATGGTGAAAAAGCTGTCATGTCTCAGGTGTTGGTCAAACAGAAGTCGTGTTGTTATCGTATTCACATCCTATTAAACCATGATTTAAAGGGATAGTTCACCTAAAAAGAAACTTCTGTCATCATTTATTCAATCTCAAGTTGTTACAACCCTGTGTAAATTTCTTTGTTCTGATAAACAAAGAAAGATATTTTGAGAAATGTTTGTAACCAAACTGTTTGTGGATACCATTCACTTGGTAGGAAAAAAAGAATACTATGAAAGTAAATGGGATCCATGAACGGTCTGGTTACAAACATTTCTCAAAATATATTCCTTTGTGTTCATCAGAACAAAGAAATTTATACAGGTTTATAACTATATTTTTATTTTTGGGTGAACTGTCTGTCTATCCCTTTAATTGTTTTATCGTATTTACACTATGAAATACACTTGTGACAGAGATATGTGCATTTAAAAAGTAAATGGGTGATTCTCACGAAAACTTGGTTTTAAAAATGTCAAGCATGAAATGTAAAAATTGCTTAAATTTACTTTTTTTCCCACCAGACATTGAAAAACAAAGTCTGGAGTAAATGGGAACATTAATTTAAAAACTTTTACTTATCATTTAACACTTTTTGTAACATAATTTAAAAAATTAGTCCTAAAAAATCTCATTACCGCAACAGTCAGAAAACATCAACACTGACATATTTTCAAAATGACATGACAAACCTCAGTGGCGAACCGTGAGTACTTCAGCTGGGCCTTCAAAATATGCAATGAAGTGCAAATGCCTCTCCATGCGCAATTACGCATGGCGCAATAAATGAAAGTCACAAATTTAATGGATAGGTTCTACTTACTACACCGCCTTATTTCTTAAAAACAGGAAAAATGGAGACAAGTGAGCATGGGGGAAAAAACACCAAAATAAATTGAGAGTAGTTTGTTTTTCATAAATTTTAAAATTCAGAATATAATACTAGGCTATTCGTATTTCGTTAAATCATACAGTGAACGTGTAAAAATTCTAAGCACGCAAAGTTAAATTACAGAATAGGCATCGTTTGCCTTTAAATGCAGTTTTAAAGTTGAAAATTACTTTAATCTAACTGATAAACACAAATACAGACTCTGCTGCTCTGTAAATTTGCATTTAATTTTTGTTTTTTGTAAATATATATTTAGCCGTAGGATAGCTTGTTAGTCTTTTTTCATAAGGGGAAATATAGCACCCTGCGTTCTCAGTGCACCTCCTTGTGGCTTATAACTGTTATATTTTGCGGGCTCGCAAAATCCCTAGCCCGAGCCCCGGTGAATGTTTTTGCATTCTCTGAGATTTAGTTAGGTAATTATATTGTATGTAATTCGGCGTCGCCTGCAGTCATTACTATCCTCAAGTAAAACTGTCAGGAAGTGAAAGTATAATTAAACCCATTATTTTTCTCGTGTTCACGTCTGATATGCGCTGCGCAGCTGCACGCGCATCTCTCGGCTGTGCTCTTCACGAGTACCCGCTTAAGTAATTTCGTTTTTACCTCAGCCCTATCAAACTAGCCACAACGTCAATCACGTTTTCTGCCATTTACCTCAACCACTCTCACCGCAGAGATTCGGGCCATTAGACGGTCTATGATTAGGACTTCTTCTTCTTTGGTGTTTTACGGCAGCTCGCATCCAGCTTGTTGCATGATTAGGACTTCATGAAGGCTTACAATGCTTTGTTTTTTACCCGCCCACTTGAAATCAAAGCGTGATTGGTCGATTTGCCCGTCACTCTCCACACCAAAACACATAGCTTGGCCTTCCTTGGGATTCTTGAAGTCCTAACCAATGAATGAGCCAGTTTACCGGGCCTTAATAGAGACAGACGATTCTGATTGGATATGAACCTGACAGTAAGCTTAACGTTAGAACATAGATGAGAGAAAATATATTACATGTATTAAATTAAATTAAATATAAATTTAAACATGTAAAAACATATTTTTATTGAATACTTTATTATTTATTAGTATTATTATAAAAAATATTTTTATTAATTTTTTTAGGCCTTCTCTGAAGGCGTAGAAGGCCCTGAAGGTTCCCCACTGACAAACCTGAAAGAACATAATTTGGAGATTCTGCACATGCATTTAAAATCAAAGTAATATGCTTAACATTTAATAAGCATCTGTTGCGGTAATGATAATCAAAATGTCGTGTAAGCATTCTGACAAGACAATATTTCAAATTAACTGTAAAAAAAATTATCTTACCTGGTAGCCATCTTGAAGTAACTGGTCCATGTGCTTGGTCACTCAAAATCAAACTTTATTAAAATTCTGTATGTGTGCTTAAACTGTTCTCAAAAAGTGTTGCGGAGGATGAGAACATCAGGCATGGACACATCATTTTCCTAATTTTTCTTCATTATTATTATACATGAATATTCAGTAAATATTTTTTCTGTCATCTAAAGCAGTCTAGCAAAACATCCATTTATTTTTTTTCTTAATATTTTTGTGTTAATTTGATTAAATTACAACATAAGGCATGTTCAAACACAGCCGGACACATTGCGGTAATGAGAATTTCAGTAGAAAATTAGATAAAATTTACAATTATAAATTCTTATGTTGAAATCACACATTGTGCAAGGTAGAACACAGTATTGTGTTAATTCTGATGCTTTTTAATGTTACTATATTACACATTTTAAAGCTAAAATCATTAGTGCCGTGGTGTTTCAATGGTTTCGTGAGAATCACCCAAATAACTAGAAAATAAGTTTTATATCTTGATAATTTCTATTATTTATTTAGTTTATTTTTTCAAGTTTGCTTTATTATTATGTTTTCTTTATTTTTTATTAGTATTTTTAAATTTTTTTCTTAGTACTTAAAAGCCTGTCAGACAATATGAATTTAAAGATGAAAATTAAAAAATGTAAATTTTGTTCTTTACAATGTACCCGATAACATTTGAATATAAAATATTAATTTAAAACAAAATTAATGTCTACGCATTATAAAACAGATATGTGACTATATTCACAATATATCACTGCCTCTCTTAGCTATTGCTTAATTAAACTGACCTTGAATAAAAGGGAAATTACGTAGGCTTAAGCATTAGACAATATTACAAAATCTTCCTGTAGTATTATCAAAACCTCTACAAAACTGTACATCTGTGTTTAATTCCTCTTGAGAGAGTTTAATGAGGGACTTCAAACAGTTTAAATGTCAATTACAAAGAAGGCTTGGTTTTAAGGTCTCAGTAATCTGTCTGTATTGGGCATTGGTCATCAGGACATGGTGCCAGGTGGCTGTAATTCATAGCAGATGAATTTCCAGAGGCGCTCTACTGATAGACCAGCTAATCTACAGTGTGAAGTGACTGTCACGCCAGGGTTTGTCATATTTGCAGTTAGTATGTGAATATGAGATGCATCCAATGACGGTTTCGGTGCCTGAGGTCGGCCAAGAGGATGTATTTAGCCCTATTAATTAAGTTCATATTTGTTAGCACTTGAATAAGGTTTTCCCTTTAAATCTGTTTACATTTAGACATCATAAATAACTGCATTTTCATTATTTTCCATTTGTTCGACAACTGTTGGTCCTCTTGTGATTTTTTCCCCCTCCCACAAAGCCAAAAAGCAAACTGATTTGGCTTGTAAGGAAGTTTGAACACATGGCTAACTGCACGAGCTGGACTCAATTCTGAGACCTGCGAGCATAATGTGTGTGCATGTTTTATAGAGAGCCCAGAGCCATTGGCTCGCAGGCACACTGGGATTTGTCACAAACACCCGCATGTCAAAGATGCAAAAGCATCCTAGAGGAAACATGAATTGCAGCTATGAACTCGACAAGTGATGAAAGTAGCCTAGAGCTTGTCAATTACACTTCCCGGGCCTGGCCCCTATAAGTTAATGGGCAGCTTCCCCTTTTGGGGCCTGCCTGGGCTTTATAGTACTGGTTATAAAACCATGAAGTGTAATGTGCTACTATAACTTTTTCAATTAAGAGTAAACGCCTTTGGATATCTCAAAGCAATGGGAAGCAATTTTAGAGGGTTTTTTTGGCAATGGTTGCGTTATGGCAGCCTACATTTACAAAGCGTACATGATAATACAGTATGTATTATTTTGCTTTTTATGGGATCCAGTCCTGATTATGCTTATATTTTATGGTCTATTTGTAAAGATTTTCAAATTTAACTCCCAGCATTTTTTTACCTAAATGTTTTGCCCCTAAATATCCCACTGTGTCCATCGCCGTCAAGTTAATTGTTCATATTATTTGTTTTCAAACTACTACTGGATGAAATATGCACCCTCAGCCTACGTTTTGAATTTTATATCAACTGCTTCGAACTCACTAGTGCATGAAAGAGATAAATTAGGGTTGTTGTTGTTTCCTGTTCTAATATTCTGTGTGTGTGTGCGCGTAAGGACTGTGACATTTCCGAACAAAGTCAACAGGAGAGGACAGATCATTTTAAATGTTCAAAGTCCCCAGTCCCCCTCATCTGGTGCCTTTTAGTGTAGGTGCAGCCTTAGGCATCCCAAAGGAAAATAAATGAGTGCCGAGTAAATAGTGATGTGTTGACAACTCATTTCCACAGTGATTGGTTCTGGTAACAGAAGCAGAGGTGTGTGGCCTTAATCCAATTAAAGAAGAGAGCTTTACTGTAACCAAATTCTGCAAGTTAGTCAGGATTGAATAGAGCTTTCGGACAGGAATCTTGCTTAACCGTCTGACTCGGTGCGATCAAAGCGAGCCTGAGATTATTTTAGTGTTACGTAGGTACGCTGCACTCAAAGTCGTTTCCCTCATAAAGTCTGACATGTTTATTTGTCTCCGTCGTACACGTATCCAAGTGAAAAAACAATATCCTTTTTCCATCATAAAGTGTTCTTCTCGCTCTCGCCTTTCGGATCAGTACATCAATAAATCGGTCTATTACCTATTGTTGACCCCCCCTAAGTTGGCCTTTGAAATTTGTTACAGTGCATTAACTTAACACATGTTCTGGGGCAAAACAAAGGGGAGGTAACAGGATTGAGAGCCAGCTGAGTAAACTGAATGTAGAGGGATGGCAGTTTAGAAGCGTTCTTGTCTCAGAGGTAACTGAGAAGGTCCATACGGCCAACAGATGGAGATTTGCGCTCCGAGTCCCCACCGACCCAAACAAGTGCCTCTGCTCTTGCATTAAAACCTTTGATCAACGGAGGGTCTCAGCCAGAGCGCGGCTCCTCAGATAGCCCGTGGAATAGCATCTGTATAAACATGGCCTTTCAGGAATGTGTGAACAATGCAACAATAGAATCTTGTTCTAGAGCCAGACCTCTGGACTCATGCGGTTCATAGATCCAGCTTGCCGCTAGGATTGAATGAACAGTTTTGGGAATACGCACTGTTTTCAGACATAACAGCTATGGGATGTTGAAACGTTTGGACTTTGTTTCACATGAATTTGGACTGTTGCTACAAAATTATTAGAAGAGAGCAAGTTAACATTTTAAAAGGTTATGTCAGATGAGATTATTTTTGGTCAAGATTAAGCTACACTTAAAGAGATATTTCACTCAAAAATGAAAATTCAAGTCATTATTTACTCACCCTCAATTTGTTACAAACCCGTATACTTTGTTCTGCAGAACATAAAGGAAGATATTTTGTAACCAAACTTTTTTTTAGCACCATTGACTTCCATGGTATTCTTCTTTGCTACTATGGAAGTCAATGGTGCTTCTGTTTCCTGCTCAATTACAAATATCTTCCTTTGTGTTCAGCCGAACAAAGAAATGTATACAGGTTTGTAACAACTTGAGGTTGAGTAAATACTAGGTTGGTCCTTATAATGGGTCAATTTTTTTTTAATGTTCAACTTTCACCCCCTAAATGTGTTAGGATATCAATAAAAACACAATGTGCAAAATTTTGAATAGTTCCTACAATATCAAGAGGTTGCTCAAAGCCTTATTTCAAATATATTTCAAATATTTCCGAAATTACATATTTTTGCAAAATCTGTACCATTTAAAAACGTACAACACACATAAAACTAGCTTCTTGGAGGGTAACTTTGTTCCAGTTATTTTTAGGGCTGGGCAAAAATTGGATTTTTCGATTAATCGTTTTTTTTACGTGGTCGATTCAAAATCGATTCTTAAAGCCCACAAATTGATTTTTTCCCATATTTATTTCCGCAAACATTGAACGTAAGATTAACATTAATCTAATTACAAGTCTTCTCTACTAGATGTCACCCTCTTTTTTTCTTCCGCAATGTTACCAAGGAGCGAGAGGCGAGGCTGTCAATCATTCAGTCTTTATTCTAATATATTATAATATAATATTCTATATAATCTATATAATCGGAATTGAATTGAGAATCGAAACCGAATCGATTTGATAGCTTGTAAATAGAAATCGAATTGACCTGGAACATCTGAATCGATACCCAGCCCTAGTTATTTCAGTCTTTTCTGATCCGAGTAACCATATAGCGGACTTGCTTTGTGTTGCTTCAGCCATTGTCTTAGTGTATATTGTCTATTTTGCCTCATTCACATTGAAGCTTTCTTGCTTTGAAAGACATATCACAACTAAAACAGGAGTTTTAATTGCATGGAGCAAATAAGTCCATTGGTACCATAAATATATATTATTAAACAATTATACATGCTAGCACAAAGTATTACATAATACGCAAATGTGTTAAACTTCAATGGTCTTGAGCAACCTCTAAATATTAATTCATATTGAAAATATTTTGCCCAATTTTTTATTTATTTATTCAAACATATTGGTGGGGTGAGAACACAAACTTTTAAAAGTTGAAAAATAAGGACCACCCTGGTAAATAATGACTTGAATTTTTAATAGTCAATGTTGACGAAATCTTTGGGTGAATTATCCCTTTAATAATGCTCATGCATTTTCTTCCAACAGAAAACAAATGTATTTTTTTATTAAAATGTTTTTATTTATAGTTGAATATTTGAATAACTAAACTTTCTCTCCGCATGAACATAACTTTTAAAGCTGACATGGCAATAAAAAATAAAATCAACACCATCAGAACTTAAAAAAGCACAGCATTAATAGCATTTTATATCTCTTACATTCAATGTTTACAGTGCAACAGTAAAGTGTTACACTGGCCGGTTGTTTATTAGCTATCTAAATGCTTTTGCTTAACAAATGCGCTTCATTGCGTGCTGGAATAACAAGACAATTTCTGAGAAAAATTTATAGAGAAACCACTGAGTCACCGCTTGCGTCAGGTGAACTGGCTTGAGTGTGAGGTGTGTGGGTTAGCGTGCATGATCTCCTGCCACAGCAGCTGCCATGCTCAGTTCATCATACTGCAGGAAGACCTCTAGAAAGACACCTGGACTAGCCAGTCTCTGCTGGGAATGCCACAGTGTGCCAAGATCAGCCGTAATCACCATGCATTTCCTGTCTTATACATCATAATCATTAACTTTAGCGCTAAGTTTACAGCAGGCAGCAGCAGGATTTTTTTCTGCACTTGTTCAGTTTGGATACTGGGGTTGTGGAGGCAATACTTTTGGTGTCCCCATGGTGTCAGTGTTGGCAATGTTCTCAATTTGATTATAGCCCTGTGGTCACACATCGGTTAGGTATCCCTGCAAGTCAATGAAAAGTTTCAAGTTGGCATTTTATTGAAAGGCATACACTTGTATTCTTTATTTGATATCCTAGCGTTTTCAGTAAATATCAGTATATAAACTACTATATTTTACATTGGATAGCATTTAAAATTGTTGGATTATTATTTTAAGGGTAAAACCTACTGTTCCGGCTTTACCAACTAATAATATTGATCAGCCAAAATATGTTGTACACCATTACTGTCTTTTCCCTTTAAAAAATAATTAAATCAGTATTAAGTGCATGTGGCTGGCATATGCCAAAATACATAAATCTACTTCTACTCCACCTCCTAAATCACTAGAGACTGCAAATTTTATGTAGAAACACGGACCTTAAGTTCTAATTCAAAGGCCAGAGCAAACAGCACTTACAGTGAAATTAGTCTCCGGCGATGAAGCGTGCAATGAAATGATATCCGTTCCTTTTTTTAATGACTGAATGAAATATTAAAAGAACATAAGCAATAAGAGAAGAGATAATAATGGGAGCATATTTCCCATGGTGCAGCACATGTAAATGGGGAGATAGGAGCCCTGAGGTTGGGCCTGGTTTCCTCTCTCTGTGCCTGTAAGGTTCCACCAGTACGCCAACGTTCCACCGTTTCTCATTAGCTTTGGAAATGAGCACATCAGGGTTCAGGCTACGCAGCAGGAGGTTTGAGGGTTGCATTCGGCAATGTTTGAGAGACAGGTGGCGCTGAGAGTCTTCAGTTCGGCCTTCTTGTATAGCTTGAATATTAGGATAGTGTCTGTAGCTTATTTACAGCCTGTGAATGGTTTGTACTCTCATTGCATGCTTTGGACTTTTAAAATACCAGTTTTTATTGGTATAAATACCAGTATTGGTTTAAAGCTTTTCCCTAGAGTGTTGAGAACCAACACGTGTCTCATGTTACTATGGGAGTTTGTTAATGAATTTGAATAAGTGATTAAATGTTAATTTTATAGTAACTGTTAAATTATAAATTTAGGTTATTAGAGTTATTAATAGATAGGCTTGTAATACTTTGGGTTTGTGATGTTTGTGAGAAAAACTCCTGCCTGGGAATTCTGTTTCCTCAGGGAGTCGTCTCTAGTTAACACTTTTCTATCGTATGAAACAAGTAACACCACTTTTGTCATATTCACAGAAATGTGCGTAAAGTGAAGTGACTGTTTACTGTGAGCATGGCAATTTAAATTTTAATGATATAGTTAAAGCTAGTAATTAGCTTAAGTCTCATTTCTTCAATATCTGTTTATAATTAAAAGATCATTTATAGATAAAGAAAATAAAATAATAATTCAGATTTGTTATTCATATATTACAATGCATATTAATTTGTGATATGACATATTTTTATTCATAAATTAAAAAATACCAAAAATCTTATTAAAGCACCTGCCACTTTCAATTTACAGATAATTAGTGTTTTTTTTTTGTGCCACACATGCAATACACTCTCTCCAATTTGATTTTCAAGGTTTGGCTCAACCTGATATCTTTTCAGGTATTCACACGTCTGTGGGATTTGAAGGGAGCTAATCAGTTTCCCCTGCTTTCGACAGACATGTGTTAGGTGCACGACGAACCCGAAAAAACCTACTAATTATGGATATCACCCCCGCAACGATTACACCTCACTATCTCTTTCTCCTCACACTTTCTCTGTTATGTGTCTTTTAGCTTAAGACCAAAGAAAGTAGTTTGTTTTAATGTCAGCAACTATATGGACATGTATTCAGCCAAGAGGATTTATTTCCCAGCAGAACTAAAGGTTATTCAGATGTGTTATTAAACTACATTTAGGTCTGACCCCTCGTGCCCTTTACCTTCTGGATGTTTTCCGTTTAGAAGGCCTGTTAATCTCACCCTGCATCCTTTTCGCAGAGGGGTGAATGGGTGCGCCTGTTGGAGGTGCATGGGAGCCACGCAGGCAAGCGAGACCGTTCACTTGCGCCTCTTAATGGGGAGCGTGATGGGTGTCTGTTCACATCAGTGGAAATAAAGGGGCGACGCTGCCCCGCTAGTTCTGCAGCTCATTAGAACCAGTCCAAGATCCTGGCACACACAGGAAGTGGACTGAGTCAGCAACCTCATCACACTTGAGAGAAATCTGTCCTTGTAGGACTCATCCGTCCGTTTCCATCCTTCGATTTGGTTACAGTTAGCGCCTCCGATTTTTCCTTCTATACACACAATATTTGTTTGCTTAGTTTTTGTTTGTTTATTGTTTCCAGATGGCAGCCCTCAACTTTGCCTCCGTGGCTTTCAAGTTCCCAGCGAGCGTTTTATAGTCTTGGCTGGAGTGCTTATCCTGTTTCCTAGACTTCGCTTTATGATGGGCGCTTTTTACCTTGAAACTGGGAGCAACTGTCAAAAGCTGTCTGCCGTTTGCCGATGTGAAAAGGTGCAGTGTAGCTTTGTTATGACGCCACAAGGTTTACCCTAGGTTTAAGGGTCACTTGTGAAGGCAGTGTCTCATTCACCGCAATTTATTTCTGTATTGGACACCAGCCAGATCCCCTTTGTTCATGGAGGTGCAGTGAAATGTGGCCCTTTTGTTATGAGAAGGGATGACAAGGCTGGAAACCTTTTCCCATGGCTGAATCTGGGCACCGTTAAAGCCACGTCACTTATTTACAGGAATACTGGGGGTCCTTCGCGGCTGTAAACGAGGGGGGTGGACGGCTTGCCCGTCGGATACGGTTAAAACCAGGGGCCCAGTCAAGCCTTGGAGGGATGTTTTTTCATTGCTACTATATGACTGATTACTCTGGCATGCCATCTCTGCCTCTAATTTAACTTTTAAGCTTAAACCACCAATTTAAGACTGCCGCCCATAAAGGCCCGTTTTCTTGTTGTGATGCGTACATTATGCATACTTTCTCCAGGAAAGCTTTCCTGTTGCAGAGGTGTTATGGTAACAGTGTCAGGCAAGGCTTATCTCATGTCACTCTTAATCACGGGAGCATCGTGTTGTTAAGGTGTCGAGAAAGCTGCGATACAGTATTGAGCGTAGCACCGCAACGCTGTCTGCCCCGAGGCTGACCCTGGGAAGAGGTGTGACCGTGACGTATAAGCTTTGTTTTTCTCCAGACCATGCTGTCTGTTTAATCTTTTCCCTGACCGCTCAGTGGCTTGGGTTGGGAGGACAGCGACTCTTGGCTGCACTTTTTCTGAACTGCGTTATCATGTCATGCGATTCTAGAAATAGCAGGGAATCCTCAGACGTTAAAGAAGCTGAGGCATGTTGAACCAGATTGTCAATAGTAATCCATGAATGTTGTGTGCCATGTGGCTTTTTGCATAGTATTTTTCGACTTGCTTTTTGACTAGTTTTACCAAGAGGATTTTTACTCCTCAACAAATAATTTTACAGAATGGCTAAAAACGTTTTAAACAGTCTCAAGGCTAAACAAATAACAGAGGCAAATCAATGTGCCAGTCTGTCTATGGCACGCTAGGGTGTAATAAGGGAAGTCCCTAATGATAGGACTATTTTTCAGTTTTTGGAAGGTTGAATGGTTGTTTCCATTATGTTACAAATCAGTAGCTCAGATGGGACTCTATGTAGATAACATTATTCGCAATGCACTCTGGTTATTCTTGTTCTATCACTTCTGACTGCTTTAAATGGTGGGCTTTGGGTCAAATATATTTAACTTTATTGCTGATTTGGTTCGATTTATAAATAACTTTGACATTCAGATGTGCATCTAAGGGAAGGTTTAACTGTTACACGGGATGTAGAGATTCATTTGGGAGGTGGTGCGTAGATCAAACGGCTCTTTTCAAACTGTTTGCTTCTGAACTAATTATCACCTAATAGCTGATGTGCCAACAAACAACTCGGCTAATTATTCTCTGATTTTGTTTCCGCGAGAGCACAAAGTGAATTATTTTAGCACCTTTGTAAATGTCCCCAGAAGAGCGTTCCTATCAGAATCATCCGCCCCAGCTGCTAAATGCTCAAACAGGTGAGGGGGTTTCCTACAATTTTGCTTTACATATTCATTGTATCTGAGGAAGACACAATTTATGACGCAATCAGTTCATTTTATGGTTACTTGAGAACAAAGAAAAGCCTTGTGAATTAGCCAGAAGCATTTTTCTCTGCTCACGTTGTTTCAAAGAGTGAGGGGGAATGGTTTGTTTAGCTGAAAGGGTCCTCTAAACGGTTTAACCTTCCCGACCGGCCCAACAAACAGATAGGCTGAAATTGGTGGTGCCACGGCCAGCCTTTTCAAAAAGCAAAGGCCTTTTATTTGTCTGATCCGCGTGGATTTGTATTCAGTCGGCATGAAGGGCCGCGATTATGAAGACGTGTGAATTACAGACCAGGTCATTTGAAAGTGACGACCTGGGAATGGCACCAAAGCCTTCAGAGTAACAGCCTTTTAAGGCCTTTTCCCTTTATTTCTGGCACTGGCTTGTCCCAACAAACCCCCCTTAGTCCAGTTGGCACAGCTTTGATCCGTCCGTTTGACAATGAGCCCATCACAAGATTGCAAATAATGGCAATTGGACACTAAATATGAAAGGGAGCAAAATAATATTAAGGGCCATTCTTGTGGTCCATACGGTTTGAATAGACCTACACCTAAAATATCAGCCTCCATCGGTTTTGAACACCTGTTGCGATGTCTTAATTCTATCCAATATTTGAGATTTGAAGATCGACATTGGCTAGATCACAGTAGCATCTCTCAGACACATGCCTTTTGAAGGCCGGGGTATACTTTTTTCCGCATCTGCGTCCGTCTCGCGCATGCATGCTCCCCGCGGATGGCCGTGTTGGACACGTATACGCAATACAAATAATTTCTTATTCAAATTATTACACTACCAGGCTATCATGGCAGCAAAGATTTGCAACATTAAAAAATTAGAATAGATGATGAAAAGTAGTGGATCCACCACTGCAAACAAAGTTTAAAAACAAGAAAAAAAAAAGAAAAGGGATAATCATACATTATGGTGGCAAAAAGTGTGCAAATGCTGTCAATTGCCTTTGTGTTATTGTTTATAGTGTCCTGTCTAAACTTTTTCACGCGCATGCGCTGACGGCCACGGACCCTCCTGCCGACGAAAATGACGTCATGCGGACTGCGCGCATACGTGGACGTCCGGAGTATAACTTCTGCTTGAAACTGGCTGTAGCCATTCGCTACTTCCTACAGGCCTTTGTTTAGCCTTCTGGGCCCCAGCTGTTGGGATAGGTGATAGCCGTGCTCCTCGCCCCAAGGCTTCCCAAAAACCTGAGTCCGTGCACTGTTGCACCCCACAACCTAAATGGGCACATTAGACACAGCGCATTAAGAGGCTGCTGGTGTGGAGGTGGGTGCGTGTCCCAGGGGCCATCGTCTCGCTCCTCCTTCACACCTCGGCCCCTTTCCTCTGTCTGGACAGATCAGGGGCCACGACTCTGCGAAAGCTCAAAGCAGGCTTTTGTCCCCTCAAATTCTCCATTCACATGGTAGCTTCCTGATTTAGATATATCTCTGCCAGTGCGAACGGGTGCCCATTGTTTGTTTCTTGTCTCTTTTGCGCAGTGTTTGATCTGCTATTATGTTAGCCTGGAGTGGTGTTGACTTTTCCGTACGCACAGGCGAAACAGTGAAATTACCCGGAAGCGGCGCAGGATTTTATTGTACAGCAGCCGAATTACGCCACAGCAGGGTTCATCTAAACTTGAAAATGTATTTCCTCCGTAATGCATACAACAGCATTTACTTGGAAAGACTTTTTAGGCTCAGATAAAGACCCTGAGTTGTGCAGGGCATTTTTTCATAGTCAGCAACACAACTGGAGTTTCAGCAAAAGGACTGCAAAGCCGCTCTTTGAATAAACTGAAGATATAACATATATTTTAATTCTGATACCAGTTGTTCAGGCCAATATCTCTATTTGATCCATTTTTTTGCAATTTTAATTTGATAAAATGTGACACAAAATAAAAAACATTATTAACATCATACAAACTAAATTAACAAGTTAGTTTTTTTCCATTTTTTATAGAACATGATCGATTATAACAACTTCTGTAGTTGAAAATTGTATTGAAATAAAACCTACATATGAAGGTCTATCATATACAGTCTATCAGTCTATAGCATTTACGCAGCGAAAATGGCAGAGGCAGAGAAAAACGAGCATAAAGCAAACTGCCCCGTTTATCCCGAATAACAATTTTCTCCTCTCTAATGAAGTATATTTCCCCGTGGCTCGCATTCGGCACTCTGATTTTGTGCCGATTCTGATTGGTGTTATAGCTGAGAGAGCGCGAAAGATTGGATCAATAACACAGGCCCGGGATCAGAAAATGAGGAAACCTGTTCCCAAAATAATGAAAGCAATGATGGTGTCTCTCCACTCGTAATGAACTTTACTATGAGCGTACTTGAGCATGACTTTGTCTCAGAGCAATGCAAATGGAATTGCCCCCTGATGGTTTGGAATGCACCCAGCTGGCCTTTAAAAGGTGATAATTGGAAAATACAGGATACAGCCGTGGTCAGAAAAGGGACTTCTTGTTCCACTGATTTAACCACTGCACGTTTGATAAAGGCTATGGCAAGCTTGCTTTGAAGAAGATTTTTAGATTTTGCTCTTTAGTGTGTTGCTTTCCATGAAAGCAGGTCACATTAGTTTTAACTTTTCGGTTAAGAAGTAGTATTTGTTTAATATTGTTTAATTCTTAAATTAATCACACTTATGCATATTTTTAGCCATAGATGGTTTATAAGCACTGATATAAACAAAAACAGTAAAAAGGCATTAAAAAAAAAAAAATTAAATTTGAAACATATAGACGGTTTCAGCAGTAACAACCATAAACAAACCACTTTCGTGGACAAACGTAACTTCCGGTAAACTCCGCAAAGAATCAATAACAATAGAGTCCTTTAGGAGTAGTTTATTTCTGGTAACAAGCTAAATAAACCACAGGTAGATTACCGCAGTTCATATTTTATATTTTAAGCCTTTAAAACACTATAGTGAGGTAATGTTACTGTGTAAAATGTGTACTATAATTTATACAATGTAAACTACTAACCGGCTGCCAAACCTCCCTTCACATAGCAGTGATCCACGATCGCCGTCCCTTCGTCTTAAGGAAACCAAAACATTTGTTATTTTCGACGAGGTATTTGTTCAAAAGTTCTGTTTAGACAAAGTCAGAGCATTAAAAAACAGAACCGGAAGTAAAGTTCCGACCACTGATCTATATAAATGACTGGACCGCGCATGACGTCACAGCCGTGAAGCCACCGCGCCGCCATGTTGGTATACCCAAACATTCTATTAAATCAATGGACGCTATCAGATTTTAATGATAAAACATCACTTTACAAGTCTTCGTTTTTGCATCTGAAGTTACCCTGTACATTATTACAACACAAACGTCCTAAGCATGTACATAGTTATTTACTGAAAGTTGTACATTTTAGTTTTTAATCAGTTATTATACATTCATCTTCATTACAGTATCAGATCAGCAGACAGACCGCAGCATATTTAGTATTAATGACAAACCTGCTCATTCTGAAATCTATATAAATAATCATACTTTGTACCATATGTGCATGCAATAATTTGCTGGTTTTATGTTATCTAAACTTACAAGTTACCTAAACTTATTTAGAGAAATAACGCTGACCGTGTAGCTGAATGTCAAAAAAAACGTTATTTATACCCGTGTCATTAACAGAACGCAGCAGAAACACTCACCTTAATGGGTTTTTATAAATCCATTTTCCTGCCCGATTAAAACATAAACATTGAAAATAACACCAGAATTAACAGTTAATTTACGTACACATATCCTAAAAATAATCTTGCGTGACTGATACGCTGTAAAGCGGGTGAATTTAAAAATGATTTTGAATGGAAGTCAAAGACACCCTCTGCCGGTTGGGTATACCAAGATGGCGGCTCAAACTCTGCGCTGGCTTCACCTCACGCTGTTACGTTAAGCGTTTTATGCGCAATCCAGTCTATTATATAGATCAGTGGTTCCGACCAGATGCGTAACCGCGACAACGTGTGTCCAATGAAACCGTCTATAGGGGCATTTTAACGGACAGGGCTTATCCTAGTGCCAGACTAGAGAACATGTTTGAGCCTTAATTTTAAATCACCTTGTTACAGACATTTCATAACATTTATCAGTGCCGTTGTTTTGTCTCGAACACCAGAATTGTTTTTTGTACGGTATGTTTGTAAAAACTACTTTAATGTCCTAATATAACTAAGGCCTAGTGTCCTGGATTAATCTAAACCCTGTACAGGAAACTGTTCCTTAATTTAAAAATCAATAAGCCTAGCTTAGTCATTTATTTATTAGTCATTTATTTACATGTTTATTTATTTATACATTTATGCAAGTGACTTTTAAGTAGTGCATTTAAAAAAATTGCTGTAATTATGCAGCTGGTTGCCAGTAACTTACTGTAAAAGATAAAGACGGAAAATGTTTCATGTTTATTTAACTTTGAACAAACTGTTGTCAGTAAATAACATAAATGTAAAATCTACAGTAAGTTACTGGCAATCAGCTGCCAGTAATACTGTCATTTCTACAGATTTTTTTTACAGTGTATAGATGTTATTAATATGTGTGATTACAGGAAATTGAACCCACAACCTTTGCATTGCTATCACAATACTCGACCAATCAAGCTACAGGAGCTTGTTCTAGGCAGACATTTAGGGTCCATGCTGCCCATCCATACAAGATGTGCTTTTGTATTTTGTCTGCAATATGTTTTATTTGTCAGCGTACAGTATGTGTACATGCAAACCAACTTGCAAGTGGTTGAATTGCATTTAGTAGTTTTGTAGCCTACTTTGAAGAATGTGTTGGAGACCCTTGCACTCCATCACACAGTTTTTAAATGCGTTCTGTGTAGAGATCTATACTCATTCGATGCTGCCTGCTTTCCGTAAGTGTTGTGCTTTGACTTTTGTAATTTGGGATGAGCTGTTTGCTTTAAGAAAAGAGCCCTAAATTGTATTTTTCATCTTTGCTTATCTTGGAATTTTCTTGATAATTTTTTTGTGTTGAACTTTGCTATCATACACAGCTTTCTGTCATTAGACAGTTTATGGTTTTCTCTGAAACATTTTTTGGTTAAGTTCAACTTAATTCCAACTTGAAATTACTGCTCAGCTTTTTCCCAGGCTTCTGTAGCTCTCACAGATGAAGGTAAAGTGGTGCAGAAAAGAGGTAAAACCATGCCCCCTCCTCTTCTTCTGGCTTTATTGTAGTCCTACAGCAGTGCATAAAGCCAGGCGCAGCATTCCTCTACATCCACGGAAGGAAGTCATGAGGCCTGGGATTTTAAAAAGCTTCTGTCCCTTACAAGTCTAAATTGAAACCAGTTTGCCGCTCCTCCTTTACCTCGGGTTAAGGAGACACAGCCGGACTTCATTAGAGTTACTCTGTGGTGAAGCTCAGTTCAGACTTCCATTGACTCTGAGCACCGTTCGGTTTTGTTTACGGTTTGACTTGCGTAGGTGCTTGTAGCGTGATGCCATCCCATCTATTTTTGGACTCCTGTCAAAGCACAAACAAGAAAGATAAATGTTATCAATTGACGCCACGCGTCAGCGTTCCAAGCAAAATAGCGTGTGTTCGGTGCCATCCTGCCTGACCTGGGTGTCAGTCGGCTGAAGTTTCCATCATTAGCGCATGATTTTCCGCCTGTACAGGAAAAGCTTCTGAAATATCATATGGAACCTTTTCAAATAATTTCCTCTGAGCCGCGAGGCTTGCTGCCGGCGCTTAGTAAGTTAGCCGAAGGTGCCAATGCTGGATTCCAGTGAAAGATGCTCCTGGCCTTGCTTTTCTCAGGCTTTCAAAGTCACCCCAGCCAATGCTATCTCATAAAAGTCCTTTCTCAGCCAAAGACACCATGCTTTCTCGCCTTTGCTTACCTGCTCTAAATGCATGACGCATATTTTCCGTGTTGATGCGTATCAGGTGGTGTAAATGTTGTTGAGGTGGAGCTGGAAAGGAAGGGAGGTGGTTGTATGAAGCCCATAGCCAAGCACAACAGCCTATATCCCTCCCTTTCACATTCCCTTCACCATAATGATTATTCAACTTACTGTAGGTGAGAATTAATTTTACTGAGCTATACTCAGAAATGAACTGACATTGTCTGCTACTGTTAAGGAGAAACTAGACCAACTTTGCGGCACTATATGTGTGTCTACATTGTTTTAAGAAGCATGGCAGTATTGCAGGTGTCCAGCTGTGTAGGTTTTCCAGTAAGAGATTTGTGTAGAGATTTTTGTGATTAAAAGGAACATGCCCAGATTTTGGGAATTTAGCTTATTCACCGTATCCCCCAGAGTAAGATAAGTCCATACATACATTTCTCATCTCCGTGCGCGCTGCAACTCTGTCCGACGCAGCCCCCGCCAGCCCAGCCCAGCACAAAGTCTGGAAGTGAATGGCTCCAGCCAGCAAACTGCTCCCAATATGCGACAAAACAACACGAACATTTTCCCACTTATGTGTTGTGATCTGTATAGTCACACTGTGAAAAATAACAAGGTCATATGAGACACAGCGATCTTTTAACAGTATACACACTGGGAACTATATTCTCAGAAGATGAAGCACTTATACATGGGCAGAGTGATTTGCACAACTCTGACCAAACTCTCTGCTCATCATCAGGGGCTTCTTGGGTGCTGCGAGCAAATCACTCCGCCCAAGTAGCAGTGCTTCATTTTCAGAGAATATAGTTCCCAATATGTTTAATGTTAAAAGATCGCTGTGTCTCATTACACCTTGATATTTGTACACGCTGTGACTATACAAATCACAACACATAACACATAGCAAAGCTAGCGGGGGCTGCGTCAGACAGAGTTACAGCACGCACAGAGATGAGAAAGGTATGTATGGACTTATCTAACTCTGGGGGATATGGTGAATAAGCTAAATTCCCAAAATCTGGGCGTGTTCCTTTAATCATCTGCCATAATGTAAACAACATTTTGTGAAAATATAACCTTGCCTTTAGTGTAGCCTAGTTATATATGCATTTTTGAATATTTATTGTCTCCAAACCTTTGTATGAATACATTTTGGTAATGTTGACTGATAAATCAAACTCCCGTGACACTCTACTTAGCTCTTTGGTGTTAGCTGTAATCTGTTGACAGTCTGTTTTAAAGAGCTGTTTGACTGTATGCATTTCTCCTTAGGGTTATTTTGCCCCCCTGGTTACACACTGACGTAGGCCTTCTGGATTTACTGCGGCGTTTCTACAGATGCTGTGAAGTTTGCTGTTTGCGGAGTCAAGGCGCCTGCTCTGCTATTTGCATCCACCTGGCAGTTTAGTAAATTCATTAGCCAGAGGCAAGAAAACAAACATGCTGCCCTTTTCCACCCTCCCACCTCCGCTCTGCATTTCCACGTTTGCTTTTATTCCCTCCTGCCCTTCGCTCGGCATTTGTATTCCAGATTCTATTCTTTTTTTTGTATGTAATAGACTGTATTTATAGCCGTAGCCTTCGGTCATGTTTCCATTGTCACACTAATTAAACAATACCCGGTATTTACCTTTGAGAAATACCCAGCAACACATCTGCTAAAAATCTTGCTCCAGTTCAAAGAACAAACCAATAAAGTATTTAGTATTTACAGTGAATGGTTCTAGTACGGTAAGCCGTCTGATGTAATAATATGTTTGGCGTAAGTGGCATACCGTACAGACCGCAGGTTTGCGGATCGCAAAGGCTACTGCACACAGAGCAAAGCGGGATGTCTGACACACACGTGCTGGCCTCACGCGGTGCGCCGTACTCCACGTATGCGCTGCGCTGGGTGAAAATGTGGCAGCGATAAATGTTGGTTAGATGGATTTGCTACCCTTAGTGCTACTACTGTCACTGTGGTTAACCTGAGGGAAAATGTTTAGATCGTGTCCTTCTGTGGTTTTCAGGAATCCAGAGTCTTAAATTATAGAGGAAATTAAATTTACAGCTGTGCATTCGGCAGTTGTTGTGCACAAGTTATTACCATGAACCCAAAATATTTATGCCGAATGTTTTGTGAGTGTTGGTTAGTAAATCCATTTACCACAGCCATGCTTATTCAGAATCTGTCAAACATTGTTAAGAGCCAGACTAGCATGCCAGAACCTTGTTGTCGGACTGTATACACCAAAGCCTATTATTCTTAACTAAAATATGGTTGGATTTTAATTACTGTCCTCGCAAGGTCTTGTGTGGAAGTGGAAGTGGGCGGCCTCTGTGGATTTGGTCACTGTGTTGTGGGGCAGAAGTAGGCTGGGCCTCAGGAAACTCCCCGTAGTGTCAAAAGCAATCGGGTCTAAGCCAGTATTAATTAAAGGATCTGGACTGGGCCGAAGGGAGGGCGGTGGGTGGGGGAGTCCTGCCTGCACTATTGCAATCACAAAGGCTGCTGCTGGGTCAAACACACTCACAAACACACAGATGCACACAACCATTACTCACTTGTGGTCCAAAAAAGCCCCAAATAGATTATTCTTTATCTGCTTAAATAGAGGTGTTTCTATTCATGTTTCACAAATCATTATTTCGTCTTTACGTTTTTGTTTTGTGTTGTATTGTGAACTAGAAATAAGACACTAAAATTATCATTTTTTACTTTTCTTTACATTTATTTTCATCTATATGACTTTTATCTGTATGAGAACCAATGAAGTGGTGACCACGGCTGTCAAGTATTTCAGTGCATAATGACCTTAATTTCAGTCAGTTTATCACATAATCCTTTATGTGACTATTATAATACATGAGTCATGGTCTGCTTTAAGATGCTTTTTCGTCCCTTTTGGTCCCCATCTACTTTTATTGTGTATAACAATGTGAACATTCTTTAAAAAGTAGTCATAAGGTTTGTAACAAGAGGTTGAGTAAATGATTACACAGTTTTTATTTTTAGATGATCTAGCATTTGAAATATTCTTTCACCGTTACATTGTGATTATCACACTTAAATATTTGGCTTTATATTTGGTGCTTATAAGCACCAACCATGCATGCAGCATTTGAATGGCCGTCCTGTTGATATGAGGTGTTTAGATGCTATTAGTGCAGGTCTTCTGGAAACATTCATGCCCGAGAGAGTCTGAATCCTGCTTAAATGTGTAATAATGCTGTAAATGCACATGGTTCATGACAGGTTTCACTCTACTCGCTGACCCAGGGTCAGTATGTGTCACGGGGTCTTTGTTGAGTAATGACATTAGACAGTTCTGTGTCTTCTAGGGTTTAAGGCAGAAGGGATACCGGTGAAAAAAGGGAAATCTCATTTTGAGTGCGGAAATATTATTCAAAGCATTAATCTCCATTAGTTTTCCATACATGCATGTTTGATTTCAAAACTGAGCTGTTTGTTCTTGTTTAGTGCGTTTTGTCATGATATAGAAAGAGCAAAGCTATTTTATTTAAAATATTTAACTGCAAAATATCACACTTAAGTTTGGTTTATTTATCAATAATAATTACATTTATTTTTTTTTGCATTGTTGGTTAAAATCAAACCTTTACAAATATGCAATGACATTTTAATAAATGCCACATTTTGCTTCAATAATGTGAAATAATCCAGAATAATTTGTTAATGCATTAGATTTCTTCCATCGTCTCCACCCTATATTGTCAGTTGTTTAATGTTGAATTATAACTCTAGGCACCTATATTTTTAATATATACCGTAAAACTGTGTTGATTTCCCATATTAAAATAAGCTTCAGCTGATGCACAGAAACGCCTGCATTTGCATGTTGTACCACTAGAGGGCGAGGCAAACCCATCAGGCTGGTGTCTGGAGGATTTAGGGGAAGTGTTTTGAATTAGATGGAACTGCATCCCCAAAAAAGAGCAAATTGTCTCACACAAACATGGTGCCTGAAGCGGAAACGCACTGAAATAAGTCAGACCAAAGCTGATTTGATCTGGTCTACATCTGCACCTAACTCGGATATCCAAAAAGCTTTGAGTTGATGAACCTCGCAGGTGGTACAGAAAGATCTTACCTGTGCTGATCTGCCTGTGACTGGATTCTTACTGTTTGTTCTGTATTCGTGTGCCCTGCAGAAAACACACGAGCCGCCTCAAAGCCAGAGACCGAGTCTCTCTAACTCGTATCCTCCTTGCACCGGGCCTCACCCACCTGTGGTGCAGCTAGATCATCCATCTTTCCTCTACACACTCAGCGCTATGGGTTGTGCCCCCTGACAACAGTCATTCGGATAGCGTACTGACGTCTTAATGTAACAAGAATAATTCACCCAAAAATTACATTTCTGTCATCACTTACTCATGCTTAATTTCTTCCATGGGACATGAATTGAGAATCTTCTGAACCATCAGAAGCCATGATGTGTTAGAAGAGGAACAGATTAATAAGGGCTCATCAAAGGAATCATTTTTTTTGTCATCTGTCCGAGATCATAGACATCATTGTTTGAAATGGTGACAGAATTTTTCTTTTTGGGTGAAATTACCATTTAAAGGAGGGTATTAAAATACTCTATTCGTTTGAGCAGCCTGACATAGCAACACTGGCTCAACCAATGGAGTCAATGTGGGGCGTGACTAACCCGGGAAAACTAGATTGGTTAATATTTTGAAATCACGGTTGGTGCCATTTTGGGGTACAGAAATAATACGCTTCACAATAAGTATCTCTTCATTGTTTCTGTTTAGATATTGTTAAAAGAGTTTTGATAAATTCTAGTTTGTGAGACGATGGTAATCGACACCAAATGGCATGTTTATATGATTTATTTCTTTTTGTACATTTGCTCATCTCCAAAACGCTGATTGTTAAAATGTTGAAAACATTTATAGTACTCATATCCGTCTGGTGTGTGTGAGCAGGGCAATGAGTCTTATGCCAGTCAGATGGCGAGTGTTACGCCGTGTTTAAAAGCCAGTCTTTGGCGCCGGCATGCTCGTCCCTGCAGGTCGCAGTCCGCTGGGCTTTAGTCAGGTAGGCCCTCTATAGAGAGATGACTACAAAGGGCTCAGATCTGTCCATATGGTGGAGGGAGAAAGCAAGGCGTGCATTTGAAGTGCTCTGGAGAACAGCCAGAAATGTTGCCCGTCTAGAGCGAATGAGATTTTGAGAAACTATGTGTGTCTGCTCTACTCACTTTAGATTTGTTTTGCCACCTGTGTGTGGGTGCACATAGGAGTGTGTGGGTGCACATAGGAGTGTGTCGGTGCATGGTCGCATGTTTAAACAGACATGCACCTGCATATCTTTGATGATTTTATTCTTAAACTTAATCTTGGGTCTGTTCAAATCCTTTTGCAACATGCAAGTATTAAGCTTAAATTAAACTTGTCTTTTGCAACATTGTGTTACGGACAATACATTTTGTTCCTTGCTGTGGATAGGTGAGCTTTTACTTTAGTTGGTCGATAAACAAATGATCGAAGATGTCCCATAAGCAATATCTTAATCGTACATCATCAGGATTTGGGGAGAGCTTGTTTGTCTTGCAACCATCCAGATCAACCCAGCAACCTATTATCAATGCTTTGGTAACCATCTTTTTCCTGTATATGTGAAAATCAAATTTGAGTTTATTGTCTCATGAGACAATAAATATAAGCATTATTTGATTTCTTTTGTTGTTCATGTCTGTGTGTGTGACAGGGACGACTCGGGGGCTTCTGCCAGCGACTCGTCAATCATGGCACTGCTACTGCTGTTTAAAACAAACACTAATCAGTCAAACCCTCTCAACCTGTGACTCTCTTTCTCTCGCTCTCTACATTTAAAGAGACAGTCACACCATTCGCTGGTTCCTCCTCCTCTTTCTGTGTCCTCCGCTCACTGTTGCCACTAAAACAATTGCAGTCACACCGCTCGAATCACACTGTTTGCCAAACAATTACCGCATTTGTTTGTCTGAGCCAAAGCCAGACTATCAGTGAAATGTAGACTGATTTGCTCGTCCCCTCCAATTATTTTCCCATTTCGTTCATGTTCGTCTTAAGCTTTCTCAAATGTTTACAAAACAACTAAAGTTTTGATGAATGAATGCATGTAGTGAAAGTTCTTGTTGTCCTACTTGAGGGATACAGACCCAGCCTGACTTTATTAAAGGGATAGTTCATCGGGGGAAAAAAATTGTGGGGGTGCACCGATAAATGCCGATATATGTTAATAATTCGTGGCCGATAACTATTCTGAATCGCACAGCAGATATTATGCACAGCTATTACATGTACTACGCCTTTTGATCAGTAAGTCCTGATCAATCTGAAATCACTGTTACTTTGAGTCGTTTATAACATGCATTTGGAAAAGCAACACTCGTCAAACATAATCATTATACTAGAGGTCGACCGATAGTGGATTTTACAGATACCGATAACTAGGTTGGTTCGTACTTGCCGATAACTGATTAATCAACTGATAGTTTTTAAAATGGAAGCCTAAAATATGCAGCTTAGCCGGCTAAATCATGAATTAAAGTAACCAGCTGGATATAAACTAATGCAAATGGATGGTAATAATCATGACATTAAACATTTGGGTTGGATTTATCTGCGTGTATTTTTGTTTGAGGTACTACTAATATTAACGTCGTGTCAGCCTTGAAGAAAAACTCAGGTTCCTGCTGTTGTTTCTCTGCTAATGCGGCACCTAGTCAACAAAATGTTTTCATGATAGGAAGCAATGGACGCAACTCTGAAAACTATCGCATACATTTTTGCAGATAGCCGATCATTCCACCAATGAACTATCGGTGCCGATTAATCGGCAAAATCGATTAATCGGTCTACCTCTACATTATACATATTCTTTATTATCATGAAAATACCTCGAAATTAAGCCATTTCCTGGAGCTGCATGTCATACTAGCTGCGTGTGTGTGGTTCTTCGTCTGCAGCGCATATTGAGTTTCTGAACTAGAGCGCCCTCTGGCTTTTGAATGTAGCGGCATTTCATCGTAATTCATTGATGGCCAATGTTGTTTGGTTACCTGCGTCCTTTAAAATATATTTTGTGTTCAGAAGGAAGATTTACAGATTTGAAATGACATGAACGTGAGTAAATGATGAAAGAATACAGTTTTTCAGGAACCTATAATAATTACACTGAACTGAATTTTTTAACACATGACAGAAACGGCGGTAAACCACCACCTATCCCGCAACGCAACCCTGCAACACCTCAGCGACCAGTAAAAAACGCTTAGCGCCTCAGAAGGCTAACACCTCGCGGCCCCTGCTGTCAGGTTAGTTAAGACCCGGATCTATTTGCATGAAATAAATAAAAGTGATTGCACGTCAAGCCATGCTGCTGTGGCAAAAGGTTTCCTCGTCCAGGTGCAGTCTCCATCTGTGTCTTGGCCACCCGCTCTGTCACGTTACGTCTAAAATGATTTCACAAAACCAGTACTTTTATTAACATTGTGTTTTCAGTTTTTCTTTTGGCTTCTCAATCTTTTCTCCTTTTCACTTCAGATGCGTCCCGGTCAGAGAACGCTTTGTCTTAACGGTTTGGAACTATAGGCGGGTGAATGTGGACTAATTAATAACATGTTGGATAATGATTGGCATAGAGAACATAGAGAGGAGCTTCATTCTGCCTCATGGCTGATGAAAAGGATGAGGTTTATTAGTGCTTACAGAGGAGACTGACCCACTCAACTGTCTCTGTCTCTCTCAAAACACCCTGTCTGCCCTCTCAGTCGAAGGGTTGAGCTGAAGGGACGATACGCACACAAACGCGCACGCACACACGCGAGAACCAAGCGCCTCCACTGTGATTTAGAGCGCCCCAGATAATGAAGCCATATAAGCCTGTTATTTGCTGTTTTACAGCTTGTTTTATGAAGGTGAGCTGACAAGCACCGTCCATAATAGTTCCTGTCAGTTAAACTGACAGCATTACCAAGAGAAAAGGGCCCAGAGAAATTCAGCGCCCCAGAGAATAGCCGGCCTCTTTATGTGGGCTGCGCTCCTTTGATGGCCATCAGGCTGCAGGCTATCATTTTACATTTTATGTCGGCTGCTATTGTCAGGAGACTATTATTGCCGCTGAACTCTGGTTAAATTCACACCTTGCCGCTAATCAATTACAGCGTTGATCCATTAATCAGCTAAAGTGAGAGGAAAAGAAAGAGTCCTGGGTTAAAAGTGGGATCCTCTCGGTTGCTTGGGGCAGCGCTTCACTGAACCAATGGCTTGATCGGCAGAACTAGTTGCCTGGGAATGCACAGATCTGTTATCAGCTGTTGTATCATAGTGGTCAAATTTATATGCTTCTGTTTTTGTATACATTCAAATAGACTGACATATAGACAGATTATATAGATAGACAGACAGACAAACAGACAGACAGACAAAGTAAATAGGTAGACAAACAGGTAGACAGTGTAAATAGAGAAACAGACAGAAAGATACAGGCAGTCAGTCACATTGACAAACAGATAAACAGCTTAGATACATGGATGGATAGGTTGATAGATAAATAGACGAATAGATGGAAAGACTGACAGATGCAATAGATCGATACATATATATTCTGCTGATAGATATATAGACAGAGAGATTGATATAGATATATATATAGCTGTAGATCTAGATAGATAGATAGATGGACAGTTAGATGGACAGATAGATGGGACAGATAGATGGACAGATAGATGGACAGATAGATGGACAGATAGATAGATAGATAGATAGATAGATAGATAGATAGATAGATAGATAGATAGATAGATAGATAGATAGATAGATAGATAGATAGATAGATAGATAGATAGATAGATGGACGGATAAACGGATGGACGGACGGACAGATAGAGATAAATCTAGATATAGATAGATATAGATGATAGATAAATATAGATGATAGATAGATATAGCGATAGATATAGCGATAGATATAGCGATAGATAGATAGATAGATAGATAGATAGATAGATAGATAGATAGATAGATAGATAGATAGATAGATAGATAGATAGATAGATAGATAGATAGATAGATAGATATAGATGATAGATAGATATTGATGATAGATAGATATAGATAAATAGATATAGCTATAGATAGATAGATATAGCTATAGATAGATAGATATAGCTATAGATAGATAGATAGAGCTATAGATGATAGATAGATATTGATAGATAGATATAGCTATAGATATAGATAGATAGATAGATAGATAGATAGATAGATAGATAGATAGATAGATAGATAGATAGATAGATAGATAGATAGATAGATAGATATAGATAAATGTAGATATAGATAAATGTAGATATAGATCGATATAGAAGATAGATAGATATAGCTATAGATACCAGCTTGTCCTCTGCAGGGTCGCGGGAGCTTTTCCCAGCTTATTGGGCCATAGACAGGAAACACCCTGAATAATAATGGCCAATACATCGCATGACCCTTAGATTTGATTGTTTCTTGAAAGTTAAATATTATTTTGACATACATTTTATGATCTTTATAGTTTCATTGCTTTACTTCTCAATCTGATCTAACTTAAGAAAGTTTACTTGCATGTAAGTTTTAAGGACAAGCACGCGCACAACATTTCGAACTACGTTATGCATATCTCAAAATTGTTCTTTCTGTATGCATATCAGCATTAATCTTTCAGGCCGAGGATGTGTGTCAGAGCATGCAAATGAACCGATGCGGGGGGAGGCGGCCATCGTTCGGAGAGATTTTTTAAAAACATGTCAAACAAATCCGTCCCCCCTTTCCTCCTCGCCCGCTTGCATTCAGATGCTCTCAGTCTTGGAGGTGACACGATTTAACTGTAAATGAAGCCCTGCCACTTATTAAAATGGACAACGCAGCTTGGCTCCGCTAAAAGAATCTTTTCTGTTCCAACAAAGTGTCTGCAATAAGCAGGGGAAATGTTAGTGGAGGGCATGATAATTGTAGATGGGACTTATTTAGGTCTGAAGTCACGAGGGCTTTTTGCCAGGACGAGATGAAGGCGAACGGCTCTTTAAGAGTCATCCACATGTTAAATGGGTAAGTGGGTGGGGATGAATGTTTCTTTGGGGGTTAAAAGCTAATTGTGTTGATGCACAAAGAGGTACTTCAAAAGTCCTGGAAAAGAACAGAGCCGGCGTCAGGAGTAGCGCCGCTGTGGCAGAGCTTTCACTGTGGGAATGCATCAGGGATCCAGCATCACCTTTAAAGTGCCTAACCAGACAGGAGTGACTTTCTTTTTCCTATTCTGTCTGTCTGTATGTCTTGCATCTTCATGTCTTTCCCTCAAAAGCGAGCGTGCGTTTGTGTCACCCTCTTCTTGTCAGTTTCTTTGACTGTTGATGAAAATTCGCTGTCAGTCCTCTTGCGGCTCCCTCGTCCCCTTCCCCTGTAAGACACCCCGGCCCCTCTGCCATCCAGCAGTTGCTTGTGGGTTTTTGTGAAGTGGGGAGGGAAGCACTTCTTGTGTAGATTTTTCCGTTCTTCAGTGTGTCATTTGGCCGTGAGGGCCATTGTCTACGGCTCCTTTTCTCCGCGCCCCTCTGCCGCAACGAGTTGTGTCTTTCCCTCATGATCAGCACTTTTGTTGCCTTTGTTTCTGGCTGTACCTCAGAAGTCCATCTCCCCTTTTATCTCCCTCCCATTCAAACCGAAAGGGAACAGTTGTGCTCTGTTGTGGAGATGTTCCACTGGATTTTCACCAGTGGGGTTTCCTTTCAGACCCTTCAAAGTGCTACAATGGAGCTCCAAAGGCCTGAATGGCTATTGCCGAGTGCACGCTCTTAGTTGGATCCCTTATTTTGTTTTCCCGGAGTCAATAAAAATGCTAAGTTAAAAGGTAACCCCGTTGCCCTCCCAACACCCAACGCTTGCTGCCTCCTTTTGATGGACCCTTCTCAATTATTTCTAAAGAAAAATTAATGGGAAAATTTTCAGTGTCGAACCTGCTGTGAAAGAGAATCGAACGGCCAGTTGGTTCGCCGCGTCAACTCGGGTTAAAACTTTGTTTTTTTATGTGTTTATTAGCGCGCGCGCACATCTGCAGCTCCTGGCAGAAGTTGTTGTGGGACCAGGTGGGTTTTGTCAATGTGTTGCCGTCATTATTTTGCCGGTGTGGTGAATTGAATATAGACATTTCTTCTGCTACGGGCAAGCAGTCATGAGTCTTTAGTCCAGGAAACAAAAACACTCTGATGCTTGACAGCTGAGCTGTCTGTAGTCTGAGCCTTTGTGTGGAGAAGAATTAGAGCTTAGAGTTTGCGGTTTGTCGGTCTTTGTGTGTGTGCAGCTTTGTGGAAGAACAGAAAGAAAGAGCGAGTCGCCCTATTCCAGAAGGATTACAGGTAGATGCGTAAGCCAGTGCACATAACTGCTATGACTTCAGCCTCATTGTGCAGATTAGGGCGTAAAATCCATTCTAATGAGAGGACGATGGAAAAACGGAGAACGGGCAACTTCTGATGTACTGTTGCCAGGGTCACCAGCCACCAGCTGATCCTGTTACGAGAGGATCAGATATGTCTGACGGCCCCTTAAGGGACAAGCTAAAAAAGGAGGGAGGGATGGAAAAGCAGAGGAGAGACGAACGTTTTACTTCGCCTCCCTGGCCATCACCAGGACCCTATGGTTAATTTGGCCACATTTTTAGCACTGGCCCTCGTATCTTTAAACTGGTAAACAATGCCGATCCCATGCTGAGAAGCAGCTTTCATTGGGATTGTTTTAGCCTGGTGCCAAGAAGAGGCGGGAGGGGAAGACAAGGCCTGAAGATGGGATAAATATTGATGGCTCCTTGACCATTTATTTTTCCGCCGTTTCATGTTTATGCAACATGGCATTGATTTGTATGTCGTTGTTTCCCCCCGCCTTCTGTTTCATCCTTTTAACCCCCAATTTTTAAATTTAATTTAAAAGCCTGAACGCGACAGATCCTGAAAATAGTTTGCATATTAAAAAGATGCTGATTATCGCAGAGTAGAAACACAGATCTTTAATTTTGTGCATTTTAGACACAGCTACTGCTGTTGCTGCCAGGCGCTGGAAATAATTGTGAAATCTGCATATTGAGAGGACTGCAGTTGACAGTGCTTGCACGAGACAGGAAGGTGGGGGGTTAAATTGGACAACATATTTATCCATGCCTCCGTATCGGGCTGTTTATGAATGCATGAAACAGAGAAATTTAAGGCTGAAATGTAATGCTTTAGCAGATGGCTAAAATGAAGTGTAATTTTCTTCATTTTGTACTGCGGTTATTATTACTATGTTGTCTAAAAGGTTATTATTTGATTTTCATTGCTCCTCAAAGTGGCTTGTAAAGATAAGTTGGCCTATTGTTTGTTTTGTCGATGGATGGCAAGATAAAAAAGATCATAAAATGCACATTTAAACTAAAGTTGTATTATACCACAAGTACACATATTATTCAAAATGTCACCAACACATTTTTATTTTAGGCGAACTCAGTGGGCGGTTAAAAGATTGCATTGGAAGTTGTTTGGTATACAGTATCATTAGGAAAACTATAATAGCTACTTATGCCGATGTTACATTCTATCCTTAAATCGTGTTTTCCAGTTGGCATTTTGAAACTGAGGGCATATGTCCCCATACATACCCTCATCTCCTACTTGCAGTCTCATCTTAAATTTAGAAGAAGAACACTTTACATTACATAAGAAGATCTGAGAAATGTTAATGGTCATAGTTCATTCCTAATGCGTTTAGATCTGCATTACAGAAGCAATAGTGCAGTTTAGGTAGTAGATGCAAATCAGAGTATTATCAACGTCTCCACCGGAGGTTTCTGTATTCTCTCTCCCCTCTGATATAGGGAAACCAGACTCGCATATAATGAGGACCAGGCCTGTGTCGAAGCATATAAAAACCGCAAAGAGCAGAAAACCTCAGAACTCTCACCAGTAAATCCACTAACTGCCTTGTGTTATCATAGCCTTTAAAGTCCAAAAATAAGGACTGGAGAAATGTTGTCTGCATCAGGGATTGCTGAACTTATAAAACATATATCATAGTTTAATGACAGGGAAAATCCAGGACAGATGTTTCAATAAAATGCTCCAGATTGCGTATCTCGGAAGCACTGTATCTGGTTGGGAAGACCGGCGCTCCTCGAATGGTTCCCGAGCTGCCGTAGTGCTGTAATAACATTTATTGCTTCTTGTTTTTATTGCTCATGGTCTGTGTTGCTTTTATATGATTTATTCTTCACGTAATATTGGCCACTTGAGTTACCACTGCGCTTATTAATTTCTGGGTTTTCTTAGCTTTATGCGGATCCAAAGGAAAAATGGCCAAATCATCTAATCAAATAAATCACTGGGAGATAAGCTCATTTTCCTGCAGTGAATGAATTGCCATGGTAAATGTTGGTATAAAAATCTCATTAGCCATTGTTAAGTGGAATTCTGGTTGGTTTATAATGTAAGAGTGGTGTGCCACAAAGTTTTAAGACTTTCATGGCTGAATAAGCCAAAAGTGCAAGCTACTGCATAAGCTAATACTAATTAGCTTCGCGGTGTTTGTGCATTACAATTATTATAACTTAAAAGTGCTATATTGTAAACTTTGAAAGCGTTTCGGTTTAAAGGTGTTTCATTAAAAAGGACACACGTCTTTTTCTGCCTACCATGCCTGTGGTGTTGAAACATATCTGAGTTTCTGTGTGAATAAGAACACTATTTGTAAAACACATTTTTTTGGCTGGACTCAGTCATTCAATTCTTTTACCTGAGAATTAAATTCCCAAGTCAGAGTGAATTGGTAAGGCTGGTCTCTCTATTGGTGTTCTGGCCGCATTACAGCTAAGACACCCGCTAAACCAACCTAGCACCAAGATGGCCAGACTGGAAGAGCGGCTTAACCAAGCTTATCCCAGTAAACCATTGTAACAGGATTCAATATGTTTTTAGCATTTGTTTATTTTTTCAAACCCCTAACATAGATACTAAAAGTATGCATGGGTCAGAAAGAGTGTGGGAGATGAAATATTTTTCTTGTTTGTGTCACGATCATCCGATACATCTGTCTTTATGCAGCTTGGATGAGATCTCTTGTTATTTAAAGCCTGATGACATGGTCATGTGCATGAGGAACACACAGTCAGAGCCCTCCCCGCCGAACACACAGCATCACGGTCGACCACAGCACACACTTTCGTGTGAGGGTTACATTGTGCTTTTGAAAAAATGCAAAAGACCTTTCCCTCCTATATCTCATTCGAACATAAAAAGGTCAATGTCAAACCAAGCTGCTAAAAACAGATTTAAAAAAAATATATACAAATTGCTTTAACCTCCTAAGACCAGGAGTCTGATTTATAAAACTGTGCGTAGGATCCTTACTAAAAGTCTACGTATGCACAAAAGCCGAAAATGGCATATGCCAAAAAATATTAGGACAAAACAAAGCAATGTTTCCGTATAAATCACAGATCACCTGCAAGTGTGCGTACATGAATCATCCTCAGATCCCACCCTGCAAGCCCATTCGTCAAGTTTATTTTTTTTATAGATCACAACCTTTGCGTGGGAACTGGCATACGCACGTTTCCAGCCCCGTTTTGTGCGTAAACAAGCTTTTGTGCGTAAATGAGGCCCCTGGTGTGTCCACATACGTGGACATCACATTTTTTGTTGTTTGCACCATAATACTTAATTCTGTGTAACTGGAACCTGTTATATACAAAACGTGGACAATTACACTGCTTCATGTTCAAAGAAAAAATATTTGCTTATTATATTTATTGGTTTTTCTTAACTCCAAATAGCTGGAAGAAATCTACAATGCAAGCCAAACCAAAGCTCGGGTCTTTGGAGGTTAATGCATATTTTTGAGTCAGGAATAATGTGTTTAGACAGGTGTTTATTGAACAATATTTCAATACATTTAAATCTTCTCTTTTCACAATATTTTTGATATCCCCTTTCATAAAAACATGTCAGGTGGTACAACCAATCATTTGCCAGATAAGTTTTAATGTGCTCCCTGTGCCATGTTCATTGTTTGTTTATTTGACAGTGGCATTTGAAATTATAATCCTAAAAAATTTTTAAATGTGTAAAACAACTTTACCATAAAACTAACATTTGCTGGGCCGTTCGGGTCTGCCGCCATTGAACATTTGAGAACTTAAGTGCGATTAATCGCATACACAATAAAAGTGCATTTTTCTTAATAATATTTGTGTCTGTGCTGTGTATAATAATTATGTATATTTAAACACAGACACATACATATATACTTTTTAGAACATTTTTCATTTATATATCAATTTTGTTTATATATAAATAAATGATTAAATAATTAAATAAATATATGTATGTGTGTGAGTATGTTTCTTAAATACATACATGAATGTGTGTGTATTTATATATACATAATATTTACACACATTCATATCTTATGCAAAAAAAAATCACTTTTATTTGTGATATGATTTATCGCGATTAATCGTTGCCCAGCACTGAAACCTTAGCTTGCATTTATATAAACTTTTTTTAGCTAAGTTATTTTAAAATCTAAAAATACATTTATAAATTATTTAGCTTAATTTTTTCTATTCCATTCGTAGCACTCTTTGACTTTCTGGTTGCACCACCTGACCTGAATGCACTTTTTAAATACAATAAAAATGTGTTTGGTAAAATAGCATTTTTTTCTAATTTTCCCCTGTTGACTCATCTGACACAGAAATTGTACCAGCTTACCAATTACATTAAAGTAGCTATTGTTTTTTTATATTTCTACAAACTTACAAAAATCTACAAACCTAACATATAAGATATCTACTAAGTTTTCATTTAGCCACAAAGGTTCACTGTATGATGTGATTTATATTACTTTTACTGTTTATGCATATAGGGATGGGATTATAGTGACCAAAGTTATCACGGTTATCAATATGATCATGGTTTTGTTAAAATGAGATGGAAATGTTCAAAAAGAACTGATACACACACTGAAAACATTTGAACAAGTTTTATTTTTAAAAATCACAATTTAATATTTTATGTCCCTAAAATTATTTCTGTGGTAAAAAAATAAATCTGACTAATAAGTTTACTGTCAATGAATACAATACATTATCCCTTAAATGTCTTCTTTTGCAAAGAACTATGTTGCATGTGCATGCCTGCGTTAAACTGATTCTGGATGGACAAGATTTACCGCGGTAATCCAACACGGTTGTAATGATAATTAAATTTTTAACGATAATAGTAACTGGCAGGACATTTTATCGTGGTTAATCATAAAACTGGTTATCCTCCCATCCCTATTTATACGTTAACTTTAGGACTGCATAACAACTAATCACAACTAATCGTTTGCACAATAAAAGTTTTTGTTTACATCATATATGTGTGTATTGTGTATAAAAATTATGTATATATAAATACACATACATGCGTGTATAATTTAAGGGGAAAATATTTATATATTTAAGTATTTATAATTATATATAATATATAAATATCCCTGTGTCAGCGTGGGTTTACTTCGGGTACTCCGGTTTCCTCCCACAGGCCAAAAACATGCAAGTCAGGTAAATTGGAGATGCCAAAATTGTTAGTCCCCCAACCTGTGTATGGATCAACTTGTCTGAATAAAACTTGCGTATGGATTAACTGGTTATCGCCATGAATATAGCCGTAGATGCTGGAATGGCATAAAGAAATAAAGGAAGAAGAAGATATAAATATAAAAATTGTATTATTTTTAAATATATATATATGCATATATTTGTGTATTTATAAATACATAAATATTATACACAATACTAAACAAAAACGTTTATTCTGCAAACGATTAGTTGCGATTAGTTGTTTATGCAGCCAGTTAACTTCTTAATAAAATGCACATGATTGAGGTTGTACTGACATTTGAGAACATCAATTATTCGAACATCCCAGCAACTACTGATATTTGTGAAATTTCTTTATAGGAAAGGTTTCGAACATACAGTAATGCAGTCTCTTTTTCGATTTTATTTTAATAATTTTAACACCAAACACCATTTTTAACAGTTGTCTTTACCTGCTAATTTGTATGGACAGTTTTCCTGGCATTTTAAAAGTTTAAGATACTATTGTTTTTATTTATTATTATACTGTAAATCTATTTAAACTAAATAGGTTTTTTATAGAATAAAATGTCACATGTCATAAATGTATCAGTTCTTTATAATGCCCCCGGACACAAAAATATGCATGTCGTGTCACTGACCCAGAAGCGACAGTAACAACTAAACACAGCAAACTTCTCTCTTTCCCCCTGTGGCAGCCAGGTTGAAGCTAAGTGAGACCCCTACTGTGTTTAAAAAGGCATAGAGAGAGTAGCACTGAATGGTGTCTCTCTATTAGACTTCTTATACCTCCGTCAAGCGATCCGTTGTCCCTCTCTTTCTCTCTCTGATAAAGATCCATCAAGGCAACTCTACTTCCCCATGGTGATTTTTTATGTTTTTCTTCTCTTTTATGAAATCTGTTCTTTAATTACATGTGCTATCATTTTGTAAGCCTCCTACTTACAAGATAATTTATTTCTTTTTCAAGTGCCCACTTAAAATGCCTTTTTAACATTTCACCCTGCAGCACAATGCGTCGAATTTAGAAGATTTAATTTGATACCTCCCTCTCTTTTTTGCTCTATACTCATTCTTGTCAACCCCCTACACATGCATAATGCCCAAATATCGCCTTCACAATTTTAATTTCCAATTTCACCGTTTGGCTTCTTTATTACCAATCCTTTGCAAGGTTTGAGATATTGCGTAATGGTAAATTCCTCTCTTCTTTCTCCCTACATCCTTCCACTGAACCTTTATCCCTTTCTCTTGCATAAAGGTTCTTCAGACTATAAAAAGGTGAAAATGGTTCTTCTTTGGCTTTGCTGTGAGTGCTGAATATATTTTTGTATTATTATTATTTGCATTTCCTTTATGGAAGGAACTCTTGTTAAGTGTCACACCAAATCCGAACACTATAGCATTGAGAATCCCTACTGAGAGTCTGTGTACTTAGGCCTGTATAGTTCTCACAGCCATATCTGAATTGCTTTTAATAGCCTGGTGTAGCTACATCATCTCAGTGAAGAATATGCCTGCTTGGTTCTTGAGGGCAATTGTAAGCATGAAAGATGGGATTAAGTGGCTATTGATGTGACTTTAGCTTCTTTTGACAACAAAGACCCAAAGAGGATCTTAAACCCCCACCTCCCCAAAATCACTCCCTACCCCCTTCTTTATTTCAAGGAGGAAAGGAATACAGTCAATACATACGATCTCTTCATGAGCAGTGGCAAGAATCCGACAAGCGAAGACTGTTGTCGGAGGTAATTGGTTGTATGTGATAGCAATTATTTGCTGCATTTATTAACGCTAATTGTTTGAACAGCCAGATTATTATTGTATGTGATGAGATGTGCTTGAAGGAAATGAAGCCAAAAAATGAGGCCCTCTACAAGCCCAATGATTTTGAGAAACAGATATTTTGGGTCTCTCTGACAGCTGTTTATATAGATGTTAATTGAAGTCATTTACCAAAGCAGCACACAGATTTGTGGTCTTGTCTAAACTTTTGATTGTTGTGGTGAGCTTTGTAATCTCTCTGAGTCTCTTTCAAATCGTAGTGGTTTGGCCTAAATAGATTTTTGTTCAGCTGTGCTTGCTGATCCTTTGTAAATTAGCATTAGAGAAGAAGTGGTCGCTCTGATGTTGTCAAAGATAAGAGCCTCAGGTCAACGGTGCTTATCTATTAGGACGCAGAAAAGAAAACAAACTGTCAGTTTGTAAAGATTTGGAAATTGAAATTCAGTCTAAGTTCTAAGATTAGGTGCTTTGTTGTCATATTAAAGCTCTTTAAAAACTTTCGGTAAACACGAAGGTAATTACAAGCAATATTGCATTACATTTACATGTATGGATTTGGCGGACATCCAAAGCTACTTACAATGCATTTAATTTACACATCTTATAAATATAGCCCTTTTCAAAGAAACATTACAGAAAATGCATCTGGGATCGTTGGATTTTTTGGTTCTTTCACACTGCCAATGATTTTCCGTAATCACACATGGCATAAAGATCCCGTAAATATATGTGATGTGTTTAAAGTCCTGCACTTGGTAGGTTTATTCTTAGCAACGTCTTAAGTTTGCATATTACCGTATTTTCCGGAGACGAAAAACATATTGTCGCTGTCCGATGAAAACCATGTATGTCCATTTTGCCGATTTTTAGACGGATTGAATGTCCAGGTTAATTTCCGTATACAGTATGCTTCACATATCTAAATGGCCAATGAAAAGTTGTGAAATCATGTCATCTGATTTTCACATATATCCATTTGGTGTCAAAGCTGTCAATCACACCGCATATCTCCTGCCCGGTGGAAGCATCTCGCCGGTCTCGTGAAGTTTCATCGAAGCTCAGCACTGGAGCTGAATAAACATAGCCTGGTGAGACAATGACTTTCCTTCATAGAGGTAAACGTTTCCCCCCTGACGCCAGACGTATGTCTAGGAGTGACAAAATTACGGTAGGACTGTGCAAACAAAGTATTTGTCTAGCATTACCATGTCAGTGTATTGATTCATTGTCCCTTCATAGTTTGCAAGAGACATTTAATACATTTATAATTAATATTAAATAAACTAACCGTATTTAATAAACTAAGACGTAGGCTATTTAATAAACTGAGCGTATTCATCTGTCAATTTGAAACGTGACTTGGCCATTCTAATAAATGATCGTAAGAACGCGTATCGACCACCGTTACTGTAAAATATGCACGTATGTCCATTTAAACTCAATTTTGGTCAAATGTGGATTATATCATTACAGTGGCAAGAATGTGGTTACATGTAAAGATGCCGTACCAAGTATGACAACACTACATTAAACTGCTTTTGAAATACTGTGTTTTTTCACTTCCTGAAAAGTAACCGTTTTGGACATACGTGAGTTTCATCGGGCAGCGACGATATATAAGTCACAATGGACTACACATCGCATTTATTTTGATTTTTTTTTTCCACAAAATCCAAGACGAAAAACAGACATTTAATCTGAAAAGGCAAGTTATTCACCTAAACAAAAGCACACAGAACAGCAGGCTGAATAGATGTCCATACGTTAACGTAACATTATCAGTTATTTACACAATAAACAATAGCATACTGGACATACAGTACCTAGAAGGCTGAATAGGCTTAATGAACGGAACAAGTCAACGAGCATCAAGTTCGCAGGCTCGTCAATCCACATTACTGAATCCATTGGATTAAATAAATACAGGAGCAGCATATAGCCGACTCTCGCAGTTGTAGACGGTAATGTTGTCCCTTGGTTCATATATGTCAAAATCAATTCATACTGACTAGGGCTGTAACGATTTATCGTGCAAACGCACATCCAAAAGCCAGGGGGCACAGTGGTGCACTCGTGCAGAAACGTCACTTGTGCCACAGAAGAAGTAGCGTTACAAACCCTATTCCAGGAAATGTCTACAGGAATATGTATATCGCTGTTCTACAAATTGTTATTTTCATGATAATAAATAATATTTTGAATGACTTTGTTTAACGAGTGTTGCTTTTTCAAATGCACGTCATAAACGACTCAGACTCATAATGATTTTAGATTGATAACGGACTTCTTACTGACCAAAACGCCAAAGTACACACACAAGCTGCGCATGAAACACAGAATCGCGATGCAGGCCTTTTTAATGGGACACGCGATATATCGTTACAGCCCTAATACTGACTTTTAAGTCGCGCCTGACTAGAAGGCGCAGGACCAGCCAAACAAAAAAAAAGTGCGACTTATAGTACGGAAAATATGGTATCTGTGATTTCGAGAGAGAAACCACACGCATGCATTTTTGTTTATGATAAGATCATAAAGGAGCACGTAATGTGCTGTTCTTGTATGCTAGTAGATGATTAGAGTGAATATTTGACGAGCTCCTTCAGTCCAGTTTGCAGAGATTTCTCATTGTCAATGTAATGTGCATTTCAAACCCCCCTTTTAAAGAGGTGAATGCGATGACGCACATGCATTTTTGTTTATTATAAGCTCATATGAGCATGTGACGCACTATGTGACGCACTATTTATGTTGCTGAATGGTGCCGCTTCTGCGTGAATAGTGACCTCTGCTTCAGTCTAATTTACAGATATTTCTAATATACGTGAATGTAAATCTGCATGTAAATTCCCTGTTTTAAAGAACTGAACCATAACTTCTTGTTGCGATGACACGCAAGATGTCACGCACGTCCTCACTACGGCACCCCCCTGTAAATGTAACTCTTTCTGTAAAACCATTCTGTAGGACCAGGTCCTTTTGATCGGAGTGATCCCAGAACATTTACAGGACATTTTCTGCGATCAAAGTGCTGTATGAATGGGGTGTTGGAAACCAAACATATCACCTTTGCACTGTTAACATGATGCTCTACCAACTTAATGGATAGTTCACCCTTATGTTGTTCTAAACCTGTATGATTTTCTTTATTCTGTTGAATACAAAAGAAGATATTTTGATAAATGATGGTGAGTGTATGGTTGATGGTATCCACTGACTCCCATAGTAGGAATAATGTGCTTACCATCATTTATCAAAATATCTTCTTTTGTGTTCAACAGAATAAAGAAACTGAGTAAACAATGACAGCTTTTTCATTTTTGGATGAACGAATCCCCTTAAGCTACAGGCATTTTAAATATGTTTGAATTGAAATTGAATTTGTGTGTGTACATGTGAATATTCTCAGGGGGATCAGTCGGAGACTCTTGGCTGCTGTGCCCTGGTGTCATTGTTCTCAACGTGCCCACCATACTCCTGGCACCTCTTTGAAGTACGTACCCCGCCGTGCCGTGCTCTATGTACCGGGCGACGATGAGAGAAAACTGCGGAAGCTGACTGCGCTGGACGTGGACTGTGCCGTTTTCGACTGCGAGGACGGGGTCGCCCTCAATAAGAAGGTATCGACCGCCCCAATCTCCCATTCTTTGTGCGGCACCTGACGCTGTGAGACGTAAACGCAAAATCCTCATCATTTAAAGCTCTCCTTTAGCCAGGTGCTGATCCTTAATCACTCCAAAGAAAGCTACCTAAGAGCATTGCTTAAAACAAGCACATTTCCGTCCCATTATGTGCCGATAAAGGCAAAAATGCCCCCCTATCACATTCCCTTGAAACAAGGTGCCCACTTCACACTGAGCAAACAGCAGGAAGTCAGCAGATGCTGCAGGTTAAAAGCATTCTCGACCCGCCCACACAGCCAGCCAATTGGCCCTGTTTACCCCTCTCCGTGAAATTGTGATTGGTGCAGGAGCTAAAGGAGAACCAGTGGCTAACAAAGGTTTTTAAGTCATGTTAATAAAGATGATTGATATGGCCAGAGGCTATTCCTGCTCGAGTGGGAAAAAGAGAGTTTGACAGACAGCCTAAACTATGACCTCTGAGAAAAGGTGACAGAGACCCAATGTTTGGTAACACCCACTTATTTCTTTATCACTGCTAAGTGGGGGAAAGGTTTCAAAAAGAAACATTAAGTATCCGGTAAAGCCAAAGAAATTACTAGATGAATGCTCTCGTGTTTTTTGTTTAGTTTCAGTGCCTTGGTTACAAATTAATCCATATTTAAGTGATGTTCTGGTTCTTTCTTTTTATGTACAAATCATTGAAAATGCCTTTCTGTACACAGCTCTCTGAAAATGGTATTGTTAAAGGGATAGTTCACCCAAAAATGAAAATAGTGTCATTAATGACTCACCCTCATGTCGTTCCAAACTCATAAGACGTTTAAGATGTTTTATATTTAGTTTGAAAGCTTGTTAAAAATCTATCTACGGGATACTGTCCATGTCCAGAAAGGTAATAAAAACATCATCAAAGTAGTTCATCAGTGGGTCAGTTAGAATGTGTTGAAGCATCGAAAATACATTTTGGTCCAAAAATAACAAAAATTACGACTTTATTCAGCATTGTCTTCTCTTCCGCATCTGTTGTGAAGCGCATGCGTGAGAAAGTCATGTGACGCGGATGACATATGATGCGGCTGACGTGTTATCTGGTGCGCCCCAGCTCTTTTTTGTTTTTTTTATGTGTCCAGGCTTCGTTTACAGTCTTAGGGAGATGCACTCTGTAAGTTTGAAAAAAAAAACTTTGCCAACATGTCTGAGGATAAAGTGCGATTTATAGTCGTGCGTAGGTCCTACGCCGTAGCTACTATCCGTAGCCTGTGCGTAGCTCTGCGTAGCCTGACGCGCACCTCACAAAATTTCTAACAGCGCGTTGGCTCTACGCGGACCGCAAGCGCTGTGATTGGTCCACCAGAACCCCTCCCGTTAGGTAAAAAAAACCTGCGTCATAGGTATTTCCGTTTCAGACGGTGAAAACAAAGTTGAGCCAAGTTGAGGAGTGATTTAACTCAAACTGCGACAAAAAGTCGCTGTTTATTTACTTCCATCATTGCTGGTCTTCTCAAATTATACACAACAAGTTGCTATTCCTTCTTCGTTTGTGGGTTAACTTGCCAAGCTTCTTCTTCTCTGACGGTCGCACTGCTACTGTGGTTACACGCGTGGATACTGCCTACCAGCGGTTTCCGCGTGTGTTTGCACGTTGACGCGGAGGATGACGCAAAAGTATAAATGAAAACCGACGCGGAAGCTACGCCATCGCGGCTACGCCGTAGGACCTACACACGACTATAAATCGCCCTTAACACGTCATCCACGTCACTGCAGTCACATCACTTTAGTCTCGCGCATGCGCTTCACGGAAGAGAAGACAATGCTGAAGAAAGTCGTAATTTTTTTTTTTTTTGGACCAAAATGTATTTTTGATGCTTCAACACATTCTAACTGACCCACTGATGACACATGGACCACTTTGATGATGTTTTATTACCTTTCTGGACATGGACAGTAAACCGTACGTAAATTTTTAAATGAAGGGTCAACAAGCTCTCAGACTAAATATAAAACATCTTAAACTGTGTTCCGAAGATGGTCTTACGAGTTTGGAACGACATGAGGGTGAGTCATTAATGACATTATTTTCATTTTTGGGTGAACTATCCCTTTAACTTAAGCAGATCAGCATACCTGTCTTACAGGTCTTGTAATTTATAGCACTGAATAAAAATTAAGATCTTTAGAAGGATGCTGTCTGTATAGGATTATAGGATTATATATTTTAATGTTAGGTGATCTGTAAGGGGAAAATAACCTGTGTTCCTCTCTAAGCTGAACGTTTTCTCTTTATGTCCCTGTCAGGATTGATGAAATAAACTGCGTTTTAGTCTTTCAGATGAAAATGCTAATAACTCACTCTGGAAAAATAACATTGTACTTTGCGAATATAATCCCATTGCTGTTCAGCTTTTCAATGGTGTAAATCTGTTAGGGCCGCAAGCGCTTACAATCCGTACAAGACACAGTCAATTTTAAAGACCATATGTCAGCTTTAAAGAGCCTGGCATAGAACGAGGAAAGCTGCGATCCATTATTTATTTGCTAGAGCGCAACTGCGTAATGTAAAAATGAGTTATTAACTCAATAATAAAACACTTCGCTCCTCTGCACTCGCTCTTTCACTTCCCACACTCTCAGCTGTTTTCCCCATTCTGGCAATTGGAAATCCATGGGGGTTTGTGTATACCTATAGATAGATATTTTATTTTCTGCCCTACTAAATGACACTTCTCCTGCAGCTAGGTTTCTTTTGTATGGACCTGTGTAGAAGATGGAATAGGAGAGGATCTGTAAATAACATCAGACGATATAACCAACAGGTTTCTGAGATACTCTCGTAATCATACGTTGTCGAAATAACACAATTTTGTTAAACTTGTATTTTCTTGCTGTTTAATCTAAATTTAAAAGCCATATTTTTAAGAAGAGAACGGAAAAGATAGCAAATAAGTGAGAGTTGTGACTCACGTAGAGCTTTCCAAATCACCTATGAGGTTGTATGGTGGTTAGGATACTAATTTAAAAAGTAGTATGTAGGCTGAAGGTAGCGAAGCAACTCAGAACAAAGCTAACTTGTCTTTCATCATAGTGCTATTACCACCATTTTATAAAAAAAAATCGACTTGTGGTAAAATCACTGTAATGCTAAATTTGCGTTTTGTGCATGTAAAAGGTTTTGTGTATTTTGTCTGAAAAGGGAGTTTACTCAACAGACTAAAAGTGTTGATAAATACTTGCTTATACTAACCGTTTGTTTGCCACAAGCATTGTTGTCCCTTGGCAAACCAGTGCCAGCCCCCCCCCCCACTGGGTGCAGACAGTTCAGACTACCCAGTAACTGCTAACCACCACTCTGGATGCTGGCTTAACTCACACTTTTATTATTTAAAAAAACATCGCTCCTTACTGATAAGGAGGGGTTGAAAGTCCACTTTGGCTGGGGCTGACAGCTACACCTGTCTTTTTCTCGCTCTGGGGGCAAGTTTGTTTATTTGTGTGTTTTGTGGCATTGATGCCCTATAGACGGCGGCTCAGTTTGGGGCATTCCACCCGGCGGCTCAACCCTCCCAACCCTTTACCCCCGCTTTCTCTTTCTCTCCGCGGCAGTCTCACTCCGCTCTGCCCCCCCAGCTCCAATCCCTAGAAGTTTGAAACTAATGAACTGACTGCTGAGCTGCCGCCACGGAGCTTGGTCCCAAACTATACTGTACTTCACACTCGATTTATTCTCCAGATGGCAAGACTACGCAGCCCTGTCGGAGGGGGGGCACCTCTTCCACTGAAGTGTGAAAGTGGACGGATGTTGTTTTCGGTTCCTCTGTGATCAACTCTTGAGCTCCCGAAGCCGCCCGACATCGTATGTAGAGAATAAATCCCCCCGCTAACGGGCCCACTGAGGCTGTATGTCTGTGTGTGCCCTTGGTGATTTTGATTTGGTGGTGTAGTGTCACAAGCATCGGGCTCTGTTATCTGATGCACATATCTGCGGGTGGTGATGGGTGATGCTTGGAATCATGACAGTTATCCCTGCCCCTTTCCTTTTTTTTAAACCTCTTGCTTCATCTCTCTTGTTTTTATGGTCTCACTATTTCTCTAAACTCTTGCACCTTTGCTGAGCAGAGCAGGTGCAAGAACAACTTCCTAAGCAACAGGTTTGCTGGTTCGGCCCAGCCTTAAGTCCTTAATTTTTTATTGATTTATTTAAGTTTTAAAGGGATGGTTCACCTGAAAATGAAAGTGTTGTCATGATTTACTCTCATGCCATTTGATCCCCAATGGCTTTCTTTTTTCTTTAGAACCCAATCCCAAAATTAAATTTGTTTTTGGTTTTCTGGTTCAAAAGGAACCCAGAAGTGTTAAAGGAATAGACTATCGGAATAG
Source organism: Misgurnus anguillicaudatus (assembly GCF_027580225.2). Lineage (NCBI taxonomy): Eukaryota > Metazoa > Chordata > Actinopteri > Cypriniformes > Cobitidae > Misgurnus > Misgurnus anguillicaudatus. Next base: position 25,661,261 of record NC_073353.2, read on the forward strand.
CACTTTTGGGAGTACTTCGACTCGGCGAAGTAATTATGAGAGGAAAAATGGGAGCGGATTTTTCAGGCGAGTCGAAGTACTCCCAAAAGTGCTATTCCACCATACAACATAGTTACCCTTTTAAATCCGCTTAGAAAAGCACTACTTTTATTTTGTACCACCAAACTTGCTCGTATAACTACTCTTCTTAAATAGGAAAAACGTTGATGTGTTTGGTCACTTCTAACTTTATCTCTGTTTGGTACCATTAAAAAAACTGAGCTAAGCTAAGTGCTACCAAAGTGTCATCGCGCGCCACAGCGCTTACGTGCACCCACTAAGATGATAGAGGGATGTATCAACTCTTCTTAGTTAAGGTAATAACATAGTTTAATATGGAAAAAGGATACTATACTCGACTCATGCCATATATTTTAAGTGTCCTGAAGACATACAAAAAGGTTTGGTGAAAAACTAAAATTAATCCATTATTTGAAGAGTTTGGTTCCAAAACGCAATAAATCCATTTTGACTAATTTCGGTAAAAACTTATTTTTTATACCAAGAAAGTGACAAGATGAGAAGATTTTCTGTTACAAACTTTCACATAGCATCTTAAATTACGTGATTGTTAAAGATTGATTATTAAAAGGGATTATTTTTTTCACAAAATGCAATAAATCCATGACAAGTTTTTTTTTTCAAAATGCTATAAATCTATTGAATCAATATATAAATGTGCATTCATCTTTGCCATGTTATATTCATTTAGTTGACTAGTGGTATACACTGATAAAAAATAAACATTAATGGCATTAATCAAAACAGTTTGTCATATTAATAACACTGTCATTGCTGCTGTTATCCTTGGGACATCGTCACTGCACGATTTTTGTTGACTTTGTGTAAAATCATGAAAAGTTTTTCATAAGATCGCCTGGGGTCAATGTGTTAGCATAACAGAAGCTTGATGCTGTCGGGAGAACAAGCACCCGGCATTTTTCCGTCTTCCGAGTGCCTCTCGTGTAAGATTTTGTTGGCTACTGTTTCTTTCCCATCATAGAAAACCACCATAGGTTTATCAATGCCATCAAAGTATTATTTTGTTTTTGTTTGTTTGTTGATCACGAAGTACAAAGTACAAAGTACAAAGATGAGGAAAAATAGGATTCTGTGTATTCAACTCGCCGTTGTGCTGACCTGATACAATAAATGATTTTGGCGGTAACTCATTTAAAATGACCACTTGGCCACTTGAGAGCATGTGCACGCGACAGGAAGTAAGTGCGCAAGACTGTCCCATGTCTTAAAACTGGCAAAGTGCTGTGCCCTTAATGCACACTAAACCCCCACTTTCTTGAATACCGCTTCGAAGCGGTATTCAAGGCTAAGCGTATTTCGTCATGCATCACGTTCAGGATGTAAATCATGAGACTTATGCCCAAATCTCGCCAGATGTCGTGGATACTTTTAATTGTAAGTTAATAAATGGATTTTACATATTTTGGTAGTAAAACAGAGTGTTTCACATTTCATTGGTGTAAACATTGTTATGTTTTTTGTAAAACATCTGCAACTACTTTTATAACATTAAAACAACATTAATGGTGTTGTTTATTCAGGGACTATATAAACAATAAACTTTAATAAAGCTACATGCACAAAATTATATTTTACAGGTGCAAAGAATTCTGCGTCTGAAAGTTTCAGATTAGTGTAGATAATATTCTTTAAATGTTCATTTATCTGTTTATTTGTTTATGTGTTCATTTTATTTAAAGAAAACCTTAAAAAAAATATTTTAAGTAGCCTAAATAAAAAAATGAATATGTTTTGGTGCAAATTGCTACCATTACTTAGACTGACATTTTAACACTTGCTAAGTTTGTCCTATCAGGTGAATAATTTTTACATGCACGCTTGGGATCTTCACGCCCACAAGAACACTTGGGCAAAATACAGGAAATACATCATGTAAGTATTCAAGTGGTCAAGTGCAAAGACTGCAAGTGTGGTTATTTGGGCGCAGCCTTCATCTGTGCCTCTCAGTGCACTATAGCTGGGTCCCAATTAAAAGGCTGCGACCCCCGAAGGCTGCATTCTAAGACCGACTGCGTCACAGCATCGCTACTGAAGGCTAGTAAGGCTGTCCTAATTCGAAAGCTGCTTAAAATGCAAGTTATTTTTTGTATTTATAATGCGAGGCTCAGAAGGCGAGTACTTGGTCTTTGAAGGGGGCCACCTCGGAAGTCCACGAAGAGAACTGAAATGAGACGATCTAGTCTTCAGAGGATCCATAATGCATCGCCTGCTGTATGTGCCCATCGCGCATGTCAGCAGGACACAGTGGAGACATTTCTGACTTATTAATTAAAATAAATATCGAACCAAAAAAAAAAAAAATTATTTGAGAAAATATGACACGTTGATGTAGATTAAACTAACCAATAACATATCAAATTAATCAATCTTAGAAATATACGCAACATACATAGAATAATATTAATACAAAACCTAACTTATAATAGTAAAACAGTGACAAGAATACACACCTTTATTTAATAAAAGTTATAAATGTTTATTTTAAAATATCCATCCATTATATTCAGCCGATACAGGTGCACAATGAATCTCGGGATAGCCTAGGCTGTAAAGGAACCATTCGTTCTATCTTTATCAGCGCAGAGACATAAGGACGCATTTCGAGGATTCATTTTAAGCAGCCTTCGAATTGTGACAGCCTTACAAGCCTTCAGTTGCGCTGCTGTGATGCAATCAGTCTTACAATACGTTCTTCGAAGGTCATAGCCTTCGGACTGGGACACCGCTATTCTCTGTGTCTGAACTTTGTTTAGGCAGTTTTAGGATGCTTAAACATCTTCAGTACACTTTAACTATATGACACAAGTCAAATGGAGTAATTTATTTAACACTTTGGGGTCCAGCCTCGAAAAAGAAAGAGAAAAAAAAAATATATATGCATTTGGCTTTTGAAGAACAAAGAAAGACATTGGGGGTTTAAATGACATCTGAAAATTAACCAAAAAAGAATTTAAATGAACCCTGTAAATTTGGCTGATTTTGATTCATGTGATTTTTTTGGAGACTTGAACAGAGAGCAGATAATGTGTTTTTGCTTCCGAGATGATGAATTTAAAGAGACGGCAAAGATTTTATTGTGCAAACTGTTTTCCTTACAGCACATCTACTGCTGTGAAATCTTTAAAACTTTAACAAACCTTAATCTACTCTAATCTACTAGTTGGTTGTTGGAATATTAGACCAGATTTGTTGCTTAAAATAAGTACTTACATCTTGTAAACATCTGAACATATTTTTCCAAGCACAGATGGATGTGAAGATCACATTAAGCTATAAAAGCTAATTGTCAGCCATTAACATTTCATTACAGTTTCCATCACTGTGTTTGGCAGCAGACTGTCATGTTGACATTCTGTTTATATTTGGTCTGTTCTTTATCAGCCCTGGTGGTGGCAGTAGATGAAATGATTTGAGAAAAAGTGGCAGAATGTCTAATATATATTTTTTAATATGCTGCAGTACATACATCAGAAATCAATGTAATGTCACGCATTGGATAGCTCCATACCTGCACCGTGGCGTGCTGTGTGAGACCGCTTTTGTTGTCTTTTGCTCTTGTACGCCTTCACAAGTAGTACTCATCTTCTGTTTGTCAGGACTGGCTCTATAATACACTATTATAGTCTTGGATTTCAGTTTGAGCTTATTTGAAAGTGAAATACTTTGGCTTCCTGTCAACATTTCCAATTTACCATAATTTATGCAACCAACTGTTATCTGATATAGAAGTCCATAACCCAATGTCTGTATTTTGAAGTCATCTCAAATTTCTTCCGCCACACTCTCACTGGGTCGGTTCAAAGAGGAAATGCCACAATGGATCGCAGCGGCGTAGTGATGTGTGTTTTTGTGGAGTCCGCATGACAAATACTGCAAAATAGGATGTGGCCTTTTTTAATTTTAGGTGGGAAGTTTCTGTAGAAAGCTTTCCCGGTAATCATGGGTACGCAGAGAAAGACGCCTGCGTCTTAAAGCAATAGTTTTCCCCAAAAGAAAATGTTGTACAAAGCAATTACACGGATTAAGAAGACTATATGTATGTACAGTATGTATTATGGCTGAATACTATTTGTTTTGTTTTATAGAAAAGTCCTTTTTGCTAAACTCAAAATTTGTATTCCACAGAAGAAAAAGGTTTGAAATGACATGAAGGTGATGACAGAATTTTCATTTATAGAAATCTATTATTTTCTAACTACTCCTTAACCAGAAATGGCACAGCTAAGGAATGTTCCAGAGAAACACTGGGCGCTCGGCTGCCAAGAAATACAAACTGCGATCTAAAGGCGCTCACACAGAAAATGAATCCCCAGCATAAGTGAACTTTGACAGTCTGTGTGTGCTGGCAGAAACTGCCTGCCAGTCAAACCTGTGTGTGAATGTCATACCTACAGTATATCACAGGAGCTGTGTGTGTTACTGTGTAGTTCTGTTAGAGGGGTCAATGTGGAGGGCTGGCCCAACTGCTTGAAGCTAAATAAGTGATATAATAACTTTTTTTGCCGTATTTGTATTTATAGGCTACATTGCTCACTGGAATGAATGTTTATCATGGTGTTGCAGGTGAACGGGTATAACGGCTTCATAAAGGATCAATGGATTGTAATGAGAACAAATTAATAGAGATAAAACCATTTCGATTCACTATTGTTGATCAAACTTTAAATAAAATAAAACTCTTGGGGCCAGAACAGCAGAGACTAGAATGTCACATTTCTTTCAAAATGTGATGGGTGTAGTTTGTACTTTGATTGAAAGACTTTTATCCAGCGTTTTAAATATTATGCATGTTATTTTGGAGTCAAACTTTATGTATTTCATATTTGCCATGGTGGTGTGGCTTTACTTAGGCGAGGGTAGGTGTTGTCCATGTAGGTGTTGAACATTTTGAGTTTACTAGCTTCATTCGCGTGTGATATTCTAGTCATTCCAGACATTCATGCGGAAATTCGCGTCATGGTAGTGGCTTCTGCGACTCCGCTCGCTTCCTGTAATCACGTAACTACTAGAGCAAGCTCCTGATTGGGTTAACGCGGTGCAAATATCCGCCAAAGTTCAGATTTTTCAACTCGCGCGTTTCCCTCTGCAACGCTCAATTCGCAAGGTACGCGTTGCAGGATGCCTATTCGCGTCTTTGCAATGACTAAACATGTAATCACTCGTGCTTGCCACCTCTTCCGCATCTGGGGTGAACGCACACCAAAGCTTTTAAATGCGGCTGGAGGACACCAAATGCCAGCTGTTTTTTCAGCTAGCATCTTTCTTCATTTGAGCCCTTTGGTGGCTGTAATACTTCTGCTTTGTTTATCAGTCGTTATACGATGCTCTGGTTGGTTGTTGTTATATTGGTCCCGTCTTTCCTCCACTGTGATTGGATGGTCGTGTGAGAACTTACATTGACAAGCGGAGCTTTTTACCCAAAGTTGAATCTTTTTCAACTCTCGGCGCTCAACGCTGAGCGTGGAAAACCGCAGAGTGCCGCCTTCCAGCGTGAAAAAAACGCTAGCTGCTTGCTTATTTGAAAAACGGCGCGCTTCCATTGGAAACTATTGAAAACATACGGCGCCCGCGGGCGTAAAAGCTTTGGTGTGCATGTCCCCTAAAGGGGGTCGCACACCTGACAAGAAGCGCCGCGTCTAGGAAAACTTGGAGGTATCGTACACCGCAAGTGCACTTTAAGTAGCACAAGCTTAATCAGATAGCGTCTACTTCAAAATGCAAAAAATAAGTTAGCAGCCAAGGTTAAACGTAAACGATTCGGGATGAATATGATGTTATTTAATGTTAAACTATGTGAGTGACGCTCTGTGGCGCGACAGGGATTTGAGCAGTGTCCAGAGTTACAGCGGATAGCCATTGCCAGGTGCCGCCCGTGTGTGTACATTTATAGAAAATAATGTGTTCTGTTTTAGGATTCATGGCGCGAATCGGTGCTGCGCTTCTTGTTTGGTGTGCACCCCCATTAATGCTATACATTCTATGTGTGATCCTTCTGATCGAACCCATGACCTTTTGAGCCGCTAATCCAATGCTCTACCAACTGAGCTACAGGAACACATGTTAGCAAAGATTGTCTTTTATACTCTATTTGTATTTGTTCATTGGCAAGTTAATGTCTCCTATTTTACATTTAGTTATACATTCTGTAGTTATGTATAATTAAAGCGGCTGTTTTTCGTGATCCTATTTTTCAAGTTTTAGTTGGTGTGTAAGGTTGATGTTAGAGCATAAATAATGCCTGCAGAATTATAAAGCTCAAAGTTCAATGCCAAGCAATTTATTTTCTTTAACAGATTTCGCTTTTCAAGCACTACAGAGAATCCGGTTTAGACTACAGCCTTCTAAATAGATAACAGCAAAGTCATTTGGTGGGCTTTCATGTATGGTGTACATTAAGATATCATTACTCAGATCTGTATGTCCTGTGGAATGTTTATTGTTATTTTAATCACTTGTGCTTCACAGCTGCAGGTTGCATAGAAGGACTTTGTTACAAAGCTCTGACCCTGGCAGCAGGTGTGAGCAACTCTAATGACTTGAAAATTGAAAGTCAGTTACTGCTAGCAGTCCTTGTACCCCATGTACTCGATGTAATGCCAAAAAAAGAAAAACAGCTGACTGACTTTTTGTCAGAAAAAAAATGGTCCCAAGCTGTCGTTGGGGCAGTACCTTTTAATTAGGTCCTTATATGTGTCATTTAGGTGTAGACAAAAGGTACAAAATGTGTCACTTGGATGGTACCTTTTAAAAAGGTCCTAATATGTACCATTTGGGTACAGATATTTACCTTTGAGGTACCAGTATGTACCTCTATGTCAGTGGTTCTCAAACTTTTTCGGCGTGCGACCAAACATGTACTTTGAGGTACTAATATGCACTCGTTGGTGCCAATATGTACCTCTGAGGTACTAATATGAACTCTTTAGTTGCAGAGTTGCAGTATACTTTTTGAAAGGGGACCGCCCCAGTGACTGCTAGGAAACAGTTTTTTGACCGTTTCTTCTAACAGTGTGGAGATTTTAAAGAGCATCTATCGTTTGATTCACGATTTTACATTTCCTTTGGTGTGTAAGAGTGTATTAGTACATGTTAACGATATGCAAAAGGTATATACCCCAAAGTAAACGATGACGCGAGTTATCGTTTCCAACCTAAAGATACAATTTGTATTTATGATGATGGCGCCAGATCAAACAAAAACAAAGATGTTGTTTACTGACGCTTTGAAGCAGCGTGGAATTATGGGATTTGTAGTCTTTAACTCAACCGCTGATGGCCATCAATCAGACGAGAACGAGAAATCACGTTGATGAATAAGGTAATCAAGTCTTATAAATGTTGCGTTTGATGACATCGTTTATTTCATTATGTAAGTTTATATGTGATGTTCAAAACGAAATTGTTAGTCATATTGATATTACAGTATTAGTCCAAATTCGATGGTAAACACAGCACAGAATTAAGTTTTCAACTTACAATCTACAATGATTTTTCACATAATGTATTGACAGTACAAATCTTATTGTGAAGTGTCTTAAAATTACCATTTATATTGCTGTACAATACCTTTTGATGTGCATATCGTCCGCGGGAAGACGCGCTGATTACAATCGACACACTAATGTTGTGATCAATATAATATAGCATACGTTTTTGAAGGGTTACGAATCAAAACAACTCACCCATCGCGTAAAACACAAGCAGGATCAGAATCTTGGTCTAGTTAAATGTTGTCGTGAAGCTCTCTCCATCCAGATAATGCAACACCAAATTGATCCTCCCTCGTTTTGTTCCAAACTCTTCTTGGGTCGTTTGGTTGGCCCGTACACTTAGAGGAGCTGACACAACCAGCGGCAGACGGTACAGAGATATCCATAAGTTCATAAGCAAGCGCGTAGCCCGACAGGCGCTATCGCATGGTTCCGCATTTGTCCACAACACTGGCTGCGTCGGAAAACTCAAGGCAGTGACTTGTTGCCTCGCTGCCTCATGAGGAAATGACTTCGGCCTCGGAGGCCTGAAGGCCGCTCAGAGAAAGGCTTTCCGACGCACTTCAAAGGCAGCGTGTTTGAAATATAAACAGAGAGCGCCTTTGTGATAACTAATCACATATTTGAAAACTACAATACTAATTTCTCGATAGAAATGCAATTAAAATGCTTAAAAAGTGAAAATATACGTTTATTTACACTAAATTTTTGCTCCAGTCGCTTCCTTGGCCGCCATTTTATTTTTTCGAGCTCGTCCACTGTTGTCATGTGGTTTACGTCAGTAAAGGCGGTGACAAAGGGTCACATGGATATTAACGTCATTGACAGGAGACTGCACTGCCCCGTGTCAATGTTTTGAATGGAAATTTTCTCACGATTTACAAGTAGTTGAAAACATTACAGATATTGATAGTAATCAGCTGGACAAAATATATAACACTGGCCTAGTGGTTTTTGGAGATTTTACTGCAAATATCTTACAAATTGCACCTTTAAATCTCTTTTCTTGGACTGCAACAAACACATGGATTTAGGCAACAGTTTACTTCCTGGGATTGGTGATGTAGAGAAGACCGACATTATCATAATTCCTCTTATTTTGGACCCTGTACGTTAACTCCCGTTAGCATTGCATTCTGAGCGAATCTTTTAAACATGGTAATGAGCGTCACATTTCCATCTGACTTTAGAGGTATTCAGGCCAATCACAACATACAGATTAGCTGGCTAATCAGGGACAAAGCGCTTTTCAGATCAATGAGCTTTGTACAAAATCAGGACGTTTCAGGTAGACAGGGATATCTAGAGCTACAAAAATGTACGTTATGTGAAAAATGTGTAAACCACGTGAACTCGTTGTATTATACAAAATACACAAAATAGCGTTGTTTTTAGTAATTAAATAGGTGCCCTTTAATTTATTGCAAAAAAAAAATGGATTGAGTTTTAGTGTAAAGGGGAATTTTATTTTAACACGTAGATTACCTAGGAAACCCAAACATTTGCTATTTTTGACAAGGTACTTGTTCAAGAGTTCAGTTTCAACAACTAGTCAGACCATAAAACAAACAGAAACCGGTAGTAAAGTTCTGACCAGATGCGTAATCTCGTCACCACACGTGCGTCCGATAAAACCGTCTATAGAATGTATTGCTTAAATGTGGGTTTTGATGACAGATGCGTCAAGTGCTATGGGAACAAAAGTAGCTTCCTGGAACAGCATCTAACCAAGTACGCAAACAGCAAGCCGTGGTTTTTAGCAGATGTTGAATGTGGCTTCATCATGGTGTGGGCCTTAGGTCCCATCTGAAGTCTCCTTTACTGGAACCTTTCTATCATCTTGATGCTGGGAGTCCAGTCCAGCACAACGTATCACAAAACGCTGAGTTTCAAAGAAAAACCTCCCTCTCTTATTATCGAATTACAGCAGTCTGTTTTGATTGGCAGAGCCGGGCGGCCACACAGTCATGTAATATTCGAGCCGCCCAAGCAGCGCTCTGAAAATGTAGCAGCCCCTGGGCCGTTCTTTAACCTCACAGTGTGAGAAGAAGTGACGGTTTTCAGGAGGTTGAGAGCATCTATCGTCAAGCCTAGAGGGACGGGGTTTCCTCTCATGTGGAACCGGACAAATGCGGAATGAGGAGAGGATCAGATGTCGGATCTGTTAATCATTCAGCTGGAATGGAGCTCCAGATGCCCGGTGCGTCACCTGTCAGACCTTGTCCGTGTGACAATTGTTTGCATAGATTTCACATATAAAGATTCAGAGTCACTCATCCCTTACATAGTTACAGGTCATTTTCACCAGTGTTGCAATTGTCATAGTGGGTTGGACGACATCAGAAATTAAAAAAATTATGTACTAAATTAAATCTAATAGGTACACTGTAAAAATTATATCATATCAACATATAATTGATGTCAAGTTATCACAAGTCAGAACTTAAAATAGTTGGTTATATTGACTTCCATAACCAAGCTCCTTATGCTTCAGGCTGCATTTTTTTTACAGTGTACATGGAAATATTACTGACCACGGCTGATGTATCTACTATTGCTCTCAAATATCCGAACTGTAAGACATAGGCCTACAGTAAAGGTAAAGGTCAAGAAATAAAAAAAGAAAAGTTAGTCATTTTCACGGTTGTACTTTATATTAAACATAGGATATTACATGCAGAATTTCTGAAGAAAAAAAATGCAGGGTTAAAATCCAATGTTACGTACACACCAAACATGGGGCATCGCGTTACTCCCTCTAGATCAGGGGTCCCCAACCTTTTTACACCGCGGACTGGTTTCAACTTTGAAAAAAATTCGCTGACCGGGCATTGGTTGCAGAGTTGCTGTTTAAACAAAGTGCTGAAAATCTATTTGCGAAATGTATAACATTTTAAACGGAGGTAAAGATCAAAGAACCATGCTTTAAGAAAATTAATAACAGCTTTATTTTAATAGACGTGTAAAACCATATTTTGGTGGATTACTTTCATTGTTTAACGAGTTTGCGTGCCCATTTAGTCTTAATAATTAACGGTAAACGAACTTCACTTGCTGTTCTCGAAGGCAGCTCAAACCTTAGGTTAGGGATTCTGTTTTAGAAGTATACTCTAAATCGCCGATGCGCTGGTAGAGAGAGAGAAAGAGCGGCCTGGTAGAAAAGTTGAAACAAAAGATAAAATTATTACGTAGCTATTATACGCATTTTTTTTCAGGACGTTCTTGCGACCCGGTGACAACTTGTCCATGACCCGGTACTGGGTCGTGACCCAGTGGTTGAGGGACCTCTGCTCTAGATTACTTAAGGGATTTAACTTTGTGTCATGCAAATTTTTCGCTCGAGTTCAATATTTTCAACTTGGGCTAATACGCGTCTGATCGCGCCTTTGCATTCACTTTGTATGTAATCTATTTGCGCAAAATCGTTGAATTCGCATCTGGTGTGAACCCACAGTTATAGAGAGTAAATGATGACAAAATGTTAATTTTTCTGTTAAAATGTCAGATACTGTAAGTTTTGTTTTGCATAATTTATTATTCTCTCCTTCTCCCCTTTTCTTCCTTCCTCCCTCTCATTTCTTTGAGTGTTAATGTATAGGGAATTCATTATATATTTCCAATAATATTTTTCAGTGCCTTTGACTTAAACACTGAATAATCCAAGCGTAGACCCATTTCTTAGCATATCACGCAGTTGGAGTCTAAATCTTCTACAAATATTAAGTATATTGCCTTTTTTTAAAAAAACTTGAAAAGCCATCTTTTGTTTGGAGTGTTTTGTGACATGCTGTCATGATACTGTGTTGAACTTTAATGATGGGCTTGATAGAAAGAATCAAAGATCACTCAAACCTGTGATTCTCCTGGTCACTCTGTGGGATGCTGGATGATTGGGGAAGGGTCTTTTGAAGCAACTAGTTGGACGTGCTTCCATTAATGTAAAACATTTCGGTTTTCAAAGTACTTTATTCTGGCACCAAGTGGTTGAGGGCCCTCAGGAACCAATCCCTTCTCAATAATGTTCTTTCTGTCAATTTATGGTGAGAAGAGATGAGTTAGCGAGCCCTTCCGACCGATAGAAATTCAGTTTAAAAAAATATTGTGCTGTCTGTAATATCAGTTGAAAGTGAAACTATGTGCTGATAAGAAGCAAAAATGTGTGGCATGAGTTTTAAGAAAGTGTTATACTGTTAGGTGTGGGCTGATGTTTTCGGGTCTATTTTTTTCTGTCTTTGACTTTAAAGCTTAATTTAGGAAAAATATCGAAACTCTTTGGTTATTTTTGAGCGTGATGCTAGATGGTGTAATCAGATTCAATGGATTGTGCTAAGCTATGCAAAAAGTGGTAGCGCCAGACCCGGAGATCGGCTGAATGGATTCAAAAACTTTAAAAATCAAATGTTTACCTCTAGAGGAGATGGAAAATTAGTAAAAAAAAAAAACTATTTGTAAAACATTGCTATGATTAATTTTTGGATTTTTTGTATTCCATAGTTTGATGAGTTTACTTTTATTCTAAAATGTGGAAAATATAAAGAATGAATGTTTTTAAACTTTTTAATGTTAAAATGTGATACCAGTTATGTGGTTTAAAGTGGTTCAGCAGCATCTAAGACCCTGGATCAGTGGATTATACTGATAGTAGAGAACTCAGCATTCATAAAGCTGTTCCATGGTAGATCCAGCCTGAGTTATGGCTTCATAAATCCACCAGCCCTCTTAAAACAGCTGTGATCAAGTGTACCATCATTGAGGATCTCTCTGTTTGTTTGGTAATCAAGAAATTCTTACCATACACTGTAAGTTGAGGACTGCAGTGTTAGTTTAAATGTGAGTTATGTCTAGATTGCATGTTGGTTTTGATCTGCTTTGCTAGTATATCTGCAACCCTTCAGATATCATATAAGTACATTCCTTGTAAAAATGCTTGATAATGTTGCTCCAGGTCAAATGACAAGGTTTTTATGGTCCAGACTAGACTAGAAGACAGTGATACAGATCTAGACTGACTTCAATGCAATTTATTACAAGGCCGTCATGGTCTGGACTGAAAGTTAAATAGTGTTTTGGTGAAGGTGACCCTGGCTGTGGCTCCTTTGTTGATGGTGTGAAGATGACCCAGGCTGAGGAGTTCTTCATTCAAGTTGAATTAACCCCAAGGCCTCTCTTCTCCTCCTCTCTCTTTAGTGGTCACTCTCGTCCCTCCTCTGATCTAACCTGACATCTTCTGAGCTACTGTTTCCTCTTACCGCTTAACTGAGACCACATTTCCTTTCGGACGGAGTGCCGCTTTCAGACCAATGGAAGCCTCATTGTTAGCCCCTCTCCCTCCCACCTACCTTCAGTTTCTTAGGGCCGCATCTGGTTTGAATCTTCTGGCGTGTGCTGCTGTGTCACAGTTAGGTCTTGGAACTTGGCATTAACTTTGATTCTACCTTCCTCCACTTCCTTTGGTCATGTGTCTTTGGTGTTTGCGGAGAAGACTTGTGTGCAGGGATTTTCACTTTATGGTCTTGGGTGCATTGGCTCTAGTGCGGTTAATCCTTTCGCTAGATCTTGCTTTGCACCGTAATCCCAGGCGCCAGCTACCACTTCCCCTGTAAACTCGCATAGCATCCGCTTTTCCAAGATGCTGTATCTTTATCTTTTTTATCTTTTTTTATAAGTGCACTAGTGACCAGTGCTTAAGTTGATATTTCCTGGGTCGCATTTTTATTGCAATTTCTTAAATGTGTCATAATGTTTCTATCTGCAACACAAAGCATTGAACAGTAGTGCAAAGGCAAACAAATTCTGTCTAACACTCGTGTGCACATTTACAACCAAACAAGAATACACATAAAAAGATTAATATGGCTTTTGGTTGTGCCAATCCACCTTATTTTTGACGTAAATGTGGGTGCCGCCATCTTTGAGCTCCTTTTTTTAAACTTCTGGTGAGCCACTACAGCTAATGGTTGTTGTATTGCAAGGGACACATGCGTGGCGTTTTGACTTGCTTTTTAATGTTCATACAGTCCAGAAAGACTAGCATAATTTGTGCAGTTAGGGGTTGCCATAATAGCTGATCCAAACGCAGTAAATCTCTACAAAACATTTGTTTCAACCATAATAAACGTACATGAGCTGAATGTGTATGTGGCGCACGTGCATCCATTATCCACAAATCCATCCAGTAAAACCTTTCATAAAAACTGACAGTGAACAATAAATCAAATAATTGTTCAAAATCAACTAATATTATGCTGATTAAAATATGCTGATTTGGGGGTTTATTTATTCTGCTAATATATATTTTTATAAAAATGTGATTAAAGAATACATACAAAATAAACTGCTTATTAGTTAATGTTTATAATAGTTCTTAACGTGTTTGCGCATACTTTTGTTATGTTTTAAACATTTTTTTTAAATAAGCAAATAATTTCATAAGCTCATCCCTTATCTACTGCATAATAATATTTTTATAACAATAAAAAAAAAAAACTCGCACCAGAGGGACAGTTGTGACATTTTAAACCATCTCCTGAAAAGTTTAAAAGCACAAAGTCTTGGTCTATTCCATGTACAAACACTCGACTGACTTTCCCATTGTAAAGATACTGTTATGTCTCTGTGCTTTTATATTTGCCCATTGTAGACCCGTCACCCCCGAGCAACAACATGAAATTATTGAATATATCTTATATCATATGATATATTAGGCCACTTCTTAATTTTATTGTCTTACTGGGTCATACATGGCAGGTGTAGTAAATATTTACCATAACTGTTTAAATCATGTTTTATGTGTGCTCCCACCACACTGCTTTCTACCGGCTGGCTATTGAAATGGACGTCTCGACAAAGAAGGGAAATACATCATATCACTTACTTTCCCGTTCGAAAATAAGGTGGATAGACTATCGATGATAGTCAGACATATCGCCGATAGCATTTATGTTGATTTATGGCTTAATGTTTTTTATGGTTAATGTTTAACATTATTATTATGCTATTATTATTATCATAGTTTAACATAAAAATTCCCGCATTACCTGCACATGCGACACCAACTTGTGTTGCATGTGAACTTTCCTCGCACCTGAGCTTGTATCGCAGGCAAGAGAGGTTGTTATGTGCACAGAGGTTTAAAACCAGTTAGTGAGTTGTTCCCCGGGCATCAATGATGATGCAATTGTAATTATAAATAAATAAGGAAACTACTGGCCTATACTATCGTGGTGATCTCACTATGGAGAATATTTTTATGAGGAACCTTAAAACCTTTTTTAATCAAGTTTTTATCATTTCTATTATAAGCCTATTAATGCATTTTTGTTTGATATCTTATTTTATTTTTCAATAAATAAATAATTTGAATTCAAACAATATTTGAAGTACCCCCAGTAATACCACCAAGGAGCCCCTGTTGACGACCCAAGCAGTATGCATTTTCTGAACGTTGAATCTAAAAAAAACATGAAATGAAAGAAAATAGAACTACTGAAAATCAAGTGTTTATAGTGTACAAAACACAACATAATGGGGTTTACAAAGTAGCTTGATTCATAGTGGCCCTGGCCCTCAGTGTGTGTTTGAAAAGGTTTATGAATGATGACATTTTAGTAATACAAAAAAGTGAGTGCCAAAGTGATAAACCTCTGTGTTTGATTGAAATTGACTGTGTAGTACAACAATGGTAAGGAATGAGAGGCATCTGAATGTCTAGTGTTATATGAATGGATTTGCGCATTTAGATAAAATTGCATGATTGAAGCATATTAAAGTTACACAAAAGTCCAAATATTAAGTTACTTTAACAGTGCAGCAGATGAAGCAAAGTTATAGAAAAGGTGGCAAGCTTTAAAAATGTCATTTGAGTACTCAGTGAAAGAGTTTGATACGGTCCAATTTATACATGCAGACTATCCACAAACATGTGTACAGTCAGATAGAATGCATTGTCCATCCTGAATTGTCTGAATTATGTAACGCAGCCATTCAGTTGTACTGTTGCAAGCATGTTTTATACTGCATCATTCTTTTAATTCAGTCACCACTCATTTTAAGTCATTTCCTTTGTTTATTGTAAATTCTGTAGAGGTCAGTGCTTTTGACACAAATACAGTTTCCCAGACAGGGTTTAGATTAATCCAGTACTAGGCCTTAGTTAGGACATTTTAGTACTTTTTACAAACAACCCCTACAAAAAACATTACTGTTGTGCAAAACAGTGGCACTGATATATGTTAAGATATGTCAGTGGAAGATGTTTTTAAATGAAGGCAGATCAAATATGCTTTTTAGTCTGGGACTAGGATAAGCCCTGTCCGGGAAACCACCCCATCATTTTTTATTCTTTGTGTGTCTGGCAGGATGCCGCCCGGACGACCATACCGAAAATGCTGGCAGAGCTGGATCTGGGGCGGACAGAGAAGTGCGTACGGGTCAACTCTGTGTCCAGTGGCCTGTCCGAAGCCGACCTGGAGGTTATTTTACAGGCGGAGGTGCTGCCCACGGCCCTCATGCTGCCGAAGGTGGAGGACACAGAAGAGTTGCAGTGGGTGAGTGAATCATGACTCTTACGAATCTTGAACCATATAGTCCAAAAATGAAAAATCGAATTTACACTAATTTAATATATGTTATTTGTTTTTCAAACATTTTAGTACATTCATCAGACTCTTGAGTTATACATGTTAGGCTCGTGTTTTTATAGTAAATTTAAGATGATTACAGTTAGATTATAGTTAATGTTACAATAATTACATTTTATTCCCAAAAATTGAAGGCTCTGCCCAATCTAATTTGAAAAATGAGAAAGTATAAATACATCTGATGTGCTCTTGCATTTTCCATCGTTTGTAAAGAACACAGCCTCTGAACTCACAGGGTAAGAAGAAACCACAGCTCTTTTCAAAGCAATAATAACAGTCTTTTCCATTACACTAAAAAGGACTTGATCCCTGTAGTTCAGCCCAGAGAGAGATGGGCTGTATTTCTTGGCATCTGCTCAAGAAAGCCATGACATCTGAAATTGGCCTCAAAAGACAGATGTCACCAAATACACTCGCTCAGCCTCTGTCCCCTGATACACACAGAGTTTCTTGAATAAACCTTCCATAAGTTCACTAATGTTGAGCGTTGATGGGGCAAAAATATAAAATAGCCCTGTTTGTGCACATACTGGGGCAGTACTTTTTAAAAATGTCCTATCAGGACTTTGAATCAGTTTTTTTCCAATTGGTTCGTTCCGAACAGAAACAGTATTTTAACGTTTCTGTTTTTCTATTCAACCCTAAAATTGACGTTCCTGAACCGGTTAGAACAAAAACATTAAGTTCCCGAACCGGTTAAAAATGTTCCATGTCAGCTGTGGGACATACAAATAAGTAGGCTGATCATTAGGACATTAAACTTAAATTATTAGTCTACATAATTTTTCTTAAGTCTCTATCTTGTCATCAAACATTAAAAAAGGCTACATTATGTAAGCGGCAAAACTGTAATTCTAACATGCCTACATTTGTTTCAGCATTATACATGAATTAGGACAAGGACAATTTCTGCCATGTCGTTTATTGGCAAACATCTTAAACAAATGTTTTTATTAGAAAAAGAATACTGTGGTATTTCGAGATCATTTTGTTTGCATGTGTTCTGTCAAGAACATAAAGATTGTTCGCTTGCTATTTGAAACGCGTCTCCATGTATGCACTTTTGAGTGCACTCCAAACGGTGCTTTGGGAAGAAGATGTAGCATAAACAGTCGCTCCATGTAAAGTGAAAATTACATTGTTTTTCTGTGATTTATTCGCCAAATGTATTTTATGAGTATGAGACACAGTAGCGCAACTCTCTTTCAAGTTTATACATCAAGAGTTCTGATCTTTGAAGGGCATAGGGATAATCACGTTTGATTGGAGTGGCAGCATCGTCGATTCAATTATTTAATTCGAAGTTCAAGGATACCTTTAATTAAAATGTCTAAGGATAAAATCGAAGAGCCATGGTTGTATAAAAGAATATTACCATGCCACCGTTAGGGCGCAATATTGCACCTTTAATGACTAGAGCCGTGATGTTATCACATATGTGCTATACATCATCAACGTCACATTGATGGTATTCATTTTAACACCTGTGAGTCTTATAAGAGGTGTTCTTCTGGACCTCTGTCCATCCATCAAAGCAGGACTGTCTCTGCCAGGCGGCCCCAGGAGGCCCCTGGTGGCCCCTGGCTATGCCAACACACCAACCCCCAAATCCCTCTAGCTCATTTCCCCCAACCGGCCAACCCAGCCCAAATCTGCAGTATTCATCTGCTCTGCATGACCACTGAAAGGACCTAAAAGAAGCCACAATGTCTTAACTAGGTAGATGAAGGGAGGGAGGAGCGGAGGTAGAGAGATGGAGGGGCCCCGAGTTTGTTGCTCACAGTTAGTTTAGGCTTGAAGCAGGAAGTTTTTAACTAGTGGATTTAATTAGTGCTAATATATTTCCTGGGCTGCTTTTTCCCGCTTTTAATTGCAGACAGGTGGTCATATTTCTCTCTCATTTGCGTTTGTTAGCGTTTTTGTTTCCTTCAAAAATGTCTGACATCCCCTGTGAGTATTCCATTAACAATGCTGTTGTTTTAAGGAAAGCGCACTTGAAGACCGGGAATATTTTTCGGGCGTTTGTGTAAATTATCAGAGATTATTTATATATATACTTTTTGCTTTCAGTATAGTCACACTGAATACAAAGAATCCCCTCACACGAAATTACTCCAATTTTGAGAGTTTCCTCAAAATAACATTGACCAGAATATCAGTCATTCACTCCCCACATAGCCACTCAAAAATCAATACAACCTCCAAACATATGTCACACTGGCAATACACAGCTAGTTCTGTGTGTGTTAAAAAAGGTGTACACATATGTGGTGGGGGTTAGAACATGCACTCCGCATGCTTTGCACACGGTCGAGCTCATAGCCGCAGCAGGATACGGAGGATTGTGAGCGGAGAGGAAGTCGTGTAGCACTGACCTGACATGGGCACACTGCTTTGAAAGTGGCGTGAGACAAACATGAAAAGAGAGAGTGATTCGCTTGTCTTTGCTATTTTTCACTGCTATGATTTTTGTTACATTGTCATACGGTTCCTTGCGGCACCTGATATTTAATTGTTGCTATACCGTAAATTTGCATCTTGGTATTAACTTACGTGTCATAAAAAAATCTTTAAAGGGGAAGTGTTTTTATTATTTTTTTAAATTATGTTTCATCCAATTCAGGTTAATATACAAAAAACAGAATTAAGCAATTCATAGGTTAATTTAAATGCTGTGACTGCAATCATATCAACGAAAGGTGTGTTCGAGTGCATGCGGTACTGCGCAGACCGTTCGGCAAGGTTTGCACTTGCAATCAAGGGAGGAGTTAAAGACATAGCCTGCTGCTTGCCATAGTGACGTGTGTGCCTTGTTTCCTTTTTTTATCGCGGATGTAAATTAGATAGTAAATTTGTAAAAAAATATAGATATATTTTTATTAAATTTGCAAATACAAATAGAAAATATTTTAGTTGCTGTTTATACTGTATGCCCAAAAATAACAGTAAACATAAGCCAATATGGGAGAGCGGGGCACATCCTAATGCTTTTTGGATGCATTCAAAAAATATTTGAGTTTGATTCATTATATTTTTACACAAGCAACACACACACATCTCTGCTACAAATGACTATTTGAAGTTTGTTTCTATTACTTACCATTCTTGGACAATTACACCAAACATGACAGAAGTACAAACGTTACAACTTACCCCATAGGTGGGTTAACAGGCAGGGGGTTACTTGTAACACTTGCTAAAAATTAAGTTTTGCAGGCAAATATTTCAATACTATTTTGTCTATATACTTGAAGTGGATATTGTTTATATATCTGTCTATAATAGACAGGTATCTACACTATTCATCCCTCATCTAACAATAGTTGAATTATAAATGAATACAAATGTCTAAATATGTGAGAAGACCCAGTCTGTAAAAACCATACTAAAATCTCAAAATCAAATTCTGAGATAATGAAAATCAAAGTCTGATTTTAGCCATTCATTTCATTATTATTTTAATATTTGACATGACCTTATGAACAAAAATAAATTTTGACAAAATTTTTGATAAGACAAGCATATTTATTTTGTTGGCAGCCAGCAATCATTAGTGTGTAGCCTATTTAAAACAACGGCAAGAATTATGCTAACGCTAGCTGTTTTCATATTGTCAGTGCTGAGGGGTTAGTTGTAACACAGCGTTACAACTAACCCCGCTGGGTGAAAATATTTTCAAGCCCACCATAAAAGTTGGTAAGTGCTGCAGACATATTTCAAAACGATGCTATGTTTTAGTCAACAAGACACTGATTAAGATGACATAACATTGGTTTTGGTATCTTACACACCCAACTCAGAAATCCAAAAATGTGAACATGATAAAAAATTACTTGCATGCCACCAAAACACTTTTTCATCAATAACGCTATGGAAAAACATTATACCGTTCCATAAATTTGCGGGAGATCGTCTTTTGTCAGCGTGAAAACATTACGGAAAAACAAATCGCTCAACCCTGTGCAACAATGTAAACGGTCCGTGTTACAACCAACCCCATGTTAGTTTTTGCCCCACCCACCCCTATTATTAAAATACCTATAGAGTTTCATCTTTCACTTCTTTTCATTTTTTTTATATGACACAATAAAACATATCACGGTTACACAAAACGCATGTGATCGTTGTCATCGAGGTGACCAATCACGAAGAGCTGTGTCATCATAAGAATTTCGTGCAGCTGGTCTCGCAGTACTATAATGCCATATGTCTCATTACGTCGGCGTCAGCTCACGTCGGACAAAATTTGTAACCGGCATGCACTGCTTCAACCCAGCCAACGATTGGTCTGGACAGTGCCACATGAAGTCGAACACACCTCTTGACTCAACCAATGGTGTAAGTTAGGGCTGGAACTATTTGTGTGTTCATCCAATGGCTGACTAGTGTTTCAGGTGCCTGTTTTTTTTTTTTTTGCAGTTTTGCTAATGATACTTCCACTGTAACCTTCTAAGACCTGGTGTGTCCACATACGTGGACATCACATTTTTTGTTGTTTGCACCAAAATACTTAATTCTGTGTAACTGGAACCTGTTGTACACAAGCGTGGACAATTGCACTGCTTCATGTTCAAAGAAAAATATTGGGTTATTTATTGGTTCTTCCTAACCCCAAATAGCTGGAAGAAATCTAAAATGCAAGCCAAACCACAGCTCGGGTTTTAGGAGGTTAAACATAATAAAATATATGTTCCGTAACAATAACTGAAATAACTATTGTATTTTAACTGTAACTATTGGTAAATTTGCATTATAAATCATTGGTTAGTTATCTGTAAATTAAATTCAAGAACAATAAATATTATTATCAGCTTTGTTTCATACTTGAGATATTGGTACTAAATAGGCAAATCCAGTGGTTGACTCTGAAATGAAGAAAATTGTTCATTCTTTTTCTTTTGATGCCACACAATAATCACCTGCTATCAAGTGCTATTGTGTAGCATTAAATATCTCTCTTTCCCTCTCCTTTGTTGCGTGTCTTGTGTCTGTGATAGGCAGTCAGCGAGTATCTAATCCAACGCACAACACAAAGTCGTACCACTACAAGCCTGATTATCTCTCTCTCCTCCTCCTCTTCTTCTCTTCTTTGCTGCTGACCCTAAATCCCTCTGTTGTTTATTTTCTTTCCTTTTTCTTCACGTAGATGAGCAGAGGAACCTCTAGACTGATTTGTTGCTAAAAGATGGACTTACTTGTTTCCTTTTGTGTGAAAATCTTCTACTCTCTCTTTCTGTCCTCTCTTTCTGCTTATTTGACTGACAAGGCTTATTGGACTATAACAGGCGTAACTCTCCCCCCCTCCTCCTTTTGTCCGCAGACAATTCTCCCACAGATTCAGAGCCGTGCGCATTCTTTGGCCGCCACACTACCGAGTCCTGAAAAGAACCAGCTCGAGTCCCGTCCCTCCCCGTCCGCTCCTAATTCTCTTCACCCCCACACGGTGAAATGAGCACTTCAGCAGGCCGGAAACATTTAATCTGGCCCTCTTTTGAAGAGAATTAATTGAAACTTATCCACTTGCCGCCTTTTTCGCTCTAGCAGCTCCCTCGCCTTGAAATCCGTGCGTCTTTCTCTTCCGGATGGGGCTGAGGTGGCACTTGTTGTTGAGAAGTGTGGTTGAAGGACCACTGAAGGAGTCTGGCCTTTATA
Source organism: Misgurnus anguillicaudatus (assembly GCF_027580225.2). Classification (NCBI taxonomy): domain Eukaryota; kingdom Metazoa; phylum Chordata; class Actinopteri; order Cypriniformes; family Cobitidae; genus Misgurnus; species Misgurnus anguillicaudatus. The sequence goes on from NC_073353.2 coordinate 25,683,123, forward strand.
ATAGCGCTATTGGTGACCGGAAAACCCTCTTCTCTTGACACCTGAGAGCGGTATTACCGTTTAAGCTAAACTACTGAACTATTGAGAGTTCGGTGGTTGTGTAAATATTAAAAGAGACCGATCGGTCCTGATACTTTGACTCAATAAAAGCACACCTGTAATTTATAGTCTCTCGTGGCACCACGGTGGCTGTTCGAGACGCGCGTCGTGGCAAATATTTTTGTTTTATTGAGGGCTACATAAATGCTTTATTTCGCCGCAAAGCCGATATTATTTCGTGCGAAAATACCGGCCCGTTGGAGAGGGCAGTACGTTGCATCTGATAAAAGAGAGATGGTGAGGAAATGGAAGGGCCACTAAACAAGCCAATCCCTCTCCCTCCCTTTTTGGCGTTCGAGGGGAATATTATGCTAAGCCTTTGGCGTTTTTATGTTGCCATAGCAGCGTTACCCCTGCAGGGTTGTGACCTCAGATGATTACAGTACAAAGCTTATTGGGTCTTGAAAACCCCTTTGAAGATGAAAAGTCTTTGATGGTTTATATTTATGCAAATCTCTCAGATATGATTTATCCTACTGAGATTGAATGGGGAGATGATTAAAATTCCCCCATTAGAAAAAAAAAATCCCTCAATGAAGGCATATTCTTTGAGCTAATAAAACAAGTGTGTGTGGGATATTTTTGCCTTTATTTGGAAAACTAGCCTTGACGTACCTGAGGTTATTTTAATCTGCTGTCCCCAATGTGTGAAAGAGAGACGAATGGGGAACAGGGAATTACACTTTTTTGCTTTGAGTTTTTTTTTTCCATTTCCACCCCCCTTTTTTTGGTACAGGCTTTAAAAGAAAATATCTGACAGAGGGAGCTTTTGTGTGTTTCCAGATGATAGATTTTGGAATTTGGGCAACCCCACTGGCAGTCCACAGCTAGCTGTGAACTGGTCTGTTGGAAAAAATCCGAACGCTTTGGTCTTCAAAGAACCAAACTTCATTTTAAAGCCTTCTTAGGTAAGCTCGAATATTAGCGGGAAAATGAATGGAGTGGTGAAGTTTCGTGTCACACACCGAGTCCTTTCACCCGGGGAAGCGAAGGCTCTGCATTAAACTGAAATGAAATGCACTCGTAGACAGCTCGAATCAAATCCCTTTTCATATTCAGCGTTTCTTCGTGATTTCAGACAGGAACCTGTAGTATATCTCGAGGGCCTCTGTGAAACACGAAGACTTTGTGAATCCTGTCGAGTCTTTGTAGTAATATTTTTCTTTCTGCTAACCACCAAGTCAGAGGTTTTTCAATTGAATTAGCATGGATTTTGTGTAATCTGTTTATAAAGTGATTTTAAGTGTTTGTGTTTCAGTTTGTTGACAGGTTTCAGCAGTACTTAAAAGGCAGAGAGCTTGAGGAACCCATCCGCTTGGTCACCTTTGTGGAAACAGCTGTAGGTCTGCTAAATTTTAAGGTAAATAAGAACCCTGCAAACCTTTTATATAACCACATGCTTATTTTGTGTCTTCAGAAATTTGACATCTAAAAACTGTTTGTCATGTGGGCTTCAAAAATAAAAATAAAAAAATGACATTTTTGTTCCTTTATAAAATATGCAGCTCATTTTTTCCCCTTGATTATTTTCGTTTTTCCCCTCCCCCAAACCCTCTGTTGTGCTGGCTAGACAGTATCACAGAGCCAAGACAGGGAAATATTGCAGAGTCACAGCGAGAAGTGAAATTAATTTGGAGCCCAACAAAAGCATTCAAGAAATTCCATCTGCTCCACGCCTGACACGGTCACATTCCAGACTTTCACCGGTTTTAGTTCTGGGGTTAGTTTCGGCTTCATAGATTTTTAGATTTCTCCATCTATGGAGACAGGGACGCATCAGGCCATTAATTGTGTGTAGTTTTTTTTTTATATCTGATCAGGTTCCATTTTGAAACACTATATGAGAGACATGGGCAGCGATTAAGGGAGTTTTGGGGAAAATTAGAGCCGACTGACTGGATGACTTGATTGAGTACCAACACACACACAGACACACACACAGTCACACACACACACCGCTTTTTATTTTTTTCTCTTAAAGGCAGTGTGTGAAGCACTTCGAGATTTTGGGCCAAAGGCAGGTTTTCATCATGATGGCGTTGTCTTCGGTTCAGATGACTTCTGTGCCAGCATAGGTCTGCTGTCTTTCTTATTAAATCATTTAACATGCTTTACAATATGCCATGCACTATTAGATGAGATTTCTAATAATGTTATATAAAAAATGCAGATTTACATTTGAGAACATTATTATTTAAGATTATAACTCACCACAGTGATCTTTTGTATGACACCTTTGTTCATGTTTTTCCTTTTTTTTTTTACTGTAGGAGCCACACGTACCAAAGATGCTAAAGAGCTCCTGTACGCGCGGCAAAAAGTGGTGGTCACCACCAAAGCGTTTGGGCTCCAGGCGATTGACCTTGTTTACATCGACTATCAGGATGTGGAGGGGCTGAGGCATCAGGCCAGAGAGGGCGCGCTCATGGGATTCACTGGTATGCTGACTGCTACTGTTGTTGTTTTTTTTTTCACTCACTGTACTGTATTCTGGCCTGATACTAAAATAATCAGAATTTCAATGAAAGCACATTAACTCACATATGTATATTCTGATTCAAATACGTAAAAATGTCTGCTGCTGCCTGAGTAAAACAAGTTAGAGAACCTATAATTGGTAATAGCATGTCAGAGATGCTGTTAATAAAGCAACAACAATATAAATAAATAAATAAACATACAGTACTGTGCAAAAGTTTTAGGCTTTGTTCACCAGCTTTGTTGTTTTAGCAAAATTTTAAAGTCCATACATATTTGTCACTAAACACATCTTGAGCTTTTTTGAGGAGATTGAAGTCATGAAGTCATTCGATTAGAATAAGAAATTAGGATTTAATTTAATTTAGGTTTAAAAACCCTGCAGTGTCCTGCTATTGCTCAAGTGGAAGGGGAGTTTACACTAAATACTTCACTCTTCAGCTTATACTTTTATACAGTTTTAATACTACATACAAGTTTCCTGGATTTTTTTGTTGTATTCTAATAAAAAACCTGAGAAATAATTATATTTGATCACTATACAATTGCAAAAATAAACAATCTAATGGTGGCAAAGACTTTTGCACAGTACTGTATATCTCGTAAAATTAAATGGAAAATATTTTATGAGCTTTCACACCTCTTCTTGTATCTGTACCATTGAGTTCCTTTCTAATAGTGGTTGTTAAATGCACAACAAACTTTTATTCTGTAATACAGGTTGTAGCGCATCCGATTCAGGTATGTTGTGTCTCTGTAAATATAGAGATGTTTTACTCCAGAAGATGCCTTCAAAGGAGCTACCAGAGATCAGCATAACCGTTATCAGTTTTCTTATTATTTTTCTTAATGATATTCAGATATTAAAATAAAATAAAATTGCAAAAATTTTCACCTTAAAAATTGATTTTGCTGTCTGCTGTACAGCTCATACTGCTGATAATACTTTCTCTTAGAAGCGGATACAAGTGATACCCGTTTCCTGTTTGTCCACGTGACGTTTGTTTTAAAGTCTGCTGAATCCTTTTTAATCAGATATGATAATCTAATTGTTACATTTCAGTCAAGTTAAGAGTTGAGTTCTTTATGTACAATTTTATCTTGTTTTAAAAACCTTTGTAGTGTTGCCCAATTTGGATAATTTAAAGGTTTTTGTGTTGTGCCACAGAAAGTTTACTTTGTTTGCCTGCGTACGCATGCATGCTTGTCTTTTTATTTGTCTGTATGTGTATGCGTTACTCACAAGTGTGTGTGTGCGAGATAGACGTATGTTTGCAACTCGGCACTATGTGGGTTTGTAGCCAAGCAACGTGTATGTGTGTGTTGTGTCCTGGTGAGCGGGTAACTGGCCACGGGAGGCGAGACACAGCCCTCCTCTGAGCCTCTGCTAATGAATATATAATTGCTGTTTGCAGAATGCACACTGTTCTCCCTGCACATCCCTGTATACACTTAAACTGCCATTCCTGCAGAACACAGCACTCCTCTGCTCTGAAGATCTCACTTTTAATCTCTTTCTTTTTTTATGTCTCATTGAAATTTATCACTATTCACATTATTTGTAATTTTATTATAAGCAATATATTATTTTATTTTATTTTATTGCTAATTATAGTTTATTAAATGCAACTCATTCAACAAAACTTATTCTGCTTTTTATGCAAAAAAAAAAATATTTAGGAACATTAATTGTTAAATGCCATACAAAAACATCCTGATTGTGCCAAAATTCTGTATGTACAAAAGTTATTATTACTATTGTAAAATTATGAAGTGATAGACAACTACTACTCGATCAGCTATCATAATTAACTAGATAAGATAACGTAAGCTGATTTATTTTCTTGTCTGTAATATTTTTAATAGTTTTACTGAAGATTTTTTTCTAGGAACTTTAGTATTCTTGTAAGGTTTACATAAATGTATTTATTTATTATCATTTTTGGCTTAGTGCTATTCAAGGAAATCTTTGGATGCAAGTGAAATAGTATTTATATTTTCTTGGTGGCGATTCTTGATCGCGCCATGTTGCGGCCCATCAGCGGGGCTCCGTTCGGCACCCTGTCATTAGGCAGGTGGAGTCGGGTTTGATGACTCTCTTCTGCCTCTTGTGTGAGTCTGAATCAGAGCAGCTTTCTATCGTGTGCCTTGAGCTCGCGCCACGCCATTTGCCACTGCTAGTCCCTGTGTTGGGAGGCCTACAGAAACACTGTTTACAGTGTTACACCCTCAGTGTGAAATGTGTGTGCATGTGTTTGCAGGAAAATAGGAAATTGAAATTACAGGCTGATAAATATCCTTAGGTTGTTATGACTGCGTGTCATGAACGGTGCACTGCTGCAGGAACAAATCTTTTACTTATTTACACGTAATCTAACATTTTATAGATTATTTTGTAATATTTAAAAGGTTTATTTAAACCACACTTCTGTCTGTCTGTCTGTCTGTCTGTCTCTATCTCTGTGTCTTTCTTTCTGTCTGTCTATCTATCTATCTATCTATGTTTTGGTGTTTTATGATTATTTAAAAAATAATTTGAGACATTGCATGGCAAATGAATGCTAAGTGAATTAATGTAATTTTTTTATTTACAATAAATATCATACATAATCTGTCCCTAATCATTTCCTAGTTGAAATTGATCGGACATAACAAAACATTTTTTAACAATATTAATAAAGATTTAATCTGCTGTAAAAGAGGAAACTTTACGATGTAATTTTAAAAATCAGATGAGCATTAACCTGTATTTTATCGACTCTTATGTGTCACGCCACATTGTGTCCAAGCTTTTTTTCATTACCCCTGAACTCCCTGTTTATGACTTTAAATGCATTATTGAGTACACATATATTGTTGTGTATTAAATAAGACATTAAAAATAAAAAAAAACAATAATTTAAGACAATAAAAGGTACATTTTTAATTCTAAAAAGTATCTAGAAGTTCAAATTAAGTTTTTTTCATTTTTTGTATTTTCATTAATATTCCTGTTATTTCTTTTTGGTAATAATTTAGTATGGGGACCAGTTCTTTCTTTTAACTAGGTGTCTATTAGCTTGCTAGCATATTTGCTTTTAATAAGCACATATTGATGCCTTATTCTGCATGACCATATTCTACATCCCTTAATCTTACCATATAACTAAACTTAAACTGTACAACAACTATCTTAGGTTTTATTAAGAAGTATTAGGTTAGTTTATTTGAGGCAAAAAATCTCAGTATATAGTGAATATGTGTTCCCCACAATAAAGTGTTATATTCTTTTATATATACTACATATATATATATAACTTCATATCAGTGATATTTCGCTATAGTGTAAGAAAACAAACAAAAATAATTTATTTAGCACATTTATTTGTTTGCCATTATTTTTTCATAGATTTGTCTTAGTGAGGTTTTGAAAACCATCAGGACCCCTTTGCTAAATGGTAGTGAGCCAACCAGACATACCCAAACCAGATGGCACCCCATGATTGGCCGGTTGGCATTAGGAAGCAATAATGATGCGCCCATGGCAGGCCAATGGCAGTGTGGCATAAGGCCTCACCACGCCCCCTCTGCTCACTCTGTCACTAGCTGGCTCAAAACAGACCGCTCCTGAACAGGTGGCAGTCTGGGGAAGGGGGCATATTTTGTTGATGTGAGGGAACGACCCCCTGCCAGTCTTTTCTGGGATGGGCGTCACAAACACGGACCTTGAGCCTCGGCTTTAGGGTTTGATCCAACAGGCCATCTCCTCCAGACCCGCAGAGGGATGGTACACGTACGCTCTGGTCTTCAGCCTCCACGATACGTCCGTCTGCGGCACTGTGGCTGAATAAGAAAAGAATAGTCACCAAGCTGCTTTGGTTTATTTACATTGAAGCGCATGCCTTAGCTTTTACCCAACGCCTCATTCACTCTCAATTGCTCAGTTGTGCTGTGGGAACGCGGTGCCATATTTGCTTTGACAATGTGTAAAGGAAAGTAACACCTGCATGGCATGAGCGTGTTAACATGTGACTGGCATTATGCTGCAATATGTAACATTGTGTGCTGAATTATGTGGGAACTGGAATGGATAACACATGGCAGAGGCTTGTTTCTGTGAGGTCAACCGAGGTAAGACTCACAGATGGAGCTAATGGTTTTCTCATGTATTAAATTCGGTGACGGCCGGCTAGCTACCTTACATTGTTTATTCTTTTGAGACGAGCTAAAGCAGAAAAATAACAGTGCCTGCTGTCACATCTCAAATGGAGTTTCATAACCCAGAAGTTTGATCTGGGAACATGTCCCTGATAATCTTGGCGTAATACTGGACAGATGTTATTTTTGAGAATAAGGTTTCTGGTGCCTTGGCCATAATCCGTTTTAGCTTCTTAGTCGATGCTCCAAAGTAAAGCTGAGGAAAAAGATGTGAAAATACCTCACAGATGAAACTGAATAATTGAAAATGAAATTAAAACGTGAAGATGTGGGAACTAAAGAGAGAAACCATTTTAATCAATCGAATTTCTTGCAAGTCCTTGATGTTGACTCTATAAATATGTGACCCTGAACCACAAAACCAGTTATAAGCATATTTTTTTACTGTATATACTCATCTAAAAGTTGAATAAATAATCTTTCCATTGATGTATGGTTTGTTAGGATAGGACAATATTTGAACGACATACAAAATTGAAAAATATTTGAAAATCTGGAATCTGAGGGTGCAAAAAATTCAACATATGGAGAAAATTGCATTTAAAGTTGTGCAAATGAGGTCCTTGGCAACTGCATCCACTCACATGAATAAAGTATTTATATATTTACAGTAGTATATTTACAAAATAACTTCATGGATCCTGATTTTTGGCATAAAAGAAAAATCTATAATTTTGGCCCATACAATGTTTTGTTGGCTATTGCTACAAATATACCCATGCTATTTATGACGGGATTTGTTGTCCAGGGTCACACATAAAATTTCATAGTCATCCACTGTAGTCGCCATCCATATTTTATTAACACAAATTAAAATATAATTTGCTGCTTTATGACATCTATATCTGCGTTTGTGTATAGGCATGATTGTATGAAGTGTGTATTGAATTTCCTGTCTGTGTGTGTGTGCATGTGTGTGAGCAGCTCACACACAGTCTGTAATAAAAACAGCGAGTGAAATCTCACGGAGGCGGCCTCAGATTGAGAGTGTAACTAAGCGTGCAGTAAAGTTTGGAGGTCAGCGGGGCACAAGGCGAAAATCGGGATGACACCCATAATTCATAGCATCCGTCATCCCTGCTGTGTCCCTAAATTCCCTCTCGGACAAAGAGGAGCCTGTACCCACAAATGCCTGTCCCTATACCACACCTGCAGGAATAATCTTACATTTTCAGGTTGCACAGAATTCAGTCACCTCCTGTAAAATTGTGTTAGAATGGATTACACTGTTAAAGGTGCAGTAAGTGACTTGCTGTTTAAATTAAAGCGTAGTTTACTACAGCAAGTGCACACTACAATACCCTATAGCAAATCAGTTAAGACTACTGGTGGAATATTATGTTTCTTGGCTTATAAAGTTTATAGACGGTTTCAGCAGTAACGACATAAACAAACGGCTTTCGTGGTCAACAACGTAACTTCCGGTAAACTCCGCTAAGACTAAATAACAACAAAGTACTTTAAACGTAGTTTATTTATATAACAAGCAAAATAAGCAACATGTAGATTACCTAGATCAGTGGTTCCCAAACTTTTTCAGCATGTGGCCCCCCTTGTGTACGGTGCATTCCTTCGCGGCCCCCCAAAGAAAATTTGTGACAAAAAACTGTTATAAAACTCAACATTTTAATAAAAAAAAAAAACATTAAATTATACAAAAAAGTAGTGCTTTTGGTTAGTAGCCAATTTTTTTAGGTTTAATTACACAGAATTCATGATAAACTAATGTATTTAATAAAATGTCATAAAACTAGGGCCCCCCCTGGCACCATCTCGCGGCCCCCAGTTTGAAAACCACTGACCTAGGAAATCAAAACATTTGTTATTTTCGACGAGGTATTTGTATAAGAGTTCAGTTTAGCAACTAGTCAGACCATAAAAAACTGAAACAGAAGTAAAGCTCCAATCAGATGCGTATCGCGTCACCACACGTGCGTCCAATGAAACCGTCTATACTCGAGTTTTTACACTAAATTTGATTTTGATTTAAAGCTCCTGTTTTAGAACATTTTTAGGCTTTAAATAATCTACATACAACCAGTGGTTGGTTACAGGGCTCTTGCTTAAATTGAAACTTCCAGGAAAAACAATATGGTGCACCCTGCTCCCTCGGGCCCAATATGTCAGCTATACCATAGAGTCGAGCCCTTTGGCCCTTAAACATCTCAGTTGTCCCTCCTACTAAGGGTCTCTAGATTTGTTTCAAATGCATCATGGTGTGAAATTAAAACGTAGCATTATGTTTAAAAAAAAAGTAAAATTCCTTTATTGCTATCTGTTATCTACGTCAGTGGTTTTCAAACTAGGGGTTGCGAGATGGTGCTAGGGGGCCCCCAGTTTTATGACATTTTATGAAATACATTAATTTATCATGAATTCTGTGTAATTTAACCTAAAAAAATAAGGCTACTAACCAACAGCAGTACTTTTTTGTATCATTTAATGTTTTTTTTATTAAAATGTTGAGTTTTAGATCAGTTTTTTGTCACAAATTTTCTTTGGGGGGGCCGCGAAGGAATGCACCGTACATAAGGGGGGCCGCACGCTGAAAAAGTTTGGGAACCACTGATCTACGTGATCAGAACGATGTAGTGTTTATGAAATCAGAAAAAATCCATAGTTCTCAGAAATGGCTGAAGAAATTAGTTTAGAAAAAAAATGTTAGGTGCTCTTTGGTATGGGGTATGCAAAACGTGAAAAAGGGAATCCAAGGCACTCTTCATATATCAAAAATATATATATAAAAAAACTTTTTTTAGACATGTCTATATGGCATTAAGAACATTAAACTGGGCAGCAACCCACGCATAGCCGCCATCTTCAGGGTATCTGTGCCGATACGCGTGCGGTTGCTGCCCAGTTTAATGTTTTTAATGCTATAGCCATGTCTTAATACAGGCTTTTTATATTTTTTGATATATGAAGAGTGCCTTGGACTCCCTTTTTCATGTAGTTTGTTTGTAGCATGTAGTCAATTTCCTTGTATTTGCTTCTTTCCAGGAAAGCAAGTGATCCACCCCAACCAAATCCAAGTTGTTCAAGAAGAATTCGCCCCCAGTCCAGCGAGAGTTAAGTGGGCCACGGAGCTGATCGCTGCGTTCGAGGAGCATCAGAAGTTGGGAAAGGTAAACACTCGCTAGTCCCTGAGCTTCCATACAGAGATCTGTACTATTTTCCAGCGTGGCGTAACATCAAGACGTCTTCCGCGACCCATGCTGCACTGTATCTTTCAAGCTTCCGACGAAGGAAAGCAAATGAGGTGTCGAATATTATAGTTCCTAATTTAGTGCATCATTGAGTCCTGCGTTTTCTGCGCGGTAGGGCTGCGCGTGTCTGAGATGTGCTAGTAATGTACAATCTGCCAGTAATTCTTACGCTAAGGATGGCCTGGGGGGTGCGTCAGCATCCCTCTCCTCACTCCTCACTTCTCCGTCTAGCCAAGATTCCTGGACGCAGTTGCTTGATTTACTTGAGCTCTGCCACCATTTTTCCATACGCTCTTCAATCTTCTTGCAGATTTGTTACAGAAAATGTTTGTATAATACGCACCTGAGGTTTTAGTGCATGTCAACATTGCATTTTTAGCATTGCGCCAACATTAACATACGCCTATACAGCTGAGTAAATTTAGGATATGTCTAGTTTTTAACCCTTTCATCTTAAGAGGTTATTATTAAGTAAGCTGAATAAAAAACTTCTTGCAACAGTGCTGCATTTTTTGCTTGCAATATTAAACTAGAAAATGCATTTCCGGAGGAACTGCGAAAGTATGCTTGCTCTGGTGCTGCCGCTTTAGTTTTTTATCTTGTGCACATTGGAGTCCCAAGTTCATGTACAAAGTTTGGTTTCAATAGGTAAAAGCATTCCTGAGAAATGGACGACTTCCTGTTTGGCGGCGTAAAATTTTAGAATGATTTTGTTATGTTGTGCATCCTCACATTGGAGTCCCAAGTTCATGTACAAAGTTTGGTTTCAATAAGTGAAACACAATTAGTTAAACACAACTTAAACCTAACATAAATTTATTGATCTACTGCTAACAATAGTTTTCTTGTATTTGTGATGTTTATAAAAAAATATTTGTATGCTAATAAAGGTTTTTGGGAGTGTCCGTCTGTGTTATATATGTATGTATATATTTCAGACAATATGTCAGCGGACTTTGTTCTCATCTCCTCAGGGAGCTTTCACCTTTCATGGCAGTATGATTGACATGCCATCTCTGAAGCAAGCTCAGAACATCGTCACGTTGTCTTCAGCTGTTCGGGGAAAGTGATGCAAACCCGACTTCCACAGACATCAAAATCTGCACCACGCTGGTCGCGCCTTGCACTTCACATCAACACCCTGAAATCTATCTGTGCATTGTTTAACCAGCAGCAGAGAACTCTTAGTTTCAGAGATGCATTTTTCCGAAGATCCGTTTAATTATTAAAGTTAATTATTTTGACGAAATGTATTATAATGTTGCATTTGTGTGTTAATTTGTTGTTTGTGTACGCAGTGTCCACCCCCTGCGCCTCTTGCGTCAAAGCGGATGATTGTCCGTGGCAAAGGTTGTGTGTGCCAGTGAAAGGGCAACCAAACAGAGCTGCCCTGCAGTTGAGCTTCCATTCAGCCTGAAGGCTGCTCCAGGCCCCTGCACATCAAAGTCCTATTTGCCAAGAAGCCTCCATGAATTTACCAAAACCAACAGAGAGAGAATAAGTCTGCGAGCCTGCTCTAAATTGTAGGCCTTTGTTTCAGGGGACTTTGCGAGCCGGTCTGTTTTCTAAGAGAAGGTCTGAATGCGTCTGCGGTCTGGCTCTGAGCTGACCTGCTCAGTGGCACGCCACACGCTCGCTCCCTCGCTCACAAACATGTATACAAAGGGCTCTGCAGTTTGTCCTTTTCGCTCTATGTAAATATCAGCAGTTTTTCGTGCTTTCCTTGGCTTTGTTACCCGGTCAGCGGGTCCCACCTCTCCATCCAGCTCCTGAATCGCCTCGAACGTGCCCGGGTGCTGTAAAGACGTGCCGCCGTTGCCCATTTCATCACTGTTCCACGCACACACTTTGTCAAGAATGCCTCTTTTCAAATAAAGCTCCAGGATGTCATTTCCAATGAATGACCATCCTTTCTACCCTCAAGCGTGTTGTTGTTGTTTTTTTGTCATGAATGCATCTTACAGTACACTCGGTTCCCACTTTTTGCTGCTGGTCTTCGGCTCCCACGGGCCGATGAGATCTTTGGCAGAATAGATTTGTCTGGGATGGGGGTGGGGGAATGGTTGATGGTTTAGTTGGTCACTATGGTAATGAAGGCCTCTACATAAAGCGTGATCAATAGTGTCTGCGGTGAGAGTCTCGGGTCGAGCTCTGTGCCAGCAGACAGAAAGATGGAAATCGCTGCTGTGAGCAGCCCAAAAGACAGACAGTAAGCTGACGGCCTGGCACTTGTCCCACGCTTGTCTCCTGTACCCTCTCCCCTGTGCTCTTTGCCTTTTGCGCTCATTTATTTTACATTTTCTTTGGAATCTTCTTTTTGGACTCATGTTGGACAAGGCCTTTTGCTCTCTTAAGCGCTCCTAATGACTCCCAATCAGAGACCGTTGGATCAATAGCCCACTGTGGAAAGCTAAAAGCCATCATATAGTTTAGCAAAGCAGTTTCTTTTACTCAGAAAAGCATGATTTGGTTAAAGACTAACATAGGAACAGCTAAATTAGACTAACCACAACACGGTCACGCATAAGCTCGGGTAATGCTGACCTGTAAATTTGTAACATAACCCTTTGTAGGAAATCTGTATGATAGACATTTGATTGTTGATTGATGTAAAACTAAAGGTGACCTTTGTAGGACCGAAATGGCAATTTTTAATTTTTTCTTTACTGTAACCCATAAATGTGTTCATTTTATTATTATCAGCTTATTTTAATGTAAAGTGAAATTAATAGAATTAATCCTGACCCACAGGCATTGTTCATTTTATTTATTATCCTGAAACTGATATGTGCACGGTTTAAAGGACTCGAGGAAGGATCAGTGAAATGCAACTTCTAATTCTTTGTCATTTTTCATGACATTTCTATTATGCCTCTAACTTGACATAATCTTTTCAGCTCACAAGGCAGAATTATTTAAATACATTTACTAGTATTCCCAAAGAGAGTACAATACAATTAACACGAATAGGACCTTACCTAATCTTGACAGCACTCAATTAGGCTTGAAACACAGTCCTGATGGTTATGTGCTGAGATTGCTCTCATAAATTATCTGATATCAACCCAGCGGAGAAAATGCATGTATGCAAAGTGCTTTCTGAGGAAAATTAAAAGGAAACGTTTTACATATTTTTCATTAATCTCAATGGGACCCGTGTGGCAGAAAGGATTTTGCTCGCCTAATTTCTCGCCAAGGGATCTCCCAATAATGACTTCATTCTTTTACTAGACAATATATGACAAACTCATTTCAACAAAGATGATTCCACTGCAATAAAACCAATCGTTTACAACAGGAGCAGGCGGGAACCGTTTTGGAAATAATGTCTAATTGAAATGAAATTGAATTTATTGGCAATAGGGCTAATGAGTAAAATTGAACTCTAATAATGCTATAAAGAGTCTTTGTTAGGATAACATAGAATAAAATAGTAGGTCTACAGCAAAAACATTCGCAAATGAGATTATTTAAAATCATTTTGGATTAATATCAATATTAAGCTCGCCGTTAACAGCAAAAACCGAACGCATGTGTTATTTTAACAATGATGTTAGCTTTAATCTCTTTCGAAAAAGTATTCATTTAAAAATAAAAACACTTGGGGCAAAAAGTCAATGTTTTAAAAATATTAAATCATTTAAACATGTTTTTCTTAGATTAATTGGTTATTATTGCAAAATACCTTTAAAAGTTGCTTGGGTTAGTGTACAGACGCGTTTTTGACCCATTTAAAGCATTTCTTCCCAAATGTATTAAAACAATGTTTTAAATGTATTTTGTAATCTTTTTTAATATTCTTTACATTTCCATTAGCTCGTACTTTAATGTTATTGTTACAAAAATAAAACTTCTTGGATGATTGTGGTAGTAGCCTGTGAAAGCATCAGACAGACATCCGCAATTTTTATATGAAATATTCGTTTTTTTATTTAGGCTATTTAATGAGAGATTTCATAATGTTCATTGTTATTATATAAATTAAACATTTTAAATATTTTTCTTTATTCCTGTATTGTAACAGTAATGTTGTAATGTTTCGGGGGGCTGCTTGAGTGGAGGATAGTTGTTTCTGAATAACCGAAGACTTTGAGCTGACTCTTTATTTGAAATGGAGACAGATCAAAGGACAAACCCCAGCAAACCTCCTCCGGTCTTTGTCTGCGGTTGCTATGGCTTCGAGTGGAGGGGCCACGTAAATCACACTCCTTACAGTGCGACAAAAAGTCTTTATAAACTTTTCATGTTTAAACCCTTTATTTCTTTCTAACCATTTGTTATAATTAATAGTAATAACGTCAAAGGTTGTTTGTTTGTGCGTTGTCAATCAAAGTTAACTCACCATCAGTCTCCTGATAATTTATTTATTTATTTAAACCCAAATTAGTTACTATTATAGATTAAAATTGTATTGTTTTAGGTTATTGTTGTGTTCGTTTTTAGCATTATAATATTAAGATAAACAATAATAATTATAGTAATTCAAAACTTTATTATTACTGTTATTACTGTTGTCACGTTTTTTGAACAGATGTGAATGACTGCATGATAAAAAATAATTGTCAAAGTTTAGGAGTTTATCCTGCACCCCGATGATTATTTTTAAATATTTTTTCCTTGCAATACGGGCAGATGTAATTTCCACCTCACTGTTCAGTCTTCGGAACAACACATGGGTGGATTCCCCAATTACAGGCCCATGGCAGCCCCCCTTCAAATTCACTTTTCCTTCTGTTGTGACAAAATGGTGCAATTGTCGCGTAGCCTCCAGGATAATCAGAGCATCATGGTTTTATGTATATTATGGCGGCTGGCTCATTATCACAGAACTGCTCATGAATTAGGGAGAAATTAAAACAATTGCGCGATATCTTTCATGGATGCGATAAAACAGATAGGCTTTTGAGTGCTGGTGAGCTTGCTGTGTATCTTGACTGCTTGGCGCAGCTAGTACCATCTCACCCACTGGCTTTCTGATGAAAGAAGAACAGAACTTTAAGAAGTGTGCCGCCGGATGCTGTCAAAATTGGGGGCAGAAAGAGAATGGCTGTTCATAAAGGCGACATTTATTGCTTCTTGGCTGTTAAGACTTTTGCTGTTGAACCCCCCTTGAACGGTCCAGATGCATCCAGACAGACCAGTGGATATGAATATATGATCAATATATACTTATATGGGTTGCTGTCTGGTCATATTTGTACTTACTAATTATTATAAGTAACAGGTGTATTCTGTGCAGTGGACTAAAAGCGAATGAACCTGATTATCTAAAACATCAATTTAAAAAATGTGGAAGAAAAGGACTATTTGGTTAAGTCATTGTCTCAGAAAAAATCTAATATTTAAAGCATCTGCTATTCTATACTGCTTTACGCTTTTGTTACAGTATATATAGTGTTATCTAAATTGTAACCTAATAATACTAAGTAATTAAATAGTAATCCTTTCCAGCTCACTGATTTAAGTATCAGGTATCAGGTTATGCTTGTCGCGCACATGTGAATACGAGCCGATGCTTCATCGCCTTGCCTGGAGTCAAGTTCTGCTAAAGTGCTCTTTGCGTGTCCACCTTGTGCTTATTGTTTAACAAGCCATGCAGTAAACATAAACGTGTAGACTATGTGGACAGATATTCTTAAAAAATAGTGTTTGTTTCTTTATATAAAACGGAGACACTATGAATAATTTTCATTAGGCTTATAAACAAACATTACATGATGCTGAACATCATTTTAACACGTGCAAATGTTGTAAATTTTATTTATATTTTAGTCAAGTTTTTTTCTATTGGTATTATTTTACAATAATTGTGGTTAAAATAAATCCATAAAAGCGTCAATTCACTTGATTAATTTTATGATAACAAAGTTAGAAGATCAACTATACTGCTCATAAATGTATCTCAAGACAGGGAAGTGGTAGACGATGGGTCTGATGGGACACATAAACATTATGTGTGTTCAGTGTCTCTTAGGCTTTCTGACCTCTCGCCAATTTAAATCAATAGATCAATCAATTTGGGTTAATCTAAATGTTTAGAATACAATTCTAGAATAGATTTTACTTTAGGTTTACATGTTATTTATTATTTTTTACCTATTATTATTATTATTTAGAAGTGATAATTATTATTTTATTTACTTCTGTTCTTTTGATAAAATTACCTTTTAAATTATCTTGTTTTGCACTACTTGAAACTCCCTGTCCTTACAGTATTTCTAACACTATAACTATAAATATAACTCTTATTATAAATGTAACCTATATATATATAGTAACATTTTTGTTACAGTAATTCTTTTTTTATAGACCTGTGCTTAATAAGTTAAGCGCGTGTCTGTGTTTGCACAGTCGAGCCTTTAATTGTAGTTTATGACATCATCTCCGCTAATCCAATTAAACATGTTTGTCCTATAGACCCAGAACTTTGTCAAGAGTGAATACCGCTGTTTAACGAATGGGCAGCTGACAACTTTATGGCTTTGAATTAGTCAAATACATTTCATTTGTTAAACCTGCTTTGGTGTACTTTTTGTCCGTTGCTTTTGTATTATTACCTGTTTTGTGGGAAAATATTTTCTTTAATGCTGTTTTTATTTAAAATGCATGAATGCTTTATTTAATGTTTGGATGATTGCAAAATACATTTAATTAAAAGACAATTACATTTATTTACTTTTATACTTTTGTAAAAACGTATAAAAGTACAATAAATAAAGTTATCGAATTTTTAAAGTGTAAAGTCTGAATAAGTGGCTTATTTCCACTGAAATCTAAGTAAAGTAAAGAACATTCAAAACCTTTTGGATTAAAAATAATCATTTTAATTTATTTATCTGACAGCACCAAATTTCCTAAACCAAAATATTATTCTTATAAAAGCTTAGAGTTGATATTATTGTAAAAAAAAAGTCTAATTATTTTTAATATGAAGTTAAATGTAATTTCAGTTCAAGATCAGTGCGATATTTTAAAAATGGCTATTTCTATATAAGTATATTATTTTAATTTACCAACAAAATTCTCTGAGAAACATTGAAAAAATATTGCCTTAAAATAAAACAAATTGGTTTCCGATATATTCGATAGCGAAATGTTACAGAGCATATTATGAAAACATATTTAATTAAAAAAGAATTACTTCCGCCTAATAAAATGTGTTACTTTATTACGTACACTTGAAAATTAAACTGACCTTTCAAACTTTGTTTTAATACAAAGTGTCTTTAGCAGTAAATTTTTGTTAATTTGGTTTGATTACTTCTGAGTACTAATGGCATTTTCTTGTTTATAAATCTTCAGTACAATTATACTATCATCTATAGGGAACTAAAGTCTGTTTATTTGATTATATGAAATCTGATCCTGAAATAATACACTAAACATTAAAGTTGTTTTTTGTAGATTAAAAAAACGTAATTCGTGTCTAATTGATTCCGCCCAGTATGGAAAAGACACATTACACTGTAAACTGGGATAAGGAACACGAATCACGACTGAATGACAACCCTATTAAGTAATTTATTATTTCAAATTAAATTATAGCAACTTGTTAAAATACACTTCAGTACTACTGGTGCTTCCCCCGCTTATTTTATACAATTATTTCTTGTTTTATTTTTGTCGCATTACAAAAATCTTTTATGAAAACATTTGTTATACACTCCAGCGATTGTTTTTAAATGAGGAAATGGATTACTATTTTCTGTATGCTAATCATACAGAAATCTCTCATAACTGAAATGTCCACAAAGCATCCTTTGCATATCAATAATAATGTTGCCTCTACAACAAAGAAACCGCATGGGGTGATTGAACTTAATAAAACCTCACACTGCCAAGCCCTGTAAGCTGAAATGGCAGCTTTATTGAAGAATGCTGTAAATACACATATGGCAAAATCTTGCTACCAAACTAAAACCCAAAACATATTTAAGCAAACATGTATGTCAAGTCAAAATGCTGTCACGTGCACTCAAAATGCCACTCACATTTCAAAGCGAATGAACACTAACATATTTTAATAATTTGTATGTTCGGCAGGCTGTAGTTGGGTATGAGCTGTCATATCAGGCTGGTGAAGGCGCTTATGTTGTGATTGTGAGGCAGTGATGCCCAGGTAAGGAGCTGCTCTTCTCTGAACCACAGTACAGCTGACTGCTCCAGGAGCCAAAGTAATGAGGGTCCGCTGGGGGCCGCATAGCTGGAGAGGTGGCTTAACCTGCTTTTCAGTCAGAGCCCCTTGCGAGCATGCGGCCCTTAACAAACATTTTGACAATGCTGATGATGATCAAAAGCAAGTCATGTTTGAGATTTTTGGTTGTGTTGTGCGGATTGCAGCATAAATTTGGAATTTTGGGTTGCACACCAAGACAAACATGGACATTTTTCTTTGGGAACGTTTAAATTTAAAAATATTTATAAAAAAATAAATATAAAATGCATAAACTGTGGGTTACGGGTTCTTAATTTTCTTATCAAAATGAATTCATTTGATTTATTGGGCCGTCTTAAGACATTACGATTTATTCATGAACTCTTCCAATATTGCATATGCAAATGACTCTAATGTTTAAACAAGTTGCTTTTCATTCATGTACAAATCTCTCAGGCAGGCCAGCTTAGGAATCATGATTATCTTTATAATCAAATGCCATGTTCTCCCACAGGTGCACAGTGTCATGTAAAAAGTACACGTCAAGGGGCTTTTCCAAATCTAGACAATTAATACAAGTGTAAAGAGAATTCCGCTCATGTCACCAAGATGAATTTGCTCAGTTGTTTTAGCAAGATATGCTGTCATTTACAACTGAAGATGTCAAGAACGGGGCAAAGGTGGTCATCCCCTAAGAGTTGGGCCTAATTATATAATTTGTCTTGTGCGTGCGACAGACCACTGTAAAGTCTCCACTGGGATCACATCTTCAGCAGCCCGAGTCCATCATCAGTTTCATCAAACCTCATTTATGTGAGGGCACAGTGAATGAGTTCATTTATCTCTTTTTCATCCACAGGAACTTGTCAATGCATGCTGATATTCAGTGGCCTAAAATCATTTTGCATGTTTTAGATTCACATTTACAGACACCTTTATCAAAAGCAAATTAAATGGATAGTTCACCTAAAATGAAGATTCTGTCGTCATTTACTCGTCCTCATGTTGTTCTGAACCTGTATGAATTTCTTTTTCTGATGAACACCAGGGAGGATGTTTTGGTGGATGATTGTGGGCACACAGCTGATTGTGACCATTGACTTTCATAGTAGGAAAACAAATATTATGGAAGTATTGCGATAAATAATGAAGAAGATATTTTGATAAATTATGGTAAGCACAAAGTTGACGGTACCGATTGAATTCCAACGTATTTGTTTTTCCTACTATGGAAGTCAATGGTTACAATTATCTGTGTGCTTACCATCATTTATCGTAATATCTTCTTTTGTATTCATCAGAAATTCATACAGGTTTAAAACAACATGAGGATGATAAAATGATGATAGAATTTTCATTTTTGGGTGAACATTTTGGGTACATCCATTTCCTGCTAATCGAACTTTGGCTAGCATCTAGTTTTCCTGTGGTTCCCCTGGTATTGTCATTTCCATATCATGGTGACAGAGTAGTTACATTTGCTAGTTAACCTTCAGACCCTTAACATTTCTGAGCTGTTGTCATGCGCTAGTAAGCCAAATTGCTTATCAATGCTGGACATTAGCAGCGTGTTCTTGCTCCTATACTATTTTTGAGATGCGTAAACACAGCACTGCAAATCGCAGACCATGCAGCTTGGATTCACACCTGCTGAGGGGGAAAGGAAGCATTGCATTCTGTAGATATGGCCTGCGAGCCAGCCTAGCATACCTACACGAAATGTCACAGCAGTTATGAAAGCAAGTCATTATCAACTCAGGGGGACCCTTGACACTGGTTTATGAAAGATAGTTCCAGTAGTTCAAAACCATGTCTAATAGCCATTACAAGGTCAGCTTGAAACAGAGAAAGTGACTTGTGATGTTTAAGAACATACAGCCACCCTCGTGAAGCCTGCAATATTCTGGTGGGCTTACAATGTCAGGTTAATCAAGAGTAAACTGTATTCGTCAACTTGACAGTTTCTTCTCTCTTTCTCATTTCCTTCTTATTTCTTACACTTGAGACTTATGTATTTGTTCTTTCTCTTTCTTCTTGTTTCTGACTGAGATGATCCAGCACTTTGGTTGTCCAGCTGTGCAGATGATTTCCTCTCACTGAATGTTGACCTTTTCCTCTATGAAAGACGCTTTATACAGAGGCACAACTCTGATTTGCTGCTCATGATAGTTCATAAGATGTGGAAAAGGTTTAGGATCTACAGAACGCAAAATCAGAATGGAAAGCCAATGCAATACAGATTTTGTCACGTGAATGCATATCATTTTGCATCCAAATACTGTATTTTACTCCTATTACAAAAATTCAAAGTCTGACATCACTAATCTTTGTGAAAACGGTTAAGAACACAGTTCTTATTGAAATTATGGAAAAGGATGATCTTTAACCATAATTATTATTTACTTATTCCCTTCATGTTTACTTTTTTTTTTTCGAAAAAGCAACTAAGTCATGTAAGTTTTGAATGGCATTTTTTGGGTTATCTTCCCTTTATAACTCTCTTCTTCCATTCAGTTTATCCAGCAGTCTGAATAACCCATCTATATCATTTTAACATTAACATTTCACTCAATGTTGTAATGTATTTTGTTGTTATTTACAGTGACCAACAACACAGTGGTTTGTACATAGATGCAAAGTCAATGCACAGAATTTATATGCTAAATGGTCATGCCTACTGTTCACTTTCAAGCAGATCACGTAGTGTTTCCTTGACCAAACACACTTTATATCGAACATTTTAATCCTCTCCTAGGACAAGGCCTAGCCCAACAAATGCTTCTGAACACTTGCCACATAAATGCAATGTTTTATCTATTGGAAGTCCAGACCTGCATTTAAACCTATTTAAACAGAACCTGTCAAATACAAGGCAAGCAGAGAAGTGGTCGCGCCGCTTTGAGGTTTAGTTCATGTGCTGCATAGGCTGAATGGGCCAGGTGTAGAGCTCTGTCTCCTGGACATGTCCGTGGACGACCTTGCTCTCATCACCAAGTGCCTTGGAAAGCCTCCCAATCCTGGGGATCCATATTTGGACCAGCACCAAGTTTGGAGGCCCACAGATGTTGTGGTAAGGCCAGATATTATGACAGTTTTCTCATGCAGACAGACAGGATTACTCATATGCTTTTAAGATAAAGGGGATTATCGCTGGTGTGGTGCATATACAAGTACCATAGCACTTTGAACTTGGAACTTTAAGAACTTTTTTAAAGCTTTTTGTAGTTGTTAGTGTATATTTTTAAATAATAATTTAATAAAACTGTATTATATGAGTTTTAGAAATGCCTTAGATCACTAATTATCCAGACAATTATTTACAATATGTAAATATAGTATTTGATAAAAGTGTAGATTAGTTTGTTGTAAAGTGCAAAAAGTTAATTTTTATAAGGTACTGTTTACAACCACAACAATACTCATACAGTACATTCAGATTAGAGACTTTTCCTTACGAAAAATGTTTTACAGTAACCATTGTTTTTAGCGTATTGATGAAAACAAGGTATTTCTAGCAAAACCATTGCTATTTAATAGTAACCATGTTTTTATTTCTTACCTTTATTAAAAGCATGGTTAATTGTCCTAATGGTT
Organism: Misgurnus anguillicaudatus; assembly: GCF_027580225.2. Taxonomy (NCBI): domain Eukaryota; kingdom Metazoa; phylum Chordata; class Actinopteri; order Cypriniformes; family Cobitidae; genus Misgurnus; species Misgurnus anguillicaudatus. Next base: position 25,704,852 of record NC_073353.2, read on the forward strand.
CATAGGCCATAGATTTAACAGACGAAAAGTTGAGCTTCTGCTGGTTGCTAAATCTAAAAGTTTGCTATGTTTTGCAATAATTTCATGCCTCGCTAATAAAAAAACTGCTACATTAAATCTAAATGATGCATAGCAGATTTTTGCAATGATAATATTTTATCACTAATTATGCATGCCAATTTCGAAAACAACAACAACAAAAACGACATGTAACTGTAAAATGCACTTTAACAAACATTGTTAATTTTTAACAAACCGACCATTAGTTAAGACAACAATTGTTGGGCGTTGGTTCATATTTGTTAACGACATATTCATTAAAAGTATTAAACAGTGTTACTAAAGAGTCTTTTAAAAAGATAAGTACAAATGAATTATGATGTGCTCAAGAAGTAATTGATTTAATGAAGTTCCTATGAAACTATTAAAAGCGAGTGGAGGTCAGGCAAGCGGCACCCCTGAGTGCTCATTGTCAGATGTTTAACTCAAGCAATCTTTTGGGAAAGACATCGGGGCTAATAGGTGAACTCACAGCTGTCTGAGTCGGGCTTGAGCTTTCAGAGCAAATAGCAAACAACTACTCATCCGGCCTCTAACTTAATGGGACGGCAAACTTTAACATGCACGCCTAAGAGAAAAGCACGAGACTTCGATCAATAAACTGCGCTAAAACAGATGCTATATGGAGAAACGCATGCAACAGTTTTTCTTGAATTCTGAGCTCATAAAAATGTACTCACGTTGGATTGTATCAACACCCCGTAAGTTTTCGCCCATGCATCAAAAGTTTTCATGTCCGTGGTTTAGAGTTAAATCTCGGAGTGCAGGGAGGAAACATGCAGTCCTGCAGCTGCAACTGGATTGTGTTTTCTCACTTATTCGGGAAACTTAAGATAGTAGGCAGGTAGGGTGCTTGGAAGAGTTTGGCAGATTGCCTGGAGAATGAATATGTGCCCAGTTTTCTTGGTCTTCAAAGTGTGCTGTGGTAAAACATTCAACGGATGTTTATAATACCTTGCATACTTAAAGTAATTATTTGGATTATAGTATAGAAGAAAAGAACTGAGTTGTGTTCTTCATATGGTGTTTAAGGCATGATTTTTATTTCGTGTTTGTCTTTCAGACTGTCCGGCTGATAAAACATTTATTTTAGGTCTTTTAAACTTTTCAAAACGTAATAAAATTAAAGTAATATCTTAATGTTTTAAGTTCACTTACACAATTGTGTGTTAACACGATTTCAAGTTTTCAATTAAAGTATAAATTAAATTAAACTAATCTCAAATTTAGCTTTCGCTTATGATAAAAATAACAACACTGTTGGTTTTTAGAAAACATTATTTTGTGCTGTATAAACAGGTGTGGACGTAAACTGCTAATTGTTTTATTAGTGAACAAACCCGATTCATTATTAGATATTGTTGACAAGTGTACAGTTTAATAATAACCAAATTAGAAGTGCACTATGCCAGAATATAAATTAAAACCAGCATGCACAATTCGTTTAATAAGATTTAATAAAACAAATATTTGTATAATTAAATATTTGTTTCACGTGTCTAATAACGCCTCTCTCCCCACAGACCCCCAAACACCGCGGCAAATATTTCATTAGTGCCGTAATTTACCTCTGAGACTTTGCAAGCTCTCAGAAGAAATCTGGTAGTGTAAATTAAACAAGCAATTGCTTATCAGACGTATAAAGCGTGAAGTGTTTTTGCTAATGGAGAAAGTTTAAACTTCAGTTGCATGTTTTCTCTTTATTACATGTGCTTAGCATGTCCTCGTTGCATCGCAAAAAAGAGTGCACAATGACTACTTGGGTACTTTGAGCCCTCGTCAAACACATAATGAGAAGCTGACGGTGTGAAATTTGACTAGACTGTAGTAAACAGGCTCCTCTGATGTGATCATTCTGTCCAATAAAGGGAAAACGGGAGAGAACTCGCTGCGTTTTCACACTGACTTCTGCTTTGTCTTTTGAAAAGTGGCGTCTGAGAGTCTGACTCTTAGAGTTACTGATTTGCAGGCTGTATGTTAAGGTAGACCATGTAAGTGATTTCCACGGGCATTGCACTAAAGGAGAACAAATCGCTGACAAAGGGGGTAGCTTTCGATTCAATAGCGTCGTTAGGACGACCGAAAAGTATTCCTCAGATAATAAGTTCTACTTCAAAGCGTCTCCCATTCAGCTGTGACTGCTGCAGCTTTTATAAAGTCCCCCTTTTCATTCCGAGGGGACCATCCCTTTGGTTATTTTTCACCGTGTTTATTTTGCACTATTCAAAGAGCACTTGTTTTAAATAAATAGAAGATCATTCTTTCCTCGGGCAAATAATAGTTTCCGGACAAAGGCTGGGCAGAGCGCGCGCTTGTTTCCAAATTAAACCTTAATGCGCACGGGGATTTCAAAGATTTGGAAACAAAAATATGAGCGATTCTGATGGAGTGCGAATTGACTGCTCTAACGTAGCATGAAACTAAAGGTCAGTGCGACTGTATCTTAATAGAGTGTCTGCGATTCAAGTGGCCGGTTTCCAGTGGCCGGTAAACACACACTTTATGAAGTGCCCTTGAACTTCACACTATTAATGGGGCGTTTCACTGACACGAGAAATTACAATCTCCAATGAAGCACCAATGTTCATGCTTTATTTTATGGACCGGGTATATAAACCAAGATGACGTCCGTTTTAATGTGGTTGCAGTTTTAAATTGTGTAATATGAAGCATAATATAACTTTTTGATACATTTTCTTTGGAACAAGATTTAACTTGTAATAAATGTTGTGTAGTGACTTTAAATAAACGTGAGACGTTTCTGCTTTGATGATTGACCATTTAGTGGCAGTTAGTAGTTTTTCTACCATAAATATTCAAATGTTACCCATAGAGTCCTAACGCACCGTGCAGTCTTCCGTTCTGATGTGGATCTCTTTGAAGTTGTGCAGAACTTGCGCTGGTCAATTCTGATTCTATAGTCTGGGACAGGGGGTACTTTGAAAGTGTGATTGTGCCTTTTAATGAAGGAAAAAAGACGGGGGACTTGTTTCATATTCTCCATACTAGATTCTTTTTATTGGCAGGTATCTTTTATGTTTTATATTCCCATGAATGATTCATGTATTGGTAGCTTTGTACTATTTTACTTTATATAGGCGTTCCAATTTGAAAGGGCACTGGATAGCTAGAAAATATGTGTATTAAAGGAAAATGTAGTAAAAAACCTTCGTAGCGCAATGTCTAAAAATAGTATATTTCAGACCGTTGCTGTTTTGTTTGTTTTTTGTTCGATTTTCACATACATTGGTTTATGATATGATGCTAAAAAAGGTCATTTTGTAGTAAGTTTGCGTTTAAAAAAAACTGTACACCTAAATGTTATTTAATGACATACGCACATTGATAAATGAACGAAGGCCTTTTTTACTGAAAAGACCATATTTACACTTCCTGCTTTTATTCAAGTTTTCCATATAACTATACACAAACATCACATTTCTTCACGACCTTATTCCATCAACAGCATCATGCAACTCAAAAGAAAGAAGTTACTACACAGGTCATGCGAATAAATCTTCACATTATACAGCCTATTCAAGTAAGACCTTTTTTACAAAACACGATAAAAAGCAACACTTCATTTCACCAAAATTATATTATTCTTTGGTGTATCTGTACGTCCATACCAACATTAATACCAGCAAATAAATTACAATGTACAAAACTTGTTGAGACGCTACAACAACATTCACAAGCATCAATACCATGTAGTATTTACAAATCAGGATAGGCCTGTCAATGATACAATTATTTAGGGTCTCAGTGGACATATTCGTACTCTTTAATCAAAGTTACACTGATTTTGCATAAAATATAGGTTTAAATATTTTAAATAATCACAAAACAGCCCTGACCACAGTTATTGTATAAACTTTAACAAAGACGTAACCCATTTTAAATTCTTTTTTGTCTTTGACACTGACAATATAAGTAAAAATAAAAAACAGTATTGTCACTGCATTTTTTTTAAACAATGCCGATCAGACGTGTAAAATGCTTATATAAAAATTTCTGTGCATCGAAAGAGAAGTAATGCTGAAAGAAAAACAACCAAACATAACTGCTGCATCTTTCGAGCCAACCTTTTCGAGCTTAGTTATTTGATAACACATCACCTTAAATCGTAACAACAAAATTTGATTATTTCATGTGTCATATTTAAATTCCACATTTCACTTTTATGTTGCATGTGACAGCTTATAAATGTGATTAACAACGTAGTGACATAAATTGCATCAGTGCTCTAAACATGTTTTAATGGCAAACTGGGGGCAATATCTCTTTCACCCACTGTCATCCACAGGCTGTTTCATGTCCTTTAAATTGAAACACTTAAAATTTGTGTGTGTGTGTGTGTTTTAAATATGGACCATTCATCATGAATATATTCCTTGCTGTTCAAATCAGAGCATTGCTCTTGGATCTGTGTGTCTAAAAGAGTCCTCGTCGTCGGATTCTGACGTTGGCACATCGCTGGAAGGAGTGTGTAGATTATTTGGTCCGGCACTTCCTTGGCACACGTACCACTCGTTTAGGTTGGTCACCTGAGGCGAAAGGTTCGACGAACGGTTTCTGTGGGGCTCCAGGTTGGGGGAAAGGGCAACACCGATCGTCGTAGAGGGATGGTAAGTGGAGCCCGTGTTGGCGGAAGGGGGCGGAGGAGACTTGCAGTGAACCTTCATGTGTTTGCGCAGTGAGCTCGGGTGAGTGTATGACTTGTCACAACCTCTTACTTTACAAAAGTAAGGCTTATCACTCGTATGGACGTGAGAGTGCTTCTTCCTGTCACTGCTGTTGGCAAATTTCCTGTCACAGCCATCAAACTCGCATTTGAAGGGCTTTTCGCCTGGGAGGAAAGAAAAACAGAGATGATATGGATATGGCCATGATAAAGAAATTATTTAAATCATCAGGTCCTGGGAAGTTTACATTTCTTTATAGAGAAAAGAAACTCTCTTATGCTTTCATTCTCGGTTATCAGCAGAAATAGATGCGTGGCTAAAGTGTTTTATGTATGCTTGTCATTGAAGTATAGCATTGATAGTGAGCTTTAAGGGACTTTAGTCACATTATAATTCCACAGTATTACTTTTCCCTGTTACATTTGGCATCTTCAGGCATACCACATGGCTTTGTGCACCAACACTGTAAATACTTGCATCTTCTGCTAAAGCATGCTTTTCAAGCATTCTCGTCGTTTTCCTGTATTATTATTATTATTAGAGGACACGCCAGTGAGTCTAACATGTCGGCCATATGTATCAGATTGCTTGTATAACTACTGACCCTGCTTTACGAGCTATTCAATGTATCTCATGTCATACATTAAACGTTGGACATTGGTTCACGGTGTCAAAGTGTGATATTTTTACGCATATTTATTGTTGATTTGAGATATCATGTGCACAGTGTCTAAATCGAATCTGGGCTGGGTTTGACACGGTAGCCTATATATCCATCATGACAGCACGTGTTATGAGTAGAACGTAAATGCACGCTTAATATAGTTATGGAAAAACTTTCAACGTCTTAACAACTTCCAATAACACATTGCCGTGCACTCCCACACTTTTCTGACTCGCACTTTATAATAGTTTTGGGTTCACGTGACTGCATATTTATACTGATTGGTTTCATAGTCAAGTCTGTGTTGTTTATATCTAATAAAACATGGTCTGGTGTAATATGATGCACAGCTACCATGGCCACTATATTCATTATACAATATTAGAATACAGTACAGTAGTGTAGCTTAACATCGAAGGCAAAGGCCTTACTTGTTTTGTAAAGTAATACCAACACTGTTTTTTTTTTTTTGGTAGCTCACAATAAGGCACTACTGCATTTTCTATATTTACATTAGTGTGGAAGTATTAAACTCACTGTTCGCATTTCTCTGTGGAATTAAGAGATAAACACGTGCCGAAAACTAATACATAACTTCGAGAAGAAAAAATATTGAGAAGTATTAAAACTTCCCATTCGAGGATTATTTACACACGTAAAGCATCTTAACCATTGTATCAATATCTTTTCACATGAGTTTTGCACGTTTCCATGTTTTAAAATGCATGCATCAATAAAAACCGTCATATCAGTGTTGAATCCGTAGAGTACTTTACTGCCATATGTACAAGTAGCTACAATTCAAGTCGTATGCACGTAGATCTCTCATTGCATTCGCATAATAACATGAGAGTATAAACATCAAATGGTTCTATTCAGAAGATCAATTTGCTTGGCAAAGACACGACGCATAAGAATGAGCACTGTAAACAAACAAATCCTCTCCCTCGGTTCTGTTTGTAGAGGGGGGAATGTGCATGGGGTGGGAGGACAAGAAAGTATTTCTTTTCCCACATTACGCTACTACATATGAAGAGATTACCTGCAAAGTACCACGAAACATTTCATCCGCATATATAAATAAACAGCGAATAAAGTTTATGGCAAGTCATCTGTGCGTTTTAACTAACCTGTGTGAGTCCTCTTGTGGATCTTGAGATTTTCCGAGCGCGCGAATACTTTGCCACAACCGGGAAATGGGCACGGGAACGGTTTCTCTCCCGTGTGCACGCGGATGTGATTGATAAGTTTGTACTTGGCTTTAAACGCCTTTCCCTCGCGCGGACACTCTTCCCAAAAACAGACGTGACTGCTCTGCTCGGGTCCCCCGACGTGCTCTACCGTAACATGGTTCACTAGCTCGTGCATGGTGCTGTAAGTTTTGGAGCAGGGCTTCTTAGAGGTCTGCTCTTGATCAATCCATTTGCAGATTAACTCTTGCTTGATGGGCTGCCTCATGTATCGCAAAAACGCTCCCGTGGCTCCGTGAGGAGCCGTGGCGAGGTTCACATTTAAGTTCATGGAGTTGTAGCTGTGCAGAGAGGAAGATCCATAGTGCTCGGGCCTGTGGCCGAAGTGCTCTGGCCTGCCGTAGATGTCCCCCGGTAGACCCAGACGCATCTGCCCGTTAAGGGCATGGTGGTGATGGGCACCTGGGGCCGCTTGCTCGTGCAGTCCAGAGAAAAGTGGATGGGCACCACCTTCCGCGTGCCCATAAGCACCTGTTGGGGAAATGAACATGCCATGGTGATGAGGGGAGGAGGCGGAACTATGCTGGTCGCCAAGTGCATGCATAGCAGAGGCTGAGAGCTCTCTCCTGAGGATGAAGTCCCTGCTGGTGGTGTAGCCTGTGTGGGGGTGAGCCACGGGGAAACCGACAGTGGTCTGAGAAGACGTGAAGGATGCCGCGGTCTGGGCTTCGGGATGGCTTTGAACAGGCTGAGATGGACTAAGTTTGAGAGCATTGGTCTGTGCCATGTGCTCGGGTCCAAATGGAGTGAGAGCCACTCCGGGGTCGTTGCCCATCTCCCCAGGGTGGAGGTGGGCATGGTGGGAGTGCGGGTGATGCCCCCCTATCCCCGGGAAGCCTGTCATATTCTGATGAGGAAGGGCTTGAGTCGATGCCAAATCCGCTAATCTTATCGCCGAATTCCTCTTGCTTAAAGGGGGCTCCATCACTACGCTGTCATGTCCACCCTCACTGCTATTGTTTTCCTAAACTACAGGCCTACCGAAACCATTAAAATATATGTATATGACCGTCTATAGAACTTCTTTTGTCCTGCCTCTAACTCTGCTTGCTCCTTTTCCCACTCTGTCCTCAAGCGATTGGCAGAACATACAACAGTTGGAGGACACAGTGGGGAATAGAGTTTAGAAATGGCACTGCGGGTATTGGACAGATTTCGGTGACTGGCAGTTAAGAGAACGAAGCGATTGGCTGTCTTTCAGCGCAGAGGCTCAGCGGGGTTCCGCCCCCTCACTCTCTTCATCACTGTTCACTCCAGAAAGTTGTGCTCACAAAGTTACAGGCAAATCTGTTTACCAAGACACACACGTTCACACACATGTGGAAGGAGGTTTATTTCTTTGCACAACAGAGTGATACAGCATACATGAAACATATTGCACAAGCCATCCCCCGCATCGATTGAATAGACATAAAATAAAACGTATTTTTAATAACGTTTTATCAGTATGAATTCAGCAAAAGTATAATTCTGTACTATATATATTTATCTTCTTTCGAATGGTTTTAGTATCTTGAATATGGATACTATTGAAAGTTAATGATAATGGAAATATCAAAAACATATTGTGATTCACATCAATACACTTAAAGCATGCTTTCTTTTCTAAAAAGGTTACGTTATATGCAATGCGAAGAATAAAATACTATGGTAAAACCAATAATTTAATACAAGACAATACAAGTCATCTAACAGTCAGAGCTTTGCAACCACAAAAAAAACTATAGAATTTCTTAAACACACGAAATACACACAAATGGCGATGAGCACATTCATGAAGCTGTTTCTCAATTGCTTTGTCCAATAAAGTTTATTTTCATTCAGGAACATTAACATGTAATTTCAACACGTCAATTTCCAAAATCAAATACAATATATGCCTTTAATATATTAATTATGTGTTTAGAAACTTGAAAAAAAATTGGATCTTCGGTGGAAAACATGCACTGGTCTCTGTCAGATATTAACAATATCTTCCTGTGCGAAATACACTATATTCGACCCATTCATATATTTGAAAAAGTTCTTTAATAAACTCTTGCAAGCTTTGATATACGCAATCCGTAAGGTCTTCCAAACGTGATTTTTTAAAGCTGTTTAAAAAAGTTTTTTTTTTCTTTTTACATATTTTGTTTGTTGTGTATGCTGTACTTATGTCACGGTGCACGTCCACACCCTTTCAGAGTCCATGTTGAACTCAGCAGGAAGTGTATGCCATGGATTTAATATGTCTTAATTCAAACACAGTTTTGAAAAGCCTTCAGGGCAATTTTTACCATATTCCAAAGAATGACTGCAAAAACGAATTACTTAAGTGCAGTAAATGTTAACCTAGTACAACAGGTTAAGTTTTGAATTTTAAAAATAAAAATTAAGAAATAATATAAATATGGTGCTATAAGTATGATGTCACGTTTCATTCAAACAATACAATTATTTCAAAATATTATTTATTTATTTGTTGCTCAGAGTAAAACAGGAGACTTGACGACAAATGACAATCATTTACAAAATATAAAAATTGATCTATTTGAATTGATTTTTGTTTATCTATAATTGCTTCCACTAAAACAAGCTGCAAATGTTAATTTTCTGCACAAAATATTAACATGTCAGATTTATTAAGGATTTTAATTAAGGTAAATGGTAATAATGCGCCAGCAGCAATACAATCAATGCATTACAATTAATATTTATGACATCCCAATTTTTTACATTTGAGTTGTATTGGAGTAGTGTATGTTTATTATAAGTAAAATGTGATGCTGTTCCATTTATAGTTTATAATATTTACTTTATTATTGTATTATTTTAATCCATTTACAATAAATGAATAAATGTGGTTAAAACAAAATTTGATTGGTCCTTATGTTTTTGGTGGCTGTTGTTTATGAAAACGACATAACGGAGGGATATGGCTAGCACTTGTCCCCTTACAACCTTTGAACAGAAAGGATTTCTTAACATAATAAGTTCAAAGGATAACATATGTGGTCTCCACGGGTCGGAGGTCAAACACCCTTGAAAAAAGGTCACTAAAAGTAACCAACAATGCGTCGCCATATTGATAATGTCCAACTTGAAAGAAATGCCTTGTTGCTTTGTCTAAGAGCATTCAACATTATTAGAAAGCCATATTTCATGTAAAATAGCGGTATGCTTATTACTGTTCACATATGGTGATTTAAAGGTTAGTTTGGATTTCAGTTTTCACATGAGAAAAAATAATTTTGATTGAACATGTATATTCCAGTTACATATAAACAAAACTCGTTTAATTTAAATGACAGTTTTCGTGTGTATTTTGTTTGAGTCTATCATAACTTCCCTTTCCTGAAACATGAGAAAAGAATAAAAACAGCAGCTATGTATTCCAGGCCGACTGCACTCTCTGTCTCATTTCGCTTCTTCTCACTGCCCATTGAAAAGGAGAAAGGTTTTGTGGTTTTCTGGAGAAATAAAGAACTTCTTAGAGAGGTCGGTAAACGTGACTTTGAACTTGGATCAGATCCTGCGTTTCCTGTGGAGAGGGTAGAAATAGTCTTGGAAGAATGGTACATAACGTTCAGACAGCATGGCTTTGAGCTGAGGCACACAGAATTTCTAAACTTTTATACATCCTTCGCCCTATTATTTACAGCTTAAAGTGTTCAGATGCCACGAATACAGAAAGTGTGTTGGAAAGGAACTTTATAGGACTTCAAATGAATTGTAAGTACATTTCCTGTAACTGTATGTTAGCATTTAAATAAACTCTCGGACGATGTGGGACTTTGTTAGATCCGAAATAGTCCCTTAGCTTTGGTACATTGACCTGGGCTTCAAAACGTAACCCCTTCCGCACGGTCATGGATGATAACTTCACTCGGACGTTTCATTATTTTTAGGGAATGTACGAGATAACCTGCAAGGTAGGTTAACAAGTGTACATATGACACAAAATATACGAATGTAATTTATAAACCATTCAGATATCCGTATTACTTGAATTGGCACGCTCTTGGTGACGTCACAATTTTCCTTAAAATTGTTTTAAATTGTGCTCGATTGAAATCAGAATGTAATCACAGCCAGGATACTATTAAAAAAATAAAAAATAAATAAAAACGAAGATATTAGCTGTTGAAATGTATTAAATGCATTTACTCACACAATATGTCAGGTCCAGACACAGTAAGCTACATTGTAATAGCAGCTTATGAAATATATGTTAAGCGTGCTATCTATACATGTTGTATTTTGTTGTTGAAATAATAAAACGTGGTGCAGAAGAGTATCAAAAACGTAGTACTGTATCTGAGTTTGCTAAGATCTAACAAACAGTGCATTTTCAAATCCAATAACAGTTTTGTAGGCTATGTAACGATAATGATAGAAGCAACAAATATGATATTGACTTGTTCTGATTGCATACACTTGCCTTCTTTTCCTCAACACTATATTTTTCATGTAGTCATTGGTACAGCAAATTTTGATAGACGATGTATAGCTAAATGTATAAGCATTATTTATATACTTAATCCTATTTTAACATGTCAGTCCGCCCGTATATATCTTATCCTCGACATTTATTCAGACGTTGACTGACGACTACAAGCTCGGAGCAAACTGGCATTTTTTTAGTCCAAAATATTTTATCATTTTGATACTTACGTGCGGAATGGACCAACGCACCTTGAACAATGTTTACCAGTTTAACTGTGTTGACCTAAAGTACTTCATTAATGCTAGCGTCGTCTGTTTGTTGAATTGTTTGTGAAGGTAATTAAATCAAATTTCCATATAAGCTGATTTTTTTACATAAGCATTGTTTTTACAGTACCTCCAAACAAGTATGCATTACGTATACTTTTAAGATCGTATGGACATTGATTTACACTTTTTAAGCGGTCTGACGCAAAAATTTTGCTTTCCCTTCCCCGAAAAGCCTCTCCGAAAAGTAGGCGGTAATTGTAGGTGGAAGATGGCGATCAGCGATTAGTTGCAAAACGAGAGCGTTCGATTGGAGGTGCAACTGGGATTGATGAGGAGCGGCGACCAATGAGAACGCGTCAAATGAATGACCGGGCTCCAGTTAAAGGGGGCGTAAGAGGAGGTAGTGCCAGTCCACTGAGAAAGAGGGACCCTCCGAGATAAACATAGACAAGCGAAAGAAATAAACATTTCAAATCGAGATGCTGCAGGAACAGAGAAGACCCAGTAAGATAATTATTCGTATATTCGTGTAATCTTAGAACAACGACATCGACTCTGTTTGAAAGGACAAGCGCAAAGGAATCTTCTCATTTCTATGCATTGGGGATTTTGAGTAACAAGTTATCCACAAGAAAAGCATAGACTAACTCAATGCGAAAAGCTTTTTTCCATGAACGGATCGAACTTCATCGCCTCATGTCGTGTTATCAAATCTGGAAGTTAATATTTACGTAGTGCATTGTATTTTATTGTATGTTTTACTGAAGCGCCGCGCATAGACTGCTTTAAAGAGAATTGTTTTTGGTTAACAAAAGCATGTTGCTGGACGCTGGGCATCAGTTCCCCGGTTTGGGAGTGGGCACATTTGCCAGGCATCATCACTCCTCCACTGATATGCAGGACAGAGACTTGAGTTTAGCGCAAAACAGCTTTGTCGACTCGGCGCACATGGGCGCCTTCAAACTGAACCACGATCTTTCTCCCGGACAGAGTTCTGCATTCACGAGCCAAGCGCCCGGTTACCCCGCGGCGGCTCTTGGTGCGCACGCGGCTCATGTCACATCATACGCAAGCTCGCCGTTTAACTCCACGCGGGACTTTCTCTTTCGCAGCCGTGGATTTGGTGAGTCCTCACCGGCGGGCGGCCAGCATGCGCTCTTCGGCCCCACTGCCGGCTCCCTCCATCACTCTCATACAGACAGCCAAGGCCACATTTTGTTCCCTGGCATCCACGACCAGCATGGATCTCACGGCTCTCCAAACGTCCTTAACGGTCAGATGCGTCTCGGACTACCTGGGGAGGTTTTCGGGCGATCAGATCAGTATCACCAGGTCTCCAGCCCGAGGACCGACCCCTACTCAGCCGCCCAGCTCCATAACCAGTACGGCTCCATGAATATGAACATGGGGATGAATATGGCAGCGCATCACCATCACCCCGGTGCCTTCTTTCGCTACATGAGACAACAGTGCATTAAGCAAGAGCTTATCTGTAAGTGGATCGATCCGGAGCAGCTCAGCAATCCCAAGAAGAGTTGCAATAAAACTTTCAGCACCATGCACGAGCTGGTCACCCATGTTTCGGTCGAGCATGTTGGAGGACCCGAACAGAGCAATCACATCTGTTTTTGGGAAGAGTGTCCCCGGGAAAGCAAACCATTTAAAGCCAAATATAAACTGGTCAATCACATCCGAGTGCATACGGGAGAAAAACCTTTTCCCTGCCCATTCCCTGGATGTGGCAAAGTCTTTGCAAGATCAGAAAATTTAAAGATTCACAAGAGAACACATACAGGTAATTATAATATTTATTTTTGTTATTTATTCATGTTAATATGTTCTGGGAGTGTTTTTAGAGCAATGTTGTTTCATTTGACTGTAAATCATATTTGGTATCCAAAATAGTTTTGATTATAAAAAATAAGCTGATTATACAACGTTGGTGTATTATTAGACATTGAAATCGCGTACGTACATTGACGCTTAAAGTAGATTTGGATTTTTAAAAAGAAAACGGTTCCAGGGTGAGTAAATATTCAATTTATCCGTTGAGCAGCCTTTTAACACGGCTGGAAACGATTATGCCCGGTCTCGTACGGAGTAAATGCGACGTTTTGTAACAATGTACTGAATTATGTAAGAGGCTGTCGAGGGTTTGTGGTTCATAAACTTTAAACGGGTCAAAGGCTATTCGAGGGCTCATCGCGTGAGCAAAGGAGCCGTAAATCTCTTATACCGGTTTAATGTTTGCGTGGACCAACACTTTGGCAGTACGTCAAGGTTTTGAAATGTAATCTAGTTTATTGTGCTACTGTTTTTGGTCACACAACTTAGCATTTAAATAGTCGTACAATAAAAATGTCTATTTTTGCATAATAGTAGCAATACTAGTGATCAACTCTGTAATTGTTTTTAAAATGTTCTATGCAAACAAAGTACTTTACATGGGACATAAAAATGCACACACACACACGTATAAATATGTACATTCATACATATGTACTAATTTACAAGTAAATACACAGCATTACCAACACAAAGAGAGCGGCATAGAAATGAAAATGTTTCCTACTTTAGGAATGGGCGATCTGTGGGCCTATTGTTATTCTTTCCATTGCACTGACAGTCTATGTGTTAGACAGGCCATTACCAGGGTTGCAATTTCCTCTTTAGAATACACGCAGGCATCGAATCTTCTATTTACCAAGTTGTTAATTACATTCTGATGATTTCTAAACAAATGACGAAATTGCGTGTGGTGGTTGCTGGAAAAATTTTAAGTTACGTATTCCCCCTTTATTTTAATCGTGGTTTTAGTTTAAACAAATGGCCAAACACAGTAAATTCCTGCAATTTACATTGCTTTTAATTTATTGTTGTTTTGTTGACACTACACCGTTGATGTTTTGTAGATAAGGTTGTGTAAATGACCCCCTGTGTTGTAAGGCGTAAAGCTCTGTATTCGTAAGCACGACGTACGATGTGCATCTTAACATCTTGGGCATTTTAAAATGAATAAAAAAAATACTCGCAGTCTGGTTGTTTTTATAGAATATTTAAGTTAGAAATAGTTACTTATTAATAATTTCCTGAAGCTATAGTGAGATGGTGGATTCTTTGATGTTATTTAGACACTTGTCATACTGTTTAAAACTTAACTAAATCTGTGATTTTCTATGCGTTTTTCCTTGCAGGAGAGAAACCATTTCAGTGTGAGTTTGAGGGATGTGATCGGCGCTTTGCGAACAGCAGTGACAGAAAGAAGCACATGCACGTTCACACGTCAGATAAACCGTATCTGTGCAAAATGTGTGACAAGTCCTACACTCACCCCAGCTCTCTTCGAAAGCATATGAAGGTAATTTATATTGAATAATAAATAATTTTTTAGAGCATAAAAGTCTACTTTCTGTATTTATATATCATTAACAGTAACAATATATATTAATTGCAAATAAAGACAGTAACATACATGATTTATGTAATGTTTAGCAGAAATTTAAACGGTCGATAAATGAGATGCGACTCTAATTCAAACATTGCCATTTATTATAATTGACACAAATACTGATTTTTAATGATGCTTTTTCTTGAACAAGTTGTTTGGTGAAGTTTATCACTCGCTGATCACAAGTCATTCTGCAGGTCATTAATTATTGAATTCTCTATTTTTTAGGTTCATGAATCGTCTCCATCTGCATCTGACTCGTCGCCAGCGGCAAGTTCTGGTTATGAATCTTCAACACCCCCTGGTTTGGTGTCCCCCACCACTGAGACCCAAAGCAACAACAATCTGTCGCCTTCTTCAGCGGTGCACAGTTCCAACAACCACAGCAGTTTATCGTCCAATTTCAGTGAATGGTATGTTTAAGACTGTGTCGTCCCAAGAGGAACCATTTCAGAAAACCAGGAAAACCATGCAGCTTGTACAAAATGAACGCTCCTACATTATGCGCTTGTCCAACAGGATTTAATATACCCACTTCAACAGAAGAAACGTGCGCAAGTGCACCAAACACTCCGTTTTTGTACATACACGGTCTCTTTCCCTAATGGTTGTAATAGATTTTGTCAGTTTTTTGGTGTATAGATGTTCCTTCAATGGTAGCTATTTCTCTAACTGGACTTTTTAGTGCACATATTACCATAAAGTTGTATTATCATACTGATTATTGTGATTCCATAAAGGCAAACTGATTGTAACTAAACATCTATTAACTGGAAAGAGTGCCAAAGTCAACATTTAACGAAGACAGACACAATATTTGCTTGTGAATGTATATTTAGTTTGCTGGGCTTAACTTGTGACGTTTTGTGCTTTGCAAGTTTGAATTGTGAAATATATTTGGAAGATTGTGGGGCGAATAAATGTCGTGCCGTTAAATATCTGTATCTACACCCTTCTTTTGTAAATATCGACTGCCATATTTATCCACTTGTAATTAAATTATGGTATTTACTTGCTACAGATGAAACAATATTTATAAAGAATGTTTCTTTACTATAAATATGTACAATTATGGGCTGAACAGGGGCAGTTGTTTTGCTATGTGTTTTTGTTCAAAGTTTGAAAAGTGTTTTCTTCATTATTGTGATAAAAATTTTACTGCATACAGATATAATAAAATGTGGTGCAAGTGTATAATCTTTACAGCGCTTTTGTTTCTTTCCTCCACATTACTACAAAAAAGAAAACTTGTAGGCCTTACTTTAATACATTTTAGAGTTTACAATCAATATTAGGTTTCTTTGTTGAAATCAGCGTGTGTGTGTTTTGTAAATTCTATTCTTCGGAAGTAACCAGAACGTTTAAGATATGTTCACTGTAAACCAAAATTGTGACCCTGACCTAATAGTGATAAATTATCTTATTTTTTATAAATTGTAACGGTTTCAATTAATCTTAATAAAACTATTCAAGATTTTACATTTAAAAAAAGAAACAGAAAAGTTTTAACAGTGCTACCGCACCAAGTATTGAGTGCAGTATGACGTTCATGGATAATAAGGAAAATCCTCATCTGACCTTTCTGCATATTATTAGGCAACAATGTCATTTATGTAAACTTTTGCTCCAGTGTAGAAGTGTGGCATCGCTTCTTATAACGCACGTTTAATTTGACCAAGCAATGCTATAGGCTATGGCCGTCGCCCCTTTTCTATCCATACTTGCGCTTTGGAAAATTTAACAAAAATAATAATTTTAAAATCAAGTAGACGTGAACTTGACTTTGACTCTGGCACTCTTGTCATAATCCCTTTTAACTGCATTATAGGGTGACTGGTGGTTTCTGCTACTTATCCGCCTTAACGATGGAGGATTTTCTATTACGTTCCTTGTGATTTTCTCTGTTTATTTCTTTATAAAAAATATTCCTCTTAGCCAGAGGAGCAGATGTAGGCTGTAAATAGTCTACATTTGGCCAAATATGCGAGTTAAGGAGCAAAATAAAATAAAATTCAAAATGGGAATCTGACAATGATGCAGCCAGGCATATATTGGCTGGTTATGCCCTTTTTCGTGTATGATAATATCACTGACAGCCTGAAAAGTGTTATGAAAACAATCTTTCAGCGTAGATAATTAATAGACTATAGGTACTTGAGAGCAATGTGCATCCATGTCACTATCTATGTTAGAGCTCCAGAGCAATGTGGTGTAACTATATAGTGTGTGGATTAGATTAATATTCATGTGCGCAAAGCCTGGGGGAAGGGATAGACTGTTGGTCGCTATTCTTGCTGTTGACTGTAAAATCACTACAATCACCACCCGGTGCCACAGCGTGTTCTGAGATGGGCACACGGGTATCTACATAATGTATACCCAAATAAACATATTTCATTCACATGAAATATAGCTGGGCGAGTATAATTAAAGTTCCTCCCCGGATAAGCCTGTTGGTCCGTTCAGAAATCATCAGGTTATGACTCTGATTATTAATGTGTAGTTGCTTACGGTATGGCAAGTAAAATCTTTTTTTTTTTGGCTGTTAATAATCGCCCACGTTTTGCCTGTTGGAAATACGCTCTATGTTTACCAAGATCTAAAAAGACATATTTTGAAGTTATGTGTATAATGTGTTTACCTGTTTAGGGAAAGATGGTGTGACCTGTAGGGATAGTGAAAGGTCAGCGCCCTGCAGAGCTTGGATGACGTTTCCTTCGCAATGCATGCTGCTCTGATATTGATCCATGTACAAAGACCTGTCCTAGAAAAACTGTTGTTGACTGTACTTTCCAATTTAAAAGCAAACTAGCGCCGGAGACTGTAGGCATTTAGTCAGTGATTTCTAATAATTGTTTTAAATATACAAATATTAAACTGTAGCACTAATGCATGCACGTAAGTGACACCGTATACAGACAAAAATGAAAGAAAAAGAAGCGGCAATAGAATTAGTCAACACAAGCTATTTAGCATACGCATTTGTTGCAGGTTTTCATTTTGAGATTGCACAATGCATTCACCTTATGTCTTTGTTTACTTTGGTCTTTGGTTACATTTTTAAAATTAGCGAGTGTTGCCACCTCCCTGTCACTGAGAATGTGAAACAGGCTTTTAACCATTTAACAGACTGGATGAAAATAACAATTGGGGCACTTACAAACAGAAAACTTTAAAGCAACAATATTTTTCATCTAAAACATTACCATTTACATATCTAATATAATGATATAATAATATAGGCTATATAATAAAACATATATTAATAATGGGTTGATAACAAATATAAAAATACTAATTAGCACGGAAATGTTAACCAATAGCAGTTATTGTTTGAAGTGGTGAGACCTCAATTTGAATGGCTGTAGTCATTTTCCAGCCGATTTCATCCACCTGCAGAAATATGCGCAGACGTATAGGCTATGCCCAGTCTCTCTCTCTCTCTCTCTCTCTCTCTCTCTCACACACACACACACACACACACACACACACACACACACACACACACGCACGCACACACGCACGCACGCACGCACGCACGCACGCACGCACAAGCACTTTTTTTGGATATAGAAAAACATGTCGGAAATGACAACATCTTTATTTAGATGTATTTTTTAACATTATTCTTTGTAGCTGGGAATTTAACCTATCAATTTAAATTAAAATTTAACAATTTTGGTTTAAGTCTTGAAACGGATCTGCCAAAATTTAACAAACCTACCTTAATATACTATTATAATTAACGTTTCAAGTAGAGTACTATGTCTAAAAAAGTAAACAGTTTGGACTGCGTATCCCATTAAAACAGTAAACTGGAATTAGTCCAGAAATACGAATAATGGGGATGTTCTGCGTAAATATAGACTGCTGTATGAGTGCTGGAGAACACAAACACACACACACACACACACACACACACACACACACACACACACACACACACACACACACACACACTTCCTATATTTTACACCTATTCACAAAATAAGCCCCCCTAAAGTGTGACCTGCAATAATTCTCACTCTCTCATTATGTTTTTTTTTAAAGTTGCCCCAGATCCTTACAATGAAAAAAGCTAATAATTTCACCTTTATATAATTTGAATCATCTGAAAACAACTTATCTAATTAAACTTAACGAATTTCTTTCTTACAAAGAAATAAACGAAAGTCATTTCTAAGGTTCACATTCACGTATGCCAGCCGTAAACAAGCAAGTAAATCTTAACTGATAATTTCAATGAAAAGCGAATAAACCTAAAAAAATTTAATCTAAATATATAATACATAAACAAATAACTATCAACATCGTGTAGTTATGCATGAGGTTTTTCGTAAAATATTTTAATGAGTTTTTTAAGAAACTAAATTAGGGAGACTTGGCGACCTGGTTTAGGGTAGAAAAGAAACAACTTGCAGGTTGCAGGTAATACAGAAAGACGATGTAAAATCATGAGATTTTAACATTATCTTAACTTACGCCAAAGATTAAACAGGCGCTGCTCGTCTTAAAGTGCTGACATACAGTATCTCCGATATTGTCTCCCACTACACGAAAAATACTGCATATTGTGCCAACCAGATGAATAAATGTGGTCTAAAAGAAATTAATATAATGTGTTAACACAGGATCTGCAGTTACTTACCACAGTTGTGTCTCAATGTTTGAATGGAGTAGTGATCAAGTTCTGTATCGGATTAGTTTTCAAAGATCATGCAGTATGTGATGCAGACTCTTAGATTTGAACCTGTCAACCTGAGAAATAAGAGGATGATGAGAACAAAAATAAAGTAACAGGCGCTCACCCCAGTAGACGCGATTTTTTTATATATATATATATATATATGGACAACTACTTTCACATATTAAATTAATAGAATTAGTATATACCTGAACTTTCTCTAGCAACACAAGTTTTTTTAAACTACTGTCAAATTTGATGACACTGACAAATAGCATGCAGCTTTAAAGTCTTATTTGTTATTTAATAACCAGGTTATTCAGTGTAATGCATTTTGGCTTTGAAATAACGAAAAAGCAGTAATATTGTATAAACTGGCGTTCCTTTTTTTACCTGAGACGTAAGGTGAATTGACTATTTGTCTAAGGCTCCTATCATTATACGAAACTTACTACTTATATAAAGAATATTTTACCAAATGTGCAGATACTGGTTGCATTGTTCTTACACTGTGAAAACTTGCTTAAAAAAACGCATTTTGTGCGTTGTCGAGATTTCTCGAGGTTTCAAAAGATATAATGTTAGGTCTTTTTTTCTGTAAGATAATCTGTAAGCAATTAGCCTACCTCTAATGAAAATTCCACAATTTTTTATTATTTCTTGGATTAGGATTTTTTATGATTTTTCTAACATGTTAGTAAATACCAATTTAAATAAATTAAGCAATCACTTAAAAAATATTGTGACTGAAACATAACTCGTTGCATTGGATATGGCTGTAATTCTCTCTCACCCTTTCTCTGTTTCTCTGGCATTTTGGACCACCCTTCTCTTATAGTGTGTTTATATGGAAGTCTATGTACAGTTAAGTTTCCTGTTACAGAATTGAGACTTTCATGTCAAGAGGGGTGGATGCAGATACCGCCTTTCTCACGACAAATGTATAAGCCTACTTTGAGCAAGCAGGAATAGCTGTCACTTCTGGCCTATAGACACAAACAAAAAGCCTAATTCCTGGAGGAAACCCAAGCTGGCCCCGCCTTTTCAGCACAAACATAACCAAGCCATTGAAAGCGTCCCCTGCTAAACACCTTCCCTTAGATGACTTATTTGAATTAGTGTTTTTTACTTACGAGATTCATTTTGTTGGTGAGAATTACAGAAGCATTGTTGAGTATGAATTATAAAGTACAGTCATAGTACATAAGAATTGTAAACAACAAATGGTTTATACATAATGTATAAAGTCTTCTGAGAAATACCTTGCGTAAGTGAATTATCTCCCAGAAGTGTAGACACTCTTTTAAAGGTATTAAGAGTTCAGTATGTAATAAAATAATTTCAGTGTTTTTATGAAATTCATTAACGTAAATGTGCACCCTCTGGGTTTTTAGTTTTGCTTATGAAGCTTCTTTAGGTGGAATCAGGTGGACATGGTTCACACAAACATACAGATGGATGTGATGAGTCACAACTGTGGACTAATGACGTAACCCAATTACTAACTAAAACCTGGTTCAGAAGCTGCACTTTGTGTTATTCAAGCTCTAAAAACCCTGGAAAGGGTACAGTGTCCATTTTTCAAGCCCATTACAGGGATGTGGCCTACTTTCTTTACGCAGACCCCTCCAGTTTAGGGAAATTTTCAATTTCCCTGCACATATAAACCTAGAGTCACACCTCTATGACTTTGATCTTCAAACACAGCAGTTCCCTGCCCGAGGGCAGCAGCAGGGCTAAAGATGCTCTCAGAGTTTGGTTTTATAATGACTTAATGACTTAATGGAACAGAACCCCTTGTGTTCTCCACCATTATGCTGTATTTGTCATGGAAACCAGCACAAGGTTTGGAGTAACCTGTTTATTTCAGCATTTTTCTACACAATTTAAAAACATAATGGTGATTTCAACTGGCTGCTTTCACCAAATAAAACCCTTAAAGGGATAGTTCACCAAAAAAATAAAAATTCTCATTATTTACTCACTCTGATATTGTTAGAAACCTATATAATTATTTGTTCCAATGACCACAAAGAAACATATTTTAAGGAATGTTTGAAACCATACCGATAATGAGCCCCATTCACTTCCATGGTATTCTTTTATCCTACTATGGAAGTCAATGGGACCTCTGATCGGTTTGGTTACCAACATTCCTAAAATATCTTTCTTTGTGTTCATCAGAACAAAGAAATGTATACAGAAATGTTAGCTCATATTGATGGGATAGCATCTTGCAGTTGATGAGGATTTGTGGGATGCACATCCAGGGCACGAAGCTCCCATTCCACCACATCCCAAAGATGCTCTATTGGGTTGAGATCTGGTGACTATGGGGGCCATTTTAGTACAGTGAACTCATTGTCATGTTCAAGAAACAAATTTGAAATGATTCAAGCTTTGTGACATGGTGCATTATCCTGCTGGAAGTAGCCATCAGAGGATGGTTACATGGTGGTCATAAAGGGATGGACATGGTCAGAAACAATGCTCAGGTAGGTCGTGGCATTTAAATGCCAAGAAAACATCCCCCACACCATTATACCACCAGCAGCCTGCACAGTGGTAACAAGGCATGATGGATCTATGTTCTCATTCTGTTTACGCCAAATTTTGACTCTACCATCTGAATGGCTCAACAGATATCGAGACTCATCAGACCAGGCGACATTTTTCCAGTCTTCAACTGTCCAATTTTGGTGAGCTCGTGCAAATTGTAGCCTCTTTTTCCTATTTGTAGTGGAGATGAGTGGTACCTGGTGGGGTCTCCTGCTCCTGCCCCTCAAGGTTGTGCATGTTGTCGCTTCACAAATGCTTTGCTGCATACCTCGGTTGTAAAGAGTGGTTATTTCAGTCAAAGTTGCTCTTCTGTCAGCTTGAATCAGTCGGTCCATTCTCCTCTTACCTCTAGCATCAACAAGGCATTTTCGCCCACAGGACTGCCACATACTGGATGTTTTTCCCTTTTCACACCATTCTTTGTAAACTCTAGAAATGGTTGTGCGTGAAAATCCCAGTAACTGAGCAGATTGTAAAATACTCAGACCGGCCTGTCTGGCACCAACAACCATGCCACGCTTTCCCATTCTGACATTCAGTTTGGAGTTAAGGAGATTTTCTTGACCAGGATCACACCCCTAAATGCATTGAAGCAACTGCCATGTGATTAGTTGATTAGATAATTGCATTAATGAAAAATTGAACATGTGTTCCTAATAATCCTTTAGGTGAGTTTCAATGGGGAATAGTATGCATTTTATGTCAATATTAATTTGTCTTAGCACTCATTTCAATCACTTTATGGAGACAATCCCTCAAAGCGTTCTGACAACTTTCACTTTCAATAAGCTGTAACTTATCTCCTGCTGTTATTCTTTCGTTTGCAATGCGCAGAGGAGAGAAACACAATTCAGTAGTATTTACATGAGCTGACGGGAATGAGTGTTGATGGCTCTTTTCCAAATATCAAGGTGCACGCAGGTTTCCCCCGTACGTTGCATAGATAAGCTTCTTCCCAGCTGTCTCTCTTACTTTTCTCATTGAGCACCTTTGACTAAATCTTAAAAGCAAATGTGAAACGCAAAAACCCCATGCACAGAGGATCTGGTTTGATATTCCTATGCATATCTAATATCTTACAAGTTTTTGACTTTACCAACATCAAGAGTTTACAAGTGGCCCTCCACAGGTTATTAAAACACCAGGATTGGTTGAAGATGAACATCAAAACAGTAGCCGTCTGTGCAGAATGGATTCCTGTGTCGTAAGTTGTAGAACTGATACTTTTCACTGTCTGGTCGTCGCATGGGGAGGCCGTGCACCCATGGAGCTCTCTGAATGCTACAAAAATATCTCTGTATTATGCAAATATTAGTCCAATTTGATACCTTCTCTTCAAAATAATGCTTAAGGCATTTAGAGAGAAAGACTTCTCGCCATTAAGGTACTCTGAGTGTTGTTCTTTGGAAAGTTCAATGGCATTGCTCATGTCCACTACATTTATCAATGTATGTCTTTCCCCATAAAGTGCATTAGAGATTGCTCCATCGATGTCAACAGATTCATGCTATTGAGAGATTGGGCAGGTCGTTCAATCCTCAGGTTAGTGGACTGGAAGGAAATAATTTGATTGACTTTGAACATCAAGTTTCCACGCAGGAGGTCCGGGGTCCCCAGACAGTTTTGGTGATCATGGTCAGTGAGCTCATCATTGGCTAGTCAGGTAGCACCTGACACATGTCAATGTCCATAACAACAGTACACAGTAACTTAAGCTAATGCCCAAAGTGATGATGATTTGAATGAATTGATCAGGCTTAAATTTATGTGTGCAAATAAGTATTTTAATGACAGATTTGAACCTAATGACTTCCTCACAGCCTTAGCTCAACACAACAGATATACATTTTGTTTAAAAAATATGATGGTGTTACTGTCTACACCATGATACTTTTGCTAAATAACAACATGCTCATAACGGATTCAAAATTGCCACCATACACAACCAACAGCTGAAATGAAATCCTTTTATCATTTACACTTTAAGAAGAACATAATTATGTTGAAGACACAATGTTAAAAGGTTTTAAATTTAGCTTCTTGGGTGTAAAACAAAAGCCCTGTGAATTGTATGCTGTCCTTAAATTGACAATTTAATTTGTTTAATTCTAGGTTGTTCTAATTGTCCACTTAAGACACCAAAATCCACTTTAAGAAATAAAACAGTTAGCATATTACTTAAATGAATGACCACACTTCAGTGTTCCTAAAACTTCGGACATATCTGATTTAATGCTACTACTTCTAAAGTAACTGTAATATAAAAACATTGTATAATGTTTCACTAGCAACTAGGGATGGGCGATATGGCCTTAAAAATTATTACGGTAATTTCAGTTGTTTGTTGCGGTGATGATGAAAATGACGATAAATTATTCTTTTCTGTAAAATATCAGATTAGGTTATGTTTTAAGTTGTGTTCCAGTGACTGTGCTGAATAACATCACACAACAACAATTACACAATAATAATTCAAATCAATTACAAGTTTAAAATGTAAACACAGATTCTGTATTTATTTATACTCTCATGGTGCAAAAATAGTGCAAACCGGAAAAGTAACAATGTCTTCAGATGTGTTTCAAAATTACAACAGAGTACAACTGCAAATAAATCCTGATAAAGTAACAAACATGTTAAAGTAACCTGATAAAGTAAAGAAGTTTAGTGTGAAACAGTCAATAGTCCCACATACAGTCTTTACTGATAATTTACTGGTAAATTGCAGTTAACAGGTCATGTGTGAACAGAACCTTTCAAGTAAATCAGAGCTCCCAATTTACCAGTAAGACAGGTTGTAAGATAACCAGTAATTTACCAGTAAGTGCTATTTGTGAACGAAAAATATAGGATTACCGGCATTTAGAACAGACGAAGTCAGACAGCACTGACAGCTTCGGCCCAATCAGAACGTTTTTTTTATAGATGACGCATTAACCCCCGCACTGTTTATAGACCTTTCCACACATGTGCTGCTTGAAAGTCGAGCACACCTGAAGTTAACATTCACATTTCTTCACCAAAGTTGTTTCAAACAGCTTACCATCTATTTGCCAAATTGCCGACGTCCTTAGCACACCCTCTGTGATTTGCAGAAGGCCCTTAAAGCAGCCTAGGCGGATATGCAGCGAATATCAAACCTAAAACTAACTTTACCTCGCTCCTCTGTGAAGCCCTTATGTGCACACGCAGGTTCCGTTTGACGCCGCCTAACACAATGTTGTTTGGTCACGAGCAACTTTGCGACCGTCATCATTTGCCACAGACAAAATATGGACCGTGGACATTAAGTCATAACCCGCCATTGTTACAAATACATCACTGAGCTCAGGTAACTTCCGCTTTTTCTCAGAGTTTACTGGTATTTTAATATGTGTGAATGATGCCTTACTGGTAAAAAGAAGGAACGTCACTGAATGTGTGAACAGCACATTTTTGTATTTACTGGTAAATTCATTCTGGTACACCCATGGTAATAACAACAAGCACCTCCTCAGCCTCACGTACGCCTTCCGCCATGTTTGTTTTCACTCCGCACGTGAACAGTGAATAAGGCGCGCACAAACTACCTCATCAACTAGATTTATCATAGTTATCGTGAGGCGACAGATTTTCACCGCAAGGATAATTTTTGGTGGTATATCGCAAACGATAATATATCGCCCATCCCTACTAGCAACTCTTGTTTTTCCATTTACCTTGTTAAAGGTTTTCAATTTTTAAAACAAGAAGTAGTGTGCAGGTTCCTCCAAGGTCATACTGATAATGCATTACTGTCACAAGTTAAAATCAGAAGAGGGCTGTTTGACTGAATACATTCACATTCAACACTATTGTCATCCCTGATCTTACACACAGGCGTCATTTTAATATTCCCACTCTTCTATGTGTCAACCACACACATCTCCCTCTCTAGTTTCTGCACCTGCCATACGCTTTCTTACAGTGATAATGAGTATATTGATTTCTTGACAAATCACAAATTCCTGACAAAACAATGACAAACACTATTTATCCCCAAACTCCACAGTCATATCTGTGGTGAGAAGGACACGGTCGGACACTTGCTCATCCTGACAGGGGCACTCTATTTGAGGCTGCACATCTCATCATCACACGAGCAGTTGCAAGGCCGCAGACGCCTTCGTAAACATGGAGCGCGCGAAGATGCTATGCCACAAATTGGTGTTGTGTAGTGACATCCCTCCTGTCTCTTGGCTGTCTGGTCTCTGGTATGCGGCCCTCAAAGGAGGTGTTGAAAAATAAACAGCGCCTAGCAGGAAGGGAAACGAGTGCATTTACTTCCCACCTCGCGCATAGCTCGCGTGGGAAGTCTGAGCGAAGACGGTCCCCGGTGGGCTTGCTGGCAAACTGCGGAATTTTTGCAAGCCCCCCATCCTTCTAGCACTTGACAAATAAATGGGAACCACTGTTGACAGCTGTTTACAATGATGCAGAAGACAGCGAATTGCATTAGAAGAGTGGCACTCCTGACAGATATTGCCCAGAAAACACACAAAACAAAGGGGAGGAAAGCTATTTGAAGGTGCAGTGAGGAACAAGCTGCGTTTCTAATGCAGAATTTTACTCCGCACAAATCCCTCCTCCCCATACACCAAACACGGAGGTGGCACTTCACGAAATAAAACAACCAAGCACGTTTTGAAAGCACACTCTGTGCCAGGGGTTTGATAAGAGGGGACTAATTGCCACGAACCAAAGAACAGTACAGCTTGTCAGCATGGAGTATAGTTGGAGGTAAGGTCCATCCTGAGTCAGTATGCGTTGGTTAGATATTCTGTATTTAATTGAGCGGCCCATGGTACACTGGGGTGAGGCTAAGGGGAATTATTAAGCTTTAACCAGGGGCCTTCTGGGAAAAGGGCCCTAATCAGGAAGCTGGGGAGCAAGTGGCGGCTGATGAGAATTATGACGATTATGACATGTTAGCACATGTCTGTAGGACAAGTGGACAGACGATGAGTTAATCAAGGGCTAGAATAAATGGACCCCATGCTGTCTGGAAGCTACCCCCAGTCTCTTGTGTCAATGTCTTATTTTGGTCAGCATCTACCTTAATGATATGTATGTATATATGTGGTTTCAGGGCTTGAATTATTCATTGCACGGTGCCTCTTCTAACAACACACTTATATCATCTGGGCTACTTATAATCATTAGCAACAATCCAACATGTACTTGTATAAAACATTGACATTGAGCTTATTAACCTTGTACCCCATAACAGTCTCTATTGTATATACACAAATACAGGTACTTACTGTATATATTCGTATACTTTTGCTATTTCCAGTTTCATGCAATTTCATTGGCCCTGTACTTGTACAAGAAGAATAAAGTTGAATCTAATCGAATCTAAGGTTCATCTGTTTTCTCAGTAGTCAGTAGTAGAGTTATGGTCTGCCAAAGCTTCATAGACAAATCATTTCCAAAGGGTGTCACCAACGGACGACTCTCAAATGCCTCTGTGTACAATTGGATAGACCTAAAATCAATCACAGCGATGAAGAAGATAACGTATGCAGAGCTATATCAGACTTTTGCCGGATCCAGTCGTTAAGACAGCGATAACATCTTTTTTAGATATGAAGGCTTAGTGTTGTTTTTTGCTCTGGTTTTAACGAAAAGTTTAAATCAAATTGTACAAAATCTGCTTTACCGTCGCTGTGCTGTCATCATCTTGTAAAGGCCGCCGCAACATTTTTGATTGATTACGCAATTTCTCGCCATTAGAAATGGGCTTGAATGGCCTCTTTACCAGACTACTTGCAGAGCAAATCTAAATTTGCCGGAAGTTGTCTGGGTTTTCCCAAGCTAATTCACTTACATGAAAATAATACTGTGGAAGTGAATGGGGCTCATGAATGGTTTGTTTATAAACATTCCTCAAAATATCTTCATCCGTGTTCATCAGAACAAAGAAATTTTTTCCCTTTAAAGACTCTTAAGATCGGCAAACCATTCCAAAACCTAGAATAAAGGGTGATTTATACTTTTGCATCGGACCTACCCCATAGCATCTACGCCTTAAGTCACGTCTAGGACAACTCGGAGGTATCGTATACCGGAAGTGCACATTAAATAGCGTGAGCTTAGCCAGATAGCGTCTACTTCAAAATGCAAAATATACGTTAGCAGCCAATGTTAATTGTTAATGATTTGGGACAAATATGATGTTATTTAATGTTAAACTATGTGAGTGGCGCTCTGTGGCGCGACAGGGATTAGTGCAACTTCCTGAGTCGTAGCAAGGCACCACGGACAGGCGCCGGTGTGCGTACACTCATAGAAAACAATGTGCTAGATTTTTTTAGAACGGTGCGAAGCTGAGCTGCGTGTCCGGTGTGCGACCCCCTTTAGGCTACCGTCAGTTTTCATTTAAATTTCTTCGTCGTTGTTCGAGTTGACATGCAGTAACACATGCAGATCACTAGTAGGTACATGTCCACGGGCATGTTACAGTATCAAGGCAAAAGTCAAAAAAGCAGTAGCTTGTTGTGTACGTTGAGAGATATCGGCAGTAATAAAGGTAGCTAGACAGCAACTTTTGTTGCAGCTTGAGTTGTTTCCCTGGTCTATCTTTGTTTTTACCATGGCAAGTGGAAATGCATAACGTAAAACAGGCAGGGGTTTTAGCAGACCAATCACAGCGCTTACGGTCCACATTGAATTAACGTGTTGTTAAATTTTTGGAGAGGTGTGGATGAGGCTTTGCCCATAGGCTAAGGCGTATGGTACACTAATACACTCAATGCAGAAGTATAAATTGGACTTAAGATGTGCCTAATGACCCCCTTATAAACCCTCAATAGATAATGCTTTTTATGAACTATCCGAGTGCGTTTTATATCTTTAAATGAAACATTAAGACATATTAATTTGTTCTGTGGTTAAATCTTGTTCTTTGAGACCTGTCATTTAATACATGCAGTCTTACAATAAAGGTTAGCAATGTTAGCTGTGCACCGATACAATTTTCACATAACTTATGGCATAATCTGTAAATGACATTTTAGTGTTATAAACCCAAACATATTGGTTTTAAATGTTTAACATGTTTTGTTTTTCAGAGTGTACTCATTCAGTTATCTGTATGTCCCTTCATTAGACAGCCTCATGTGTTTCTTAGCGTCAGGCTAATTGATTGGACCTCTCATATGTTAATCCTCCATTGGAGGGAACAATACCCTTTGCGCTCAAATTTTACTTTTTTCACCCTATCACTAATAAAGCCAACCTCCCTGCTGATGGAAAATTGTCAGTTTACCTCAAGCTACAGGGGGCTTAGCAATCAGGCCTTAAAAAAGCACTGACAGGTTAACCTGCTGTGCACAGGGGTCTCTGGGGACCGGCCTACACTAGAGTTTTACATGCAACGCTTCTGTTTGCCAATGAGAGACGCGCCATATAATAGAGTTGTTACCAGCCACTTGACTTTAACCTTTGCTGATCCCAAGAAAAACTGACATGCTATAAACTGCTCTATGCTCTCTTATTTTAAGTTGTGCACTACTTTGTTTAGCTCCACTATAACACTGTTAAGCAATGAAAGGTAAAGTCAGGCAGATGCATTTCGGTTTTGGGAATAAATGAAAGAATGGTAATGGGACTTCATTATTATTTAACATAGCAAAACTTTTCTACATCAAATTGAAATTCTATTTAAAAATTGTCATGCTTTAAAAAAAAAGACATTAAGCAAATTATCGCCTTTTCGAGTAATTGTTATGTCTCGCGTATAAGGTTTTCCAGGCCTAATCCAGAACCCTTTACACATTAGCTTATCAACTAAATCCCATTTTGCTATGGTCCTGTCTTAGTAATGGCTTTTAGTGGGACAGTTTAGGGTTTCTACAGCTTTTAAACATAGCCTGAAACAATAGAAAGCAAATCCATATGCTTGCTCAATGTGAAATGACAGCACTCACGACTCTTTAGTGTTCACTCTCAAACAACACATTGTGCGAAAAGAAGTCTACAGAAAATGTAAAATGCCTTTCATAGATATCCATAAAAGATTTGATCATTACGCCTATAAAGCAGTAAGTTCTTTTGTGATCAAGTCATTGCTTATTCTGTATTTTACCCAGCCAGTGTGTATTTTCATGTTTTTCAAAGCCCATGCTCTGCCAAGGGTTTTCCTAATGACAAGCATTGAGCATTACTAACAACCAGCCATTAAAGCCATAACCACAGTGCATTACAAACTCCTCTTGTGTAGTACAATAGATCTGCATTTGAGAACTGAGATAGCAGCAAAATTAACATTTATTGGTTTTCGCTTTCAATACAGTTTTCTAAATCCTAAAAGGTTTAACAGGCACTTCACAGATCTGTAGTGATAGCATTTAAAATATATTGACTTTTAACCTCTATGACAGAATTACATTCTGCATTCCTTTTGAATTGTGTCTTCTAATATCCCTTGCCAGCAATATCAGATGAATTCAGTAAAGACATAGTACAATTTTAATACATAAAATACTATTTTATCTACACTGAATAAAGAATATTTAATGTAGCCTATGACGTAGCGTCCGGTCAGTGTCCTGACCGACTGATTTGCCTGAAATGCAGGTAAGTAAACACCGGTTATATAGTTAAGTTTATTACTTACCACAAACATCTTCCCTTAATCCACTGTTGATGTTGTCGAAGTTTGTGGTTGTTGGTCGTGGAGTCGTCAGGTTCACGCACCTGACAACTTTATTTTTAGCTCTGCTTCGGCCAAGTAAAATACAGAAATACTGTTAACATTGAGTGGCTTTACCTTCACAACTAAGGCTGATAGATCAGCTTAATAAAACTTAGGCAATAGAAACGTTTTACGTTTTTCTCCTTTGTTTATGTCGAAACATTGACAAACTGCGCGTGCACGTAATATACGCAGGTGTTTTATCACGCGGAGCAAAATCGGAGCAATAGGCAAAATATGCGCAGCTTAAATTATGCTTTATTATTTAAATGCGTTGTCAAATAATTAATTCGTGCATGAAGACACATTTTGTAAATATATATAAGAAACAGTATAGTATTACATTGTTTTTGCATATAGATATTTCTGGCTGGTGTAGAACCTTATTGTTGACTTTTATTATGAAACTTCCTTTTGCCCGTTTAAGATGCCACCGTCATTTATTTATTTTTATTTTTTCACCTTCATATATATAAAATGGTGTGTTAGAAATACCTAGATGATAAACTGTTTACTACCTTAATACATAAAAAATTAAATATAATTAAAAAAAATTAAAATTCATTAAAAACACCAGAAACTGAGCTGACCAGATCTTTTCAAGTGTAAGTGATATAGAAACACAGATTTTTTTCCTGAGGTTAAATTGTACTTGTTCAACAACACATGAGTCAGTTTGTTTTTAGTACATCATAGGTGAATGAACATGGGTCACATGACAATAAAACATGCCAGATGCAGTACATCCAATGAAGTATATATGCTGCACCCATGCATACTATATAAAACATGCTATTTTAACAGTCAAGGAATAGGCATTCAATTTCATTCGGTGCGTGCTTTCACAGTATGCGATTTTGAATGGAGGGACTTATTGCAGACGTAATGAGTTGTTTTAACACTTTAGTGCAAAGGAAAATACGAACAACTGGCTAATAAACACCTCCCCTTGCCCTGCCATGTTGATCCAGTTGTTGATAGTGATTCCCAGGAATGTCTCCCCTGAGTGCAATTGTCTGTCACTTAATTAGCTTAAGTTTAGCACCACATGCTCCTCAGGTGTGTATGCGTGTGTTGTGCATTTGCTCTTGCGTGCTAGCGTCTTTGTAAGTAGGTGTTTGTACACACAGCACTTGTTCATTGTTTATTTTTTGACATGTGGATGTTTTTGTTTATGTGTAAATGGCCAAGGGACATACCTTCACATTCATTGTCAGAACCCTGATAGGGTTTTTCTGTTTGTAAGATGAATCACATTTGCGTGATACTTTGCTGCTGCTCTTTGGATAAGTGTGCATATGTACATTTCAAATAAAAAATCACCAGAGAAACAGTTGCTATGCTTTACTGGTAATGTGCTGAAGAGAAGAAATTCTGCTGCTTTACCAATTCAGATGAATTAATATGCAACTCCAAATTTTGGACTGTTGAGGGCTCTAACCTGATGCTGTGCTGGGATATTCATTGCATCCTTCTAGTCAATTCATTGAATTGTCCCAGTCTTTCTAGGGGGTCCGCTAGAATCCATCCATGAATGTATAAGCATTGTCAGACTTGACCAAACTGCATTTTCTGTCTTCTACATCAATCAATTCATTGTGCTTAAAATATACACGGGGCTGTTTTTCTTTATAATTTTGTATACCGATGCCGCCGGTTGATCAAGTGGACATCTATTAGACTTCTTCATGTATTTTTGGTCTGTTTTATTAAATTTTGTATCTCTCCTTAGGCCTACTCTCTTTTCATGTTCGCTTCGGCGAGAGGAGCTCACTTGAAAAAAAAATGCGTCGCATTTCATTGGATGCGAGTGTGCGTTTCTCCTGTTTCTCATCTCCGTTCAGGTGCCGGTAAAAATGGCGGCCTGTGGCTGTTCCTGTTTGGCTGGGCCGCCGTAACAAAAGCCAGTGTAATATAGAAGCGGTCACAGAGGCCATAGTCCAGACGGGGAGCCCAAGCTGTGCTTCTGAAAGGGCCCGAGCCCGGCTGCCGCGGCGGCTTAAACATACTCCAAATTCAAACCCCCGGAAAAGAGAGAATGAAGGCTGAAGAGAGGGAGAAAGAGACAAAAAAGCGGGCAAGAAGAGAAGGCGACTGTTGTTTGATATCCCACATTAGCCGGTGGGTTTTACGGCTGGTACGCGGGCGTAAATGTGGCTGGGGCGGCTGCCGCACAGATATCAAAGGGGGCCGGCGGCGTCTGGCTGCGCTTGCGGCGGCTGCTGCAGGTGGCCCCTAGATTCAACCCTCACCACGGGGAGGCAGCTCAGCCCAGCCTCAGCCCAGAGTGAGATAGAGAAAAGAAAGAGAGTAAGGGAAAGAGAAGGCAAATACAGGCTTTAAAAGAAAACAAGAGATTGAGAGGAGCGGTGGTCCGGAGGCTGGGCTGGTGAGGTAGATGGTAAGAGAATTAAATTATTGGCCTCCTCATACCCTGATCTGGTGGGCCACAATTGAACCTCTAAAACCAGAAGGGTAAAAGATTAGGATAACTTAAATTAAAGATTTAAAATGAGACAAATGTAGTATTTTGCTATGCGTTGTCCAGTTCATGCAATAGAAATTCATATTTTCTTTGAATTAAAGTAATTTCATCCATTTGTTTATACACTTAATTTGTTAATACACCGTCTATATTTTCATTGTCATGGCAGGGTGGATAAGGCTCAGCCACTGTTAGTGTTGTGTATGGTGAGCTATAGATTATGAGAAAATTTGTGCGGAAGAATTAATTATTTAACAAAACTAGAAACAACAAAAACACAGCAGGGGGCAATGCAGTGCACCAGAGAGAGGGACGGTTCTTATGTTAAGTGAGATTATTCTGTCTTACTAAAATATGGTATGAAAATGGCTGACGCTTTCACATGCTTAATGCTTGCTGAATACACCACAATAAATTATATCTATTTATAATAGACAGAAAAAGTTTCCATGCATCCATTTTTTATTTATTCAAATATAGCAGTCATTGTAGAAAAAATAATACAGAATATTCATAGGAAAAGTAGCATACCTATGAAATCAGTGTATTGATGATTTGGCATTAGGTTCAGGTAAAGCCGATCTTGGCTGCATTTCCATTTCTCAGAAAACAGTTGATAATTAGGGTCATTTATGTTAATTGTGTGTTGGAACCTAATGTCATACCAATCATACATACTCTGTCCTCACAGCTGTGTTCTCCTTAAAAGGCTGAATAACAGACACTGTACATTTTTTCTTAAAAATATTTGTATAACATTTACATAAACAGTTGCCATGTAATACTTTTATAGTGTGCAACGTTTAAAGTATCTTGCCAGAATGGAATAAAATGTAAAAATTTAATGGACGAATTGTTGTTCACAAATTTTTTAGATGTACTTATGCATTTTTCATGTTATTTTTCATTACAATGTAATTGTCTAGAAAATCGTTAGTCTAAAGTAAAAGGCATTCATATACTTTTTTTGTCTTGCTTGCATCATCATAATGCAATGGGAGATAGTTCTCATTATCAAAGGTCACACAAACATCTTGATTAGGTTATTCAAAAGGTGACAATTGCTCTATAAATACTGCCATAATATTTTGTCTGCATCATACAGATGCTCCATCTAAATGTGCTGCCAGTTTCGTAAATTACGGGCCAAAAATTCATATCTGAAAATAGAAGATAATTCCTCAATTTATATCAATTATTTTACAATACCTATTATTTCAAAGCAGTTAAAGAATAGTTTCTTACAAACTCGGATGCCTGGAGATGCATGTGTGACAGGTGTGTGATTAGGGGTGGTTTCCCGAACAGAGATTATCTTAAGCCAGGACTAGGCCTTAGTTTAATTAGGAAATATAACTAGTTTTAACAAACATGCCTTACTAAAAACATTACTTGTGTGCATTTTGAGACAAAACAAAGGGCCCTGATGTATTTTAAGATATGTCAGAGCGCGTTGTTTTCAGTTTGGACAGCTCTTACATTTATTTTAGTCTAAGACTAGTCTAATCCCTGTCCGGGAAACCGCCACATTGGGGTGGTTTCCCGGACAGGGATTAGACTATTCCTAGTCTAAAACATTTTTAAGAGCTGTCCAAACTAAAAACAACTTGCACTTACATATCTTAAAATACATCAGTGCCCTTTGTTTTGCCTCAAAATGCACACAGGTAATGTTTTAAGTAAGGCATGTTTGTTAAAACTAGTTATATTTCCTAATTAAACTAAGGCCAAGTCCTGGATTAAGCTAATCCCTGTCCGGGAAACTGCCCCATAGAGTTTAAGCAGGTCTACGCCTCTTTACTTTCTTTTAAACATGCTGTTTTACTGCGTCATCTTTGCTATCTTTTTTGTCAAAGCCACTGTGTTATAAGCTAGTGGTGTTTCAAAACTGTCGCATTATTGTGGTGATCTTCTGATTTGTCACTCGGCAAACCTCACGTTGACTCTTACCTACTGCATTCAAAATGCGTACATACTCAAATCAAGTTTTATGGTTGCGCTCTCATTGCAGCTGTAATACTGTAATACCTGGCTCTCTGCATTAACCTTTAACAGTGATATTTAATTAAAGGTTTAAAGGGCACCCAACACCTGCACCATGCTCTGAATGCAGCCTCTGCCGCTAAGTGACGGCACGGCTAAGGACTGTGGCAATTAGCATGACCTTAAAACCGGCACGGACGCTCTCCTGCCCATGCTGTGCAGAGCCTTGCCTGCCCCATGGCATGCTGGGGCGATCGAGATGGCCCCCAAGCTGACATGCTTCCCTGCCGCAGCGAGTGGAACCGGCCCAGGGGTCACTGGGGCAGATAGGTCCTATGGGAGGGAACGGGATGGGGCCCTGTGCCCTAACTTAAAATTAACACCACTTGAAGCCCCCTGAAGGAAATCTAACATTAAGTTTGATAGTAGAGTCACTGTATCACAGTTAAATTAATGCCTTAAGAGGACCAGTCTGGTTTTTGGAAACCAGGCTACAGGGCTTTTTTTGTTGTACAACCACTTCCTGTAAATTCAATTCATAACTTGAAAACGTCTGTCAAGAAATGTATTTACAAATTTGACATTCATTATTAATACTCAGTGTGTAACTGAAGTGGAATCTATCGCTTCTGTTTGATGGAATCATGTTCACAAAACTTTAATGTAAAATCACCACCACCCAAAAACACCCCCCTCATGCATACACCAATCCCCCGCCCCCTGCCAGGTCAGGAGTTCTAGTAGACCCTGGGTTTGCAGAGCCAGGGGATCATGCTGTGCTAATATTTCTGTTAGCTTGGATGGCTCGCTGACATGTTGTTTATTTGGATTAGCAAGTTGTTTTTATCAAAATCAATACATGGCGCAGGGAAAAAAAGCAATGATTGAAATGCAGGGCTTTGCATTGGCCAAGTGCACCAATCTGTCTTGACATGAAGAAAATGTGTTGACATTGTGTGGTGAAGCGGATGAGAGTAAGAGCAGGTGGAGAGAGAGAGAGAGAATGCTACTTTTTCAAGCATAGTTTGCATCTCCAAAAGATAGATGTCTTTATTGGCACACAACGGATGTGTATATCGGTGCAACAATATTTGTGTCCTAACACTACAAAGGCTTCTGGGATTCTAGTCAGGTTTAATAAAAACCTTGGCTAAAAGTCCTCTTTTGTGTAGTAAAACTCTGATATTGGATGCCAAAACAGTGAAGGATCCCAAAACCTATTCCTACCCAGCAAGGGGTACGTTTAAAAGACATCTAATAGCTGTCCAATCAGACATCCAGGCTAAAACAATGCAAAATATGAAGACTTCTAACAGTAGCCCAAAAAGAATTGAAATAAAATAAATAAACAAATGAAACCAAATACTTTGTATTCACTGTTGACTTTGCTTACATGATGAAATATACATCTCACAAGTTATTTTGGCAAAAACAACATTTACGTTTAGTTTGGCTATTAGTGGTTTACTCATAGTCGGACTAGATCGCTATTGCTTGCTGGGTAAGTAGCAGGCCAATGCTGCTTATCAATGGGACAGATACTCAAGCACACTCGCCAGAACGACGCAAATACATTAATCCGTGCTGGTTGCAAGGATGTGCTTCAAAAATTCACAGTGAAGCGTAGCGAGCGTCGTTCTAAAATAAACATGAACGCCAAACTGCTTTCGGCGGATCACTTACCGTTTCACGGCACCGTGGGATAAGCTAATGAAATATCATCAGAGCTAAATGTAAGCTAAATGGAGGGGAAAGAGTTGAATATTCACGTTCATTTTGATGACAGCTGGGGGAGCCCATTCACTCATCACACATTGATATTCATTGGCTTCTTCTCCCCTCCTTTCTCCTCAGCCTCAACAATCAACAGCCTTAGCACCTTTTGTTTTAATTTAATTAAAGGTGCGATTGCCAGGGTGAAAACTTCATTTGCAAACGTGCAGGGGGAGAAAAGCCACAGGAAGGGTCATAAACAGCAAAGAAAGAACAATTAGCCATGTCCAAACTGACCGGCAAAATAAACAAATGAAACGCCACAACGCGGCAGAAAAATACTAAAAAAAGAAAAACAAAGACGTAACCTTGGTCATGCAATGGTGCTGGAATTCAGAAGCGCTCTAAAGGTGCAGCAGGTAGGGAATAATGAGTTGATTTGAGATTCAGCCCTGGTTCTCCTCTCAGCTCAGGCCCCCAGGCTTCTCTCTCTTTCCCCACATCTCAGCCAGCTGTGCTGTAGGACAGGCTTATCTTGAGAGGGACCTCTGTGTAGCCAAAGGCTCCTGGCCTGCCCTGATTAAAGGAGCGCTGCTTTTTACCCATGCTGTGGCTAGATCAATGCTGAGATGCTTTCAGCCTGCCTATATGAATTTCAATATTTCCATATCTCAGTTCTTGCCTTGTTGCACTGTTAGATCATTATTAGGGGAGCTGGCCCTACTCAAGCTGTGTGCCATTAAGCAAATGAAGCTAGCCTGGTGAGGATGAGTGGCATCTCTTTCTATTTTCTTTTTTAACAGGGCACTAAAGAGCTCTGTCATCTTTATCTTTTATCTCAGAGCTCACCGGTACTTCTTTCTTCTGGTGACCTGCAGATCCGGCATCACTCTGCGGAGTACGAATAGAGCTGGAACCAAATTTCCATGTATATTATTTTTGTGTTGTTTTTAACAGCAGCTTTGTCTAAAACATTTTACAAGGTGCTATTCGTTTGATACCATTTGTATGTTTCAATATGATCTGCTTTCTTCCCAGTGACGTTGGGTTTAGGGATGGGTCATATGCTATATGTTATTAGAATTGTGCATTTTTGTATG
Organism: Misgurnus anguillicaudatus; assembly: GCF_027580225.2. Classification (NCBI taxonomy): domain Eukaryota; kingdom Metazoa; phylum Chordata; class Actinopteri; order Cypriniformes; family Cobitidae; genus Misgurnus; species Misgurnus anguillicaudatus. Next base: position 25,742,894 of record NC_073353.2, read on the forward strand.
ATTTACTTAAAATCACACAAATTATCCACATCTTACACTCTCAGTAAGATTGGTACACAATCTGTCATTAGTGAGGAATCCATTCAACAAGTGCACCTTTGTACCTAAAGGTACCTCAAAGCTACATATTGGTATGTCAAATGTACATATCTGTGCCTAAGTGGTATTCTTAGGTTTTCTTCTGACAGTGTATAATACTTTCAAATATGGGTTGTTACATAATTTTTTTAATTACTGCTGATGAAAAACTTTTAAGACTGACTACATGTAATCCCCCCAGCACAGTTTAACTCACGCAAGTGAAAGAAAAGTACTCCTCAATTCTTGTGCAAATGAGGTCAATTGGCAGTGACCACTATCATAAGAAGGTGAAATTTGCAATGGCAATGGCCCTAGTCAAATAGGTCACTTGAGTTTGCCACAGGAGCTGTAGTGGAGGTTAATGGTGCTTGCGTTCAATTGTTTGGTGATTTTATCAGCGGTGGTTAACAGGTTGGGAGCAACAAAGCCTTAAGCCAAAGACCTTAGATGAGCAGATAATATTGCTTAGATCACATGTACACCTTGTAGGAACACCAATTTGTGTCGTCAAAAGGTTTGTTATTGGTTTGTTACTCAAACTACGTTCAGAAACATGACCCTGTGTGGATCCTGGTGCGTCCCACACAGCATACACTTACATTACATTTAGTCCTACTCATAAGTTTTAAAAATTGCCAGTTATTTGTTATATGTGGCTTTAATATAAAAATAAAACCTATACATATTCACAAAACAGAACATTTTGGATATGTGAGACAGATCATTTGGTTTGAATAATAAAATGTATTAAATCAGTAGTTCCCTTTTGGAGATACAGTTCTGTGCAAAAGTCTTAGGCCACCATCACCACACTTGTTGTTTTAGAAGTTTTAATGTCCATTGATTCATATTTATTTTATCAATCTATTAGGTACAAACAGAAAATACAGGAAATATGTGCAAAAAATAAATAAATAAATAATTTTCATGACTAAATTGTCAGTGTTTAGTGTTACCTCTGTTGGCACTAAACACATCTTCAGCGTTTTTGAGCAGAATGAAGTAAAAAGACTAATTTCTTTAAAAGTAGACATTAGGATTTACTTTTATTTAGGTTTAAATGATCCTGCAGTTTCCTGCTATAGCTCAAGTATAAGGGAAGTTTACCCTAAAAACTTGACACATCAGTTTACATTTTTATACAGTTTTTAATACCATATACACATTTTCTGTAACTTCTGAATGTATTCTATTAAAGAGACTGAGAAACAATTATATATGTCAAATATAATTGTGGCATGGTGGCCTAAGACTTTTGCACAGTACTGTATTTATTTAAGGCATTTTCTATATCAAAATGCAGTATCAAAGTAACAGCAGTTTCTTTGGATCATAATTTTTGTATTGTAAAATGTCATAAATGTTACAATAATCATGCTCTAACCTCTAAGCCCATTATTATTTATTTTACTTGGTTGTTCTTTAGTCTGAGATTAGCTTACTGGCAAACACTATGCAAAACGAGGCACATCTTAAAACACAGATATGAGAAAATGTGAATGTGGAAGAAAATATTATGCATGGAAGGTCACTGGCTTAAACCAATAGCTCATTTAATGAAAAATTTATCACAAATGTCTAGCATCAGTTATAAGACTGCCACCAGATGCCTACACACAATTATTGAGTCTTTTGCATTGAGCTATGTATGTGTTTATACTTTTTAAAAATACTGTCTGTAAAACTGTGTGTCTAGTTTTCAGATTCTGATTTATGTCTTTGGCAGGCTGTAAATCATAAATTTAACTTTATCCAAAGTGACTTACACTGGGGAATCGAACCCAGTCCAATGCAACATTAACAAACATTATATTTATGCATTTGGCAGATGCTTTTATCCAAAGCGACTCACTTTTTATCAGTATTTGTGTTCCCTGGGTTCGAACCCATGCCCTTTTGTGCTGCTAACACAATTCTGTACCACTGAGCTATACATGAACACTGAGCTAAATATAAGCAAACCTGGTTTGGAATTCCTGCAAACCTAAATCTGGTAGCACACTCGACAGAAGTCCATAATTCCCAAGATTTTATAAATTCTGTTCATTGGTTGTTGATTAATTAAATATTATTTCAGAATCTGTATGCTTAGATATACAGTTGAGAGTGTAGTACTCTTGCTTAACACAGTAACCATGTTTAATTCTATCCTGCATAATTTAAATCAATTCTACAGACACACCACCCACCATGTGTGAAAATACATGTAAGTCTGCAGCTGCAGTCTTTGGCCGACGGCCTGACTTCTAGGTTAATTTGGTCTGGACTCCCACACCTTTATCAAGTGTGCCATCCAGCCTTCCAGCTGTCTGAAAAGAAACCTGGACTCAGGTCAAGCCCTCAGCGGTTTAGTACTGGAAATCCTCACTTCTGCTCTTGACATGTTAAAAAGGCCATTTTCACCCATTGTCCAGAGAAAAGCAGGAGGAAAAGACTCTCTGTAGGCGTAAATAACTGTAAACATCCAGGTAATAGAGGCTCCATTGTGTTTTTTGGCCATGGCTGTTACCTTGTTACCTTGTTTTTATGTTAATAATCGGACTCTCGCCATCTAGCGTGGGCTGTCTTTTTGTATGCGTAATTGTTGTATTCCTCAAAAATAAAAATATATAAAAAAGGGGGAGTTTGGGGTATTTTTGCCCCTGTTACCTAAGGGGATTTTACCCCACCCTGCCCAATTTTCACCTTCCTCTGTTTACTCGCAGTCTTCTCTGTGTCACAACATTTACATCCCTTTCCTTTTGCTTCAATTTGTATGTGTTAGATAAGAAAAAAACTGAAAGAATAAAAAATCCCTAATAGAAGAGCTGTCCCCCTGCAACAAACCCATCCGCGGCCCAGCCAATTGCCATTCATGGCAGAACAAACAGAAATCAAATGGGAAATGTGCTTTTAGCTTTTAATTCCAGTCCTAAAAGTTTCCAGCTGCTTGCATAATTATTACCTTGAAAAGAGTAGAAAAATGGCGGGTTAATTCACACAGTGGCTTGATCTTTTTGTCTTATTCTCTCTTATTCCATGCCTCATTTTCTCTTTTCTCCACCCTGAACCACAACAGGTAAGCTCTACTATTAAACGAAGGCCTTTTTTAGTTGAAAACCCTCTGGCCTGCCCAGATTATTCTTAGTCGGATCTCTGTTTCCTGTCGGTATGAAGGAGGTGCACCTTGTGCATATGGAGAGGAACAATATAGCCTTGTCCCAGGTTCCTCTGACCCCCTGCGCTGCCTGTCAGTCTGCGATTGTCATGCAAGTTCTTCTTGAGGAACAAAAGACCCCGATGGGCTTTGTGGCCCACCAGGACCCTGGTATTGTTATTGGGTCCCCTGGGAGTATTTGCTCTTGAGTCTGTTTTATGACCTGTAGGACCTTGATGTTTGATGGATTTGTTAATCTGAGTTATATTGCTTCATTAAGTAATCTTGTCGAATTCCATGTCTGTAGTTGGTTGATTTATTTCTGATTTACATTAATGTTTAAAGGCTGCCACTGTGGGAACATTAAATAATGTTGGCAGATGTATCTGCTACATGGATTGTAGACATATTAGTTTGCCCACATATGTAGAGTGTTAGTGGTTTGTGGTGTGCATAGTTGTGTGTATATGTTTTACATAGGGAGACGTGGCCTTGTCTTATTGTTAAAGCTTGTGTGATGGATGGCTGTGGTCGCACATGATCTCAGCTCCTGCTGGAGAGGGCATGGAACAACCGGGCTTCATATTGTCCTTGTTCTGGGTAACAATGGGCCACTTGTGGGTCTGACACTCATCACCTGTTAGTCAGCCTCATTCGTATGAAAATTCCACCCTGCTGTAGTTCCAGCACTGTAGGTGCTTTTTTCTCCAGGCATGTATGTTTATTTAGACAATGGCAGCTATCACAAAGTGACACTTGTAATTGAGAGCTTTTCATTCTGTTTCATAGCAGGTCGAGATAGATGTCTTTCAGAGATGAATGCATTCTACGCCTCCCATTGACCTGCTAAAGTTAAAGACAAACATTATGTGGACTTCATTTGTTATTATCTATATTATTTTTAGAATGCCATTACATAGGTACAGCCCAGTTAAGTACATATTTTGCTCACTTGTGTTTCCTGAATTTCTGCTCTTTTTAACCATTTAACGGATTTGTATGTTCATATAATTCTAAAATAAAAGTAAACATCCCCTATATGCAACTAATAAAAATTGTAATAATCTTAAGTAAAAAAACTATAAATAATAATATGCATTTCGGGTGGATTTGGCAATTGGTAAAGCATTGCGTTTTGCAGGTCATGGGTTCGATCCCCAGAGTTAGGCTGGTGGGGAGTTAGGCTGGTGGAGGTGACTGACAGCCTTACTGGCCCTGTTGTGCCTGGCAGATGTGAAGGTGTCACGGTAGTGATGAATTGTTTACACTCACCTGTCTGCCATGTCCTTCAACATCGGGGGGATAGGCCCGAGCGACGGGAAAGGGGTGGCGGCACTGCCACAGGGTCAACAATATCTTCAGGAGCGTGTATGAACAACTGCGGCAAGCGTGTCAAACATGGATTTTCACGCACAAACACTCACTGGTGTGGAAATTTTCAGTATGGGCATGTTTTGTATATAGGCTTGGTGTTTGTCTGTTTTCTCTCTGTGTCGCTGGTTGGCAGTGAATGGTTCGTGTCCTACGCCGTAATTAAATTCTTTTGTCTGAACGGAAATGTTTTAGGAAATGAAATGCATTTCGTACAACTTTTCTTAGTCCCGCTGGGAAATTAGCATCTTAATGAGTGTGTTGTTTACCTAAAAATGGAAGGGATATTTTGTCTTCACGCTGCTCATACAATAATAAAAAATAAACAACCAAAAATAGAGAATAAAATATTAATGCATGGCAACGTGTTTGGATAAACCCAACCCACGACCCATGTTTGTCCATGTCAGAGTCACTAAAGTAAGCTGTCCCATATACGTACACATCTACAAGAAGTACTGAACATGCCAAGACAGAATAAGACAAAACACCAAACAACAGTATTCAGTTCGACTGACATCTCAATAAAGATGATGTCTACTTGATTAGAATGTCTCCCAAAACCATATTCGCTCGATTCTGGTGTGTCATATCACCATGGCCCGATTTCACCCCGCGTGCTGTCAACCATCATGTTTTAATCCGCTGCATCACTCCAGAGTCATACGCTATTCTATTTTAACTGCTTCTGCCGGGGCTATTCTCCCCATTGTTGATTTATTCATTATTAACAACCGTTTCCCCCTTTCAGATCAATGTTGCAAAGCGGCCCCCTGAAAACGTGGACGGGAGCTCTCTTCAAAGTAGCCATGCTCGAGTATTCAGCCATCTGTGCTCAGACGCACAGCAGTATCTGCATTAAATAGCCCCCATGGTAACAATCCACGGAAAAGCTATCTGCTCCGTGATACGTTCAAACCTCATTGACTGTGAAGGGAGACGCATCAAAACTATTCTGCGTTGCTATGGCAATGGAGACCTCAATAAGTTAATCTTTGCCATTTTTTTCCTCCTTTTTTGTGCCAGGCTCAGTGGTAGTGAAACATGTGTGTGCGTATGTGTGTTTGTGCTATTCAGAGGACTTGCCCCCCACCCCAGCATTTCCACACAAGTTGGTGTAGATGGACGAAAAGCTATATGAATGATGCAGGGGGTGAGAACATAAACGTAGAGTAATAGTTGTAATTTACTTGGAATTTGAATACATTTTAAATCAGCTATACAATCAAAATTCGCTTGTCAGTGTAACATTATGGTGTCTTATGGTGCATTTTTCCTGCATGCACTCATAAATAAAAGGATCTAAATGGGTTCTTCACAGCTATGTCATAATAAAAAGTGTTTTTTGTTCAAAGGTGCCTAAAATAACAAATTCTGGTCTTTTTTTATAGTCTGAAGACACTTACTCCACTATGTGCAACAGAAGGGTTCTGTGGATGTTGAAGGTTCTTTGTGGAACAATGCAATCCGACAAGGACCATTTTTATTACCGTTAGCGTAGTACAGTACTAATATAATCTTTGAGCAAAACTGTTACATGCACACACACTGAGGGAATACAAATGTGTGCATGAGTCGGTGAAGTATGGGTTTGATCACATAGGCTTCGAGCAAAGTTCCCTTGATCTTCATGCTACCACGGCGAGGAAAGTGAATCCGTGAATGGACATACTCTTAGGGAATATCAATGCAGCGCTGGTCATCTCTACCGCAAATTGTAATTCCCAACGTAGCTCACAGGCAAGGATTCCGATCCAAAATCGAAACCACCAATTCCCCCATGGAAATCCCAATCTTTGATTCAAATAGTCTGACCACTGATGGGGAATGAGGGGTCAGATTTTAAACATAAATATGTGCTAATGCGCAGTTTGTGAAAGCTGGGATTTATTGCTATTCTAATCATTCCGGGTGTTGTTAGCTGTCGTGATGTGTTGCGGCCTCTGTCGAACACAGCTGCGCTAATGTAATTCTGCTGAGATGAAAGAGACCGACCGGGTAGTGCGGTTTACTGTTGCTGTGAAACATGGACAGAACGCAGCCAATTAGATCTGCTAAAGTGACATGATCAAGCAGAAATACTGTGTGTGGCTTTTTAATGGCTGAACTCGACTCTGATGCCGGATCACTTTAATGGCTGCCATATGCCATGTTTGGCTTGGCTGGTTTCCCGCAAGATGTTGTGCTTGTATTTTGCGGCTTTTAAGATTTTTGCAGAATTTCTCTCATCTCTTGTTTAATGTTTCACAATGGTGAATGTGAATGTGTAAGAAAACCTCACGTGTCATATTGACAAGTTTTGTATGGATCCACCAGGCATAAATGGAGTTTCCAACTGTTTCGTAAGAAAACTGACTTTTTAGCAGTAAACCAAACAAGAAATCACATGACATCTTTCAGACCCTACTGAAAAATCCAGCTAAGACCAGCATACGCTGGTGAGCTGGTTTTAGCTGGTCTCCCAGCTTGGTTTTAGCTGGTATTGCTGGTGTAGCAAGCTGGTCTAGCTGTGTTTTGGTCAATTTTTAAGCTGGTCTAGCTGGACTTAGCTGGTCATGCTGGAAGACCAGCTGACCCACCAGCTTGACCAGCTTTGCCGGACTGGGAGGACCATCTTAGACCAGCTACTGCCACCTTAAACCAGCTAAAACCAGCTACCAGCTTATGCTGGTCTTTGCTGGATTTTTCAGCAGGGGAGACTACGATTGTTAAGGCTTAAATTCAAACACGCACAATATTTTAGTATACGAAGCACAATAGAGAGGCCGCAAGTTCGAGTGCGTTTGATATATAAAACAAAGCACACACCTCCATTTGCACCACGAGTGTCAGGTATGCAGTTATTATTATGTTCCTTGCCTTTAGGGGGGTCATCAGCCCCCCTGCCCTATTGTGCCCTATTTAAAAGGGTTTGTCATGAATGTGAGAGAGGGTCTTTTCCCCTACTGCTCTCCCCTGGAAATGGAGATGTAATGACATTTGCAGCTAAAAGGAACTCATTCACAGTTTGTACAGTTTAGGAATTCAAATGAAGTGTTTTCTCGTGCTGTATTGCCTGAAGGAACAGGCAAGAGAGGAAAGCAGATTTCTGAGGATTAGTTCTCCTGCTTGTCTTTATTATGTTAAGAGACTGTAGTAAATGGTGATGGAGGGAAAAGTGAGGTAAAGTAAAGGTTGTGTGTTTGGGAGGGGGCACCCGCAGTGCCTCAGTGACACGATAGCAAAGTGATATCAGACACAGTTTATACACACACATGCTGTAGTCAAGTCGTTCACGGCCATTGGCTGCGAAACACCTGTTTTCAGTGTTAGAAAAGCCGCTGTCAGCCCTCCACGGTCTCTCTGTGGTTTGTTTTTGGTAAATAGAGACCTGTAAAGGAAAGTGAGTGACGTTTGGGAGAGCTTGAACTTTTAATTGTGCTTAATTTGTAAAATGTCACAACAGAGCTCACTGTTGGAAAAAAATGTGCCGTGAAAGAAGAAGATTTCTCCCTTCTCTACAAAACAGGGTTATTTTATTAGTTGACTCTTTCAATTTTTAACACATTGTCAGTGTTATTATTAAATTGTTCAGCTCCCCTTGAGTCAAACATTAGATTTTTACAATTTTGGAATCCATTCAGTCGATCTTCGGGTCTGGCGCTACCAATTTTAGCATAGCTTAGCATAATCCATTGAATCCGATTAGACCATTAGCATCGCACTCAAAAATGACCAAAAGGTTTCGATATTTTTTCTATTTAAAACTTGACTCTTCTGTAGTTATTACACAGTGCCCGAAAATAGTCCCCTGCTATTGAAAGTTACCAAGGGGACTATTTTCAGGTACTGCATAATATTATTGCACCTGCTGCAGCCATGTTACAGCAGCAAAATCCTTGATAATTATGCCGGAAGTAGAGTATAGTTCCTAGCCATACTGGTCTAGAAAATTGCAACTTTAAATTTTCCGTCAGCCTTTGTACACGATGTAACTACAGAAGAGTCAAGTTTTGAATAGGAAAAATCTCGAAACTCTTTGGACATTTTTGAGCGCGATGCTATTGATCTAATCAAATTCAATGGATTATGCTAAGCTATGCTAAAAGTGGTACTGCCAGACCCGTAGATTGGCTGAATGGATTCCAAAAAGGTAAAAATCCAATGTTTTCAGGGGAGCTGGAAAATGAGCCCTTTTTTTAAAAAAAAATGGAGAGTCCCTTTAATTTCATGGTGAATTCAGGTGAATTTGGCCAAAACTTGACACAATTTACCTGAATTCACTCAAAGTAATTGTATCTGGGAGCCTTTAAAAATCTCTTAAAAGGATTGTTTCCCCAAAAATAAACATTTTGTTGTTATTTACTTACCATGGTGTTTAAATCCCATTCCTCTATGGAATATTTAAGGCAAAATGTTAGACTTTCAGCACTGGTCAACATTACCTTTCAGTGATTACATATTTTTGTGCTCCACAAAGAAAGTGCAACCCAGAATTGAAGCATCATTAGCCTGGGTAAACAATTTCTGGTTAACAAAATCGAAAAATTCAAATAATGTCCCGGCATTTGAAATTTGAATTATTTTTTTCCTCAGGACAGCTAGTTTGTATGGCACGGATTTCGGAAATGAGTGCAGGATCAACCACACAGAAATTAGCAGACATTGTGTTAGCATCGTTCCCCGCGGTTGTTTTCTTCATCGCACAGATGGCATTTCTGTCGTCCTTCGTCATGTTCTGTCCTGCCTTTACTATCAGTCCCAGGTCTTCTGTAGGTGCCAGGCTTTAGTTTACCATATCCTTTGCTGCCTTGGTCTTACCTGAGTTCATATCATGGTCTCCATTATATCCACAAATATCTCCATATCAGATTTTTTGCCTAGAAATTTACTATATATCATTTTTTCTTTTGTGGCCATCTACCGTTACTCACACACAGACCGTCTTATATACAATAGAGTGAACATGCTTGTCTTCTACCTGATATGCTTGAGCTGTAAAGGTAAAGCCTTTATTATCTCTGCAGGCTGCAGAAGGTGTCACCTTCATCGGACCTGACACACATGCTACTCAAACCATAGGAGACAAGATCAGGGGCAAATTAATCGTCAAGATGCCAAGGCCGGCGGCGTGCCCCCGCACACATGGACCGGTCAAGGTGAGCAGAGTTTCACACACACACACACACACACACACATATTCCTTCAGCCACCCAAAATGATTTACGTCAGTCATACTGTCACAGGACCATCGGGAGCGATGTGTGTGTTTATAAAGACGAGGTGTTGTGAGTCAGCTGTTAGGTTTGGGAATAACACATTAGGCTTTTTTGATACACTAAACCTCTTACAGATTCTTACCTCCCATAAAACAAAATTGAGGTACTCACGATTTGTGCGTGTGGTGGAGGGGCTGTTGCTAATGAGGGATGTTTTGAAAACATTTAAAGCCCTAATGATACTGCTGCAAAAGCAAAGCCTCTTCCGGAGGCCTTGGTTTAAGATGGTTTGAGGCTGTGGAAAAATGTTTTCACCTAATTTAAGTCCCGCGTTCCTGTTGTTAAAATATTGGGGTTAGGGGCTAATACATAGACGAGGAGGTGAACAACCCTGTCGTATGCGTGTGTGTTTAGGAAAGCCGTGAGCGTTAAACCCCTTTCAATGAGTTCTCACTTCTCCATTTTGTCCCCAGAGTACTTAATTGTCTGCATTTGGCAAGTTTAACACTTCCTGACTTGAGTGGCCTCACTTGAATGTCCTCGCATAACTAAATTTGAATAGGAACAAAAGAAAGGCCAAGACACAAAAACACCCCCTCAAAAGACACAGGCGCACACGCGCAAACATATTCAAAATCCATAGCGGCCGAATCAAACATCCCGAGAGATGTAACTTCTCCCACTAAGAAATCTTGAGATTTTAGCTGTGCCTAGTTCTGTCCGCAAGCCAATTTTCCATCAGGAATCTCTCATTAGCAGATGTTTTTGGCTACAACACACACATGCACCTCAGTGTGATCTGGTGAACCCTAAATTTAACAAGCGCTTACCAGAGCAGATGAGTTAATGAAAGGAAATTACCTTTTCTGCCAGTTTCCCCGTTCCAGTCAGGTTCATATTTCATTTTGGCTATTATTTAGATTTTATTACAAAATAAATGAATACATTTGTCTTACATTATTTCCGGAAATGTATGAGTAAGAATTAACTGATATCAGGTGGCAGTTAATGTCTTTGTGAATATGCTTTCCGGGAATCTCTGACACACCGACTGTTATGCAGTCAGAGCACAATGCACTGCTTTTATTGTAAATTTCCCCTTCGTTTGCATCCACGTTAGTCATTACAGCCTTTGAATTGTCCAAATATTGGATAATTAGACCTGACCTGCTGTTCTCATTCCTGGTATATGTTCTTGACTAAAATGATAACCTATTCGCTTTGTATTATCAAACGCCAGTTAGATAAGGTGAAGTTTATTTACAACACTTCTGTCATCCGTTTCTGAAAAACAACAAAGCCAATAATTTCCACATAACAGCAGTGGTAGAACAGGAGGATGTGTGGAAGATGACCCCTCCAGAGCCAGTTGAAGTGAAGCCATATCTGGGTATGTTGGCCGGTCTCACCCAGCCGCCCCACAGCAGGGCTGTAGCCTCCTGTATCGCTGACTCCTATCAATAGAAGTGCTGCTCCCCCTACTGTTTGTCTTACGCTACAACTTCCACTTCCCCTCTTCCCTTACCCAGTCAGACATCAAACAGCACCGTCCGCTTCTGTACGTAGTATGTGTGTGTCTGTAGCCCTCAACCACAGCTGTGACCTCGCCCACTCCAACTCTGTTACATTCCTTCATGGCCGCCTCCCCGTTGATAAAAACAACAACATCTGTTGAAGATTCTGGTTCGTCTAACCTCAATTTCTACTAATTCTCTTCATGTTTCCCTCTGTATGCAGTGAGAAGGGTTTTATTTAACCGTTGCTGAAATGACACAGGCCAGAGGTTTATAAAGAAACTTAAGGACAAGACAGATAAACAATCTAGGATTTTAGGCTATTGCTTGATAAAGTTTCTGTATGGATATTAAACTGCAGTTGTGTTCAAGCTCTGTATCTCTTTTTTGTGGGTTAAATTAGCTCATACTGATGCTTGCCTAATTTAATCTCCTGTTAGAAATGTTTCAGCATGCCAACATAATGGCTATAATCACTTTGTCATCATTCAAGTATCCTTGAACTCAATCATCCGATCCTGAAATGCTTGATTCATTAGTTTGACAGCCTACAGAGTCTTCATGTTACTTTTTGTTCATCTGATCATGACTGAGGGCCTTAAATGATTTTTACGGTAGCATTTATCCCACCTTATATTAAAAGTGGTCAGTTGGCATGCTTTCAATTTCACTTAATCAACTTAAATTGATCTCTACTGGTTTGGGTCCAAATTTGGGTGGCCATTCGTGCCAGCTCCGCCGGACAAGTCCCGAACATGTTTTCTGGTGCGTTCTCCTGAAGTCGCTTTGCTCGACCGCATACGTCATCAAGGTTTTCACATTTCAGTTAAAATACATTAGCAAATTAAGATTTATTTCTTTTAAGACACACAATCATTGTAGTTTCATTCTTACCTTGAAATGTAACGGTTGCTTTTCTGAAATTAAACCCGAAATATTAAACCTTGATGACGTATGCGGTCGACCAACGCGACTTCTGGAGAACGAACCCAAAAACATGTTCGGGACGTGTCCGGCGGAACTGGCACGAATGGCAACCCTAGTCCAAATTGGTTTGCATATGCATCCATGTATTTGTGAGACACTTTTATACAGTATGAAGCAACTTACAGTTTATTTATTCTATACTTTTTTATCAGTATTTGTGTTCCCTTGAACCAATGATCTTGCATTGCCAATGCTTGAGCTACAAGGAAAAATGTTTTGTTTGTTGTTGTGCATAAAATAACAGCTTCACATTAACATTTTTAGTGCTGCTATTGATGAAATTTCACACCCTATTTTATCTGTTTGTGTTTGTAAACATACTGCCCCCTGTGTTTACTCTAGGACAAGAGTGGGGGGGAGGTTACTGGCACATGATGGTCCGATGGCTTGGACGTGTTGTCCAGACCCTGTTCATTGATCAGTCATTCATTTAGGGGCACAAAGTCCGCTCCCGTAACCTCCAAGCCGAGCAGCTTATTTGGGCCTGGGTGCAGCGTTTGGGTGAGCTGGAAAGCCCAGGGTGGTCCTGTGGGCCAAAGAGGGCAGCTAACTGGAGTAAACAGGACTCAGCAGGCTTAGTGTTTGTGTTTACTCTGCTGGAGAGGAGGCCATTAGAGCAAACAGCCAGCGTTTCTTCACATGTTGCTGAAAATCACCCCAACCTTCATTCACTCCTGTTTGGCACCACTAACACCCAGCCAGTGTGCCCAGATGGCCCCACTTTCCAGATCTCACACTGTTTCTGCCCTCGCTCCCTCCCTCTCTCGTCCGTGGCGTCATTAAAAGTGTCTGCGAGCGGGAGGTGTAAAAATCGGGTGCCGAGAGAGAGGGAGCAGAAAACAATTTAGTGGCATTTAAAGATAAAGTCCTCCCCCTATTTACATGGGCTATCTAATCCAATCTAAGCTGCGTCTGCATTTTTAATTTGCACATTCAAACGAGCTTCAGAGAGCAACCTAGTCTTAATTAGTTTAGTTATCTCTGCTCATGAATGGATAAAGTTTTCACACTGCTGGAATTTCAGAAGAAGCCTAATTGGATTTCGTGGCCAAAAACAAAAGGAGAAATAAAAGAAACATGGGTTAGATAACAGAGGGAAAGATTGATGCGATCTGAGTGAGTGCGGACTGAAGTGTAGTCACAGCTGAGCAGGAGAGAGAAAGGCCACGGTCACGGTCAAGATCCTTGTTTTCCATGATGATAAAAAAACAAACGGAGGAGCCTACGGGAAAACAGAGGCGGACAAATAGAAATACTTTGCGCTGTATAACATGAGGTGTTCGTAGCACTTTGTCAGTGTTGTTGATTTTATTTTCATTAATAAGTACAAGGAGTGAATCATTGTGTTTTTGTTACAGTTACCCATTTAGCTTAAGTAATAATAAAAACATTGGGGCGGTTTCCCGGACAGGGATTAGCTTAATCCAGAACTAGGCCTTAGTTTAATTAGGAAATATAACTAGTTTTAACAAACATGCATTACTAAAAACATTACCTGTGTGCATTTTGAGGCAAAACAAAGGGCCCTGATGTATTTTAAGATTTGTCAGTGCAAGTTGTTTTCAGTTTGGACAGCTCTTAATAATTTTTTAGTCTAGGACTAGTCTAATCCCTGTCCGGGAAACCGCCCCTTTATGTTCAGAATTACTTGCTTGTATTAATATAGTTTTAATTTCATGTAAAATGTGACCCTGGACCACAAAACCAGTCTTAAGTTATACATGTTTGTTTTTTGTTTGTTTGTTTTTTATGGCAAAAGCCAACAATACATTTTATGGGTCAAAATTGATTTCTTTTATTTCAAAAATCATTAGGATATTATCTTAAGGTCATGTTCAATGAAGATATTTTGTAAATTTGGTAATATATCAAAACTTTTATTTTTGTGAGTGGATGCAGTTGCTAAGGACTACTTTTGGACTATACTTTAAAGGCGATTTTTTTCAATATTTTGATTTTTTTGCATCTTCAGATCCCAGATTTTCAAACAGTTGTATCTTGGCCAAAAATTATCAACGAAAATTTTACCCTTATGACCATTATGGGCCAGGCTCACGAATATGGTGTGCATTACAGGTTTTTTTATAGCTCATCACGTAAATCTCACCCAAAACATTACAAACCAACACAATTTTTAAGCAATGAAACAAATACATTTTGGCATCAGTTGTTAAAAGTGACAAATGAACAACTATAGTGTAAAGAAAAGCAAACAAAGAAACTGATAATTATTCAGTCCCCAAATCACGCTGGGAGGGAATATGTTACTAAATTCTAAAATAGTTTTCTTCAGTGTCCTCTCCATTAATCCTACCCGACTTCTTCCGAAAGTGTTCTTGATTTTTTCATATATATTTTTTAATAAATATGTTTTAGTATGTATTAGCATTATTTACTTAAAAAACTTCTTTTTTACAGCATGGATTATTTCAGCAAATTTGTCTAAATTTGTAAAGTTTATTTATACATCAGCTTCGAAGGTTTTATATTTTGAAACATTTTGCATTTTAATAAAGATACAAATGTAGAACACCCCCTCATGTCCCCTGCAGAGGTTTTTAATGCAATTAACGCAGCTTTAAAAACCAAAATCCAACCCTGAAGAAAAGTAATGCCCACATTTGATTTTTAATCTAGTCTTTTCTGGCATCATATAATAAAGACTTATAAACGAATCAGAAGTGTCATCGTGTTTAAAATAATCAATTTAAGGCCCTCTTTAACACATTTTTAAAGAAACAAGTGAGTCAAAGTAAATCAATAATTGAATATTACCCTTCATTGTGATATCTGACTTATACAAGGTCAAGGGAATTATTAATAACCTTCTGTTGCCTTTCACAGACACGTTTACAAATTAGCACTTTTCATAGGCCTGGGACCAGCTTTACAGAGCCCAGTTTTCTGAGCAGCCTGAAGTGTGAAAGAGTTCCAGAGGGCAAAGCATTTGGAGAAGTCTAGATAATGAGATTCTTTTGTTAATGCCATTGAACTCCATTCAATTAGAGAAAAGGGCCTATGTTTGTGAGTAGTGCGCACAGTATACAGTGCGTTTCTGTATGTAATTGTCTTGTAAGCCCTGGAGGAATTATTAACAAACGTTCAAACATTTATTCTGAACATTGAACATTTATCGTCAAGCACAAATGGGAAGACTAAATATATTTGTGTTTTTTCTTCTAAAGCTGGTTTGGGGCTGTTCTTGTGTGTGCTTGTGTAATGTATAGATTAATTAAAGGGGTAGTTCACCAAAAAATGATTTATTCACAATTGTTTTAAACCTGTATGAGTTTTTTTATTTTGTGTAAAACAAAAACAATATTTAGATAAAAATGACGGTAAGCACACAGTTGACATCCAGTTACTTCCATAGTAGGAAAAACAAATAGCCTACTATGGAAGTCCATGGGTACCATCAACTGTGCTTACCTTCATTTACTAAAATATCTTCTTTTGTATTAAACAGGCTAAAGAAATTTAAAACAATTTGAGGGTGAATGAAAATAATTTTCATTTTTGTGTGATCTATCCCTTTAAATAAGCATATTGATTTGTGTTCTGGCATCACAGAGTGTGGGGTTTTAATTAGACCACGGATGAGTGTGTTAAAATTCCCGTCTTATCTGTGTGGAACCAAGTGAAACTGAATGCCTGTAAGGAAAGGGCTGCTCATCATCTCAGCATCTTAATAACCTTTTTACTTATTTGTTTTTTCTTTATCTTTAGTCTGATCATAACCTAAACCTAAACCTAAACTTGTCATGGTTGCAAATAGATTAAATGAAAATATCATACATGTCTGTCCCTAATACTCATGGTAATTTCCAAATAAACTATAAAAAATGATGTGATCAATAAGTCGTGACAGCATATGTTTTAAACATTATTTTAACTCATCAAAATTTAGCTAAGCAACTTAATTTTTTGCATAAGCAACTACAGCAACTAGCCAAGAAATAAAATAGAAATTCGAACTGACTTGGATAGCTATTTTGATTGCATTTTAAAGGTAACAAAAATTTACCTACAAAAAGTTACTTTGGAAGGATTATTTATTATGACTTTATTATGACTTTTCATAAATGTAATTATTATTTATTAAATTTACTTAATATTTATTGTGTATCTTTCTGTTAAAGCATACCTTTACACTTTCATACTACATTGAACTGAAGTAACTCTGATTTTAAAAGAAAGACTGTACCCCCTAAGTGAACCCCCCCCCCCCCAAAAAAAAACCCCACAAGATTTCTTGCATGCTCATTGAAGGCTTTGTAATGAAACACATCAGTTGCCTTGTGTCTTGTTATCTGTGAACCAACTCTGAACTGCAAATATCAAACTGATCCAGGGGCATCATGCACCAATTCTTTTAAGGGGGCACAGTGTGCACAGCTCACAGAAATTTCTCACAGACATCAACAATTATAGAGCATTCAGTCTTTTCCATGGCACTTACATTTTCTAACAATTTGAGCACCCCAACCTTCATGCAAAAACCTCCAAAATAAAAGTGTTGACTAACTTTTATATCAAATAGTATTCAATCAGAATAATTACATATTATCATCATATTTACATCTGAAACGGCATGTTTTATTTATTAAAGTTTTAATAAATGACTTGTTTAATTGTGTCATTAATGCATTTTGCACAACAACTGCATTATTCTATAAAATGAATGTAATTTTAAATCCATTAAGTATATAAACAACGAAAAGGACATAAGCTATAGCCACGTGATTGAGTTTAATGTTCATAATGAATAAAAAATATGTTTAGATAAAATTATTAGAGAAAAGGATTTTTTCATATAATTTTACCTCATATGTAAGCATATGTTTCCGCACCCCGTGAACTCTGGCGACCTTTGGCGTACCAAGAAGATGAATCTAGAAATTCTACTAATATAATGTCGAGACGGTCACATTTTAAACCATACATTTTCTACACAGAGGAGGTTAACTGGATATTACCGTACTCGGTTTTTGGAAATGTTGACTTTGTGAGTGTTTCTTACACGTTTTAATTCCTCAGATTGCTGTTGCTGCTGCATTTTGCTAAGAGCTCGTGAGCGCGCTCAGACGCTGATGACGTCTGCAACTGCGCTGACTGCAGCGCCTGCCGCCAGAATAAAGCAATATTCCACGATCAAAACACTATTAAAAATGGCAAAAATCTCTGAAAAGTGACAAGGATGCAGCACAGAATTAATAATATTTTGCATATTAAACAGATTAAAAGACTAGTAACAGATTAATGGATGCTTCTTTGATTTTGAGGTTGCACGCAAAATCCATTTGGCTCAAAAAACCGAGGGGGCACGTGCCCCCTCAGTTTGTATGGGCATGACGCCTCTGAACTGGTCTCACGGAAAGTTGTGTTATAGTCACAACAATTTTTATTATTTTATTTGTGTCCATGCCACGAAATTCAACTATTTTTCGTGCCTGGAGCACGAATTTCTATAAATAGTTTTTTGCGTCCGTGGCACGACTTTCTTTTTCGTGTTATATGATATCTTGTTTTCTCATTGTTTTTTCCTATTTTCTTAATAATGTCACTTGGGGTTGGGGTTAGAATCACTTTCTGTTACATTTTTAGACATCTTAACCCAAACCCCAACTCTAACCCCAAATCCAGGCGAGAATAGTTTTAAAAGCGGAAGAAAACACGTAGAAACCAATGCATAAAAGTACATCCTAACCCAAAACCCAAATCTAACCCCAAGCGACAATGATTTAAAAAGTAGGGGGAAAAAAGAAAAAACAATACATAAAATCACACAAAAAAGAAATTTGTGCTACAGACATGAAGAACTATTTATAGAAATTGTGACACGAATAAATTAATCTCATTTTTTGTGACTATAACACGACTTTTCGTGAGATCATGTTGGCAAATATGCATGTCCCTGTAGCTCACTGATGGAGCATTGCATTAGTAGTGCAAAAAGTTATGGGTTTGATCCCAGTGAACACACAGAGATAATTATAGCTTGTTTTGTGCTGTAAGTTGCTTTGGATCAAAGCATCTGCCAAATGCATGAATGTAAGTGTAAATAACAGTTCACTTAGGTTTTCTGACAGCACTCAAGTCTAAAGCTGCATGGTCCAGCTATTGAGACAAACGCATGGCTTATGAATGCAGAACACCCACTGACACGCCTACAGCACTAAACATCTATGCAACTTCCTGCAGCAGAGCCCGTCCAAACAAAATAAATCAATCATGTTAACAGACACAGTCAGAACTGAGCATGTCAGCATTACACAAAAAAAAAGATGCTTTGCGATGCCATTGAAGATCCTTTTCTGTCTAAATAGTTATTTGAATCTTTCTATTTCACGTAAGGTCCTTTAAGGTGAAAAAATGTTAATCAGATTATATAAATATATAAAAGAAATGGCTCTTTTAAGAACCTTTGACTAAATAATTCTTTGTGGAACCAAAAAAGGTTTTTTATGGCATCGCTTTGAAGAACCTTTTAAGCACCTTTTTTTAAGAGTGTAGGGCAAATAAAAGATTGGCTGTAATTTTGATGATATATAGTTATGATGATTGGACTGTTAAATAGGTTTGTGTGTTACATCATTGACCATTACAACAGAACATGAATTCAGGAGAAAGCTTTAATCACAGCATGGAAAAGTCTCTGAACAAACACAAAATGGATGATGGAGATCAGATTGAGATATCAGTGGACATGCTAGAAGGTTTTATGTATGTACGTGACACTTTTTTGCCAAGAGAGAAATAACTTTTCAAATTACATGCTATTAAAAGTTTTCATAAACAGACTAGTGTCATAAAAACATTTTTTGAACGTTACACATAGGCTTCTAAGAATAGAAACCAAAACAAATATTTGCATTTTATATAAAAACATATAAAACTTTCATTTACAATTCAAATAATATGCATCACATGTTGCTACATTAGATGTATTTTCAATGACTTTGAATTCTTTTATGCACTTCAGTCTGTTTCCCAAATGTCTTAGTACTGTACCATAGTGATGCAAGAAGAAAGAGGATTCATTTATCTGTGTAGTGATCTATCTTTTTGTTAAGGACTGGATAGTAAATCAGAAGACTTGCCCTGGTTGCCTCCCAACAATTCCCCCAGCTGTCAACTGCTGAAGACCACCTCAACGGTGCTTTGTGGCCTTTCATGTTTCTTAAGTCCTTGGCTATGTTAGCATAATGCTAATGCGATATTTGTTTGGTCTTCTGAGCCACTCTGGAGGTCTTTGTAAGGTAAGGAGAAAGCTTCCCTCCCCTCCACCTGCTTTCACTTTTAGATGAAGTAAAGCATCCACAACAAAATGAAGAGTGAATCTGAATTTCCAGTCTGAACTTGCAGACATCTCATAATCAGACTGATCTCACGGAAAGTCGTGTTATAGTCATAATTTGTTCGTGTCCATGGCACGAAATTCAGTTTTTTTTTCGTGCCTTGAGCACGAATGTCTTTTTCTTGTCATTTGCACAATTTTTTATAAATGGTTTTTCGTGTCCGTTGCACGACTTTCTTTTTCGTGTCATTTTATGTATTGTTTTCTCATTGTTTTTTCCTATTTTCTTACCATTGTCACTTAGGGTTGGGGTTAGAATAACTTTCTGTTAGACATCCTAACCCAAACCCCAACTCTAACCCCAACCCCATGCGACAATGATTTAAAAATAGATATATAATGAGAAATAATAAAATGACATGAAATAGAAAGTCCTGCCATGGACACGAAAAGTTATAGAAATTCGTGACTCAAAAAAGACATTCGTGCTCAAGGCACTGAATTTCGTGCCATGGACACAAATAAATTAATAAAATTTTTCGTGACTATAACACAACTTTGCGTTATTTGTGTGTGGAAAAATTAGCTTATTCTTAAAACAAAGTGTACCATGGTATATGAAAATATACATTGTTTCTGGTGAACTGGAAGAAAACAACAAAAAGTTATTTTATGCATTCCCTTTTGAAAATTAATCATGGTTTAAATATAGTAACCGTTTATTATTTGTAGTAAAACATACATTTAAATAAATTAAAACTTATTTTAAAAACTACAATTTCCTAACTTGGCTGAACATGAAGAAATCTTTTTGGATACTGGTATGATGTTGCAGTACAATAAAATAAAATGTTTCTACCATGTTGAGCTATATTTCACTGTATTTTTATATTAATTTTATGATATTGTCTTCTTTTCAATTTAGAATAAGTATCACCTTTATTGCCAAGTACTACAGGCTTACAAGTAGCCTTCAATACAATAAATTAATAAAATATAAAAATACCAAAAAAATATACAAATTTCAACAGAGAAAAGAACATTTACTATACATTTATTGTGGGGATGTAAAAAGTTGAGTAAAATGAGTAGCCTACATTTTAGCACTATGAGTTTTTTTTTGTTAATGGAATGTGTAATTCCATGGGGTCGGGTACGCGGCCATGATATGTCATGGTTGTTGTTGATGAGATTTATAAAACGGTTCCAGTCCTTGACTTGGATCTTATGTTTGATATACAATAATGATATACGTTTCTGTGTATTACAGCACAGCATCTTTAGCAACGTAAACGTATGTTAAACAATCGGTGCTTATTTCAAACTGTGTTTTTTGCCTTTGAAGTGCACTTCGGGAAGGGGACGTCCCATAAACAGTTACTCCAGATTAAGAGAAAATTTTATTTTTCTTTGTTCTATTTGCCAAGTGTATTTTAATCGGACACAATATGAGACACAATTGCACAACTCCCTCTAGAATTTACACATTATATTGTGTGGTAACTATTTCATAAAAAATAAGGTACTCAAGGCTAGTGGTGTATCGTGAATAAGTCACGGCTGAAGAAAGTTGTACCTTTTTATCACTGGGATGGTACCTTTTAAAAAGATCCAGTTCCAGTATGAGGTTCAAGTACCAATATGTACTTTTAGGTACCTTTTTGAAAAGGTACCACCCAGTAACAACTTTTGTACCTTCATTTATATGAGAGTGAAGCTATTTGCTTATTCAACAAATTCGATTTGATTTATTTTATTACTTCCAGTAAATATTAGTAAGTAATTAGTCTCTTGGAGTGAAACACTAACAAAATCTAAATCACGAAAATCAATGTTGCATTGTTTTGCCCTGTAAATACTCAAACAGAGGAAGTGTTATACAAATGTTACCCCAATATGCAATAATTGATGAAACACACACATACATATACATATATGTACAAATTTTAACCTTTGATTGACAAGGCCTACAGATAGCTGTGCAACCGCATCCAACAGGTCCTTGTCAGTGTTTAATTGCATTATTTTAAAGCTTCCGCCACCCACTTCTGCTAGAGACACAATGACCACCCTGTCATGTCTGCTACTCATCTAAAGTGCATTAGAAAACAGGCACCCCATCTATTCATTGACGTCCATTGTCTCTTGACTTCAGCTCAGACTCAGTGAGATGCTTCCCAGTGCTTGAGTGAGCAGGAACAGTATGTTCTTCCCCAAAAAATCTTACCGAAAAGCTTTTTAATTACAACCAGCAGTATTGGCATCTATACATCCTGATCTACCCATCCTAATGTCTTCACTTCATCCTTCAGAACCTTCCTATAATGACCATTCTTTCCTTATTTTAGCCCAACAGTGGGTTTTTGTTTTGTCCGTCGAATAGTCTGTGCCAAGGTTCTGCTCATTAGAGAGTTTGGTGAAGTGTGGCAGGGCCCATTCAAGCCGTCCAGCTGCAGAGTCTTTTACCTTCTCTCTGAAAGAATTTAAGGTTGCCACTGCTGGTCGATCTGTTTATCTTGCAGACAGTGGAGGAACAAACAGAGAGACCTCTTCCCATTCTCCCCATGCCTCCGGTCCCAGACGCACCTGTTCGCCGTACTGGTGTCCGCGCAAGAAGCCAACTCATTAGAGCCGGAGGCCATTGTGGAGCGTCTATTAGGAGGAGGTGAAGTGGAAAGGTCCAGACCGCTGTGGGCAGCAGGAACCTAAACCTCCATTCTGTTCTTGCACAGAGGAGCAGGCGTGACCCAGAGCCTGGATGGTTATTAACCACTGCCACAACCTGTGCTAATTAATGGGGTATTTGCTGCACCATTGCTCTCTGCGTTTATGCACAAATATCTTTTATGTGGTAAAATCAAGGCATTGTGGGTGATTGACTGATGCAACTGTGAGTAGAGGCCTGATTGTTTCAGCCTTGTCGATTGGAGATGTGACCTGCTTTTGAGATTTTACTTGCATTACAATTCAGTTTGTTTACAAGTAAAGGCACCCAGCCAACCGCTTTGAATGTCAATTGTTTTTGTATAGGTGACCCTGGGATTGTTGGCACTAACTGGATTAAGCTTGCAACTAATCAGGTTACGCTTCATATGTGAAATTATAGGCACACTGTGTGTCATTTTTCCCCTCTTCCTGACCCCCTGAACTCCCTTTAGGGACGGACCTCCATGCAAACTGACCCTTTCTAGTCGGCACTGGCCAGGTGGCTCCTGACAAGCACTGACAAAAACAGGAAGCATGACTCTGGACATGGCAAGCCCCAGTGGGGCTGCCTGATTGGTCGCTGACTCAGCACTGCTGCCCAGGAAGGCCTGACCCAAGAAGTGTCCAGGGACTTGGACAAGATGGCTGAATAAATAATTAGCATGAAAGCAGTGTTAGAAACACTTAAGCAACAGGTTAATTCTCCACTCTTGTGGGAGATGTTGGGTTGGAAGTATGCTGTTTTACTATTAAATATATCTTGGAATACCAGGTAACACTGGGGTTTTTGCAAACATAACCAGACTAGTAAAGCTCCATATTCTGGGTAGGATCTGAGGCTGTCAGTCACCACAGGCAATCATTCTGATTCATCGCTCGGTTTGTAAAAACAACCCTGTAGTCGATAATTTTACCACTTAAAACTCTTCTTTGAGCACATTTAAGTTTTTTTTCTGTGAAATCAATTTATGTCTTAAAATTGCTTGAATGTAACTCTATACTCTTGCCTCATTTAGTATACGCGGATCTATGAATATGCAAATTAGTCCCCGCCTCTACTGAATTGCACCTGCTGAGACCATAAATATATATGTATAGATGTCGCATTTGACAGTTCTAGACACGTAGCTGCTGGTTTAACAATGCATACGTGAGTTGCGTGTTTGCAGCATGTATTTTGATGGCACTGATGTTAACAGGTTAGAGCATTCACACTGAACCTGTGATATGATTAAAGAGATTTTCACGTTTGCCAGACACTCGCTTAATCTCATGTTTAATCTTAAGTTAGTGTCTTGCAAGTACTTTGCGAAACTCTTAGGTAACACTTTACTTGAAGGGGTGTTCATAAGACTGACATGTCACCTCCGTAATCATGACATGACACGTGTCATGAACATAAAGAAGATTTTATGCATGTTTATGACAACTGTCAGTAAGTGTCATTTGTTCAATTATGTTATTTTTATTGCAAAGATGACATTGTTTGAGATGTCTTTATTATGACAACTTGACATTATTAAGGGCCTGTCCCAATACCTCCCCTTCCCCTACATTTTTGCCCTAACCCTCACTTTTGCACGTGCACGTGTAGGGCATCCCATTATTTTAGGGAGCAAGACAGAGTGCTATTTTCCCCTTAGAATCAACCCTGAAAATGTAGTCAGGACCAATCCAGGCTTAAAACGAAGTGGGAGAACTTTTCAAACAAGATGGGGGACACCGCAGGAAAAGAACTACATTTTCGCAAATAAGCATAATATTAAAATTCTGGAAATTGTTGGAATATGTTACTTTGAACACGAGTTTTGTGTTTGTGAAGTTTTGAACACTAATGTTAAAAAAATATTACACGAAGCTATCTGACGAAGTCTCCCGGCTGCTTCGAGAGAGTCTGCCCATCATATGTACATCTGATTTGGCTTATCGAGAGTTCAATCATATTAATAATAATCACGGTGCGCGTGACGTAGGTGAGCACGTTCGCTACGCTACTTTCCATATAGTGTTGTCCCATTTCATAGGGAAAGATTTGAACCCCCACTTCCCTCGTTAAGGGGACTTTACTGTCGAGAGCACCCAACACCAAGTGGAAGTTTTAAGGGGGTTGAAATGGGATGTGGCCTAAGACAACGTAATTACCACTTTTGTGAAAGTGATACAAATTTTGTCATTAAAATGTCATTAAGTTGTAATACTCTGTCAAATAGTTTTATAACAGCATCAGGAATATTCTCCAGTTCATAATGTTTTTTTTTTTGAAGTTTTCTCCAAGTGTTAAAGAAATAAAATCAATCATCCAATAATAATAACAATAATAATAATAATAATAATAATAATAATAATAATAAAGTTTAATCTTTTGACCTGTCTGTTGCATTTTGTTAAGTTCAATTTGTAACACTGTAGTTGAGGTCAAGAAAAATATTCATGATGCTGTTATAAAACTATTTGACATTGTTGGCATAACCGAACAAATGACACTTAATGACAGTTCTCATAAACGTGCATAAAATCTCCTTCATGTTCATGACACGTGTCATGTCATGGTTATGAAGCTGTCATGTTAGTATGCACACCCCTTCAAGTAAAGTGTTACCTTTTTTTATTATAAACCCTTCGATGCATGTGCAGCAGGCAGGTACTTTGACATGACGCATGATGCACATAGGTTCACATGACGCATCAAACCCATATTTTAACATGACGAGCCACACATATGACACTCCGAACATATATTTTGAATTCGGACCCTTCAGAAAAAAGTTACCAACATGCATTATGTGGATTTTCGTATTCATATATTTGGCAAACGCTTATACAAAGTAACTTGAATTCAAGGTATACATTTTGCATATATGTATTTTGTGGGATTTGAACATATGATCATGCTGTTGCCAGTGAAATACTCTTGAGCTACAGTTGAGCTATACAGGAAGGACCTTGCATGTGAAAAATGACTAGCATGAAAAATTATCAGAAGGTCATGACAAAAAAAATTGGTAAGCAATTTTCACAAAAGTCTAATATTTACTTTATAATATTTGGGTCTTAATTTACTAATCTTCCTGTAAAAAATATATATTATTTTATCTGATCTTAACTGACAGGACGATTTATATTTAATATTTATAACAACTGTAGGCCATAAATATAGTTGTAAATATTTATATTGTAAATATTTATGTGTGACCCTGGACCACAAAGCAGTCATAAATCGCACTGGTATATTTGTAGCAATAGCCAACATTGTATTGTATATCAAAATTATCTATTTTTTAATGCCAATAATCATTAGCATATTAAGTAAAGATGAAGATGCTGTAAAATTTCTATTGTAAATATATAAATATTAATTTATCATTAGTAATGAGTGTTGCTAAGGACTTCATTTGATAATACATAATTAAACATAATCTGTATTATTATATTTTTTTATTAGCCTATTGGCTATTTAAATTATTGTTATACATCTATGTGCCATGTCTGTTCACCTGAATAAAAATTGTATGAATGTGTAGCTAGAAGCGTTTAGAAAGACAACCTCAAGCTCCTGTGGAGTTGTGTGTTTTTCCTTTTTCTTTCTTCACGTATGTGTTCATGTGCCGTGGGTAGGATGGTGGTTTAAAGTGGAGTTCGGCAGCTGAGACGAAGGCCGGCACTGTGGTGTGAGGCCGAGGGTTGAGAGCAGATGACCCACACTTCTCCGAGGGAGAGAGAAAGAACAGTTCAAAGGGCCAAAGGTCGCTACTTTCCACCTCTTCTATTCTCTTCCCACCTCAAATCTTCTTTCATGTCTTCCTCCAATGTCTTCTCTTCCAACTTGTTTTACAGAAAACGGCACCTGCTGAGCATCTCGGGCCCCTTTGTACAAATTTATGTTGATGTCAGCAATGAAAACAAAACCACATCTCCAAATATTTGTCGAACAGCGGTCCGTCCATTTTCTCTCCCACTCTTCTACACCTTTCCCTTTCTCACTTTCCCTACTCTTCTCCTTTACTTGAGTTTTTTTAATGATTTATTTTTCCAAAGCCCCAGCCTGGGACAATGTGGCTTTCACACATGATGTGAAATGTTGTTTCTGCAAAGATTATTAACACATATTTGTAAAATCTTTTTTCTGTGTTGGATCTGAGCTGCTAGGCAGAATAAACTGGACAAGGTGAACTGGAATGTCAAATTTTCTGTGTAAAGTATTTTACTCTTACCTGTGAAAACTCACTAAAAGTATTTTTTTTTTGTAATTAATTTACTGTTTTAAAATAAATAAAATCATATTGTAACGATGTTGGTTTGGCTTGCATTTTATATTTCTTCCAGCTATTTGTAGGAGGGAAGGGAACCGATAAATATAATAACCATGTTCAAAGAAAAATATTTGAAGCAATGTAATTGTCAACATTTGATTTTTGAAGGGTACCGCCCCAGTGACAGCTTTTGTACCTTTTATTCTGAGTGTATACTTTTTCCATAATACATTTTGCTAAATAATAAATAATATTTAAACTGTTTTAGCTTTAAGAACTTTAAAATGGTTGAAAATCCTAAACATGGCTTAACGCAATAAAATATTTTGTGTGCATGTGTGTGCTGCTTGCATCAGATACCTGTGAGGGCAGTGATAGGCCAAGAGCTGTGACATGTTTGAATACTCTCCTTACATGTCTTTTGTTGTCTATTATGTTTAGATTTTCCCTGTGAAAATATTATCAGCCATCTCACCTGAACCGTTGACTCGCTATAAGCAGCAGTGGTCAAAGGTGTGGTTAACGGCTTAGCCCGTAGTCTCAAGCGCTTGGTCACGCGCTCCTTAAAGTAGCATCGCCTGAAGGCCACTGATAACACGCATCCTGTGCTCCCATTGGCCGATGTCCAGAGAGCCGGCAATCTCGCACAGAAGAATCTGAGAAAAGATGGGTTACGCCGGAATGTGGGGAGGTTTTAAGGTATTAGAGGCAAAGCCAGGATGGCATGCATTTAACCGGCCTGTTGTGGATGACCTTTTCTTCGGCCCTCTGCTTTTGAGAAGGATCAGCATTTTTGGTTCATGTGAATCCTCTGTATCTTTGAAGGGGAGAGGCACAGCAGGAGGGCGCTGAAGAGCCTTGAACATGTATGTGTCAATATGTTTCAAGTGACCATTTTATATATAATGTAAACCATGGTGGTTGAAGAAGGGAATATGTAATCATATTTGTTGGCATAAAAAGGGAAGGCTGAAATCATCAGATTCCACAACCCTAGCCGTCTCCCTAGGGTTCATGCATAAGCAGTGTAAGATTTGGAAAAACGCCATCCTGGCAGGGTTGCTATGGCTGGCCTCTCCCCAGCCCTCTGCTTCTCTTTCTCTGCCTTTTTCGCTTTTGCTAACATATTTAGTTATTAAAGTTACATGTACTTCCTCAGTCCAGTCTACCTTTCAAACGTTGTAATGCTGCTTTTTAAAAACAAGATGACCATGATTCCAAACATAAGATGATGAAATGGGTTGATATATTTATGACCCTGGCTTCACCTTTCTGAGCATTTAACATGACACTGCTCTTTGATTGGTCAGCAACAGTAAGTCTCTCATGGGCTGTGAGAAAGACACAGTATTTAGCAAATGATCTGTGTCCTCGTGTACCATTCGTTGTTCAATCAAATACTATATTAACACAAACCTAAATTTGTACCACTGTAGGTTAATAAATTTAAGTTAAAATGAAATATTTAAAAACAAATATCTATTGACACACCCCTGGTTATTATCGTACTGAATATAAAAATGCAGTATGTGCATGCTCAACTATAATTAACATGCAAACCTCTACTGAGATGCTACCAACCCATGTGGTCTTTTCAGTCAGAGAAGGATGGTGAGAGCAAGAGTGTGTGAGTGAGACACAGCAGGAATTCTGGGTGACACGGATAAGACAGAATGTAGGAATCCCCAGCCTTGCAAAGACACACTATGCATCTATCTCTGCTCATTACATATCAAAATATAAAAATACTTTCAGTCATTGATCCTTCATTACTTAGCATTTCAGGCTAAAACATAAATTGAAATATATATAATATGACCAAAGCAAGCAATTACACTGTAAAAAATGATTATGTGCCTTTTTAAAAAAAATAATTATGAAATAAATTCTATTAAAAAAATAAAATATTTTGTAAAAAGTAAAAATAACACAAAAAATTTAAGTAATTCTAAATTAATACATTATTGAGTAAATTTAACTTAATTTTATCATGTAAAATCCACTTAAATTTGTAAGAAGGAAATTAACTTAATAATTTGGTGTTTAATTATTTAAGTAAATATAACTAACTAGGCAGTGGACTAATTTAACGATGGGAAAAATGGTTTGTGCGCCGAGCGCATGGTCGAAAAGGGTTGGTACAATTTTCTTAATGAGAAATGGAAGTATTTCGGGCGTAACGTGCAATAAACCAATGAGAGTCTGAGCTCTCATCCCCTTTAAAAGCCCGTTGCGCTGGCGCTATGTCTAATCCCTATTTAGATGACGGACTTTGTAAACTGAAAAACTAAGCGGAGGAAGAAGATCCCCAGTTTAAGATTAATGTTAAATAATTGTGTTGTTTTCACTTGTATTGAAATTGTTATTTTTTGGATTAACACCTTTAAAACCCGTTTTCTTTTAGTCATGTAAGTAAAAAAGCAGGCTTTTAGTTGCTTTAAATGTATGGCTATCCAATATCATCAAAAATAATTTACAAGTAAGAAAAGGTTTGTACTCTAAAAATATAAAATATTTTTTATAAAATTTTATAAAATAACGGCTCTCCTTTCAGCACTTGGACAGCGTCACAAGATTTTTTAAGCATTACTTAAAAATGTTTCTCATCTCACCATATCCACGGGTACAGAGTCATCATATACAATAAATCCGTGAGGTAGCATTTAAAAAAACATTTAAAAACAGATGCATTTGTTTAAAGCAAAGCATGTATTTACTTACCAGGCTGCAGGTGAAGCAGCTCTTTGTGCCTTCTAACGTCTCATCATTAGTCCTCATTTATGTCCAAGAGACTCAATAATAATCTTTTACATTCAATCCTTTAATCTTTCATATTTAAAAGTGTTTTTGTGCTGCTGCGCATTCATGTATGTGTTAAGCAAACCCCCGTTGTCGTCCCGTTTAGGCGCATATTACTAATGCGCTATTTAAATAACCAAAAAATATATTGAGCCATTGACTTTAGACTTTAGACCAGGTTTTAGTTGGTCAATGGCGTAGTCTATTTTAGTTGCCTCAAAATAGCAACGCGCCAACAATGCGCCTGAACACACATCGTTTTCAGACCAGAACGCCCATGGGCGCAAAAGGGGGCGCAAATGTATTTGCTACTTAAACAACGCGGCGCTAAACGTGAAAATTATAATTGCGCAGGGTGGAAACTAGCAAATGACACTTGCATCGCGCATTGCACTGCATTGCGCTGCATTGCGCCGGGTGTAAGATAGAGCCCTTAATGTTTTGGTAACAATATTATACATAAAATTTTTAAGTAAACATCACATAGTTTTTACAGTGTAATTTAACTTTACTTAGTAAACTTAAGTAAATTCTACTTATTGTTTTTTTGTTAATTTTAATCAGCTTTTCTAAGTAAATTTTACCTAATTTTACAAGTGTGAAACTAACTTGAAATACCTAAGTGCAAAATCTTGCTATACAAAAATGAAGTAAATTTTTACTTTTTTTTCAGTGTACATGAATGGAAGCCATTTATCTGCCATCAACTTATGTTATTCTTTAATGAATCATTTTATGCACCTGATATTGTTGTCTTACATTTGTTTTGAGATTTCATTCATATTATGGCTACGTATTAGATTATTTTTTCCTTTCTTGCATTTAGCTGCAGCTATATCTCTCTCCACAGGCAGGCTTAATGACAAACTATAAAGTGATGCTTAAAGCTAATTGGCTTGAAAGGTCACCTTTGATAATGATTGGGTATTTATGCAGGAGGAGGCAAATTTTTATTTCGCCTCCCTTGTGCATTTTTCAGATGGAAGCAAATCCGTTGCGTCATTTGAATATTCAACCTGATTGGTCAGTTTACTAATGAGAGGAGGCTTTATACTCTCAGCCTCATCTGGCATTCATGCAGTGAGGAAAAATAACCAATCTGTTTTATAGGGGCGGTTTTCCAGACAGGGCTTATCCTAGTCCCAGTGCATGTTTGAGCTGATATAATTGAAAAACACCTTGACTGATTTTAACATAAATCAGTGACGTTGTTTTGTCTTAAGATGCACACCTGTAGTGTTAATTTTAGTAGTGAGAAACTACTATCCCTGAAACCGCCCCATTGACGTTTGTTACATGGCACTCTAAAATTCTTGATTCTGATTGGCCAGTCACAACATTCCAATGCTTGTAAAATAGGGCCCATTGATTTATTGGCACAAAGATAGCCATAACAGAGGTTGACTTTGAAATGAAAGCGACTATAAAAGATCTGACACATTTCGGAATGCATTGTGGAAACCATTGAGCTTGCATAACAGGAGGAATGTCTGCCTTCATGTAAGCGTACACTCTAAAAAATGCTGGGTTATTTTGAACCCAGGGTTGGTTAAAAAAGGGACAAACCCTACCACTAGGATTAAAAATTAACAATTGGCCAAAAATTGGTTAAGACAACCCAGCAATTTGTGTTGGAAAAATTCTGAATAGGTTAAAGTTCAACCCAGCAGGTTGGGTTGTAAGTACCCCAGTGCTGAGTATGTTTTAGGCCTAAAAGTTATAAGACACATATTCATATAAGCATGCGCATATTGCATGCACATGTGTGTATGTATGCATAAAGCGGAAACGCTTAAAAAGCCTTCTGGGTATCAGGAGGCAAAGCTTTAAGGTATGATATGTTAATAAAATGTGTCAAAATGTCTGCTTCCCATTCTCTCTTTATAAACAAACTTGCGGCATGAACTGAGCTAATTAGTGCGCCCATCTGCTCACTTGAGCAAACTTAGTGATACATACCAGAGAAACTGTAAAAAGACAAGCTCAGTTTTTCCCGGCAGATGACACGTGTTATAAATTGCAGTTTGTTTTCCGTCTGCTCTCTTTTCTTTTCTCCTTCCACCCCTGACATTATTCATTCAATTATTTCTTTAGCATTGCCGTGCCTTATTTGCCATGTGTGTATCGTTGTTACACTTCTGTAATGAGGAGTCATACGTACACACACACACACACAAACAGCTTTAATTTAATGCTCTGAAACTGTCAAGCTTTTCCTAATCATTTCGTTCTCCGATCTCCTTTAAGGAAGTGGGCGTTTGGCTAAATGCGTTTGCCAATTTGCCCAGTTTGCGAGGCGCTTGCGGTTTTGTGGGGAGAAGAGAGGAGGGTAGGGGAATATGAAGACGGAGATCAGTATTCCCCGAACAGCATTATGCAAAGCTGTTAGCAACAATTAACTCGTAGCACGGTGATTGCGGCGGGGCCGGGCCCCAGCCATTGTGCGAGCTAAGCACTGTGGTGTTGAGCTTGGAGCCGAGGGGGGAACGATACAGGAAGATCCATCTGTTCTTCCTGCTTTCCTTCACTGATGGAAGACTACGCTAATCTGGTTACTTGTCAGGACAGGTTAGTGAAAGCAGGCAAATGGAGGAGGCTGGTGCTAAACTGGTTGGCAGCTGTTGGCTGCGAGGTCTCCTCTCCCAGACTCAAGAGTGTTGGATTTGGCACGGGCTGCTTGCGTTCAGCTCAGCCACAGACACGCCAGAATGTTACCAAAGGAATACCAGCGCTGGTTTGGCTGCCATGTTTTTTTGTGATCCGTTTGAGATGTAATTCTTTAATTTGTACTTTCATGAAGACCACACATGCATGTAGTAAATAGGACTAATATAGGACACTTTTTTATCTTAGATGCATTTACTAAATAATGCTGGGTTATTTGAAACCCAGCGTTGGGTCAAAAAGGGATAAACTCCTTGAATTGTAATTTAACATACACTGGGTTGTTTTAATTCATTATTGGGTCAAATATAAATAATTTCTAAATTTAACCCAACAGCTGCCTAACCCAACATTTTTTTTGTGTACAATATACACACATATGATTGTAATGATTAAAAATTTTGTAATAACAAATGCCGTCAAAAATTGTTTTAGCATTTTATTTAGCAGGTTTTGTAGTTATTATATATATATATATATATATATATATATATATATATATATATATATATATATATATATATATATTTTTTTTTTTTTTTTTTTGGAAAAGTAATGTAACTAGTAGTGTAACCAATTACTGTTGGCTCGGAGTAATAATAATATTACTTTTGAAAGGAATAACTAGTAATGAGTATTTTTTGAGTAACTAGCCCAACACTGTTGCTGACTGTCAAATGAAACAATAAATACAAAATATTTTTTGTCTCTTTTTTAATATGTTAATTTGAAGGACAGTATGAAATTAATAACTAACATTTCGATTGGATAGAGTCAATGCAAAACAAATTTATGAAAGACAAACAAACACTTTTTTTCCCCAGTGAGCATTGTTGCTTTAAGTGGAAGTCGGACAAACAGAAACACATTGTAAAAATAAGACAACTTATGAAAGTCCCAAAGAGACCAATGATCACTTTGAAGTTTGACACTTGATCGTGTCGTGACTGGCAGATCATTCCAAATGTGGAACAGATCCAGAGAAGGTACGCGATAGTGATTTTTTCCCTTTTTGAGACGGCACCACAAGCCGTCGCTTGGTGAGAGAGCGCAGGGAACGAGAGAGTATGTAGGTCTGTAAAGCGAGTGAAGGTATAAGGGGTGCTGTCCCAGTGGTGGTTTTAAAGGCTAGGAGCAGAGCTTTGAATTTGATGCGAGCTGCTATAGGAAGCCAGTGTAACTTGACAAAGAGAGGAGTGACGTGCGCCCTCCTTGGCTCATTAAAGACCACTTTTGCCGCTGCATTCTGAATCATTTGTAGAGGTTTGGTTGTGCAGGCTGGAAGACCGGTCAGTAACCCATTGCAATAGTCCAGTCTGGGACAGGACAAGAGCCTAGACAAGGACTTGCGTAGCATGCTCATTTAGGAAAAGTCTAATTTTCCAAATATTGTAGAGGATGAATCTACAAGAGTGGGTGGTGCTGGCAACATGCCCCGAGAACTAAGCTGGTCATCAATGACCACTCCCAGGTTTCTGGCTTTCCTGGAAGGCGTAATGGTCGAATAATCTAACTGAATGGAAAGGTTGTGATGAATCTTAGGGTCAGATGATATGACAAGCAGTTCCATCTTTGCGAGGTTCAGCTGGAGATGGCGATCCTTCATCCAGAGGGAAATGTCCCTCAGGCATGCTAAGGTGCGGGAAGAAACCGTGGGATCTTCAGGGTGGAACGACAAGTGGAGTTGTGTGTCATTCGCATAGCAGTGGTAGGAAAAGCCATGTTTCTGAATGACAGATCTAAGACTAAGGGGCTTTTTACACCTGGTCACTTCATGCGTTTCTCTGATCGGATAGCTATCTGATTTGTTAAAACTGCTCTATTTACATTTGGCCACATAAATGCGTCTTGGCAAAACGGATATGAATCTGATCTTTTACCCCCACCCAAAATGCAAATACACTATTTATTACTCCGCCTTAAAAACTTAAGATGACGTTTATGCAACAATAGGCAGCACTTACTGTATGCTTTACTGTATGTTGGGCAGGGGACGTGCGTCTCCTTGCTCGGCATGAGCTGAAGCTCGCAGTACAGCGCAGCAGGAGAGCGTGGTGATTTAATGCAGGTCCATGATGGGAAAAACATTCACAAAACTCCCTCTTAACGTTTTATTTCTTTGTTTAATATCATTTTTCATTATTTAACATCTTTTATTGATTCTAGGAAGCTTTTTTACCCGCTGCCGTCGCTCCATAAAGCAACGAGCGTGGTGTCTTTGTTTGTTTGCCTCTTTGACGGCTAACTTCTGGTTGACGTGCTTACGTTTGGGAGGAGTTATGCGCTGAAAGATGTGGTTTCATCAACCAGATGTATTTACACTTCCAGTTTCATCTGAAATGTGTCCCAGACCACCTCCTGAAGTGGTTTGAGCATTTACACCTGGCATTTACAATCGGATAGCTATCCGATCAGCGAAAACGCATGAAGTGACCAGGTGTAAAAAGCCCCTAAGATTACTAAGATGATCCAGAAATCCAGCTGAATTCAATCAATTATACTGACCCCTGATATGTTTCCAGTTTTGTGTGCCATATTCATCAAGTGGTCCATGGGCATGACGTCTGAGGCTGAATCTGAATGCATGAATCAAAATCACACCTGAACAGAAGCTGGTAGAGTAAAGCAAAATACTCAAAGCTCAGACTCATCATGATAGAATAATTTTATGCAAACAGTATATTTAAATTTTTAAGAATTTATACGTCAATGTTACTTATTGATTTTTGTTCGAAATAAAGATAAACAGGGGTTTGTGAACAAAAACCATTTTGTATCATACTCATTCCTGTCTTGTTCAGTCATGTTTTCTCTGAAACAGCACACTCATCCGTTGATTTCAAATTTTGGCAGAGAAATGAATGGTCACATGCATTCAAACTCTCACGTACACACACTCTCCATCTGTTGCTAATGGAGCCTCTTGTCTAAAAACGAGTGTAGCCAATGGCTGGACACTCCGGAAGTCTCTGTGTCAATCAGTTGCCTTGCCCCACCCTCCTATGTGGTTTACCCTGTTTTAGGACCACCACAACATTTTATTGAATTCAACAGCCTCCCTGCCTCCCTAACCCCTCAAAAACAACATCTATACTACATCCTGTAGGCCTTAGATGTTGATCATCTCTGTAAGCAATTTAGGGCTGTAATGATTTTGTGACTTGTTATGCTAATTACGATGGCCTTCCCTGTCTGTGAGAGCTAGTTGTGGATTTATTAGTCACTGGCTGGGAGGAAAGAGGTAGTGGTAATTAATCCTGTTAACCAAGGATAATTAGGCAAAAAATAGCCCCTGCCAATGGCTTTAGGTACAAGGAGTGGCAGTAACCCTGGTTCCTGTGTTTTATTTAACAGTTAATGCTTCCTCTGCTTTCTACTTCCTCTCGGGTCTGTGCAAATGTGCCGACCTTGTTCCCTGGGCGTCAGGAGTTCTGCTTAAAGGGCCCACGGGCTTCTTTAAATGCATCAGCACCTTGTTGCAAAGACACACATAGTTATTATCCAATGGCACGTGCAGTATTTCCTGTGTGTGACTATAGAGCCCCAAGCTCATCTGAAGAATATTAAAATGGTAGGTCAAATAAAATATCAAAAGTTCAATCTGTTCAGAGGATGCTATTTAATTTTACCCTGACAAAGTTGAGTGTCAAGATTAACCACCTAAGGATATCCATTGTTCTAATTTATCAATTTTCTTTCTCTGATATAATATACTGTCGAAACGAAAAGGCAAAGACTCTTTCACACAAAGAAAAATGCATAAGGCAAAGTCCAGTTTTGTTATAATATTAACTAAAGTTGCCAGTGTCTTATTATTATTTCATCTTATTATATATCTTATTATACAATCTTGTCTTGAGTAAGGAAGACCAGCAGTTTAAAGTAAATATGTAATTAATACCAGACGTTTTAGCAGCACCTGCAACAACATCCCGCTCAAAAATTTTCCATACACTGTCCCTTCACCCTTAGGCCCTGTGTCCACCAAGCATCTAAACGCAGCTGGAAATGCAAGGCGAATGCCGACTGTGGGCACTTGTAAGTGTTTCCTTATCTGAGCGCTTTGGCCTTACACATATCTTTTTTATTTAACATCTTATTTTTTAACAAGATTTGTTAATGTTATAGGTTTGCTCACAAATGTGTCGATATTTATAGACTGTTTCAGCAGCAACAACATAAACCGACGGACTAAACACAACTTTCGGAGTCCTTTACAGTGGTTTATTTCTGATAGGGAAATAAATGACAAGTAAATTAACTTTGTTCTTATATCATACACATAACACATATCAACTGTTACACTAAAGCTATGTTTACACGCAAATGATCTGAAAAGAAAACGCGAAAGTGGCGTTGCGTTATCACTTTTTATTCCACAATTATACGAGCGTTTTGAGGGGGAAATCTGCGTGCATATGGTGACGCAAAAGTGTGTGATATTCAATGTAGTATGCACTCCAGGTGGCTATGTGGCAATGTGAAGCACTGACACACAACAACACCAAGTTTGCCCGCCTGCGTACAACCTTCTTCCTTGTTCTCCCAGGTCTTGTCCAAAGCCGTCTGGTTTGCCTCCGACAAATTGGTGCATCAACAATTTGATGGAGGTAATTAATGCGCTTTCTGCGATCAGTAATACTAGCTGTGAATATTTCGTACAACAGCTTGAAAGACTCTTGTATATTTTTCAGAGCTGCTATGGCAACGTGAAGGTCCGACGTATGGAAATAATCCGACATGTTTGTTGTTATTGTCCTGAACTGGCGCATGCCTGTGACGTAAACGCGTACGCGACAAGAGCCACCATGAGCATACTTTTGCGTTTTTACCATTTAGACGGGAACGCAACGGTAGATCATTTTTAAGGTTTCCACTCTGAAGGGTGGTTTCATGTTTTTGCGTTTTTAAGCCCCAAAAACACAGTCGCCGTGTAAACGAAAGGCACGTCCGATAAAATATTTGTACGTTTTTACCCTTGAGCATTCTTGTGTAAACAGACCATGAGCTAGGGTTACTGTGTAAAATTAATGTATACAATGTTTGCTGCAGGTCCTTGAATTCTTGTCTCCACACTTCTTGTGATGCATGCAAACTTAAACATTAGGTTTAAAGGTATTTGTTTCAGAGATCAGTTTATACCTGGGACACACTGGACGATTTTTACATCTTAAACGATTTTAAATCCATGGGCGAGCACAGGCATGGGCGACAGTAAGGACAGTTTGAAGTGATTTTTAACAACAAAATCCTCAGAACGCACACACTGGATGATTTGACCAGAGCACGAGATCACACACGTGATTACTTTAGTAACGATTTCAAAGTGACGTGAAATATCACAGAAACCAGGATCAAACGTGACTTATAAATGTTGTGGTAATTCTTGCATGAGACATTATAAAGCACTTGCCCTTTTGCCAAAGTTGATATACTTTCTCAATAATCCTCTTTCATGTCATATTTGTGGATGTCTTGTTTCAGCTATAAAAGCACGCAACGTCTGGTTGAAAATATATCGCCTGCCACTGAACTTTGAGCTTTATCATTTGCAGGTATTATTTATGCTCTAACAGCAACATTACACACTAACTAAAGTTTGAAAAATGGGATCAGTAAGAATGTGACCTTTAACAATGGTC
Organism: Misgurnus anguillicaudatus; assembly: GCF_027580225.2. Lineage (NCBI taxonomy): Eukaryota > Metazoa > Chordata > Actinopteri > Cypriniformes > Cobitidae > Misgurnus > Misgurnus anguillicaudatus. The sequence continues at coordinate 25,780,539 of NC_073353.2, forward strand.
ATAAGTTTTAATGTTAAAGATAACCAAACCATAACTTTTAAGAAACAAACAAAAGAAGAAATGTGACCGTTTTGTTTTTAAAGGGCACGGGCAAAGGCGTCTTGATGCATTTTGTCACCGGAGGTCACATTCACTCCCAAAGAGAGCGACCATAAGGTGACAGACCTTTCTTAATTGCATTAGAAAATAATTAAATGGATGAACTAATTCGCCCAATATGTATGTGAGTCTAACTTAATTAAAGAAACAAACTCAAATCAACCTTCAGCAAGAAAAAAAGAAGTGTGTATACTCAGCGTGAACTTGTCTAGCCCCTGAGCATCCCGCAGGAGGTAGTTTTAACATCTTTAGTATGTTTATTGTCACTGTCACATATAGAATAGGAGGCAAGGACATCCGCAAAGGAGAGGCCAAAAGTAAAGGCAGGTAAGAGCACTTGACGTTCCCCCTCTAAAGTAAAGCCCCCATTAATTACATCATTTAAATAATTATTTCCTTGATTTGTTTGCCTCATCTTCTCCCACCTTTCCTCCCCCTCCCATATTTATTCATTTTGTTCCTTCTCTTCTTCTTGGAGGTTTTCACCATATGGTTGCGGATCAAGTAATGTCAAACATTTTGCCCTTGCAAGTTTTTGCAATTTGCAGTTTTCAAACGTGAGACCTGTTGAAGGCGCAAGTGATAATGGACGTGCTCTACCCCCTACCGCCTCTGTCCCACCATATCTTTCTTCAATTAATGCTACAGCGGGAGCTTCGTGTAATAACACTTGCGCTTGTGGTCTGTCCACGTGAAGGGGAGGGGGTCTGGTATCGGACGGAAAGTGAGAGAGACGGGTGCGAGAGATAAAAAGCGAGCGAGAGAGAAAGTAGGTGGGTTAAAAAAACTAATTAAAATGCCACTGTTGTGCACACATGTGAACGTTGCATGTTAGCTGTGTGCATAGGAGAGCTTATATTGTGTTTCTAGGCAGACGAGAGCATGCAAAGCTTTGTCTATCATTATTGCTGTGAGCAATCAGGGAGATGCCAGCAGGACAGTGGACGCGTTGACAGCTGTAATTATGTATCTCTATGGTGATCACTTTTGGCTTGTCATGGAGGCCAGGCTGGCTCTTCCCTCTCTCTGGTATTTCATCAGATTGGGCTGTCACTTGTCTGGTGGACGGTGGTTGTAGCGTGTGTTGTGTGTATGTGCGGGACTTAAGAAGGGGGTCTCTTGTACGTCTCAGCCCCTGTGACGAAATCTGCCGAAGAATGTTTAATTACATGCAGTAGGGCTCTTTTTCTGACCAGGCCGGGAGGCGCAGACTCATACTCTTTCATCCTGCATCTCTTCCACTACAGGCCTGTTTGGCCATCTTTCATATGGCTCTAAAGGAGCCAAACAGAGGAGAGAAAAGCCAGCCGTCCCTCTATAAAAACATCTTCTGTCTTCTACACTTCATTTAAAGTATTTTCTCAACTGCTTGCATTAAATATCACTTTAAGAGAATAATTAACCAAAATAATAATGATAATTGTAGTTTTTAACGCAAGACTGCAATTAATTAAAAAAGTAATTATGATAAAGTAATTAAATAAATTATAGGGAGTGTAAACGAGTTCTCATCCATACAGCAAATTTTAATTTGCCTTATACAAATTATATTTAAAAACAACACATGATAACTTGCCTGTGTTATTTCCATGTCATTATGTGACATGACTTTTGTACCTCAATAAATAAATAAAAATATTAGTAAACTGTCACATCATTTCTTGTGTGGAGGTGAAATCTGAAATAGCAGAAACTTTTCTGGAAAGGTTGGGGTTAGGGAAAGGGGATAAAATATACAGTTTGTGCGGTATAAAAACCATTACGTCTATGAAATGTCCTTACAAAACATAAAAAACAATGTGTGTGTGTTTGTGCGTGCGTGCGTACATGCATGTATACAGCTGTACAGATAGTAACTAAGATCATGTGTTCATCCTGCTTATATGTAGATCAGAAAGCTTTGTGGCTTTATTTAGACATGGTGTACAAGACATCATGAAGCTGGAGATTTTGTGAGGACAGACTATCATAACCCTCCTCGTGCCCCCAACAGGAAGTAGGCTTGTTTTTATTGCACCCCCGTGTCCTTTAATGTGTAAGATGAAAGCGAAATGTATCTGTGGTGTTTTTTCTTAGCCTTTTATGGCTTGCTAATTCATATTTAAGGAAAGAGGAAAACATAAACACATTGTTGTGAGAGTGCTTTTAAATTTTGATTCATTTATAGTTTCTTATTTATGCACTTCCTGGAACCTTAAAAAAGACGGTCCCCAACTGTGACTTTGTGCGCTGTTTTCCTTGTCTCTGAACATGATTTTAAGCAAACACTACTGTGCATTTCCTTAAAATTATTTGCAGGGATTTTACTCAACCGAATAATGTCTAAGAAAGGTTATATTATGAGGGATTTTTCATTTCTAGCCTGTCATATAAGGTTATGTAGTTCTGTAGCATGGGGTATGAATGCAAAGGTTATGGGCAGTGTTGGGGGTAACGCATTACAGGTAACGCGCATTAAGTAATAATATTAATTTTCTGAAGTAACGAGTAAAGTAATGCATTACTTTATAAATGTACGCATTAATATTTAAGTTACTTTTTTAAAAAAGTAACGCAAGTTACTTTTCAGTTCAATTAATTTAATTTAAAAATAAAATAATGTACTGAATTAAACTGAACATATTAATGTAGAATTACACACTCTGTGCGCCTGAGCGGGAACAGCTTGAGTCAGAAACGGAGATGGCAGGCTAGAGCTTGACATTTTTGCGATCATAAAAAAACACCTGCAAGGCCTGAAAGAGATAAAGCCATAGCCAAGCAAGAAAAAGTAACGCAAAGTAACTTAAAAGTAACGTAAGCTAGCCTGGGTTTCTCCACGCTGTTTTGCGCGCAAATTTATTCACTCTGCAAGTCTAGCATGGAAACTATGGACTTTTTGCCCCTGAAATAGGGAACCAATCACAGAACGGGGAGGGGGCAGCAAGATAATGACGACGTCCATGCGACACACCGAAGCAGTTTTGTTTATTCCACACAGCAGACGCGAAGTTACTTTCAATGCAGCCTTAGCTAGTGTTCTACGTAGTTTTGAACGCACGTTTATTTAAAAAAAGCTAAACAAATTCATATCCAAGAAGGATGTTTGATATGGCAAGACATGATAGCCACAGAGTTTTATAGGACCAACCTGCTAGGCATCATCGTCGACGAAGTACAATTAACTTATAAATGGTAAGTGGTATTTATAAATATCATATTGTCATTATTCATGTACTGTGGTTGTCACAGTGGTACTAAGTTGTGTTGCTTTTCAATATCAATATACAGCTACCGGTTCAGTTGCATAGCTTGCAGCTGTGTGCACACGTAGCGTTACCGATAAAAGTTTTTTTTAAGTTTGAATTGATGTCGCTCTACATACGTCATCTGGTATAATTTATAACGATTGGCTATGAGCTACGTACAGACGCATTTGATAGACATTCGTAGCGCCCAATAAACGGCTCTGGGCATTCGTAAACCACGCCTCAAATACGAGAAAATGAGCATATGGTTCCCAGATCACATCTCACTCTCTATGAGACTGGTCTGGTGTTAGCCAGGCTAAACGTAAGCATTACTTTCCATGAAAAGTAACCAAGTAACGCAATTAGTTACTTTTTGGGGAGTAACTTAATATTGTAATGCATTACTTTTAAAAGTAACTTTCCCCAACACTGGTTATGGGTTTGAATTCCAGACAAGATAGATACAAATCAATTAAGAGCAAAACTTGAATTCACTAATTTTGGGTAAAAGTGTCCTCTGAATGCATATATATCAAATAATGTATAGTATTTGAATTGTTGTTGTCTCTGTGCCTTCTTGACTTCTTTCTCGTTGGTTGCAACATACAGGAGGCAGCGGGTATGAGGTGCGACTCCATGCACTGTACTGCTAGTGAGACTAGTGGTTTGTGATGTGCCAAGTCTAGCTTCTTTAATACAATATCAAAGACACAATCAAAGGCATCATTTTCTCCAGCAGCCTGCCTCTGTGCATGGCTGTGTGCCTTTCTGCTTTCTCCATCCTCTTACGGAAAACACAACTGCTTGAAATGTTTATCATGCGCTATAATATATTATATATTTTTTTCTATATGGTGCTTTGTATTTGTTTTGATGGGTTAGGCACATTTGACTGCAGTATCAAACAATGTGGATTTTCACTGTTTGTCATTGTTATTTGCAGTGTAACCCTTACACCTGGGTGGCTCTCAGGCCCTGTTTACACCTTATAGCAATAAGGTCCGGGGCAGATCTGTTCCGGGTCTGCTCCAAAATCAGCAGCTCCGGTCTGGATCCATTGCACATTTATTATCAGTGTAAGATGCGTTTTGGTCAATCAGATCTATTATTTTTTTTCACAAGATGACTTTTGTGTCTTGCAGTAATAATGCTAAACAGCAAATCTATAACACAGAAAGAAAGACAGCTTTGGCACCATTGTATCTTCCATGGGTCTCTTATAAAACAGTATAATTATTCAATTGTTCATTATGGATTTTTTTCAAGGACATTCTCTGTTCTTGCATGTTGGCATCAATCTACTGATCATAAAATATCTGTCCGATGCCAACGGACTGGGCTTAATATAATATACAATGTTTATGATAAACAAGATGTCTGAATGAGCCACTTATGCCCTGCTTGGATGAAGTGTATGACAAATTCTCCAGAGATTTGCTCTGTCAAGGTAGGCTTAAAATTTCACTGCTAAAGTAACTTATTGCGCTCTTATAAGTAAAGACAGGCAATGACAGTCAGATGTGGTGAGGGCTCTGAGCATATGGTCTTATGATTGAAACCTGTTCTAATCAAATTATGCTTTTTAGAATAAAATAAAGGAATAATTGACACAACCGATGCTGCTACAGATTCAGACAGTTGTTGACTCGAGGCTGACACACATCAGCCAGAGATTCGAGTAAAATTGAAAAGATACCTGGCACAGTATGTTCAGATGCGTGGCACAAAATAATCATATCGCTGTCGGTTAGTGGTCCAAATTCTTTGTGTGAAATTAAGATAAAACGGCTGGAACAGGTTTCAAATGAACAAATTAAATATGATTTAACCAATTAACTACAAATTGAAATTTAGAAATAAAATGTTTTTCTTTTTTTAAATGAGACGACAGTAGAAATTAGCAGCACTTAGCTTATCTGAAAAAAGCTACAAAGAAAATTCACATCTTTTCAAATTATAGGGTTTCACAAGTGCTTTTATAATTCTTGATAATGGTGACATTTTCCACATCTCTTCTTTTCCAATATTATTATTATTATGATGTTGTGGCGCATTTCCCACATGCTTTTAAAATCACTGACAGCGTTCAGCGTCCAACCCTAATCATCAGCATCCGTTTCAGGTCACCTGAAATGACTCGCTTCTCTAACAGCATTTAGCAAACAGAACTGATGAGCTGAGACGTCGTCCTTTTTAACTGCTAAGATAATGAAGTACTGTGGGATCTGACTCTGTGCCGGCCAGGGCAGGTTGGAGTAAGTTCGGCCCAGCGCTGGGAAATGGAGTGTGGGCCAGAGCGCCGTGGCAGGTGCCTGTGTCAGCAGTATTGCCGGCCAAGGGGAGAGGTCAATCTCACACCTCCAGCAGGTGGGACACGAGCTTGCATTAATGATGCTTACAGTGAGATAGCTGCAGTGTCAGGGGGAGAAGAAAGCATCGAGCCAGGTGTCTCATCTAGCTATGAGACTTTCACAGGAACACGGGTAACAGGCTTCTAAATTAGGAATGCTTGGCTGATGAAGTTGTTTGGATGGTGAAGAATTTCATTTACCATCATTTGTTTCCAGTAAGGAACTATTAATATGCCATAAAATAGTGTTTGTTTCACATGAAGCACAATTATATTTATTTAAAGGTCCCGTTCTTTCTGTATTTTTGAAGCTTCGATTGTGTTTACAGTGTGCAATATAACATGTGTTCATGTTTCATGTGTAAAAAAGTGGTATTTTTGTGGTATATTACAATTTACTTATCTCTATAGCGCTGTTTTCACTGTCCTAAAAACGGGCTGATGTATTCCTCGTTCTATAAAGTCTCCCATTCAGAAATACGTAACGAGTTCTGGTTGTGTAGCTTGTTTAGTGGGTTGTGATTCGACAGCAGCTTAGCTTGCCGTTAGCTTAGCTGGCGACTGACATATTCCTGTGGGTGGAGTTTAGTCAAAAAACTGTTCTACTGACGTCATTAAAGCAGGAAGTAGAGGACTGTAGTCCTAACCGGCTGTTCGCTGTAGGCTTTAAGAGGGGAATTCTGTTAAAGAATATAAATTGCCTGGCAGATAACTTTGAGCTTTATCATTTTACAGGTATTATTTATGCTATTATTGCAACATTACACACTTACTAGGGTTTAAAAATGGGATAAGTAGGAACGTGACCTTTAATAAATAAAAGGAAAGAGGTTTATTAGACTTTGTTTAGCATACATTTGTGGCAGCAGTGCATGTGTTTTTTGTGTAGTATTTTATACAAAGAAAAATCCACAACGCAAGCCTATGAGCAAGAGTCAATTTTTGAGCTCTTTTTAAGATTGCTAGAGTGGCTTCTTGCTGTGAGTGTCTTCAGCATGTTAGCAAAAGCGGTATAAGTATAAATGTGGCCGGATGCATTCATAGAATAAGATTGGCAATGATTTTGCTATTTGCCCGCTGCTGAACCATCTGTAATGCTGAAAGGGATATGCTGTTTAAATCCTCTATGAGTCTCTTTATTCTTTTGAACACACACAAAAAATATATTTTGACAAATGAGGTAACCACACCGTTCTTCCATAGTAGGAAAAACGAATACTATGAAAGTCAATGGGTACCGTCAACTTTGCTTAAAGGGGCCATGGCATGAAAATCTGACTTTTTCCATGTTTAAGTGCTATGATTGGGTCCCCAGTGCTTCTATTAACCTAGAAAATGTAAAAAAGATCAACCCAGTAACTTAGTTTTTGTAAACCATTCTCTACAAGTACATGAAAAAATAGGTTGTTGAAATTTGGCTCTCCTTATGATAAGAAGCTCTTATTATAATAATACCACCCCTTAATCTGCACTATCCAATCACAGCACTGCCATTTAGTGCAGAGAAAAGCACAATTGAGTTTTAATTGCAACAAACCACCATCATTGTGATCAGTGTTTAAATTTCATCAGCTCATTTGCATTTTAAAGGACATACCCAAAATGGCACATTTTTGTTCACACCTACAAAGTAGCAATTTTAACATGCTATAATAAATTATTTATATGGTATTTTGAGCTTAAACTTCACATGTGCTCTGGGGACACCAAAGATTTATTTGACATCAAAGTCTTGTGCCACAGCCCCTTCAAATCTATGATCAAAATATCTTCTTCTGTGTTCAACCCTTTACTTGGCACACCTTTTTTTTTGAGTAAGGGGTGAAAAGGTGATTTACCCCTTCACATTAATATCTGGCATTTCTTTGGTCTAGAAGCTTAATTTTCATCTTCTTTTAAAAAGACACTTTACATTTTTTTACGGAAGTGTCTGGAGGTGAAAATGTTAAATAAGAAAAAATATTTATAGCAGTTTAAATATATTGTAATAAATAAATATTATACATAAAATTATTTAAAAAATGAAGTTTGTGTTGGTTTGCTGCATACTCTAGTCACACATTAATAAATTACAGTCACTGTATTATTATTACTGCTAAAAGGTTTTGCAATATGTAAACTACATTCTTAGACCTTTCCATCAATATATAGTGTGTCGTGATAGATTAACATTTACATTTAGATTAACATTAAAATTTACATGAAAAATATTGAAGTAAACTCATGTATTTCGCTCACGGGACAGTGCCAGTTAACGGGTTAAGAAAATAAACTACTGGTTTACAACAACATGAGGGTGAGTAAATAATGAAAGGAATTTTCACTTTTGGGTGAATATTCCCTTTAAGTAATCTATTTTCAACCATTCTCATTATACTGAATATCATTTAGCATTAATTATTTGTCACTTATTTTTAATAATGATAAAAAATACACTGGCTGCTTTTTCTTTTCTTAAAATAGAGCTGAAATTAATCTTAATTATCTGTTTGAATTTGTCGTAATTTCTTTATTTGTAAAAAAAATAGTTTTCCATTTCAAGTATAAAATATTATTATACTGCCAGTCTACATGTTAGACAGTTATGCCCTGATATTTGTTTCATTGTTACAGTTAACCCTTCTCGCCCATTTGCTCTATTAAACGATATACTCATATTTCTATTTTTCGATTCCGCATCTGGCCTGAAATGTGCTGAAAGGGGGGACATCATCTCCCCACGTTTCCATTTTTCTCTGAGATCAGGAGAATTTGTTGGCCCCTTTTGATCCTTTCAGTATACTCTGGTTTAATATCTGGCCAGTGTTTTTCAAGCAGCAGGTAGTCACAGGGAAGCTGTTCTAGGGTCATCACTCTTTTGTGTCACTGTTATTCACACACAGATGGAGACCTTTGAACTTTGACAGAGGTCATTTTAAAATGTATTTTTTTATTGATTTCTGTTTTAGTTGGGATAAAACCTTTGGAAAGGAAGACAAGAAAAAATAAAAACATTTCTAGCCCTCCTACATGTAAAATTATCAAGTTATGAAGCATTTTGAAGATGACATTTTTTAGTACATCAAATTTCATTGTTACTTAAGCAAAGCTTTTTATTTATTTATTTTTTTTAAAAAAGGGGGTGTACAATGGTAGACATTTTGGCAAGCGTCCAGCAAATTCTAGACAGGTTTGATCTGCCTTTCATGGCTTTTTTACATGCTATATTAGAGTAATAGCAGGGTGCCGCTGACAGTCTGTGGACAGGCTACACTTTCAAAAGCATCTTAACATGAGAGATGAAATAGGAACAAGGAGTCCTAATCTTACAGCACATCAGTGAGAACCGTCTGTGCTTTTGTTTTTCATGGGCCATGAAATAATGGCACTGTATTGCTATTGCAATGTTGTCCTCTCTATGTCTTCTATGTCATAGCTGTTGTGTATGAAATTAAAGCTCATTAGTGTTCTTTAACATCAAAGTCAAACAAAAATATTCAACCTTGCTATATGGTGCGGTGTAAAGTGCAGAATACCTTGTCATTGGCCAATAGTAGTTGAATAAGATTTTCCTGTCAATAATAAATCAGTATGCGTGTGGATACAAAGCAACAGACTTCATAGCACGTTTGAACTGTGCTATGAATTTTTTATTTGTTAATGGTACACATAGCGTTACCATAATCATTACTTTACCTTTTGAGTTATGAAGCTGTAAACCATGAAAAATTTTATTTGTTTGTAATCCGTGACGCATTCTACACCAACAGGCTTCCAAGTGTTGCATACAGTGCCCACTATATACCTGACCTCCTTTTTGTATTTTTTCTACAGGGTGGTCCCATCTTTTCTTTGTAATGACCGAGTATCTAGTTCAGGGTGCATTAGGCTAACTTCATACCTCATTTGATGTGAGGTCTGTTTATGTGATCAATTGCTTGAGTGAAGTCGCCAGATTCTTTCATCAGGCGTCCGCTCACAGAAGGAGGTAAGGACAGAGCTCCGGGCTCAAACCTATCTGCTTTCATGATGTCTGTCCCTCAACTGACTTCAGAACAGTGTTTATGTTCACACACAGTAGATGGAAGGTTCTATAGATCATTAACCGCACAGCAATATCTCTTATAGCTGTCAACACGTGTCGGTTGTAACTTGCTTGTGGTCGCAGGTGAACAAGGACCCGTGAGGTTTGTTAACTTAGTGTGGTGAAGTTTTGATAGATGTAATAAAGCAATGACTGTCACAAGCACCTGAGAAAGACTTCAGACCACTGTGAATGGAGCTGGGAATGTTTTGGTCATGGTTAGAATTGATCTAACCAAAATTCTTGTACACTGTGAGAAGACATGGTTAAAAATGGTCCAAAGCTGTCACTAGGGCAGTGCCCTTTAAAAAGGGCCTAATATGTACCATTTCTATATATTTGCACAGATGTGTATGTATTTGGTAGTAATAAGTGGCTTTGAGGTAGACTACTAATATGCACTATTTGGTAACAATATGTGGTATCAATATGAACACTTTAGGTGCAAAGGTGTACTTTTTTTGTCAGTGCAGTATTTATTAAGTATGTGGCACAGTTATAGTTTTTTTAGGTTATACGTCAATTAGAATATAAGTGTTATAATTTTTGACCCAAAAGAAATCTTTTGTCATCCATTCAATTCAATTTCAATTAAATTTTATTTATATAGCACTTTTCACAATTGGTAATTGTTTTAAAGCAGCTTTACATTAATAGAAGCAGGGGAAAACACAGAAAAATCGACAGACAATATAAGTAGCAGAAAACCGCGGCTATTAATAAACTTTACAAGTGAGCATATTAGTAATCTATCGTATACAAGAGGGTGCTAAGTTAAACCAATGTCGGCTTGAAAAACCCACATAGGAGAAATAGGAGAGACTTTATTTTAGCCTGGGAGGAAGAAAAAAGTCCTAGGAGGGAAAAAACCCTTGGGAGATATATATATATATATATATATATATATATATATATATATATATATATATATATATATATATATAGTAGTAAATGGTATGTAAACGGGTAAGAAGAATAAACGGGTTCCGTCGGTGGTCGTTGGTCAGGCATTGGCTGGGCATCACGTTGAAGGATGGCCAGTAGATCAGTGGTGTGTTGACCTCCGGAACTGGGTCTGTTTGTCTCAATGTCCTCGGGTTCGAGGACAAGACAGGGAGAGAGCAACAACATCCTATTAACGTAGGGGCCGTTCGCATGTAATACAAGTGTCACAAAGTGTTGTTTTAATATATGCTCGATTCTAGAGAGGCTAGCTATTGCGGCGTTAACATTATTATCCAGACGAGTTATGTGAGTGCTTTGTTCCATACAGGCTAACTATTGCGAGATAAGTACATTTGCTAGACAAATTATGTGAATGCTTTGTGAAAGAAAAAAGTCTTAAGTTTAGATTTAAAGTGATCAATTGTGATCCCATTTCTTTCTTATAATGGATGGCTCTGCCGGATCTTGAGCAGGATTGTATGTTTTACAGGATTGGGGTCAGTTAATCTTATCTGTTGAAATTGTTTTGTTATGTTGCCCTGATGCTCAGCTGAAAATCTGATGCACTTAAGTTGTGGTTTTTGGCTTTAAATATTTATAAGGAGCTCCTGCGAATCACTTTGTATTTTACCTGGAGGCATTGTGCACTTGCTAGAGCTACATGTGTATTTGATGTATCTATTATATTTCCAACAAGATTATCAGATCATTGAATTCTGGGCCACGTACAAAGCCATGATAAAACCTGTGTACAATGTTAAAAATGCCATCATAAAGTGTCTTCATTAAGTTTTTGGACACTTAGCCAATCTAAATTTCATTGCATGTAACTTAATGTCATTTTGTAATAAAAACACATCGTTCAAAAGTAGGGCTGTAATGATTAATCGTGCAAATGCGCGTTTTCTCAATGAATGAATTTAAATGAATTACGGTGAAATCTCGGCACATCCGAACGCCAGGGGGCACTCAAATGCAGAAACTCCCTTTGTGCCACAGAAGAAGTAGCATTACAAACGCTATTCCAGGAAATGTCTACAGGAATATTTATATCGCTGTTCTTCAAATTGTTTCAGGTATTTTTATGATAATAAAGAATATTTTGAATGCTTTTTATTTAACGAGTGATAAGTACTTCCTACTGACCAAGTGCAGCCTTACGATTCAGAATCGATTGCAGACAGGCATTTTTAATGGGACAAGCGATTTAATCGTTACATCCCTAATCAAAAGTAAAGTTGTGCGTGCATTTGCGTGTGTGTTGAAGCTGTATTTGAAGCAATAGGTCACTCAAGGGCTGCCATGTACCTTTCACCACTTCCAGATTTCAGTCTTGTGTTGTATATGTATCATTGCGTATTTTGAGTCATTTGGATTGTGCAGATGACATGTATGTGAAGTCCAGTACCTTACTCATGCTGACTGCTACATTTACATGGGAAGCTCACAGCATGTTAGTACAAACAGGGCAGAAAGTGTTTGTTATAGTGGACGCGTGGGGTAACTATAAGTGTCTCTTTGAATCCTGTGGTTTCAGCGACACACTCCCTCTCTGTGTTGGGCATTGTTCACCCACACTTCTCTCCAGGAGTCAGCAGTGTTTCCTGCTGAGGGTCTATACACCAGCATCAGAAGGGGTGTGTTTCAGCACAGCAATGCTTTCTTCTCTGATTCTTCTCCAATCTTGCCTCTTCATCAGCCCATCAGATTGTTTGTCTAATTGTGTGATTGTTTGTCACTGCCGGAAAGAGTTTTTGAACGTTGTCCTGGAGGGTGGGTAAAAATAGTCAGAATTCTGCTAAAAATAGTTATTTTGTACTAATCTGTGATTGGTTGGATTAAATTCTTATGTCTTTGGCTAATCGGAGACATGTACTGTCATTATTTATATATTTTATGCATCTTATGGAATAAGTAAATATGACCGTGCAAGACTCCGGGGTTTCAGATCTTACAGTGTCATGTAAATGAGCAAGCAACCATTAACACAAGTCCCTCTGTAATGTTCAGATCAGTCGCAAAGAGACCTGTCTTATCAGTGGTCCTCCAGCAACTGCAATGCATTTAAAGAGCATCATTTCTTTCCTTTTCTTTAATTTTCCCCTGATCCTCCGGGTCAGCAGCTGTCAGGTATTGAGCCGAGAAGAGGGGGCTGCCCGCTGTTGCTCCACCGTTCTCCGTGACGCATGCCCACCTCCAAGTCACATCTGGTGCCGGGAACGAGCACTCGGATAAGTGAACCGAAGCCGATGGTGCGCCACACAGATGTTGCCCCTGCTTCTTTCCCCTCTAATTCTTCCAAATCTCCTTGAGAGAGAGTCACACACACTTCGGCCGCCTCTCGATAAAAGTTTGCCAAATCAGAGTTTCAGTAACGGTGTTCGTACATTTACCACACTGGTGGGTAGGAAGCACATGGCATGCTGTACCTGTGCCTTATCCTCCTCTGCCCCTCTTCAATCTTGTTAACCGTGTCTATTACACTCAGATCGTCCGAGCGCTTCTGAAATCCTCCCCAGATATCCAGCGGTGGCTGGAAGGCCGTATCTTGTAAATGCACGTCTCTACAGCCTGGTGGGCAGAGCAGGGGGACGAAATTGAATTAGCTGGTATGAACCTGTGGCCTTGAGACGAATAGGTGTGTCAGAAACTAAGCAAAGGCTACAACGAAGAGAAAGTCTTTTGGTCGCTAAGGTCTGTATTTAACTAAAGAACTAATGATGACCAGCCTTGACTGAAAGCTCCAGATTCCAGATCTCCTCTCTGTCCAGATCAGGGGTGAGCCCGGGTCACTCTGTTTCTTCTGAAGAGGAAGCACAAGTCAGGAGATCAAAGAAGGCTGTCTTTTTCTGATCTTTTTCAGTGCTGTCAGCTTTCAAAGCTACATGTGTTAATAAGCATGTTAAATCAGCAACAAAAATCCTTTGCGATTTAAAGTACAGACGACAATGTTGTTATACCAATCCCCATTTACATATAATTATTTATTGTTGTGTGAATAAACAGCCAAAACTAATAAAAAATTCAATATTTAGTCGAAAGCGGTGTTATGTAAACAACTACTTATTCTAGTAATACAGCTTTGAGATTTAAAGCAACACCAAAGAAGTTTTTTTTTACCTTAAAATAACGTTTCCAAAACAGTTTCAGTCGTTCATCCACTTGAAACAGGGTGAACGGCACTTTCGCATTCGCTTTGAAGCCCTCTATCGGCCAAAACCGCGCTAAAGAAGTTTCCAACCGTCGGGTCGCGGTACTGTAGTTTGAGTGAAAACTACAAAAACTTGCTTTACGGCAGACCTACAATCCAATCAAAGCCAGCTTTGCTGCAGTAGGCTTAATTATTTACAACAGTGTTATTGGACAATTCCGTTTCCAACCTGTAGGGGGAGCAAAGAGCAAAAACTCTTTAGTGTTGCTTTAAGTAATTACATTTGGTAAAACTTCTCTTTTCATTGGTTCAATGAAGGGGTGGTTCAATGGTATTTCATGCATTCTGACTTATTAACACAGTTATAAAGATGTTTCCTCATGCTAAACGTAGGCAAAGTGTCAAAAAAGCTGGGCATGTTACAGAGTATTTCTGTGCCGAATGCACTTCGCCAGGGTTCGTACAAGTTTCGAAAAGTTTTTTTCGTTTACGGGTCCAGCTGACGTTTCAGGGGTTTCTATACGTATCACTTATTTAAATGGTCACTTCCGCCGTAAAACCCCACCCACCCGTCAATCAGCGGGAAACGCTAGAACTTACAAACATCACTTCACGCGACAAGCTTTGTTTAATTTCAAAACTCAACAATGGCACGAATGAAGGAGTGTGTTTTTGGATGTAAGGAGAAGAAAGTCAGCATTATGAAAACAATGGATATAGTTTATTATCTGGGGTAGCAGCAGAGTTTTCCATATGTGTTTGATGCGCTGGATTTCATTGTTGCATGCGGTAAGTAAGACTTCTGTCTTATGTTGGAAATAGGCGCGTGCATATTATATAAATGACACAAACATGTAGTGAATCATAACTTAAACAGTGTTGTATAGTGTTGCATGACTCATACTCGCTCCTCCCGCGGTAGTAACTCCTCCTTCTTCATTTTTTCGTACCTTATCTGAAAGAATCGGTAAAGCTAATCTTTCTTTTATAAATCTGATTAAACTAAAGTCTCTTCGGAGATATAAAGGATGTAATACTACCATATAGGTACTCCAGATTAACATCAGAAATGCAGAAACAGTGTGTGTTATGTGAGCTTTAAACCATGGTTACCACAACTTAACCATGGTTTCCCTGAAGTAAACATTGTTCAATCTTGGTTATACAACACTCTAAATTCTGCTGGGTTGTTTTTAACCTAATGCTGGGTAAGGTAGCGTGCACACCAAAGCATTTACGCTGGCGGCCGGTGTATGTTTTCAATTGTTTTCAATGGAAGTGCGGCACTTTTCAAAAAAGCCAGCAGCTGGCGGATTTTTCTTTACTTTTTACGCGCTCGGTGCTGAGTGCCAAGAGTTGAAAAATGTTAAACTTTGGGTAAAACGCTCAGCTCGTCAATGTCAAATCTCACTCGGCTGTTCAATCACAGTGGAGGAGGGGCGGGACAAACATCACAACAACCAATCGGCACATCGTTCACTGACTGATAAAACAAACCAAAAGTATCATAACAACCAAAGCGCCCAATCTGAAAAAAAGCTGGCAAGCGCCTACAGTCGCCATCCGCCTCGTGTTTTCAGCTGCGTTTAAATGTCTTGGTGTGCACGCGCCCTAAATATTAGACAGAACACGTGTTGGGTTATAAATAAACCTATGCTGGGTTGTTGTTAACCTTTGTGTTAAAACAACAAAACAAAAGTTTATTTATTAACCCAAAATGTGTTCTGTCCAATATTTACTCAGCATTGGATTAAAAACAACCCAGCAGAATGAAATTGTAACCAATACGCCAAAAACACGGTTACTACAGTTTAATTATAATTAAACTTAATTTTTATAATTGCAGCATCAGTGCATCTATAGATGCCGGTTTCAGAGACACGATTTCCTGTTTTGTAGTTGTTTTCAAAGCATCATGATTCTAAGCTCTCTTTCACTTTTTGATACGCCACGGTTTGCTGTTGAGTAGGATGAGCTGCACTCCAGGTTTCCTCTCAACGCCTGCCAGCATCACAGGCTACAGCACATACACACAGCCACTCTGATGTCATTGCAGGGGTCTGATGTGGGATCACCTGAATGACCAGATCCTACAACCCTAACAGTGTGTAGAGAAGCAGTGTACGTCTGCTTCCTGCAGGAAATGGCCAGGAGGGATCGATGACGACTGTATTCAACTTGTGCTACCATTTTGTTTAAGTTTCCACTATTATGCTCAAATGCATTGGATCTGACCTCATTCCCCCAACACACCCAGCTCAATAAAAGCCCTGGGTTTATTCTAGGGTCGACTCAGACATGCAGGCTGGCACAGGCGGTGTTTCCCTCTGCGTTTCAAGTACTTCAGAGTGGCATCCTCGGGTGTGGCGGTGGCACGCTTTCTCTGTCGTGTTGACACAGCGTCGGCCGATTTGCCTCCAGCTCTTCCTGTGTGGTGTTTGCCTTTGCAGGCTGGTTGATTTTCCACTCTTTCATTCTTGCTGATCTCTGGCTTTCATTCTCTTTGTTGGGGTCAGAGGTCATCACCTCTTCTCACTCCAGATCAGAGTCTTGTTTTTAGTCACCACACCAGTTTCTACTATTATGGTAGATGTGTTAGCTCTTCACACAAATAACTCTTATAGATGAGTGTTCATTGGGGTTTTTCCAACAATATGAAACATACCCCCCAATTTTTTATGAGGATGTATTTTAAAAAGATCTTAAAGGGACACCACTTTTGTGAAAATGGGCTTATTTTCCAGCTCCCCTAGAGTTAAACATTTGATTTTTACAATTTTGAAATACATTCAGCCGATCTCCGGGTCTGGCGGTAACACTTCTATCATAGCTTAGCATAATTCATTTACTTTGAATAGACCATTAGCATCACGCTCAAAAATAACCAAAGAGTTTTGATATTTTTCCTATAAAACTCGACTCTTCTGTAGTTACATTGTGTATTAAAATGGAAAAATTATTAAAAGTTGCGATTTTCTAGGCTGATATGGCTAGGAACTACACTGTCATTATGGCGTAATAATCAAGGACTTTGCTGCTGTAATGGCTGCAGGAGGCGCAATGATATTATGCAGTGCCCGAAAATAGTCCCCCTGGTAACTTTCAGTAGCAGGGGACTATTTTCGGACGCTGCGTAATATCATTACGCCTGCTGCAACAGATTCAATGGATTGTGCTAAGCTATGCTAAAAGTGGTAGCGCCAGACCCAGAGATCAGCTGAATGGATTCCAAAACGGTAAAAATCAAATGTTTAACTCTAGGGGAGCTGGAAAATGAGCCTATTTTCAAAAAAAAGTAGAGTGTCCCTTTAAATTCAGTATATTTGGATAATCAAAATGGATTTATGCACCTACATGAAGAATATCTAAGATATTTTTTCACTTTTATTTGCATTTGGCCCTGAAACATGTCAGTGTTCCTCTAGTCTCAGCCTCATGGGCTTGAACAATCATCTGATTGAAGGAATTCTACAAAAAATAACAAAATTACCTCTAATTGGTTGGTTTATATGTCAATCAAATGATATTTTGGACGGTCCTTGGAACGCTCTGGAGTCCAAACCTGTCGTCAATCTGAAGTGCTGGCTATGTGAGATTAACCTTGATCCTATTTTCCTAAATACCAAGTTGTAATCTTTCTTTAGGGGTTTGGTTTTAATTAAATACAATGTAAATTGAGTAGATGTTTGAATTTGAAAGTTTATTTGAAGATATAGAAATGCTCCTGAAATACATGAAATGATATAAAGTCTGTTAACTTGACTTCATGTTACTGTTGCCTCAACATCCCCTCCCCTTCTCATCTCACAGAACAGGCTTTTCATTATGGACATTCAGTTCATAACTGCACATCAGAGCGCAGGCCCTCTGCCCCTCTCTGACCAGCCCCAGGTCAGGCAGAACCAGGGGCCAGTGCTGCCCTTTGGTGAGTCTAGAGATTTATTCTAATAAGTACTGCGCTTTTGACAGGTTAAAAGCTGACCTCTGCCGCCCGCCAGATATCCCAGTGTCAGCGTCCTTGTGTTCCCTGTCTGCTTTTATCAGCCAGGCAGGGAAATGTAAATTAAAAGAAGCATAAAAATAGATGATGGGACATGTACCCTTCTTTTTCCCTGTCCTCTTTTTTCATCTACAGTCACGCTTAATACTTTGTGTGCTGGTTGCATCAAACAGAAGAGGTTGCCTGTGATGTCATGTTTAGGGAAGTGTCATTAAGGCTCTGTATTCCGGTATCATCTTCAAACGGATCTACCCAATCAAGCCTCAAACGGCCTGCCCACAGACCGCCCCCAGTCCATTTCACCAATCGTCTGATGCATATTTTACATAAAACTGAAAATCACTTTCTTGATCTAGTAGGCTCTAATTTGTTTGGACTAAATTTATGCAATTTCAGGGAGTGCAGGTTCACATTGTTGATAATATACTGGGATAAAACAATGAACACTTGAGGATGAAATTATCATTTGGTATAAAATAATTTTGCCCGTTATTGCCTTCAATTCTTTTTAAAGGCACTTAGCAAGTAAACTGGATGTTCATGAGGAGATTAAATGCTTTGGACGTTACGCTTTTGTTACACAGAAATTCCAGTGTTGTAAAATCATATGCATTTTTTTCATTTTAAATTATTTTGATATATTTTTATAATCTTAATATATGTAATTTTTCTATGATTTGCGTTTTTTAACATAAACCATCCTACATAATGTAAAGAACATTCTGTTACCATATAACCTTGATATCTTTTATATTGACTGAGTAAGGTCATGTCAAAGATTGAAATTACATTTAAATCAATGAGTAAAATCAAACTTTTGTGCTCCTGATCTCATAATTCGATTATGAGACATTAGCCTGGATTTCACAGACGGGGTCATATATTATTATAGTATAATTTAGGATAAACCCACATGTAAAGACAAAACACACACTTTAAAGTCTTTGTCTTGCCTGCCATAATAAGCTGCATTGTGGGATGTTTAGTCAAAGACTATCTATGTGAGACAAAACCGAGCATGATACTGCTTCAAGGGCCCACGTTTTGCGTCACAATGGAAACGAACAAAGATTTCCGTCTGTCTTCATTTCACCCTTTTTGCTGATAAAGATGAATGTTTGTGTGGCGTATTGGATCAAGCAGGCGCTCTTTTGGTTATTGGAGAGCCTTGTGAATTAGTATGCATTGTTAAACCAGTGTTCGTGGGTTTTCTCAACAATACCTTTGAAAGCTCGTGTGCACAGTTCATCAGTATTATTGTTATCCTTCGGTTGCGGGTTTTTCGCCAGCTGCCGCACCCCACTGGCAAAAGTCTATTCATTTCACTCATTATGCCGCCCTCCACCGTCATCAGCTTACGACTGATGCGCCCGTTCTCCAGGTTTTCCTGACAAATGCATTCCCCTTGACTCTATATGACTGGCTTAATTCCACTTTTTTGATAACAATGAGATGATAACAACTTTGCGATAATTTGATCATGTGTTCTTCTCATCTCCATCTTTCTCTGATTCACTTTCTCTAGAGGGGATCAGGTATACCGTTCACTAATATGTTTCTTGCCTTTATTGTTTCAAAATTCATCTTTCCTTTCGTCTGACATTTGTAATGATGTTCAGGAGGTGCTGTGGGACGGAATAATATTGTTTGCGCAGTGCATGATTTAAAGCTGGGACTATTTGATCCTGTGGTATTTTATTTAGTGCATGTTCTGTATGTTTTTCATGGCATGTTGTCTTTGATGGGCTCAGATGCAGTTGTGTTGGGGGTGGTGTGGAGCAACCGTGTGTTTGGGTGTGCATGTGTCAGGGTGGGTGGTGGGGGTTTTATGTGGTGTCTGATTTTGTTTGTTCTGTATGTTAATAGATTTAAGTGGCACATCTTTGAAGTGCCTACCAGGAGGTCTATGAATGGCTATGTCGTAACAGCTCACAGATGCCATTGTATTCATGACTGTTATTGGTTGAGCGAAGCAATCATCCAAATCCTTGCAACATACCACTATAGAAATATGGACAATCTGATAAACCCTAAGACATCTATATATAGGACTTAATATAACTCAAGTCCTGCTGACAAAAGGTTCAAGTAATAATAACCCATTACCTTTCTCAATTGTTTTGAGTATATTCGTTTCATCTCTTTGTCAACATATTACCATATTAATTAGTGGTGGTGTTACAGGGAGAATATATTTTTGAATGGTCTAAACAAGTAAGGGATCCTTACTGTACATAAAGTCTCTTGGCTACATTAAGGCCAAACTATAGTCCACTTTTTACATGTACGTGGGGGTCCATGTAATTTTTGTCAACAGAAGCGTACAGGAAACTGTTACATGCACCGCCAGTGTATGTGTAGGTTGCGCATGTGCGTACAGGAGAATGTAGTATGTAGCCCAAGAGATGCATTGCATTTTGTCGCAATGTGCATGTGTTGAACGTCTGTCTACACAATAGAACTATACTTTGCAAGGCTGTGCGTTTGATTATAAACGTCTGTTTGCGTAAACCAAGGGTGCAACCTTCCGATCTCTCTGACGATGCCAATACGGAAGTGATTAGCGGCCCATCCCAATACCTCCCCTTCCTCTACATTTTTGCCCTAATCCTCGCTTTTGCGCGTGCACGTGTAGGGGTAGGGCATCCCATTTCTCTAGGGAGCAAGACGGAGTGCTATTTTCCCCTTAGAATCCCCGATGTAGGCTTCAATCGAAGTGGGAGATGAAATTACCCAGGATACCTTGCGAGCCCAGCATTTTACTGAATGAAAATAGTAGAAGGCTATTACCGGTAGACGCGTCGACGCTGTGCGTGACGTAGGTGAGCACGTTTGCCATGCTACTTTCCATATAGTGGTGTCCCATTTCATAGGTAAAGACTTTAACCCCCACTTCCCTCGTTGAGGGGACTTTACTGTCAAGGGCACTCAAAACTAAGTGGAAGTTTTAAGGGGGTAGAAATGGGACGGGCCCTTAAGGGGGTCGCACACCGGCCCCGCAGCTCAGAGTCGCACTGAGTCGCGTCTAGGACAACTCGAAGGTATTGTAAACCGGAAGTGCACATTAAATAGCGTGAGCTTCGTCAGATAGCGTCTACTTCAAAATGCAAAATATACGTAAGCAGCCAATGTTAATCCTTAATGATTTGGGACAAATGTGATGTTATTTAATGTTAAACTATGTGAGTGGCGCTGTGTGGCGCGATAGGGATTTGAGCAACTTCCTGAGTCACAGCTGGGCGGCACAATGTGTTCGAACAATGTGTTCAATGTGTTAGATTTTTTTAGAATGGCACGGCGCTGCACGCTGACTCCAAAAGGGGGTCAAATCTCATAGACCCCCTTGTTAAAATGCCCGTCTTTAGAGCAGAAAAAATATGTTTACAGCCTTGTACAAAAAAAAGTTTTTGGTCTGTATGTCTAATTTTGCCCTTCATGACAACTGTGAGGGGGGTGAATTGTTTGTAACTCATCCGTTTAATTTATATTTAGCCTTAAAGTTATGCCTAATAAAGGGAGCCACTGCTGTCACTGGAGTCGAGATAGGCGGGCATGGTTTTAGCAACCAGCCACCATAGCTTCACCCACGTCTTGCCTCCTTACCCATTTTCGGATATCCGTGAGTGATGCGCTGTGACGCGCGTCCAAGATGGCGACGGCAGGCACCGCCTTCTATTGGCTTCAAATCTTCAGAAACCTATGGGTGACGTCACGAACACAATGTTCATCTTTTTTTACAGTCTATGGCATAAACGTAAAAAAATGACTATAGTCCAGTCTTTAGTGTAATCCACCTACTGTTCACTGCTGTATTTCACATATTTTCTTCTTTTTCCCACTGTAAAAAAATTGCTGCCCAAAATTTTAAAGTCATTTTAACTTAATATTATTTATCTTAAGCCTAAACACTGGAATATAGGGGGTTTTACACTCTTTTAAAACAAAATGCTGGATTGTTTCAATAATAGATTGTAAAAACTTTAGGCAATGTATGTCCATAGTCCAAAATAAAAAAAGTCTGCTTACATCTTGCACAGATGACATCATTTGGAACCAATGTACCACCAATATTTATTTTTTACTCAATCACAGACACAAATCATGTTGTCTCACCCATTTTTAATAGCATCTTATAACTAACTCAAACCAAGTACATCAGCGTGATAAGAAATAACTAAAATAACAGAAACCACCTTTGGGAAAAATTATTAGATTTTTACGTTTGGCTCATGTCCCATTCGTTTACATGGAGAGGGTAAGGTTTATCACCTATAGTGCACCCAGCCACCTATTTTGGCTTCACTTTTTAGGACATGTGGCACGCCTAGTTACAACTTATGGTTGGGTCAGATATTGACATAGGAAACCACTGGTTAATTTTGTAGGTAAATTTAAATCAATGTTTGGGTTTGTTTATGTTTGACAGTTGGGTTTGTTCATGTTTCACAATTTCAAGTGTCTAAATAAATAAGCTTTACTTTTCTTTAGCTGGCACAGTATACTTGCCTTCTGCCTTTAGCTAGAAAAATATTTTTTCTTTTCTCATAGGCCTGGTTTTAGTTTTAGCTGTTTTCTACAGTTGTTTAATTTTTGCCCTCTGGCTGAATAAATTGATCAGCACTGCATGGTGATTCAAGATTTTAAGCTATTAGGTTGCCTCTCCCTTTAAGTGTCCATTTTATCAGATGGTGATGCAACCGAGATGAGCAAACTTTCATTTGCTGGGCCCAGAGATGCCTCAGCGGTCGACATGGTTGGCTGTAAAATTTACTTATTTAGGATTCAGGATGAGTGAAAAAATTGTTAGGACTCTCACTGCAAATTTCTGCAATTCTGGCATCTTTGTTTTGTTATTGATTAAATTTCAGAGTGCCCTCCTGTGGTATGGAGTACCCTGTGGTGCCTGGCCTGCTAAATTCATTCTGGGACAGAAAAGGCATGCATTAATCTAGAGACACATGTCATGCTACCTTGCTCCTGCCGGTTGACCTTTGCTCGAGAAATTCCTCTGCTAAGTTCACCAGGCTCCCATTGCCCACCTGGAGAGATTCGGTTCTCCTCTAGATCCAGATATATCCATCACATTGGAGAAACATCGCCTGGGCACTGATACTTTGTCTGTCTGTCTATCTGCCTCTATATGTCTGTATATCTGTCTGTCTTGTCTATCTATTTATCTGTCTGTCTGTCTTTTTGTCTATCGTCCTGTATATTCATCTATCTGTCTGTTCATCTGACTATACGTCTCTGTTTCCATCTGTCTTTTCATTTGTCTGTCGATCTATCAGGGAATTGAAGAAATAGGCTACTGAAGTTCTTAAGAGACAAATCTTGAAAAAGAGATGGCTAGGCCAAGAAATTACAAAAAACCTGACAGAGCTCCCCTGAGGAGCCTGGATGATAAATCTAAGAAAGGAGCTTGGTGTCAACAGGTGGGGTGATTTTTATCCATTGTGGCTGCTTTTGTCGCTCTGTCTACACCACAATAGGATGTCCCCTATTGGCTTCTGTATAAATATTGCTAGTACCGGGGTAGAGGTGCACAGTAGCTGTATGGGGCTTAAGTGGAAATCAATGTTGATCCATAAAGCCAGTGCTGTTGATGCTGTCTGCCCACACGGGTGTTTACGTTAATCGCAACGCCTGCACAATCGCATGATCCCTAAAGGTCAGACAAGGCCATGTTTACCTTAAAGTGAGGTTCTTTGTGTTGTGGTCTGATTTAAAGGCAGTTCCCCCTAGTTCCTTATATTCCATATAAAATGGTGTTTGGAGGTCACATCAACAAAAGGTTTTGAGGAAATGACATAACACAAACTCTTTTTCGACTTGTTTTTAGACACGTGTAGAGTTTTTGTATTTGGTGTTTTGTATCCTGTAAATTTCAGTTGACAAGATGACAGATGTACACAAATGATTATAATAGATTTAGAATAGTATTGAAAGGGCTACATATGACTACTCTAAATGCAGTACATCAGAAAGTGATGGTCAAATCAATCACAAATAAATTACACCACTTAAAAAAATGTACTTGCTGTGATACAGCATAACAATTGTTGTTTGTTTATTAAAGTATTTTAGTCATCTTAGGGTTATTTTATGTGAAGCTTCAGAATTTCCACCCTCTCTCACGTCAGGTTTTTCTGTGGTGGGCCGCTACATCTGCTGACGAATTTGATTAGAACCTGAGGTCTGTCTACCAAATTTTGTTTTCATTTCTCTGCGGTGAGGAACACAAGATCTGAGTAATTTGATTCACAACAAAGCTATTTTCTCAAGAGCTTTGCCTCCATTTCTCTCTCAACTTGCAGAACAGAATGGCTGACAAGGACGCTGCGCTGTAGAGTTGGACTGCCGAGGGGCTTTGAATGGATGTGAAAGGGGTAATGATGGAGAAGCGCAAATGTCCATCAAACTGTTTAAAGTTAAGTTTCACTTTTGGGTGGATATTATTTGTCAATGATTTTGCCTTGTTCTTTAAAGGAAAACACCACAGCTTTTCAATATTTTACTATGTTCTTACCTCAACTTAGAGGAATTAATACACACCTATCCTTTTTCGTGCACTTCATCTTTGTACAGCGTGTCGTGAATGTGTTAGCATTTAGCCTAGCCCCATTCATTCCTTAGGATCCAAACAGGGATGAATTTAGAAGCCACGAAACACTTCCATGTTTTCCCTATTTAAAGCCTTTTACATGAGAAAGTATGGTGTCACAAAATAGAACTATATTGTGTGGCAGAAGAGCAGTTTGCAGCACTTCGACCTCGGGCGCAGAAGTATTGACGGAAGTGAGAGGGGGAGTATTTAGGAGTAATGATGTTACTGCACGCCGAGGTTGAAGTGCTGCAAACTAAGTGCTCTTCCACCATACAATATAGTTTTTATCCACTTAAAAAATTGCCACGTTTTATTTTGTGCCACCTATGGGTGACCCCGAATAGTCGAAGATTCGATGCATTGATAGGAGAAGCCTGATTCGACTACCAATCTCATAGTCGAATCGTCGTAGATGTGTTATGAAATAAGGATCATTCAGTTTTGGCCGTATATGCGTGCACACTATCTGATTTCACATATAACAGCTTTCTCTCAATATATTAATATACAACATATTATTATAATGATGCAAATAATATGTGAAGTAGCAGCTTTCAATAAATATTTTTAAAATGCGTTAATAAATCCAACAACCACCGGGCTACACGTCCATAAGAGGTTTCTATGTTAATAAACCATTGCCTCTTTGTTTCTACATTTAAAAGACAAAGCTGGCGATTCTGGCTATACTTTCTTTCTTTTAATAATTATTTTATTTTATTTATAAATCACTCTGGGTCATCTGATTTATATATTTGGCTTGTGTTTTGTTTCTGTGGACTTCAGGAATTTTGGACATATTTGTTCTGCACCTTGTTACTTCTGACCTTATTTTATAAAAAAAAAAAAATGTTATTATAAACATAAATTCTGATTTAAGTCTGTAAATTTTGGATTGCTTTTCGTTGTATCAATTTTGCGCTGTTGCGTGCTGGTCATGCTTGCGAATGCAATTTAGCTGAACGGGCTAGGTGCTCTGCATCTCATATTTAGGAGTTCATTAAACTAAACATTAAAAAAATGATATTTTTCGACGGGTATAAGTTTTAAGATGTATTTAAAACAGGGTGGTTACCTTGTCAAAAGTTAAACTACAAAACAGGTAAGCAGTTTCTTTAAATTTTGGTGATGACACGTAAAATATCTGCACCGAACCTATATTTATGCCTGACACGACTGTCTTTCTTGTGATTTAATATTATGGTCGGTGTTTACTTTCAAATGATAGACAAGAGATTACTGAAATAAATAATATAAGAATTATAAGGTGTTTTTGTACCTATAGTGAATAGAGATGATCAAAGTCAAAGTAAGCAAGCAGGTATTTCTGTGCTAAATAATAACGCGTAGTGTCTATAAAATCAAGTGTTTTTCTTGTTATAAATTAACGTTTAATGAATTGTATATAAAGCTTAGTTTTTATCATTTACAGTAACAATCACAAATTATATGTTATTTGTTGTTTTTTTCAGTTTTTTTGGTCAAGACTGCTTTGACATGCTAAATCTCCAAATTAAATAAAATCGCTGAACTGTAGCCGGGGTTTCAAAGGCAGGATCACATTTGTTATTTTTTTAGTTTTAGTTATTAAAATGTTTTTTTGTTATATCTTTGTGTGATGTTTTGTAGATTGTGGCTTTAAAATGTTATGAGGAATGATTAAACAAATGTTTATGTTGCCTTACATTTTCCCTTAAAAAAAAGATATAAATGCATCGTCAGTTTTGTATTCGTTCATCACTTGAAAGACAGTTTTGGTCACATTATCAGAAAGTTGTTGATGTGTGCTACTTGTGAAAGAAAATTAAAGTTACCGATTTGTACCTGGTCTCGCCCCCTCCCAACCCATCCACACACACATAGATGATTCGACTATTGGTTGACTATAGAAAGATTCGACAATTCTGATTTGAATATGTAAATCCTTAGTTGAGGACACCCCTAGTGCCACTCATGTAACCGTCTTTAAATAAGGAAAACATGGAAAGGTTTGGTGGCTTCTACATTCATCCCTGTTTGGATCCTAAGGAGGCTAAATGCTAACAGATTCATGACACGCTGTACAAAGATTAAGTGCATGTATTGAATAAAGATAGGTATGTATTAATTTGTCTAAGATGAGGTAAGAACATAGTAAAATATTGAAAAACGGTAGTGTTTTCCTTTAAGGCAAAATATAAGCGTAAGACTGGTACATGGCAAACGATGTGAACCAAATCATTGGTTTGCAGTGTGAAAAATAGTTAAGCAGAAGGTAGGTTTTCTCTAACCTCTTTTTGTTGGTCCTGTGGAGAGAAGACTGGCCGTAGGGTACGCTAGCTGTGGAAATGGATTATGATCACTATAGAGAAACTGTGATGCTGTGTATGTGATAAATAAGGTTTGGTAGAGCAGCCAGTGATCTTTTTTCATGTTCACCACAACATTTAAAAATAGTCAGTTACATGAAATGCTTATTAAAGGAAAGTAAAATCACTTATTGGATTTAACCTTTCAATATCCTGTTTCTTGCTAATAATTACTCATGCACTTCTTGATACAGAGCTTGGTATTAATATTTCATGTTCTCTAAATTCATAATATCATCTTGTCCCTGGCAAGGCAACATTTGATATAACATTAAAACCCTAAAGGGAAAAAGTTGTTGCCAGATTCTCATTAAATTTCTAAAAATGCAGTGAAACACGCTTCACTCAAATATCTACAGTACATTTTTTCCTTTTTGGTCCAAAAGAGACGCAAAAATCCCCCTTGCTCTTTAATTTCTTTTTGCGTGCCAGTATTTTTTGGGTCGTTCATTTGATTTTATGTCTCCCTCTCTCTCATCCATTCTCTTGATAGCAATTTAATTTAATCTGCGGCGCTCCAAACAGCTTAATCCTTTGATGTTTTTTGACAAGATCTCATAACACATCAGATTTGATCTAACCTTTCTTGATGGATAAAAAGGGAAAATAAAGATCAATTATTAGGTGAATTTGAAGTTGCATTAGAGGTTTTTTGCTCATTCCTAGTTGCTTTAAGTGCCCATCTGTCTAAACATCTCTCATTTTTTTCTCCTCTTTTTTCTGATCGTTTCCTCAACTTATTCATGAGCCATGGGAACCGTGCTTTGTAGTCTCCATGTAGTCAGTTCAGCCTACCCCCACTGAATATAGCTATGTGCCTGCATAAAATATCCTTTCCAGTCTGCCTGCAAATTCTCAGAACTCCGTTCACACGAATGGTCCAACTTTCTGAAGTTTTTTATCTTTTTCTCTCTCTCTTTACTCCCATCTCTTTTTTTCTGTCTCTTCTTCCCTCTCTCATGCTCTTCTCTGTGTCCTTCGCTATGGATTTGTATGCAGAAAATCACTGCTGTGACCACAAAGCGCAGTGCATCACTCTAGATCATTTCTGAACTCCCTGCTGTGAAAGTTATAAAGAGGGATCTCTTAATGACACTTTGACTATTAACAATGTTTTAAGTCAATATGTGTCCTTTAGTTTTTCCCTCTAAAGGCTCATAAATGTAAAAAATTATGCACTTAATGTGACCGGGTCAGACTACGACAGATTAGCTGGTTAGAAATGTAGGTTTTTATGGATTATGTTTCTAATATTGGTGACATTATTTATTTTCTGCAGGCGATTTGTCAGAGGAATGTGCAAATTAAAGAAAGCCCATTCAAAGTCTTTAAAATTTTTACTGGCCATTTACACATTTAAGAAAAATGTATCTAGGGTTTTTCTATTCAAAATGGTATATCTATAATAGCAAAGGGAGTTAAAAAAAATATTTTCAGTGATCCCATAGAAGAACCATTTTGGTTCCACTTTTCATGTCAGCGAAAAGTTGATTTTCTTTCTTTGTTATAATCTAGAACCCCTTTATCCCCTACAAAGGACCTCTTCTAAAGGGACACTCCACTTTTTTTGAAAATATGCTAATTTTCCAGCTCACCTAGAGTTAAACATTTGATTCCTACCATTTTGGAATCCATTCAGTCAATTTCCAGGTCTGGCATTACCACTTTTAGCATAGCTTAGCGATTAGCCAATTAGCATCGCGCTAAAAAATAACCAAAGAGTTTCAATATTTTTCCTATTTAAAACTTCTGTAGTTACATCTTGTACTAAGACAAACAGAAAATTTTAATTGATGATTTTCTAGGCAGATATGGCAATGATATTACGCAGCAGCCGAAAATAGTCCCCTTGGTTATTTCCAATAGCGGGGGACTGTTTTCGAGCACTGCGTGGTGTCGTTGCGCCTGCTGCAGCCATGTTACGACAGCAAAGTCCTTGATTATTACGCCGGAATGAGAGTATAGTTCCTAATCATATCTGCCTAGAATATCGCAACTTTTAATTTTCCATCGGTCTTAGTACAATGTAACTACAGAAGAGTCAAGTTTTAAATAGGAAAAATATTGAAACTCTTTGGTTATTTTTTTAGCGCAATACTAATGGGCTAATCAGATTCAATGGATTAGCTAAAAGTGGTAGCGCCAGACCCGGAGATCAGCTGAATGGATTCCATAACGATAAGAATCAAACGTTTAACTCAAGGGTGCTGGAAAATGAGCATATTTTCAAAAAAGTGGAGTGTCCCTTTAATGGTTATATTTTATTTCAAATGAGTGTCCTAGGGTTGTCAATCAGGATGCCACACACATAAGGCCAATCAAAGTACTCGCACTGAGTACTCAAATAACTTGCCTGTTCCAGCCTTTGAATTCCCAGCATCCCGTACGGGCGTTAGCTGAATCACCTACACCCGTGGCAAAGCGCTGTTTAAACATCACACCTCAAACGAGAATGACCCCTGATCGCTGGAGAGGTTGCCTTTGCCCGAATCCCCTGGCTGACTGCCAAAGATAGTATTTTTACAAAGGCACCGCATGGACCACATTGGGGAGATGGAGCAGTGGTGTGTGTTTCAGGGGCTGCCCTTATGGCTGCCTGTCTTAAAGTCTCATCTAGCTGATTGCACAGTAAGCAGACTGTGGATGGGGCGCTTAGCGGCTGGTGTCACAATCTGCCCCACACAATAGCCTGGGCAAGTGCCAACATAGCCAATCTGGGAAGAAATTTAGGCTATTTACAGTAAGCAATTGGTCTCAAAAATCATTCAGAGCCTGTAGTAGCTAAACAAAGAAATGAAA
The DNA here is from genome assembly GCF_027580225.2 of Misgurnus anguillicaudatus. Classification (NCBI taxonomy): domain Eukaryota; kingdom Metazoa; phylum Chordata; class Actinopteri; order Cypriniformes; family Cobitidae; genus Misgurnus; species Misgurnus anguillicaudatus. Next base: position 25,810,128 of record NC_073353.2, read on the forward strand.
CCAACATAAATAGAGGAGTGAAGCCAAGGCATTGTGTTCTAGACAGAGAATCTGTGTCTGGCAATGCAGTTGTGTGAAATTCTGTCTATTAACTCTCAGGAAAAAAAATCTGGTGTTTTTGCTATGTAGGAAAGGGTTTATATTAAATGGTACAACATAGGCTCCTTAATGGTGCAAACATACTTCTCAGCTGGATGACAGATTGGTCTTGATCAAATGGCTGTTGTCAGGATGCCAACATTGTGTCTGGGATAAGCCGGTCCGAGGAAGGGGAGGATGCTACTGTGTGTCTTTTTCTTCTAGGCAGAGCACAGGAGGTGGATCAAGCAAAACACACAGTCTTTATTGTAGGCCAGTATGCAGCTAAATTTTGGTAAAACCCTTGGATGTATAGAAAACAAAGTTTTTCAATATGAAATGCAATGAAAGTAGTAATATGGAATAAGGAGTTTTGAGGTCAAGAATGTTGGTGGAGAGTTAGTGACCAGGTTTTTGGGTGATGGCAAATTTAGAACAATTACCCATATTTGTCCTGCACAGTAAGGCTCTCTTTTGAAATTTGGACAAAAAAGACGTCTTAACTGAGCATTATTTGGAGGCATTGTTATGAGAGATGCATCATCCACTGTCAGAAAAAAATAGTCAAAATATGTACCCCAGCTGTCACTGGGGTTGTACCCTTTTAAAAAGTACAGCTTTGGACCTAAGAGTTCATATTAGTACCTCAGTGGTACTTAATGGTACCTTAAAGGTGGTAATGGATCTGTACCTAATGGTACAAATTAAGACCCTTCTATAAAAGATTCTGTACCTCCCCAGTGATAACCAGGGTACATACTTTAACCATTTTTTCTAACAGTATGTTTGATGAAACCATATTTGCATTATCTTGACTGATTAAGCTTGAATGAATGTTGTAGTTTAGACATTTTTACAGTTTGTCTTGTCATGAGTAATTCCTGTCGACTTCAAAAAACTTGCAGTCAATTGTGCAAATTGAATCAGTGATCAAAGTCCTTGCAGTTCTGAAGTGAATGGAATATTTTTATTTCCTTTTGTTTCATGTTTCTTTCTAGTTTGCTTTCTATCTTTGTGTTAACTCCAAATTTGCCCATGACCTACTTTAGGTCACATTAAGTTATTATAAATTTGACGGAACCTGATACCAAGTGGAACCTCCCAGAAGCTTGTAAAATGGATGCAAACAAATGGCTGATGGTTCCTAATGCGTTTGCTTCACGTATGTGGGTGCGAGAGGGTAGCAAAGGGAGCAGTAATGGATCATGTTTGTGTTTTTTAATAAACCAAGGCAATATCTCAGAATTAAGTACAAGCAACGTGTACATCTGCATCAGGAGTTAAGCAAATTTTGAAGATATTTAAGGTAAACCGGAGTCCGATGTGACCGCCCTGAGGACGTACCCTCGTGCTTCTCGGCGCCTCCTGTGCTGTGTATACTGTATGTGTCTGTTTTGATGTACGTGTGCTTCGCACGGCAGCCTACATGTAAGGTTGAATGATAAATGAGAGTGTTGGGTTTAATCGGCTGAGGATTCCAAACACATTGCTCTTTGGTGACGGAGGGCCGGATGGATGCTGTGGAGGGATGGGGGATAATGGAGGCATTGTTTCACCCAGTCGCCATATCTCAGCAGGAGGACAGGAGGAGGTGGTGGGAATAGCAAGACGGCCTGGAGGACAGAGGTCTCACTCCAATTCATATCATCAACCTCCAGATCCTATGCAAACAACTATTCTGCCTATTATGTAAGTTGTGTTCCTACTCGGGCTGTCAGCCTAACCCTAACATATACTACATCCAAAATCTCTAAAAGAAAGGCATCAAGGCACATCCGAAAACCAACGTTTGCTTTACTTCCTGATTGCTGAGATACCTTTATCATCTTGTCCCACAATATGCGTGTGTGTGCGCAGGGAATTGTGCAGCACAAATTTAGTATGAATAATATAATATTTTCACTTTTTACACTTTTGATTGCATTTCTAGGGAGAAATTAGTTTTGCAGTTTTCAAATACAGGATTAGTGGGATACAAAGGCGCTCTCTGTTTATATTTCAAAACTGAATTCCATTACGCTGCCTATGAAGGCTGCTCGAATGCGTTTCCCGGAGGTGCCTTAATGCCGCCAAAGTCATTGCCTCGTGAGGTTGCGAGGCAACACAACCTGATCTCATGAATGTCCGCGGTATAGTCATGGAATATTTTGCTCATTTATCTGTGTCATTGTCACGAATATCCGCATTTTCCGTGTCTGTACCACAGACTTTCTTTTCCGTGTCAGTTTCACGTAGGGATGCACCGAATCCAGATTTTTTGGGTTCGGACGAATACCGAATCCACTGTTTAAGATTCGGCCGAATACCGAATCCTACTCACATCCTTATTCCATTAACATAGTAAAACACATTAATGAAGAAGCCTAAACAACGTCCACAGCGTGTGTAAAATTTCATTTTATTTAATTTTAACTGTAAAAAAAAGGATAGGCAACATGCCGGGATGACAAGTGGGAAAAACTATTTTGACAATTACCATAAGCCTATGCATAATGAAAGTGATGCGGTGCAACACACTCGTTTTTCCAGGTGCGTCCGCGAAAAGTATATCTATACTGCCCCTAAGGCTCACCGAAAGAAAAAGCCTATCTCCACGTCAGCCCCCCATGTGTGTAATCAACGGCCGTGTGACGTCGATCAGCATAGCGCAAGCCTAGGGTTTGGTGGAAAAAAAATATAGGATTCGGCCGAACCCGAACCCCATCAAAAAGCCCAGTATTCGGCCGAATCTGAATCCGAATCCTGGATTCAGTGCATCCCTAGTTTCACGTATTGGTTACTCAATTGTTTTTCCTATTTTCTTACAATTGTTGCTTGGGTTTGGGGTTAGAATGACTTTATGTTACATAAAATGACATCCTATCCCAAACCCAACTCTAACCCTAACGACAATGACACGGATAGATGAGCAAAATATTCCGTGACTATACCACAAAACTTTGTTAGTTCATGTTCGGCAACAAGTCAGCTGCCTTGGGTTTCGTATGTAGCCACATTGGTTTTCAAACTGGGGGCAGTAAGATGGTGCCAGGGGGTGCCATAATACATGAATTTATCTTAAATTCTATGTAATTAAACCTCACTAAAATAAGGCTACTAACCAACAGCACTACAATGTATAATTGAATATGTTTTATTTAATTAAAACTCTAAGTTTGAGATTGTTTGTGCCATGAATTTTCTTTTGTGAGGGGACGAGAAGAGATGCTCCCACACAAGGGGGGGTGCATGCCGAAAAGTTTGAGAATCACTGTATGTAATACTGTCATCATTTACTTATCCTCGTGTTATATTGGTATAAATATGACAAATCTACTACAAAAATTAGCTTTGATCTTAAGTCTAGTTGTTCATCTTTGAAGCTCAAGTCTAGCTTGTCGCCTGTAAACAGTTGTTTTTATGTCATATAATTTTAATGATTCTTAATTACATCTTGTGAGTAAGTACACCTAAAATTTGAGTTTAAACTGGATTATAACAGATGCATCTTACAGAAGTGATGCTTTAATAAATTTGTGCTCCCCATCTTTTACTACTGTTTTATTCAGAGAATCATCCTAATATATTAACATTCGGTGGAAATATAATCTTGATGTCTTTAATATTGAATAAGTAAGACCACGTCAAAGATTAAAATCAATTTGATTTTAATGATTGAAATCAAACTTTGATGTTTGACTCAAGACAGGGTCACATTTATAGGAATTAAAATAGGTTTAATCTAGCAACCCCTTTTTTCTAAGAGATGCCTCTTTACCCCTGCGCTGGCACAGATGCCCATGTTTCTCTGTTCTGACAGTAACATCAGTGTGGGGGTGGGATGTACAAGGTTTTATGTCTCACCCCACAGAGCAGTAAAATCTTTCTGGACCCACATCACACACTCATTGGTTTTATGGTGTTTAGTGTTGAAACATTTTATTCGGAGAGAGCGTTCCATCCCTTTCTCTTCTGTTTTTATACAATGATACACCAGTACATCCCAGCATGCACTTTCCTGGCAGAGTTGTGTAATGGTGTATAACACCACATTGTGAGAAATTATTCGAATTTGGCCGGAGGACTAAGGAATTTTGACATTGTGTTCTTAATGTTATATCATTCTTGGTGCGCTCAGTGTTTGTATTAGGCAGTCCTTTTATGGTATTAAATGTATTATCAGCGATAGCAGCACATTTGAATTAAATCCTTAAGGGAAATCTTATGGTTTCTAATTATGTGGATTAGTGTTAATCAAACATGAGCACTGTGTTGGATGTGTGTTGGAGAAAATAGAGAACATGTATACAAAGAGTATTACATGTCTTACATCTCATTACAAAACTCATTAAAACTTGCTTAATTAATTACAAGCGCACTTGACCAAATCTGCTTTGTGTAAGACTTTAGTTATTTAGATCAATTAAAAGCCGCATATTTAGATTTAGCTTGAGATTAAAAAATCAAGCAATATCTCTAAATATGATTTACAGGTATTTTTTAGTTAATATTTGATGATGTTCATGACCAAATATGTCTTCATGGACAATGGTTTGTGAGTTTCTAATGTATGAATGCTGTACATTCTTCAAGCTATAGATTTTTCTCCTGCTGATTTGATGGACATTTAATGTTTGTGTTGTATGCTTTTCCTAAGGTTTGAGCTGTCGAATGTCCATTTCACATTAACAAGGCAAAAAGTAAGGAAACAAAGCTGCTCCCACATCCTGTGTTGCTTGTGTTTCACTGGCTTGTCAATATTCTGAGCTGCACCTGTCTGGGGTGCAACAGGGCTCGGGGTACCTGGCCAATAGGACATCCATCACCTGCCACCTGAACCAAAGTTCATTACAAAGTCATGGTGTCTGGTGGATTTAGCTGTATTCTGCTATTCTGTTTGTTGTTCCCATTGTCATAACAAGCCAAGGTTGATCTCGGCAAGGCGGCGTGTGCAGGGTTGCTAGCGAAACAGCGGGAAAATGCAAACAGGGAGGGGGTCTAATCCCCCCTGAGAAGGCCCCGCACCAAGCCCTTTGATCTACCTCATCCTACCTCATCCAATCACTTCATCTCCGTGGTTTGATTACTACTACTTTAAACAAAGCAAAACAATTTTTTTACATGTATTTGTGGAACACTCGACCCCTCTGCTACCTTCCAGGTAGCGTTCTCTTTTCAATGGGGCTGACATAACACCTCTCCATTTCCAATGCTGCAAATACATAAGTTTTGCTGTGTGTGACCTCTCTTGGCACGAAACACATCTTGAGCTTTTTTGAGGAGACTGGAGTCCTTAAGTCATTCGATTATTAGAAATTAGGATTTAATTTCATTTAGGTTTAAGAGATCCTGCAGCTGCCTACTATTGCCCAAGTGGAAGGGGAGTTAACCAGAAATACTTGACACTTCAGCTTATAGTTTTATACTGTTTTTAATACTACATAGACATTTCCTGTATTTTCTGGTTGTATTCTAATAAAAAACCTGAGAAATAATTATATATGATCACTATACAATTGCAAAAACAACAAATCTAATGGTAGCATGGTGGCCTAAGACTTTTGCACAGTACTGTATATCCAAAGTCATTAGTTTTATCAGATTTATAAAAGACAGATTTCTGTACCGATTCTTTCCGAATAAACCTGAGCTCCTGGAGGTGTACTGCGAGCGGAGCGAGTCACGGGGAAGCAAATAAACAAACTATACACATGGTTTCCATAAGGAAACATTACAAATTATAACTTCACACTTCTTTGGTGACGTTGATTTCGTGTCAGCTCTTTTTTGAGTGTGTGTGCGCTATTCTGGGTAAAGTGCCCATATAAGGACTTCCACTATACTTCCTGCACTAAAATTGCCCATAAAAGAAAAAAGATTGTTACGTATAAATCTTTCATGTTCGAAAAAAAATTCGGAAGCTTGTACGAACCCTGGCGAAGTGCATTAAGCTATACTTTTTTAACACTTTGCCTATGTTTAGCATGAGGAATCCAACTCTTCAACAGTCTTGATAAGTCAGAATGAATAAAATAGCTTTAAAAAAAACTTTCGGGAACACGCTACCAAATTAGAAGTACCTACATTTCTTTTTTGTGTGTGTGTGTTTGTGTCTTAATATATTCTTTTGCTTTATGACAATTGTCAAAAAAAATTTCTCAATGATTTTTAGGAGTATCATCTTAAACACAATTAATATTTAAACTAAACATAACTGAATCTTCTGAGCTTTAAATGTCAACCTCTGAGCAATAAAGTTTTCCTCTGGGAAAATTCTTCCCATTCTTGACATCGCTTAATGAAAATAAGTAGTGATTTAATTATGATAAGCATTAGCATTCTTTCATGTTTCTGGCTTGATGTGTTTGGATCCTATTGGGATTGACACCCAATGCTTCCTCTAAGGGTCTTTGCACATGCTGGACCAAAGAGTCCCTCTTGTTTTGACACATGTGCTCTCAGTCTTTGACCAATCGCTGCTTCGCCGGCCACTCCGCAGGAACAATAATCCAACGGCCGTCCAACACATGGTCTTAATCAGGGAATCATATGGGCTTGATGATGTTTGTAGCAATAGAATTCGTTCTCCGCTCACCCATACCCGGAGTTGCCAAGACTTCAAACAGTCCAGTCCCCAAAGGTTTTGTAAGGTTCACAGTTTTACTGTTGTTTTGAAGTCAGAGTTCCTCTTTGTCCAAGCAGGAGCTTGTGTTTACACAACTGGCTTGGCATGAAACTCATCTCCCTCTGGCTCTCTGGATCTCATGTGTAAATAATGCTGCTGTCAGATTGAGCTCACTTTAGATGGAAACTGAGATTTGGGGATTTGTTACAAAAATTAAGATTTTTCTATACATGTACATAATAACTTACTGGCTTTTCTATGATTGACGTGTTTGATACAAAGACTGATTCTCTAAAGGAGAGGGCACGTGTTTCACCTTTGGTATGTGGAAGGGTAAACAACGGCACCAAGTTAAAGAGAGAGTGTTATTACATGATTCATATTTTCATTTTTAGCTTCTCCTGACCTCCTGAATTCAGCACAATTCCCTGAATCCACACACATCCTACGGCAAGAATATTAGCCACTGACAAATGCGCAAGAAATCTGAATCTTGTGTAATTCATAATTATGTCTTGATTTTGTTGGTACATGTGAGTGGGATTACAGTTGAAATTCAATTAGGCTGTCTCGCAAGTAGCCACGACTACTGATACATCTAAACATTTGTGTTACACCTACTCAAAGGCAAATTGATTTAAAACAACTCTTATTTCAACAAGAGAATATGAAGATCCAAGATAGCATGTTTTAATTTATTGCCAGTCCGATTTTGAATGTGTACTGTCAATTTCTCAAGATGTTTCAAGAAATCTCAAGAGTGCCTCCTTAAAGTCGCCATATAACGGAGTTGTCTTGTTTTTCCCCCATGGTGACGTAAATCTGATTGAAATGGCTTCTGAAATGAATAAAGATATAGGGCTGGACTTGAATTCCTCCTTCGAAAACTGATTGGATCGTTTGAACTTGGGTCATGATGCTATTTGCTAATCGCTGCAATCTTTTCCCTGACCCCACCCACCTGCCACCTACCATACAGTATGACCGGAAGTAAAGAGAGATCATTACGAGGATGGGAAGGAGATTTGCGTTTTTGATTAAAGATTATGAGTGCACATGGATTTTAAAAAATTAATAATGAAGCTCACAGATAAGTCATTTGTAAAAAAAATCACAATATTCCAAAATAATTAAAATTTTTCATTTCAATTGCATTGCCACTTTCAACTTTTCATTCTTTCCCCCATCCTCCTAGTCTTTTTTTATCTCAAGCTTATTTGGACTTCACTGTCTGGCAGTGTTGTTTTCGTCAACGATGACGATAACGAAATGATTTCGTTGACGTACCTTTTTTTATGAAGCTAACGCGACGATTACTAGCTAAATTGTCTCAAAGGTGAGAAAACATGACGAAACGCTTTCGAATTTTCTTGCATTATTCACAATGCATGTCATTTCTGCCTATTTTGCATGAAATCTGTCGGTTTTTAGCTACAAAGTATCAACAATGCTGCCGCTTCCTATCCTTGTTTTGGGTACGCCCACCACCCGGCTGCCGCCATGCCGCGCACGCACACCAGATTTCACACAGTGGCGGCTCGTGACTGCACTTCCGAGAATGCGCTAATTCATAATAAATGATCGCATTGTCACGTGTGTGGTTCCCTTTTCCAAAATATGTGTCATGGGTGTGGAGAGATACTGTGTGCATCACATGTTTTGTCAAAATAAGTGCCTGCTGGAGACACGTCAAAACCGTGTATGATAAAAGAGACGCTCGCGTTCCCTAAATACACGCAAGACACTCACTTAACAGTAAACTCTGATTACGCATGAGATTGTGCGAATATCTGGCACACACGAGCGTCTCCTTTCAAGTTCAAGGCAGCAGGCACTTATTTTGGCATGACACGTGATGCACACACGGTCTCTCAAAGAACACAACACATATTTTGAAATGACGAACCACACACATGAGAAGCTACATACATGTTGTGACGAACTTCGCATCGTGAGCTTCAAAAAAAGAAGTCACCAGCCGCCACTGATTTCATACAACAACAACAACACACCTGCGGCTGTGGCGAGTTCAAAGGACCGTGGCGGTGACGGCAATAAACGGAAAGGACGAGATGATTTATGGACATACTGTCAGTACAATCCATCAGAAAGAAAAACGGAATTCATAACGGGAGACGACGGTAAATGTGGCCACAAACTAGGTGGGAAGAATACCACCAACCTCAAGTGGCACCTAAAGACTCATCACGCTAATATTTTTTAAAGGTAACTAACAAATCACGCTGTTAACATATCATATACATTAAATTTTACTCGACAATCAGCTTGTTACACATTTCATGGTAAGCTTAAGGTTTTACATATATCTTCTTGTCAAACCGAAGCCCATTTCCAATACTTTTTGTGGTGTATTTAAAAAACAAGGCAAGGCACGCATTTCTCAACTTTATAAGCGAGGTCTCAGCGTAACACACAAACTCAACATGAGGGTATATCAGGCTCAACTTTTTTGTTATGACATGCGCAGAAGGCACACCGACTAAAACAACTGCAAGCCCTCAGGGGCAACCTTAATGCACATTTTAATAGTACTAAATACACTAAATGAATTTGTTAAAGACTACTTTTTTTACTAAAATTCACTGAAACTTGACTAAAACCTTTTTGTGTTTTCGTTGACTAAAACTTGACTAAAACTAGGAAGTTTATAAGTGACTAAAATGTGACTAAAACTTAAAAGCATTTTTGTCCAAAAGACTAAAAACTAAAAGGGCTGCCAAAAACAACACTGGTGTCTAGTGTGTTGATCGTCTTTAAAACCCATTGTGTAATGACATTCTGCCATGTTCTCACTGTTGCTCATTCTGGGGCTATAAATAATTCATTGGCCACTTGAGACCCTCGAGTCACTGTGAGCACTTTTAGGGCCTTTCGGGGTTGCTCGTAACGTCCCAATACAGCTGTAATGATTAGTGTGTGAAAACATGTTGGCATTATCTTTTAAACCCCTTTCCTCTCTGTAAAAGGTTGATCGTGGTATAGCTAGGAGGCTAAATTATTAATTCTCAATTCAGGCCTGTGTTTATAGGAAAACTCCAAAAAGTAGTGAAGTGAAACACCTGGGCGGCAGTGGCCAAATTTTCATTTGATGTGTTGGGGACAGACAGCCTGTGAGTGCCAGGAGACCGTGCCGGGGTCAGGCCACCATCTTGACTACCTGAAGAAAAGGCGAGATGCCCAGCAGCACCTGCCTTATTAGCACTGTGCCACCTTCAGTTGATGTAACCTCAGCCAACCTCTGGCAGAATATAAACCATCGGCGGGCCATGCCTATAGGCCGCGCAAACGCATTAGTACAAGTTTCTTCCGATTAACTAATTCAGTAGTGAGCTTCATTATTCCGCCCTTAATTAAGATCACAATGCAAATTCCTTCATTAATAGTGACACGGACAATTTCTTTTTCGCTCCACGGGGACGCGATTATACGCGGGCCCTGTCGAGCAGGTTGCGAGGTGTCACCGCGTATTCAAATGGCGTGCTTGTTTAATTGTAGTAAATGTAGCATGTCCGCATAGGTAAAAGAGTTTTGAGGACCAGCGAGGGAGGCGTGCAGCCTGGGCTGAGGGCCCTCGGCTCCCCTAGGCAGCTGTTTGCGGGGCCCTGGCTGCTCCCCTGGGGCCCCTGCAGGGCTGTGTTGTTGGACTCTTGTCTTTTATGGCGGCAACAGTAAACATGACAGGCTGTTTGGGTACCATCTGTTTAAAATGGCTGCCGCATGGTAACAGGGAGATGAACTTGAGAGTTGGTTTGTGTCTGTCTCTATGCTAACAGTCTTGTCTCTGCGTCTCTGCAGGTGGACGTTTGACGGGAGAGGCGTGGATGTGTCCAGCCAGTGGAACCTGGCGTCTGCTTGAATGCCCGTCAACATCGTACGCACCCGCAGATTCACACAGACACACAGAAGCACACGCATGTAAAGGAAAAAAACTCTTCACAGCCCCTCAGTTTTTGACAGATTGATCATAGCTGCCAGAACATTCTGTGGCTGTCAGTTTTGTAGCAACTAAATCATACTCCCCAAAGATTTAACCATTTGAAATTAAGATTTTATGGAGCGAATCACACGCCTGGCAAAAAAAAACTAAAACATTTTGCCAGGCACATGTATTAAACATTCATGCGTTCATTGAAGGCGATGTTCTTATGGTTTACTGACCATTCGTTGACCCCCTGTTGTTAGTATTCGGCCCTTTTCTGTCCAGGAACTTATTGCATATTTGACATTTTTCTAATCAGTTTGGTCTCGCTGTCATACTCTGTTAAAGCATCAGAAATGTTACAACTATATTTTATTTATATTTTGCAGCCAGTGTACTTTGACCATCCAGTTTCTACTCACAACAGCATTAATGTGTCGTAATGTGTCCTAAATCTACATGCTGTACTTGTAGCAGGGCCTGTATTCTCCACCTATTTCATTTACATTGAATAGGTCATTGGTAGCCAACTAGGTGGAACTAATTTGGCACAGAAGTGTGGAGAGACTGGGCACGGTGTCAGATGGAAGCCACGGGCACGTAATGAGGAATACCTGATTAGTGTTAAGCAGAAGAAGGCGTCTGTCTACCCCATCCAAGCGTGTAAGGGGATCTTTCTAGTAAAGTTTCACCATCCAAGACTGACTGTATGTATAGCTACTTCGATTAAAACAAACCTGCTATTATTTTATTCTAGGAAAAAACTTTTTTAAACAATCAGTTTTAGGCATTTTAATGTTTTGTTAGATTATTGTGGCATTCCATAGACATATAGCATTATTTACAAAACTGTAATCGTAAATCCTGAACCTTTATGTACTACATGCGCAACACTTGGCATGATAGACTAGATATTCATTCACTGATCCTCTTCAGAGTTGAGGGTATTTATTCATGGGCCATGAATACTTAGGCTTTTACCTTCAGATTCATTTCCGCCTCTGTCTGTTTTGAATGGGACCATTACAGTTGTGAAGCTCTAATTAAGCACTACCTTTCAATACAGAAGGCTCTACCATCTGCTTGTTGTCGTATGCACCACAAACATAAGGGCACTGACAACAACTGAGATGAGAATTACGACACAGCCAAAAAAAAACCTACTTTTCAAATTAGAAATGCCAGCACAAATGTTTCTTGCACAATAGCATAAATTAAGCAATATCTTTAAATGTGGGGCAGGTTGACATTGATATCCTTTCTGGATGTATGTAATAGGTATGTGATCTTTACCTTACTATTATATTATTATTATTATTAAATATAATAATTTATTTTCATATATATATATATATATATATATATATATATATATATATATATATATATATATATATATATATATATATATATATATATATATATATATATATATATATATATATGAGCATTTATATACATCACATTAATGTATATGGCAGATGCTTTTATCTAAAGCGACTTACAGTACATTCAAGCTATACATCATGGGAATCGAACCCATGGCCTTTGGCGCTGCAAACACAATGCTCTGCACATGGAAACAAATCAAGAACTTTGCACTTAAAAACTGTAAAAATACGAAGGCAGTTTCTTTCAGTAGGCCTACAGCAAAGTTTTGTATATTTCACAATTTTTAACTGTATTTTTGACAGCAAAATTGTTAACCTTATATCTGTTAATATAAATCACATAACACAGGGGGTAAAATGGACACTCACATGCTGAATCTAAGTTTACTAAGCGGCCTTTCTATACATCATTGCCAGTATGTGGTGCACAGCCTAATTTACACAAATACAAAACACCATGATGATAACACATGTGACATGAAAATAATACTAGAAACATAATTAAACTCAAAATGTAACATAAAAGACCTTAATGCACGTAACTAGTAACAAATACAGCATTTTAGGAAACATAATTATTATTATTATTATACAATGATGAAGTACAGTATCATCATTGTAAGAACATAATTTTACTTGTGACTTGTACATACAAAAAACTAAATTTGAACAATATTTTATCATAAACGTATAAAACGAGATAAAATATTGTGTCCATCCATATGCGCGTGAATTTTGGTTTCGGTTTTAAAACATGCAGGAATTAGAAAATAAAATGCAGGACTTGCCTGATGTTAAAATAGCTATTAGGAGAGATAAAGTTCAGGACCTGATTGATGTTAAAAGAGTTTTAAAGGGGACATTTCACAAGACGTTTTTAAGATGCAAAATAAATCTTTGGTTTCAACAGAGTATGTATGTGAAGTTCTAGCTCAAAATATCATATAGATAATTTATTATAGCATGTTAAACCTGCCACTTTGTAGGTGTGAGCAAAAATGCATTAAATGGCAGTACAATGCTTGGATAGTGCAGATTAAGGGGCGGTATTATCCCCTTTCTGACATCACAAGGGGAGCCAAATTTTAAGGGACTATTTTTTCACATTTCCAGAGAATGGTTTACCAAAACTAAATTACTGGATTGTTTCTTTTCACATTTTTTAGGTTGATAGGAACACTGGGGACCCAATTATAACATTTAAACATGGAAAAGTCTGATTTTCATGATAAGTCCCCTTTAAGGAGCGACAAGACAAGAAAACGATCTTCCTCACGCTTTTACTGACAGATCCGAAGCATGCACAGATGCGCAAGCGTGTGTCCCCGATATATAGACAATTACAGTTTTAAAAATATCTGTTTTGACAAGAATTCACACAGATATAATCTGTTATGTCTTAATGTTTGGTTAACTGTTAGGGAAAATATTACATCCTTGCATGACAGTAGATCTTAAAGCTGTCTGTTTCAATATCAATTAAACAATAAAAGAAAGAAAAAGCTAAACATATATTTTTCCTAAAGTACTGTATTGTCTTTGACTTTGTGTGTGTTAAATCTATTAGTTTACCAGTGATTTTAATGTATGAATGCAGTCATTTTGCTTTTAAACATCTTTAACTCGATTTTCTCAAAACTGACTGCTGACTCTGTCAACTTCAAACATGTGTATAGCTCTGTCAATTTTTGTCAGATTCCAACAAATAATACATTATTTATTTTTATTTTTTTTAATGGAGAATCTCAAAATCTCAAATAATTTTTAAAAATTTGCTCATTCCGACTCATTTTCCCAGCTCGGGTCACATTTATTTTAATTAGTAAAAATATAATCAATTAATAAGAACATAGTTTTGATTCCCAACTCTAAAAATAAAATATCTTTATCTACAGTCTAGCTTTATAGACAATAAATATGAAGCATGTGTTTTATACAGGTATCATAGAGATGCCAGAAATCCAATATATGCTTGTGTAATATTTTACCTTATCTTTATAGTCAATAAGCATGAAACATACTGTACTGTAGCAAATTTACTCATAAACATCCTTATACCAGAGAGGTCGCGTGTTACAATGCAGCTGTATGAAATTTCAGCCACGACTTTGTTCAGCTGTATCAATCGTCATTAAATATTGCATAACTATTTATCTAGCCAATGGCTATTAAGTTTATGGCCTTCTTGTCTATGTGACATTATGTAATATATGTGAAGCTGTGAGTCTTTTGAATCAATACAGATGCGATGATGTTTCCAAAGCAGTGAACATATGAAAGCACTTCAGCTAGATTTAGCCGCGTGAGGCCTAGATCAAATATTGAGTGAATTAAGGAGGGGCATCGACACATCAAAGATCTTCTTTCTATCAGAGAGAGATTAAAGAAAACCTTGAAGAAGTGGGTGAAGGAGACAAAATTGTACCTCTTTGGACTGTCAATACCTGATCCAGTATGCACTTACACTCCCAAAAATAAAGGTTCTTTGTCAGGCTGTATGGTTCCATAAAGAACCTTTAACATCCGCAGAACCTTTCTGTTGCTCTTCAAAGAACTTTTGACTGAAATGTTATTTAGTACCAAAAATGGCTTTTGCTGCATCTTTATTTTTTAGAGTGTAGCATATCCGAGGAAAAATAATCACTTCCCACCACCTGGTTGACATATTTTGAAGGACATCTCAGATAACCTTGAGGATCTCAAAGAAAAGTAGTCCACATTCAAATGTCTATCAGTATCTATCTGATGATTTCTCAACGGGCTGGGATGAATGCTTGGAGGGTGATCTGTACCAGGGGCTCTCTCGGTAAAATTGTACAGATAAACTCCTGGCAGGTCAAAGCCAGGCCGTGTTCTGAACCGTAATCAGGTCTGGCAAGATTAGGCTAATATAAGTCTTTCGGTCATCCTTTATAGTAAATCACAATTCTTCTTCTAATGCCAGGGCTTCCCAAGGCAGGACATCCATGAAATAAGTAAAAGAACCCAGCAGATTAAAACCATCTCAGTCTGTCTCTCAATGTCTGTTCTTCAAAGACCCTAGATAGCATCTGAGATAACATGGCGCTCGGATACTAGGAGATTTATTTTGGAGAGAGAATAGATAGCGTGCCATGAACAGAGTGGTCACTTTATAACCCCTTTATTTTGCATGTGTTTATGTCTCTTGCTTTGATTGGTTTTCCCGTCTGATTTCAGGCTAACTGAGACATGGAAAAATACAGACGAGAATGAAAAGGCGAGAGGTGCACTTGTGGGTATTCGCATGGTAGTTAAGTTGAGCTGTGGCAATGGAGGTAAAGGTGATTGAGCAACTATGAACCCCATTCCTGTCGGTTCTCTTTTCCCCGCCGTGACCGGCTGTATGAGACCTCATAAATATGCATTCAGGTAAGCCGCCACATCCCCTCGCCGGCCAAACCCTTTTGCTCTTTTCACTTCAGAGTCCTTCAGAAGTAGCTTCTACGGCAGAAGTTACCTGATGCATGACTGGTGCGCTGCGGTGCGGCCTCGTCTCCGAGCTTGCCCCAGCCCCCCTTGGCAGACCCGCTGCACTCTG
The DNA here is from genome assembly GCF_027580225.2 of Misgurnus anguillicaudatus. NCBI lineage: Eukaryota > Metazoa > Chordata > Actinopteri > Cypriniformes > Cobitidae > Misgurnus > Misgurnus anguillicaudatus. The sequence goes on from NC_073353.2 coordinate 25,825,700, forward strand.
AAGGGATTAAAAGATTTATGTCACAGCAATAAAATCTTAAGAGAGCCTGTGCCCGACTTACTGGGCTCTGGCCCAGAGGCATTGTTTTGAAAAGAATTAACCTATAATACATCTCAAAGCTTTTGAGGCTTCTCTTGAGGGATCGTCTTTCTTACTTTGGCTAAGAATGCCAAACCCACGATGGCTTTATTTTCCAATGGCATAAATAGAAATGCAGGACCGTACTATTAACAGGATTTTTTTGGTCACTTTTTGCCTCAGGCTCCTGAATGTTGAGGAGGGGTGGTCTGGAGACTAAGGGGCTCTTTCCACCTGTTATTAAGATGAGTTTTGCTCGATTGTATCACAAGTAGACGACGCTAAAGACAATTGTAAACGGGCTGTAAAATGTTTTGAGCTCATCCACTTTTGACCACATTCAGAGGTAGCCGAAAACACATTTCAGCACATTGTTTTAACATAGGACATGACTTATATATTTATGCTGACATTGATAACGCTAAAGCCTTCATTTTTGTTTCATTTTGCCAGTTTGCGAGCTTATTTCATCAATTGCTCTGAAATATCAAAGACAGCTCTTACATATACATGTTCAAAACTCTGTGCAGCATGTTTACTAACAACACAAGCAGCGGATTCTGACATAATATTAGTTTGCGTCAATTAAAAGCTGTCATTTCTCCCACTTGCGTTTAAATGAAAGCAGACGGACTCGCCCACAAACGACCCCTCAGTAATCATGACAGAAGTGGTCGAAAGTGGACAGAAGGAACAGATTAAAATATCAGGTGTAAATGTGTTTCTCGTCCACTTGTAATCCGTATCTTAATACCAGGTATAAACAGCCCCTAAGTAATAAATACACTTACCTTAAGGATTATATGGAACACCTGTTTAATTTCTCATTAATGCAATTATCTAATCAACCAATGGCAGTTGCTGCAATGCATTTAGGGGTGTGGTCCTGGTCTAGATAATTTCCTGAACTTCAAACTGAATGTCAGAAGGGGAAAGAAAAGTGATTTAAGCAATTTTTGAGCGTGGCATAGTTGTTGGTGCCAGACGGGCCGGTCTGAGTATTTCACAATCTGCTCAGTTACTGGGCTTTTCACACACAACCATTTCTAGGGTTTACAAAGAATGAAAAGGGAAAAACATCCAGTATGCGGCAGTCCTGTGGGCGAAAATGCCTTGTTGATGCTAGAGGTCAGAGGAGAATGGGCCGACTGATTCAAGCTGATAGAAGAGCAACTTTGACTGAAGTAACCACTCCTTACAATCGAGGCATGCAGCAAAGCATTTGTGAAGCCACAACACGCACAACCTTGAGGCGGATGGGCTACAACAGCAGACGGCCCCACCGGGTACCACTCATCTCCACTACAAATAGGAAAAAGAGGCTACAATTTGCACAAGCTCACCAAAATTTGAAAGTTGAAGACTGGAAAAATGTTGCCTGGTCTGATGAGTCTCGATTTTTGTTGAGACATTCAGATGGTAGAGTCAGAATTTGGCATAAACAGAATGAGAACATGGATCCATCATGCCTTGTTACCACTGTGCAGGCTGGTGGTGGTGGTGTAATGGTATGGGGGATGTTTTCTTGGCACACTTTAAAACCCTTAGTGCCAATTGAGCATTGTTTAAATGCCATGGCCTACCTGAGCATTGTTTCTGACCATGTCTATTCCTTTATGACCACCATGTACTCATCCTCTGATGGCTACTTCCAGCAGGATAATGCATCATGTCACAAAGCTCGAATCATTTTAAATTGGTTTCTTGAACATGCCAATGAGTTCACTGTACTAAAATGGCCCCCACCGTCACCAGATCTCAACCCAATAGAGCATCTTTGGGATGTGGTGGAACGGGATCTTCATCCCCTGGATGTGCATCCCACAAATCTCCATCAACTGCAAGATGCTATCCTATCAATATAGGCCAACATTTCTAAAGAATGCTTTCAGCAACTTGTAGAATCAATGCCATGTAAAATTAAGGCAGTTCTGTAGGCGAAAGGGGGTCAAAGACAGTATCAGTATGGTGTTCCTAATAATCCTTTAGGTGAGTGTATATCTCCAAATAATAAATATTATTGAAAGCTAAAAGCTAGTGAGCAGATACAAAAAGACTGTATCTCTCTGATCTGTACAATTGTACGTAAAGTATTTCTGTATTTTTTATACTTGTATGTGATAAATACAGCTCAACAAAGTTTTTTAAATTTGATATTTGTCTCAAAACAATACTTTTTATTATTTTATTCAAAAAAGTCTCTTACATTAAAAAAACTAAAGTCGTCTTAAAGTATTGGGGCGGATTCCTGGACATGGCTTATCCTAGTCCCAGACTAAAATGCATGTTTGAGCTGCCTTAATTTAAAAACATCTGACGCATCTTAACATATATCAGTTCCATTGTTTTGTCTCAAGATGCACACCTGTAATGTTTTTTGTGCGATATGTTTGTAAAAAAAAAACACTTAAATGTCCTAATATAACTATTAATCTAAACCCTGTCTGGAAAACCACCCCATTAAGTATTTAAATATCTCATAAAAAATTGAGTGTCCAAAACAGAAAATCTGACTGCAAGGGCATGCTTTGAATTTGACTTTCTTTAGTTTTCTGAAAAACCATTGCATTTTATTTCATTTTACTCTTTTGTAAACATAGCTTTGTAAAATATGCTTGTTGTTGGCTTAGATAAAATGCTCTCTCATACCATATGTAAGTTGTTTTGGATAGAAGTGTCTGCTATAGAGGAATTAGAGTAAATGTCCTTTCTGCTTTATTTTTATCTATTTAGTGATGGTAATTGATCCATCAACACTGAAGCATCGTGTTTTAGTCTCCTTCGCCACATCATGCCTTCCAGATTGCGGCCCAATCACAAACAGCTTGTGGAGAAACTCACACAGCCGAGCAGATGATGGGGTGGTGTCAGATACACATGTCTGTAGCAGGGGCTGATGGGAATCTGACTGTGTTTGGGGAAGAAGGGGTTAGCAGGAAGACGTTGATTGGGCAGTAAGCCAAAGCTCTCCTGCACAGGGCACTGCATTGATCCACACCCATGCAGCTTTGGACCGCTTTGTGCAACCTTCACAATAAATGCCAGGGTAAGAAACTGTGCACAGAAGCTGCTTCTACCTCAATATATCCACCTTAGAAATATTTTAACGTGGGGGAAAATCTGTGGATCAATTTGCAGGTCATTTTTTGTGCTTCACCCATCAGTATTATTACTCTATTTACTATTTACCAATTTTGACCCTGCCCATGAATATAATTTTGAGTTTAGAAACATTCAAAACTCATTTCACTCGTTGATTTCAATCTTTGACATGGCTTCACTCAGTCAATATTAAAGATATCAAGGTTATATTTTCACAGAATGTTTTTATGTAAGATGACGAAAACACTAAATCACAAAAAATAACTTCAGCTAGGTTTTCACAGGTTTTCACAATAGCATATAATGAAACTTGCTTAATTTTTAAACATTAAATAACTGTGTTCTTGTAGCTCAATGGGTAGAGCAGTGCATTAGCAATGCAAATATCATGGTTTCGATCCACAGGTAATACACATATTAATAAAAAAATGTTATCACATTTACATTTATTAATTTAGCAGATACTTTTATCCAAAACGACTTACAAATGACATGATCATTTTACAACAAGCGTATTTAATGCACTGTTTTGGATTTGCTTTAAAGTGTCTGCAAAATGCATAATTTTTCACACTATTTTACACTATATTTAAAGGGGACATATTATGAAAAGACTTTTTTCATGTTTTAGTGCTATAATTTGGTCCACATTGCTTTTATTAATCTAGAAAATGCTAAAGAGAACAACCTAGTAACTTAGTTTTGGGGAACCATTCACTGCAAGCATGTGAAAAAATAGGTAATTGAAATTTGGCTCCCCTTGTGATGTCAGAAGGGGATAATTCCGCCCCTTAATCTGCACTATCCAACCACGGCACTGCCATTTAGTGTAAAGATCAACTCATTTGCATTTTTGCTCACACCACTTTTAACATGCTATAGTAAATGTACTGTGTGTTTACAGGGCCTCACTACGCCACTGTAAGGAGTTATTTAAGTAGCTGTTAAGCAGTTATTATACATTGTAGTATGCTTATTACATGAACAGTCCCTGCCTTGCTCATGGCCTCATATCTCAGGGCTTGTGTTATACCGCCACAATGACCAAAGACATACACCACATATACCCTTAATTCTTCTTGTTTTAAAAAGACAGTCTAGATGCAAAATATTTTGAAAGTGAACCAAATGTCTAATCATTGATTTCACAAAGATGTCAGTGAATCCAAATGATCTGCATTGAAGGGATAGTTCACCCAAAAATGAAAATTCTGTCATCATTAACTCACTCTCATGTTGTTACAAACCAGTATTAATTTCTTTGTTCTGATGAACACAAATATTTTCAGGAATGTTTGTAACCAAAGGGGCTCATGATCATTTTGGTTACAAATATTTCTCAATTTTTTTTCTTTGTGTTAATTAGAACTTAAAAAATACAGGTTTGTAACAACATGAGAGTAAGCAAATGATGACAGAATTAAAATTTTTGGGTGAACTATTCCTTTAACTCTGGTAAAGTATATACTGTATCAAGTCTTACTGTAATATAACCTGCTGCATGTCTTTGTGCCAATGTTTTTGTCTGGCATTCTTCCATTGTGCAGGTAAATCGTAGGCACCTTTGAGGCTGCTAGCCTAGCCAAATGCTCGCCGTTCCAGGCTGAGCCCTTACTGTCCTGACCTTGCTGTCAGCCGTTGAGCCGTCTGAGCCGATGTTCTTTGCCTCTTCGGCCTGTCTGTCATGGGGGCATCAGTGCAATGGAAATGGTTCATTTGATTCTCTGACACTGGATGGCGCGAGTTGGCAAGTGCAGAAACAGAGGTTAGCTTCGCCATCTGACAAGTGGGCACTAGAATGCACAGAAAGATAAAGAGGGGTGTAGTGAGAGCGAGAGAGAAAGAGAGAGAGCGAAAGTGCTTCTACTGAGCACTTTGTGAAGGACGTCAAGGTAATATCCAAAGCCAAGCTACACAGCTGGGGATCAAATCCCATAGATGCGGCAGAGCAGCTTAATTAGAATTCATAAGGTGCAAAGAGCAAGTGATGTGTGTTTGTGTGGGCACAGTATGAAAGAGATGAACGATAGAGCATTATGTGCAAAAGAATCATATCTTTTCTTATTTATGTGGACATAAAATAATATATAAAGAATATATACTGTATACTCTAAAAATGCTGGGTTATTTTCAACCCAGCGTTGGGTTCAAAACGGACAAACCCAGTCATTAAGTTAATAATTTGACCAGACAATAGGTTAAAACAATCCATCATTGTGGGTTTAAACAACCCAGCATAAGCTAAATTACTACCTAACAGTGGGTCTGTCGCTTTTTGGCTCTTTTAAATGGGACATTCCACTTTTTTTAAAATATGCTCATTTTTCAGCTCCCCTAGAGTTAAACATTTGATTTTTACAGTTTTGGAATCCATTCAGCTGATCTCCGGATCTGGCGGTACCATTTTTAGCATAGTTTAGCATAATCCATTGAATCTGATTAGACCGTTAGCATCACGCTAAAAAATAACCAAAGAGTTTCGATAGTTTTCCTATTTAAAACTTGACTCTTCTGTATGCTATTGAAAGTAACCAAGGGGGCCGATATGGTGATATTACACAATGCCAAAAAATAGTCCCCTTGGTTACTTTCAATAGCAGAGGACTATTTTCAGGCACTGCATAATATCACTGCGCCTGCTGTAGCCATGTTACATCAGTAAAGTCTTTGATTATTACGGCAGAATGGGAGTGTAGTTCCTAGCCACATCTGCCTAGAGAATCGCAAATTTGAATTTTCCGTCGGTCTTGGTACACAATGTAACTACAGAAAAGTAAAGTTTTAAACAGGAAAAATATCAGGACTTTTTTGTTATTTTTAAGCGCGATGCTAATGGTCTAATCAGATTGAATGGATTATGCTAAGCTATGCTAAAAGTGGTACCGCCAGACCCGGAGATCAGCTGAATTGATTCCAAAATTGTAAAAATCAAATATTAAACTCTAGGGAAGCTGGAAAATGATCATATTTTCAAAAAAAAGTGGTGTCCCTTTAAAGAGTATATGTATAATCTTTATATATACTCCATTTTATCTAATAGAAAAAAGTTTGCTTAGAGGTTGCTTATTCATAGCTCAGGGATTTGATGGAACTCAGGGATTTTTTTATATATATATATATATATCAGCAGTCTTAGATGTTTCTCCTAAATTGCTTAGGGGAAAAACAAATGAGACAATTGTAAAAATGCATTAAGAGTATGAAGCTGTAAAATTAATTTAAATGTATAGCTTAATAAAGGATTTGGGTAAATATGATTAGATAATAATATTGACTTTAAATGCAGACTTTGCAGATTTGTGCTCAATTTGTGACATTGTTTTGGTGTCATCTGAATCTGTGATGGAGACATTTGTGAGAGTTCTTGGTCTTTATCTCAGGAGACGATCTGAAACGTAGGAGACTCAAACGAAAGTGTCCATTTGCTCTTCATTTAATATCATTGATATTGAGAAATAATTGACATTTTAAAGAGATATCATCTGTGATTTGTCTCTCTTTCACAGTATAATGTATATTCGGCTCTATTACTATTATTTTGCATAATAAACATCCTGTTTGGCACCGTATACCCCTATATTCTATATCTGCATGCAGGATATTTATGTGCAGCGTCTCCAGTTATTCACTTGGCAGCAGTTTGCTCCAGGGGTTTGTACCTGTGATAACTGTATCGCGATTCGCTTTGGGTTCAGAAAAAAAAATGTGTGCTAAATTACTACTTTGCAGTAGTTGCTGTGGTCAGCAGCCCTGCAGTGCTTGTGTAGTGATATGACTCCCGTTGTCAGGTTTCACTTTCACAAGACTGTGACAACAGTCTCCAGTCATCCAGTGATCTGAGACAGTGTTACTATGTTGCCGTTGGCTACATGAGTTCAGCCAGGCCAGACGCCATGACAGAGCAGTCCACTCATGTCCTGCCAGGATCTGCCGTTTAGATAAACAGTTTAGGCTTTCAAAGGCTTTCGAGAGACACAGAGCCATACGATTTGCTGAGTATGTGTGCTAGTGGCAGTTCAGCGATGTCCTTGACCTCTTTGCAGAAATGAAGTTTGTGGATTGTGGGTACGAAGTGTTGAAATTTTTGAGTTTTGTGTGGTGGAAAACCGAAATAATTGCTTCCAATAAACCTCCCTTTGAAAGAGCGAATCATTGCAGCGAATTATTCCAAAATAACATCTAGGTTGAATGACTTTGTGACTTGTTTTGTCGAGTTCCATGCTATTCAGAAGAAAATTGGTCCCCATTTTGTATAAATGGATGTCACCTCGCGCATCTGCCATTGCTTCAGACCCCAATTATCATCCCGAGAGTTTGGAATTGTGCATTAACTAAATGGTACTTGGAACGCGCGCGTTAATATCGCATCCCGACACTGGAAATTTAACAGGGTTCAGCATTATTATGCCATTAATTTGGCCCCTGATACACAAGCCCAATCAAATCTGCAACAAAACCACTTAGGCTGTGTTAAGGATTAATGACAGCCATTGGAAACAATTTGGAACTTAATCAGTTTAACTGAGGAGGGTAAATTTAATATGATAATTGATCCGCATAAAGCGGAGTCGCGTAGCGGGGAGGGTATGCAAATAAGTGACCCTTACCTAGCGACTAATCGGCAGCTGTGCTGATAGCGGGATCCGGTTTCATCGGGGAACTTTAAGGAACTTTGAGTTTACGGTGCGAGTCGTCCTCGGAGGCCAGGGAAGCAAACCTATCCCATCACACACTGGGCCCTGTAGCGGTCACCCGCATCTCCATAATTCGCAGCTTCCCGTGCCATGACAGCGAGACGCAAATAAGTGTTTCTAATGATATCAAATGGAGTTGTAGAGGACAGTGTTTTAATGCAGTGAAGGGGCTCCCAGTGGGACTGTTATTGCCACTATAGAACATCAGTTACACAGTTGCAACAATAGTCTCTTAATTGATTCATTTAATTAGCGGGAGATGGAGGCAGTACTGCTTCTTGTCATCTTGTATCTTAGGGGGTCCCGTACAGCCTGTGTGCTGTCTGCCACTTAACAGTTCCCGCACTCGTCATTCTTCTATTAAAGTGTAATTATATGTAAATGAAAATCCTCGAAACCTGTCAGAAGTTGCCCGATGACACGTCATCAGATTTACCCTGCTTCTGGAGAAAGGGTAAGGGAGAAAGGATACGCAAGCCCAAGATTTTTAAGGACGTTGCTGGCCCGAAAGGAAAGCTGAGCTATGTGCATGTAGCTTGATAGATCTGCATTGACTGCAATGTGAATAAATGGATCAAAAGTGTTTTTTTCGGTTGCCTTCTCGCTGTAAACATCTCAACACTGCACCTGACATGAACCTGTGGGGAACTGGAAAGCTGATTACTTCCTCTCCTTAAATGGCGCAGATGTCTCTCCTGTCTTCCTCAAGCGTAACAATACCATGAAAGGCAGAACACAATAGGCTCAGTCTTCAGACCCACAATGCCTTGCTAATGCTTTTGATTGGGCCGATGCAAAGCAGGTGGCTCACAGTGCTCGGAGTTCTTTCAAGTCTACTGACTGAAGAAAGCCCCTACACATGTCTCAGACATCCTCTCTGGTCATTAAACATCTTCAAACTCTTTGTGTCATTTAGCAAAGGATGTTCTTGCATGGGATTTCTTCCTGCTGGTTTGTAGGACGCTATGTAGTGTCATTATATCTGTCTGGGTGTGACTATCTGCTCTAATCTTTCTCACTTGTTTTTTTTCTTGATTGTTCCTTTCTTGAGAGCAAACCAACATTCTACTTACAGTAGATGAATTGTTGGTTTATATCAGGCATTGATGGCACCCAGGGTTGAAATTTTTGCTTTATAGTTTAGTTTTAGTTTGTGTTAATGATGCTTAGTTTGTATCCCTTGTAATTTAGAAACTGCACATAAAGTAATACGATCAAAGTTAAGTTAACAGGTTTTATTTGATGGTGCTTGCTGAAAATAAATGTGCAGTGGGCACCACATTTAGCAGTAAATTGTTACTAACATCACTGGCATCTCCAGGACATTTATGATTTAGCAGTGTGAGCTGAAATCTCTCAGATCTATCATCACTTCTACCTGAACTACTCAAGTAGTTGCAATTTTGCAGATAAAATATTTTACAAATAATTTAGTAGCATTATTTTAAGGCTCCAGTCCTTCGGTGACCCAGCACAGGATAAGCGGGTTTGGAGAATGGATGGAAGATTTTAAACGTTATGTGTACAGCATACTAAAGTGAATTGTGGTTGATGGTTTTAACTCAATCAGGAGCCCCAATCCTGGCTAATTTGGCAGGGGTTTGGGGGCAGAATTACACCAGATTTACATGTGTTTATAGACCGATTTAATAAAACTGTTCTGTTATCATGCACTCCCTTACAAAAAGTAACCATGCTTATTGTGGTAAAAGTGTAGTAACCATGTTTTTTGGTAGTAACCATGGTTTTACTAAAGTAACCATGGTTAATTTTTGTAAGGGGTATTAAATTAAATATACAAAAAAATATAAATTTTAATCTAGAAAATTACAAGTTGTGTTTGTCCATATTAGACCCAACAATAGGTTAAAACAAAATCCGTGTCCAGCATCAGAATTTTTAAAAAGCCCTTGAAGCCAATTTTTTTTAATCTCTTTTTATTAGATTAAGGTCTAAACTTTTTATAACAATTATTTTTACAGGATTTAAAACATATTTCCCATAAAATTATTTACATTTTTTAGGTTATCATTATAAAAAATTATCATTACCGCAACATGATATTACATTAAATATATGCATTTACAAACTCATGTTTCGGTAATGAGAACTAAAAAGTTGAACTGCTTACCTGGTAGCCATCACAGTTAATTATGTCACTTCCAACAATTTTTTTTTTAAATGTTAGTTCCTAGAGGGCTTAAACAATGATGGAAAATTGTTGCGGAGGATGAGGAAATTGGTCTTGGACACATTTATATAACTTATTATTGTCTCTACATTTACCAATGATCACCAAATACCACATGTTTCTTTACTGTAAATGTTTATAGTATAACATGCACTGAAGCTTTTGATTTTTTAGATTTTTTTATTATAAATATTTCCATGTCAAAGAACTCAAATCCAGTCATGGACACGTTCCGGTAATGAAAAATTTTCCCTTAAATGTGGAAAAAACAACAAAATTGGTTTGTATGTCATTTAAAATCATGTGCAAAATAGTATGTGTAGAGATGTTTGTAACTGTATGCTTCTTATTTTAATACTCTTACTTTGCATTTACTTTTTTTATCAAAATGTTTCATGACACCTCATAAGTGTAATTTCGCGAGAATCACCCAGTAACGTTTTAAATGTATTTTTACTTAACAGTAACCTTCACTGTAAAAAAAATCTGTAGAAATTACAGTATTACTGGGTATTACTGGCAACTACATTTATGTTATTTACTGGTAACAGTTTGTTCAAAGTTAAATGAACATGAAACATTTTCAGTCTTTATCTTCTACAGTAAGTTACTGGCAACCAGCTGCATAATTACAGCTAATTTTTTACAGTGTTCATGACAGTTTTTCTGCTAATAGCTCAAATATAAATAATACAAGAGTATGCGTGTGCCCATTTGTTTGTTTGTGTTTATATTTTATGTACTTCCAAAGTTAAAATCTAAAATCTCATGTTGTTTACTAGGTTATAATTTTTTTATTTATTTTTTTGGTTTAGATGTCTGGCTCTAGACCACATGGTACTGACTCCTCCCCAGGCAGTAGTTAATGTTTTACAAATAATTTCATATCTTGACCCTAGTCGTCCAAGTTCTACCATTCAGATAACACATTTCCTTTTATAGATCTTTCTAACACTGCAAGTTGTCATTGGATTTATACTCACTTTTGACTTTGTGAATGACGAGGAGGCCTATTGATCAACCGCTCGCTGTCTGTGGACATAAAATTGAGGAGGATCAAAAGGGGGTGGGGAAGGAAATACTGGCCTGCTGAAGCACTCCATTCAGGAGGCACAAGTAATTGTACGTATTACATTCGATTGCTCCCTAAAAGTGTGGTAGACCCCTCGCAAAAAGTCTGCGGCTTTTGGTATTGACTTGAGCACAGCAGTAACTCTTTGATGAAGGCGCGGTATACAGAGGCTTCTCTGTTCATTTAGCTTGGCCGTCCATTCTCTTTTCACAGTACTGTAACACGCTGTGCGTTTAAGTCAATACGCAGAAAGAGGGTTCGCCAGCGTCATGAAGCTGGTTAATGGACACCCAAATTCACATTAATTTGATGCATACGAGTGGTGAGGAACAGCGACCCATTAATCCTATTCAGCCTTGTGTCCTGATGTGAGACTGTCATCACCGCACAGGGCTCTCAGATTAATTTATTGATTTTACAAATTTTCTGCCACTTACAACAGGACATCTACTACATTCGTAATTGTTCACGGTTAAAGGTGAGCACATCCCATCGCGAGCAAGCTTTTAAGGGAAAAGGTTATAGTCATGGACGGATATCTTTGTTTTATTAAATCCCATCAGATGCGCTTATCAGCGGCCGACCCATATCGGTGCTGACTCAGCCGGTCGGCTCATACCACAGAACGCCTCGCCGAAAAGTGCATCAAAGCGCAATTGTTCTTTACACTTTGTTTCTGTGTGTTTTGGCTTTCTTTTCCTGTCTCAGTTACATAATGTACAGTATATTCGTCCTCTATTCGAGAAGACTGATTAGAGGTTGAAAGAGGGATACAGAGAGTGAACAAGTTTCTGGCCTTCTCCCTGTCTCTGCCTTCATCTCATGTGTTTTGAGCAGTATTGTGTTCAGAGGCTAGGGAGATCTGTGGAATTTCCTGCTCGGGTTAGGCCAACGTGCAGCCCGGCACTCTTCCCTCTTTGGCAAAGGAGCGCTTTCAACGTGTGCTTGGAGCGCGATCCGTGTGCTAAGAATATCTTGCAGCCCTCGGGTCAAACCTAAATGCGCTTCGGCGGTCGACATTGTGGTGTTTATTTGGAAAAGGAAAGTAGGGATGGGCTGGTTGGATGAGGTTGCCCTCTCTGCACCCACAGGAAAAGGGCGTCGCTGTCATTAATCACAGTGATGGTTTGAGCCTTGATTTCATTGGCCATGGTAATGAAACAAATATGATTTATATCAGAAGTCAAGTGGGTAATAAGATACGCAGGCGAGACACTGTACAAATCTTTTCAACTGCTAAAGAAAGGATTGTGATCATATCTACCATTGAGGGTGGCACATCATATTGGTAATCGCACAGCATGGTTTATGCTTCGGAAAGTTTAAGTTCAGTGAAGAAGGCGCTGTCTTTATAACATGGGATTTAACATGGGTGTAGTGTATCAAATAAGTTTTGGATTTGAGAAATATCTTTCAAGCCTTTAAACGTTCCTGTTTCTCACCCCCAGATTACACAGTTGATGCTTTGCAACGAATTTTATCAACAGCAAAAGAAAAAGTTGCCGTTATGTGCCGTTCTTATTCACAGTACACTAAATCTGAATTCTAACATAAAAACATGCCCAAGGGGTAACTTTGCTGTTTTATCCACCTGTGCTGTCACATCTAATGGAGGAGCTTTTATTACATTGTCACACATTTCACGAACTCCCACAGTCTGTAATCGCATTCACTGTCTAAAAATTCACAAATCATATCCTCCAGAGAAAGTTCCTGTACACTTTTATGAACTGCGAGTCAAAAGGCCAACATTTAAAACCGCAGAGATCCAAAAGATTAATGCGGACATCTCATTGCCTCGCTGATATACTCGTGATCTATGGGGTTCCTGTAGTATGACCTCACTCCCGTGACTAATGGCTTCACTTGGCAGACGCAGAAAAGGTCACGACCCGGCGGATAAAGGAAATGGCCAGTTAGTTGGAGGTCGCCCCACAGGAGATTCCTTAAGAGTGTCACCTGCACTAACTCACCACTTCAAAACCAGCACCTGACACCCCTGCTAGAAAACACGGCACAGTCACCGGTAGACCCTCACATTTAGCGGGACCCGGCCTCACCCAGTAGAACAATTGCCAAGTGTCAATTTCAACAAAAAAAATCAAGACAAATTGAAAGAGGAAACAATTCGTTCACAACAGGACACGCGGCTGTTGAGGATAACCTGCCTTCAAAGATGCTGGCCTGTCCCATCAGACTAGTTTAGCGCTTGGGCACTTCAAAGCACCCGGGACCCGAGCAGCTTTCCTGCCATTCTTGTTTGCGGCTCTCAGGTTGCTATAAGTAGCCGAGCATCCTGTCCCCTGCTGTCTCAGGTGGATTGACTTTGTTTGTGTAGCTGAGACGCAGGGATTTAGTGGTCCTTGGTGCCTTCAGACGTCTGTTGACTGGGCCGGCCGGCTTGTTAGCGTTGTGTCATATATCACGCTAAAAGTGAACCAGGGAGGTGCATTGATAGATAAATGCATTCCCAAAAATGGCCATGTAACACACCGGTTACGTATGCGGAAATGCAAAACACGATTTTTTTTCTTGTACGGCAGCTGCGTTTAGGAGATTCTGTTTGTAGAGTTTTGTCTCTGGCACGGCGCACGGTTTTCCATGTTAATTACGCAAGCTGAAGAGGAGGAGGGGGTGGAGAAAGAGAAAAACGAAAAATGAAACCGTATAGTCAACTTCATTTAGTGGGTCCTAATTGCACCCTACAGGCCCCTGGCAGACGGCAGGGGTCTCTCCACGAGTGGGACGCAGCAGAGTCTTTTACACGCACACACGCGCTCCCGGAGAAAGAAAGTGGAGAGAACATGAAACGGGTCAGAGATTAAACACTTTCTTTACACTGGTAATTAAGCCATCATCAGGCTGAGGGGCGTTTATTATCAGCCCGCCGCTCGTCTAGATGGATGTGAATTCTGAGTGAGCTCTTAAGGCCTCCGTCCACACAAACACACCCGTGCGCACGCATGCGGCACACACACGCGCTCATTTGTCTGGGCATAATAATGTCTTAGCGCACGGGGTAGAGACTGCATCAGGTAGCAGACAACTCCAGCTCATTTATTAGGGCCTTTTATATCTCAATATTACATTATTGCTGAAATGATTGTATGGGCAGGGAGGTGCGTTATTTCACACAAGCTTTTATCATTTGTGCTCGCTGTGCCGTCGGAAATGATTTTAAATATACTATTTGAATCATTTACATCAAATAGAAATTAATGTGGGTTTTTACAGAATAGATCTTGATTGTGTCCTGATTGCTATTAAAAGTAAATATGCAGAGGGCAGGAAATTGGAAAATGAAGAACGCGTGCAAAGTGGCAGCGATCAAAAGCCTTTTTAGTGTGTTATTTCATTGTTTAAAAATAAAGATAGAAATTATATATATATATATACTTATATGTTTAATTTATATATAATAATAATCTAAATTTATATTATGATTTGGAATAAAACACTAGTGTTTCAATAAGATAATATTATTATGCTTGTGAAATTAAAAAATATATTTATTTAATATATGTACATCAGTAATGGTCGTGTATTCATATGCACTTTACATCATTTTGTAATTTCACACATAAATGTTTTGTTTACACATGTTTTACATCTCTCCTTATTAATCCCATGCACATCTTTAGCAAATAATAGCCTTGTTCTCATTTTAAAGCGGTTGTCTACATAGACTTAAAAATAACATATTACAATGTACAACAAGGGGTCACTTACCATTCCTGTTAGCATTTGTTATCACTGTCGATCCTTATGTCCATTGTCATTGTGGTTCATGTGTCTTTGGTGGTCTCAGGTCGGGGTTCAACCCACCTTGTGAATGACACACATGTTCCATTGTTAGTCCTCTGCACATAATTGCACACAGTCACACCGACAGGGCAGCAAAAGTGGCACTTTAGTCCAGTAAATTACCTTGGTGGAGTAATTACCTGCTTGTTCTGCTAGTTTTTGTGGTCACCTGTCAGACCAGCTTCTGTCCAGGATGTACTGCTACACCTGCACCTTTTGTCAGGACCCCATAGCAGTGTCTCTATCCACCCTCCTCCTCACCCCCCGCCTCCCCTTAATCACTTTCGACTTTATCTCCCCTTTCGCCCAATGGAGGGGTTATCTTCCACATTCATTACCTCACTGCTCTGATTACAGGGGAACAGAAGAGTGGAGGAGGTGTGTGGCGCGCAGGGCCCGCCATTCACAAAATGTTTATGTAGTAACGCTTTGTGTCAGTGTTATTTATGACTCATGTTTCGGATGTACCCGTCTGGAACGGGTGAGATGGGACGTAGAGGCAGCCTGAGCAATTATTTGCGCGCGCCCGACGGCAGTCGTCTGGGACGATGAGGGTATAGATGAAGAAGGAAAGTTGGAAGTCGGCGTTGCATTATGAAATATGCCACATGAGTATAATCCGCCAGGGTTTTAGTTGCGCCATGGTGTGTGCCAGGCACCTAGGTGGGCAATCTCAAAGACAGTAGGGAGGCCCAGTGTTATTTCTAGGCACATTTGGCATGCCCTCCATGGCTGTTAGCCACTTAAATTGGAACAGAACTCGTAAAAAAAAAATGCTGTCGTACATTGAAAGAAAAATTTTAAATTTAAAGAGAATGAAAAGAAAAGGAAATATGGGTAACAAACTGTACACAAAATACTATGTTTGGTCACGCTAGGCTAAATGAAAACTCTTTAAAGGTGCAGTGTGTCATTTTTAGAAGGATCTCTTGACAGAAATGCAAAATAATATACAAAACTATATTTTCAGGGGTGTATAAAGACCTTTCATTATGAACCGTTATGTTTTTATTACTTTAGAATGAGATGTTTTTATCTACATACACCGAGGGTCCCCTTACATGGAAGTCGCCATTTTGTGCCGCCATGTTTCTACAGAAGCCCTTAACGGACAAACCTTTTTTATTAAGTTGTCTCCGAAAATGACATGTTTGTCCGGTGGCGACTCCCGTAGCTTCTCTATGCGTTTCAAAAACGAGGGGTGAGCAGTGAACTGAGCCATTGTTTGCAATTCACAACCTCACCACTAGATGCTGCTAAAATTTACACACTGCACCTTTAATGGGATAGTTCACCCAAAAATGAAAATTCTATCATTTACTCGTGTGTTCTTACAAACCTGTATGAATTTCTTTGTTTTGATTAACACGAAGGAAGATATTTTTAAAACCGATCAGGATGGAAGTCAATGTGGCCTTTGAATTTGGTTACAAACATTAGATCTACTGTTATATTTAAACTTCTAAACTATTGCTGGTTCAGTCCAAGACATGGTAAACTGAGAGAAATTTAGAGAACCACATCATCGTTGTGCTTTCGAGTCAGGCACACAGCCCTAGGTTGTTCAGTCTCAGCCATTACTGTACTGTATGTCTCTTTGGATAAATGGCATAATATCATAGCACAGCCTGGCCTGCTCTCTGGATTACCGCCCCCTCATTCAAATCAGCCTGCTGCGATCATGTTCATGAGCTCTAAATAAAAAGCCAAAACTCCCTGTTTCTTGAAGCCAGTGTTGTGACATGTTTACCACTCTCAGCCTGCTACTACAATGGCACCGAGCCCAGCTGCCAAAATACGAGAGGTGGCGAGAGTCAAGGACATGAGGCATCTTAGGCTGGATATGAAGTGGGATACTGAGTCCTGTCAACCCTACTGTTGCTTTTGTTGTGTCACTTATACAGATCTCCAGCAGCTTGCCTGTCAATCTGGTTGTGCAATGTTTTTAGTATCCTGCTCTCTTGATTTTATTGGATTGTTTCAAGAGTAAAACTTGATGAAAGTGTGTTCAGTTTATTAATGTGATTTGACATTTCAAAAAGTATTTGTGTACTGGTTGTACAGTGAAAAATGGTCCCTAGCTGGGCCAGTACACCTAGTGGCGGCTCGTGACTGCTCATCTGAGGGGTGGAAATTCAAAATAAGTGTTCGTAATGTCCTGTGTGTTGCTTGTGTATTCAAAATATGTGTTTGTTACATCATGTGAACCATGTGCGTCACGTGTTTTGTCAGGGTGGGTGCCTGCTGCATATGCGTCAAAACTGTTTGTGATAAAAGAGACGCTCACGTTCAAAAAGTACAAGCAAGACAGCTTAACAGTAAACTTTGATTACGCATGAGATTATGCGAGTATCTGGCAAACGCGAGCGTCTCTTTTATCATGGACCCTTTAGACGTGTCTGCAGCAGGCACTTATTTGGACAAGTCACGTGATGCACATAGGATCTCTCGACGGGCAGAACACATTTTTTGAAATAACGAACCACACACATGACGGGTAACATACATGTTGTGACGAACTTCGCATCGAGCGCCCTCAAAAAAAGAAGTCACTGGCCGCAACCGGGCAGTACCCTTTAAAAACGTGCCACTTAGGTAGAGATATGTATACATTTGGTACCAATATGTACCTTTGATGTACTAATATGCACTCTTTGCTACCAGTATGATCCTTTGGGATACTTTTAAAAATTATTTATGTACACTCTAAAAATGCTTGGTTATTTTCAACCCAACAGTGGGTCAAAACAGGACGAGCCCAGCCCCTTGGGTTGTAATTTAAGCTATGCTGGGTTGTTTTAATTTATTGTTGGGTCAAATATAAAAAAATCTGGGTTCATTTAACACAACGACTGGGCTCGTCCCTTGTTGACCCAATGCTGAGTGTACAAAGGAGTACGTTTTGAAAAGGTTTCAACGCAGTGACAGCTACAGATATATATTTTTTTGGCAGAGTAGATATAAAAGTATTACAGCATTGGTTTACATAAGTTAAAAATCCAGTTTGTTCGAATACTTAAAAGGTCTATCCATTCAGTTGGGCTCTTTATTTTCTTTTAACTTTTGTGTTTCTATGTAACTTTTACATCTAAACCACTTGACCTATATGTAACACTTGGATGGGGTTCAGGTTGTTGTGTTTATGCCACGGTTGCCATGGTTTTATATGTACAATAGCCTTCCCAAGGTCATGACCTGATATGACCTGGGTTCATGGTGAGAATGTTGGACTTCCTGTGAAGTATAATGGGGAAATGTGCACTTCCCAGACCTTCAAGTGTCCCCCAAAAAATCTGTGATTTACGATCCCCAGTGTGGTTTCCTTGATTGGTTTTATGATCAAGCTTCCTCGTCTTTCCCATTATTGTGAGAAGAGCGTCCGACCAGCCAAATTTAAAACTAGAGGACAGCTGGGGAAGATGATGCAATGTCCAAGAGTGATAGGCAACATGCTAAAGGTCAGGAGGTCCATGTAATTAGGATGAGGGCTGAACTCTCACCCTTCCTTGCATTAAATATGAGTTATGATAGGAAATCATAAGACCATGACTTTCACCCACTCACAGGCACACAAACAGAGTCAGATATGGACTACACACCGGTAGTCATTTCTCAGAACCCACTGATTGTCAAATTTGTAATCCGGATTCAGATGGTAAGATAAGAATGTCTTTTAACCTGTAATGTTTAGGAAATATTCACATCTCTCACTGCTGTATAGATCCCCACTGGGTGAGTCGTTTTTCAACCTTGATCATAGTTCATTCATTGCAGTTGGTTTTTCATCCACATTGATATCAAGATCAGTCTCTGGTGATCCAGGCACAGGTGGACAGCGGTAAATAGAAGTGTAAACGGATCACTTAAACAACATTTGGAGATTGAAAACACATGTGTAAACGCTAATCTGCCCTGATCTGTACCAGGCAAACAGTGAAGGGCTGTCAATCACCTGTCAAACAGCCACTCATATTGACTTAGCATTAAAATGACTGAATTATGAAATCATTTACTGACTAGAAAGAATAATTGTTTATATGAGGAAGAATTGATTATAACTTGGCGTAAATGTATATTTAATTTAGTACTTTTGTACTAGTATTTAGTACTTTTATCAATTTAGTAATTGTGTATTTAATTATGCTTATTTTAAGTTACATACTGATAAATGTATAGATTAAATGCACTTTAGATAAAAGCATCTGCAAAATGCGTAAATGTAAACTAGTTTTTCAACATTTACTAATCTTTTGTAAGTGTTGGTTTATGCCATAATTGTGCATTAGCTAATGTTGACAAAATTTGAAATGTTAATAATGTAACAACCTCATATTTTTTATGTTTACCTACAATTTGAATCAGGGACCCCGACGTGTGTCAGCAAAATTTGCTCTGAAGAGACAACGGGCCATGCCTGAAACAAACCTTTGTCAAAGCTCCACTTTAACATTGCTTACCGAAATACTACGCAGTAGTAATAATCCAAATAATTTAAAGGATTAGTCCATTTTCTTAAAAAAAATGCAGATAATTTACTCACCACCATGTCATCCAACATGTTGATGTCTTTCTTTGTTTAGTCTAGAAGAAATTATGTTTTTTGAAGACAACATTCCAGGATTTTTCTCATTTTAATGGACTTTAATGGACCCCAATACTTAAAAGTTTTAATGCAGTTTCAACTGAGTTTCAAAGGACTCCAAACGATCCCAAACGAGGCATAAGGGTCTTATCTAGCGAAACGATTGTCATTTTTGGCAAGAAAAATAAAAAATACGCACTTCCAAACCACAACTCCCTGTCTTCCTCCGTTCGTGTGACGAGCCCGCGTGACCTCTCGTAATTGCGTAATGACGTCAAAAGGTCACGTGTTACATATATGAAACGCACATTTGCGTACCATTTTAAACAATAAACTGACACAAAGACATTAATAAGTATCATTCAACATACAACAAAGTCGGAATGGTCCTCTTTCTCAACACTTGTAAACACTGGTTTCGATACGTCATCCGTGACCTCTTGATGTCACGACGCATTACGTGAGGTCGCGCCGGTGCGCCACAGGACCGGAGGAAGACGATAAGTTGTGGTTTAAAAGTGCATATTTTTTATTTTTCTAGCCAAAAATGACAATCTTTTCGCTAGATAAGACCCTTATGCCTCATTTGGGATCGTTTAGAGTCCTTTGAAACTGCAATTTGAAACTCCATTAAAACTGTTAAGTGTTGGGGTCCATTAAAGTCCATCAAAATGAGAAAAATCCAGAAATCTTTCCTCAAAAAAACACAATTTCTTCTCGATTGAACAAAGAAAGACATCAACATCCTGGATGACATGGTGGCCAGCAAATATCTGGATTTTTTTCAAGAAAATGGAGTAATCCTTTAATGCTGTAATTAAATGCCGTAAATGTACTGTTGATTATTAATTTATGTTCGCTGGTTCATTAACTAATGTTAACAAACACAACCTCATCGTAAACTGTTACCGTTAAAATTTCCTTTGAAAAAATCTCAAAATAGCATTTTTAAAAAGCTTGCTGGTGATCTATTCTGTTTCGAGAACAAAGGCGCTGTGAAGATTCACTTGATGAAGGACATGGTGAATAACTTTTCAATCTGGGGGGCCGTTTTGCAGGGTCAGTGCCTAACAAACCTTTAAATGATTATTAAGCTGACCCAAAGTCCTCAAAGCTGCTAATAGTTGGCATAAAGAAACCCAGGAGCAAGCATGAAATATGTGCAGCCACCATGACAGGGGAGAATTATGGTAGCCCCTCTGCGCCGTCTCTCACAGCAGAGTGGGCCACGCCAGAGACAGATGGCAGCCTGGGAAAGATTCGACTCCAGGCTCGATGGCAGAAAGAATGACAGTGTATCATGTGTGATATGAGAAAGGAACAAAGAAGTGTGTCATTTTCGCTAACTCTGATTGAAAGCGGGCAGCAGTGCTTAGGTAATTAGACTCCTGTGGATAAAGAAAAAAATGAGTGGGAACTCACGAAGACACCGCGCGCCGGCCATGCGCTTTTTCTTTTCGGTAGATAGCTCTGCTTATTCTTTTAGGCGTGTTTTTGTACTTCGTAATTTGTGTATCATTTCTTTTTGGCACGTTCTTTTGCCAATCATTGTATCTGTTTTGCTTCAGTTTTTCAGTATCAGTAAGCAGCAGCTATAAACAGCACTTCATATATTCTCGCCTGGAGATTAACAGAAGAAAGAAAATTGTTTATTTTTTTCATGACTTTACAAAGTGGATAATGAGGAATCGCTCTGTAAAGCGCCTTTGAGATGTTTGAGTTGCTTTCCAAATAAGTTGTTAAAACCTGTCTTTTGTAAGGCCAAAGCCAAGGGCGCTAACAAAGGCATGAGCTGGTGGATAGCTGTCTGTGTCCACAGAGTAACTACATCAGAAAGGAAACCGGTCCAGGTCCTAATTAAAGGGAGAGATGAGTGTCTTCTGGTGTTAGCTCACAATAAGGGGCCACAGTAAATCAATGGATACCCAACACTATTATTATCATCAACAGCGGTGAATTCAGGGTGATTTGACGGGAACAAAAAGACATATTGAAGACGGGTCCAGGAAACTCCAGACATCTGCGTGGCTTAAAAGTGAAACTGTGAACGTTCCGTTTTTTAAAAAACAAAATGTTTTCTGTAGCAGACATATTTTAAACTCCCTTTTTTATGGATAAACCAATGGATTTTATTAAGTAGACTGGACTTGGTTAAAGTATACATGGGGTATTTGTAGGGACATAAGTGAATACCTTGTGTGTTTTCACTGTATTTCTCCGCAGCTTAGAAGTATCAGGTTGCTTTAAAAACACAACCCTGTGAACGCACTTTAGTTCTTGCGTCCAGGATTAGCCGTGATACTTTTATTTGGTTCAAATTGATTTTGACACCCAAGTATACCTTGTTACTTACTTTCAACAACGTTTGGGGCAGTTATGTTTTAGGTGGCCCACTTGAAAATATTAAAAATCGTAGATAAGTAATATGAGTATGCTGACCGGGTCAGTCTTGCTGAATTGGTTCTTTTAATTATCTGAACTCCAATGCCCAGTGACACCTTCTACTACAAGTATAGATTTCAAATTTGCCCAACATTAATATTTTCTTTTGCGAAATATTACCTATGTGTTTTGTCTTTTTCTAGGACGTCTTTGTCTAAGGTTAAATTGAAGTGGTACCCTCAGCCAATAGTTGGTGACCACAGGGATTAAGGGAAGAAGTCACAGGGGCGCTGGACCACACATCCTCTATGCAAGTAGCCATAGATGCCCATGCCATAGATGACAAAGCTGCCTCTATTCTCTCTGTCCCACCTCTCATTTATTTCAAATGTTTACATATCCCACATAACATTTACATGCATTTATCCAAAGCAACTTGCAGTGCATTTAAGGTATACATTTTATCAGTATGTGTGTTCACTGCTTGCCACTGTAGTATAGTAGGCAGCTAACACTTTATTTGATTGTATTGAGTTGACACTTTCAGATTTGTTGCAGGTTCAAATTACTTTTTGGTCCCCGATTTTCAATAACCTGATTTAAATTAAAGATTTGTGCAAAGCTTTAGCATCATTTTTTAAATGTCAATAAAACTGTTGCAAAATGGCGGCATTCTCTTTAACCAATATTTTGGGACTAAATCATAATTTTGTTCTCTCGCAATAAATATTTTGAAAAACCATGGCAACGGTTTTGACTTCATACAGCACTGCGCAGACAGACATCCAGATGACATCAAAATACAGCGACAGTAGCTGGGTTTCCATCCAAACGTGCAGTGAATCTTTTCAAAATTCGCAAAAAAAAGAAAAACAAAGAAATGCGAAATTAGGTTTCCGTCAAGTTGTTTTGAGCGAATGGTGGTGGTATTGGTAACCTAGTAACTGTACACACAACAGTAAACAAAACAATGTACTCGTGAAAAATGGAGACAGGAGTGCATGTAGGGCATGATGGGGCAAATTATTAATGTATTTGCCGTGCAGCTTGTAATTGCCAAACTGAATGCTGTGCACAGAAGAAGAAATGCAGACTTTTTATGAAGGCACTAGCAGCAAGGATAATGCGACGACGTCGAGCCCCATATGGTAAAGACAAATCCAGTGGAAACAGCTAGATGTTCAGTCCCGTGGTTTATTGCTCGCTACGTCAGAATTAATTCGGCAAATGCGTTTCCATCTCCCATTTTTCGCATTTACTCTTTTTGCATAAATCAAAAACCACCTCAAGCAAGCGTAACAACTTTTTTTGCGAATCAAAAGATTTTCAATCGAAATTTGGTGTTTCCATCGCTCGTTTTTGATGCGATACTTCAAAATGCACATAAAATCATGGTGATGGAAACATGGTGATTCGAAAGCATTGGACTCTCAAATCACTCTTGTGATATTTTAACGTCATGCGCTTGTCAGTTCTTGCGACGAACACACCTCTTCTGTTTTGTCCTCCAACCAAATGATCATGTAACCTGTAAATGCCAAAAAGTTTCCATTGCAGTTTTGCAATATATTCATTTTTCAACTAACTAAAAAAACACTTCACCTGAGTGTAAAAAATTTTTGCGATCAATGCCAGTTTTTGCAAAATTGTCATGTTTCCATTGGACATATATATTTAGTTTGCTTTTTCAATTTGCATGATTTGAATGGTGATGAAAACATGTTTAATGTAAATAAGATGCAATATGAATTACATCAGGTGACCAATGCAAGCCTTTTATCATTTTAAATCATCTTTTGATTTTTAATGTGCATGTTTGCAGTTGAAATAGCACCCCTGTGTGACAAATATGTAAGCGTAAATAGTCCATATTGTGAGGTAATTAATGTGATAAATTTTACAACTAGAAAAATGCTATTTAAAATAGTTTGAGATGAAGGATGGCATGTCACACCACAGGAGTACTGCTGTTACTGCTTCAATTAAATGTCAACCATCAATGTGCCATTTTCTTCTTTTATAAAGAAGGTTATCTCTGTGATAACCACAGTCTGCTCTTTGTTTCTATCGTTTCTACACAACAACTGTATGTTGACTACTGTTCACATATGCACACACACATACACACGCTGCATCTGGTATTCATGCATCACCAGTCTTTTGAAGTGTCTTTCTCTTAAATTAAAAATGTTACTAAAAAAATTAATAATCCTTCAGCGGCACTGAATTTAAAAGTAGTGCTACCAGGCATGTTGAGGGGTTTTCAAAGCCGTGCCATCTCCATATGGTTCACCCGATAAATCCTTTATCTGCTATCTACAACTCTCTCTCCTTCACGTTGGCGCCCATGGCTACATTTCTATCTCTGCATCAATTAGCGCTGTGATTAATACAACAAGCAAGCAGTTTAGGGGTAATGGCCGACAATTAACATCTCATTGCACCATAAAGGGCTACGCTAACTACCCTGGCCACTGCTTTTCTTTGCCTGGAACTGAAATAAGTGTTTGTCTTAATTCGTATGCTATCTAATGTGAAGTGGGCCCGCTTTGTATGCCACAACACCATTAATCTAATTAGAGTGAGCTGCGAATGAATTCGGGTCCTTCCAAAGAGCATGAATACGGCCTTGTCTTTGTTATTCTGCCACCGTGCAGGAATAGTCGCTTTCGAAAACGAACCGTCTTCAGACTTGTTGCTTTTTTCTGCTCTCACCCCTCGCATTGTCTCTCTTTCTCGCCCGCTCTAATTATCAGAACGTTGCAAATACAACTGTGCACATCAGTGAATAGAGCCGTAGCTGTGCTGTCATGGGCTTTGCAGGAGGAAAAGTCCTTGGAGTGCTGTTGAATTAAATGATGCATTCTGATTGACAGCTACCTTGAGACCGGGCTGATGGAGTCGTCAAGGCAAAATGCTAACGGGCTGCCACCACTCCGGCTGCCAGCACACACACCCACAGCATCACTGCGATTCCCGAAAAAAACGCTCATGGCTATGTATAATCACAGAATATATTGTATGTTTGAAGGTTATTGAGGTGTATGTGTCAAAGATAGCACTTGGAAAGAGCTCTGCTAACCATAAAGTACCAATTTACATTTGACTACCTGGCAGTAGCATATACTGTAAAGATGATAGTACATCAATATAAGTTATACCTTGATATAAATGATATTGCAATTTCATACTGTCAGTTATGTTTTGTAAGGGCTTCAACAAAACCTTGGATCATGCCAAGCAAATTCACTACAATCTTAAAAATAAAAATGCTATAAATGATGTTTCACAGTGATGCCTTAGAAGAACCACCTTTGGTACCCCAAGGAACCTTTTAGTCCCAGAAAAATTTCTTTAATACTTGTTTATAATTTGATGAACCTTTATCCACTACAAACAACCTTTTGAAGGTTATGTGGACCTTAGGTTCTTACTGGAACCATTCTTTATTTTAAAGAGCATATACCTATTTTGTACATACAGTACATAAGTATTAATTTACTAACCATTTTGTAAATCGTGATTCATTTTTGTGCAAAACCAGCTCATTCTGTGTACAATATATTAGGTTAAAGTCACCATTGTCTTATATTCCCCACATGAGGTATAGGCTATCCATGTGAAACAGCTTTTAAAATGAGAAAAATGGTAGGGCGGGACTTAAAATTTGTCCATCGAGAACTGATCGGATTGTTGGAAGTTGGGTCATATTGCTATTTGGTAATCGCTGCCATATTTACCCGAACCCCGCTCTCGAGTCATTCCTCATGACCTGAAATAAAAAGAGATCTTTTCGAGGAGATTTACGTTTTTGATTCAAGATTATGAGGGCACATGAATAAAAAAAAGAATGTAGCTCACAGAAAAGTAATTTGTAAAAAAATTAGGGATGCACCGAATCCAGATTTTTTGGGTTCGGCCGAACACTGAATCCACCTTTTACGATTCGGCAGAATCCGAAACCGAATACCGAATCCTACTCGCATCCTTATTCCATTAACACAGTAAAACACATTAATGAAGCAATCAACGTCCACAGCAGTGTATTTTTCATTTTATTTGATTTTAACTGTAAGAAAAAGGATAGACAACATTATGCCAGGATGACAAGTGGGAAAAACTTTTTTGACAATTACCATAAGCCTATGCATAATGAAAGCGATGCAGTGCAACGCGCTCGTCTTTTCCAGGTGCGTGGGAAAATTTTAAGAAAGCATGTAAAAAATACACATGTGCAAATCTTACTAAGTCAAGGCCCAGGAAAATGGCTGTTGTTCAAAACAAAAATCATCAAAATATAATAACTTAAAACTGTAGTCAATGTATGACTTTTATTTTTGATTCCTTTTTTTTTTTGGAAAAACAATATTTCCTGGTCTGCTTTGCCTATATTGCCAAATAAGTTTTTTTTTCTCCATTGTTCTCCACCTCAAATGGTGGTAATGGTTGATTCTAACCCAAGATGCATTTGTTTATTTATTTGGGTCTCCATTAGCTTCCACAATGTGGTTGCTAGTCTTCCTGGGGCCCACAAAAGTGCTAAAACATATGTACAATTAAAATACACCAAATATAACATAAATAAGTTTAACATACATATAACATAACCACATGTATACTTTTGTCCACATATACACATTCACACACATACAGCATTTAAAAATATCAGTACCTATAACAGTCACAAATTAACCGGTATAAGACTTTTAATAAGGCATTAAAAAGAAATATTATTCAAGTAAGCCCTCAGGACATAATTTTTGGCCTACGATATGCCTGGCACAATTAACAGCTAAAACATTTTAATTTAAAATAATAAAAATAATAATTTATATAACAAAGATGTTTGTGCGCAATAAAACAGTACAGCATCGCTCCACACAAACAGTCCGGGAACATCAACTGTGATCAGTAGATAACATCAGATTGGGGTGCAATCTGCCATTCATACCAACCTACATGAACAGGAGTTTTGGCATGGAAACTGCATTTAACACAGATTTTATTGGTATGTTGTTATCCGATTGCATTTCTTTAAATGAATTTCTTTAGCAGAATTCATTTCCACTCAAATCGCCCCCCAGTGACTTTTGCAATAAGTTTGATTGTTGATGTGTGCTACAAAGAGTATTTTCTGTAAATGAAATATTATATGTAAATGCCTTTATGTAAACCTGACATGTAATGAAAAGAATCATCTAAAATGCATGACATTTTCTTGATGTTTATGTAGATTATTAGCGCCTCAATCAATATAACTAGAAGAGAAAGATTTGATTTAGGATGACAATACAGCATCTGCTCTCATAACTTTCATGAAGGATTTCTGAAACATACGAAATGTTACACAGGAACTGACAGCAGAACGTTCAACGTCTCAATCTCCCACATACAAGTCACCTACTCTCTTCACTGGTCACATCAAGAAAGATAAGGAGAGAGCAAAAACAGAAATCGATAGACAAGGCGAGAAATCCTTTTGCTACATCTGATCTAGTGGCTTTCGTGCTAACTGTTGGTTGTGTAACAGTATTTCAGAGAGTCCACCCTTGATCATGTGTACACCAGGTCAAGGGTCGTGGCAGGCTGCGAGTGACCACCCAGTCTTCGCGTTCAGTTTCCGGGCCCCCTCCTCTTCTCCTTCTTTCATTCTCCGACCCCTCCTCACAGCGACACTGGTTTTCATCTCTTGAAACAAAAGCTAACTGTTTTGCTCCGCACCAGATCAAGGGCCTCCTTTTTCCTCCAGGAGAGGTAGAAAAACAAACATGTGTACGGCGATACCTTCTGTCGCTTCCAGATTCACATCTGCAAGCTCCACCACTCTTCAGCTCCTCCACCCAGCTGTTGGAGAGCCTACACACACGCATACGTACATCCACACACGTTCTCCCGTGGGACGGGTCTGTTTATCAGCCAGCCTGCCAACCACATGATGGATCCTACCAAGAGCATCAAACGTGACACTCCGGGGTGGCAGCGCAGGTCAGAGCCCGCATGAACCTACGGACCGGGCCGGGGCGCGCTCGGCTCTCAGCTGTGGACACAAACGCGTACAGATGCCCTGGAGATAATTGTAGTGTTTGTACCGAGATCCCCCATTAGGTGTTCTGGCTTTGATGAAAGTACCAATCAGAATGGCTGATCAATTGAAAGTTCTGTAAATGTTTTTACACACAAATGATTCGGCTCTGTTAGATCTGGCGTGCAGTGTCATTTTTTGATCCTAAGCGGCACCACTTGTCATCTCTTGTCCCCAGACAGCAATGTGCCACTCGTGATGATGTTTTCATCACATTATGAGCACTACCCATGAACTGAATGGAGATGAGCTTTTATGGTTCATTCATCTTGTATATGTTGTGCTCTATTGTATTTAAATTGTATGCTAGTGTCCCCATCAAGGAAGATGAAGTCTTGTACGTTTTTTTTGATCAACTAGCAACGCTAATGGTCCACCAACATAAACCACACTGGACCACCCTGGACGCTTATGATGGTCTTAGCTGGTTTTCTCCTCATCATCTTTCACCCAATAATGTCCTCCTTGAGTTTATTTTAATGAGAGTCTCTTTCTCGGCGTGTTGCATCTCCAGCCTGCTTTTAAACCAGAGTGTCTTGATGCAGAAAGAGTCCAGCAGAGAAAAGCTTCACTTTAATTTGGTCACGTCTCATGGCGTTGAGTTTCCATTGGCCTGTGATCACAAGTGGCTTTTCGACTGTCGACTGTCGTTCTTTGCCTCGATCCTCTTTTTTTCTCAGAGGAGGACCGTGAACATTCCTTTTGTTAGCTATAAATACATTATTATGCCTGTTCTTTAAAGATAGGTGCACAGAAGTGCACACAACACCATCATATGTTAGTTACAGTAGACGTGAACCTGAATGCCATAAATGGTCCAATCTAGTGTAATTATACACACTTGCAATCTCTTTGCAATTACAGCTATTGAGTTTGGCTTGGAGATGCTTTATTGAAAAAATCGAGGTGGCTGGTTGAGGTCTCAATTCATTTCAATCCAGTCCAACTTTACATCACTGTGCTTTTATCCGGCCATTAATCTCACCAAAAATCCTTTGACAATGCAGATCATGCGATAGGATAAACAATCTTTGGAGATGTTTGTGGATATGAAATATTAAGTTGTTTACTATTCCAATTTTTAAAGTGACTGTGATGCTTGTAAGCCAGCGCAAAGATCATGGGTTTGAACCTAGGGTAGATAGGGGGCATGTGTGTACTGTAAGCCGCTTTGGATGAAGTGTTTACCAAATTGTGTGTGCATGTGCATGTAGCTGTGAAATCTTAATTCAGCAGGGATGAAAAATAAATGTATCTTCCACTTGGATATTGCTAAAAATGTCCTAGGCTTATGTAATATTCGAACATGTATAGAGAGATAATTCAATACACTAAAGCTGTCAAATCGAGTTATTCCCACAAGCTTGTTCAAAAAAAGTAAACCAAAAAGATTATTCGATTGCAACAGAATAGCTATAGTGCAGCTTTTACATGAATTATTAACAAAATTTACCTGTGCATTTTCCCCTGGTATCAACATATAGAAAAAAATTGACTGACGCTTTGATAAACACAAACAAATGATCAGGCACGTGAATCAGCCATAGGTTGCCATCTTCTGGATTCTCTGCAAAACTTCATCAGACCTGCACAGAACGTGTCTATCATTTCCTCATATGACCTGTCCCATAACGAATTTATCTGGAAATAGTACCATTAGGGCCAAACACAGAGACACAAGGTCAATAATATTTTGCTGTGTTTTTTCTGCTTTCATCCCCACACCAGTCTGTGCATCATGCTGTGGACTTTATTTAGCATCACTCGAGCTGGAAGGGCCATGGAGTGCAGTCAGTCAGTGACAAGAATAGCAGGCCAGCTTCTGTGTATGGTCGCCAGTGTTTACGTGTGAGTGAGTCTGGTGTAAAGGTGTGGCTGCTGAGTAAGTCTGAGACCATGCTGAGTCGGCACAGGCCCCACGAAAGCGCCAGAAGACAACGTTGCCGTCCTGTGTTTAATGCTGTTGATGTCCAGTGATGCAGGGAAAACACAAGTCCTCTGGCCCCACTCGCATCTGACTGGGCCACCAGGCAAGCATAGCACCTTTGAGCATTTAAAAATATGTTAGTCCTCCTAGCTGAGCCGAAGGGATGAGGACTTATTT
Organism: Misgurnus anguillicaudatus; assembly: GCF_027580225.2. Lineage (NCBI taxonomy): Eukaryota > Metazoa > Chordata > Actinopteri > Cypriniformes > Cobitidae > Misgurnus > Misgurnus anguillicaudatus. Next base: position 25,855,791 of record NC_073353.2, read on the forward strand.
TTTCTGCCTGCACCTCAACAGTTACATTGTTTCCGTCATTTTACCCGTGCATCACTCTGCTTATGTTGTGCAGCTGTTCTGCACCAGTCCTGCTGGTATCTTATATGTGTTTGTCTGTTTTTGCATGCGTGTGTGTGTGTTTGTGGTTTACATACATGTGTTGGTAGCTAAGCCAGTCCTTAAATGGTATATAGGAAATTTGTTCCAAGAAAAAAAAATCCGTAGAAATTGCAGCTGGGTTGCCGGTAACTTACCGTAGATTTACATTTATGTTATTTACTGGCAACATTTTGTTCAAAGTTAAATGAACATTAAACATTTACAAGTCTTTGTCTTAACAGAATAAAACTAAAAAAACAGCATCAAGCAAAACATTCTGGGAAACAAAATCTGAAGCAAAAAACAGAAAAAGGTGGATGATGATTTCTGGTTCCCAGAATGCTTTGCATGAGGCTGTTATTGTATAGTTTTATTCTGTAAAGATAAAGACTTGTTAATATTTAAAATTTATTTAACTTTGAACAAACTCTTGCCAGTAAATAACATAAATTTAAATCTACGGTAAATTACCGGCAACCCAGCTGCAATAACATTGTAATTTCTACTGAATTTTTTTACAGTACTTTCAGCTGGTTGCCGGTAACTTACCGTAGATTTAAAGTTATGTTATTTACTGGCAAGAGTTTGTTCAAAGTTAAATAAATTTTAAATATTAACAAGTCTTTATCTTTACAGAATAAAACTATACAATAACAGCCTCATGCAAAGCATTCTGGGAACCAGAAATCATCATCAACCTTTTTCTGTTTTTTGCCTCAGATTTTGTTTCCCAGAATGCTTTTGATGCTGTTATTTTAGTTTTACTCTGTAAAGACAAAGACTTGTAAATGTTTAATGTTCATTTAACTTTGAACAAAATGTTGCCAGTAAATAACATACATTTAAATCTACGGTAAATTACCGGAAACCAGCTGCAAGTAACACTGTAATTTCTACTGAATTTTTAAAAAAAAGTCCTGCTGAAAGAAATTAAAAGAATAATAATTACCTTATGTGTAGGTACTGTATCCAAAATTTGATTAAAGAGTACAATAACATTTTTTTATTCATTTAGCATTTTATCAGAAAAATCAGAAAATTTATATTTCTGATTTGGAATCAAAATTTATAAATCACATAAAATTAAACTTCTACTATATTTTAATTAATCTGTTTTCTAACAAACGTTTTTCTCTTAAAAAAATTTTTTTACGCTTATTTGATACGCTACTGTATGAAGAGTCCCATCAGGTAAATGTTTTATTAAAAATGAAACATGTTTTTATAGATTTAGACAACTAAATAATCTTCCAGTTTTTTCTCCATGCCTTTCCAAACTCACAGTTCTCCAATTTCCATCTCATTTATCTTCTTTATTTAGCCCTGTACTTATTGTGGTATAAATACGGCATCTCATCAGAGGTTTTAGACAGAAAATTCAGCTGTCGCACTAAAGTATCTCGATCCCTCAAAGTCTTTGACAAACCCTTGATTTGTGTCCGTTCCTTTCCTTTCTCAGGACCATTGTGTTGTTTATAATTTAATGGACTGTGAAACCAGGACAACTGGAGGAGTGACACTGATCTGTTGTTTATTGTAAGGCAGATTGTGGTTACATCTCTTCTAATGCGCATTCACTTTATTCATATAATTCCTGTATAGCTCAGTGGTAGAGCATTGCGTTTGCAGTGCAGAAGGTCATGGGTTTGAATCCAGGGACCTCATAGTACTGATAAAAATGTATAGCTTGTAATGCACTGTAAGTCGCTTTGGTTAAATAAAAATATGTCAAATGCATAAATATAAATATTTCAGTGCTGAAAATTTAGGAATTGATCTACTTATCCATAAGTAGTTATAATAAAATATATTATATTAATTTAAAATGTTTGTGCACACTGATTATTTACCCATGTATTATTTCCATACTAAAAACAACCCATTGTAATTATTATTAAGGTTCTTTACAGATTCTATACATCTACAGCTAGTATAAACCTCACATGCCCTCTGATGATTGACAGGCTGTTGACAGGAGTATTGGCGCAGTATTTAGCGAGGTCTCTGAACCCCCGCTGCTAAAGTGAATTTTATGGAGTCGTCGGTCAGTCACACACATAAAGCAAAGTCAAAGCTTTCTCTAAATTCATGCAAATGAATGTATTTTACATCCCGTCATGTGCGATATGCCACTTGATCGCTTTGTTGAGTGAAAAAAAACAAAGGGTGTGCAGAAAGTCAAGAGGATGATGTGCCCTGTGGCCTCTCTCTGCCCTGATGCAGGGGCCCAGCCTGTGTGGAGTTTATCATCAGAATTCATTTACAATCTATGGATTCCACCGGGTGGAACAGGGGTGAATATGAGGTAGTTAAGCGCTTGACTAGCAATGCTTAGCATTCAGTCGGAGAGAATCTGTTGTGGTTATTTAATGTCTGTAATTATGACTTATTAATGAAGAGATTAGCCAGTGAAGTGAACAGAAATAAACATGGAAATCTTTCACAGGGTTATGAAGAGCAAATGACTGAGTGCATTTAAGTAAATAAAGTTAATTTTTATTTTCTTTCTAATAAAAAAAATAAAAATGTATCTTTTTAAAGAAATATTTAAATATTTACCTTTCCTTTATTATTTTTATTTAAATATTTTTTATTAAAAGAATAATATTTTATGATAATTTTAAGGGCTACATAAGCAATAACTGCACCCCAGATATTTTATATGCTGTCTAGCATTATAAGATCAAATTGTAATAATTTATTTGCTCGTTTCAGAAACATCATTTCATCTTATATCTTCAAACATGCAGGGGTACAAAATTACAATATTAAACCAACAGATGGAAAGAATCCTCATTTAGTAAATGGCTTTCTGATTTTACATGTAAATGCTCCTTCTCTGATGTTATCCATCTGCATAATTGGCCTTTTTAGTAAAATGAACACAGTGAGTGAGGCATTAATTAGACCCATTTAAATGTTTGTAAATCTAATAGTGCATTAACACAAAAAAACAGAGCCTCGTTGGCTTCAGTTAGACTGTTTATTATTTAGATAGTGTTAATTATATCACACACTTCCTCCTCTTGTATCCTTCCTCTGTGTTGTGCACACAAACACTCAGGCTTTTGTAAAATATACGAGATTCAGTCTTGGTAGTTTTTATTTTTATTTGAAGTTTTATTATAAATTGAATTAGTCAAATTTATTATAATATTAATCTAAAATTAACTTTAGTTTATATATTTGTTATTTTTTTCTTGCCCAATAACTGGATGATTTTTTTTCTTCTATACATCAGTTGTAAATTATTTTAAAACATATTTGCTCTAATGAATAATGAATAACAAGACACCTTTTACAATGGTGAAGAGGTATTTGGAGATGTGCCTTTTGTTCAACACACGAGATTTTGCAAGGGGTTTCATTTTCTTGGACACCACTGCCCCCAGTGGTTAATTATAGAACTGCAGAATTTTGTTGGTCTATTTGTATTCTTCAGTCAGATTTGATTTAAATTTGCTTTCTTTTTTATTAAAATTGCATGCAAAGGTTAATTTAGTTGTAAAGTAGTAATTTATAAAGTTTTTATATATTAGATCACTGAAAATTGATATTAAAAGTGAATTACTGTTTTTATACTGTATGTTATAAATCTTATATAAAATAATTTTTTAAATAGTTGACAGGGTGTTGGAGACAATCAATGTTATTGAAGATTAAAAGTCCAATTTCATTTTTAAAATCCAGCAAATCGGACAAAGAATGTTAGATGTAAAAATAAAGGTCCAATTAAAGGATTTTCACTTTGTGACACAGACAGCAGGGATCTGAGCACTCGTCTTTGCTGCGTAGTTGCTCAGCAGCAGAAGGCAGTAGCGGGCTGGACCCCCTTTACCCTCCGAGCCGTCTGTTAAATTTGGCAGAAAAACACCAGGCCCACGGAAGAACAAAGGCGAACCTTACGAAGGAAAGGTTTTGCAAAGAATGGCCCAATTTGCCTCAATCTTCCAACCAATTTGGTGTCCACTCTTGCAATGGAAACATTTTGTCTTAAATTGCTAGCATCACACTTGCGTTTTCTTATACGTTCGTCCCGTGGCGGACGTTGCGCATTAGTGGTGTGTGAGGCTCCGACCCAGGGTCCCTAACTGAGGGTTTAAATAGCTTATCTATTATTTGTTGTAACTCGGCCGACTTGGTACGCACTTCCAGACGTGGCATTTCACGCTTTGCAGTTTCCGCTGTCGGCGTGGGCTTTTGGGGGAAGCGCAGTGTTTCAGCGGTGATGTCGTAACAGCAGGTAAGCACTAAACACCATCTATCAGGCACCCATACTCGCCTCTCTCACGGCCAGAGCTGTGACTGATGGACCTGTCTTTAGTATGGATGTTTAGCGCAGTGGCAGGCCATATGCCACTGGCACGGTTTCCTCTTCGCTGCCCTCACTGAGCTAAAGAGGGGTGGTGGGGAGAGAAAGAGAATAGGAAAGACCACAAGAAGGCACACAAAACAAATACAATGTCTAAATTTTTTCTCACCTTTCTCTGATTTCTGGAAGACCTGATATTACTCAAGACCGGTTTTATTCAATATCAACCCGCCCTACTAACCCCTCTTTACCTTAGAAAGCATAGGATATTGTGTTTTTAATAACAGTGAGCGAGCTCTGATGTATTTTTCCATCTGTTCCGGGCAGCCCGCAGCCCGGCCTAGTGTCCGCCCCCCTTGTGAGAGGAGCACAGCTGTTACTGTATACCCTGTCCAGAGAGCAGCTTACACCCTTCTGCACCCCTAAAGGATAAAATGAACAAGTTTGGCTCGGTGCAATCAGGCTTTACAGCTGCAATTTCAAACCTCTTTAAATCATTTTTCATGCTCACCAAAAATGAATAATGCGCACATTAACTGATGCCAGCTAATACATTTCCATCTCAGCGCACACTTTTTCCCATTTTGTTGTGCAAAAAGAGCCAAGCGTGCCTCGTTGAAATTAAGAAAATTACTTTTCCAACAATCAGGATTTATTAAAATATCTGCAGCTTAGAAATGTATTTTCAGTCAAATTTTTTTTTTTTATTGGCTGATCCTTTAATCCAAAGCGACTTACAGTGCATTCAAGCTACATTTTATCAGTAGGTTTGTTCCCTGGGATTAAACTCTTGTGGTCTTGGCGCTGAAAATGCAATGCTCAACCAGTTGAGCTATAAAAACACATTTATAATATTATTTAGCAATTGAACAGGTTTAAAATTGAAGCAAATAAATAGATGGCATAAAAGGAACAAACCATAATCAACAGATAAAAGACAAATCCAAACATATGTCTTAACTTGTTTCATGTCTCAAGGACTTGTGAATGACAGGGCAGAGACGGCAGAATACGCCCATGATAATAATTCAACAAACCCAGACCAGCAGCTGGCATCGGTGGCCTCTTGCCCATCGTGAACAATTAATCACAGTGCAGGGCAGAGGTGGACATGGAGGCTGGTGGCGGCCTATGACAGTCAGGCCTTTTTAAGATGCCAGGAAGTGTATGGCTGTAATTCATAGCGCACTCCTCAAAGCAGGGCGACATGCTCCCTAATGAGTGCCAGTATAATAATCACACGTGTACGTGAATCCTGACCCAGTGTCAGTAGAGCGGATGGGCCATGCCGGACGGCGGCTACAGTTCTCTTAAGATCTGCAAAATGTACATCAATTAGACTCGAAATCGCAGAGCCAACATCACAACCCATTAGTTTTGTTTAAGGGACTGGAGGGTGAGCCAGGGAGCATTTTAGAAGAGCAACATTGACAACATCTTGTCAGATTGATTAGCAGTCTGTCAGAGGAGCTCTGAGCTGGAAAATGGGATTCAGGGCTTGTTCATCTAAACATACAGCGGGGCCGAGCGGTCAAGAGCCGTACCACCGTCCGGCCGAAGTGATGAAGCTTAAATAGATCTCAGTTCACTGACTTTAAAAAGTATTTCTCTTGTTTTTGCTCAAGATTAATTCCACCGGCTCTCGGATTCAAAGAATCACAGACGATTTCTAGAATCACTGAAGTGGAAACGACAAAGCTTAATTGTTAGTGCTTTGAACTGGAGGAGTATCACAACTGTTTCATCCTCAAGCTCAGTGCAGTTTTTGCTTGCTGATCAGGCTGTGTAATAATGCTATTAGACACTATTTGTTTGCAAAATAAAGGGGACATTTTTTACGATATAAAATAAATAGTTTGTGTCCCCAGAGTACATATGTGAAGCTCAAAATACCTTATACTGTAATTTATTATAACATTGAAAATTGCCACATTGTAGGTGTGAGCAAAAATGTACCGTTTTTGGGTGTCCTTTTAAATGGAAATAGGCTGATGAAATGCAAACACTAATCGCCATGATTGTGAGTTGTTGAAATTTAAATTTAGTTGTGCTGTCAATTTTTTTTCCTCTGCACTAAATGGCAGTGCCATGGTTGGATAGTGCAGATTAAGCGGCGGTATTATAATAAGATCCCCTTTTGACATCACAAGGGGAGACAAATTTCAATGACCTATTTTTTCACATGCTTGCAGAGAATGGTTTGCCCAAACGAAGTTACTGGGTTGTCCTTTTTCATATTTTCTAGGTTGATAGAAGCACTGGGGACCCAATTATAGCACTTAAGCAAGTCAGACTTTCATGATATGTCCCATTTAGATAACATTAAAAATTTTATTTTCAAACCATTGTGGCTTCGATTTAGATTTGGTGTTTGCGTTAGGATGTCACTTTAAGTATTGGTTTATAAAAAAAATTCTGAATTATTTTTTATATTTTCTAATATTTAACCTGATAAGGATCACTGAAGTCATTGTAACTTTAAAACATTCAATCTTTAAAATATACAGTCATGCGGCACATCCTTTGAAAGTTTAGACTCTCAGGATTTCATTAAGTGCACACACAAAGCATAATATGATTTATAGCAGTCATAAAACTGTAATCTACTTGTTGTTTAGTAGCTGAACCAAGCGTTGCCGATTAAGGATATTTACTTACCTTCAAAATCTTTCCATTATCCGCTTCGGTGAAATTGTCCAAAACAAATTGTTCATAAATGGAAATGGAATATCCAACGATTTGTTCGCCTCACAATCTTGACTTTTCTGACCGAATTACGATATAAATACTGTAAACAATTAGTTCTCTACTAGACATTTGTTCGACTCTCACTTTTCATTCACGATTTATAATGATTTATTTAAGTGTCACGTTTATTGTGCAACGTCCGAGGAACAAATACGCCCCCTAGTGGAATTTTTGCCAATCCATAAGAGGCTACACCATCGTCGCCTGGCGTTAGGGTTAGAGTTGGGTTTGTGTAAGGATGTCATTTTATGTAAATCTAACCCTAAACCGAAGCGACAATGGTAACGAAAATAGTTGAGTAACCAATACATGACAATTACACGTAAACAGAAATTCGTAATACGATCACTGTAATACCAAGCTGATCAATCAACTTTGCCATGATTCTTGAGCAGGACGTAACAGATTGGTAAGGTAAAGATACTGAAACATAAATTAATTTACCAATTTATAAAATGCTACGTAGGGTTTCTACATTTGATCTTATGATCATTAATCAAAAATGCGTACGTGTGATTCATAAAACGAATGTACGCACAGAAAAGGCGCATACACCTTTTTTCAGATGTGAAATCTATAAATCGCAAATGATTTTGAACTTGTGCGCAGCTGATCTCTGCCTTTAAAAGATGCCTTATTAATGTTATAGACATATAAAAGAGCGCTTGTCAATGTTTAAACCCTATATTAAGAAGGCAAGAATGGCTTATACTTTCAAAAACCTTCAGCAATCACGCAACCAAAATTGCGTAAGTCTGCTTAGACCCTGACGTGCCGCTAAGTACTTTTCCATGTCAAAAGACATTTTTTATAAATATAAACTTTGCCGTGGATTTTTGCACATGCATACTTTACTATCAAATCTGTGCATACGCACGCTTTATAAATGAGGCCCCATGTCTGTATTTGTGGTCGTAAAAACAACAAGCGCTACTCTACACTCATCAAAACTTCCACATCAACTCGCTGCGGAAGTAAACTGTTGCCTACAATCCTTGCATTCAATGTAGTCTAAGAAAAGAGATTGCAGATCGTTAACATGTACTAACACACAGTTACACACCAAAAGAATTGTATAATCATAAAATGAAAAATAAGGGCTCATTAACCAATAATGAGCTCAGATGCAAATGCCGCTAAATGCAACCTCCATCAAAAATGAGATAGTGACCGTCTGCTCTTGGCACGCATTATACATTCATCAAATATTTTCACTTCAAATAGGCTTAATCCTGGCCTCAGGCCATTCAGAAATACCACTTACCTGGCAGAATCCGTTGAACGGCACAATGATTTTGGCACAATGAAGTCCTCTAAGTGCTTACGTCAAGGTGCAAGTTTTTTTTACCGAGGTAAAGTAGGTTTACCGAATAATTAGAATATCGACCACAGCGAATGGAAAGATAGCGAATGAAAGATTTGCCAATAAAATGACAAGTGACATTTGTGAAAATAAGGGATTTCAATTGCTGACTAATAACCTTTTCATTGCCATTACATTGAAATGACTGAACTTACACACAAGAGCCTGATTAAAAAAATGCTAATTTACAAGAAAACATGTCAGATGCACTTAAGAGTATTTTGCATCCAAGCTCACCAAATACAACCTTATTGTAAAGTGTAACCCTCTACTGTATACTGTGTATCAAACATGCTGTTATTGCTCAGCATTTGATCATTTTATTCTAGTAGATTCTGTTAAAGCATCTCAACAGTATTCTCATCATCACTGAACCAGTACGTTATGCATTTATTATAACTGCCGGGTAATATTTCACATGTGAAGCTGGTATCATCACAAGAAATAACCCCTGACATCCCTGCACCATTGCAATCCAGGTCTTCAAAAGTTTCCAGACGGATGAAGGAAGCAGGTGAAAAAATACAACCAAGATGCACTTTCAAGCAAGAAGATGACTTGTTGACTGAAATTGTGTTTTGAGGTCAGCTCACTAACTTTCAAGATCAGCCAGCGTGCGTGAGATGCCCCTAGGGAACACGTTTCGCCTCCTTTGAAGCCCTCATTCTGCGCTTCACTGTTTTCTTTGCTGTCATGGCTGTTGACTTCCTACTTGGGGTGACCCTTTGGCCCCCGACATCGGGACATCAGAACATTGACTCTTTCCGACATTAACTACAGAGATTTGGGAAGAACGACAGGACAGGATCAAGTCCAAGAAAGACCCTTATGGTAACTCTGCTTTTTTTTAAACCAATTTGTTGAGATGTCCACAGTTGGGGTACATTCTTGGTGGATGGCCAATGGTAACATACTCTGCAATTACAAAGTGTAACAGACTAATAAATAGAGGCCCAGCTGACATAACATGAGGTCAAAGATGAAAGTGAAGACAGTGGATACGTTCCATATGTCTTGAGACTACAGTTACACGTGACAAAATCATTTGAGACGCTTAAACCTCTAACATCATGCAGCCGTGTCATCTGTGTGTATTCATCAAAGACAAAGGTGAACACTAACAAGATTCGATTTAATTTAGTTATATAGATAACATACAAAGAAAACATTTGAAGCATGCAGTTATCAAAAACAGTGTTATCCAACAGTCCTGTGCCTCTGTTCCAGTTTACGCTTGAGCATGTTGTAGTTCTCCTTGGTTCCTGGGGCGTTGGGGTCCAGCCGAAGAGACAGTTCATAATGCTTTTTTGCAAAGTCTAGTTTTCCCCAACGGTGATAAAGAACAGCTGCAACGGCACAAAAAAAGAGCCGTCACTTAAATCACCAGACTTTACAGTAACCCAGCATAGGTCTCATGTGAATGGAAGAAGAATCACAGCCACTTTGCTTTGTTTATTGATTCACATCGCATCGATTTATGCCTGTATCGCGTAACATTGCAGAAGTCGAACTTGAACAACAGTTTTTGTGACAATACAGAATTGCCAGCGGGGTCCCTGGGAGACTTACCAAGATTGCCATGGCAACTGGCAAAGTTTGGGTTGATCTTCAGAGCGTCGAGAAAGAAACCTTCAGACTCCTGAGAGAAAAAAAGGAACGTTGTGACAATGCTGTGTTTATATGTCTGTAATAGACCTGTGTAGGTGAAAAGGCCTTTATCAAAAACACTCACAAATATATTTTCACAAACACAGCCGTAAATGTACAATATTAACCTTGTATTTCTCTTGTTTCCCAAGGACATTGGCGAGGGAAAACATGATGGTGTGATCTTTTGGCAATATCTTTAATGCTTCCTTTCCAATAAGCTCAGCCTGAGCCAGGTTACCTGTAATAATAATAATAATAATAATAATAAGCATTTATTTAAATAGCACTTTTCATACACCAAATTTTGTGCTTCACAAGCATAAAAAAAGGGAATTAAAAGCACAATTCACACATTATCACATACAAAATTAAAAATTAAATTAAAACTATTATAATAAAACATTAAATATAAGGGGGAGAGCAGGGGCGAAAGTAAAATTTTTCATAAAACTTAATTTTAAAATATAATGTTTTATACAGGGGTATATTTTTGCTATGGTCAATAACTCACAGGTGTGGTCTATCAATACCAGGTGAAATTTTGAACAAAATGTAAAACGACTTCAGTATAATTTCACTTTGAACATAAGTAAGGCATTGTTACTTTTGACACGGGTGGATCAAAATTAACACAATAAAACAAGATACATTTTTGAGTTACACTTGTTTTTAGTAAATATACATAATTATGACCTTGCTAATATGTAACTGCAAACATATTTTGTCATTTATCTTTGCAAAAAATAATGAAATAAAATTTTCATTTTAAAGGTGCAGTGTGTAAATTTTAGCTGCATCTAGTGGTGAGGTGGTGAATTGAAACCAATGGCTCAGTCCACTGCTCTTCCCTCGCTTTTGAAACGCATAGAAAAGCTACGGTAGCCACCACCAAAAAAAAAATTCAAAGACGGAGCCAACTCATAAAAAAAGTTTGTCTGTTAAGGGCTTTTGTAGAAACATGGCGGCACAAAATGGCGACTTCCACGTAAGGGGACCCTCGGAGTATGTAGATAAAAACATCTCATTCTAAGGTTATAAAAACATAACGTTCATTATAAAAAGGTCTTTATACACCACTGATAATATAGTTTTGTATATTATTTTGCATTTCTGTCAAGAGATTCTTTTAAAAATTACACACTGCACCTTAAATATCAGCTTCATCAAATGTTTCAAAAGCGACATGACACTACAAACTTGAATTGTTGAAAATAAAACATGAACACAATAAAATAAAATTAAATCAAATTGGAATAATATACATTTTCAACATAATGTACAGTATAACGTCAACATAAACAGTATTAGCAGCGGGACAAAGTAACAAGTGTTACTTTCGTCCCGACAGGAGCTCTGGACATTTAAATCCGATTTACTTTTTTTTTGAGAAACTCTGATAAGTCGAACTTGAGGATGTGTTACAGCACTAAATAACGTGTAGATTGATCAGTAATGTAACACATGAAACAAGAAACACAACGCATTATTAGAAAAAAATGACCGCTTTAGGAATTTACTTATTTTTGAAAAAATCTTTCGGGACCCAGACACGCAAAATGGTAAGGAAATAACGCACATTTGGTCAGCTCTGTCAAGGGTTGCGTCAAGATACTGTCAATAACATTTGTTTGGAATGCAAATGTTATCAGGGCTCGGAGAAAATCGGTTTGTTACTTTCGTCCCACGTTACTTTCGCCCCAGTTCTCCCCTATATTAACCGTGAACTGATCAATTGTGCTTGGGCAGGCATTCATATTAAAGAATTCATACTAAAGAAATAAAATACTAAAGGTTGTGCTATGTGTGTAAATATACAGTAGTTACTGTATGGCTAAAGGGTGTTGTTAGGAACGACATAAAGGAATTTGAGAAACCCTAAATCTAAAATTATGGTTTTTGCCTGCCAGGCAAAGAATTTAAAAAAAAAATATTGAAGCAGAGAACCCATAAATATCTAGGAAACAGAGATTTGTCCTGTGTGTGGAAACTTTATATTTGGGGCAGTAACACCTACAGTAGCAAAATCACAAAACACCTTAGCAATGGCATACCAATTTCACGGTAACCACATTAAACACCTTAGCGTTGTGGCGACATATTTTGCATGAGCAAGTATCACTTAAACTAGGGCCACACTAAAAGATTTTTAAAATGTGAAAGGCCACAAACTTGATGACAAAAAATCTTCCATTTAACAGTTTAGCTCCTATAGTGTGTTGAGTGCCGCTATGTGGTCATAAGAGAACACGACACGCCATCAGATTCCCTAATATACATTTTCTCTCAAGTCTCTTGTGGTAAAACGTGACTTCACACCAAGGCTTTGAACCGGTTCACGGAACGAAAAAGAAAACCAGAAACTTTTGATGTTTTAAAAGGAACAGAAATGAAACCAGAAACTTAAAAAAAAATATGTTCTGGAACAGAATCGTTTATTTAAAATATTGGTAACCGGTTAATACCGTTATTTTTCATTCTTTGACAAGATTTCTGTGCAATATGACTCGGTGAAGTTTACTTCTGGTTGTTGTTGACTCATCGGAGAAATGACAAGCTTGCCACCAGCAAGTAGTCTACTCAAGCCCAAGTCTGTAATGCTCAATCATAAGAGGTAAATATTGTAGGCTACCAAGTACCTCAAGATGGTTTTTTTAATACTAATTAGTGGTGTAACGGATTGCAGTTGATCCGTACAGATCAGGACCCATGGTTCGGCTCGCATGCGATTTGCAGATTAATACGCAAATTTAAATAGGGTGAAAGTTGATAGTTTGCATGTGTTTCAAAGGCTTGCAAATGTTAACACGTGATTTTAAACAATTTAACCGCAAAAAGATGCTAAAGTGAGCAATTTTCTGTACGCACAGACGCACATGTGGTTGAATGTGTCCGGTCCAAGTCCAATCAAACGTGATTAGCCCTAAGCCCTTCAAAGATCAGAACTCTTGATCTATAAACTTGAGAGAGAGTTGCGCTACTGTGTCTCATACCGTAGTCCATTAAAATACATTTGGTGAATAAAGCACTGGAAAACAACGTAATTTTCACTTTATGTGGAGCGCCTTTTGGAATTCGTCCTCCGTCTGTGTGTGTGCGCGTGTGTTTAAGTACACTTGACAAATGTAGGGATGTCAGAATTACAGTTATGCAGCTTACATAATGTAGCCTTTTTTAATGTTTGATGACAAGACAAAAACCGGAAACGTTAAAATACTGTTTGTGTTCGGAACGAACCAAGTGGGAAAAAATCTGGTTCAAAGCCCTGCTTCACACTAAACAAACATGGTGGATGAGGGGCATAAAGAAATTGCATTATGCGATGGACTGCTTTGCCTGCTGCGCCATGACTGTTGTTGTTATGATTTTGTCTTTCTTCAGCTCGCTTTCTGATTTGCTTGTTTTGTTTCACGTGACAATCTATACCAGTGGTCTTCAACATGGTGAACGCCGGCACCAGGTTCCCGCACGGAGTCTGTGAGTTCCCCGCCAAAGCACATTCTATTAATAGCCTCAATTTTAATATTTATTTATTAAATATTTTTTATATTAGCTTGGCTTCTTTAATTTATGTTAACATTTTAAACAAGTACAATGAAGTTTTGAGTAGACTATATAAAAATTTAGCCCTCCAGAAGGTTGGAGCCCCCTGATCTACACCATGAATGCACGTTTGTCCTCGGGGTTCCCCCCCACAACAGGATTTTCTTTTTAACATGTTGAATATTTACAATTTGCCATTGTAGTGAACCTGACGTGCTTCTGACCAGTTTCAGACGCTCTTAACACACCACGCACAACAGGAAAATCGGATAAGATAATCGGTACAACTACAAAGATGATCAGGACTTTACCCAGGATTGTCGTAAAGGGGTAAATCGCCCCAAATTCATTATTTTTAAAAGTGTGGCGGCCTTTAAATTTTTTAAGAAAATTTAAACATGATTTAAAACATATCAGTGTCAAAACCTGGTGGTTAGCGCATCTTACAATTTGGACTGCCCTTTTCAGTCTCACTTGTGTGCTGGTACTTCTTCATCATTAAAGCTGCTTAATAAAATTTCTATAAAGGAAAATTGTTCTAACTTTATGTAACTTTTTGTTTCTATACGTCATGAAAAGGACTACCAGAGTACAATCCTGTAGTTTTTGTTGACTGTGCAGGGTAGATTTCTCTGGTGTGACAGCGCTCTCCAGAAGAGAGTTTTTCCCCTCCACACATGACCGATTCTTTTAGTTTCCTAATTAGAGTCCAACACAAGGGCTACTGACTTATTGATCTGGATGTCAAAACTCCCCGTAACCACAGACTCACACAAATCTTCTCTCACCGGCCGGCCCTTATCAAATTCATGAGCTGTAGAGGATATTTCTCTTTACTGTTCAAACCTAAACATAAATATAAACTTTAAAATATTTTATGTTTGCGCACTTAATACCATCCTTACTTTTATTTTACAAGAAACAATTAATGTGGGTAAAACAATTCCAATTTTCTTTCTTAACTGTAATTTACTCATGGGATAGAGTGTGGCTTGAAACATGCAGAGGGAGAGGGGTTTTTTATTTATTTTTTGGCAGGGAAAATAGACCGTGCCAAGTCTCTCAAGGGAGGGCCAACCTGCCTGGGAGACGCGTCTGAATAAACGGCTTCTGTCAGGGAATCGCACCATTCTCCACACGGCAGGGAAGAGTGGCTTTAAAACAACACACAAAGCTTTTAATACATAAATTTCAAGCATTGATGATTCTTGCTCTTCCGGTCTAATCATGTTGGGTTCTTATGCTGGCATTTTCCAGAAAGGACATCCTCTGTTAATCCTGTAACATCTCATCAGAACAGAAACTTTTGGGAAAAGTGCCTTTTTGTCATTACAGTAAGAGTAAACAGGCAAAGAAATAAATCTTATCGGCTAAATACATTCAGGTTCTAATTCGTAGTAGGCCTAGGAAAAATATAAAATTATTTTGCTGTCAGTATAAAATTAAGAAGCATTTATATATACTTTGGCAGCTCACTAGCATAAGCGCTAAAACAGATAATTTAATGCAGTTAAATTCAAATTTATATCTATAGCGCTTTTTTGTTGTTGTTGCAGAGCAGTTGGGTAGTACAGTGGTTCCCAAACTTTTTCAGCGTGCGGCCCCCCTTGTGTACAGTGCATTTTTTCGCGGACCCCCGAAATAATTTTTTTTACAAAAACAGTTTAAAATGTGATATTTTAATTAAACAAAACATATAAAATTATACCTAGTAGTGCTGTATGTTAGTTGGCTTATTATTTTTTAGGTTTAAATACACAGAATTCATGATAAATAATTTTATAAAATGGGGCCCCCCCGGCCCCCAGTTTGAAAACCACTGGTGTAGTAAATACTATGTACTTCATGCTTTTGTATCAAAGTCGATAACATAAACAGCATTAGAGTTTCTAAGTTTGCTTCATTTCTGTGAATGATATATAACTGTAATAAAACTGGTTCATAAATACTGAATATCTTCATAGGCCAAAAAATAATTTTAGATACTTTACCTACTGCTATGCAATGTTAATGCAAGACAAGGCAATCAATTGTTGGTGTTTACGTCTAGTAAAATTATTGTGGCGGTTCCAAAAGCAACTTTATCTATGCCTGTGGGGTCTCTGACCAAAAAGGGGTGAGGATGTGATGCAGGAGTTAATTGTTGTATAGCGTGAACTAATTATGCAGCATGGCCCCATGTGGCAGCGTGCACCTGACGCTCAGCATCTGCAGAGTAGAAGTTCACACCTCTCTCTCGCACACACACAGCTATGAGCTGCTGCTATACTTGGGACACGAGACCAAAATGTGAAAGCAGGAAAATTTGGGAAAAGGCCAAGATCATCTGTTTACCCCCAAGGGCAGGGTCAAGGTCATGTTTAATGAGAACACTCGCTCAGTTTATGCATACATGACTGCCTCTGTCTGGAGTAACACAGATCTATACTGAATTGCTAAACTGTGATGTGCGCAGAGGATAATGTACAGCCGGGTGGTTATTATTGTGAAATAAACCCCAACAGGGCATCAGGACCCTGACGTGAAGCAAACTATACATTTTTCTGCTTATTATATGGCTATTTACCACATAAATCAAGGATATGAAATATTGATTATATATACAAGAAAGACTGTGGATTAATCTGAGACACTGACAGCTACAATACGTAGAAAATTTGTTGACTACTAAACCATTTATACAGTTTAGTAGTCAATATTTAAAAATATATGAGTATATAGATATAATTGACCGACCACATGAAGTACTGTATTTCAGACAGCTGCATATACAGTGGGTCTTGAAAGTTTGGGCACCCTTGGTAAATATGAGCAAAGAAAGCTATAAAAATAATCTATAATGTTTCTTCTTTAAGCTTTAATAAAAAATAAAAAAATCACAAAAATATTATGTTTCATTGAAGTAAAACCATTGAAAGTAAGGGGGAAACTACATTACGAAATAAATCATTTTCTCTAATACTCACTTTCTCTAATACTCACTCTTCTAGCAGAGCAAGTCAGGTTTTGACTTTTTTATTTGTTGGTATTTGATATAATCCATGAAGCCATGTGTCTGAATAAGATGTCCAGACCTCTGGTATACAAGTATTTTCAAAACAATGAAGATACAGCAGTATATTTAACTGTAGACATGGAGCACTTTTTAATCCTTGTGTGCACCAAAACCATATTGTGATCCCAACTGTCAAAAATATTCTTCTTCATTTTATATGGCTGCAAAACAAGTCCTTTTTAGTTTGCCATACTGTAACTTTAAATAGGACTTGGTTTTGCAGACATATGAAACGAAGAAGAGTATTTTTACCAAGGGGGCCCAAACTTTCGAGCCCCACTGTAATAGTTTATTTATCTACAGCGATATAAAAAGTGAAGGCTAACCACCCATCTAAGGCTAGAATTTACTCACCAACCATGTCATCCAAAATGTTGATGTCTTTCTTTGTTTAGTCGAGAAGAAATTATGTTTTTTGAGGAAAACATTCCAGGACTTTTCTCATTTTAATGGACTTTAATGGACCCCAACACTTAACAGTTCCAATGCAGTTTAAAATAGCAGTTTCAAAGGATTCTAAACGATCCCAAACGAGGCATAAGGGTCCCATGTATGGAAACGATTGTCATTTTTGGCAAGAAAAAAAAAATGCACTTTTAAACCACAACTTCTCTGGTCCTGTGATGCCCCAGGGCGACCACACGTAATATGTCATCACGTCAAGAGGTCATGGATGACGAATGCGAAACTACGCCCCAGTGTTGAGAAAGAGGACCGTTCCGACGTTGTTGTATGTCGAATGATACTAATTAATGTCTTTGTGTCAGTTTATTGTTTAAAATGGTCCGCAAATGTGCGTTTCATATATGTAACACGTGACCTTTCGACATCATCACGCAATTACATGAGGGTGCGCTGGCTCGTCACAGCCGGAGGAAGAAGAGAAGTTGTGTTTTTGCTTGCCAACACTGACAATTGTCTCGCTAGATAAGACCCTAATGCCTCGTTTGGGATTGTTTAGAGCCCTTTAAAGCTGTGTTAAAACTGCAATTTTAAACTGCATCAAACCTGTTAAGCGTTGGGGTCCATCAAAATGAAAAACCTGGAATGCCTTCCCCAAAAAAACACAATCTCTTCTCGACCGAACAAAGAAAGACACCAACATTTTGGACGACATGGTGGTGAGCAAATTATCTGGATTTTTTTTATAAAATGGACTATTCCTTTAAAAGTGTGACAGTATTGATTAATTTAATGTACTTGTTGATATAATTATATGAAGTTTATTAACTAAGTGGGGGAGGAGCATGGTCATGTTATCCAACCTATCAGCGCGAAGAGGTCTCTATTAATGGCCGTCCCTCACCTCTGTCCCGTGACACTGCAAAACGATCCCTCCTCCACCCCATCACCTCACTCTCAGCTGGTATATCTATCCCAGTTAAAGAGGGGGGAGTAGGCTACTTTGGGCTCGGAGCCCTCCCCCCAAACAACATGCTGTATTTCATATTTGATCACATGTTAATGCGAAATTGTGAAATTAGTATTTCAAAGCCATACCAGTGTTGTCCAGTAGTATGACCATGTTGTTCCAGGCCAAGCTGTGCTCCGGCTTCAGCATGGTAGCGTTCCTCCAGGCATTTAGTGCATCCACGCTGCGGTTCAGATCTGCATACTGGAGATACAACAAACAAGGAGGATCACAAACAACGGATCAGTGTTTTCATGACATCACCCTGGTACATTATGCTGCAAGATTCTGTTTAAAATGAGAATCACCATTTGCTTAAAATAAAGATCATGATTCTCTCACGATTCTCAATAACGAATAAGTTTTGGTGCAAATTGCTGCCACATGGATTGACATTACTTTATGGTAATGAGCTATGATGCGGTTCGGCAGCAACTAATCGCAATGCGGAAACGTTCGGCGGCAACAAATCGGAAGGCGGAAACCTCCGCTTGAGAGTACTCCAGAGAATGCATTTGAGCGTCAGAGTGTTTTTTTTTTGACACTCTTGCTGGTGGCGTGAAAGTCCATCAGGTAAATCACATGAGACACCCATGCCACAAAATGATTCCCTGCATATGTTTTCATATTTTTAGTACGAATGTGATATGCAGAAAAAGTACATCGCTTACCAGACGTCCCAAGTTGTAGTAACAGTCTGGATATTTCTTCCTGAATTTAATAGCATTCCAATAGCTCCGTTCAGCCTCATCAAACTTTTTCAGACTGTTCTGCACAATACCTAAATTCATCCAAGCTGCAGCAAAATCAGGCCTGTAAACATAGCAAAAACGTTACAGAACGACTTATGATGTAAAGGTTTAAAGGTGACACTTTAAAATAAGCATGTTTTTGTTAAAGGGGTGGGGGGAACCGATATTTCATGCTTTTTGACTTATTAACACAGCATTTTTCAAGATTTTCAAGTTAAATGCCTTCCAGAAAATGTTCTTCTTTAAATATACAAACATACAATATATCAAATGAAAAAACAGACCCTTTGCTTTAAAAAAAAAAAAAAGTTTCATCCTACCCTCATTTGTTTTCTTTTTATCACATCTCAAATATGGGTAGTTTTCTTCAAAAACACCAAATTTTGAGCAAAAAGCTGAGATAATTCCATGTTTGTGAAGGACTTTTGATAGAGATCAGATGCAGAGCGATGCTCAAAACTTACACGGACATGCGGCTGTTTGCCCTAGGGCAGGGGTGTCAAACTCAATTCCTGGAGGGCCGGTGTCCCGGCAGAGTTTAGATCCAGCCCTAATCAAAATCAAGGTCTTCAGGATTACTAGAAACTTCCAAACAGGTGTGTTTGAGCTGGTTGGAGCTAAACTCTGAAGGACACCGGCCCTCCAGGAACCGAGTTTGATACCCCTGCCCTATGGCGATACTTCTGGGTTTTATAAGTTATGGAAGCTTGGCACCTGGTGGATAATAGTGGTATTGTGGAAAGCCGGAAATACTCGTCATTGGCAGGGAAGCGTTTTATCTTAATTGACGAGGCGGGAAAAGAGTTAAACATGGGCAAAAATTCCAAAAAGCAGTTGGATGTGTGATGCGAGTACTTCTGAGCCAAACATACCTCTCCTCTTTCCTACAAGTTTCGGAAAGTTTATTTGACTTCTGAATCTATTGTATAACAGGCACCAGAAGAACAGCGGAAGTCCTTATATGGTCACTTTAACTGGAATGGGGCACGTACACACCAACCAAGAGCTGACACGAAATCAACATCACCAAAGAAGTGTGTTGTTGTTTGTGAGAATTTCGTTGAAATGGGGCGGTCCCAACTGGGTCACGAGTCAAAGGCGACAAGTAAAACTACATTAAATGTCTATGTTTTGTTAGCAATTGGCACATAAGTGCATATAATGTAAATGACACGAACATGTAGTGAATCATAAGTTATCCAGAGATATTTTATAATTTATCATCAACTTACTGGACACGAACCGCAGCTGACAGGAGCTCCTCAGCTTCATGCAACTCATTCCTCTCCTTTAATATATTACCAAGATTGTTCATGGCATGAACATACTTAGGGTGTAATCTGTAAGGAGTAATATTTGTGAGGCATGTGAAGTTGCTGCCTGTAAAGAGCATTTCAAACCAGTCTACACTATTTTGGTAAGGAAACTACATCATAAGGTAGCTGCCTATTAAAGGAGTATGCAACAAAACGACTTGCTAAATTTTGTTCTTATTATTGTATTTTTATTTGTATTATTTATTATTTTATTTAACAGAGCTATGAAGTTAGTGTATGTTTCAATTCAGAGACAAAAAAAACAAGAGTTCACTGATGATAACATTGCACTGTTTAAAGTGCTGAAATATGAATAAATGTAATATGTTTGGCGAACACAATAGGTTGAAATCATGTTTTTACCTCACAGCCTCCCTGTAGTATTTGACGGCAGCACTCTGGTTGCCTCTGTCAGCAAGGTTTTTGCCAACATTATAATGCACCTGTGCAACACGAAGGGGAAAGTTTGAATACTCATCAAGCATAATGTAAAACCACTATGGAACATCACACCACTTTTATTAATTTAATATTGCAAACACTACGCAGATTATCTAGTTATAATTTACAGCCATTTAATTTTGCCATATGTGATGGTTAAGCCGTAGTTATTGTAATGCATTTCAACAATGGAGTGCAGGTGAAGTTAGTGGGCGTGTTCTCCAGAGAGCTGTGCAGTCTCACCTTGGCGTTGAGAGGGCAGACAGACAAGGCGCTGGTGAAGAGATTCTGCTCAGACCTCCACTGTTGACTGCGCTGCGCAGAGCGAACCACGTTTACACACAGCAGCATCAACGTGGCCACTCTCAGCAGCCTCTGCGGTCAGCCCACACACACAGACGTGAACACACACATACTCAACGGACAAATTAGTTACAGTGAATTATGGTCTGATGGTGAATATTAGGAGGTGATAAGTGGGAAAATTGGTGTAAAACTGGACACATACCCTGTGTTTCCTCCAGTGGCAGCTACAGTAGCCCACAGCGTAGGCCAGAATAAGGCAGTAGCCGGCAGAAGAGAGGTACAGCACCCGCTCGGCTATCACAAACCCCACCCTGAAGAACAGATTACTGGCTGGCAGGAATGGAATTACCAGCAGTACCAAGCCAAATGTCAGAGTCCTAAAATGACAAAAAGCATCATTTATAAACATAATTTAGTGTTCCTGTAGCTCATTTGGTATAGCATTGTGTTTGCAATGCTAAGTTTGTGGTTCAATTCCCAGGGAACACACATACTGATACATGTACCTTGAATGCACTTGAATGAAGTTGTATAAAAGAAATGAAAGAAATTGTTATATAAATGTATTATAAGCACAAAGCAGGAAACTCATTTCTGGACATGGGAGAAAACTTTTATCCATTTAATTTGAAATAGAATAAATGAACATTCGCTAAATAAAATTTGTTTTAACTGATAGGAGGTAAAATCTTACTGTGGTGTATTTTTTTCTTTAAATACTCATCAGAGTTACTTATATCATATTGGGTAACACTTTACTTGAAGGGGTGTTCATAAGACTGACATGACACATTCATAATCATGACATGACACGTGCTATGAACATGAAGGAGATTTAGGCACGTTTATGAAAACTGTCATTAAGTGTCATTTGTTTAATTGTGTCATTTTTAACGCAAATATGACATTGTTTGAGATGTCTTTGTTATGACAACTTGACATTACCAAGACAACATAACTGACCACTTTTTACAAGTGATACAAATATAATTTGTCATTAAAATGTCATTAATTGTAAATACTCTGTCATATAGTTTAATACCAGCGTCATGAATATTTTTCTTGACCTCAACTACAGTGGTACAAATATAATTTGTCATTAAAATGTCATTAAGTGTCACTCTGTCAAATAGTTTTATAACAACATCATGAATATTCCAACCTGATCTCACGAATTTCCGTGGCATAGTCACGGAATTTTGTGCTCATTTTTCCGTGGCATTCTCACGGATCTCCGCATTTTTCCGTGGCCCTGCTACGGACTGTCTTTTTCCGTGGCATTCTCACGGATTGGTTACTCAACTGTTTTGTCCTATTTTCTTACCATTTTTGCTTCGGTTTAGGGTTAGATTTACATGAAATGACATCCCTACCCAAACCCAACTCTAACCCCAACGCCAGGCAACAATTGTTTAAAGTTTAAAAAATATAAAAGAATAAATCAGAAAAAATAGTATAAACCAATATTTAAAGTGACATACTAACGCAAACACCAAATCTAACCCTAAACCGATGCAAAAATGGTTTGAAAATAGGAAAAAGCAGTTGAGTAACCAATCCGTGAGAATGCCACGGAAAAAGACAGTCCGTAGCAGGGCCACGGAAAAATGCGGAGATCCGTGAGAATGCCACGGAAAAATGAGCACAAAATTCCGTGACTATCCCACGGAACTTTGTGAGATCATGTTGGAATATTCTTCAGTTCACAATGTTTTTTTAAGTTTCTTCCATGTGTTTAACAAATAAAATCTATCATTCAATAATAATAATAATAATAAAATAAAAAATTGATACAATTATATATTTTTTACACTTGGGGACCGATTCACCCCAAATTAAATAAAAACTGTACAATAATAGATTAAGCCATGCAGTGTTGGGTCCATATTGCTGCAAAGTTAATTAAATTAAATTAAATTAATTAAATGTTTTGTTCGTTTTTTTTTTTTTTTCAGAAAATGTCAGAACCCTCTGTGTGAGGAAGAACAAGTTCTGTTAGTTGTTAGTTTTTTATGTATTATGCACATACATAAAGTTAAGTATAATATTGTGATGTGTCTGTTGAATTTTGTTAAGGTATTTAAATGTAAATTATTTGACATAGTATTAAAGGTGCAGTGTGTAGATTTAAGCGGCATCTATTGGTGAGGTTGCGAATAGCAACCAATGGCTTAGTCCACGGCTCACCCCTCGCTTTTGAAACACATAGAGAAGCTACGGCAGCCGCCACCGGACAAACATGTCATCATCTGAAACAACTTAGTAAAAGAAATTGTCCTTTAAGGGCTTCTGTAGAAAAATGGCAGTACAAAATGGCGACTTCCATGTAAGGGGACCCTCGTGTATGTAGATAAAAAGGTCTCGTTCTAAGGTAATAAACACATAACGGTTCATTATGAAAGGTCTTTATATACCCCTGATAATATAGTTCAGTATATTATTTCGCATTTCTGTCAAAGAATCCTAAAAATTACACACTGCACCTTTAACAATTACTAATGTTTAAATTACAGTTTAATGTAATGTTAACCCATAAAGCTAGGTTGTTTCTTAAGTATGGTCATTATTCTGCTATGTCATGTTTATGACAGATTTATGTCAAGTTATGACGTATTGGTTTATGTCAAGTTGTCATAACAAAGACAATTCAAACAATGTCATCTTTGCATTAAAAATGACATAATTTAACAAATGAAACTTAATGAAAGTTGTCAAATGTGCATAAAATCTCCTTCATCTTCATAACACGTATCATGTCATGATTATGAAGGTGTCATGTCAGTCTTATGAACACCCCTTCAAGTAAAGTGTTACCCAATATGGTAGCAGGTGTTTATGTTACTAAAGTACATTTTTTATAAAACAAATATGTTGTCAATGAGAAAATGTGAGAAAACAAATTGGAAAAATCAATATATGGTTCTATACTGTAGGCACAACCATTATTTAGTGTATTAAACAAAAGTCTTCGGATGAGCCAAAAAATGCTATTATATTTTCGCTGTCCTTCCGAAATCTCGTGTCTCCATATTTTGTGTTGGGTTTGCAAGTATTTAATGAATAAAAAAATCTATATATTTAAAAGTGCTTGTCAACTTAGACAACACATTGTGTACTCCTTTAAAAATACAGTGTTTTCTGTTTCTTGGACACAAGCTTTCGAAAGGACAGTGAAAATATGTAACTTTTAATGCAATTTAAGCTAAATACAGAGAAACGCTGTATTCAGCACTGTTCTGAGGTCTCTGATGACTATTTTATTTTCAAAGCATCGTCCTTTATTCATGTTTACACATATTGTTTTGATATGGTGCTTTTATATGGTCTTACCTTCTTTTATTGCTGTCCTGTGAGCACAGAGCTTGACTTATCAAGCCTGTCAGACAGCACCACAGCAAAAGAGGCCAGATGATCCTCCAATCACTGGCTGATTTAATCAGGGGAACGCAGCCCATTGACCAATCAAAACACAGCCACCAGGGACACAGCAGCAGCCAAGCATTCAAGGAGTAGTAATAATTATAATTCACAATCTGTCAATCAAAGTAAAAAGAAAGTATCTGATATCAAGAGTTTAGAAGGATTGTATTGTTACTTACATGGCTAAACCATAAAAAAAAAACTCCAAATGAGCATTCTGCTTACCCTCAGGATAACATTTTCAGCAAAGGATGCTGGGTTATCCACCTCAGTGAAGGACGGAGGCCCAGTACCCATGATCCTCCATCTCGCATATAAAAGAAAAGAGCCACCAAAAAAGAGAATAGCCAACCTCACTAGCAAACCGTTCTTCACCCACTCTCCAATCTGATTGTAATAAAGCAAAATATGATCAATCCACATGTCACAAGAGAGACCGCTATGGAAAACGGCAAGTAAAACAACTGACTTCAGCTGTTTTTCTCCTGGACAGCAGCCGTTGAAGAAGTTCATAGATGTTCAGATTACAGACAATGAGAATATCATAAGCAGCATTCACCCCCTGTGAAGGTGAAAGTAATGAATGACTCATTAATGAATGATCAAGGGATCATGAAAAGAGTTATTTGAGGGTTAAGGCACTCATTATGCACATTTTTACTCACCAAAACTGTGATACCTTGCTCCTTGCAAAGCATGGCGACAGCACACAGAACAATGCTACCAATTATCCATGACACAGAGAATTTTTTATCGCTACCTACAGGGAGAGCATTTTGAGCAACTAATTTGTAAGCTAAATAAAAAATCAGCGAGATTACAACATGCAGCGTGTGCATATTTAATATTACAAAATAATGTTATAGGTTCTTAACTGACCTTGAAATGATTTGCAGTAAACCAAAAAAGAGAGCTGGAAAAACAGGGCACACAACAAATCTGCCCTGCCAACAATGCCAGCCACCTACATGAGAGAAAAATAACAGATTATTTCCAAGATCAACTCCAACTAAATACTTGAGAGGGCATGAAGGACACTGCCTCGCTGTCCGTAAGATAGGAAAGGGCAAAAACAACTGCTCCACTACTAGTTGACTAGTGGTCCATCATAACCCACTCCATTGCAAAACACCAAAATCAGTGCATCATCTAACATTTCAAAGTCATAAAATATTAATTTATTTTTTTCGGAGCCAGAAATTCATGTTAAACCTACACATATTAAAACATGCTTGACAAATAAAAACAAAAAATGAGCTGCATAACAACATCGCTGTTCTTCTGTTTGTGAAATTTCCTGTATTTCTGGCCAAATTAGCGGTGAAGGCAGGAGGCAACACTCATTACAGAACTGCAGTCGGCCTTTGCTGGAGTCCTGGGGGCCACCTTCTTTGATACATCCCATAGACCCAAGTCAGTGGTCTCTCTGAACCTAACCCCCTCCAGGTCCAGGGCCGGTCTTTGTGAACCTGATTAAAGAGGAGATCCGGAGCATCGGCAGGCACTACCATGCTCTGATGCATCCGTGCCAGGTCAGAACTAGCGTACGGTTGCTGTTAATAGCCATGCCTGACCGTAAAGCCCACCTATGCGAGGCACACCAGCTGCGTGAAGCTTTCTTCTCCATGGGCCTTGTAATGTATATTTCATGCAACATCAGTGAACATGGTGATAGAGAACATTGTAGTGGGATATTGTTTACCGGGCAGAGACGGCCTTGCTGAATCACTCTACTTACGCTTTCTGTGTGAACCGGGTGAGCTGCGAAGAAAAGCGCAGCGAGGAATGATGCTTTTGGAGAGAAACTGAGTTTCGACCCTCTTCCGTCGTGAGACAGACCACCGATTAATATTGAAAACACGTCAATCATTAACGCCGAAATAACACAGTGGAGGGCAACGTTGAGTAAGTGGAAACCAACTGGATACAGTCCACCGGCCAAGAGGTAGTTTATCCTGAAAAAATAATAATCAACCAATCAGAATCTACAAAAATTGCTCTAACATTTATATGATATTGGCAAAGTTTGTTTTGTTTGCTTTTGTTCTGTGAAACAAAAACAGCAGCCATAAAACCATAAAAAAGGACTTTACCAGACAATGCCGCATTACAGATTCATAATATTTATGGTCAAGTTGAGATAACAGGACATTACTAATGCAAAACGATGTCATTCTCATTAGCAGCATGTAGGACATGAATTATGCCCCCTATATAGATTCTTCACAGTAGCAGTCAAATGCCAAAGACAATGTTGAAATGAGTTTGATAAAAGGCAATATATGCATCCAATTTTAATGTCAATTATTGTGGCGTTCAATGAGGAAGCTCTTGGGGGACCTCTTTTGATTTCCCACTGAGAATAAAATTACAAGTCCAGACATCTAATATATGCAAAGAGGTCTGAAAATATTCACTATAAGCAGGTTGTACAGTTACCTTGTGTTAATCATCAGTCACGCAGCAGTAATTGAAAGACGCCTTTGTCTTTGTGTTGAACGTACCTGAAAGTCAGGACAGTTAGCGGCCGGTAGGATTTGTGACTGGAGTTGCTACTTAAGTTACTTCCCCAAAAGTCATTTTTCCAGATGTTACTTAAAGGAGAAGCAGGATTCAAATCCTACAACGAGAAAAAAGACATGCATTTGCTTTACTTGTAATACACTTGTAATAGTAGCTTTTTTACAAGGTAGAAATTTAAAATGAATTATTACAATCTAATATATTTTAGTTTGATCTGCTTTCCCCTCTGACATTGGGGTTATGGGTGGGGTTATTCATGCTTTATTGGATAATTGTAAATTTTTGTGTGATCACAAAATCATAATCTGTAATTATTTTATAATCTGTAAATTGCATTACAAGCATCTGTCATATATATAATATAAATGTAAAATATTTAAATTCAACAGACTTAAAATGAAAATGCTACATGACAATAAACAGAAAATCTGTTATAATAATTACTGTACACAATTCCTCCAAAATGCCATCTGTATGCATTATCAAGAAGACATGTTTTCAATGTAGACATCAAAACTGAGCATTATAACCACAGTGACAACAAAACATCCCAATAAATTGATCTAAAACAACATGGGAGGCACCTTGTTGTTGATGATGGCTTCTGAATCATCAAAGACAAAGTCCCCATCATAGCTGTTTATGAAACAGATGAGGGCAACAAAGGCAGTCACCAGCCGGGAGTAAAAGGAACCCAGTTTTGGCAGAGGGATGTGGTGATCCCAGTGAGACTCAACAGCACCATCTTTTATGTGGTTTCTGCTCATCCTGACCCACCATTAACTTGCAAAATAGAAAAGACAAGTGTGAGGTTAGAGGAGTAACCCAGAATTATGCTAGATTTGACAATAAGGGTACAAAGAATAGGAGCATACCTATTGCATACTATTGCTGCATGGTTGCATACACAGACGCATGGCATGCATAGCAACCGGCTGTCGGGGCGAGCAAAGCATTTGAAACCGGAATCAACCATTCACAGATTTTCCGTTTACTACCTCTAAAATCCCTTCGTGCAGAAATGACAAGATGCAGATACAATAAGCGGTTCTGACGTTAATAACTGTCAGACCATCGAACGGAACGATTTACAAGCTGTCGAGGACAAGCATTGCAAACTTTAAATAACCGACATCACATAAATACAGTAAATATATCGCTAAACGTCACCATAAAAAATGAAAGGTTTAATACGTGGCTAAAGAACGACTTATCCATGCACGAGCCTCTCTGCTCTCGCTTGTACTTCCTGCTAGCGCGCGGAGAAGAATAGACGGTGTGGCGTCACGTGACCTGAGGCAGCTGAATGTTACTGTGGGGATTCACACAGGCCGTTTCTCAAACTGAAGGCTGCATCCTCCGGAGGTCGCATTTTTAGGCTGCATATTTCATAAAGACTGTCTTATTTTAGAATATTAACAATTATAAAGTTGACTATTATTCTTGTTAAATTGTTGTAATATGCTTATGACTTGCGAACGTAATGCTCAGTTAACTGAAATAAACCAGGCTTGATGACGTATGCAGCATGCATTTGCGACCTTCAGAGGATGCCGCCTTCCGTTTGAGAAACGGCCACAGTCCTCGCAAACACGAGAATACATCAGAAGGATGGGTGAGTGTGACACCAAATTAAGCTTCGTCTTGCACGATGAATGTTTTACCTCATCTTAATCTATGTTTATGTGTTAGGGGGAAATGCCTGAATGTTATGGGAGGGTAACCTAAGTGGGATATTTGTGCTTTAAAATTAAATTGTCACACGTGGTTTGACAAAAAATGGATACAGTAGTAAAACCAAACAAATTAACACTGATTTATAGTTGACCATAGTTTAACCATGTTTATGTAGCAAAACCATAGTTTTACAAAAGGTAAACAATACACTAAAATGTGATATTTTTTGTAGCCCACAACTATTTGTAAAGTACCTAAAACTTGACCTTTAAAGATGCAGTGTGTAATTTTTAGGAGGATCTCTTGACAGAAATGCAAAATAATATACCAAACTATATTATCAGAGGTATATAAAGACCTTTCATAATGAACCGTTATGTGTTTATTACCTTAGAATGAGACGTTTTTATCTACATACACTGAGGGTCCCCTTACATGGAGGCCATTTTGTGCCGCCATTTTTCTACAGAAGCCCTTAACGGACAATTTTTTTTCTAAGTTGTCTCTGACGATGACATGTTTGTCCTGTGGTGGCTAGGCAACCGTAGCTTTTCTATGTGTTTCAAAAGCGAGGGGTGAGCAGTGGATTAAGCCGTTGGTTGCATTTCGCAACCTCACCACTAGTACCGCTAAAATTTACATACTGCACCTTTAAAACTCCTATCCTGAGCAATATTCACTGGAGTAAACATGTAGTATTCCTAATTATACACCTATTACTAGTTTCATAGTTTAAAAATGTAAAAGCTAAACTGGATCTGTGTAATTTGTAATTAGCTGGTTTGCTATGCCCACTACAGAATGTCACAGGCCAATTGGTTCACACCGTGCTTCCCCAGAATGATGAACTTTGTACAAATCGACCAATTACAGATGAGCAGGTCTTGGTGCTACAAAAATTTAAGGTATGTGGAAAAGGCTTTTTTTACCATAAATCACACATTGAATTACACCAAACATACAATGGGCTTTTTAGACACAAAATATGGGCCCTTTATGGGAAATATGGGTCTTCCTGAATGCACAGACTGTAGTATTTAAGATTAGTAATGTGTGTAGAAAAAATCATTGTCCTATCGTTTACACATCATTTATAACTTAAAGGGATAGTTCACCCAAAAATGAAAATTCTGGCATCATTTTCTCATCCTCATGTTGTTCTAAACCTGTATGAATTTCTTTTTTCTGATGAACACAAAATAAGATATTTTAAGAAATGATGGTAAACACACAGCAGATAGTGACCACTGACTTCCATAGTAGGGAAAAAATATTTTAGAAGTATCGTGATAAATTATGAAGAAAATATTTTGACATTGCAGTGAATGATGAGAGAATTATCATTTTAAAGTGAACTTCCCCTTAAAGGGGTAGTTCACCCAAAAATGAAAATTCTGTCACCATTTTCTCATCCTCATGTTGTTCTTAACCTGTATGGATTTCTTTTTCCTGATGAACACAAAATATATTTTGATTTAAGGATAGTAAGTACACAACTGATTGTAACCATTAACTTCCATAGTAGGAAAACAAATATTATGTTAGTATTGTGATTAATGAAGAAGATATTTTGATAAATGATGGTAAGCATACAATTGACAGTACCCATTAAATTCCATCATATTCGTCTTTCTTACTATGGAAGTAAATGGTTACAATCAGCTATGTGCTTACCATCATTTATCAAAATATCTTTGGTCAGTGTAAGATGAGGTTAAGGCACTGTGACTAGCCTACACAGTTAGCATTAATGCATGGAAAACGTTTTAACACCAAGCACGATTTGAATGCAGGCATATAAATGTATACACGGATCTGTGTTTAATGTTAATGTTTCATGTTGTTTATCACTGTTACTTTCCAACAAAACTTCATATCATCTGCCATAAAACATTGAAATAACCACAGACACAAATTCTTTATCTATTATCATTTATTGGGCAATAAACACTCACCAGTCTCCATTTTACAGAACCAAACCTGTTCAATATACAACCTAGGACTTTTATTCACTTACCATGCTGAGCAGCCATTTTGGTTGTGACATCATGGGTCACCAGTTCATGCCTGTATAAAAGTGTTTTGTTTTTGGTGTTTAAAGCCTTATGGTTGTTTTATGTGTGTTGAATTGTGTGTACTTATTTATTTTCTTTAATGTATATTATGTTGCCAAGTGATTTAATGTATGTTTCTATTGTCAGAGGAGAAACCCCCCTACCAATTTAGAATGGTTTGATCCAGAGGCGGAGCTAAGACTATAAAATGGCTCCCACACAGTCAGTCAGTCAGTGTGGCAGTGGGGGAAATGAAGCTCCTTGAAGGTTTGAATTGGCTAGGCAATTAAATTATTGCTAGTGATTAGTGATGGCCAAACGAGGCTTCCTGAACCAATTAGGCTTTACAGCCCATTGGTTCGCCAAAAGGTTCATTTACCCGAAGCCTCATGAAACACTGTGCTCTCCAGTGACACCTGCTGTGCAAAGCAATGTATTGCACACGCACACAAATCTATTCATTTTGAGCAACCAAATTGTCATGGTGTGGGCTTTTGAATAAAGTATATTAAAGAAAGTATTTTACACTGCTTGTGTTAACCTATGTACACACAACTCACACATACACAACTTTGTGTTCAACTATACAGTAGTTCTTGAGTTAGTGATAACAGTGAATGCACAAAATAAAGAAATGAAGAGTTTCGTTGCAAAACGAGATAAATCCATTTTTTAACATTTTTGTCAAAACATGTTTATTATTATGTTATCATGTTATTATTTTGTTTTATGGTGCTACTTAGCTGTATTTTTTAAGTTATGAAGGTTTAAATCAAAACAAACCAACTGCAGTTGCATTGAAATTAATAATTAATTGGAATGCACAACCAAAAAACAAGATTTCTGAACAATTAAAAAACTCTTCAAATTATCGTGAGTGCAGTGCTTATTGAACTGGGGCTGCAATAGTGCAATGCTTATGGGACTGGAAGTGTGGAACAGCAAACTGCAACACGGAAAATGGTTTACTGGTTTTTATTTAGAAACAAAAGTTTTTTAACAGTATTTGGATTGAGGCGGTTTCTGTTTTTAGAAAACACCCTATCACAGGGCACTGATGATGCTGGACAACATAAGAAGAGCAGTGCCAGCTTATATAAATTGGGATATTGGACCTTCTGTTTGTTCCAATATCCCAATGGATTCTCAGTCTTTCTAGGTTATCCCTAATACAGTCTAGTCTTATAATAATAATAATAACAGCAGCAATAATATATATAATAATAACACTACTACTAATATAGGCTATATAATATAATTACGTATTATAGGTATTAGAACTAGACATATGCTAATTTACTCTAATGATCTACTGAACTAGGCTATGTATAATTTACTCTAATAATCTACTAAACTAAGTGTAATATAATATATAATACAGGCTATGATATATAATGATATCTATACTAGAAACTCACTACAACCTCGCCACTACTCGCTACAACCAACACTTTAACATCAATTCAAACGTACTGCAAAACCCACAAGAGGCGCGAGTTTCGAACCGTAAGCGAAACTCAGAATGAAGCAATGACGTATTCAACAGAAAACGAGGCCTCGTTTGTCATCGTCACGTGATTTTCACGGAAACGATACAAGCCTCGAATCGGGGCTTCATCTGGAACGCCCCTTTTTGCTCGACACAAGCTCCGGAGCCTCGCTTCAGATGTCCCATCACTACTAGTGATGGGAAAAATGAAGCTTCGAATGAAGCACCGATACTTCTCTTACTCTTTCGAACCATGATTCGAAGGGTGTCGAAAACAGCGCCATCTTTTGGTTAATAAAACATATAGCAGTTGCTTCTGGAAAAAGCTCCGTCAATGAAGCAACAAGCTGATGAAATTCAGATGAATGTTAATATTATGTGTACAAATAAAGCTTAGACAACATGTCTGTGAATGGTCAATTTAATAAATGTATTTACTGATTAAAGTGTGGCAATAAATTCCAGTAGGAGTTAATATTCATATGATTCAATACTGTATTGTACAGAATAATGTTCACAGGCATATAATGACAGACTGATTCAGTCCCTCCAGAAAAACGCGATTGTGCGATCGCGCGATATATCAGCCAAAGTCTGCATATTTATGCGGGGCTTGCATGATTTCATAATCTCCGCATTTTCGTAGCAAAAAGTCACATATATATTAGCAGAAAGTTGAAAAATGTTGCATTTACTTCCCAAAAGCGCAGCCATGTCCTTTATGGCCATGGGAACGTTATGAAGTGACGTGATTATGTGACGTGAACATCATTGCAGCTTTTGCAAGTTTCCGCAGTTTTTGCAAGTTCCGCAATTTTCGCAAATTCCCGCAATTCCATCGCATAAATTGCATAAATATCCCGCATATTCCATCGCATTTTTTAAGAAAACGTGCCGCAAAATCGAGGATTTTTGCCCGCAATAATCACAAAAAAACTCCGCGTTTTTCTGGAAGGACTGACTGATTTAACGTGATTTCAACGTTAACAACACAAGCTTCGAATCAAAGCTTCATCTGGCACACCCAGTTTTGCTTGACACAAGCTCCGAAGCCTCGCTTCAAATCACTAATTATTGCTTTGAAAGACAAAATGATTGCAGAATTTTTATTTTTGGGTGAACTATCACTTTAACACAAAACACATTCCGGAGGCCAGTCATCCATCAGTCCCATCATGAGTGATAAAATCATAGAGATTAGCCGGAGCTCTGTGGTTTTTGGTCAAAACATTTCAAACACTCACAAAACCAGCACAACTGTTTTTTTTGGCGAACAGTGAATCCATTCTCTTATTCCCCTATGGTGCGATGACACATAGCTCTACAGTCATATTGCGGATATACTGTAATTCCAAAAGAAATACAAGATTTGAGTTAATGGAAAGCAGTTATCTGTGTTGCAACAGAAAGAGATGGAGCACTGATGTAGAGTTAAGAAGCAGAGAAGTGACAACCTGTTGTCATCTCTAAGGGAGGGCCAATTTAGGAAGTTTGTCAGCGTCTTCTTCCTTCACCAGCTTCAAAGATGAGGTAAGAGCGCTTTATGATTCCTTAGTTTGCCTTCCTGCTGTTCAAAGCTTCAGTCTTTACCCCACTTTTGACATTATGATTCACTTTAATGAAAGAATGTGCAGTTATAGTGGTGGTTGATTTAGTCTTATGGAGAGCATTTGCACAATAATGTGCTGTATTACCTGCTTAATGAATTGCCTCGATTTCCCTTTGTACTTCCATATGATGAAGACTCACATCCTGTCTAATTACACCGCACAAACTAATAACCTTATTTAAATCGCAGTTGTCACACACATGGTTATTATAATGACAATTTGAGGCCTAAGTAAATGTATGAGTTTGGATCTCCCACAGATCCAATCTAATCCAGTAAAATCGTTGTGCTGTGTATTCATATTAAGAGTACTGAATATAGTTAAGTAACTCTGTTATATGATTTAATTGACCACACTGATACCGATAACACAAGATGGCATGTTTTTTTATGAGCCATGCACATGGGTGAGTAATTATGTAATAGTGCTTGAAAATAGAAAGTGAATAATTAAAATTAATTTTAAGTGTTGTTAATGATGACTGATCAAGTTATTTAATAGTTGAGTAGTTTCACATAACTAGAATTATCACTTAGAAGAGTGGAGAAAAGGGACTGGCATACCTTTGCCATGTTTGTTGTTGGAAGGATATTAAAGGAAAACATCGCCGTTTTTCAATATTTTACTATGTTCTTCGCTCATCTTAGACAAATAAATACAAACCTATCTTTATTCAATGTGTGCAGTTTTAATCTTTGTACAGTGCCTCATGAATGTGTTAGCATTTAGCCTAGCCCCATTTATTCCTATGGCTCAAAACAGGGATGAATTTAGAAGCCACCAAACACTTCCATGTTTAGGAATGAATGGGGTTATGCTAAATGCTAACACATTGACGACGCGCTTTACAAAGATTAAAAGTGCACGCATTGAAAAAAACATGTATGTATTAATTCATCTGAGTTAAAGAACATAGTAAATATTGAAAAATTTT
The DNA here is from genome assembly GCF_027580225.2 of Misgurnus anguillicaudatus. NCBI lineage: Eukaryota > Metazoa > Chordata > Actinopteri > Cypriniformes > Cobitidae > Misgurnus > Misgurnus anguillicaudatus. Next base: position 25,890,491 of record NC_073353.2, read on the forward strand.
GTTTTTTTTTCATGTTGTTCAATCCCTCCAGAAAAACGCGATTGTGCGATCGCGCGATATATTGGATAATCAGCCAAAGTCCGCATATTTATGCGGGGCTGCATTTTTCCAAATACGACGCACTTTCGCCGCATTAATTACATATTTCCATGCACAAAATATGTGGGGCTTGCATGATTTCAAAATCTCCGCATTTTCGTAGCAAAAAGTCACATATATATTAGCAGAAGGTTGAAAAATTTTGCATTTACTTCCCAAAAGCGCAGCCGTGTCCTCTATTGCCATGGGAACGTTATGAAGTGACGTGATTATGTGACGTGAACATCATTGCAGCTTTTGCAAGTTTCCTCAGTTTTTGCAAGTTCCGCAATTTTCGCAAATTCCCGCAATTCCATCACATAAATGGCATAAATATCCCGCATATTCCATCGCATTTTTTAAAGGACAAGTTCGGTACTTTACACTCAAAGCCCTGTCTTCAGATTGTTTATGATGAAATAGAACGGTTTTGACTGAAATTTCGACATTTGCGGCTGCCCCGAGAATTTTTGGGTGTTTGTGTTTCAGCTCCTACCTTTACAATGGGTTTAATGGTGCACTGGAACAATCCTTTCTAAAATGCATTAAACTTTCGTTTACAAAGACGTGAAACTCACCGAGTGGTCAGGGGCGCTCAATGATATGCTCACACAAAAATCGCGTTAAAAGACGCCTTCCAACAGGTGTTTTAGCATTCGTTGTTAACTTGTGGACCTATTTTTTCAAACGCCTCACACCCGTATATTCTTTCGCTTAGAGCTTGAATAATAGACACTCCAGCCCAGTTGGTGGCGATAATCCGCCTTTGCCAAATGCAAGAATAGAAACAAAGTTCCTGGCGCGGAGTAATACCGTACCTCACAGCACATCTAATACAAGTCAATGCAGTTGGCAAAAACTATGATAAAACCTGTTGGAATGCGTATTTTGCAGCGATTTTTGTGTGAGCATACCAGTGAACACCCCTGACCACTCGGTGAGTTTCACGTTTTTGTAAACGAAAGTTTAATATGCATTTTAGGAAGGATTGTTCCAGTGCACCACCAAACCCACTGCAAAGGTAGGAGCCGAAACACAAACACCCAAAAACCCTCGGGGCAGCCGCAAATGTCGAAATTTCAGTCAAAAACGTTCTATTTCATCATAAACAATCTGAAAACAGGGCTTTAAGTGTAAAATAGCGAACTTGTCCTTTAAGAAAACGTGCCGCAAAATCGAGGATTTTTGCCCGCAACAATCACAAAAAAATGCAGCGTTTTTCTGGAAGGACTGGTTGTTTTAGTCTATATCTAGATATAGACCGTTTCAGCAGTAACAACATAAACAAGCGGCTGCACGTAACTTCCGGTAAACTCCGCTAAGAATAAATAACAACAAAGTTCTTTAAACGTAGTTTATTTATATAACACGCAAAAAAACAACACATAGATTAGCTAGGAAACCAATACATTTGTTATTTTCGACGAGGCATTTGTTCAAGAGATCAGTTTAGCAACTAGTCAGACCTTAAAAAAAAAAACGGAAGTAAGGTTCGGATACAGACGTGTATCACGTGCGTCCGATCATTGTAGCCCATGGCTCCTTGGCCATTAGGAAGATTCTCATTCATAGTGGAGCAATGACAGGTGAAGTGAAGCACAAAATTCTCTCTCTCTTTCTCTCTCTCTCTTTCACTCACACACAAATTAATATGAAACTAAAAATAAAGTAGGTGTAAAAGTAGGTGCAAACTCTGTAAGGAGCATTACACATTATATTTATTTTGTGAGAGAAATAAAATATGAATGCTATAAGACACGCACTAAAAGGCTCATATCAATTGCGTTAAAGTACCGTGTATATTACATACCAAATTTTTTAATTAGTACAGAATTTATTTTTTAACAATAATTTTTTATCATTAATATACTCTCACAGAGCAACCACAGCATTAATAAAGGTGTGTTTCTCACATTGTTTAGTTCAGGAAAAGGTTTGTGGGCCGTGACATTGCGTGATATCCAACCATTTCCTCACTTTCATGCCATTTGACCCTGACCTTTCCTTTCTGTTATTATTACATGTACCGTCAGATCAGAAAAAATCAATGTCTGTCACCCTTTCTGAGATCACAAGACATTACATCCCTGTGTTCTCTGATGATGCGTCTGTCACTTTGCATTTGGGCCAGTGGCTTTGGGGCCAGTCATAAGAGAGGACAGAAGCCCCTTATTATGTGATTGCCCCCTCATGTAAAACCAGAAAGCAGATTGCTGAAACCAGCCAACTTATATTAAATCCATATTTCATGCATTTTGCATATGGGGGCAATTATCAGTGACCGAAAATCAGACTGTGAGCAATTTAATCATGTTTAGTTGAAACAACAGTGAAATGTAGCTAAATGACTAGAGGGGGGTGAGAGCTATAAGATGATGGGTATACAAGGGGGCCAATATTTATGCTGCTTAAATTGATTGTTATTTCTGATAACAATCAGTAAGATTTAAAACTCAGTTATATAACAGTAAGGTCCTCTGTTTTGTCTGTTCACAATATTTAATATTGTGTTAATGTTTGAATAATATAAATAAATATTCAGTTTGTATTCAGTTTGTTTGTTTCTCGAAATTATCTACTCAAAAGTGCTGAATCCCAGCGTTTATGCTGCAGAGTTGAGCCATGAAGGCTTCAAATGGAAATTCAAACCCGGTTTCAAGCACTTCCAGGTGTTTTATCAGGACCAGCTCAAATTCAGGGCCCTTTTGAGATTCCCCTGCCGAGTCGAATGTAAGCTCGGCTAATTTCATCTCTACATGCAAACACTCTCACAAATGCAGCACAGCTACTGAAAACACATTCCACCCCACGGCTTTTTGTATCGCTAAGTGTTTTCATTTTTCAGTTGGGTGTGCTCAATTTGTCCCAGATGTATTCATGTAAGTGGGCTCTGAACCACACCAGAATCCTTTTTCCAACTTCTATGCACCGTTCCATCTGATGGGTCCTGAAGAACCTCTCAGTTAATCAAATCAGTGGTGGTTTCATGGAGACAAAATCCAAATTTAGTTCAATCTGTGAATATTTTCTCTTTTTGACAGTCACTCGCAGGTCAGTCTAGAGCAGTGTTTCTCAAACTTTTTCAGCCCAAGGACCACTTTATCTTCCAATTTTTTTCTGAGGACCACCTAACAGAATCCCACTCTAACACGCCCCCAAAAAACAACAAAATAGGAAGGATAAGCTAAATTTAAGTTTAATATGCAACTGTTTCAAGTCAAAAACTAATTTTTAAACACAAATGCAATGCTATGTTCAGAAATTATTATATGAATTTTATTTCATTTGAACAAGTAAATGTGAAATGAGTTACAGCTTAATATGAACAACAAACTGCACATATGAAATAAAAACTGCAATTAAACATACTATAACAGCCTAGGACCCACTTAATGTCATTCCAAAGAGCCATTAGTTTAAAACTGAGGTGGTGGGTATATGAAGTCTATGGTTGTAACTATAGTAACAATAAAATGCTGAAAAAAAATTCCCCTTAATGTCCAAAATCACTGAAATTACAGGGATTTTACACATGAAACAAAAACTAGTACATTACAAAACTAATAGATCTGTGGATTTTAGCTGCTTTCAGTTGACGCTTGATCCTTCTTTTGACTCCTCTTTGGTTTAGCCACCGATCCATTTTTACGTTATTAAAACAGAATGGCAAGAACTGATATCACAGTTTTGAAAGTGCATTTAAAAATCTACTTAAATAAGTGACAATTGTATAAACACTTGCCTAGTTTAGGTCATCTTTTGGCGGACCACTTTGGGGGTTTGGCGGACCACTAGTGGTCCGCGGACCACACTTTGAGAATTACTGGTCTAGAGTCACAGAAGGTTTCATGGAACACATGCCGGCCTGATGCCCTAGTTAAGGAGGAACAGCTCATCAGCAAAAAAAGTTTAATCTTTAATCTTAATTCATACACTGTAAAAAATATACTGCCTTAAATTTTTTGTTGAATCAGCTCAGATTTACAAGTCATTTCAACTTAAAATTATTTATATTGACTAGAGATAAGTTGTTGTAACTTATCAAATAAATTTGACTGTTTTCAACTATAATTTATAAGTTGTAGCAACTCATCTCTTGTCAAGATAAATAATAGTAAGTTGACATGACTTGTAAATCTGAGTTGATTCAACAAATGATTTTTTTACATATAGACAGTTCGCATAAAAATGTCTTTGGACAAAAATGTGTTTTTATTAATCTTTCATATATCATATAATCATATATATTATATGTCATATATCATATAACCAGCAGCCATATAACCCTGTAGCCCAAGACTGGTTGCCCACTGAAGCAAAGTAGGGTTGAGTCTGGTAATCCAGGTGGATGCTGAACATTGGTGGTGGTTGGGAAGAATCCACCTTCATATTTAAAGTGCTGCAGAATGCTATGAATGTAACAAATGATTATTATTATCATATATTTCGATATGTATTTCAGGTGCAACAAATATATTTCTAATTTTAAAACCTATATGGCAAAAAATATATTTTTCATGGCCAAAATATAAAAGTTTGTACAAGTAAACGAATAGTACATTTTTAACCTTTTCAAACCTGTTATGTTTACAGGTTTGTAACATACAAAGTTTTTCTTTCAATACGACGTGAATATAAATGCTTTAAAATATATTTATTTTATATATTAATTGCCCAAAAATATATTAATCAAAAAGAAATGTTTGTAAACATATTTCAAAATATATCTCATATTTTTTGGCCATTTTTTGTATATTTTGAAATATATTTAAAATTATATTTGAAAATATATTTTTTTCCTTATGCGTTTCATCGGACGCACGCGCATTGTTGCGGTTACGAAAACTGTATTTATTTATCGGTCTGACTAATCTGATCTCTGAAACATATAACTTGTCGAAAATAAAATTTCAACTTTCACTGTAAAAAATAAACTGTAATTATACAGCTGGTTGCCAGTAACTTACTGTAGAAGATAAAGACTGAAAATGTTTCATGTTCATTTAACTTTGAACAAACTGTTGTCAGTAAATAACATTAAATCTACAGTAAGCTACTGGTAAGCTGCCAGTTATACTGTAATTTCTACAGAATTTTCAGTGTACTATTATTTATCTTGACTAGTTGAGTTGTTAACTACAGATGAGTTGCTATAATCTTATAAAATGAAGTTGACTTTTTTAACTACTGTGCATTTTTATAAGTTGCAACTCATCTCATGTCAAGATAAATAATAGTATGTTGACATGACTTGTAAATCTGAGTTGATTCAACAAAAAAATTGAATGCAGCAAAGAATAATTTACAGTGCATAATAGAAAAAACAAACATGATCAAATTCAATGGGTACTGTTAGCTGCGCACATATCATTATATATCAAAATATTTTCTCATCATACTAGAACAACATGAGGATGAGAAAATGATGACAGAAGTTTCATTTTGGTGAACTATCCCTTTAAGGATTTTAACTTAAAGGGGTAGTTTATCTGCCATGTCTGCAAAATCACCAGTTTTAAGCTACACTGCTGGTGTTTATATGAGTACCCCCAGACTTTGTGCTACCCATTTACATCAGCAGTGTACATTTAAAATTAGAAACATTTAAGATGTTGCTGTGCATTACAAGTTAGGATGATTTAAGATGGTTTATAATGTTTTGATGTTTTTTTAAAACCCTATAATACATAAAAGTACAACAAGTTTCTTCCTCTGGTTCTTTGTCCTTTAGGCTTTTTTATTGTTGTTGTATGCAACTTGGAATCTATCCGATGATATATTCAAAAGCTTTTTGCAGAACACATCCTTTAATGTAGCCTGACGTTGCCATACTCAATTCTAGTCAGAATTTGAGTCTGATACCGCTCCATTGAGCTATAATTATGAGGCGTGTCTCAACCGAAAAATGCCTCTGCACTCAATTGGATAGACCTACGACCAATCAGAGCAACCGAGTGTGTAACGTATGTTGAAATTACGTCTTTGCAGCCTGACCGAACTGCTAGTTATTTCGCTATGACACAACATTGTGATTATACTGAGTTAGCGAATGTACATCAACACCTATTATGTTTACAACATTTCGTTTATATCACAACATGAAGTATTTACTAAGTCATAGAGTAAGACTATCTCTTACCATTTGTACGTTAGGTGAACTTCATCCACGACGATACCCATTACGTTTGCTTGAAAATATTGGAGCCTAACATGTCCCTCCACTTACAGCAACCACGATTCCGGGCTTCCGAAAAGAAGCTGGCAACGACCGCTAATTATATCCATCTCGTCGTGTACGCTGAGTTGCATCGCCGTGATAACGTTAGCCTTTTCAGTTGCGACCAACTTTTGCCGAATAGGACATCAACAAATGCCCTGCTCGCGTTTCTCTGTTCCTCTTTTAAAATCAATGCTCTGTCGATATATTTTAGAACAGACTCAATGTCAGAATCCACACATCTGAACTCTACAGCGGCAGCCATTCAACACACGCGCTCTTTGGTGACGTGGTTCATTACGTTACTGTTGATTATCTGTCCATCATCGTATAAAGCCCGCCCTGACAATTTGATTGGTTCGACCAGCATTTGTTCTAAAATAGTAGCTCCTCAACGGAGAAACCCCAGACCCATCTTCCCGTTTACAAAATCTTGTGGGCGGGGCTAAGATGGGCTGGCACCCAGGCTACCTTTAATGGTTAGTTGCATGAGTTTCACTTAAAAAATAACAAAGCTTTTTCATCTGCACAATACAGTTGACTAGCAGTGGCCTTGCAGTAGCAGTTTTTTTATATGCATTGTTCGCAAGTTAGTAGGAGGATGGTTCTGTCTGGATCTCTACCTGCTGTGTCCTTTCTCATTAAAACAGGCTCTTTTGTAGAAAAAGCCTCTGAGAGGTGATTCCACACTTAATTCAGTGATTCACAGGCTAATACTCTGACAGTCACATAATTAGCATTCGTTTGCACGGCTAATTTAAGAGAACCTGCACCCGGAAACATTTGCACCCTGCTTCAGTTTCCACCTTGCACTTCTATGACTAATTATTAAGGTAAAACTGGACTGTACAATTCAAAGCAGATGACACTTTTTCATTTCAGCCACAATAACTGCAAGGTACCGTGGGTAACTAAAATATTAATAAGCATATTTAAAATTGTGCGTGGTTCATAAGCATTTGCCCCAAAGCTGGTTTAAGGCTTATTGATACTGATTAACTACATAGTGTGTTTGAATTTCATTTCAGCTTGAATTCCTGGAAGTGAGTCAGATCTCATTTATCCAAGACCTGGAACCAAAGGCAATTTGTAAGAGAATAATTAATGTCTTTTTTCATATAAAAACCAAAGTCATCCCATTTATACTTGTGCACAGTAACACATTTAAGAAGTTAGCATTTATATTTGCATTTATTTGCAAGGGCCAAGCTTAAAAAAATCAGGAGGAAACACATCCCCTGTATGTTACTGGTACGGATCTAACACCGTCTGTTAACATTGGTCCAGAAAATGTGAACTTCTTGGCATATTTTTTTTCACACAACTCCTAATCGTATTATGAGGACACACAATCTTTCTGAGAAAACTGGTTCGATCAATAGCGTGTGATCTTCGTCTCACGGTTTTACATGAAAACAAGACACCAAGCCCTGACATGAATACTGGCGAATAACAGATTCTGATGTTGTACAGAGGGCGATGTTATTGTTTTTTCTTTTCCGGGCAGTTAGCGTTACACTTACATAATTCACACAGCCCTTAAAAGCAAACACTGACGATTCAGATCCAATTGAATTTCGCTCCTCGGATTGCAGCCTCACTGGGCCTACAGGTCGTACTGGGTCTCTCCTCTGCGGTTATTTACTTATTTAGGTTATGATGATGTTTTCACACAGCCGATGGAATGGCTCTCCTCCTTGTTTCAGCACTCATGCGGTGACTTCTTCATGTTTCAGTTGGCTGGTGGTAAAATGCTTCTTTGTTCTCTACATAAGGCCAAGATGGTAAAGTAGGTACCACGATTTTATACGGTACGATAAGGGATTTCACATCAAAATAGGGACCCAAGAGACTGTAGTCAGACATGGAGTCAGTATGCAGGCAGATTGGGTTGTAGATTTCAAGCAATTTCATCATGTATTGCTTTTATTAAATAAGGTTTATATTTTAATCATGTAAAAACAATTTGAAGGTTAAGGAAAATAAAACTAATTCATGTTGGTTGGAAATTAATCTTGTTTAAGGGATGTTTTCATATATTTTACTAATGAAATGTTAAAATGTGAAGTATCAGTCAACATCATCATTGCTTACTATTAAGCGCTCAACGGACAGGTTCGCTGGTGGGGCACTGCAAAGATGAGTTTGCTCAAATGTTTCGACAGGATTTTTTGAGAGAAAACCATCATGGGTAAACAACACCTGCGAATATAGGTACAAAAGTTGTTACTGGGACAGTCCCTTTCAAAAAGGTACACCTTTGTACCCAAAGAGTGCATATTAATACTTTGAACTGCCAAAATGTATCTTTAAAGGAACATATTTGTACCTAAATGGTACATATTAGGACTTTTTTTAAAGGGTACTGCCCCAGTGACAGCTTCGTACCTTTATTTTTGACAGTGTACATAAAAATAGTAAGGAATTATGCTGCCACATTTATAATTTAAATATACTCTAGTTAAAACTGTAGTGGTTTCGAATATGATTATTCTTTTATATTATTTCAAACAACATTCTCAGTATTTAATGACACTTCATGTCATGACATGATCAGCATTAACCATAATAATTTGTCATATTTTTTATGTACTGTCACACTTCTTGTTTAAAGGGTTGTTAATACAGCTGGATACTTTGATGCCATAGCTGATGCCATAAAAGGTGCGATAGAAGAAATTTTCATCACTGCCTGGTGGTACCGATTAGAATAAGCATTATGTATCTATAATTTTAAAGGACCTGTGTGTTACATTGACTTCTAGTGGTTTAACTTGGTACCGCAGTCTAAATACAAAATACTGGAGATGTTTTCCCTGCCCCCACTTGGGTTGCCAGACACATACAGGAGCGCAACTGAAAAGTAAAGCATAAGTTAATTTTCTTATTTTTATGTTTGCAAAGATTTTTGTTTTCCACTTGTGGATTTTTATAACTCAATTTGCGACTTATTTCGGAGGTTCTGGCGAAATACACGATAATACGGGTAAATTGGAAGTGAGCAGGATCACACACAGGGCTCAAAATTAACTTTTTTATTTGGTAGCACTGGTGCTCCCAACTTTAAAGAGTTAGGAGCACCAGCAAAAATTTAGGCGCATCCATCCAAAATTAAAAAGCACCACAATGTAAATGTAAATAGATTTATTTTATAAAAAAAAAAAAAAAACACCACCACCGGGCTTTACACATCCTATGGCCAGCATTTAAAATTTGGTCTTCTATTTTATTTCTTTTATTTTTTTGCTGCATAGACTCCTAAATTAATACCCAAATGCTGTTGAAATAGTATAGCAGCAATAATAATTTAACAATTACAGGTAACATGATTAAGATTACAATGGAAAATCTAGCAAACACGTAAAACACTGATTAATTGGGACATTACAAAAGTGACCTTAATATAGAAGGCTAATATATAATGGTATTGATAACTGCATTACAAGATGCTATTACTACTAAATAGGCAATGTTTAAAAAAAATACACATCAACATGGACCACAAGGATGTTTGTCGGATGTCCATTCACCAGCGCATGCGCACATACATTATCAAACACACTTTGACAGACGTACAGGTCGGTGTCTCCATTAATAATGAACACATGTCGTCACGACACGTCTTGTGTTTTTGGCACTTTCGCCATGTTTAAGCAAGGTACGTCTGCCGCTTAAAATGTTTTGATTCCGCCACCAACGCCGTTTCACAGGATTTACAGTAAACACAGTAAGTACATCGAGCCATTTTCAGACACTCAAAATCTTTAAGCCACTCTATCCGAAAGGTTTAACGTCAAGTCTTATCTTCCGGTGTTGGAGTCGCATTTGAATCCGGATCGTCGTCATTAATTAAAGTAGTAACATTGGCTGTAATCGGCTCGTTCTCGTCATGCTCGCGGTTCGTCTTTTCATATTTCCGCGCTTCACGTATGTAGCACGGCAACAAGGAATGACTGACGCTCATATTAGCCAATCTGCGGTCTTCATTAAACGCAAGAACTTAATGGTGAAATTTGATTGGTTATGTAACGTTGGAGAGAACACTGAACCTGGGACAGCGTCAGCACGCAGCATCACAATCTAAAAGTCGCACCACAACAAAATGGGCAGTCGCACAAATGCTCCCAAATATATTTTAAGGTCGCACAGATTAAATTTCGGTCGCATATGCGACCAAAATGGTCGCAATTTCGAGCCCTGACACAGACCAAAACAAACTCAGACATTTCCGACACAGAAGGTGCATTTAAAAAAGACTCGCTATAGCATTTACGATTATATTATATTATTTTTCATTTAGTACAGCCAAAAACCTATATACCAGTGGTGGCTGGTGACTTCTTTTTTTGAAGCGAACGATGCAAAGTTCGTCAGCTTGTCATGTGTGTGGTTCGTCATTTCAAAATATGTGTTCTGTGCTTTGAGAGATCGTGATCAGTAATCAGAGTTTACTATTAAGGGAGTGTCTTGCGTGTATTTAGGGAACGTGAGCATCTCTTTCATCATAAACGATTTTGACACGTGTGCAGCAGGCACTTATTTTGACAAAACACGTGATGCACACAGGATCTCTCTACACGCAGGACACATATTTTGGAAAAGGGAACCACACACGTGACAATCCGAACACTTATTTTGAATTAACGCATCCTCGGAAGAGCAGTCACGAGGCGCCACTGCTATATACAACTATTTAATTTCTCCAAGTGCTTATAACACCCACTGATGTGCCATTGGTGATTCATTTTGTGTTTTGCTGCCATTCATTTGATGTGGTTTTCTTGCAAAAACCCAAGTATGGACCGACGTGTTTTTTTTTTCCAAATAAGAATCTACAGTAAAGGAAAAGAACTTTAATACTTTTAAATAGTGCACTTGCAAAACCATGGTAGCAGGTTTGGAAAAAAGTGTCTGCCAAATATGCAAATGCTGTGTTAGCTAACTGTAATAGTTGTTAAAGGGGTCATATTATAAGATTTTTTTAAAGATGTAAAATAAGTATTTGGTGTGTATGTGAAGTTTCAGTTCAACATGCTCCAGAGATAATTAATTTTAGCATGTTGCAGGCGAAATCTGAACGACCTAATTTTTCACATGCTTGCAGAGAATGGTTTACCAAAACTGAGTTACTGGGTTGTTCCTTTTTATATTTTCTAAGCACTGGGGACCCAATTATAGCACTTAAACATGGGAAAAGTACGTATTTAGATTTTCTCATTCTAAACTGTGCTCATTGGCATTTTTGGTTTGATGTCGTACTCAGGTTAATAAGTCCAGAAATCTTCCTAAAGCGACCGGTGGTGGACGGGAACGTGGTACAGTAAGATAAGACCATGTCCTCAAGTGCAAAGCTGTGAGTATAAACACCTGCTCAGATCTGGAGTAAAGCCAGATTAATTTTAACTTTTACTACATTGTGTTGCATCTCACAGTTCATCAATTTCTCTTCAATAGAAATGGCATGTTATGTTTTCCACTACTGAATGTAGTATAACCACGTCTGGCTACAGTATGTGTCAACTCAGCAGTGAAGAGGTAATGATGGGTCTTAACAGTAAATCCACAAAAAACCTCATGAGACTTCATTCTAACATCATGGTGAGCATGCCAAACCTTGTGAAAAGCAAAAAACATGTCCAGAACTGATCATATTACAGAGATGACCCGTCCCTCCGAATTAGTTTCTCAATCACCCACAACAGGTCTTTGACTTATACATCTACCCATGTCTCTAAAAAAACTAAGGTTCCATCAAAACACATCACTCATAACACCGGGGCACCCAGCGTGCCCACAACCTCCATTGACAGGAATAGCATGTTATTTAGATCATGTGTGGACTTGACCAAAAACTTCTCTGGTTATGAGGAAGAGGACTCTGTCTGGAACCCTACAGAGATGGTCCGGTTTTCCTTGCTGATCGTCTTTATAAGAGCCCACGGCTGTGAGTCTGCATCCTCCCCTAGTGCCACAGAGCTTCTATGGCAATGTGGCACCGCGGTATTTATCACCATAGCACCTCAGGCCACTGTGTGATTGACGTGCAGTCACATTATCTTATCAGAGCTCTGGTTGAGTCTGGACAGTGGAGTGACACTGGGAAGTGGCTTGGGATCTACACCCCAAGGACGCGTGTGGCAGAGCAGCTGGGTGGAGGTATTCCTGGGCCCTGCTGGTGTAAAACACCTGCCACCGGCGGTGTCCTCCAGAGGCTGCGCCAAAAACTGGCCGAGGCGCAGCTGTAGCTGTTTGAAGCTCAACTAAGGTTGACACCATCTACAATTTGATGTTATTTTTGGCCAACAACCATTTATTTTCTTACTTGGTTTTGGGGACTTTAACTCAATTAAAGCTGCAATCTGTATCTTCTTTTATTAGAAATAAACAAAAATGAGTTATTGAGCAAGTACACAAAGGATCAGTGTTCAAAACTATCTTCTTAAAGGGGCCATGGCATGAAAATCTGACTTTTTCCATGTTTAAGTGCTATGATTGGGTCCCCAGTGCTTCTATCAACCTAGAAAATGTGAAAAAGATCAACCCGGGAACTTAGTTTTGGTAAACCATTCTCTACAAGCAAATGAAAAAATAGGTTGTTGAAATTTGGCTCTCCTTATGATGTCACAAGGAGCTCTTATTATAATACTGCCCCTTAATCTGCCCTATCCAATCACAGCACTGCCATTTAGTGCAGAAAAAAGAGAGAAAAGTAATTGACAGCACAATTGAGTTTCAATTGCAACAAACCACCATCATTGTGATTAGTGTTTGCACTTTATCCGCTCATTTGCATTTTAAAGGACACACCCAAAACGGCACATGTTTGCACACACCTACAAAGTGTCTTATTTAGCGAAACAATTGTCATTTTTGACAAGAAAAATAAAAAATATGCTCTTTTAAACCACAACTTTTCGTCTAAGTCCGGTCCAGCGCGACCTAACGTAAATGCGTAGTGACGTAGGGAGGTAAGATGTCAAATAAATCTTTGGTGTCCCCAGAGCACATATGTAAAGCCTTAGCTCAAAATATCATATATATAATTTATTATAGCATGTTAAAATTGACACTTTGTAGGTGTGTGCAAAAATGTGCCAATTTGGGTGTGTCCTTTAAAATGCAAATGAGCTGATCTCTGCACTAAATGCCAGTGCTGTGGTTGGATAGTGCAGATTAAGGGGCGGTATTATCCCCTTCTGACATCACAAGGGGAGCCAAATTTCAATGAGCTATTTTTTCACATGCTTGCAGAGAATTGTTTACCAAAACTAAGTTATCGGGTTGTTCTTTTTCACATTTTCTAGGTTGGTAGAAGCACTGAGGACCCAGTAATAGCACTTAAACATGGAAAAAGTCTGATTTTCATATTATGTCCCCTTTAAGGACCTTCAGGCTGTGTTTGCTACGGCAAATGGTACTTCAAAGAGGCTCATTACTGAGAGAGGCTATTATGTTTCTAAGCAATAAAAGGTATTTTGTCTTATGAAAAATTCTACCCAGTCTCCTGAGGTTGCGTATAAATAGCACGAAGTGTAAAACTCTTGCAATACATACGCCAAATTCCACTTTGGCGTGCATATGATACGCAAGTCCTTCCCATTCACTTAAACGAGGCATCTTTTTTTGTCGTTTTATTTATTAGTTTCTCAATTTTTTTCTGTTTTTTAAACCATTTTCGCTTGGGTTTAGGGTTAGATTTTAGATTTGCTTAATGAGGTTATTTAATATACAGGTTTCTCAATGTTTTTGTCCATATTTCAGCCATGGTCGCTTGGAGTTGGGGTTAGAGTTGAGGTTTGGGTTAGGATGTCATTTTTATATAACAAAAAGCTGTTCTTACCCTAAACCCAAGTGAAAATGGTAAAAAATAGCAAAAAAAATGAGAAACCAATAAATAAAACGACAAAAAGATGCCCCGTTTAAGTGAATGGGAAGGACTTGCGTATCATATGCACGCCAAAGTGGAATTTGGCGTATGTATTGCACGAGTTTTACACTTCGTGCTATTTATACGCATTTTCAGGAGACTGGGTTTGAAAAATTATATTGTCCAGTAAGTAACCACCTACTGTAGTGACCACTCATTACATCCAACAACCCACATACAGTAGCAACGCTCTAGCAACTACGCAATACCCTTGCAAGTATTCAGAACACCCTAGCTTTTTGGTGACAAATTTTTTTTATTATAATTAATTTAAAGCAAAGAAAATAAAGATATACTAGACTTCATACAGAAATGCATGAAATAGAATCTCCTAAAATTGTCATTATTTGTCAAACTCGTTAAAATAAGCTTCAGTGACTTGATTTGTTAGATTAAAATAGAAAAAAGGATCTTTGTATTCTTGCAGGTTAGAGAGAGAGTTAAGTGTGTATCAGAAATAGATGATATCACTGGCTGTTAAGTCAGACTTCACTGAGACGTAAGTAAATCGGACAGAAAAAACTTCTTGTTAATGTGACCCATGGAGAGTGATAGCCCACATTGGCTTTGAAATGTTTGTCAACATCAGGCTGACCACATCAGTGTTCTCCATGCTACTGCCAGCTGAGTGTTTCTGATATCTGTCAAAGATCTTAATGGGGAAAGATGACACACAACTGACAGTTGAAAGCCTCCTCAGATCATGTGCACCCATATGCCAGTAGTAATACACTACCATCAATATATTAAATGTATCTTATACTACGGGTCAGTTGAATGCTTGAATCTGATTAGCTGATGACCGTGCAATTATTTTCTGGGAAACGCACGCCGAACATAGTTCCAGGCAGCTCTCTTGACCGCATTATAGTTCCATATTAAGGCCAATTCACACTGGTCAGACAGACTCCAAAAGACGCGTTTGTCAAAAATGACGTTTTGACGTTTAATTATTCCTTACTACTAAAATGTTTCTTGCATTTATACAGTGACTGATATGTGGGTGTTTCTTAAAGGAACAGTTCACTCAAAAATAAAAACATTTGCACATATTTTACTCACCCTCAAACCATCCTAAGACTTTCTTCTTTAACCAAACACAGTCAGAGATAAATTAAATAATATCCGTTTCAGCTTAGTGCCAGCTTAGTGGATAGTACCCTATTCATAAATCTTCAAAAAGTGCATTCATCAAAAAAAAAGAATTCATATTGTAATTAAATTTTGAAGCTTGAAGATTAAACGTTAATTTTTTTGTTAACTTATCGTATGTAACTTTTTTAGATTTCTGCTATTTTTTTCTCATTTAGCAATGTAATTGTCATTATTTTGCATGTTATTGTGAACAATTAGTGAGAGTCGAAAAAATTCAGCTTCAAATTGTCTTCTGGGCCAAAAGTGTCCACTGTTGAAGAAATGCCCGTATATTTACATTGTTTATCATGTTGGTGGTTGTAAATTGATGACTGTACTGTATATAGTGATTCATACTTAGAAACATTTATAACTAACTTAAATCACAAAATAAACCATTTGTATGGTCTAGTAGTCTTAACAATAGCGATCATAAAAGACCTCTACAGACTGCTTTCAGCTGCTTTTTGTGCCTGATGATTTAGGGCAAACGTAAAATTGCAATTATGGAGCATCTGGGGCACCTTGAAGGGCCTGTGGTTGATAATTCCTGCCTTCCTTTTGGGGTCCTTCCTTTCTTTTCCCCAGAGACTTGCATTAAACATAAAGGCTCTGCATGGATGAGTGAGTCAACAAATGACTGGGGCCACTAAATGGGAGCTTTATTTCTCCTGTATGCCACCTCTCCCGGCCTGCTGCCTACCTGCCTGCCATTGTGTCATTAAATATGGGCCCTGGCTTTTAAATAAACATGATTTCAACCCTTCAGATGAAGGCACTTATTGCATTTACTAAGGGGCTTCTTTTCCCATGCTTGAGTGACCGTATCTATCAATGCGGGGCTTCTCAACTGTAAAATCTTTGCTAATATACATGAAACTGTTACAGCTGTTGCTCTAACCTTTCAAAACGTCTCCTAAGGAGCACGGTGATATTTGCACTTAATAAAATTATGCCCACCAGGAGAATAGTGCACTGACGTTTGCCATTTGTCAAATCGAGGCCGCTATGATCCCCCATGAGCCATTAACTCGCACACATCACAGGGCATTTTACCCTCGTCCGAGTTCATGCAGCATGCTGGAGTCGCTTTCGCTGATGTTTAAGTTATAGCTTCCCAAGCCTTGGCCACATGGGTGGCCATTACTACTCGCAGCCATAGCTTTACTGTAATGGTCTGTACAGAGCATTTAGGAAAATGTTGTCTTGGTCGTTTGGATTGCAAAACATGGACTTGGACTTACATAACACTGCAGAGATTTAAAGGCATTTAGTCTAATCTTCATCAAAGTACAGTAATAACATCTGCATAAATACTTTAAACATACTAGAGATGTATTTGTATCTGTTCTGTAAAATATTACAGAACAGTAGTTATCTTAATTTTAAGTATAATAAGTCTTAGCTACCTGGTGGAAGTGATGTATTATTATGTGTTTTGGGTCTGTTTTACAGGCCAGTTTCCCCAGAAGATACATAAGCAGTACTGAACTTTGCAGATAGACTTGAATCTGGCATTAACGTCGTCTACTTGTGATCCGATCGACAAAAACGCATGTTAATGCCAAGTGTAAACAGCCTCTTTTAAAGAGTTTTGTTGTTATTTATTCTTAGCGGAGTTTACCGGAAGTAACGTGCGGACGCCGCTTGGTTATGTTGTTACTGCTGAAACCGTCTATAGGACACAATAATATTTCTGGTTTTTTTTCACTACAGTGCATCTTCGGGCCTCAACAAAAATCAAGATGACTACTACACTACACATATTTTGATGTCTTCAGCCAATCCATCAAATGAATCAAATTTCTCTAGCGTGAGGATGAGGAACAGAAGTCATGGAAGTTATTTCTCTCATTCTGCAGTCAGTATGGGGCTATTTCTTTATATCTCTATATTATTATATTTATATTCACATCTCTGCTTTGTGAATCGGATTTCCTGGTTTCCATGTAGTATATCAACTGCGTATAAGACACAGCAGGAGAATGGAGTAGTCTGATAGATGCACTATAAAAACAAGAGGGTTGCGCAATGTCAAACCCTGTTAAAGAGAATATCACACTGTGATAGGGTTCAAAAGGTTGATGGTTAAGATTTTATTGATATGTTTAAGATACCAGATGACCTGACATGATATCAGGGTTGTGGTTCATGAAAGAGCTGCAAGAGAAATAGTGAGACATTTATGCAGATAGATAGATAGATAGATAGATAGATAGATAGATAGATAGATAGATAGATAGATAGATAGATAGATAGATAGATTTAAAAATCAATGTGTGATTTTGCTGATCACACATTGCATTGTTTATTTCAGGACTATCGGCCTTATCAGCTTGAATATGCAGACAAATCAACTATTAAAATTCTTAAAACATGCACCACCTCCATTACGATCCCTAATGCTGACTAAAGATCAGCCATCTTTATTAGCTTGAGCTTAGCACCCCCTGCAGTTGCTTATTGTGTCCTGTTCTGAATGCCGTCAGCGTTCAATGGCCGCCCGCTCTCTCAGCCTCCTTTTAGAGCAATTAGAGGCCTTTTTACTTTGATTGTTCTGTAATTAAATTGGTTTGAGGCCTGTATGATTTCCTTTGGATTATGCCAGTCATATTTCAGGCTTGGCTAGCGATCAGAGACTCTGCTGGCGAATAATTAAAGGAGAGGAAGACAGGTGTATGTGCGGCACAGGAGGACAAACAAAAGGCAGTTGAATGCCTCTGATGAGGTGTTTAGAGGAAATGAAAATTTACGGCTCAGAGACAGTCGATAGTCTTGTTTATAGCTTTTGCTGTTGATTGGGGAACTAAGAAAGAATTGAAAAGAAAGTCATTTCTGTCAGTGATTTGTTATGAGATATATTAGATGCATTTCCTTATGAGCTATATTTTATTTTGATGATGATTTCATTTTTTGTCATATTTGAAACATTTATACAACCAATTAATCCAAGGTTGTTTGTCTTTTCAAACCTCCCTAAACAGATATATTAAATACAAATAACAACATTTCATTTATTTCTAATGTTTTTCATGTTTCAGTAAAAATAACATAACCAGTAAGATCTCTAAAGAAACAGATCATCCAAATATGACAATTTCGCTAATATTTTACTCACCCTTATGAGTGAATAAATCATGTCTGCCATCCCAAACGTAAATCACAACTTCTCTTCATTTTTTTTTTAAGGGGACATATCATGAAATCTGACTTTTTCCATGTTTAAGTGTTATAATTGGGTTCCCATTGCTTTTCTCAACCTAGAAAATGTGAAAAAGATCAATCCAGTAGCATAGTTTTGGTAAACCATTCTCCACAAGCATGTACAAAAATAGGTCATTGAAATTTGGCTCCCCTGGTGATGTCAGAAGGGGATAATTCTGTACCTTATTTGGTACTATAATTACCTTATTCGCAGCACTGCCATGTAGTGCAGAGATCAGCTCATTTGCATTTAAAAGGACACACCCAAAATGACACATTTTTGCTCATAATAAACATGTTATAATAAATGATCTATATGGTATTTTGAGCTAAAACTTCACATATGTACTCTGGGACACCAAAGATTTATTTGAAATCTTGAAAAAAATCTTGTGAAATGTCCCCTTTAAATTATCTTTCTATATGTGGGCAAACATGGCAAGCCCATATCAATCATTAAAGTAATCCAAATGACTCCAGTGGGTTAATAAATCTGTTCTGAAGTAAAGAAGAAATAGTTTTAGCATATTTAGTGATCGATATGTTGTATTGTAAACATATTAATCAGCTTGGTAAGTTAAAGTGTGGCGGCACCTATCAACATCTGTTAGAAAAAACGGTGAAAGTATGTACCCCAGCTGTCATTGGGGCAGTACCCTTTAAAAATGTCCTATTATTTACCATTTAGTACAGATATGTATACAGGGTTCCCACAGGTCCTTGAAATCCTTGAAAGTTTGTGAATCTGGGGGAAAAAATTCAAGGCCTTGGGAAGTTTTTGAAAATAAACATACATAGATACAGGTCATTGAAAGTGCTTGAATCTATTTTGAGCAAGAAGTTTTCTGTAAAAAAAATCCATATTCCCTGTGTAGTGTAGGATAACAAAATAAAAATTCTAGACTTTTTAAGCACACATGCTAAACTGTTATGCGAATGTTGATTCATACCAAAATGCTTTTTTGCATAGTGGTTTGACACATGAAAACGCCTCGGGTTACACATGTAACTGTTGTTCCCTGAGAAGGGGACGAGATGCTGCGTCTCCCTTGCCATACTTCCTACATCCATGTAACGCCGTCTTTGGCAATATTTTAGATAGCGATATACTTCCTGACTCCCACGTCACCCTGTCTTTGTCGTTAAGCCTCACCATTGGATCAATTTGATGTACACATTCAGACGCACTCACCCCTGGAGGCGTCCCCAAAGTGTCACCGCAGTGACCCAGCGCGAGTTCCCTCGAAAGGGAACTGTAACAATTTATCTTAAAAGTAACACAATTTAACCTTACTCTCACTTGAAATGTGTCCCCACATTTAGTCCTTGAATTTGAGGGTATTGGACCTGGAAAGTCCTTGAAAGGTCCTTGAATTTGAAGTTAACTAAGGTGTGGGAACCCTGTGTATACAGTTGTTACCAGTATGTCACTTTGAGATACAAATATATCTCTGAGCTTTCTTTGCTACCAACCTGTTTAGTACTTTTTGAAAGGCCATACTTTCCTCATAGGAACATTTTCCTTTAGATCTAGAATTATGGTCCACTCTTCCACCATATGATCCTGTGTTGTATCTAATCACAAATAAGAAGTTATATTTCCACTCTCCAACCACATGTGTGATTAGATAAAACACAGGATCATAACACATAAGAAGTTATATGTAGATGAATATCTTGAAACTCCAATGGGGCGAATTAGTTTAGCTTAATTTTTCAGAACAGTGGTGATTCAGACATGTGATTCACAATCAAGGTCACTAAAGTTATGAGTATCACTTGGGCAGCTGCCAGCAGCCCATGAGCTGAGTTAATGTTAGTTCTCCCTCATCAGGACTCAATGGATTTTAATCAACACATTACGCCAGTTGTTAATTGCTTGAGAACCATCTGTTTATAACCACACAGCCCAGATTACCGCTTGCCCACCGTGTAAGCTGACATGGCATACAGCTCGCTAATTTGCACCGTGAGCCCTTCCTTCAACAGGGGTGAAAACGTCAAGCAAAATAAAACTGCGAAAGAAACTCAAAGATCAAGTTTTGTAAGTTTATTTTTTTTAAATAAACCTTAGATAGAACAAAACTTAGTACATATGTACAAAATAAAGAATAATGTTGCTTGCTTATGTAGATAATTGGTAGAGGGTGGCAACTTGGTTTTCTTTGTTTCCTCAGACACAAAGCTTGTCTCATGTTCAAACGACATTTGAACCCTCCGCTGGGCGCAGCTGAAAACAGTCTGAGTATAGTCTAGTTAGGACAATAGCCATTAAAAACCTAGTTTCAGAAAAACTTCACACACAATTTATTGTAATCAGCAGCACTGTCTAAGACTAAACAGAGAAATTGAGTATTTTATTCAGCCTCAACAAAGTCCTGCATCTCTGGGGAGTGGAGGTATCAAACAGGGGTTGATGGTCAGACCCATCAGGCTATCTAGATGCGGCACAGTAATTATCGCTCTTTAGGGGTGTGATTTTGGAGTCAACTAGGGTTGTACTGTCTGATCCTAATCAACTCTTCTTTTATTTGCTAGTGGGTGAAGAAGCAGTCGGGGGCAACGTGATACCCCTGCCTCATGCCAAAGTCTCCCTCCGCACCCATGGTGCCAGCTGAGTATGACGGCAGATCCACCCAGGCTAACATTCAGGTGAGATATCTAAACCAAGCCACGTGGGTTCTTTGTCTAAATAAGGGTTTTTCAAACTTTAAAGGGATAGTTAACCCTAAAAAAAAATTCTGTCATCATGTTGTTACAAATTTGTTTAATTTTCTTCGTTCTTATGAACACAAAGGAAGATATTTTGAGGAATATTTGTAACCAAATTGATCAGAGGCCCCATTGACTTCCTAGTATTCTTTTTTCTACTATGGATGTCAATGAGGCTTATAATCGGTTTGGTTACAAACATTCCTCAAAATATATTCCTTTGTGTTTATCAAAATAAAGAAGTTTAAATTGAAAAAATCTGAGGACTCTAACATACAGTTAATATTCTTCTTAAGCTTATAAAGTAAATATAATTGTCCTGCACGTAGTAAATTTTTTTTTATTTTTAATAGGCTTCATGTACTTGTATCATTCACATTATACACTCACCTAAAGGATTATTAGGAACACCATAGTAATACTGTGTTTGACCCCCTTTCGCCTTCAGAACTGTTTTAAATTCTACGTGGCATTGATTCAACAAGGTGCTGAAAGCATTCTTTAGAAATGTTGTCCCATATTGATAGGTTAGCATCTTGCAGTTGATAGAGATTTGTGGGATGCACATCCAGGGGACGAAGCTCCCGTTCCACCACATCCCAAAGATGCTCTATTGGGTTGAGATCTGGTGACTGTGGGGGCCATTTTAGTACAGTGAACTCATTGTCATGTTCAAGAAAACAATTTGAAATTAAAGCTGCAAGCAGCATTTACCGGGTTTCGAGCATTAAAGCACGTCAAATACGTCAGACATCGTCGACCAGGCTGATCCAGCATCCACAAAAACAAAAGAGGTGGTCAGAAACGGTTCATACAGACTATGTATGCTTAAACACGCGTGCACCTATAGGACAAACATGTCACGTCCTTAATGTGAAGTCATTCGCAGCTACCAGACACACGTGTTCAAAGTTGTCAGCAAAAAAGGTGTTATCATTCAGTGAAATGTCTCCCTCTCTTCTCACGGAACATTGACAAACAGAACACTGAAGGAAATGTTTGTGGTGCTTGCAGTGGTAAAACTTGGGTCACAAAATGTTAAAATAGTGTTAATGAGTCAAAAGAGCCGAACCCCATGTCTCTACGATGTTCTGATACAGAGATACAGCTCTTGTTAAATGGTTGCTAGGGTATTCTCATTGGTTGCTAGTGACTGAATTGCAATCCACCAATGATTATACTCAAAGCCATGAAAGACATTATCCATGATGACTCATGATTTTAGATGTAAGGTTGCAGTATTTTTAAGTGAAAAAAACAAATAACCACTAGGTGGCACTAAGACAGACTCGTGCATGCAACCTCAGGTCATGACTGTGTTACTTGTAGCTAGAATCACGGCTATTCACTTTAGTTTAGTAAAGAAACAGTTGTATGACCATTGGGCTTACTCAATGTCAAAGGTTTTGTTCAATTATGAGGCCAAATAGTGGTGCAGGCATACCATTTTTTTTGTATTGCCTCAGACTCTGCTCAGACATCAGCGTATCAAATTTGGTGAAAAAATGTCATTTCGTTGCAGAGTTATAAGCATTTATATCTAAAAAACACAAAAAATGAATGTAATTTTTCGTTTTTTGCAATTTTCGGCCATTTCTGATGGAAATTTTAACATAACACCAATAGAACTTTTTGTTCAGAAGTTCAAGTTAATTTCTTCCTATGGTTATTTCGAGTCGATCGGAATAACCCTCGCGGAGTTATTCACGCATGTTTTTTAAGCGCTATTTTGCTGTGCAGGGCTAACCGTAAGGCGAAACCTGGCATGTTTGGTATCGTTGGACTCGGCAACAATTCAAAACTCTTAGTAAAAAAGTCCCATGAAAATACGTCAAACTCAGCCTAAGTTATAAGCATTTACATGATTTGTCTGGCCACTAGGTGGCGCTGTGACGAAACGAGGCACGCAACCTCAAGCCATGACTGTCATCACAAATACCAAGTGTCGTGTTGATACTTCATTTCTGTCCCCAGTTATAGCCAAAAAAGTCCAATTGGCTGCGCACACTTCAGACGTTTGGGCTTGGCATATCAACCGTGAGTCGAAAGTTCAACTTTTTTTTAATAATTATTGATATTCGAACTCCAAGGAACATTTTAGCACTGGAACGATTCTGATCAAGCGAAAAACCTAGGACTAGTTCGTTTTTATTTTTTTCGACAAAATCGAAAATACAGAAAAAATTTTATGACGGAAATAAAATCGGAGATATACATTTTTTAAGTTTGGAACCAGGGATTACAATGATACCAAACACTTGACTGTCTGATGTCCGGTTTAGGAGTTATGAGCACCAACGCGTCGGGCATTGCTATAGCGCCACCTATGGGCCGATTTGGCTGATTCACTGTATCTGAGTAGCCTGCTAATATACAACCAGTTGACAAAGTGGCAAGTTTCTACGACTTACGGTTTGGGCTGGGCAACGCGTTTTACCGTGGAAAAATAATAATAATAAAACAGACAAATACAATAGGTTTTCAGCACTTCGTGCTCGAAACCCTAATGATTTAAGCTTTATGTCGAGTGTATGTCTTTCTATGCCTCAACCCAGACTGATCTCACAGAAAGTTGTGTTATAGTCACGCAAAATTTGATCAATTCAGTTTTTTATGTGCCTTGAGCACGAATGTCTTTTTCGTGACACTTTTCCGTGGCACAAATTTCTATAAATAGTTTATCTTGTGCGTTGCACGTTACATTTTTAGACATCCTAACTAAACCCCAACTCCAGGTGAGAATAGTTTTAAAAGCCAACAATACATAAAAGAACATCCTAACCCAAACCCCAAATCTAACCGCAACCCCAAACGACAATGATTTAAAAATTGGGAAAAAATGAGAAAGAAATGCATAAAATGACACAAAAAAGAAAGTTGTGCCACGGACACGAGAAACTATTTATAGAAATTCATCAAAAAGACATTTGTGCTCAATGCACATAAAAAAGCTGAATTTTGTGCCATGGACGATGTTGCCTCAAACCCAGATCTTCATGATCTTCCAGGTGCAGCCATGACAATGCTCATATACAGCAACACAATATCACAGGAATTTGGAAATTTCTCTAATAATATGTTTTACTATGATTCACATTGTATGTAAATTCATGCAAATTAACCACCTTGTAAAATACTAATAATAATTCCCATGATATCAGGCTGATGTACAGACATAAAAACAGAACATACTCAATATAACCAATATCGTTTTCATCTATGGCTCAGATATAGAAGACAATGTTTCGGGGCTCTGTTGCCCGGCTTTGAAGGTGACATCTCATCAGGGGAGGGCCGAGCCATCAAAGCAATCATGTACTTTAATTACAGGTAATAACCCTCCAAACATGCGTCTTCTGTAATCACCAAATTGCCACAATTAAGGACGAAAATGCAGCACGAACAGACGCCCACGTTAAATGACACGTGTGTAATGTAGAAACAAGAGATCTTGCTCTTCAGAGACAATTACAGCCAAAGCCTGCAGTCTCAACGCAGGCCTTGATACCATAAGAGAAACAGAGATAGGTGCTGTGGTTCAGCGAGAGATGTGATTGGTCAGTTTAAAAAATAATTAATACATGTGATTGGTGAAAGCATTCAGTTATTGGGAGCCTCAAACATGTGAGTAATGAAGACATTTATTTTGCAATAATATGCACCTGTCTATAATTTTATTACCAGACTAAAATAAATTTACTGTAAAGCCATGGTTAATTTTCATAAGGGTCTTTATATAAAAACACATTAAATCAGGTTTTGGACATTTATTTTATATCTACAGTTATTTATTTATTGTCTGAACCATATAATATACATCTAAAATCCAAGTCTTTAAAACCAACAACATGGCCTTTAATTTATATGGTTCACAATGTTGCATTCGTCTTCGCCACTAGAGGGCACTGCAGCCAAAGGGAAAACGCATCTCGCGCGCACATGAGCAGAATAATAAACATCAACAGATGTTTATGAAAGACGTCACGCCTGTCTCCTCACCACAAATGCATTATTGAAATCCAATTTAACGTCGCTTCAATCCTGTTTGTCGCCATCAATTCCAATTATCCCCTCATCCTTATAAAATGTGTTTTGAAGAAGACGGGTGAAAAATCTCACCACTTCACAATGACGCGTCCTTGAGGCTATGAGGAAAGGTCACTCCCGAATTCTGATCCACAACACGTTCCTTACACTTTACACAGCATTAGACATGATCCCAGCTGGGGAAAAGCTGATGTTAGAGCAGTTGTTTGATAAGTGTTTGTGTTTTGTAGGCTCAAACATCAGTGTGCTGGGAAAGAGAGAGAGAGTGAAATAGCTGTGGTGGTTAAAGACAGATTTTCAGCTCTCCATCATGGATGGCTAAGTGAATTTAGACACTGTGTCGGAGGAATCAAGTGGTGTACACTGGCTGTTACAGTGCATCATGGGATTGTCCACTGTAAAAAATACTCCAAAATGGCTGTCTGGGCGTCAAGGTACCATTTTCGGGTTTTTTTTTGGGGGGGGGGGGGGGTTAAGTTAGGAGGTCTGAAGTTAGGAGGCATGTTGTCTCTGTATAACTAATTAGGAGGATTGGAGCCATATCTTGCTTATAAATTAAAGGGACACTCCACTTTTTTGGAAAAAATGCTAATTTTCCAGCTCATTTTAAAACTTGACTCTTCTGTAGTTACATCGTGTAATATCATTGCGCCTCCTGCAGCCATGTTACGCCAGCAAAGTCCTTGATTATTACGCCAGAATGAGAGTATAGTTCCTAGCCATATCTGCCTAGAAAATCACAAATTAATTTTTCGTCGGTCTTAGTACACAATGAAACTACAGAAGAGTTTTAAATAGGAAAAATATTGAAACTCTTTGGTTATTTATGTTATATGTATATATATGCTAATGGACTAATCAGATTCTGTGGATTATGCTAAACTCTGTTAAAGGGACATTCCACTTTTTTGAAAAATGCTAATTTTCCAGCTCCCCTAGGGTTAAACATTTGATTTTTTTACCTTTTTAGAACCCATTCAGCTGATCTTAAATAGGAAAAATATCAAAACTCTTTGGTTATTTTTTACCGCGATGCTAATGGTCTAATCAGATTCAATGGATTGTGCTAAGCTATGCTAAAAGTGCTAGCGCGAGACCCGGAGATCAGCTGAATGGATTTCAAAACGGTAAAAACCAATTGTTTAACTCTAGGGGAGCTGGAAAATGAGCATATTTAAAAAAAAAAAAAAAAAAAAAAAAGGTAACATCCGTGTGGATAAACCAGTTCTTGCCTTGAATATAGCCCTGGAATGCCTTTCAGTTTAAAAAGTGCCCTGTAGGGTACAAGAAACCATTATGGATGAAGCCTTTAGATAAATAAATACTAAAGCCATAGAAACTGCACTGTCACAAAGTCTTTGATTTATTCCAAAAGCTGCCTTTGATCACTGATCTAAGAAATGTGATTAACTGCCTTGGTCAATATAGTGAGACAGGTTGACTGACAATGATAAGACAAAATGCTGATTCATACAGTCCACCTGGTAAAATGACATACTGTATAATTGTTTTTTTTTTATGTGTATTTTCAGGTATTTTAGATGTCTCCCCACTGATGCAGTCCTGAACTGTAAGATACTGAGGGAGTACCTGTACATGTCAAGGCCCTGCATGGCTGCAGAGGATGCTTTACAGGCCTGTGCTGAACTTAAGAAGAACAGTTTGTGTTTTGCTTTATACTTTCTCTTTTATGAAAACATCTTCCCTTCTTTCAACTTTAAAGAAGGAATCATGCCCATTTGAGATGTGACCTTCTCTATTGATGCAAGTCATCTTATTTTTCTCTGTGTGAACCAGGACCACAAAACCAGCCATAATGGAAATACATTTATACATGATCTGGAAGTTGAATAAATAAGCTGTTCATTGATGTGTGGTTTGTTTAGATACAATAATATTTGACCGAGATACTATTTGAAAATCTGGAAGCTGAGGTTGCAAAAAATCCAAATATTGAGAAATTTAAAATTTTCCAAATGAAGTCATTAGCAACTGCATCCACAAAAACATAAAGTCCTTACAGTAGGACATTTCCAAAATATCTTCATGAAACATAATAATTACATAATATCTTAAAGGTGCAGTGTGTAAATTTTAGCAGCATCTAGTGATGAGATTGCAAATTGCAACCAACGGCTTAGTCCACTGCTCACCCCTCGCTTTTGAAACACATCTACGGTAGCCGGCACCGGACAAACATGTCATAGTTGGAGACAACTTAGTCTTTTAAGGACTTCTGTAGAAAAATGGCGGCACAAAATGGCGACTTCCATGTACAGTAAGAGGACCCTCTGTGTATAAAAAGGTCTCGTTCTAAGGTAATAAACACATAACGGTTTATTATGAAAGGTCTTTATACACCCCTGATAATATAGTTTTGTATATTATTTTGCATTTCTGTCAAGAGATCCTTCTAAAAATTACACACTGCACCTTTAATAATTTTTGACATTTTGACATAAAGGAAAAATTTATAATTTTGAGCGTTTTAATGTATTTTTGGCTTTAGCTACAAATAAACCTGTGCGACTTAAGACTGTTTTTGTGGTCCAGGGCCACATATGTGCTCTTAATATAGCACACCTCTACCTCATTCACACAGACCTCTGGTCCCAGAAAATACCCGTAAAATTGCCAGACAAGCGTCTGTGTGAACAAAAACTCGTTCCGTTAATCTTCTGGGATCGTTGCCAGAAAGAGGACCTAGTAAGATACGCAGGTAACCCTCTGTGTGAACAAGAATGCCGTAAAGGGCGTGTCGAAGTGAGGACGCGCGCGTCATCATCACAACACAAGTTATGGTTCAGCTCATAACAACTAGAGATAACATGCATATAAAAATTCACCACGAGAAATGTTGCAAACTAGATTGAAGCAGTTATCAGGAAATGATATATGAGACGCATAAACAATGACGCACGTGCCATAGTGAGGACGCGCGTGTCATGGCAACATGAAGTTGGTTCAACTCTTTAAAATGAGGGATTTACAACATTCACTACGAGAAATGTCAGCATACTAGACTGAAGCAGATATCAGGTAAGTTAGCTCGTCACTTACTGCGTTGAAACGGAGATCATTCAGCAGCATAAAAGAATATCGCGTCACGTGCTCATTTGAGCTATAATAAACGAAAATACCCGCATGTCATCCCAACAAGATATATTGTTCAGCTCCTCAAAATGCGGGTTTTAAATGCATATAAACAATCACGATGAGAAATGTCTGAAAACTGTATCAAAGCAGAAATCAGGGAGCTTGTCAAATATCCACTCTGAAGCTGAGATCATTCACAAGCATAGAACTGTGCATTCACGCGCTACTTTGTAGTCTTATCATAAACAAAAATGCACGCGAGTTGTTTCTGGAGAGAGAAATACCGTAATATATATGCAAACTTCAGACGCTGCGTGGAAGAGAGGGCGGGACTTTCAACATGTCACGTGTCTTTCCGGGACCATCAGATGCCGTGTAATCTTGGCAGTGTGAACGAACAAAAACTCTAACTATTCCGGAAAAATCCAGGTTGCATTTTACGTGTATTTTACGGAATTTCTGTGTGAAAAGGGCTATATTGTACTTATGTAGTCAAAAAACCTTAAAGGGACACTCCACTTTTTTAAAAAAATATTTTCATTTTCCAGCTTCCCTAGAGTTAAACATTTGATTTTTACCATTTTGGAATCCATT
Source organism: Misgurnus anguillicaudatus (assembly GCF_027580225.2). NCBI lineage: Eukaryota > Metazoa > Chordata > Actinopteri > Cypriniformes > Cobitidae > Misgurnus > Misgurnus anguillicaudatus. The sequence continues at coordinate 25,919,500 of NC_073353.2, forward strand.
TATCTGATCTCCGGGTCTGGCGGTACCACTTTTAGCATAGCTTAGCACAATCCATTGAATCTGATTAGACCATTAGCATCACGCTCAAAAATAACCAAAGAGTCATGATATTTTTCCTATTTAAAACTTGACTCTTCTGTAGCCGCGGTGAAGCCCAAGTGAGTATACTTTGCAGTCCATATACTCTGAAGTCCATATACTTTGAAAGCTATGTGGACACATGCGGGCGCAAACTGGACGCGGAAAAAAGTATACAAAGCCCTTCAGACAGCCATGTGTACATAAACCTTTTGTATTTTGTCCCTTAATATTTGTAACCTGCAACATTGTCCTTAACTTAAATCTTAAAAATGTATATTGACTGTAAAGCTGTTGTTAGTAATTAATAGTTTAATATTTATAGCTTATTTTCATTCAATCTTCCAAATCAAAATGAAAACCAAATAACAACACAACTTCTTCGGGTCTTGTCACAGAGACTTTTAATTTAAAATCACACAATATTTGTAAATTGCTGCAATTTCATTTTTACAAAATATATTAAGCATAGTATTTGTGCATGTATCTTTACATAATTTAAATAACTTTATTATAATACTTAAATATTTGGAAAATCACAGTCACAAACACATAATACGGTTACATTCACTGTCTCGTCATAATATTTGCAAGTGTCTGTGTGTTGTAAACGGTGAGCCCACTCTAACACAACACAAGATAACAGCGGCCTTTACAAACAAACATAAAATCCATGAGAGCATGGTGGCCAAACAAGAGACGCTGACATAAAAACAAACAAACAAGGGGAATTGTATGGCTTTGGCTAACTATGTTCAGGGGTCTCATTTATAAAGCGTGCGTACGCACAAAACAGGGCTGGAAACGTGTTTACGCCAGTTCCCATGCAAAGGTTGTGATGGGAGAACAGGCTTGAAGGGTGGGATCTGAGGATGATTAATGTACGCACACTTGCAGGTGATCATTCGATCGATTAATAAAGGGAACATTGCTTTGTTTTATAAGTCTTCATATTTTTTGGCTTTTGTGTCTACGTAGACTTTTAATAAGGATCCTACGCACAGTTTTATAAATGAGACCCCAGGTCTCCAACAATTACAGATTATAAGACTCTTACATTTAACTTCCTGAGGACACATCAGCTGCATCTTTCATAATGTGTGATGTTTATCATTAACATCATAAATCTTTCAACACAGTACAGTACGTCTAAAACAGGTGTTTGTCTTAAAAATAGGCAAAAGGTGGCTAAGATCAGTAATGTGATGCAGGTGCTTTAAGCAGCATAGAACCATCAACCGGAAGATAATAAAAAAGGCTTACGGCATCTGAAAGCAAATACAAAAGGTGTTTTTGAAGTCTTGGGCTGCTCTCTCTCTGCATAAATTCCTGTTTTGTTTCAGATATCAATGAGGTCATCGCCACTTTCATCACTTTCCACCGTGAGTTGACGAGTCCACCACTTTTTGACTTCGGATCCTGAGGAGGCTTCATCAGATACGAGGTTCATCTTACACACCATAGACTTAACACTCGTGCGCCCTGCGGGAGCAATACAAGGCGCTATTACACGTGTCACATGCAAACCATGTTATACCCACACACACTCACATTGATGTGCAGAATACTTATTGGCGATTTCAAGATGCCGAGCAAGCAATCCGGAAAAATCTTTATTATATACCACAATGCTGTTTGTTATACAGGTGGTCTTTATAATCTCAGTACACAAACATGTCTCCCATTTTGTTGCATTGTGACCTTTTTTTTTATTTGTCAATTGCACACGTGAATTCAGTGCTGACCTGCAGGTAGTCGCCACTGTCCCAGTTTTCTCTGGGGTCGGTCAGCAGAGTCCTGTCGGTAACCACTGCGGTCTGACAGGGTGGGGCTCAGAAGGGTTTGCAGGCCGCTGTTCTGCTGGATCAAAATCATTTCATTACCATTAAGGATGAAGTCTTGATGTTTAAAACAATAGAGAATAAGAAGAAGGTACCTCTGGCTGGGTGGGATTGTCCTGGTTTGGATTGTTAGTGTCCTCACTGGGGAGGGTGGTCTCGATGCTGGGAGGGTTAAGCAGGCGCCGGAGATCCTGCTGTTGGCTTTCTCTGAGACTGAGAATGATGCTACATGACTGCTGCTGTTTCTGAAGGAGGAAATGGCTGTTTAGTTGCATATATTGTTTTTTTTAGCTTGCACAATAACAATAATAGTAAATGGATTAAATTAAATTGCATATTACACAGGATCATACTGATCCATGTATGTGTGTGGACTCACGGCTCGTATGCGTTTCAGGCACTTCTTCAACCACATGCGAATGGTTTGTTTGGCTACCTCCTCCTCTATAGTGTACTCAAGCTGCTCGCGAGCCAACAGCTCCTCAAGCTGAAGACTCTTGCGGATATCGACAGAGCGATATGACAGCATGCTGAAACACATGGTGAGGAAGTCTGGTGAGTTACTGTACTGTATGTCTTCATAATTTTGGGGTTTTAATGCTGTAAAGCTGTTGCTTAGTTTAACTCATTCCCTGCCAGCCATTTTTTTAAAAAGTTGCCCGCCAGCATTTTTGTGTTTTTTACAAAAGTTTCACAAAATGCCTTCCAGGAAAATATTCAAAAAATATATAAACATACAAATATATCAAATGAAAGAACAGATCCTTTGCTTTCAAACAAACAAAACACAAACAAAACGGGGGGGGGGGGGGGCGTTTCATCCTATCTATATTTTTTTCTTTGCTTATGAACTCTTAAATATGGGTATTTTTCTTTGAAAATAATTTTTTTTAGCAAAAAGCTAAAATAATTGCATTGAGATAACTCGTCAATGGCGGAGAACGCCTTAAATAGAGGTCTTGAGTGGTGTAAAAGTGCAACAAACATTATTTTAATTATAAAAAGTAGGAAATTAGAGAATATAAAAAAGTCATTTCTAACCTCAGTACGTCATGGAAGGTGACATCTCCTCCATTGTGCAGACGCTCCATCTCGTAACACATGTGTTTGAAGAGAAGCTTGTCTTTGTCCAGGTCAACTTCCAGACGTCCCCTCAGCAGGCGCAGCAGAAACTTCACCCGAGAGGTGGGAATCACTCCCTGTATAAAAGTCGATTTTGTGGTTTTCAAAACAATAGCAGCAAAACCTGATCAAAGATTTGTGGAGGACGCAATCCTAGAATGCACCACATTTAACTTGTTCATTGAGGGAAAACACCACCATTTTTTTTATATTTTGCTATGTTCTTGCCTCAACTTAGACAAATGAATACATACCTTTTTTTAGTGCTTGCACTTGGTCTTTGTGCAGCACGTTGTGAGTGTGTTGGCGTTTGGCCTGGTCCCGTTCGTTCTTTGGGATCCAGACGGGGATGGGGTTGGGGGCCACCGGGCGCTTCCGTGTTTTCCCTATTTGGAGACTGTTGCATGACACGGGTACGTATGGTGGCACAGAATAAAACGTGGCGATTTTTGATCAGATCAAAGGTGAGAACTGTATTGTGTGGCGGAGGAGCGCTGGGATTGCACCACTTTGACCTTGGGCGCAATAATATTTAGAGAAGTTTGAGTGAGAGGGGGAGAGTCAGGAGTGATGATGTTACTGCGCGCTGAGGTCGAAGTGCGGCAAACCAAGTGCTCTTCTACCACACAACACAATTCTCATTTTTACCAGCCCAAAAATTCGCCACGTTTTATTTTGTGCCACCATACTTACCTGTGTAACTACTCATGTAACAGTCTCTAAATAGGGAAAACATGGAAGTGTCCGGTGGCCTCAAAATTCATCCCCCTTTGGATCCCAAAGAATGAATTAGGCCAGGCTAAATGCCAACACATTCACAAAAACAAAAAGATAGGTATTTATTAATTTGTCTAATTTGAGGTTGGAACATAGTAAAATATTCAAACGAGGTGGTGTTTTCCTTTAAAATAAAAATTTGTGTGTTAAGCGTTTACGCATGCTTATTCACGAGTGTAATCAAATATGATAATAAACCATATTTAGCATGTTGTCCGAGGCGAGGGCTCAGAATATGAGCCTTAACCCAGAGCACTCTGCCCTCCTTAACTGGGACAGATATACCAGCTGACAGTGAGGGGATGGGGTGGAGGGATGCTGAAAAAAACATCACAGGACAGAGGTGAGAGACAGCTATAGAGTGCCACAGGGATGACATATTTTTGTAGGCCAACCCCGAAAAATAGCCATTCATTTTTCCCATAGACTTTGTTTAACAAAAGTTTATGACACTTAAACGTTTTGTCCAACAAGATAATCTTCACAGATAAACACAACTATTATAAACGTTTGAAGTACACATTTTTATAGTAAATGCAAATTTATAGATTTCAAAATTCATAAAAGTATAAGTGTCATAAACTTTTGTCAAACACAGATTAAATTTTTTTCTGGTAATCTAAAAATCTATGGGGAAAATGAACGGGCTTTTTACCAAGGGAACCAGTGTCCCGCTAACTTCCAGGGTTGGTCCACAAAAACATGTCATCCCTGCGGCACTCTGTATGGAGACCTCTTTGCGCTGATTGGTTGGATTACATGACCATGCTCCTCCTGAACTTATGCTGTGCCCGAAACCGCCTACTTCCATACTATATTCATAGGCTGGGTTTGAAAACTCTAAATTGCTGCATTCTGCGGCAGCTTTCCAAGGCAGGAAGGCATCAAGGCATGTCCGAATCCAATGTTAGGTTTACTTCCTGACTCCTGAGATCTTGTCCCACAATCCTATGCGTGCACTGAAAAAACTAACTTTTTGGTTTAGTAATATTTATTAGATTCACTCTCATAATTTCTACATAATAATATTAACATTTATTGAGAACTAGATTTTCCTAATTAAAATGATGATAAATACACAATTAATTAATGTAAAAAATGAACTGTGTGGGAATAGTAAGTCTTATTAGATATTTTCTTGTATTATTTAAGTTTTATAGTCACTGCACATAGTCCTCGAATAATTAAGTAAATTTTAATCAAAAACTTTAGCAGATTCAAGTAAAAAATCTTAGTTCATTTTATTTAAAAATATTAAATCCATTAAACTAAAAAAATCTAAGTAAAATTTACTTACATTTATTTGCACATGTTGTAAGGAATACCCACAATTTTTGCGCCTGAATATTTTTATTTTTTAAGCTTTATCACAGAATAAGAACTGATAAGAACTTTACCTACGCTAATTGGGTTTTGTTTTTCTTTCTTCATGTCTCGTCCTTGTCTCCGAGGACACTGAGACAAACAGACCCAGTTCCGGTAAATGTGAAAGTCGGCACACCTCTGACTCACCGGCAGACCGTCAACGTGATGCCCAGCTGATGCATGACCAACGACCACCAGCAGAACCCGCTTTACCTCCGCCTAATCTCCTTAATCGTTTCAATGTATATATAAATATATCTCCCCAGGGTTTTTCCCTCCTTAGACTTTTTTTTACTTCCCCGGGTGAGCCTGGGGTTTTTTTCTCCTAGGGGGTTTTTCAACCCGGGGAGGCAGCCTTCTTGGGCTTAACTTAGCACCCTCTTCTTTACGTTACATGAGCAATACGCACGCTTATAATGTTGATTCATAGCCGCAGCAAATTTAGCTGCTTTTGCTATCGTGTATTATGTTGTGCTATCTGTCATTTTTCTATGCTTTCCACTGCTTCTATTATTGTAAAGCTGCTTTGAAACAATCACAAATTGTGAAAAGCGCTATATGAATAAAATTGAATTGAATTGAATTGAAAACTACTTAAATATTTGTTAGCAAAATGTCATAAAGGTTTAAGCTATTATATTATTGATGTTGTTTTGTTGTAAATAATAATTTTGTGAAGTCACCGTTCAGGTGATCAGTGTTTCTTTACATGAACCCTGTTCAGAACATTGTATTGTAATTCTCTCCACAGTGCTGATAATGCATGTCAGAAACACAGTTTGTGTGCGTTTCTTGTCCGAACAGAAAATATGATTTATTTAATATTATTAGGACAGCAATGCTTCAATTAAAAAAAAAACGAATAGACTTTACCTAAACGATTAAAATAAATCTAACTTCTAAATAAAATAATTAAGTAGCATTTAATTAATTATTTAACATATGTTTTATCATGCAATTTTAAGTAAATTTTATTTGATTTTAGTAGGTAAGTTTTACTTATAAAAAGCAGTAAATTTTACTAAAAAAAAAGTTTGTGCAATTTGTTACGAGGATTTTTTTTAGGATTTTTTAAAGTAAATTTTACATGATGTTTTTTTTCAGTGTGTGCACACATGGGGAATGTGATTGAATGAGCCTGGTCGAGTTCAAATAAATAAAATGGCAGCCGAGAAAGTGGCTGGAGCACAAATTTAGTGTAAATAAATGTAAGTTTTCACTTTTTACACATTTTAATTGCATTTCTAGCGAGAAATTAGTTTAGTAGTTTTCAAATATGTGATTAGTTATCACAAAGGCACTCTCTATTTATATTTCAAACACGCTGCCTTTTGAAGTGTGTCTGAAAGCATTTCTCTTCATGCATCCGAAGTCATTGCCTCTTGAGGCAGTGAGGCAACAAGTCAGCTGCCTAAGTTTTCGGACGCAGCCATAGTATTCCAAAACAGAAAGCGAAAAGTACCCGGATGAGCTACTATTTCTGGTTAGATTTTGAAGTGTGCACACAAGGGACACTTCACTATCCCGTGATGCCCCGGAAGAGGAGTTATCCAATGAAGAAGAAGAGACGTCGTCATATTAGGAAAAGGTGGAAAGTGGCGATTCGACTGGATTCGCGCTGGTATGACATGACGTGATGACGACGTATGTCACGTGATGTATCAACATGGCGGATGTAGTATGTCCGAATCTCATTCATACTACCAGGATTCATACTATACAGTACCTACTGTTTTAACGGTCAGTAAGTAGTTACTTCATCTCATTCAGTACATGCAGTTTCATACTCAGCCTGAGTTAAATAAACTTAATTTAAAATCTCACATTGTTCTCTATTAGACTCTCCAGTGTGCATCAAGCCATCAAGACAGAGTGCTGCTTATGTAGGAAGCACAACAGTTAGGATGTTGCCTTAAAAAAAGCCAGTGGACAGATATGGCTAAGTTTTAAGCTCACGTGTCTTAATACTGACACGGTCCTTCCTGTGCTCATCTGTCACTCACAGTCCTCAAGTGTTTCTAGCTGATCCCAGCACTGCTGGTTGATTCATTAAAGCCAAAAAATGACCGGCGTGCCTCATTTCACCCACATACACGAGCCTACATTACCGGTCCTAGGGAGGGAGGTCAAATCTGCACGTACTTCTCTCGGCTGCTCTCAATAAGGCTGTTTCTGCCTAATGAAGATGACGGCTCAACACCTCTCGCTATCTGTGACAGGCAGTAATAACCTCCAATTACTCTGGAGGTGAGAATGTCGATGCGTGTGATTCGTTCATTTGCGGTTTCAGAGCTTGCCGCGGCGAGCGTGCGCGGGTATTAACTCAAAAATCATCCCCGCTGACAGCCGCTGATCACGGGCACGTCTCCCTCCTCCTCCTCACCTCCCGCTTGTCATCCACCATGTTCCAAATGATCTGAAAGTGACGCAGGTCGTTGTAGCTTAGCAACTGGTCCTCCTCGGTGGAATAGAACAAAGAGAAGTTCTCCACAATGATAGCTGAGGGGGAGATTAAAAGATGAGTTTGGTTAGGCATCAGCTAGGCTCTCAACACTCGGTTAGGCACATATAAGATGTGAAGCATGTTATACACAAGTATGCAAACCTAGATGATAGTGTTTGCTTGTAATGGATCAGTTTAATTGGGTGTACACACCAAATGCAAATTCAGCGATTTGGCGAGTAGATTACATATAAAGTCAACACAAAGATGTGAACAGATGCAAACTCACGTGGGGCAATGACACAAAAACACGTTATTCGCCTCAAACACAGCATTCCTCAATCTAAATTACTTAACTTTGTGTAATGCGAATTTTTCGCTCGAGTTGAATATTTTCACGGCAATCACATTGCCCAATTCGCTTCGCCCCTTATGAGACCGCATCTATTTGCGTCTTTAAATTGACTTTGTAATCTACTCGTGTAAATCGCTGAATTCACATTCAGCCTGATCTCACAAATTTCCGTGGTATAGTCACAGAATATTTTGCTCATTTATCCGTGTCATTGTAACGGATCTCCGGATTTTTCCATGTCCGTACCACAGACTTTCTTTTCCGTGTCTGTTTCACGTATTGGTTACTTAATTTATTTTCTTACAGTTGTGGCTTGGGTTACATAACTAAGGCCTAGTCCTGGATTAATCTAAACCTTAAACCGCCCCATAACATGTTGGCATAAAATTATTCTCACTCATTGATATTCAATAGTGACCAGAGCTGGGCTGAAACGCTGAAGTGTTTCACAGGGAGAAATCTCAATTACTATTCTGGAAAAAGTGATAATACAAATGCAAGGATGTCAGCAGGAAGAATGAACAGCGATATTGTATCTTATGAGCTACTTTGGTTAGCGTCTAGAGGAGGAAATGAGATGCCCCTCTGGGAAATGAAACAGGATATTGTGTCGGCGGTCAGGGGGACGTGAAGCTTACCCACGAGCAGGTTGAGCATGATGTAAGCGATGATGACATAAAAGGAGCAGAAGTAGATGAGGGCGCCGGCATAATTGCCGCAGTCCGTCTCCCAATAACGGTGTTTGTCTGGGGTGCAGAACGGAGGTTGCACCTGGGGATCACAGCCGGATAAACAAGCGTACTCAACAACACATGGGGCTTAGATACACTGTGAGTGATTTACAGATATTAAATAGCAGCTGATGCGTTTTGTTTACACAAATGATATATGCGATTGCTTTGATGCATTTATTTGAATTTCCAAAGTGAACGTTTCTTACCATGCAGTCGTGCATGATCTTATTCCAGTCTTCACCCGTGACTATTCGAAACAGTACGGTGATGGCTTTCCCCGCAGTGGAGAAGTTTGCGTGCCTGTCGGCGAAAGAGGAACAGGTATGGGCTCATGCAGAGCAACTTCCTCTCATGCTGACAGCTGTACCTGAAAATTGATTTTCCCAAATGCAAGTGGCGCACTGTAGCAAAACGTTTAGACAACACCAATTATATCAACGCTACGGGGAGCTGGAAGCGTGTAACAAATCTCGCTTCTGGTATGGAGACACAGTCCAATCATCGCCTTCGCGTGTCACAAAGCATCTCACCTGTTAAGGTTCTCGCCGTATTTGACGGTGCCGAAGAGGACCACGCCAGCGAAAGCGTAGCACAGCAACAGCAAGAACATGCCGACGATAATAAAGAAACTCTTGTACATGCTGACCACCACGGTTAGCAAAAGCATCTTTAGTGTCACCTGTAAAAACAACGTGATGAAGAAAACATTGTGACATTAGCAAGATAAATCTAAAAAAACTGTAGCTTGCTTGCTGTTGCAAGAGTATATTGGCACCCATCAGCATGATATTACTAGCATGGCAGTAATTACTTCATTGCAGAATGTGCTTCTATCTTAAACAAGCCAACTTATATTTTTAATAAATAACAACATATGGATGTATTAGCATAATAGTGTATGCATACTTACATGCTTTCCACATATGGTGAAAAACCTGAATACTATAACACAAGTGCCCATCATGTACGTGTAAGCGTTCTATAGATAAAAAGTGGCAAAAAGATCATTTAAGCAATGAATCATCACAGTTATATATGATTTGCATTAGAAAAGACCATATTAAAAACAATTTTTTTATTTAAGTACTTGTAATGCAAAGTGCAGAATGATCCATATGAGCCCCAGAGAGGTGACAAGCAGGTCGTATCTGTTTCTTCTGCTCTGCCAGTATCCAGCTGGTGACATAGCTATGAGCTTCATAGTCACCTACCATAAAACATTAATTGTCATCACTATTACAATAAAATTACTGTATGTACGATATTTACATGTGTGGTCTCGTTTACATTTAAAACTAATTTGCATGACTGTAGAAAATCCTTCGCAAGATAATATGAGGGTTTAAAATGTTTACCTCCAGGACAAAAATAATAGTGAAAACCACAGACATGGTAGCCAAGGGAACGGTAACTTCGTCATCAACATCCCACTGAAATACATAACATATACACAAAATGTAATTTCAGTGCTTAAATACAACATAAATAATGTTAGTTTATGTACTGTAACCCCTCCTTACTTTAACAGACAGAAGAACAGATTGAGCTAACACCAGCACCGCGATACCTCGCTTGAAAAAAGGGTGTTGGGTGATGTCGTACATTTTGGCACGGAAACCAGCATTTTCTGGACGTGTAAAAAGAACATACAGTAAGAGCTTTGAAAATGATCCTTGTTATACTAAAACAAATGTTTTTGTAAAACTTTCCCGTCATTCAGGGCCGGCCGGAGGCATAAGCAAACTAACCGGGGCCCCCCAATCGTTTTTTTTTTTTAAAATTAAATAAATTAAAAAAGTAATATTAAAGAATACGAAATGATTCATTCAAGACAAGAAAATTCTGATTTGCAGACAACTGTTGTGTGTCTGCAGTGCTAGCGTTTGAATCATGCACAATATAAACTCCTCGCGTGCATTGACAATTTGCGCCGGCGCGCAGGGCGCATCACTGAGACGCGTTTCAGAAGGCAAGCAAACATAAAATCTTTCTGTTCTTGACAGGGCACATACAAACAAAATGATCTCCACAGTACTCTTTTTCTAATAAAAAATTATTTATATCTTAGGTTTATGTATAGATTAGGCAGAAACCAGCTCCGTGCTTCTCTTAAAGAGACAGTAACCTCAATTAACCTCCTTAAGTGTCATTGATGTTAATCAAACAATTCAAGACAACGAGAAAATCACTTCTGCAGCTTTAAAAAAATATATAATTATATAATTATAATTAATGCTAATTTCAGCCCTTACCTTAATGTGCAACTTTGTTCTTTTAATAAATGTTTGAAATTTCTTTATTTTTTAAATAAAAAATTGGTGGGAGGGGGGCCCCCAAGCAAATTCTGCTTAGGGCCCCCAAGAGGCTCGGGTCGGAACTGCCGTCATTTCTCTATACTTCACTCTTTCGTCCTTTACAGTCATTTCTGTATGCTCCATTATAGTCAGCCAAAGGACTCTGTGGAACAAAAATGTGTTCCAACTATCTATTTAATGCATTTAATAAGAGCTTTACCCTTGATGTTGCTTTGAAGGCTGCCATATCATCTCTTAACAGTCTTTTAACTAAAGGTCTAAATTAAATTCATCATGCACTACAATTGCAAGTGAATTTCAAAGCTGCAGAGTGCAGACGGCTTATTTGAAGCTGGTTTCAATGGAGAATTGATGTGGTTACTGAGCCTTATGCTGACTAATGCATTGATTTCTCTGTTAGTCCAGAGTGCATTTTAAAAATTACTTTCTTAGTATTTTTGTCTAGTTTTCAGCACAAATATAAAAAATTCTTAGGTCAAGATTATTTTCTTGATGAGCAAAAGGACCAAAGAAAATAAGTCTAGTTTTTAGACCAAAAATATCAAATTTACGTGATTTTGTGCATAAAATAAAACAAGCAAAAAAAAAAATCTGCCAATAGAGTAAGCAAAAAATCTTGAACATTTTTCCTAAAAACTAGACTTATTTTCTTGGGTCATTTTGCTCATCAAGAAAAAGCATCTTAATTTAGGAATTTTTAGATATTTTTACTGAAAACAAGACAAAAACACTAAGAATTTTTTTTCTTGAAAATTAATTTTTTGCAGTGTATATAGTAAACATTTTACACAGTAACGTTAGCTTAGTGTAGTTTTTGATACGCTTTAGCTATAATTTGAACTAAGGTAATCTACTTCTTGTTTATTCTGCTTGTTATCAGAAATAAGCTACTCTAAAATTACTGTTTTTATTGAGTCTTTGCAGAAGTTTACCAGAAGTTACGTTTAATCCACCAAAGTCGTTTGTTTATTTTTGTTATTGCTGGAACCATCTATATAACTATAGAAGATTTTGAGAGTGCTCCTCTCTATTCAATATATGGATGATATTTATGTTTCACAGTTGTGTAACAAGCAAAAAACATAGGAGCTAAAAACCATTATTCACATTCATGTCTGAGGTAAATATAATTTGGGAGGTTGCATAACCTGCAGTCTGGCCAACAATCTGTTTTTTTTTGTTTGAACACAATTACATTTCAGTTATCAGTATTGGAGCATATTGCTAATGATTCAAACGCATGGGCTAAGCCCATTATTTGCAAAGCTAGCGTGGCAGAACAACTCTTGTAATTTACAAAGAACTAATGCATGTTTTTCTATTGCTTAAAATGATCTCTGAACAATTCAGACACAAGTAATGGCTAGAAAACGTGAAAATCTGTCCATTGCAGACATTGGAGTTAAATGCATATCAAAAATGTAGTCTGTCTGTCAATACATTACAGTATTTCTTGTTTCTAATTACCACACAATATATGACTGCATAATAGTCTATGATAATGAAGTTGAATTTTCCTGCTGCTATGAAACATGAGGTGTGTTTCCAAGCGAGTCGAAAACAGTCAAACACACAAAACATACAGTCATTTGTCACAGCCGATCTACAGGAGATCTATAGAATCTATAGTCACACATGGCACCCACAGTCATATGCAAACTTCACACTCGAAAGTGAAAAGGTTTCATCGAGTGTGTGATTGCCTCGTGGGAGTACCCATTGATGAATGCTTAAATTTAGGTTGTTCTATACTACAGCAGAGGGGAGCTGATTAAATCCTCCTGAAAGCACATGCAGAGTAGGGACGGCTCATTAGCCGGGATAGAGAGAGAGAGAGAGAGAGAGACTCAGATGAAGTGAGCTCTTGCAAAGTTTAACTGCACCACTGTGATGTTGCTTTTGTACCCAATTACCATTTAAACCTTGTTTTGAGAATACAGTAAAGGCTTGGACTACTGTACCAATACCATGATCTGGTATATTACCATGATCAGGACTATACAGTCACTATTTTATTTTAAATCATTACTGCAATGTGTGTGGATAAGGCAAAATCTATAATACACTTAATTTACGTGGAAAACATGGTACGCATGCACTGACGCAAATGACAATGCTTTTAAAATATGCCATTACAGTGGTGCATTTAAAATTTGAGTGTGCCATGTACACACCAATAGGGCTGTTTCTTCTTCTAAAAAAAAAATTATAATTTCAAGATAGTACATGCTTTACAGAGAGCAATGAAATGAAAATGGGCACAGAGCAACCTTTTGCAGGTGCACAAATAAACATTGATACCGCAACCTTTTAGCTGTTTTCCTGTAGCTCAGTTGGTAAAGCATTGCATTAACAGGGCAAAAGGTTGAAAATACGATTCTCAGGCAACACACAAGCTGATGAAAAATGTAAGTCGCTTTGGATAAAAGCGTCTGCCAAATGCATAAATGTAAATGTTATGTAAATGTAAGATCTCCTGTGAGCACTGACCTGGACGTGGGGGGAGATGGAGGGGCTGTGCAATCTTCAGTCGACTTTTTAAATCTTCCCATCTCCTCTGATCTACAGTCAGAAGAGCTGTACCCTGAAAAAACCATCAAACAAAAATGACTAACAAATGTACTCTAAAAAATGCTGGTAAATATTAGACAGAACACAACAAGTTGTTTTAATCAACTGCTGGGTTATAACAACCCATGGTTGGGTAACAACAACCAGCACTAACCCAGCATTGTGTTCTGTCCAATATTTACCCAGCATGGGTAAAAAAAACAAAAATTTTATGTGGATCCACTCAAAGTTGACAAAAAGAAAAAGAATGCCACACCTTATTTTCATTGAAGTTGGCTATTACAACACCAACGAAAAGCGTCAGCCCAATCATACAGCCCAGGAACACGAAAACATGGATGTAGATGCCGTGAATCTGTTTCAAGATAATAAAAATAATAATCAAATATATCACAGCATTCATAATTAATAAGTGCACTACATACATTAGGTGTAATAGAGTAACTTACCGGTCCTACTCTGTGTATGATGACGTCTCTCACCTCCACCCAACCCTTTAGCGAAAGCACCTCAAAAAGAGCCAGCATGGCGTTGCCCACATTATCGAAATTGAAGTTACGAGGATTTGCCCTAGAAACAGTACCACAAAGACTGTTTTGCATTTTTCTTTGTGGATTTTTTAAAAGAAAAGCTCATATAAATAGTAAAATTATACTTTGGGTTCTCAACCAATTAGAGTAAACCTTTGTCTATGCATTTAAAGTAGGGCTGGGCAAAAAAAAAATAGATTTTTCGATTAATCGTTTTTTCTATGGTTGGTTCAAAATCGATTCTCACAGGCTACAAATCAATTTTTTCCCATTTTATTTTCGCAAACATTGAACATAAGATTAACGTTAATCTAATTACGTCTCCCACTAGATGTCAACCTTTTTTTTTGCCTTGCGCAATGTTACCAAGAAGCGAGAGGCGTGCCTGTCATTCATTTATTCTATATAATCTATATTCATTGAGTTGAGTCGAGAATCGGGTATAAAATCAAAAATCAGATTGAGAATAGAAATCGGATCAATTTGATAGTGAATAGAAATCGAATCGATCTGGAACATCTTAATCGATACCCAGCCCTAATTTAAAGGTCACGTTCATCCTGATCCCATTTTTTTTTACCCTAGTTAGTGTGTGATGTTGCTATAATAGCATAAATAATATCTGTAAAATGCTAAAGCTGAAAGTTCACTGCCAGGCGATTATTTTCTTTAACAGAATTTGCCTTTTAAAGCCTACAGCGAACGGCCGGTTTGGACTAAAGCCCTTTACTTCCTGCTTTAATGACGTCCCTAGAACAGTTTTTTGACTAAACTCCGCCCACATGAATACGTCAGTCGCCAGCTAAGCTAACGGCAAGCTAAGTTGCTACTGAATCACAACACATAAATAAGCTACACAATCAGAACTCGTTACGTATTTCTGAAGGAGGGACTTCATTAAACAAAAAAGACATCAGCCCGTTTTGAGGACAGTGAAAACAGCGGTATGCAGATAAGTAAATTGTGTGAAAAATACCACAATTTTTTACACGTGAAACATGAACAAATGTTATATAGCGCAGTGTAAACACAATCAAAGCTTCAAAAACACAGAAAGAACGGGACCTTTAAAAGTGCCAAAGACATTTTTCTTCTCCCTGTGCTGTAATGCAGAAAAAAATATTCATCCTTTTATCCCTGAATATTAACTATCAAAGGGTGGCTTTAAAAGTGACTTTTACAAAATGGCTTTTCTAAAAAGTGACTGTTAGCTAAGCTCCTGAATTTCTAAAATTGCGTTCGAAACACAGATACATACTGACAAGGACAAAATAACAATTTCAGCTGTTCGCTTTACAATCGCAGGTATAAAATAAACCCAACTATCATAGTGTCTGCCTGCATGTGTTAGACTGGAAACAAGCTGCTCTTTGGGCTAAACACGAATAAAATTGCTAGAGGATCAAACGTCTTGTTTCTGCCCTGTAACCACGCGAAGCACTCAATGAGCACTTAAAGAATGACAACCTTTATCTCTCTTTCTCTGTTATATAGACCCAGTAGAATCACCGCCCACTGTGTAAGATGCACATGTGTCTTGTGTTGGTCTTCATCATTTACTCAAAGTCTCACAAATAATTTGCCTTTGTGTTACTGTGCATCTCTAGAGCAATGTGTGGGTGTGTGATTGTGTTTTTGTTGTGTTTATGCCTGGGGGGAGATACTGTATATCAGCCCCCTACTCAGTACTGTAAGTGCACTGCAACATGAGAAAAGCCATATGAAAGCTGATGAAAACATGCTGATGTTTATGTGATGGAAACATTCATCATACTGATTCAGACTGTCACAGATTTGATGTTACTACAGCGATTCTTCAGTAATGAAAGCATGATAGAATTTGGTTTGTCTATTTAACTATTCAGTGCTTTTGAATTATTTAATTCAATTCAATTTTATTTATATAGCGCTTTTCACAATTTTGTAATTGTATCAAAGCATCTTTACATTAACAGAAGCAGTGAAAAGCACAGAAAATCGACAGATAGCACAACTAATACACAATAGCACAAGCAGCTAAATTTGCTGGGGCTATAAATCAACATTAAAGCGAATGTATTACTAATGTAACGTATAGAAGTTAAGCCCAAGAAGGCTGCCTCCCCGGGTTGAAAAACCCCCTAGGAGAAAAAAACACGGATAAAAAAAGTCCTAGGAGGGAAAAACCCTAGGGATATATATATATATATATATATATATATATATATATATATATATATATATATATATATATATATATATATATATATTAGGGCTGTCAATAGATAAAAAAAATTAATCTAGATTAATCGCATGATTTCATGAGTTAACTGCGATTAATCGCACATTTTTATCCATTCTAAATTTACCCTAATTTAACACTTTTCAGGTTTTTAATATTCTAATCATATATACATATATAGATGCTTTATGCAAATGTATGTTAACAACAGCCTGTTTACATTTTAACAGAATCACCAGCCATTGTTTTGTATATGAATTTTCCTTTCAGAAGATTTTTCTTTCTCCATTTTTGTTTGCTGCTGCATCATTTGTGACCTGTGCTGGCAAGTTGAGTCGGAATTAGCAAATTTAAAAAAAAAATAGTTGTTCATATTTTGACATTATCTATTAAAACATAGAACAATGCATGATTTGTTGAAATATAACAAAATATGACAGAACTACACGTGTTTGAAGTTGAAAGAGTCAAATTATCACAAACATTTCCACATCCATACATTATATTACCACATCAATACCTTAAAATCACTGGTAAAACTAATAGATTTAGCACACACAAAGCAAAAACATTATCAATGTATGTTCAACTTTTTTTCCTTTTGTTTGATTGACATTGAGACAGACTGCTTAAAATCTAAGTGATCTAATATAATGTTACACATCAGATAGTTTTACCCAACAGTTAACCAAACATTTACTTAAAACATAACAGATTATAGAGCCTACCTGCGTGAATTCTTATCAAAACAGATATTTGTAAAACTGTAATTTTGTGTAGATGTCTATATATCCGGGTCGCGCACTCGCGCGTCTGTGTGCACGCGCTTCAGATATCAGTCAGTCAGCGTGAGGGGATCGCTTTTGAGTCTTGTCGCTCTTAATAACTCTTTAACATTAATCAGGTACCGAACTTTATCTCTCTTAATGACTCTTTTAACATCAAGCAAGTCCTGCAGTCTATTTTCTAAGTGATGCATAAAAGCGAAACCAAAATGAATTGAGACGCATTTTTGTATTATATTAAGCATTAGGAGGACGGTAACGTTACACCTCAGACGTATAAATAAAGATCATATCAGATGTCCAACGAGCATTTAGAGCATTGGATTTGGTAGACGATTTGCTTAATGTTCTTATTTCTATGAAAACCTTTTACTCATTTAGAGAGAGTCACATTTGTCTGCGTCTCTGTTCATTCAACTATGGGCTGGACCAAGGGTCAAACAGAAATTGCGCGTTGCGTTAATCTCCGTTAATAAAATTAGTGGCGTTAAAATGAATTTGCGTTTTGACAGCCCTAATATATATATATATATATATATATATAGATATATAGATATATGTATAGATATATAGATATTTATTCATTGATTCATGTTTATTTCTTTTGTTATTAAGTTAAAGTGTCAATGTTAAGAGAATATCAAATAGATATCGTAAATCTAGATTTTTTACATTTTCTAAAAAAATTGTGAATATGCTTATCTAGACAAAATTCAGTGATGGTTGCTATGGTGTTCTGAGTGGTTGCTAGTGACTAGCTACTGCATTTGGTCTACACGTTTTAGTATTTTGCTAAAGAGGGGGTGCTAAGGGCTTTTAGCTTGTTGCTAAGGCAGTTTAGATGGCATGGTGGATGGCAGTCTACAGTAGATAGATAGATAGCTGGTAAAAGTCAAAAGACCTCACTTATATAATATTCCGATTCATAAATATGTATGGGCTTGTTTTTTTTCTTTCAATGTAAGTCCAAGGAGAAATCATAGGTCTTGCAATATATATGGAAAAGTAATAGCAGACCTCTCCACAGCAAGTCATGCAATTTAAGGTCTCATTCATAGCTGTAGCACAAATTGTAAAGAGAATAATGTTTAAACGCCACATATAAGCAACAGTAATAATGGTGTAGTTTAAAGGGGACATATCATGAAAATCTGACTTTTCCATGTATACGTGCTATTATTGCTTGTATCAACCTAGAAAACATGAAAAATAAAACCCAGTAACTTGGTAAACCTTTCTCTGCAAGCATGTGAAAAAAGGTTATTGAAATTTGGCTCCCCTTGTGACGTCAGAAGGGGATAATACCATCCCTTAAACTGCACTGTCCAACCACGGCACTGCCATTTAGTGCAGAGTTCAGCTCATTTGCATTTAAAAGGGCACACCCAAAAACGGCACATTTTTGCTCACACCTACAAAGTGGCAATTTTAACATGCTATAATAAATTATCCTTATGATATTTTGAGCTAAAACTTCACATACGTACTCTAGAGACACCAAAGATTTATCTGACATCTTTAAAAAGTCTTGCGAAATGTCCCCTTTATTGTAGTTTTGTTTCTTACCAAACTCTCGGCACCCAGAATCCCGGTTTCTTCTCTCCCGGCCTGAGCTTTAGGTTCAGGTTCTTTGAGATGCTCACATTGATTCTGAAAATACCATGGCAGTCGTCCTAAAAAAGCCAATAAAGCACAAACTTTCAGTACAGTATAGAAAATGGCTCTCCACGCAGCTTGAGAAAGTGCAATAATTGCCTATTACCTTACTGGTGACTGTAGGATCGTTACATTTGGCGAGTTTGCCCGCGAAGAGTTGCACCCCAAAGGTTGCAAACACCAGCATTAGTGTCAGGAGAAGAATAGAGACCTGTTTAAGAAATCAATACTTCAGTCTAAAGCAAAATGGCTTTCCCACAAAATCTAGTCAGTGTATTGTTCTCATATACAGTAACGCTATTATACGCTCAGAGAAAAGTACCCAGAGGGAGCAGAGGTGTAATAAAGAAAGTCCAGTGTCTTCTGGAAAAATACTGCTGAGTAAATGCATAAAGCAGAACTTCTTACTGTGTACAGTACATATTATAAAAACTATGCAAACTTTTCATGCAAGATCTTAAAAAGATAAAATTTTTTATCTGTATGGGCAGTGCATCTACTATATTAGACCCAGTAGCAACCCTGCAACCATCTTTTGACACATAAAGAGGCCTTTTTGCCAGACTAAATGTCAGGGAAACAAAATAATTGACAGTAATGTATGATATGACCCTTTTAGAGATAAGTGTCGTAAAAGTTTAACTAAGGATTTATAATCAAACTGCCTAACATCTCTGGAGTCCTTAAACTGACTTGGAGATAGGAAAGTGTGCTCACCAGGAAGATCTCTTTAAAACCCTTGAGGACTTCCCGAACCACCTTCCTCATCTGGGGCACCAGTTTAAAGATGCGCAGCGGACGTAGACAACGCAGCATCATGAGGAGCTGGGCACCAGATTCAGGTGGTACATTGTTTGGCAGCCAGCATAGAAAGATCAGACTGACCTACAGCACGGGCAGGAAGATTAGTTTAAAGGGCAAAGCTCTTCATTAATCCCTAATATTGAAAATGATAACAAACACCACACAAATAAAGTGGTATTATTAATAATATTACTAAAAACTGCAATTCGGTACTTTTGCACCTGTACTTTTGTCTTGTTTTCAGCAAAAATATCAAAAACTCTTAAATTAAGATGTATTTTCTTGATGAGCATAATGACCTAGGAAAATAAGTCTAGTTTTTAGACAAAAAAATTATAAAAATTAAGCAAATTTGTGCTCAAAACAAACAAAAAAATCTGCCAATGGAATAAGAAAAATTTTCATGAAATAAGTGTTTCTTATTCCATTGGCAGACCACTTGCCCGCTCTAAGCACCAATTCACTTAAAGGTTATTTTTGGTCTATTAACTTAGACTTAACTAGATTATTGCAGTGCAAAAGTACTGAATTGCAGTTTTTAGTAATATTATTAATAATACCACTTTATATGGTTTGTTATTATTGTCAATATTAGGGATTAATGAAGAGCTTTGCCCTTTAATACATCTTAATTTAAGAATTTTAAGATACTTTTACTGAAAACAAGACTAAAATACAAAGTATTATTGCAGTGCAAAAGTACTGAATTGCAGTTTTTAGTAATATTATTAATAATACCACTTTATTTGTGTGGTGTTTGTCATTATTGTCAATATTAGGGATTAATAAAGAGCTTTGCCCTTTAATACATCTTAATTTAAGAATTTTAAGATATTTTTACTGAAAACAAGACAAAAATATGAAGTATTTCTCTAACATGTGGTGTTCCTCAGGGATCTATTTTAGCTCCTATCCTTTTTACATTATATATGCTCCCATTAGGATCCATTTTTAGGAAACATGGGTTGTCATTTCATTGCTATGCAGATGACACCCAAGTTTATTTACCCCTTAAACGTAATACTGATGGCTTGGAAACACTTAGGGTTTGCTTATCTGAAGTGAAAGACTGGTTATCATTAAACTTCCTAAATTTTAATGAAAATAAAACTGAAACAATAGTTTTTGGTGCTAGAAACTCCCCTAATCAAATAACATTAGGTAATTTAACTATACCTGCAAAGCCTTGGGTCAAGAACCTGGGCTTTGTTTTTGATGATGGCTTAAAATTTAATAAGCAAATAAACACAGTGGTTAAATCATGTTTCTTCCAGTTACGTCTTTTAGCTAAAGTTAAACCTGTTCTATCTTTTAATAATTTTGAAAGATTAATTCATGCATTTTTAACATCAAGACTTGATTATTGTAACTCACTGTATTTTGGGATAAGTCAAACAGCATTCTCCCGATTACAGACTGTACACAATGCGGCGGCAAGACTTCTGACAGGAACAAAAAAACGAGACCATATTACTCCTGTACTACGCTCTCTGCACTGGTTACCTGTACGGTACCGGGTTGATTTTAAAATTCTCCTCTTAGTATTTAAATCTCTTAATGGTATGGCCCCTCCTTATCTCTCCGATTTGTTGACTGAACACTATCCAGTCATGTCTCTTCGGTCAGCCAATCAGAGACTGCTACGTATTCCGAAAACAAAACTGAAAAATAAGGGAGATCGTGCTTTCTCGATAGCTGCCCCCAGACTGTGGAATGCGTTGCCTGTTAGTATCCGCTTTTCTCCTTCCATATCGGTTTTTAAGGTTAGGTTGAAAACTCACCTTTTTGGATTAGCATATGGTCCAGGATGAAATATGTTGTATCTTTATCTTGTGTTTGTATGGTGTTTTACAGTTGTGATTCTTTTTTTTATCTATTATGTATAATTTTTAGAGTTTTTATTGATGTGAAGCACACTGGTCAACTAGTGTTGTATGTAGTAGTGCTATACAAATAAAGTGACATTGACATTGACAGTGACAAGTATTATTGTAGTGCAAAAGTACCGAACTGCAGTCTTAAGTAATATTATTAATAATACCACTTTATTTGTGTGGTGTTTGTCATTATTGTCAATATTAGGGATTAATGAAGAACTTTGCCCTTTAATACATCTTAATTTAAGAATTTTTAGATATCTTTATAAGTATTATTGCAGTGCAAAAGTACTGAATTACAGTTTTTAGTAAAATTATTAATAATACAACTTTATTTGTGTGGTGTTTGTTATTATTGTCAATATTAAAAATTAATGAAGAGCTCTCCCCTTTAATACATCTTAATTTAAGAATTTTTAGATATCTTAAATTAAAGTTACAGATTGCAGCTTTAAAGATTACTGATTCAAAGATTAGTGATGAAATAACCAGCTTGATGAAGGTTGGCCACTAACACTGAAATAACAGAATGATTATCATGTCTAGGTTGGCCAATGCTGTCAAATGATTATTCAAAAGGGTTCAACTATAATAAAATAAATGTTTATATCAATCATTCACAGTCATATTAATCCATATTTTGTAAACTAACACTTACTTTATTGTTATTTGGGAACTGGCAAAAGCAGAGATATTAGCATACTGTTTCAGTTTGTCGTCGCATGCTACATTACTGTAGATTAAATTTTGTTTGTTTTTATAAACAAATAGATGGGCTGAAATTACTTTCTAAGTTTTGTATTTTGAGACATCTGCTTATAATGTGGATGACGTGTTTGTATACTAGGACACCCACTTTTTAGATTTAGTTTAATTCAGACAATGTTTGTCTGGGAAGTGTATAATTGTTTTGAAATGAGTAAACAGCATGAATTTTTTGAGAGCAGCTAATTGAAATGCAACACTGTTCTGGGTCATTAAAAAGCTATTCTCAGAAGTATATTCAAAGCCCTATTAGAAGAGTGCGTGATCAGACAGAAGATACGCTGGGGTTCGCATGCATCGTAAAGTGAGCTGAGAACAGAGCATTACCAAGTAGATGAAGATGTCCATGACGCCACCAAAGTCTCGGATGACTGCAGTGGGGGTGAAGAACAGACCATCTGCCATGATCTTCAGGTTAAGCTCAATGCTCATGAAGATGACAAAGACAAACTCGCCAATCTGCAGGCAACAGGGATTTCAATGTACAACAGAAACTGCATTACTTCAATAGAGCAACAAGAGGACGTGTTTTACAATGATTTTGCTATAGGTGATAGTGCCTGAAGCCTGGCTTTGAGTAGCTGACCATAGTTCTGCTATTTGTCATAACCTTTCCTTTGTCGGCAATTCAGAGAAGGTTTTAAGGTAAAATCAGGACACACAACGGAAGCCAGGATACAATCAGAAGTAGCCTTGCACTTAAAACATCCTTATCAGGCAAACTAGGGACATCCTGGATTGTCTGAAGTGCAGAATTAATCAGCGGTGTAGAAAGACAGAAGACTTTCAAGAGCGTCTGTTCAATCAGCTCCATCTTTCCATCTTAAATGACAGTATATCTTTGAAACAGAGACACCGTAATAACATTCACTTTCAAAGTCAAATCAAATGAACTCCAAAATGCTTTATGCTTCCCAAGTACTGAGAAACCACTTGAGATTACGATCAAATGTGCTCAAAGGGACAAAATCAGTCAGTGGCGATAAAAAGAGCTAGGATGCAACAAAAATGAGACGTGATGACCAGTGTTTGGTTAAGAGATAAGTAACATTCACAAGAAAAAAGTTAGTTAGGCATGTAAATGAGTTAACAGAAGCGTTAAAGTACCTGCAGGGTAGGTACATGCATGACCCTAGTAAAAGGGGACTCAAACATCATGGAAATACAAGAGCAGATGGTGACCACGATCATCACCCAGTCCAGATAGGTGACCAATCCCAGCAAATCACTGAAGAACACACAGACATACACACGTGCTAGGTTTAGTGTAGGCTGACTGCGCAAAAACTGTTTTCTATATTTCGTTTTAAATTCAATTTGAAGACTTGGAAGAAGCAAGAAGTCTTACATAACTTAATTTTGGATATCTTTGCATGCAACAGAATCTTTCTGGGACACTGCAGCCTGTCTTTCAGGCCAAAACCAATTTAACAAGTTACAAAACCTAACCTAGGAAAAAACAATTCCTGTACTTCTAAAAATAGGAAATTATATTTTGCATACAGAAAATTATGCATTCTTAAATTCTTAAGGACATGCAGTAAGCACATTTTCCTCAAATTCCCATCACTGTAATGTATTATATCTACCAGTTAGGGCTGCACAATAAATCGCATCGCGATTGTCATCACTTGCTTTCAGATGAAGGGGCATTTACTACACAAAGCCGTAGTTCTAGGTTAAGGGCCCTATAATTTCCGCGATCGCGGAATTGGCAAATTAACACGCAATCTAGTTTTAATGCAGAATTTCGCAGAATTTTACATATCTTGAATAAAATTCTGTTTTTGTGTGGGAGAAGAACATATGTCTGGGGGAAATGCAGACCGGGGGAAGCAAATCTGGGCGACACACCCCCTCCCGTCATTTAAAGGTGCAATTTGTAAGATATTTGCAGTAAAATGTCCAAAAACCACTAGGCCAGTGTTATATATTTTGTCCAGCTGATTACTATCAATATCTGTAATGTTTTCAACTACTTGTAAATCGTGAGAAAATTTCTATTCAAAACATTGACACGGGGCAGTGCAGTCTCCTGTCAATGACGTTAATATCCATGTGACCCTTTGTCACCGCCTTTACTGACGTAACCCACATGACAACACTGGTCGAGCTCGAAAAAATAAAATGGCGGCCAAGGAAGCGGCTGGAGCACAAATTTAGTGTAAATAAACATATATTTTCACATTTTAATTGCATTTCTAGCGAGAAATTAGTATTGTAGTTTTCAATATGTGATAAGTTATCACAAAGGCGCTCTCTGTTCATATTTCAAACACGCTGCCTTTGAAGTGTGTCGGAAAGCCTTTCACTGGGCGGCCTTCAGGCCTCTGAGGCTGAAGTCATTTCCTCATGAGGCAGCGAGGCCACAAGTCCTCACAGTCCTCACAGTCTTGAGGTTTCGGACGCAGCCAGTGTCGTGGACAATGCGGAACTATGCGCTTGCTTATGGACTTATGGATAACTCTTTACCGTCTGCCGCTGGTTGTGTCAGCTCCTGTTAGCGTACGGGCCAACCAAACGACCCAAGAAGAGTTTGGAACAAAACGAGAGAGGATCGATTTGTTGTTGCATTATCTGGATGGAGAGAGCTTCACAACAACATTTAACTAGACCGAGATTCTGATCCTGCTAGTGTTTTACGCGATGGGTGAGTTGTTTTGATTCGTAACATTTCAAAAAACTTATGCTATTATATTGATCACAACATTACTGTAATCAGCGCGTCTTCCCGCAGACGATATGCACATCAAAGGTATTGTGAGATTCTGATCCTGCTTGTGTTTTACGCGATGGGTGAGTTGTTTTGATTCGTAACCCTTCAAAAAACGTATGCTATTATATTGATCACAACATTAGTGTGTAGATTGTAATCAGCGCGTCTTCCCGCGGACGATATGCACATCAAAGGTATTGTACAGCAATATAAATGGTCATTTTAAGACACTTCACAATAAGATTTGTACTCTCAATACATTATGTGAAAAATCATTGTAGATTGTAAGTTGAAAACTTAATTCTGTGCTGTGTTAACCATCAAATTTGGACTAATGCTGTAATATCTATGACTGAAAATTTCGTTTTGAACATCACATATAAACTTACATAATGAAATAAACGATGTCATCAAACGCAACATTTATAAGATTTGATTACCTTATCCATCAACGTGATTTCTCTGATTCATAGCCATCAGCGGTTGAGTTAAAGACTACAAATCCCATAATTCCACGCTGCTTCAGAGCGTCAGTAAACAACATCATTGTTGTTGTTTGATCTGGCGCCATCCATCGGCGAAAATAATACAAACTGTATCTTTAAGACCCCCTCCAAAACACTTAACCATGGCGAAGCGGCTCTCCACAACTCTGCTTTCGTTAGTGAAAAAATTAAGAAATTTGAAGCTAAGCACTCAGTTCCGAGCAGTTCCCATGTGACTTATGTGACCGGAGAACTGTTATTTTGTAAGTTTGTCAACATTCCGTTGACTGGGAGCGCAAAGATACATGCACTCTCTCATCCACGTCTCTCTCACTGCACCACTCTCACGTGCGCGCGCTCTCACATCTGTCCGAAGTCCGAACACTAAGTAATAATCCTGTGTATGTTTGTAAAGTTATATGCATTTCAAGCGATTGTGTTTAAAATATGGATTGTGTTCCGCTGGACCAATGTGTTTAAGGCACTTCTGAAGGCACCACTGCATTGACATGTGTAGCCTTCTGCAACAAAACAAAATAAAACAATGCATTGAATTAAGTAAAATGTTTGTGTGTGTGTGTGTGTGTGTGTGTGTGTGTGTGTGTGTGTGTGTGTGTGTGTGTGTGTGTACCTGGTAATTATCACGTTGTGGGGACCAATTGGAAACCAGAATGTTTGTGTGTGTATAAATGCATGTTTTTGTCATTAAGTAATCGTGTTATCGACTAGTTATAAAATGGATTTTATAGGGCCCTATAGGTTGACCATACATGCCATTTCCCTGGACACATCATGTCCACCGGAAGTCGCTTTGTCAACCGCATACGTCATCGAGGTACTCACATTTCGTTAAAAAAAACAAAAGATTTATTTTTCTTAAGATATAAAATCATTGTACTTTTATTCTTACACAGGGCCGAGGTTAAGGGGGGGCATTCGCGGGCCGTGCCCCCCCAAACAGGTTGTTGTGCTCCCCTACACAGATTTTAATAAATATAATATATATCAAGAATAGTTAAAATAAATTAAACATTAAATGTTTCATGACTTTTAATGTAATCAAATGAGGAAAATATAGTTAATAAATGTTTTCTTTAATTAAAATAGACCAGTTTCACTGATTGGTTGTATTGCGGCGTCTCATGCGTCTTTAGCATATTTGTGACTTGATACTAGCAACGTGTTTTTTCGCTGCATTTTATGGATCGTGTAAAATACGGATATTAGAACATTTAGAACGAACCAGCACCGCCTGCTCCGGCTCAAACTCGGAGATTAGAGGTCGATGTGGAATTTTCAAATCTACAGGATACTGTTTTAAGGAAGTTTAATGTTCGTACACGCCAGCTTCAGCTTATTTAAAGGTAAGTTAGTGTTGTTTTAATTTACGTAAGCTTAAATGTGAAGTGTGGCTATAGACCGTTAACAGCATTACGCCGTGATTATGGTAAAACGGCTTTTAGGACGCAGTGTGCGCTGCGCTATGAAACCCATTCATTTCAATGGCTTGCGCCGCGCGAGGGCGGTTTGTTGTTGCGTCGAGTAGTTTAACTTTTGCGCATAGTTTGTGATCTTCTGCACTTTATACGGGAAATGAGCTGACAGTCTGTACCAGTTGTGTGATTGTGTGCTTGCACTGTATTTGTTGTTTTAATGCCTTGTTTTTGCAAGTTATTGTTGCTAATTGCGTGCCCCCCGTTGGAAGCCACGTGCCCCCGTTAGTTATGGTCTGGCGCCGGCTCTGTTCTTACATTCAATGTAGCAGTTGCTTTTCTAAAATAAAAGCTGAAATATTAAACCTCGATGAGGCATACAGTCGACCAATGCAACCTCCAGAGGGCGCCCCCGAAATCCTGGCCAGGATGTGTTCAGGGAAAATGGCACCATTTATTATAGCAGGCGATAGATTTATGATAATTAATGCGATATTGCCCCAATTGTCAGTGAACTATGGCTTTGCTCAGTAAATCCCCTTTCGCATGAAAGCAGTTGATGGTGATGTACTACTAATCAAGGAACTTGCTTTATGTCAGGATGCGCAATTACAATTGCATGCGATTTATCGTCAAAATAATACACTGTATTACAGTGTAAATCAAGCTATCATATTAAAAATTTACAACTAAACATTTACGACTTACTATAATTGATGGTATTTTGTGCTCTTCACTGCACCTGTAATGGGATCCGTTTTTGACCTACAGTATTCATAAAAAGCCCATTAACAAATAGTGTCAGGCAAATGGAACAGCATTAGAATTATAACACACACACACACATAACAGCTTGTGATACAACATGACGTTTTTCCAGTGATAATGTTATAAAGATAGATTAGTTATCTCATTGACACAAATGAAAATGTTAATGATACTGAAATATGACTTTTTTTTTGCATATGCTTTAGTCTTACGCATTGAAACGAGCCCGCACAATCATTCTGCAAAAGTTTCGGAAGCGATGCTCTCTGCCAACGATGAAGAGAGGCTTGTCAAAGTATGGGTGGTTTTCGCGGAGTTCCTCCTCTTGGACTTTTCTGCAGAGGTACAAAATAAACTTCACCGACACAGTAATAAATCATCCAGAAATTTCATCTGCTGCAAACGCTGCTCGGCAATATTGCTTCGCATAAAGTCCACTCTAGATATATCCTACAAAAATAAAGTGCAAACAAAAAGAAATCTTGCCCCCACAGAAAGAACCTTCTTAGCTCAGTAAGCATAAATGAAAATCAACCAACATCAGTAAGATGTGACTGCTCTTTTACGGTCTTTTTATGCCCTATGACCATGGTACTGTAAATGAACACAGCTGACCTAAAAAAAAAAAGGTTTTCCGCTGTGTACCTGACAACAAAATACTGTTGTCAGGTACAGATAGCATCACTAAAAATATTCTGCAGTTAGGAGACCCCACTATTGTACCATAAGCACATACAGTTTGATTTGAAGATAAGATCTGTTTGACAGACTGTATGCAAGTGTTTGGTGGGTACCGCTTCATCTCAGCCTGTTCCTTTTTCTCTTGGATCATCTTGATTTCACTGTCCTCCCGCTGGGCATTACGGTAGCGGACCGTGCTGGAGTGCTGCAGAGTTCACATGCATTTCAGATACAGTATCACATATAGTCACAGATAGCGCTCTTCTGTCACTTGTATTGCTTAGTGAGATGTGTATTTGTGTGTACTCACATCCTGAGTGAGCGTTTCCAGGGATTTCCCTCTGCTGATTCTCTGGCTGGTAGAGCCGTGTCTGAGGGACCTGTGCCAAAAACAGCAGGCTTGTATTGCACCCTCTCAAGAAATATCCATCTGCCCGGCTATAGTCTTCTTTGTCTGTCTTCCTATTATCTACTACTGTAAACTATATCTATCATTTCTTCCATCTGTTGGTGTCTGTCTGCTTGTCTGTAGTTTATTCCATCTCTGTTTGTCTGTCCTACTATATTTATTTATTTTTCCTGTCTGTATGTATGTTTATAGTTTATTTTGCCTGTCTGTATGTCTGTTAATAGTTGAATTGTTTGTCTGTCCACTATATCAATCTACTGTATAGTTAATTTTGCTTGTCTGTCTGTCTCTCTACAGTTTATTTTGCCTCTATTATCTGTCTGTCTATCTGTCTGTCCGCCTGCTTACTGTATCTTATCTATAACTGATTTTGACCATCTGTATTTCAATGTACAGTACAGTTCATTTTGCCTAAAAGTCTGTCCACCTGTTTATCTATCCATTGTTCATTCTGCTTCTCTGTCTGTCGGTTTACCTGTAGTTAATTCACCTCTCTGTCTGTGTGTCTATCAAATGCTACTTTAAAGGAATTGTCTACTCATTTTCAATATTAAACTATGTTATTACCTTAACTAAGAAGAGTTGATACATCCCTCCATCATCTGTGTGCGTGCACGTAAGCGCTGGAGCGTGCTGCGACACTTCGATATCATTTAGCTTAGCCCCATTCATTCAATGGTACCAATCAGAGATAAAGTTAGAAGTGACCAAACACATCAACGTTTTTCCTATTTAAGACGAGTAGTTATACGAGCAAGTTTGGTGGTACAAAATAAAACGTAGCGCTTTTCTAAGCGGATTTAAAAGAGGAGCTACATTTTATGGCGTAATAGCACTTATGGGAGTACTTCGACTCGGCGCAGTAACACCCTCCCTCTCCCATTATGAGAGTGAGAAGGGGAGCGGACTTTTCAGGCGAGTCAAAGTACTCCCAAAAGTGCTATTACGCCATAAAATATAGTTCCTCTTTTAAATCCGCTTAGAAAAGCGCTACGTTTTTTTTTTAACTAACAATTCTTAGTTAAGGTAATAACATAGTTTTCTATTGAAAATGAGTAGACTATTCCTTTAACAAATACATAATAAAGAGATGATGGGAATGTGAACGTGTTTTAATGTGTTCTCCTCACCGTCTTTCCTGGCGGATGTGATGTTGTACACTGAGGATGGATCTCTCTTTTGTTGGCTGACCCTCAAAGGAGCCACTTAGCATCCGCTGTCTGGTGCAGGCTCTGGAAACGCACACAGATAGATAACAACTAGGTCAACACCAAATAAATAAATTACAGCTTAGAGTATTGTTTATTTAAATGCAAGCACTATGCATTTGATTATGGCAAAGGTCTGTGAAAGGTGGGCTTGATTCACTTTTTTTAAATTAAAGATAGCACAAATTCGAAATGTACCTCATATTTAAGCAATATCTCTGAGAACGACTTATTGAGACACACGGAAAGTGTTTAAAAACAGTGTTTGTGCCCGTGGATGTGTGTGACCATCCACTCTGGGGGCAGCTTTTCCCAGTCAGAGATATGAGTGACCATATGGCTTACGTGTTTAAAGAAGCCTCCCTCACTAATTGTAATGACCAGTATGTGGGGCGGAATGATAGAAGTGGTGAAACGTTACTTTTATGTTATCAGTACAATATTGCACGGCTGGGAATGGCTCTTAGCCAATTAGATTCGAGAACCTGAATGTTGTATACATTTTCTTCATATCATTGTGTGGGAATTTTCAGTGCATGTTATAAGAAATGAAAACATAACTGTCATCATAACAGTCATCAAAATGCAATACTTAATGTTATCTACTGCTCCGTTTCCCTAAGCAAAGCTGAACAAAATATGGATCTATACCCATTCATTACAGATGAATCAGTTTCATGTTAGCATAGGACTATGTGATGTGATATGATATGTACTCATCAGTTAACACCCATGAAGTTATGCTGCTATTGACTGTTATGTACCCTGTTGTACTTCCAAGACAGCAGATGGCTGTTATTAGCCTACTCTGTGTTGTGCAGGTGGATGTAATTCTGAGGAACAGGCAAACCACGGGGAGGAAACTAATTAATCCTTTTTTAGAGTGGTCAAATGTGATCCGTGGTGCACTGACACACCAGGGTAACAGTGAAGATTAGACAGTAGGATGGAATTAACCTCCCATAGCAAATATGATCTTATCACCAAAATTTGAAAATTTAATTTTCATTATTTACTTATCCTCATGCCATCCCAGATGTACAGTTCCTTCTTCAGTGTTATTAACATGCTACCATATCTGAATGTACCATGCTAATCAGGGGTGTGTTTCAGGAACAACGACGTAACTCGGTGTTGAACCAACATAGTACGATGCATAGTTGGAGAAACGAACTACCTTGTCACGACTGTTTCCCGAAAACATAGTTACTTTCTTGCACATCCGTCGTTTGAACCATTTTTTTATTCAGAAATGTCATATATGAAGCACAAGTAGCATATATAACACAAACAATACACCCTAAGTCTACATTTGTTGTTTGAACCATATTGTTTTAACAACATAGTTGATGATGTCACATGGGAGGTGAAGTACTAATTAATCTGTGCAAATCGATTTAATGTCACATTATTGTTGAAAATAACATATATTGCATCGGAAGACTGATTTTGTTATCTTATCTGTTGTTTTTTCAAGATATTCAATTCACGCGCAAGTTCCCTCTTACGTCACTCCTCCCAGGGATTCCACAGGGTCTTAAAGCTCGTAGGGTTGCGTACATGCACAGTTTTCAAATGCAGCACTTTAATTCTGTTTACAAACTCAAAGACCTAAAATAAAATTGTAATATATTTAGAATGATGGATAGACTCTAATACTTATTTTTTGCTTATTTTGTTCAAAAGCACGATCAACGTAAGTCTACATATTATAATAGGAACTAGGAACTGTGCTTCTAACGACAGGCGAAGAGCTGTCGTTCCAACGACACAACTTTGCAATGCAGTTTGCGAATGTCCGCTGGAACGATGTTTTCGGGAAACACCCGCATCGGTGAACTATGCTGAAACGATGAAACTTGCGGCCGTAGTTGGCTAACGATGCTGTGTGTTGCCACTGATGTGCTGTTCACTAAATAAGCTCAAAATATTGCTTCCTCACAAACTTATCATTTTACAATATTAACCCAAGGAGTTACTATTTTAATGATGAATGTATGTGCTTTTTGGAGCTTTGCCATGCTGAGCCCCATTTAAGATAACATGACCACATTTAACAACCAATCATTCAACCCATATGATAGATTACTAAAGATTTACAAAATTTTACTACATTACAATTTGCTGTAAATCTCAGATATGGTGTATAAACTCATTCAAAAACTGCAGCCAGAAGAAGCAATATATCATTTTAATTGTGAAAAAGGAGTATTAGGTGCCAAAAGCATTGGCTCTTGTTTGTTTTGTGATTGATGCATGATTGCATTAGCTTGAAATGTAAAAATGTTATTGTGAGTTGTAATACTTTCATACTGTTGTTTATTAAATACCATAAATGTTTATGAAACCATTTCTAATTTTACAAATGCAGAAAATTACATGTATACCTTGAAACGTAAACACAGGTTGTAATAAGCTGCTGGCCACTAGAGGGTGCTTATCCCTAACACGTAATGTGGCATTCACACCAGACGCAGAAGAGGCGGCAAGCGCGAGTGATTTACATGTTAAGTCAATGCAAAGACACAGATGGCACGGTGCAAATGGGCCAAAACGCGCGATAGACGCGGTGTGAATGGGCCGGAACGCGCGATAGACGCCGTGTGAATGGGCCGGAACGCGCGATAGGCGCAGTGTGAATGGGCCGGAACGCGTGATAGGCGCAGTGCGAATGAGGCGAAATGCGCGATAGGCGCACTGTGGAGCGCGAAAGGCACGTTCTGCGCGAATTAAGTGTTGCCGCGGGAAACACGCAATTTGAAAAATCTGAACTTTGGTGGATATTCGCGCCGTGTTACTCAATAATGAGCTTGCTCTAGTAGTCACGTGCTTACAGGGAGCAAGCGGAGTCGCAAAACCCCTTACAATGACACAATTGTTCATGTGAATGTCTCGAATGGCTAGAATGGCGAATGGCGACTGGTGTGAACGCCACATTACTGTACGTCGTAATAAGCTGCTTGAACAAATGAACTATGTGGTCATTATTTTTCATACACAGGGGTAATTCAAAGTGCTTTACAAGAAAATACAAAAAAGTCTCGCCTTCTTTAATATTGTTAAGTTCATTTTCATGCCTGTTTACCATTTACATTTATGCATCTGGCAAATGCTTTTATCAAAGTACATTACAAGGTATAGATTTTTTATCAGTATGTGGTTCCCTAGATTTAAACCCATGACACAATGCTCTACCGCTTAACTATGCAGAAGCAAAACAACCAATGTTTAAAGGTTTCATTATAGATAAAATGTAACTGGTGATGCTGGCACTGTGAGACAGTTCAGCCATTCAGATCTGACTGTCTGTTTACACACCACATCAGTAATGATCTACGCCTGCTTTGAAAAATCCCGCTGCTCACTACCGCCTCTCTATTGTCCATTAATTGCAGAGTCATGTACCAGAACACAGCTAATGACAATTTTAGCTTCTACAGAACATGTCGCCCTTATTTATGGCCACTCAAAGTGATGAGTGGCTGGTTGATAAGATGTGTGCGCGTGCAGACAGCCGGATGCCCCAGACGGCACAGACAACGTGGGATGGCTACTGAACAGCCGTCTGGCTGCTCATCAGGAAGGGGTGGGCTAGCTGAGGTGTACGTGCTCGCATGTGCGCGTGTAACACGACGGAGGTGTGGAAGGCGTCTACGTGCTCTGAAAACTAACCATGGAGACGCTGTAGAAGCAAAGTGTGGTGGCAACCCTGCCGGGTTTTTTAAATATTAATTTGTTCGTTCACGCTCACAGGTGACCCACTAAGGATACAGCGACGCCATTATCTGCTCTGACTGCTGGGTTGGCTGGGTGACAAAGAGGCTTAGGAAATGGAGTCGAAAGCAAAACACATCGTACAGGAATGTGTCACTCTGTGCCAAGGGCTGCTAGAAAACATGGCAATGCACTGCTTTAAAACATAGAGCATCAAAATGCATTTATTTCTAAAGTCAGTGAATGTAAAAAATGTATTAACAGCACATTTGTACTTGACTCTCTGCAATACTTGAGTGGTCAGTCGTGGCATTATAGCAGTCGTGCAATTTTGTAAAATGTCTGCAAAACCGTATGCTTGTATTTTAGTTGCAAAGTAGCAAAATCATTCAATGAAACTGAATTATTACATCTTCATCTTACCGCAGAATTTTATTGACGGTGGTTTCCTTTTCCATGAGGTTACGGGCTCGGATGCTAAATATTGACTTTCGCAGCTGGGGAAAAACAGAGGTTTATGCAGCAAGCCACACAGATCAATGCGTAGTGTAAGTCATATGCATATATTTACAAATCATTATGTCGACAAAGCTTAATTTGATATCAGTAAACAAATTTAGTGCAAGTCTTATTGTGTGGAAAACAGATGTGTTTCATTTCAGAGCGTTCACAAGGTTATTGTTTGCTCCCTGTGTGTATTGAGGGGGCAGACCGTGGGAGTGGT
This sequence comes from Misgurnus anguillicaudatus, assembly GCF_027580225.2. Classification (NCBI taxonomy): domain Eukaryota; kingdom Metazoa; phylum Chordata; class Actinopteri; order Cypriniformes; family Cobitidae; genus Misgurnus; species Misgurnus anguillicaudatus. Next base: position 25,953,877 of record NC_073353.2, read on the forward strand.
TTAGTGTGCTACCTTCTGATCTATGTATTTATTGTCCTCGATGGCAGACCTCTTGGAATGGTCGCAAGATGAGGACGATGCCGAGGGAAGGCGTCGGAAGAGACAGCTGGGGTCCTGCTGCTGCCGGTCGATGAACTGCTTCATGAAGCTCTCTCTGTGACACACGCCCACAGACACACACACATAACAATATAGACACACATCAACATATGATTTTAGTGAATTATAGAGGATGAGGTACAAGCCATTCAGTGTAAGGAATTATAAAGGATTTTCGTGAACTTTGATTCAAAGCTGTATTGAATAAACTAACAATATGCTATATTTTATCACTTTCTGAAACAATTGTTTAATTGTTTTAAAGCAGCTTTACATTAGTAAATGCAGGAGAAAACACAGAAAAATCGATGGACAACATAAGCAGTGAGGTACAGCGGCCAAGATGAAACCACACTAGCGAGCGTAGTAATAATGTAGCGTATAGAAGAGGGTGCTAAGTTAAGCCAATGTCAGCTGACTCCCTAGGGGTTGAAAAAAACTCCTAGGAGAAAAAACCTCCCAAATACAAATTACCCCTGCTGATTAAAATTACCCTACAGAAAATTCTAATGGTTTCCATTAAAATACTAATAGGAACCATTAGCTTTTACCATTAAAACCACTGCACTGTAGTGTGTTTTGGGTCATATTCCATTAGAACCAATACATAGAACCAATACATACCATTAGAGACCAACAAAAACCAATACAATGTAGTGTGTTTTGGGCCATATTCCAATGAAATTCCCAATAAAACCAACAGAATTTCTGTGATGGTGTCTGTTGTTTTTTGTAGCAGGGACATGTCTACACAAGCTATGCAATGAAATTCAACATTAAGGATTGGGGTTAGAAGAACCTTCTACATCTAATCATACTACACTGTTTTTATATACATAGTAAAATTTGTCGGATGTCATGGGAAATATGGGCAGGGAGTGGTTTGTCAATATAAGATATTTGCCTTTGTCCATTTGTGCTTTCCAGATGAGTATCAGTCACATATCTCAACGTGGTATAGTATGAATTCACCAGACTTAAAGCAAAATAGTGTCGCATTTGCAGTCTGAGGCATTCACAAGTCAGTGAAATGAAAAGTCTAGTGTGACGGCCCTTAAGTATGAGCAAAATGTAGTCGTGATAATTGGCTTTGTTGGCCACTTTGTACACCATATATAAAATAAATAGTAAAGTGTACTTTGTATACGAGTAATGCGGTTTGTTAAAGAGCAACTATGGTCCGATTCACGATTTTAAATTTGGTATGTAAGTGTGTATTAGTACATGTTATCGATATGCAAAAGGTACAAACCCCAAGGTAAACGATGACGTGAGTTATCATTTCCAAAGTAAATCTCTTTTCTTGGACTACAACAAACACACAGATTGTAGTAGGGGTGCACCGAAATTTTGGTCGGCGAAAATTTCGGCCGAAAATGGCATTATCGGTTTCGGGCCGAAATAAAAAATCCAGCCGAAAATGTAAACCGAAAATGAATGTCAACCGCTCCCCTCCCATCCGTGCGCTTGGGTTTCACTCACGTTGATCAGTCGTCTCCCACCCATCCCCTTCGTGCTCAAGCAGGTTTCACTCACGGTCTAGCTGTTTGCACGCGTCTGCAAAGATTAAGAATGTCTTGATGTGTAAACTTTAGAGAGAGTCGCGCTATGTGTCTCATACTGCAATCCATTAACATACATTTGGCGAATAAAGCAATGAAACACAACGTAATGTTTTTATGTGGAGCGACTGTTGCGCTGTTTGGGATTCACCCTCGGTCTCTGTATGTGCACGCGTTTAAGTGCCCTCCGTAGTGCACATACGAGAGAAACGCGTTAAAAAAACAAGCAAACATAAAATCTCGCTGTTATTGACAGGGCACATATAAACAAAATAATCTCCACAGTATTCTTTTTCTAATAAAAACATTTGTTTATGTCTTAAGTGTATGTATAGATTACAGTCAGATTAACCTACTTCAGTCTGTGTCATTAATGTTGATCAAACAACCCATTACAATGAGACAAATAGCTCTAAAAATAATAATATATTTAATTAATTGTGATATGATTCATTTAATTTGATTTCTGTACCTAATGCTAATTTCAGACCTTATAAATGTACAACTTTGTTCTCTTTTATAAATGTTTGCAATTTCTTTATTGTTTATTAGATTTTTCCCACCCGCTTTTTGCTGATCCGAAAAATAATCTGATCTAAAATACATCAAAAACTGTAATGTGATCCGAATTGTGAGTTTTTTTATCCGTCACACACCCCTAGTAAAGTTAGTACACAGTGATAGCCATAAATGCAATTGTACTAATAATTGGCATAATAATTTATTTCGATGTTTCTGTTTCGGTTTTTCGGCCTTGGTTTCCGGTTTCGGCCAAGAATTTTCATTTCGGTGCATCTCTAGATTGTAGGTAACAGTTTAATTCCTAGGCCTGTTGACGTGGACACAACGGTCAATATCATAATCCCTCCTGCTTTGACTAACAACCTGTAAGTTATTTCCTGTCAGCATTGCATTGTGAGCGAATCTTTCAAACATGGTAAGGAGCGTCACATTTCCTGTTGGCGTCAGATGTATTCAGGCCAATCACAACGTACATATTAGCTGGCCAATCAGGGACACAGAGCTTTTCAGATCGATGAGTTTTGTACAAAACAAAATGTTTGAGGAAGGCAGGATATCTGGAGCTACAAAAATATACGGTATGTGGAAAATAATGTGTTTTTAACCATAAACCACACAAACGCATTGAATTATACCAAATACACACAAAAAACGTTTTTTTTTTTAATTAAGTAGGTGCCCTTTAAGATACAGATGTTCAGGGCATCCAGTACCTGATTTTGGGTACAGTGAAGTCTGATGGCAGCTTGGAGATTTTCACCATTTGTGGTCGATTGGGGAACTTTTCAAAGATCCGTAATCGCAGAGGAAGTTTCTCTTTAGTGTCAGCGTTAGCCTCACTTTGTTTCAGCTGTGGAGAGAAGCCAAACAAACAACAAACTCACGTAAACACACAAAAATCAAACGTTTGGTGGACGGCCTAAAACGGACAGAAATTTCTATCTGTGCTTGTTTTCTCGCACCCCTTTTGATAACTGGCCTTCACTATTCAACTAGAATTCAAATGCATAGACGCAGTACTTTAAATTCAGTTCCTCACTCTTGATGGGAAAGAGAGGAAGGGGTTAGCTGCACGGTGCACTGCCCTGAATTAATGTGGCCCTTTGAGGCTTAACTGACTTCATGTGTCATAACCTTTTATCTTTCCCCATGTCCATCATGCAACATAAAGGCCTCAGGTGATTAGGCCGGTTCACGCTGGTGGATCGCTTCTTGTTCTCCTGAAAGAACAGATGCATAATTCAAAGAGACTAACACAAACCTGAGATGAAAGATAGATTCGTAGTCTGTAAACATTGCTATTAATATACACACACAGTCTCCACAGTAATGCACAATTGCAATAATCTTGAATGTGTGCTTTAGGGATGTTATTAACTTTTCTAGAGAAAATTGTAAATCTGTCATGGTTTACTGATGAAACAGGCTGTTGTTTTGCTACGCTGTCCAAAGATGGCAGTAGCACACAATCTCAACACAGCCTACCATCTGTTATAACACCATTGTGTGTTAGGAAAACAAACCAAAATGAGGACAGGAAGTCATTTCTATAAATGTATTCTCAGAATCAGGCGGGCAAAACCGGTCAAACAAACAGAAACATTGCGATTACAAGAGAGCAATTAATTCAATTTAATTACATATGAAAAAACGAATTGAAATTCGTTGGCTGCAGGCTTCTGTCTGGACGCCTGCAGATAAATATGATTTCTGATTAGAAGTGAGAAACGCCAAAATTAGGTTCTCTGATGATTGCTTATCATTGGAAACAAGCCGGACAAACGGGAGCCTTCAGGAAATAAGCACCATTTTGTAAAGAGAAATGCTAATAACATCATTGCATTGCATTGTATTGTTGTATTATGACTCATCTGTTTTTATTCATCGCTGGAATCGGCCATAAAATCAGCCACTATACAGTTCTTTCATAGAGCGTTCAGAGAGTTGCAGACAGCAGGTCGTGTTCAGAAGCGTTACTGAAGTGATGTTGTGTGAGTGTTGATGAGAGCCTGTGGTGAGGAAGATGCCGTCTGAGCTTTGGGCAAATGCGCTCAACCTGCTCCATCAGCAGCCGTGGGGAAAACAGTGATCAGGCTGGAAAGTCCTTCTTAACAAAGTTGCAGAATGTGCAACAGCATCAAGAGACTATCTCAGCAACAGCTTTGTTTTAACTCTCATCTCTTGCTGTAAAGGGTTGTTGAGAGGTGAAATACCAGCATACAGTGTATAATATATGAAGGCTGGACAATATATTAAATATTGGATATTATAAAGATTATACCGAATATTGTGAATATCAATTATTGTTAAAAATTTGGATTTATTTGCCAACGATCACAACAATAAGCAACTTCACTCCCCCTTTACATCTCACAAGTATCTAATCATCCGTGTATATATACATATATATTATGTTTTAATCCCCATAAAATTGTTAAAAATCTTACATATTATATAATATATCATCTATAGAATCAGCTATGTTTGGCTCTCTCCCAAGGGGTTTTTCCCCTCCTAGGACTTTTCTCCCACAGGGTTTTTCTCCTAGGGTTTTTTCAACCCCTGGGGAGTCTGCTGACATTGGCTTAACTCAGCTCCCTCTTACATAGGTTATATTTTTACTATGCTCGCTAGTATGGTAAATCTTAACCTCCTGTTTATGATTTTTCTGTGTTTTTTCCTGCATCTATTAATGTGAAGCTGCTTTGAAACAATGAAACAATTGTGAAAAGCGCTATATAAATAAAATTGAATTGAATTGAGTATGGCAAAACATATTTAATCATGATCAATATGGTGACAGAGGTGTGGAAGAAACCACTAATTTGTCCCCAAAAGACAGCACAATCTGTAATTTGGTTTCATTTTTACAAAACAGATCTTAAACAAAAAATCATAGTTTGCAAAACGTGCAAGACCACAACAAAGTGCACTTCATCACCTCAAACAGCATTTTCATTTGTCTACTTAATAAAAAGCAATGCTTTGACCAAAACACTTTCTTTATTCTAGATACAAAAATATTACAGAAATACTACATTAAAATGACAACTCTTTTCACCCCTATCTGTTAGACTTATATGACTGAGCATCCTGAGACATGCAAAACCAAAAGCATTTAGTTATTGAATACACACACTTTGAGACTGTCCAACAGCTTAGACATAATTTGAAAAGCGAAAGTGACGTAAAGGCCAATGTATGGTAATCCATCCTTAGAATGTGACCCAGGGAGCAACTGGGGGAAAGGTGCCTTGCTAAAGGGCACCTTGGTCGTTGCCTGCTGGTATTAGTAATTAAACAGCCGACCTTCTAGAACAAAAGCAAAAAATATTTAAAAAAAATCGATCAATTACTGTCAAAATTTTAACAGATATTGAGATATCACATTTTACGCATATCGCACCAGCCCTGAAGAAACGCTTTTGTTTACAGCAAAATACAGTTTATTGTTATTTTTTTTTTGTATTACTAGCATAATGTTCCTTAAGCTTTTAACTCTTTCTGCGCCAGCATTTTTCATGATTTTCACAAAAGTTTAATGCCTTCCTTCATCTTTAAATATACGTACAGTATATACATACAAAATATCAAATGAAAGAACAGCCCAGGTTTCTTTAAAAAAACAAAACATTTTGAGCAAAAAGTAGATATACTGTATTTTTTTAAAGGACTTTTGATAGAGTAAGAACTCTGTGTATGTTTTATGGATCTCTCTGAATCTGATCTCTTTCATGTGAGGCTTTGCTTTAAGTTTTATTTGTTGCGGATAATATTCGATATTAACCTGGTGGATAATCGTGGTATTGCGGATTGCCGGAAAAATTTGTCATTGTTAGGGAAGCATTTTCTCTTAAAATGATGTGAAAATCATTCTGCCTACTCATTCACATAAAACAATTTATTGATTTAGAAATTGTAAGAGACTTTTTTATTTAGAGGGGCCGTATGTGAGAAGGATTGATTGACAGCTCAGGAAACAAAAGACTTGCATAATGAGCTGCATAATGAGCCTTTAGGCAGGAATGTGAGAGGGAACTACATGAAGAATGTGAGGATAAATGTATACATGTTTGTTTGTGGTTTATTAAGAAGTTGACATAAAAACATTTTGATAAAAACATAGTTTTTTTTCTCTTTAAACTCCTTTTAAACATTGCAAACTGTTATGATGTGTACGTGTCATGCAGATTCAGAAAATGTGCATGACACGATGTCGCGCTAGCCAAAGAGCACGATTGGCTTGGCGAACAACTATGAATTCGTGCCAGGCGTGCACACGATATTTGCCTCAACCGTGTTTTCCGTGCGAATCTGACACTTTCCATGACACGTCGCATAAGCCAATCAGTGAAGAGCATGTTTGGATTGACACATTCAGTTCAGTATCAGAAAATAGAGGAGAGTTATTGTAGCTGTCTGCGGGCATGTCTCTGGATGGTGCTGTGAACCCAGACACAATGGCGTTTGGCTTTCTGGTGTATTTAGGACTTCCACAACAGGTACAGAGCAGCAGTAGTATTTGTCTCCATAATAAAAAAACACTCAGAATGAAATGTTGTCGACAATGACACTCCTCGTTGTGTAATGTTTTTATTTGCGCGTGTGAGGTGAACGAAACATTTCAATCTTGTGAGTAATCTAGAGTGAGGAACGCAATGCGAATATTCACCTTGCTTTTGGTGTGTACACAGCATAACATAAATAACTTTATCTTCAATTCGTTTCTTTTTTAGGCTCACTATCAAAAACAACAGCTCACAATGAATTTTCATGGGTCTCAATATAATTTTCATGGTTGTCCATGCTGCTTTATGCTTTTTGATGCCAGTCTAGCTGTTGGACAAGCATAGCTATGATGTTCACCTGTAAAATGTACAGCAGCTAATGAAACTGGTTGGTCAATAGGGGTTTTAAAGGGGTCATATTCAGTTTTTTTTAAGATGTAAAAATAAGTATTTGTTGTCCCCAAAGTGCAAATGTGCAGTTTTAGCTTTAAATACCTCACAGATTATTTATTATAACATGTTAAAGGGCCCATGGCATGAAAATCTGACTTTTCCATGTTTAAGTGCTATGATTGGTTCCCCAGTGCTTCTATCAACCTAGAAAATGTGAAAAAGATCAACCAAGTAACTTAGTTTTGGTAAACCATTCTCTACAAGCACATGAAAAAATAGGTAGTTGAAATGTGGCTCTCCTAATGATGTCATAAGGAGCTCTTATTATAATAATGCCACCCCTTAATCTGCACTATCCAACCACAGCACCATTTAGTGCAGAGAAAAGCACAATTGAGTTTTAATTGCAACAAACCACCATCATTGTGATCAGTGTTTGAATTTCATCAGCTCATTTTGCATTTTAAAGGACAGCCAAAACGCCACATTTTTGCACACACCTACAAAGTGGCAATTTTAACATGCTATAATAAAGTATATGGTATTTTGTGCTAAAACTTTACATATGTGCTCTGGGGACACCAAAGACTTATTTGACATCTTAAAAAAGTCCTTTAAACTGACACTTGGTAGGTCCAAGCAAAAATGCGCCGTTTCAGGGTGTGTCTTTTAAAATACAAACGAGCTGATGAAATGCAAACACCGATCACAATGATGGTGGTTGGTTGAAATTGAAACTCAACTGGGCTGTCAATTATCTTTTCTCTCTTTCTCTCTCTTTCTCTCTGCACTAAATTGCAGTGTCGTGGTAGGATAGTGCAGATTAAGGGGTGGTATTATTGTAATTGGCCTTGCTACCTACGTCACAAACAGGCAAAATCAACCTTATTTTTGCAGAGAATGGTTTACCAAAATAAAGTTATGGGTTTTCCTTTTTTACATTTCTAGGTTGATCGAAGCACTGGGGACCCACTTAAACATGGAAAAAGTCAGATTTTCACATGACCCCTTAAAGTGAAACATGGTGAGGAGCACGCTCTGTTTTAACTTTCTTAGTTATGCAAAACAAAAAAATGCGTTATTCATATTTCCCAGTGCTGTAATCTGGTGTGCACCGAAGCAAAACTGGATATCCTTAAATGTACATTTGTTTTAGGGCAACAACATTGTTAAGAGTGCATGTTTGAAATCTTACAGATACCCAAGGCTCCAATCAATAGTTGTGCGCTCTGTGGGGTGGCCTCAACCATAAGCTCTGCTCGGCAGCAACCTCTGATTAGCTCTCACACAGTGACACACACAACACAATGTACTGCGGAGAGAAAACACACTCCTTCTAACCAATACCAACACTATTTAAATCCTCCAATATAAATAGCTACAGTGAAGAAGCCTGTCTGTTTGCAATTCTGCACCCCTCCACGCTTATATTCCAATCTTTGATGGCAAAAACAAGTGTTTGGATAAACCATGCCAATGCAATGAATGTTTCTTTAGGATAATACTAACATATTACAGAAAAAATACAATACTGTCATGATTTTTTCACGTTTCATCATTTAGACTGAGCATCCCGAGACATTTAGTCATCAAATACACACACTTTTTCCACACCTTGGTCAAGGGCACCTCAGTTGTTGCCTGTTGGTCTTGGGAATCAAACCGCTGACCTTCAGGTTATAAGCCTGACTCTCTACTCACTAGGCCACAATTGCCTCTTAAATGCAATTAATGCAAAAAAAGTTGTGTTGCATGTGCATGTTTTCTAAAAGGTTGTGTACGATCAAATCAGATTTAGCATTTCTCATCAATTAAAGCTTTGGGAGCCAACCGTCTAAAATAAATGTGTTGGCCTTGACACACATTAGTGTGATCCATTCACTCCTATTCACACATTCTTTCCAATTTCAGGCTCGGGTGAACCATGTTAGGCTATTTTCCTTTCTATAAGACTACGGTTCAGATATTGACCAATAGCTGTGTCATCTGTGGCACATTCACAAAGGCAGCCGTAAAAGTCTGCCGTGCTCCCACAGTCATGAGTGATTGGTTGCTCTACAAATCTGTATGACATTGTCCCACAAATTTACTCTACAGGCCATTAGACACATTTAGGCTCGGGTTAAGTCACCATAAAACAGTGGAGGACTAATATATATACAGGTAATATTGTCTAATGGTTTGTGTTTACAAGCGTGACCTTCGGCTGACATAATCACATATGATTGAAAGAGCCAGAATATTTGGATCAGAGTCTTCCTTTTGAAATTGATAAGAATGTAAGCTGTCAGTTTAATCTTTACCGTCTATTTCTGTGGTTGACACTCCACTCATCTAAAGTCTGGCAATTTGCGTTTTGTCAGGATTTAAGTTATGACTTAGCCTAAAGACGCTAAATGTACATTAGGAACATTAATGTTACATTAGTAACAAAGTGATTTCTCTGTTTAATAGAAGTGAGTTTGTCTTTGTAATTGTTCTTGTCTTTTTATTAAAACTAAGCATTTGTTTTAACATAAGAGGAACATCCAAAGATCTTTATTTATTTGTGCTATAACACAAGTAGTATTTCATGTCACCCGTCTTATTCGTTTTTAATAAAATGTATGTTTAATATAAGCCAGCATTAATTATTGTTATAGTGTACCTATTGTTAATTTTGGCTGCCGACATCTAACAGCTTTAGTGTTATAGCTTCCTCGCATGCTTCACTTTCTTTAGGTTGAGAGTCAAAAAAGATTACTGTAGATTACAAACACTCCATAGCTGGAGACTCAAACATATAGGGCTCTATCTTACACCCGGCACAATGCAGCGCAATGCGCGACGCAAGTGTATTTTGCTAGTTTCCACGCTGCACAATTATTATTTTCACGTTTAGCGCCACGTTGTTTAAATAGCAAATGCATTTGCGCCCCCTTTGCGCCGAGGTGTGTTCAGGCGCATTGTTGGCGGGTTGCTATTTTGAGGCAACTAAAATAGACTACGCCATTGACCAACAAAAACCTGGTCTAAAGTCTAAAGTCAATGGCACAATATATTTTTTTGTTATTTAAAGAGCGCATTAGTAATATGCGCCTATAAACGTGGCAACAACATGGGTTTGCTTATCACATACATGAATGCGCAGCAGCACAAAAACGCTTTTAAATATGAAAGATTAAAGGATTGAATGTTAAAGATTATTATTGAGTGTCTTGGACATAAATGAGGACTAATTATGAGACGTTAGAAGGCACAAAGAGTTGCTTCACCTGCAGCCTGGTAAGTAAATAAATGCTTTGCTTTAAACAAATGCTTTAAACAAACATTTTTAAATGTTTTTTTTTTTTTTAAATGCTACCTCACGGATTTATTGTATATGATGACTCTGTACCTGTGGATATGGTGAGATGAGAAACATTTTTAAGTAATGCTTAAAAAAATCATGACGCTTTCCAAGTGCTGAAACGTGCGGAGAGCCGTTTGTAAATTCTTTATCTCCTGTTTGTTACAAATAAAGTATTTTTAGAGTACAAACCTTATCTTACATACTTGTAAATAATTTTTTGATGATATTGGATAGCCATACATTTAAAGCAATTAAAAGCCTGCTTTTTTACTTCCATGACTAAAAGAAAACGGGTTTTAAAGGTTTTAATAAAAAAATAACAATTTCAATACAAGTGAAAAACAACACGTTTTTTTTACATTATTCTTAAACTGGGGTCTTCTTCCTCCGCTTAGTTTTTCAGTTTACAAAGTCCGTCATCTAAATGGTGATTAGATATAGCGCCAGCGCAACAGGCTTTTAAAGGGGATGAGAGATAAGACTTTCATTGGTTTACTGCATGTTACGCCCAAAATACTCCCATTACTCATTAAAAAAATAGGACCAACCCTTTTCGACCATGCGCTCGGCACACAAACCATTTGTCCCACGTTAAATTAGCAAAAGTGAATTCGGACACGCCCATTTAGACGTTGCGCTGTGCGCTTTAGACAATGCGCTTAGATCGTTAAAATAGGGCCCATAATCACACGTAATATGCCTATAGCAAAAACACAACAGCAGGACGTGTGTGGACAGTTTTGGATTTTTCCCGCAGCACCCTCAGCACTCCTACTTCCCGCGGCCATGTTGGATGACATCAGCAAGTTGGTTTAGCGGCGGAGCAAGTATTATCTCTATAAAAGATTTAAAAATCGTTTTTATTCTTTGGAATAATGTGAACTGATGAATTATGCACGGTCATGCTGTAGACATCCACATCAGGTGCTGTAGGGGGGGGGGGGTGTATGTAAGATCAGAGCATTGTGTACTGAGGAGGAGACTATACAGACATGAAAGGGATCTTGGCAACAGACCTGACTTTTGTAGCTAGAGGGGTCCAGTGTGCATGTTTGTGTGTATGTGTGTGTGACAAACTGTTTTTTTTTAAACTGAGTGTGATAATATACAAAGGTGTGTATGTGTGTGTTTGTACATCTGAGCCCCATTGCAACTGTTTGGAAGTTTCTGAGCAAGACCAGATGTGGTTCGTGCAAATGACAAACACAACAACAGAAAATGTCCTGCAGATCATATTTAATGTCTCATGTGAAAATGACACACTGTGTATGAGAAGAAACTTCAGCTATTAAAAGCAAGTAAAACTTTATGAAAAGCTTCTGTATAGCTCTGTGGTAGAGCATTGCGTCAGCAGCGCAAAAGGTCATTGGTTTAATCCCAGGGAACACACATACAGTACAGTACTGATAAAAAATGTATACCTTGTAATGCAACCATGTGATGTGGGGGCATTACAAGGTATACATTTTTATCAGTATGCAAGTACCCTGGCAAATGTAAATATAACAAAATGTATGCATTTCCATTTTTTTACATTTTATCTACAAATACAGCATTCATTTTATAGCCATATTTTTTGGTCTCTTTCTAGGCCAGGGTGTTTCTAATATTTATAATTAAACTATTAAACTTGACCAAGTTTTAAAGCAGTCAAGGTACAAAATCAAATGGTTTCATTTTTTGAGGGGTAAATCTCAACAAATCTAGTCATATTTACCTTTAAAATAACTTTTAATTTTGTTTTAAAATAAAAAAATTAAAGCCCTTTTTTAATTATTGTAATGTAAAAAATGAGAAAAATATTATTATAAAATATATTTTTAGATTACAATAATTAAAAAATGTTTATGTTTATTGTAATAATGTAAAAAAATATTACAATAATTAAAAAATGTTAAATGTAAACATGTTTATTTTAAAGATAAAATTGAAAGATATGATAATATGTTTGTACATGATGGTATAATTTATAGCTCTGAACACAATTGTGTGCCAAATGTTTGGTTCTGCAACTGTTCCTTACAGTACAAAACATTTGTATATTTTTATGGGTGGGGACTAGGAGGTAATACAAAATTTATATTTTGAAATATTTTCATTAAATATTTTTGGCAAAATAATATTTACTGGTCCTCAGTAAAACATGCATTATTTTAATGAGATTGACCCAGAGATATTGTTTAAATTAGGCTATAAAATGTAAAACTGGAGCTGTAAGCACTAGATGGCAGCGTGGTTAGACCTAACAGAAGGCTCAAGCATCATTATTTCACAATGTATTTAATATTAATACATTCTGTAGCATTGTGGTTTTGGCCTGGTGGGGAATAAAATGAAGAATATGCCTATCCCATACACTTGCATTGAAGCAGGGCACTATAAGCCATACCTTGTGACCAAACTATGATTGGCTCTTTTGATTAAAGTACTCCACAAACCAACCACTGGAGACAACCATTTATATTTTCATCAATAATGTAGTCTAAATCTAATCCATTATTTTAATCTCTTACTATATGTTTTAGATATAACTTAAATATCATTACAGCTTTACTGGTATAATTTTGTACATTTCAGAAAAAAGGGAAGGATTTGATTTGAACTTCACTGTAGCTCTTGAATAAAATACCTTATTCAACCAATATCAACCAACCAACTAACCATGGTGCTACCACCAGATACCCCAACCTGAGGGGAAAGACCCCTAATTGATTTCTGTCAATATAAAGATAAACATTTCCCCTATAGGTGCTTGCCACTTCTCACTGGCATTTAACCGGATAAAAGTAATGATTTCTTGAACCACTAACAACCATCAATCATGGCCATCACAGGGGAAACGGCTCATGACCGGCCAAATGAACAGACTGCGCCAGGAGACATGGCATAAAAGGTGATGTCTAACAGCAGTCGAGCGTCACATGGGAGGCTGGCATATTTAGGTCACGATTTGTAAAACTGGGGCGTTTCCAACCCACAAAATACCACTTATTACTTTCACAAATGAATCCTGACATCCACCCAATATCTATCCCATAAAATGTTATTGTTGTGTGTTTTGAATCACCATGTCACAGTGGAATGTTATTGGTGCTGATATGCCATAACACCATTATGACAAGTGTGATATTACTTTTATACAAAAGATAATAAAATCTCACCAATACATCATCTTCCCAATCATCCTCATATACAAAGCTGAACATTAAAATTAATGCCTTATTTCACAGCATAAATCCTTTTTTTCAATCAGTGCTAACAGTGTGGCCCTGACAGGCACAGACAAGTCCTGACAGAGAGAAGCTCATTTACCACTTCCTCTTATCACAGACTCATCTGTAATGTTTGGATCATACTGGATATTCATTAGCTCTGCCTCCTCTTATCCTGTTGCCTTTAATTGCTAATGATCCTTTATTTTGTGTGTGCATGAAGGTGACAGCAATGATGCCTGAGAAATTCAGTCTACACTTACAAAAATAAGACTTCTATATGAAAGTACTTGGTCGGTCCCCCTCTTATGGCAGCTGGTTACGGTATATAGATAAAATGTATGTCTTTCAGGTTGCACACCACATACACTCATCAAAAGGATTATTAGGAACACCATACTAATACTGTGTTTGACCCCCTTTCGCCTTCAGAACTACCTTAATTCTATGTGGCATTGATTCTACAAGTTGCTGAAAGCATTCTTTAGAAATGTTGGCCCATATTGATAGGATAGCATCTTGCAGTTGATGGAGATTTGTGGGATGCACATCCAGGGCACGAAGCTCCCGTTCCAACACATCCCAAAGATGCTCTATTGGGTTGAGATCTGGTGACTGTGGGGGCCATTTTAGTGCAGTGAACTCATTCTCATGTTCAAGAAACCAATTTGAAATGATTCGAGCTTTGTGACATGGTGCATTATCCTGCTGGAAGTAGCAATCAGTGGATGGGTACATGGTGGTCATAAAGCGATGCATCGTCAGAAACAATGCTCAGGTAGGCCGTGGCATTTAAACGATGCCCAATTGGCACTAAGGGGGCTAAAGTGTGCCAAGAAAACATCCCCCACACCATTACACCACCACCAGCAGCCTGCAAAGTGGTAAAAGGCATGATGGATCCATGTTCTCATTCAGTTTACGCCAAATTCTGACTCTACCATCTGAATGTCTCAACAGAAATCGAGACTCATCAGACCAGCCAACATTTTTCCAGTCTTCAACTGTCCAATTTTGGTGAGCTTGTGCAAATCGAAGCCTCTTTTTCCTATTTGTAGTAGAGATGAGTGGTACCTGGTGGGTTAGTCCATCCGCCTCAAGGTTGTGCGTGTTGTGGCTTCACAAATGCTTTGCTGCATACCTCGATTGTAATGAGTGGTTATTTCAGTCAAAGTTGGTCTTCTATCAGCTTGAATCAGTCGCCCCATTCTCCTCTGACCTCTAGCATCAACAAGGCATTTTTGCCGCATACTGGATGTTTTTCCCTTTTCACACCATTCTTTGTAAACCCTAGAAATGGTTGTGTGTGAAAATCCTAGTAACTGAGCAGATTGTGAAATACTCAGACCGGCCCGTCTGGCACCAAAAACCATGCCACACTCAAATTGCTTAAATCACCTTTCTTTCACATTCTGACATTCAGTTTGGAGTTTAAGAGATTGTCTTGACCAGGACCACACCCCTAAATGCATTGAAGCAACTGCCATGTGATTGGTTGATTAGATAATTGCATTAATGAGAAATTGAACAGGTGTTCCTAATAATCCTTTAGGTGAGTGTATTTTTGCATATACTAAAGTAATAATGAAGATATGATTCATAGCGTTGGCTGCAAAACTGAATGTCTTTAACCTGTGCTGTTGTACCTGAATTCTCAACTAAGTCAAAACTGTCCTAAAAAGTGAGAACTCACGCCTAATCCATGTCTATTCATCAATGTCTGCTAATGCAGAAATGTCCATTCCGCATGTGTCCGTGGCTTTGAAATGTACTTTAAATAGAGACAAATCATCTGCCAGCGTTGACAGATGTGAGCCATTTTCATGAATTTCATGAGGTGCAATCAGCAAACAATGACGAATGTTACCACACGCAAATCAAATTGATCACCCCGTCGTATGGTACTGTATACAGCCTTTCTTTTGTTAGGTGTGCAGTGAAGTACCTGGACTTGGTTTTTTTGCACACCTGTGATGGCACAGAGAGCAAACCATGTTGAAATTATTCTAAAAATAATCTTGTATGAGTCAGGATATATGCACATGTTTGGAAAAATTGGATGAAAACAGCTTTGGTTTCTGTTTGGAGAACTTTTGACAAAATGTGAGGTGAAAGCAGGTCAATCCGAGCCAAATTCTAAGGGTAGACAACAAATTAGCATAACCACCCAAAATGCACGCTGTTATCAGCCAGTCCTGTTCTTTGAAGGATCACAGGGGATGCAACACTGGCGGTCCTCATATGGAGTGCTACCAAAACGAATCTATGTGATGTTCCAACGATTTATGAGTCAGCACCTCCATTCTAACACCATTTCTATAAATCTCATATGCTGTAATAATACAGATGCTCAAATTTGAGGTTTGTGCTTTACATTCTTTTCTAAAAACTATGCCAAAAATGAAAATACAATGAAACACATGTTGTTTATATGAGCCAGGCAAAGCTCTAGAACAGGGGTCTCCAACCTTTTTGTGATCAAGGGCTACCACAATTGGAGGGCTACAAACAATCTGGAGGGCTATTTTTTAGTCTACTCAAAACTTTTTTATTTTACTTGTTGATTATATTTTATCATTGTTTAAAATGTTAACATGCATAAAAGAAGTCAAGCTAATATAAATGATATGTAATAAATAAATATAAAAATTGAGGCTAATAATAGAATGTGCTTTGGCGGACAACTCACAGACTCTGTGCAGGCTACCTGGTGCCCGCGGGTACCATGTTGGAGACCACTGCTCTAGAATAAATTAGCCTAACCCAAAAATCCACATATAGCAGATGCTAGGTATTGAATCACTCTTACACAGCCTTGAAGAGCAACAGCAACAAATTTAAACGACCTCTTTAAGTCCCACCAGACCTTTCTGCCAGAAGACAGTCACCTACTGTATAAAAAAAGAGCAGCGTGTGCCCTCTGTATCTCTGTGAAACAGCTTTATTCTCTAAGGGAATAAAAAAGGGACACGACAACAGGCTGCTTGGTTGCTTTACGGAAAGTAAATATACCACTATTGCCAGCTTTAGGAAATGTAGTTGTTCTGTGATTGTTTACAAAATATACCTTGATATTACCGGACATGGCGGTTATTAATGATACAAATTTTGACTTGTTTAACAAAAAACAGATACAGCAGATTCATTGGTGGAGATGGGAGGGGCTAGTCCAGAGCGAGAGAATTCATATTTTATTTGTCTAATTTTAATAATTTAACAAGTAGATTGAGTAACTTAATGGTAAAATGGTTTATTTCATTCAAACCATATTTAAAAACCATTAACTTTTTCCCCGCCATTGACGAGTTTTCTCGTCAATTAAAGGCGCTCTATGCAGTTTCCGTTTTTGTCAAACAGCGACCCCTAGCGTCCCACCCCCACTCTGTACACCTCCGAAGATAAGATAATGGAACCAGGTAATGTTTCACAATTTCATACAAATATTAGGCTACTGCATAGTCTACTAAACTACAGATGATGGTAATAGGATAATAAGAAGTTTATTCCAAGTGTACAGTGCATATAATAATAAAGTATCCTACCGCGTTTGCTGGCTTATAACGTTTTTACATGATTGCAGCTAAATCACAAGTAAACAGTCTATAGCATGGGTCTTCAACCGGGGGTCCGCGGCCCCCAGGGGGTCCGTGACGGAACTGCAGGGGGTCCGCCAAATGATGTTTAACAACAAGCTATTTTTTGCTTAAAACGTTACGTCCCCTTTAAGTTGTGCACGTGCGTGGCCGCATATGTTTGAAGGCGCGCGTTCAGTTTAGCCAGCGGACCAAAATAAAATATCTAAAGATTATAAATGTCCACTCAGGAAGCAGCAGTAGCGACAGAAAAGTCATCATAAAACAGGTAAATCTTATGTGTGTCTTTCTTTCAGAATGTCATTTTAGAATCAGTGCGACATTGTCTCATCTATATTTCTGAACTTGGACTGCTGTTTCACGCGGTTCAGATTTAAAGCGCTAATTCAACAGACAAATGACACCACACCGCGTCTACATTTTAAACTGTGACAAAACTATCGCTCGCATTTAAAAATGAATGAAACGCGCACCGTGATGGTGCTTTGTGCAAGATTTATAGTCAGGTTGAAATCCGCCTCTCAAAAAGTTTCCCCAAAGAGATGCGCTCGGACTCGTTGCATGTTGTTCTCCTGAGTCTGATATGAAGCTAAACAGAAAATAAACCTGCGTTACTTGAACTCGTGACAATGATGATACACGAGAAAGGCAACAGACCTCAAAATTATAAAGTAGCACAACCACTATCTCCACCAGAATAGAGAGTCTTTGTGCCATTCACCATGATCAGTCATCTTTATAAACTGAAAGCCCTTGTCCAATTCACAGTAATATGAAAATATATTTCACTGCAAATGCCTTAAAATAATATATTATTATTATTATTATTATTATTATTATATTAATATAAAAACTAAATCTACTTTAACAAAAAAATTATGCATGTTAATATAGTATGGTTGTGTGACAATATGGTTTGTTTCTATTTATAAAACAGTTCCAGTCCTTGATTCTGATTGGTCATCAGTTGTACCTTACTCCACTTTGCGTTGTGCCTAATACGAAAAGGCAGCCTCTCGTACCTTACTGATTACTTAAATATCTCTGTTTTACATATTTAGTATTAGGGGGTCCCTGCTCCATGCCTCTCTCATCTAAGGGGTCCCCGACCCAAAAAACGTTGAAGACCCCTGGTCTATAGTCTATGTCTACTGTATCATTTCATTTGTGTTTTTTTATTGTAATGTAAACATTACAAAATGCCATAACAAAGTTAATTGTGTACATTGCATTATTTCGTTACATAATGTCACTATACATGATTATTGCTATTTATCATAATAGTTTGCAAATTGTGCATGTTTACACTATTTACAACCTCTAGGCTTATTTATGCCCTGATAATTATGTGAGATATTGACAACTGTTGTCATGATAATCGCATGACATACTACAAGGAAGCGCAACAACATACAACATAGACCGCAAACAAGTTTACAAATAAGAGATTTACTTACAAGTCCATCAACAAGATCGCCAGATCAGCATCCCTATTGCATCCAGTGCTGTCTTTAAGCTCACGCCAACGAGTAAAAGCCTGACCGAGTGGGACTCTTGTCCGGTTCCTAATGCGGTCAGATTCTCTTTTCCTTTTCCTACTCTCTTCCGAACGCGTTTTCTTAACTTTTCCATCGTTGAGCATCACGTCTCAAATTCGCGTGTGCAGTTTATAGGCTTGTTCAACTTCATGCAGCACTGCAAGAACCGACAGCCGGATTCGCCCTACTATGACATTGTCTATCACAGAAATATCTTTGAAGCCGTTATATTAAGGTAAAATAACTGCACAGTGTGTCTTTAAGAAAAAACATTTGCATAAAAAACATGTTTCTGAATAATTTTTATGTTAATCTGCAATACCGCGATTATCCACTAGATTACCCAATTTATGAAAAACTGAAGCCAAAACGTTACTTACTAATTTTAAACCGTATGTATGTTTTCATAATTGTCCTGAATTTGATCTCTAACAAAATTCCTTCACAAAAATGCTATTATTTCAGCTTTTTGCTAAAAAAAATATTTTTAAAGAAAAATATTTAAGAGTTTGAGCAGAGGAAAAAATATAGATAGGATTAGACGTTTTCTTTCCCGTTTTGTTTGTTTGTTTGAAAGCAAAGGGGCTGTTCTGTCATTTGATATATGTTTATATATTTTTAGAAGAAAATTTTCCTGGAAGGCATTTTGTGAAACTTTGTGAAAATCATAAAAAATGCTTGAGGGCAACTTTAAAAAAAAATGTCTGGCGGGGAATGAGTTAAAAGCCGCACTTTCACGTTAATCTAAAGTATTGTAATACCAACGCGAAACTCCGCCTATGAGCAGATATGCTATACATATTAGCAATCCCAAAGATGTTGCCTTCAAATTCCTTCAAACAACAATGGTCACCTATAGACAATCACATGTCATGCCAAGTAGCTCCACCTACTGTAAAATCTTATTGGTCTAAATTTCTGTGCACATAATAGTATATCACTGCAAACATTAAAAATTATTATTGCCTGTGATTGTGCAAAAGGAAGGCTTGCAGTCAACCTCTTGTTACTCGTTCTCATTCTTATATTTTGATAAACACACACATACAAATAACAGCTCAAACAATTGTTTTATACTGCAGGTAAGGATAGATTCAAAAGAAGCTTATTTTTAACACTTATCTTGGATTGACATTGATATACAGTCAGCAACCATTTAAAGAAACACCATCAGCTGATCAATTCTCCAGATCGGCCAGCACTCCACTATCAATCAAAGTGAGTTACTGTTATGTCCCTTGAGACGTGTCACGTCTGACATTTATAGCATGAACCAAGATGAAAGAGCCAAAAATGAGTCGTAAATATGGGCAGACACCTCAACCTCAAATCTATTTTGCTGCTGTAACAATTCACAGATCATTAATAGGTTCAAATTGAAGGGAAATCCCAGCCAAAAATCTCTGAAATTCTGCTACAGGCAGTTTCTGAGACCACATAGATAGTAACTCCTATTCATTTAAGTCATATTAAGTAATAAGTCATTGTTGGATCCCAAATCTCTAATTATCCATGATGTAGTGAAAATGAGTAATGGATGAATTGTGTGAGTTCAGTGTACATAAGGGAGTGCTATAAAATACAATGACCCACACTAAGCAAAATCTTTTACTGCTTCTTTCAAGGTCAAATATAGTGCCTTGATAAATGTTTCACTTTCAGAAACCCTTCAATCCACCAGGTGGCCAGACATTTTAGGAGACAGTTACTGATGACTTTATTTTAAGGTGATGGAGGTTTTATGGCATCAATGGAAAAACCTAGAAGAGCTGTCATAAGGCACTGTGCAGGAAATGCCCAAATCATGTCCGGCTGTTATTTGTTTCACGTTGGCAAGAACTGTTTTGCTTCAATTAAGGTCAGTTGTTGAATTGCTCTTTATAAAAGCCACCTGTATTCTTGGAGAGCAATTGCAATCTAGTGCTCTATTTTTGGATTGCCCCCATCTGTGCCTGAAGCACCTATAAAATAGGCAATTTTACAGGTGGAACCGTGGATCAGTCAGCTGTGTCTGAGGGATAACCGATCTGGGCAGGTGAAGATGCGTGAAGCTTGACAGCTTGGTGGATTGAAAGACCACACAGCTCATGTCATTTACTAGGAAAGAAAGAGATCACACGAAACCACTAGCAATTTACACAATTTCTTTTTACAAATTTTCCTAGCAAATAGAGTATGGTAACATTGTTATAACAAATTGTAATAACAATTAAAGTATTTACAGTACTGTGCAAAGTCTTAGGCCACCACCACCAGACTTGTTGTTTTAGAATGTCCATCCATATTTATTCTTCAATCTATTTTATTAAGATACAAACAGAAAATACAGGAAATATGTACAAAAAAATTAAAAATAATAATTTTCAGGACTAAGTGTATTCTTTAGGCATCATCGGTGTTTAGTGTGACCTCTTTTGGCACTAAACACATCTTGAGCGTTTTTTAGCAGAATGAAGTAAAAAGACTAATTTCTTTAAAATGAGAAATTAGGTTGAATTTTATTTAGGTTTAAGAGATCCTGCAGTTTCCTGCTATTGCTTAAGTGGAAGGGGAGTTTACCCTAAAAACTTGACACATCAGTTTACATTTTTATACAGTTTTTAATACTATATACACATTTTCTGGATGTATTCTATTAAAGACACACCATGCAGTTATTTTACCTTAATATAACAGCTTCAAAGTCATTTCGATGGTAAACGACGTCATAGTATGGCGAATCATCCCCCTGTTGAAGCTCGGGAAGGACGCCGCTACCAGAACCAGCAATGCAAGCTTGAGAGAACCGCCCCTGACAAATCTCGCGAGAATCACGACTTGCTTTACGGCAACGACGTCACACACGTTGGGCTTGTTCGACTTTGTGCAGCGCTGCAAGAACCGGCAGTCGGATGACGTAAAAGTACCGCGAGAATGATCCGAGACGGCGCTTTGGCGTCATCCGGCTGTCGGTTCCTGCGGCGCTGCATGAAGTCAAACAAGCCTGTAACAACAACTGCACGCCTGCATTTGAGACGTGATGCTCGATGAGGGAAACAGCTAAGAAAACCCGTTCGGAAGAGAGTAGAAAGCGAAAAAGAGAATCTGACCGAGTTAGGAACCGGACAAGAGTCCCACTCGGTCAGGTTTTTACTCGTTGGCGTGAGCTAATAGACAGCCCTGGATGCAAAAGGGATGCTGATCTGGCGATCTTGTTGATGGACAAGTAAGTAAATCTCTTATTTGTAAATTTGTTTGCGGTCTATGTTGTATGTGGTTGCGCTTGCTTGTAGTGTGTATTTTTTTACTATGCTGTTCATTCATCCAGTGTTGATAATAACACCAGTAAAATAACTTCAACAAGGGTCTAGCTAGCTTACGATCATAAGAGCATTTAGCAGACCTGCTAAAAAACACTCGTTTCTCTTACATGTTTTTTTTTTGGCCATCTAAACTCAAGTGTTGTGTTGTGATGTGTACGTAGTCATTTGTCTAATTTCGATTTCTTATGGCCTACGAATAACGGCCAATGTTATGAAATAATGCAACGTATACAATTAACTTTGTCAATGCATTTTGTAATGTTTACATTACAATTGAAAAACAAATACAACTATACAGTAGACATAACGTTAGACTATAGACTGTTTACTTGTGATTAAGCTGCAATCTTGTAAAAACGTAAGCCAGCAAACGCGGTAGGCTACTTTATTATTATATGCCTACTCTACACTTGGCATAAACTTCTTATTATCCTATTACCATCATCTGTAGTTTAGTAGACATGCAGTAGCCTAATATTTGTATGAAATTGTGAAACATTCCCTGGTCATTATCTTCGGAGTCCATCTCACGCCCAACACTATCCTTACAGGTACGTACAGAGTGGGCGTGCGAAATTACGACAGTTGCAAGTTTTCCCCAGTGACTCTAGGGGTCGCTGTTTGACAAAAACGTCAAACTGCATGGAATGCCTTTAAAGAGACTGAGTAACAATTATATATGATCACTATAACATTGCAAAAACAACAAATCTAATAGGCTTTATGCCCAGCTGCACTACTTCCTGAAGTGATTTTATTGTTAAGTCAATGTGAAGGTCTCCGAATGAGGCGTTTAGTGCGCCGTGGTAGATTGCGAATGGCGAAAATTGAGCGTTGCCGCGGCAAACGCACAAGTTGAAAACTTTTCATTTTGACAAAAAAAACGCTCCGCGTTAACCAATCAGGAGCTTGCTCTAGTAGTGACGTGATTACAGAAAGCGAGCAGAGTCGCAGAAGCCCCTCCCATGACGCAAATTTCCGTGTGAATCTCTTGATGACTACACTGTAAATACTTTGCTGCCTGAATTTTTGTTGAATCAACTCGGATTTACAAGTCATTTCAACTTACTATTATTTATCTTGACTAGAGATGAGTTGTTATAACTACAGGTGAGTTGTTATAACTTATAAAATTTAATTGACTTTTCTCAACTATATTTTATAAGTTGTGACAACTCATCTTTGTTGATGTGACTTGTAAATGTCAGTTGATTTAACAAAAAATGTTAAGGCAGCAAAGTATTTTTTACAGTGTAGAATTTCACGTGCGGCTTTCACACACGAATGAAGCGAGTAAATTGAAAATGTTCAAGTGGCAAACTAGACGCGGTAGACGTGAATTTGACGCCTCAACGCGGCTGGTGTGAACCCACGGTAAGACTTGCACAGTACTGTACATTTAAGCATTTGGTACATGCTTTGATATAAAGTAACTTGCAGCACATTTGAGGTTTTTATTGGGGTATGTTTACCTGGCTGATCTCATGGGAATTTGTACTTATTTCACAAGTTGTCTAATTTGTGAATTGATTCAAACAAAAACGAATGATTATTAAAAAAAATAGTAATGAAACCCCACCCATAACCAAGCTCCTAACCCCAATGTCACGGGGAGGAAGCAAAACGTAAGAATCTGGTCATACAAATGAATACAAATAATCCACCTCGTAAAGTAAAGTCGAACTACAATAACTTTTTTAATGTATTCATATAAATTGTGAAGACAACTGATTTTCTTTTGGCTCCTCTTTCTCAGAAATATGTTGCTGATGTGTTTGAAAAGCAAAGTGACACTGTTATCCACAGTAACATTCGACCCCTAGCTGTTTTAAAAAAAGCAATTTCCTATTATATTTGTTCACGGCAGACGCTTATTTGCATCTATAAAGGAGGTGTCTTGTTTCTCTATGTTCGTTTGCCAAACGGGTCATGCTTCCTCAGGCTAATTATCCAATGAGTCATCATTACCTGTGCATGAAAACCCCATGAAAGAGTAAAAATGAGTAGAGGACAAGATGAAAACTGTGTTAATTAACATAGCTTGCCCTGTTGAAATGCTGAGAACACGCAAGAAACTTTTTAAAGGTTATAATTTTTCTAATTTTTATGTATTATGATATAATGGTTCAGCAACCACATGACAAAACACTTAGTCATTTAGTTTTAGGGCACACTCACATTATCCAAACGAAACCGTGCCCCAGCACGATTGTCCCTACTCCCCCAGAAGCACGCACTCACACTGTACTTTTATCGATCCAAGCCGAGCACGCTTTCATCATTACGATGCGATTGTTTTGAACTGGAACCCATCATAATGTGAAATCTGCGCTTTTATTCGGAGTTGTTTGGTGAGCGATGACACACAGCCCTCTCTCATGCCGATCATATTGCTCAATTGATCTGTCGCGTGTGCAGCGCAGACATTCACGTAACCCTGCTGTGTGCATTAAAGAGTTTTTATGAAGGCGGATAAAGTTGGGTGGTCGTGCAATTGACGTCTCTATTTTTGAAATGCGATCTGGCGGAAATTTTACATCTTTGGTGTCTCCAGAGTACGTATGTGAAGTTTTAGCTCAAAACACCATACAGATAATTTATTACATCATGTTGACACTTTGTAGGTGTGAGCAAAAATTTGCTGTTTTTGGGTGTTTCCTTTAAAATGCAAATGAGCTGATGAAATGCAAACACTGATCGCTATGATGGTGGTTTATTGAAATTGAAACTCAAATGAAGCTCTTTCTGCACTAAATTGCAGTGCAGTGGTTGGATAGTGCAGATTAAGGGGCGGTATTATTATAATAAGATCCCCTTCTGACATCACAAGGGGAGAAAAATGTCAATGACCTATTTTTTCACATGCTTGCAGAGAATAATTTACCAAAACTAAGTTACTGGGTTGATCTTTTTCATATTTTCTAGGTTAATAGAAACACCAAGGACCCAATTATGGCACTTAAACATGGAAAAGTCACATTTTTATGATATGCCCCCTTTAAACTACATCTTATTAGTCAGGTGTGCGTTTCCCGAACAATGACGTTACTCGCTGCTGAACCACCATAGTACGATGCATAGTTGGAGAAACTAACTACCTTGTTAAGACTGTTTCCCGAAAACAGTAATTTTGTCGCACATTGGTCGTTTGAAATGTGATGATGTCACATGGGAGGTGGAGTACTAATTAATCTGTTCAAATCGATTTAATGTCAGATAACTGCTGTAAATAACGTATATTGCACCGGACGACTGATTTTGTTATTGTGATTTAGGTGTTGTTTGAAATATATTTAATTAATGCGCAAGTTTCCTACTACATCACTCCTCCCAGGGATTACCCAAGGTCTTAAAGGTCGTAGGACTGGACACGTGCGCAGTTTTCAAAAACAGCGCTTTAATTCTGTTTACAAACATAATTTTTTTAATATATTTAGAATGATGGATATAGAATGTAAAATGTTTTTTGCTCATTTTGTTTAAAAACATGATCAACGTAAGTCTGAGCTTCTAACGACAGGTGAAGAGCTGTCGTTCAAATTACACAAGTTTGCGATGCAGCTTTCGAATGTTCGTTTGAACTATGGTTTCGGGAAACACCAAATCGTTGAACTTTGTCAGTAACGACGAAGCTTACGACACTAGTTGGCTAACGATGCTTTTGGGAAATGCACCCCATGGTAGGTCATAGGGGTTCACAAAGAAAGAGCTTGAGCAATCTGCTTTCATTTTTTTTTACTATTCCACAGCAATTCTGCTATTAAACTTGTAGGTTCAAATTATTTTCAAACTGTTTCTTAAACAGTTCACAAAAATATAAACAAAAAAACAAATAAAACATGTCTTACCTGTTTTAATTTTTTTAGGTCTTCATCCAACTCAAGATTGTCCAAAATAACAGCAACAAAAAGACTCAGAAGTATCTAGAAGACAAAATTATACTGAATTTAGCTTCCATACATTACAATATACTGCATCATACTTTCAACACAAGATATCTGGAGAATTAAAAAAAACTATTTTTGAAGACCCTTTAAAAACAGGAAAGTTAAACAACTTTTAAAGATTTAAATAATGTATTACTAAGTGCTGAAGTGAATATGAAGTAAGATTAATAAATGTTGTAGAAGTCATAAGCATTAACTAATTAAAAAAAATTATTGTACAGTAAATTTACTCAATTTTGTAAGGTAAGTGGTTGCGATTAATTTATTTAAGCTACATTTAAACAAAAAAGTAAAATAAAATAAAATGAAAAACTTTGTTTAAATGTAGTGGTATCTGGTTAAAAATGATTTGCAGATTGTTAATAAGACTACAGATGGTTAAAAGGTTTTTGTATTGAAACACAGTGCATAAAATTTGCCCCTGGGTGTTAGATATCATCAATGCTTTGAAATGAATTTAATTAAAATACCTTTTTTATATTGTGAGTCTAAAGCCGCCCTCAAAAGCATTAAGCACTATGCCTTTTCAACATATTTTTTTTCATGACAGGAAATGAATAAATGATTCAGCCGTGTCTTGATTACATGCTCGGTCTGTTCTGTCATTAATGTGCACTTCCATTCAAATGTCACATTTAAATGCCTGCTCCACACTCAATCAAACTTGTCAAAAGTCAAACAAAAGAGAAAATCATTATGACCATAGGGCAAATACATCCAGAGTACATTTTGTTCTCAACAAAGCACATTTCCCAGAAATGCTAAGAAAATATTTCAGACTGTACTAAGAAGTTTATGTGCAAATACCTTTTTCAAATGCATTACTAATACAAGTTAAACTGCATTTACAACAAATGTTAACAGACTCAGAATACTTTTTTATTGTCAGAATGCTTTATTTTGTCATTACTTGTTTGAATATCTTTTGATAGAGTGATGGGTTATAATGTTGACGTGAATGTCCAAAAGATGTAGGTATTTAACTCTTTCGCCGCCATTGACGAGATATCTCGTCAATTAAGAGAAAACGCTTTCCCGCCAATGACGAGATTTTCCGTCTTTCCGCAATACCGCTATTATCCATCAGGTGGCGCCTTTCCGCAACTTATACAACCCGGAAGTAGCGCCTCACGTGAAAGAGAAAGAACTCCATGTATGTTTTAAAGATCGCTCTGCATCTGATCTCTATAAAAAGTCCTTCTCAAAAATGGATTTATCTCAGCTTTTTGCTCAAAATTGGTTGTTTTTGAAGAAACCTACCCATGTTTGAGAGGTGATAACAAGAGAACTAATGAAGGTAGGATGAAATTTTTTTTTTTTTTGAAAGCAGAGGGTCTGTTCTTTTATCTGATATATTGTTTGTTTATATATTAAAGAAGAACATTTTCTGGAAGGCATTAAACTTTTGTTAAAATCATGAAAAATGCTGGCGCTGGCTGGCAACTTTTAAAAAAAATGCTGGCGGGGAAAGAGTTAAGTAAAAAAATCTAAGTAAAGAAAGTTGCCACTTAATGCTTTATAACATCTTAAAACAACATATTAACCTGCAGCAATGACGACAGAGCAACAATTGTGTGATATGTACAAAAAGCTATTACAGTAAAATCCCACAGATGGATTAATCATCTCATATTTGGCCTATTCGAGATCATAGCCATCATGTCTGCTTAGCAAGTTTCAATATCCACTGACAGCCTTGCCAAAAGATAATGCATGGATAATTCTGTTTCCTAATATTTTTTGGTGAATTTGGCGTACAATGTCATGCATATGCTGGGCCAAGTCTTTCATGGGATATTGAAGTATATATCACCATTTAATTGGTCACTGGCCAAGTATCTAATCAAGTGATATTGGTTTACCAGTACATCATATTACTGTACAGTAATACGTGCTGTGCTTGTATCTTATAGAAAAATGACTAATTATATTTACCAATGTGGCAAAGAGATGGTAGAGAATGAAGTATATGGCCACCAATGGAGCCCACATGTGTCCCACCGCCACCAGGGTTTGGTCCATGACGTCCACCCATCCCTCCTGCGTAAGGATCTGGAACATGGACATAAAAGCCTGTGGGAAAGAAGCAAAGCAATAATCAGTCTGTGTTTGCCGATTACACATCTGAGAAAACAACACCTGTCTCGCCCACTCAACCGTAACAACACATTTTAAAGAAACATGCCCAGAAAATTTTTCAAATCTGTATGACATTCACTTTTCTGAGGAACACAGGAGAACTTTTAAATGTATGTATCATCCTCACTGAGGTCAAACCTACATTGTTAGAAAAAGTGAGGCAGTACTCTTTCAAAAATACACCTTTATAGTTCATATTAGCACCTTAGTATCTTAAATCTGTATTGGAAATGCTTGTGACATTAAATGACTCTTACTTATCAGTAACCTACAGATGACTATAATATATTTTCATGTCCTTTCAACATATCAGCATTTTTGACTGAAATTTTTCATTCACAAAGAGGAACATAAATAGGACAACTTTTTTAACCAAGAGAGGAATGACCTTGCTCAAATCGAACAGAAATACAAACAGCAACCTTCAGTTGCAAAAACCTATTTTTAAATCCTTTTTTTTTTCAAAGGACGTCAAACAAATATCTAAACCCAGCTGGTCACAGTCATACTGTCTCTGAATGAGTGCAGATGATGATAATTTTGCAATACTGTAGGTCTATCATGGGGGCCTGGTGAACCTCATTATCCTCAATGGATATAACACCACCCACCTTGGAAATGAGCGACATCTGTTTACGTGAGCCCCTCCAAATCCCAGCATGCACGGGGATCATTGGAGTCCCACTAATAACGGACGATAAAAGCCACCACTAATGACAGCCCCCTCACGTGCTCATGGTATCAGAAAACTTGGTGTCTTAGGTCTACTGGCGAATTTAATAATATATTATTAACCCTTATGTGTTGTTGGGGATGTTTTCATCCACTGCAAGGTTTTTTTTTTACTCTTAATTTGGCCACAACTTTCTCTCTGTTTTAGCAAATTGAATGATTTTTGGTGACAAATCTTATATTTACATATATTTTAAGAAAATGCTTTGAAATTTTTAAAAAACTCAACGATATACCGTGGGCAAATTTACTACCCTTTTGTGTTGTTAGTGGATGAAAACATCCACTGAATTCAACGACTATAAAAATGTATCAGATGAACATTTTTTCCAAATGTTTTTTCATAAATCTGTTAATCAACCCGAGTACTGATCAAAACAACCAAATCTTCCATGATTTTAACTATTTAATTTTTTTTACCTTTTTCACAGTCTTGGGCATGTCAAAGATTGGTAAAAACATTGGCTTTGAAGCATTTTTAGTTTTTGTGTAGCATCAGTTTTTTTCCTCAATCATTTATTTTAAGTGGCTGTTTTTGCCTCATTGACTTTCATTATAACCACACTTTTTGATTGCAGAGCTATGACACCTTCTTATCATGCATTTTTGAATGTTGGTGTTTTTTCCTTTTGCTAAGATGTCAAATTTGTCATTTTACACACACACACACACGCACATTCTGGTTTACATGTGAGGACATTCCATAGACGTAATGCATTTTATACTGTACAAACTGTATATTCTATTCCCCTAACCTACCCCATTCCCTAACCCCAACCATCACAGAAACCCTTCTCCTACTTCACATTTTCAAGAAACATCATTTTGTTTGATTTATAAGCTTGTTTCCTCAAAAACACTGGTATTCCTATTTTTGTGGGGACAATTGGTCCCCACAACGTGATAATTACCTGGCCGCACGCACACACCCATACCCACACCCACATACACACACACACAAACAAATATGCTTTTAGTATGGAGTTATAGTCCATAAAACACAACTTACAAGGCAGAAATTAAGCTCTGTTTTTGCACAGGGCTACTAAAGGGTTAATAGTGCCACATGGTGATCAACAGTAAAAATTACTAATTTGACCTCTTAGCAAAAGTTAAAAACACCAACATTCAAAAATGCATGATAATAAGGTGTCATGGCTCTGCAATCAAAAAATGTGGTTATAATGGAAGTCGATGGGGCAAAAACAGCCACTAACAATAAAAACTGATGCTACACAAAAATTTAAAATGCTGTGAAAAAGGTTAAAAAATATAATATATATATATATATATATATATATATATATATATTGAAAATCGGTCATTTTGTATGTGTTTTTCCCCAAATCAGTGACAACACTTATAAACTTGGGAATTAAAGAGTTAAAATCATGGAATTTTTGTGAAGATTTGGTAGTTTTGATCAGTACTGAGGTTGACTAACAGATTTATGTAAAAAATCTGGAAAAAATATTAATCTGATACATTTTTAAAGCCGTTGAATTAGACGATTACAACATGAAAGGATGTAAATTTGAACAATGCACAAGGGTTAAATCTATGTAGGATTTTGTAGACACTCGTTTCCAAATAATTTCCAAGCAGAGCAATGTCAATAGGCTTTTCCTTTAGTGTTTTCTGGAGTGGAACATGTCTTACCAACCATTAAAACTTCAGAAGAAAATTGAACAGTATTGTACTGTACTGTATTCAGATCTATTACTATAATGTACCAGGTATGCAATCAAAAGTGAAAGATTTTTATATAACATTTCACATCAAATTCATTTAAAACCAAATTATCTGAGCCATACCGTGACATTTCATCTTTTGATCTACAGTTACTTTCTGTCTCTCCATAAAAAAAGGGAGATTTACCCGTGGAAATGTGGTGAAACGATCCAAGTCCTCCACAAAGCAGAACATCTGCAGACTGATGGCAGACATCACTATTAGCAGACTGGCAGTGAACACCACAAGACTGCCGAGTTTCTTCCCTGGACCAAAGATCTTATACACAAAGTCCTCCAGTGCAGGAGAGATCTTTATCAGACGAACCACTCGCAAAACCTGCAGGTAGAATTGAAAACAAACCTATTTTTACAACTGTACTGTACGTCTTGGAATGAAAAATCAACTTACAATAACATAATTAACCAACCACTATCTCTAGCTTTCATTTAATAATCTGTGTCTTTATTCATATTCTAATCTTCTAAAATCAATATCATGAAATCCTGTAAACATATCATTTGACTCCAATAAAATTTGAAAAGTGTTGAGCGACCCACTTCCTGTTCAAAAGATAACCTTGCTGTATCCTAACAAATATAAAAAATAAATTGAAAAACCATAACAAGTAGGAGGACTACTATGGAGGATACTGATGAGTTTTTGATAGATTTTTAATAAGCAAACACTGATTTTGGGTTTCTCAGGAAAAAAACATGGTTACATTACACAGTGCATAGTTGCTCAAGCAGTTAGTAATTTATTCTAGGTGACAACAAATCTAAGCAATAATGCATCTTGGTCAAGTTTTGATCAAGAGAGGAGAATAGATATCGATCCGTTTGCTTCCAGCTTAATGTGACCTTAGAGTCCTAAAAAATAATCCAGTCCTGCCGGCCACACAATCAAACAACCAAAGATACTTTTAGGTTTCATTAAAATCCAAAGTGCTAAGAAATAGCAGAAGAAATTTTAGAATAAATAAAAAATTGAATTGAATACTTTTAGGTTTTGTTACTTAATCTAATTCAAAACTGCTTTTATAAAGGTGTAAAGCTAGAGTAAAATAATTTATTGGAATTTGTTCCAAGAAAGAAGTAGAAACATTTTGAAATTTGCAACTGCAAACTGTAAGATTCAAAGAAATAAAGGTCTAATTGAGATGCAAAAGCTGCTATACGCCACCTCCGCTCTCGGCACATATTACTGTACATGTTCATCAAATAACTTCAAATTAGCTTTATCCCGGCCTCAGGCCATTCAGAAATACTGCTTTGTTGGCACAATCCGTTAAACGCCAACGGTTTTTCAGCAAATTTCTCTAAGATGAACAACAACGCGTGAAACGACCGTAGATCACATTCAAACTTGTGTTCTTTGCGAGAACTTGAACCATTATACAACCCGAATGTAGCAGTGACATGAATCACAGCATCCCAAAGTGTGGTTCAGTTTCCTAAATTTTACCTTTTTGATTATTTGATAAGTATCTAGTTGGATCTTTAATGATTTTGCAACTGTTTACTATGTCTTTTCCAAAGATGTGTCCTTAGAATTGAAGTTTTTGCCAAAAAGAAGGCTTGCATGCACTTAGAGGGTTTTGCAGCGAAACACAAATTTGTTAAATACCAATAAAATTACTAAAGTGACATTTGTAAATTATTGACTAATAACCTTTTCATTGCCATTTAAGTGAAATAACTAGGGCCGGGACTCGATTAAAAAAATTAATCTAATTAATTAGAGGCTTTATAATTAATTAATCGAAATTAATCACATTTTAATCACATATAAATAATAGACCTGAGAACATTGAGAAGTTATTTTTCCACATGGATTTTTAGTATACCATGAATAATGACTAAATACATAAGCTTAAGCAACAAAATATTGTTTATTTTTGTTCAACCAAGTCGTTGTACTCGGAGTCGGGCTAACGTCCACGCTATAGCTGCTATATGTTTTGCATTGAGATGATATTTGAGGCTTGATGTGCTGCGGTGTTATGCGAATTCCTTGTTGCATAGCTTACACACAACCATGCTCTTATCGACGCTTCCATCCGTTTGTTTTTTATAAAAAAAATTCCCATCCACGGGGCCAACCAAAGCGATCTCATCAGGTTCTTCGTTCATGTTCACTGTGGTTTGTTGTTGTCTGAAGTCATGATGAACGCTAGTTGGTGCTCCAGTATATTCGGTCCGCCGAAACTCATCAAATGAGAAATGTTCCGCGGTGCAAAAATAAGTGTGATAAAAATGCGTTAAAAATGTTTAACACGTTATTTTTTGTGTAATTAATTAATCTTAATTAACGCGTTAAAATCCCGGCCCTAGAAATAACTGAACCTAAACATAAGAGCCTGCAAAAGTAACCATTTATAAGAAAAATGTCAAATGCAAATTATAGGGTTTTGCATCTGAACTCATCAAAGAAACTCTCTGGAACATAAATGCAAGGTTTACTGTACAAAGCTTTTAAGCAAACTGGAAGACAGATGGTTAATTTTGCGAGAACTTGAACCATAATACAACCCGAATGTAGCAGTGACATGAATCACAGCATCCCAAAGTGTGGTTCAGTTTCCTAAATTTTACCTTTTTGATTATTTGATAAATATCTAGTTGGATCTTTAATGATTTTGCAACTGTTTACTATGTCTTTTCCAAAGATGTGTCCTAAGAATTGGAGTTTTTTGCCAAAAAAAGGCTTGCATGCACTTAGAGGGTTTTGCAGCGAAACACAAATTTGTTAAATACCAATGAAATTACTAAAGTGACATTTGTAAATTATTGATTGATGACCTTTTCAATGCCATTTAAGTGAAATTACTGAACCTAAACATAAGAGCCTGATAAAAAGTAACCATTTACAAGAAAAATGTCAAATGCAAATTAGAGGGTTTTGCATCGAACTCATCAAAGAAACTCTCTGGAACATAAATGCAAGGTGTACTGTATAAGGCTTTTTAGGCACACTGGAAGACAGATGGTTAATGTAACATTTCCAGTTAAACAAAGAAATTCAGTGACCTTTCTAGTAAGCTAGACGAGTGTCTTAATACCAGCACAAGCTACAGCTTTTTGCTCTATTTTTGATTCATAATTATGAAATTTACTAATCAATTACCAAACTAAATGCCTTTAATTGTAGCTATGTGCCACTCATACAACATGTAATAAGTCACACTAATGCAAAGTACATAAATGCAGAAATTGTACGTGTAAATATTGCTTAAAGTAGAAAAACTGATTACAGAATTCAATTAAATTCAATCATATGAAAAAGTGAATTACGTTCAAAGGATTTAGACCAAGCGTTGCTATTTGTGAAGATGACTCACATTGCTAATGATGGAAAAATATAGAACGCAATTTAGAAATCAACATTTTACATGGTGACTGCTCATGGTGAATCATGTGCTTTTTTGTGGCAGCTTCATAATGAGCCCAGACATGATGGCAGGATATGAATATTCACAGTTGGAGCTCCGCCTCTCCTACAGCGAGGAGAGGATAAACTGGAGTGAGAGTGCAGGTTGTGTCCTTAATGAGGCTTGTCAACGCGTGCGGGCTTCATCCATTCCCATTCCCTGCAGCTGCCTGGAGATCTATGAGAACAGCTCCGCTGTGGCCACCGGTACCCAATATTGGTCTGCATTAGTGCATGACTAGCAGTTAGGAATCTAGCAGGTGCTGCACTCATGTAGGACGCTTTTACAAATGCTGCATGTGTCTCACCAAACATGAAAAGTTGTCTGTGCGGTTTTGATTGAAGTTTCAAATATAACATGATTTATCAAACCGCTTCTATTCACAGTCAATAAGATCTTTTAAGCACCCTGAGGAGTTTTCAACTATGATAGTGGGTTATTGATTTATACACATGGTTGTTTTGTGGATGTTGGTGGATGATAATACTAGCGACTAGCGAGCAATCCAATTTTTTGCCCACACTAAGAGAAATACTAAATTGATTGATTTTAAACGTGAGGAGTTTCCATCAATGCTTTCAATCCATTCCAGGAATCTGCTAATAAGGACCTTTGGATAAGTTACGATTCCTACCTGGAAATAGGTGAACTGTGAGTGGTAGAGATCGGGGTAGATGTGCAAAGTGGTGCCGACCACCAGCAGTGACTCAAACTTGTGTAGAGAGGAACTGATGTAACCAGTGAAGCCCAAACACCAGATTTTCAGCAAAGCCTCCAAATCGAACAGCACAGTGAAGGCAACCTGAAGATAGTAGAGAGAGACAATGAATATGAGAAAGTATGATGACTGTTCGTAGAGCTTTTGGTTTTTGAATTGGTAACGTATAATTCAAAAACATGCATAATGAAACATTTGTGACCATGCCTAAAAGGATTCAGGCTAAAATCTCATAATCTAATGAGGAGGATTTTATAAATTTATGTAGGATTTTATGTAGGAAAAAAGTAAAACACAAAAAATTACTTTAGCTGGGTTTTCACAGGCAGGGTTATTTATATATTGTAGACAGAG
Organism: Misgurnus anguillicaudatus; assembly: GCF_027580225.2. Taxonomy (NCBI): domain Eukaryota; kingdom Metazoa; phylum Chordata; class Actinopteri; order Cypriniformes; family Cobitidae; genus Misgurnus; species Misgurnus anguillicaudatus. The sequence continues at coordinate 25,988,991 of NC_073353.2, forward strand.
GGCTAAGAAACCCTTTACTTCACAATAACCTCTTATTATTAAGATCTGAAGACCTCAGATGCCCAATGCGTCTGACATGTTTTTTTTGTTGTTGTTTTTTTGTAAATTTAAACATTATTTCATCAGGCTCTTATGTTTAGTTTCAATATCTTCACTTGAATGTCAATAAAACCCGTTAATAGTCAGTAATTGAAATGCCTTTTTTTTTTTACAAATGTCACTGCGGTCATTTCATTGATATTTAACAACTATTAAACAAATTTGATTTGTCTTTCGCTGCAAAACCCTCTAAGTACGTGCTCATGGGTTTTTTAAGCCCTCAACGGAGCCTTCAAGGCAGCGGTGCCTGGAAGGCACTTCCCGTGCCCCGAGCGTTTCAGCCAATCACAGCACTGGGGCTAGATATCGAGCCTTCCGCCAGCTTCTGGCAGTTCGAGCTCACCGTTGGTCAGGTGAGTAGCGCAGATATGGTAAGATAAGAATGTGACTGTATTAGAATTAAGCTTGAAATGTTTGGAGTGTTTAAGTGACGTGTTTCCGTGTTTTCACGTGTCCATGGCACGACTTTCAGTTTCGTGACAGTTTAATGTATTGGTAACTCAATTGTTTTTCCTATTTTCTTACCATTGTCATTTGGGATTGGGGTTAGAACGACTTTCTGTTATATAAAATGACACCCTCACCCTAACTCAACTCTAACCCCAACCCCAAGCGAAAACAGTTTAAAATTCTGACAAATAAACGTATAAACCAATGCTTAAAATGACATCCTAACCCAAGCCCAACTTTATCCTTGCACGAAAACTGTTTAAAAATCATACAAAAAACACATTCTAACCCCAATCCCAAGCAGCAATGGTTTGAAAAAAGAAAAAAAAAATGAGTAACCAATACGTGAAACCGGCACGAAGAAGAAAGTCAACATGTGAAAACGCGGAAACACGTCACTTAAGCGATCTAAACATTTCGAGCTAAATTCAAAAACAGTCACATTCCTATCTTACCATATCTGCGCTACTCACCTGTCCAACGGTGAGCTCGAACTGCCAGAAGCTGGCCAAAGGCTCGATATCTAGCACCAGTGCTGTGATTGGCTGAAACGCTAGGGGTCGGGGAGTGCCTTCCAAGCAGCGCTGCCTTGAAGGCTTTGTTGAGGGTTTAAAACACCAACAACCCAAAAATCTCCACTTTTAAAAATGTCTCCAGTCACTTTCCACTGTCCTTTCTCAACAAAGGTAAAATTATGTTAATATCCTAATATATTTGGTAAACCTTCTTTACCCACGTGCCATCGTTCATCCAATTCTACTTCCGTGCACTTAGAGGATTAAACAGGTTTAAAGCAGTCCAAACTGATAACACCTTGCACTGAAATATCTTTAAATACATCACTGGCTTTTGTTTTGCCTCAAAATGCACACAAGTAATGTTTCTGCATGTTTGTTATTTCCTAAACTAGTTATATTTCCTAATTAAACTAATGCCTAGTCCTGGCTTAAGCTAATCCCTGTCTGGGAAACCACTCATTGGTGTCCCCAGAGTATGTATGTGAAGTTCTAGCTCAAAATATCATATAGTTAATTTATTATAACATGTTAAAATTGCCACTTTGTAGGTGTGAGCAAAAATGTGCTGTTTTGGGTGTCCTTTTTGAGCTGATTGCTGCACTAAATGGCAGTGCCGTGGTTGGATAGTACAGATTAAGGGGCGGTATTATCCTCTTATGACATCACAGGGGGAGCCAAATTTCAATTACCTATTTTTTCACATGTTTGCGGAGAATGATTTACCAAAACTAAGTTACTGGGTTGTTCTTTTCACATTTTCTAGGTTGATAAAAGCACTGGGGATCCAATTCTAGCACTTAAACATGGAAAAAGTCAGATTTTCATGATATGCCCCGTTTAATAAACGTATAATATGTGCAGAGAGCATTCAGTCAATATCATTATCTCAGAGATGGCATGTAGCGGCTTCATTTACAAAAAAGGAACTAATTACTAAAATGCACATTTTAATAGCAAAATACTCTTAGTGCAATGTACTGTATAACGGGACTTTCATGAGAAGATAGATAAATCAGCTTTTCCCCAGATGCATTTGGACTTTTTCAAATAAAAAGCAATAGGGATTAATGATGAGATGGATCGGTCTGTGAATATGTGGGGTGCTTCTTCCTCCTTATCTCTGTCTTTCAGCTTGAAGTGGGCGGGTGGCCACACTCCTCTATCTGTCTTTGTTCCCACAGTGCCACCTGCATACTGATTGCAGAAGCTGTGCGTGGCAAACAGGACACATACACACACGTTCCCAACCAGCGCTCGCTAAAATGGAGTGTTGCCCACAAGCTGTTTGCGCCCACGTTGCCACTCACTTGATTTAATCTAAGTGTTTTAAGGCGAGAGAATGGGGATATGTTTTTATAATCTGATCTGCTGATGCATTTCAATGTAATCACAGTCTAAGGATTTTTTTGCCCGTCTCACAATTCACGCATTTAAAATTGTGTCTATTAAAACTAATGCATTGCCAGGAGGCAGGAAGTCTATCATAGAATAGAATAAAGAATATGACTCAATATGTGCAATTGTCAAAGTTTCTCAACATTTATGCATTCTGAATTGTAGCATCTTGACGCTACAATGAATGTCAAATATTATATTCTCATCGGGTTAAAATTATGCAGCGTCTCATTGCGTAAGTGCAGGATTTTGACAGGTCTTACCTCAGCCAGGTAGAACTCGTCATTGGTGAGTTTATGGTTCTCGCCCCTGTGGTAGTTGCTAGCAGCCACAATCACGTCAACGGCCACCATGCTGAGGATGAATATGTGGAAAACTGAAGAACGCATCAGTTGCTGTGGAAAAGAGGGCAAAAGTTTAGAAATCCAGTAAGAGGGATGGACAGAACAAAGCAAGCTGTAGTCAAAATCTGTTGTGTGTGTTATGATAAAACTTGCTAAAAGACTCCTGGCAACTGCAGAACAGAGATAAGTGTGTCGGGCTGCCTTGCCAGTTAGGTTTATAATCTCCAGTTCCCTCTACATATTAACAAAGGTAATAATAGTAAATTCTCTGTGATATGTAACATCCCTTATGAACAAGCAAACTGTCCTCCTTTCTCATAATGAGTGTAGCAGTGCTAAAAACAACATCTCCCATTATTTTACACTCGTTTTTAAATGTTTTTTTTTAAAACAGGGTTAGACTCAGATGACTAAATAAGCGCTCACTGCCTGAGACCTCAGCAGAGCGAATTAAAACGATCCCAGGCCTATTAAAGACAGTCTTCTGGATGATGAGGTAGGAAAGACTTAATTTAATCCCAGGCTAAGCCACCTGTCTGCTGGCTATGAAATCTGTCTCTTCTTTATATTTGTGGTTGGTAAAGTTAGTATTAAAATGTGAAGAAATATAATGGAGGTATTTGAAATGAAGATTTTTATAAAATCTAAGATGCATATATTTTTCAACTTTTCCTTCAATAAAACATGATATCTGGAACACAAATTTCATTGGCATATAAATAACCAGCAAAGCAGAATAATTTTATATATGAGCAGATGTTAGTGCTATTTGGCCTTATTTATTAGGTGTGTGTGTATGCTTACTCTCCAGAATAAGAAAAGTTATAAAAGTTATAAGATGGCTAAACATTTGTCCTTGGTGTAAGGGTAAAATTCATGATTGGAATATAAAACAGGACTTAGGGGACGTTTACATTATAACGATAACTTTAACGTTAAAGGTGCAGTGTGTAAATTTTAGTGGCATCTAGTGGTGAGGTTGCGAATTGCAACCAACGGCTTAGTCCACTGCTCACCCCTCGCTTTTGAAACACATAGAAAAGCTAGGGTAGCCGCCACCGGACAAACATGTCATCGGCGGAGACAACTTAGTAAAAAAAATTGTCCGTTTAGGGCTTCTGTAGAAAAATGGTGGCACAAAATGGCGACTTCCATGTAAGGGGACCCTCAGTGTATGTAGATAAAAAGTTCTCGTTCTAAGTTAATAAACACATAACGGTTAATTATGAAAGGTCTTTATACACACATGATAATATAGTTTAGTATATTATTTTGCATTTCTGTCAAGCGACCCTTCTAAAAATTACACACTGCACCTTTAACTATAATGATAACAATATTAGCGCCAACAACACCGGACGATAACTTTATGCTCCCGCAAATCACTCACCTTCAGTTGCATAAACTAATATTGCATATTTCCTTTAAAGGCAGGGTGCAGGATTTTTGAGAAACACTTTGGAAAAGGTTGCGTGGAGTGGGTCTATCAAAAGAAGGTCCAGATTCTATTGGGGTAGGGGTGTGTTTGATTTCAAATGTCAACATTGGCTTTCAGAGATCATGCACCCTGTCTTTAATAAAAACCCTTGTAATTGTTCATGTCATTAAATGTGTACATATGCATGTCTTGTTCCATTTACACAGCGGGTTTAACCAGCAGATGTCCTCAACATTCCGCGTTTGCGTAACTCTAAACAGTGAATCTAGTATTTGCGCATTGGCGGCTGATCAATAGGGGGCGCTGGGGCGACGCCTACTTTAAATGGACTGCATTTATATAGCGCTTTTAACAGACCTATGGCCATCCAAAGTGCTTTACAAGTTTTGCCTAACATTCACCCATTCACGCATACATTCATACACCAACGGCTGTGTCAGCCATGCAAGGCACCGTCCAGCTCGTCGGGAGCAGCTGGGGTTAGGTGTCTTGCTCAAGGACACCTAGACACTTGGTCCGGTGGAGCCAGGGATCGAACCACCAACCTTCTGGTTCGTAGACAACCAACATGAACCACTGAGCCACTGTCGCCACTGTTTAAGTTGGCCAGAGAAGAAAGCTACTTTAAGTTAAATATGAAGAGTTTCGTTGCAAAACGAGATAAATAAATTTTTTAACATTTTTGTCAAAACATGTTTATTATTATGTTATTATGTTGTTATTTTGTTTTATGGTGCTACTTAGCTGTATTTTTTAAGTTATGAAGGTTTAAATCAAAACAAAACAACTGCAGTTGCATTGATATTAATTGGAATGCACAACCAAAAAACGAGATTTCTGAACAATTAAAAAAACGGATTTATCTCGTTTTGCAACGAAACTCTTCATATATAGTGCAAATTAATACAAAATAAAATCATTTAGTTGTATTATTTCACTACTATCACTGTTATATTATAATTTATTTAAAAAATCAAACTGTATTTCGTTGTGTGTGTGTCATATGTGTGTGTCTGGGGCGCCACCCAAACAAGTGTGTATGTAGGTCAGTAAACTTAACAGTTTTTTTCAACGGAGTTTCAAAGGTCTATAAACGATCCCAAACGAGGCATAAGGGTCTTATCTAGCGAAACGATTGTCATTTTTGACAAGAAAAATACAAAATATCCACTTTTAAACCACAACTTCTCGTCTAAAGCTGGTCGTGATGCGATAGCGTGACCCCACCCAATACGTCATGACGTCAAGAGGTCACAGAGGACGAACGCGAAACTCCGCCCCAGTGTTTACAAGTGTTGAGAAAGAGGACCGTTCCGACGTTGTTGGTTGTCGAATGATATTAATTAATGTCTTTGTGTCAGTTTATTGTTTACAATGGTCCGCAAATGTGCGTTTTATATATGTAACACGTGACCTCCCTATGTCACTACGCATTTACGTTAGTTCATGCTGGACCGGACCTAAACGAAAAGTTGTGGTTTAAAAGAGCATATTTTTTATTTTTCTTGTCAAAAATGACAATCGTTTCGCTAGATAAGACCCTTATGCCTCGTTTGGGATCGTTTATAGACCTTTGAAACTCCGTTGAAAAAAACTGTTAAAGTCCATTAAAATTAGAAAAATCCTGGAATGTTTTCCTCAAAAAACATAATTTCTTCTCGACTGAACAAAGAAAGACATCAACATTTTGGATGACATGGTGGTGAGTAAATTATCTGGATTTTTCTTTTAAGAAATATTCCTTAAAGGTGAGTTATTACATATCTCAAGTATTTTTAAAATACTTTGTTTAATGTGAAGAGCCAAATCTTCTCAACTGGCAAGTAAATTGTGTTTTGATTTTATGTAAAGTGTAAATTGAGTGTAAAAGTGACTTTAAAAACACTGTGTTTGCACTGTGTGTTCGAGCAGTCCAACATGTCAAATTTTGGCTCAACCAGTGACATGAGTTTGGGATTGGAATACTAGTGAAGAACAGATTGCAACAGTACAGTTCCGAAAGTAATAATTCAATTTTTTCCTAGAAGAAAATTTTTGAGAAAATTTTTACCTAAAAACTTCTATATATTTGCTTTGTGAAAAGTGAGCTTAACTCCAAAAGAAACCCCATTTAATTAGAGATTTCTTGGTAAAGAAGACTACGCCACTCAAAATCCAGGAGATCCATCAGTCAAACTCATTGTTACCATGGAAACAGGAATCGTGAGAACAAAGGCCACAGCCCATTCCCATGAAGCGTTTTAAAAAATGTGCTGTAATTGAATCAGCCTCTTTTCATTCTCAAACAACAATTTTTGGTTATTCATCTTTGTAGCATATTGATTTGCTTTGACTAAAAAATCCATAAAGCTTTATTCGTTTTGTTTTTATGTTGAAAATAAATGGACTTAAAAGTGGGTGGTTACTATTGTGTCTTTGTAAAAAAAAGAGAAAACTATTAACTTTTCAAGCATGTTTGATACTGCTATAAATGGCACAAAAATGGCACACTTCACCTTTAACTCAAAAACACAAACAAAATGGACCGAAAAATAGCAAACTCCATGAATCATGTGTTATTTTACTGTAGCATCGGTTTGGATGGTTCAACCTAGCTGTCAGTAATTTTACATCCAAGAAATCACATCTTGGGTGCATTAATGTGTTATGAAACAATGGGGAGACACACCAAGAAGATGCAGATGAAGTGCGGCATGTACAATTGGCAGTCCAAAAAACAAGAACACAGCTTGTGAGTGGGTGGACCATCTCGAATGAGCTGGAGCGAGAGGAAATGCAAGAGAAACAGAGAGGAAGACGACCTAGTGGAAGACTACAAAATGAGCTGCCATAAGAATAGTCAATAGCAATTATATAAATGTGATTAAACTCATTTTAAGAGAGAAGGAGGGAAACCATTTCACAACAAAAAGCAGAACTCTACCTTGCAGGATAATACAATACATCAATATCAATCTTATAAACGTTTACAGTAGACAGAGTACACAGTTTTATTTCCTTATATTCAAACAAACCAAAACATGATTGTTTTTGAATCAGCAAAAGTATTTGGGTTAGACATGATGAATATCCCCCTGTCTGTTTTTTCTCGCCTTACAGACCACTTTTTCACATCAGCTACCATTTACAGATTGCAAAAGAGAGCAATGAGGCAAATATGAAGTAGGTTATTAAGGACGGAGGTGAAAGAAACACAATCTGTGGCAGGGGTTGTTGGGTAAAGACACAAGGAAGAGACATTCTCCCTCCGGGCACAACAGCCAGACTGGGTCACATGTGCTGCCTTGTGCCACACAAAAATAACCTTCAAACTAAAGCTTGTCTTTGATAAGACAATGGCAGAAAAGCACACGAGTAGAGATTATCTGACAACAGATATTCTCTTCGTTCTTGTATCCCGGGGCTGTCCTCCAGCCAAGCAAGATATATCAACTGCAATACCTTAGATTTCTGTATGTTGTAAATAGAAGGTAACAGCTTTTATAATTGGCAATTAAACCACCATTTACCCCTGCCAGGATACTGTTCCCAGCACAGCATATTTTTTCTTGATATTTTGCAAATGTGAAACACATTTACAGTACATCACTGCTAACATATGCCTTTTGCATCTTTTGTATAGGGGGGGACGTCAAAAGCAGATTATGTCTGGAAATAGCATCCAATTTTAAAGTAATATTCATACTTATTTCTTTTTTTTTATGCTAACAAGAAATGTTATTATGGAAGCATTCAAACTGAAGACACATCTGGCCTGGACCAGAAAGATTCTATTACTTCCATACATTTAGGTCTATTTTTTTTCAGAACAATAGTCCCTAGCTGTCACAGGTTGCAGTTCCTCTTTGTACCAAATTTATACATATCTTTACCTAAATGGTACATGTTAGGACCTTGTTAAAGGGTACTGCCCATATACTTGAGATGGACATAGTGTCCGTGACGTCACGAATAAGTTTCTGAAGATCGTCATCTTGGCCGCACTTCAACGCGCATCACTCACAGATATCCAAAAATGGGTAAAGAGGCGGGACATGGGTAAAGCTGGCATTGCTGGTTGCTAAAACCACGCCCGTCTAGCTCGACTCTAGTGACAGCAGTGGCTGTTCAACCATCACTCAAGTGGCCACGCCCTTAAAGGGACACTTCACCGATTTGCATTAAGCTTTGTATCGTTAGAATCCGAGTCATGATTTTTAATGGTCGTGCATCATTCCCTCAGTTTCCCCTGAGATGGGAGAAATACAGATTTCAGTGTTGCACTTCTTTCAATGATGTAAAAATCGTCATTTTGCGTCATTGAAAGAAGGAACTGCTTTATCTTTGTCGAGGGTGAAAGACTACAGACACTCATTCTTCATTTTTCCAAGGTGGGGGCTATGGGTTGGACTCACTCACGCTACAGACCTATAACAGATCAGTGGGTGGGACTTACGAAAATATACAAACACAGATGAAAAGCTAAGCTAACAGATGGTGTGGAGCGAGACAGACTTCATGTCACAATAATAGCAGAAGCTAATCGATATGATATGGAAGAGGGTGATTTTGCTCTAATCTACTGTTCATTGCACCTTATGAGCCACAATACAGCAAAAAGCTGAGGCAGATGGACTGCATTTATATAGCGCTTTTGACAGACCTATGGCCATCCAAAGTGCTTTACAAGTTGCCTCACATTCACCCATTCAATCACACATTCATACACCGACGGCGGTGTCAGCCATGCAAGGCGCCAGCCAGCTCGTCGGTAGCAGCTGGGGATAGGTGTCATGCTCAAGGATACCTCTACACTTGGTCCGGTGGAGCCGGGTGATTGAACCACCAACCTTTCGGTTTGTAGACAACCTACATGAAGCACTGAGCCACTGCCGCCCACGAGGTACAGAAGCCCGAGGAGTAGGCCGGAGCCTGGGCTTCGGCTGCGTAGAGGAGCCCGGGGACGACGCAGCAACCCTCAGCATCTGCTGTGAGAGAAGCCCGGACTGGCTAGAGCTTGACGGACTAGTAGTGGCTGTACTCTTGCTGTGTGCTTTCTGTATAAAATTTTTGCATCAGATCATAATATCGACGCTTGTTTGGTGAATGGTCCCGGGCAAGAGAGGTACTTTGCACGTGTTTGCGCATGTTTATTTCACAGACGTGTTTCGGCTTACGAGCACAAGCGCTGAGACAGCGCATCTGAGGAGTATACAGATTGTCCAGTGGATGCGTTTGTGTGCAGGATGCGCCATTTTCCTCTTTGGGAATATACATGTTTGGCCAAGCACTCAGAAACTGAATGAAGCTTGCTCCTACCCAAGCTTTGTACCGTATATGGACAGCGGCGTCCTGGATACATATTTTAGAATCCTAAACTGGAAGCGACAGCCAAAGCCTGCAGGGATAAACAGACGTCTGACTATAAAGTGAGTGTTTCTATTTTCTTGGTTATACTAACGTGGCATTTATGTACACAATAGCATATCTGAGCGCTGTTCCGATTAATAGGAATGGCTTGCAGAGTTGTGCATTGTGGGAGCATTGCGTTCTGTCTTTTCTCAGTCAAATAGGCACAAAATTCTAAATTAATGTTACATTTCGACTACAAATATGACGCACTTTAAATAAGGATTAATGTTTCTACCAATTAAATGTCCCTTTAATTGTGCAGAACTTTAAGGCTTAATATATTTAAACGGATGAGTTACAAAAAAATCCCCTCACAGTTGTCATGAAGGGCAAATTAGCTATACAGACCTAAAACAATTTTTGTACCAGGCTGTAAACATATTTTTTCTGCTCTACAGTTGGGCTTTTTAACATGTGGGTCTATGGGAATTGACTCCGTTTTGGAGCCAATCAATGAATTGCAGTTTAAATCACTTCCGTATTGGCTTCATCAGTAAGATCGGAAAGTTGCCCCTCGGTACTGCCCCAGTGACAGCTACAGACCTACAGTACAGATAGAGACTTGGAGACCTTTTTTTTAAAAAAAAAATCTAAATTCAACAATCTGCTATTTGCTATCTGTGAATGAACAGCTATAGCCATAAAGTACTGCTAGAAATTCAAGAAAGTAGCTAGAAACCTATCTCCAGGGAAATCGATGAAGACAGGGGCGGTCTTGTCTGTCTGCACCTCTGGTCTGGGATCACAGCTCAAATATCTCCAAGCATAGTCTCTATAACTAATATGGGACTTGACAAAGTAGTTTGACATTTCAGCTCCTCAATGTTGGCTTTCCCCAGGGTCTGAAGAGAATCTAACAGATGACTGTATTTCTCAGGGCCCTTGACTTAACCCAAAATGTTCCTGAGCTCATGTTCTTATGGTAGGAGCTTGCTAGTGCTCACTGCTCATACAACATACAGTATAGCTATTCAAATGGCATGTTATGCAAAGCCTATTTCACTTGAACTGTCAGATCACACACAAGTTTCAGTGGCCTACTTCTTCTTCTGATGTCGCTGTTGGCACGTGAAAGCATACCAAAGCTGTCACAATCAATTGAATAACAACCTTTGTGAGGGTTAGATGTGCCTCTCTCTCTCTTTCTCAATTTCACTGCATCTGATGCAGCTCAGTTTGTATTTTCTTCCAAACAGACATTCAGAGCATCTTGTTACTGCTCCTCCGTGTACGTTTTGAAACTTTGGGCTTACACCTGTCAGTTGACACACAATTAGTGTGCTTTACAGTAAAGTGCCTGTCATGCCCTGTCAGTCCTGTGCTGTATCAAAGAAAACAACTTGACACAAAAGACAAGAACATTTCTTCATCATTCAGGGTGCATCTGTAGCGTTTGACCAAACATTTACTGACTCTTAAAGGCATAGTTCACCTAAAAAGAAAACTTTGCAAAGTGGAAAATCATTCCTACCCCACGCCATTTGCTTTCTTTCATCAAACACAAAAGAAGGCAAAATGTATGAGCAGCTATTTATAATAAAACTGAAGTGTGTTTGACTGTATATTGCCAGGCTTCAAAAAGGATGAGAAATAGTACATTATCAGAAACAAAGGTATGAGAAGGTACAAAAGTTACACTAAAAGGTACCTAAAAAGTCCATATTGGTACTTTAGAGGTAAATGAATCAGTGACAAAAACGATTTGGCAAGATAAGAAATTCAAAAATCTTAAAAAAAAAAAAAAACTGTTTAAAAAGCATGCATGAGGTTTATTTCAATGCACATAGTGTATTTATGTTAATTTTATGCAATAAAAAATTGTCATATGAAAGTTAAGACTGAATGGACCTATACACGTCAAATGGTGTTAACGCCAATTGCGCCAAAGAATGAGAAATATTAAATATTTTATCCTCCTTGATGGCATGTAAGTGTAATCATAAGAAAAATCATTTTAAAATATCATTTTATTAGTTCTAAATGTAAATTTTAATGCATTTTTGTAAATATTTGTCACGATATATGCTAAAACAGCTGTTTTCTAAATAATCTTTGACAAATTATGTAAAAATGTATGTTAAAACATCATAATACACTAAACTAGATGATAATATTTAAAGGTGCAGTGTGTAAATTTTAGCGGCGTCTAGTGGTGAGGTTGTGAATTGCAACCAACGGCGTAGACCACTGCTCACCCCTTGCTTTTGAAACACATAGAGAAGCTACGGTAGCTGCCACCGGACAAACATGTCATCATCGGAGACAACTTAGTAAAAAATTTGTCCGTTAAGGGCTTCTGTAGAAAAATGGCGGCACAAAATGGCGACTTCCATGTAAGGGTACCCTCTTTGTATGTAGATAAAAAGGTCTTGTTCTAAGGTAATAAACATATAATGGTTCATTATAAAAGGTCTTTGTACACCCCTGATAATATAGTTTTGTATATTATTTTGCGTTTCTGTCAAGAGATCCTTCAAAAAGTTACACACTGCACCTTTAATTCTAAAAATGTTAAGGAATATATTTATATATTTATTTAAAGAAATACTAGTTACACAAATTGACATAGACCGGTTTCACCACATTGACATTTTTGCAATTATCCCCCAAATATTCTTTCAAAATGAACTAAAACCAGAAATTTTAGAATTGGTCCTCAAAAAAGAGAATGTATGCAATTAATCTGCAAATTTATTTTGAAATTTTACCCTTATACATTTAACTGAACCATACGGACACAAAATAATTAACGTCATGGCACTGACCCAAATACTGGTACCTGAAGGGTACATATTTGTACCAAAATGGTAGGACCTTTTTAAAAGGTACTGTCCCAGTGACAGCTTTTGTACCTTTTTTGAGTGTGTATGATTGTGTACTATGTTTTTTTTACAGTATGACATATTTATTTACCATGCTTTAGTTTAACAATCTTAATCACATTTCAAATCATCGAAGCATACTCGAGTATTCTCAGAGAAAGCAATCCCAGACCTAAGATCAACATGCATATTCTCCTTATGGAAACCGCTTGCACACTAACACCCACCTTCTGCTGTCTACAACTGCCACGGCAAAGACTGACAATAAGGAAACATCTTACTGTGCATTTCACAAACCAAATGTAAGTCATCAGCAAACTAGGTGTCGCAAAAGTACTTTTTGTAAACTCTGCAGACATTCCCAACACTTTCCCTTCACTGCTTAATTAGAAAAAAGGGACAAAAATAGCTGATGGAAGACCGGCGGTGTTCAAATCCCACTGCTTATCGAAGTTATTAGTGAGGTGATTCACGCTCTGTTTGGGACCTGCTGGTTAATTAAAGCTGACTGTCCTTCTGAATTCTCTAGGTACCAGTCAAGTCGCAGAGATCAGGATAGAGATATAGGCAGACTGAGCCCTGAGCTGCTGATGGCTAAGAGGAATGGGTCCCTTTGGGGAAATGAGTGTGGCAAGGTCAGAGGTGGGGTAATAAAGGGTTTCCTTTAAATAAATAACCTTGGCGCTGGGGTGTAAAGGTTGCATACATAAGCTAAGATGTCTACTACGTGGGTGGTAACTTGTGTTTAAAAGGGCTATCAATTGTGACATTCAGGGTTTGCAACATTTAGAGGCGGAATGGGTAAGAGCCTTTAGTTACTGGAAGATCAAAAACTGCTCTTTATAAGATTGAGCTTTGACCATTCATCTGTGTTGAGCTTATCCCTCATGCTTTCATCTACTTAGAGCAGTGGTCACCAATTCTGGTCCTGGAGGGCCGGTGTCTCTGCAAAGTTTAGCTCCATCCCCTAATCAAACACACCTGAAGCACTTTAATTAGCTGCTTCAGGTGTGTTTGATTAGGGTTGGAGCTAAACTCTGCAGAGACACCGGCCCTCCAGGACCAGGATTGGTGACCACTGACTTAGAGACAACAAGTAATTTTAATAGTTTGAGAAATATATTTAAGATTTAATCTGATTTAAAGAATACTTAATATTTCCTGTTACTTTTAAAATTGATTATATAAAAAGAAATGTGACCATGCCTGTGAATACCCAGCTAAAGTCATTTTTGTGATTTACTGTTTGCGCTATTCTCCGAGATGTTTTATCAACCGGCTAGTTATCCTCCAGACAGTGCCGGTCCGGACCACGTCTTCCTCATTTCGGCCGTGTGGCGTGCGTCCCTGCTCGAGGTGTGATGCATGTATGCGCTATTCTCCGAGATGCACTTGACAGCCTTTTGTACAACGATTTTTTTTTTTTTTGGACGACCTAGTTAAGGCGGTAGGGTTTCCATGCTTAGGCGGGCCGCCTTAACTGAAATATGCTGCGGGAAACCCTGAAGACCATGTCAAAGATTGAAATTAAAGTAAAATCAATGACTGAAATCAAACTTGCTCTACACTGTAAAAAATAAATTGTTGGCTCAATGAATTATTTTTTAGTAACTAGTTCCACAGAAATTTTACGTTCACTCAATTTCTGTCTCCAAAGTGTTAACTGGATTGATGTTTTTTAGTTGGCCCAAATTTGACTCAAATATAAAAAAGTATGTTGGCTCAATTAGCTTTATAGTTCATTCAACTAAAATGTTTTAATCAGTTGAATCTTTAAAAACTTACAGCAAAGACTCTGTCAATTAAAATTTAAGTATTCACTCAATGTTTTATGTGTTACTTCAATTAATATTTATTATTTGGGATTTTTTTAATAACATTTTTAAATTATTTATCAAATAATTTATGCTGGTGTTGTAAACAAAATAATTAACTTCAGTCACATAAAAACAAAAGCTTTTTATTCACTTATTCACTTATCATACAGCCTGAACATACAGAATTAAGTCTTTAAATAGAGGGCATAAAACAGTCCAAAAAGCCTCCAAAGTCAGTCAGAACATCTCCAGGGCCATTTAGGAGACTTTCCTCAGCCAGTCCAAGCGGAGATTGTCTCGCTATGTATCCCTCTGAGGAATATAAACACACAAACATACATAAATACATGTTTAATATAATAAAGCTTGACGGTGAAAGACTTTATTCCCTAAATAACGTTAACGTTAGGCCAAATTTCCCTCAGACATCACACATAACGTTACAGTAATTAAACACTATTGGGCGCTTTTCTCGGACAGGGCTTTTCACTGACTAAAATAACTTACTGACATCTCTTAACATATGAGTGCTATTGTTTTGTCTCAAAATGCACGCCAGTATTGTATTATATAAGGTTTGTTTGTAAAAATGTCCCAATTATAATAAAGACCGAGTTCTAAACTCTGTCCGGTAAACCAACCCTATATCCAGGCTTTTTATCTTAACTAAAATAGCTCCACTTTACTTCGGTCACATAACATAACACACTTCTAATATATCTTTACAAAAATATAATTACAAAAACGTCGAGTATTTGCGTCTTTGCCAATTAATATATTCTAAAATTAACATTTAATTACAAACACTTACCTGACGTGAACTTGAGGAAACGGCTGACTTGTGTCCTTCCTTGTGTGAACCAGTAAGTGATTCCAGCTGTTGCGTGCGGATTGATCTCAGATGAAATGTCCTGTGATCCAGATCCTTCCGAGTTAAAACATTTTAAATTCAAAATACACAGACGCACGCCCATACATACATACATGCACACGCGCGAGGACGCGCGCGCGCACACACGCACGCACACGGGTACTACACACACGGGTATATTTAGAAGTTTTATTTAAGATTGTTATGATATTGGGACTATTTCTCCACTCGCACCTTCAGCTCTGAAGTTCAAATTCGCAGGCAGTACGCAGCCCAGTTATAACAAATGTGAAAGATATGAAATATCATTCAACAGCGATATCATTTAAGTGCAATCCTAAAATATGATTTAAAACATACCGGTAAACCTTTTATTATTAAGTTTAAGAAATTAAAATGAATTAAATCGCATGTTTAAACGCCACAGAGATATCAGAGCCAGCAGTCGATTTCTGATGGGCTTGCCGAGGCGAGGCTGCGCTGGGCGGGGTGTGAGCGCTTAAGTGTCTGTGATTTTCTGGAGCTCTTCTGGAGCTCATCTCCGTCCGAAAGTGTCCGAGCACATTTTTAAATAGACGCTATCTATATTAACCGACCGCATATTTAAACTTAAAGCACATACATTCACGCCTGAACAACTCTTAAAATTACATTTTGTTACCAAATAACAGTAATATTATGAGCATTTTGTTGTCAGGAAACATAGCTGTCATAAGTCCACATATTGACCAGATTTGTCTTAATTAGTTCAGTCAACATAGCCATTCTGAATGTTGAATGGATTTGAAAATAACCATTCACTTAATGTTTTAAACACAGATTTATCTAGACTTAAAATAATATGTCTACTCAACTAAGCCCAAACAAGAAAATTGGTTTAACTTATATATTTTTGCCCTTCCAACATTTCATTAATTGGATTTTTTACAGTGTAATATTCTCAAAAAATCTGATTATGAGACTTAAAGAGCCCCTACGATCCAATTCACAATTTTTAATTTCCTTTACTGTGTAAATATGTATTAGTACATATTAACGATATGCAAAAGGTACAAACCCCAAAATAAACAATGACGCGAGTTATTGTCTCCAACGTAAATCTCTTTTCTTGGACTACAACAAACACATGGATTGTAGGCAACAGTTTACTTCCTGGGATTGGTGATGTAGACAAGACCGACATTATCATAATTCCTCCCGCTTTGGACTCACAAGTTAACTGTTAGCATTGCATTGTGACCGAATCTTTCAAACAAGGTAAGGAGCATCACATTTCCGGCTGACATCTGAAGGGTTTTTAGGCCAAGTTTTGTACAAAATCAATGCGTTTCAGGAAGAGAGTGAAATCTGGAGCAAAAAAAAATGTGCGGTATGTGAAAATAATGTGTTGTTTAACCATAAACACTGCAAACACATTTTAATATACCAAATACAGAAAATAGCGTTGTTTTTAAGCAATGAAATAGGTGCCCTTTAAGTCTGGATTTCATAGGCAAACCTGATGACATACTTCAAAAATCCGTCCCAAAAAATCTTTAATTGCTTAAATAAGACGTTTAGGCATATAATAATCAACATATAATAGTAAAAATATAGTTTTCTGTGCTAACAACTTTCATTTATTAGTATAACATTTATTATTACTACTAACAAACATCAATTAAAGAGCTCAGATGCAAACCTGGCTAAGTGCATCTGACATGTTCTTGTAAATAAGCATTTTTTATTAGACTCTTAATGGGTTCTGCCAACAAACCGGCATTTCTGGATGGCCTAATGCCAGGATTAAGCGGTTTGAAGCAAAACTATTTGGGCGCATACTACATGGACGCATAATACATGCCGAAAGCATTCTGTTAATATCATTATCTCATTTTTGACAACAACTTTGCTTAGTGGCTTTTGCACCGAGCTCCTATAACAAAAAAGTAACACATTTACACTATCTCTGGAACAGCTACAAAGTGATAATTACTGCCAACGGCCGACACTGAGCACTAACTGTGATGTGACAACACATTTACCATGCTTTTATCACTAGTTTTGGTTTAACACAACAAAACACAGAAGAAATATGTTACTACCCAGCAGTCACAGCCTGCTATACTCACGCCAAATTGGTATCTGTAAAGTAATATGCACACCCAACAGATTTTTATGCTAATGAATTGCATACCCTTCATTTAAAAGGCCAGGATTTCAATTCCAATGAAACATTTATTATTTTTGAGACATTCACAACTACAGTCTGAATTTCAACTTATAAAAAGTTTGGAGTAAGACCAGTTAAAAACGCTATAGCAGAATTTTAGCCGTCTTATGGAAACCCATAATAATATCTGTAATTATAACATAAGGAAATGCAAAGGCCTAATTAACACCAAGGTGGCCTTTGTAGGAGAGCTCAAGCAGACCTCATTAACCTTAACCATATAATGAAACAAAACCAAAGAGAATAATCACCGCTTTCAGATTAAACATATCAGTTAGAACAAGCCTGTCAACACCAACACGCCAGAAACAAGAAAATCAAAAAACATTGAAAACAAATGTACTAAAATTCAAAGTTGTTTCCTATGGACTTACATAAAAGTAAACAAAATTTGTAACCATTCAATGTCACGGTGGGAGTACACACCTGACCTTTTTTCCCCTCAACAATTCACAAGAGGAAGACAATCTAAGTACTTCCTTTTTATTTCTTTTTGTCAAGATCTTGGCTATTGTTCATTTCTCTGCTATATGTGGCACGACTTTTCAATCATAGTTCACAGACCACTGCGTTGTGCAGAAAGCCATTGTGATTGAACTCTATGATGAACTAAACCTCTATCCACTTGCCGAGTTCTCTCTCTCGTTCACCCCATCCTACCCCTCGTAACCTCTGCCTCTCTCTGAGAAAATACAATAGCTTGCCTTTACTTGATGGGATTACCTCAAGGAAACCTAGTCCCTGAAATGTCATTAAATGCCAGTTTTTGATCTCAACCTTTTCTTTTAACTTGAATGTTTTCAAATGCTTTCTATCATTTTTAAGTCATGTGAGAACAAAATGCTGTTCATCATAATTTCATTTTGAAGCAACCGCCATCAAAATAAGTAACAGTTCCATTCGATGACCATTCATACATTTCATTGTCACATGTCATCCATGATGTCAGCATGCCACTGTAATATTAATAAAAAAATAGCTTTTTATTAAAGTAAACATAAAATAGCATTGACAACCCATTTTACTTTTATAATGTGTGAGAATAAATATTGGCTGACTTGATCCATCCAACTTGATCATCCATCAGGTATTAAATACAAGGGGATATTTCACACCAGAATGGAGCCAAACCAAAATGTAAATGCTAAAAACCAATGCATTTTTCATTGACTATTTTTAACTACTTTCCCTGAGTTGACTCGTCAATTAAGAGAAAACGCTTTCCTGCCAATGACAAGGTTTTCCGTCAATCCGTATTTACGCTTATATCCACCAGGTGGCACTCTACCTAACTTATTAAACCTGAAAGCAACCCCTTAGGGCAAACAGTAAGAACTCTGTGTATGTTTTGATCATCGCCAGGGCCGAACGGAATCCGCGCCCGCAGATTTCCGCAGAGAACTCCGCGGATTTAATGCCCTTGATTGAGAAGGACACATAAACTGCGCTTGAGCGTTTGTGACCATAACCGTCATTGATGACAAGCACACATACATAGCCTCGGGCATTTGTGAGCGGCATTGACAAGTACATAAACCCTGTGCGTGCTGTTTGCTGTGATTGTTTTTAATGATAGAAAGCACGCTACTGACCATTTAATATTTGAGATGAAATAAAACTTACCGCGGAGTTAAGCAGATCTCAATTGTAAGCCTTTAAAAGTAATTATTTTAGATGAAAATTTGTAATATTTATAACCTAAATTCTCTAATATCTTCTAAAAACATTTGAAATCATCCCAGCAGAAGTCCGCAGATTTTTCCAAAAAATTTCCAGAGAAAAAGCAAAAAAGTCTGCAGATTCCGTCTGGCCCTGATCATCGCTCTGAATCTCATCTCTAACAATAGTCCTTCACAAAAATGCAATTATCTCAGCTTTTTGCTATTTTTTTATTTTTGAAGAAACCTACCCATATTTGAGAGGTGAAAAAAGAAAACAAATGAAAGTTGTTGTTTTTTTTAAACAGAGGGTCTTTTCTTTTATTTAATATATTGTTTGTTTATATATTTAAAGTAGAATATTTTCTGGAATGCATTAAACTTTTGTAAAAACTTTTTGTGGGAACTTTTTTAAAAACGCTGGCGGGGAAAGAGTTAACTAACTATATGAACTAATTTTAAATAGCTGCATTAACTACAACCATTAATATTAAATAAATGTGAGAAAAGTTACAGAGTGTGACTTTGGCTAAAAAGGAAAGTTGTTTTCAAGGATGAACAGTACTGTGATTAATAATGCAAAATAAGTAAACCATTCTCCACAAGCATGTTAAAAAATAGGTCATTGAAATTTGGCTCCCCTGGTGATGTCAGAAGGGGATAATACCACCCCTTAATCTGCACTATCCAACCACGCCACTGCCATTTAGTACAGAGATCAGCTTATTGCATGTTACAAAGTGACAATTTTAACATGCTATAATAAATTATCTATATGATATTTTGAGCTAAAACTTCACATATGTATTCTGGGGACACCAAAGATTGTGAAATGTCCGCTTTGAAGCAAATAGAATAGAAGTTCTAAATACTAAATGTGGTGCATCCCAAAACTTAATAAAAAATGTTACTCAGATGAATCGTTATTTAGTTTTGGGTGTATAAAAACCTGCAAATCTGTGAGTGTGTGCTTTATAAATGTGGAGTAAGAAATCATTGCTGTGTTCATTCGCCAGTCTATTCATATGTCAAGATCATACCATCTAGCTGAGTGAAATCTAAATGTGGCTATTGTGGTCAGGGCGCCTACGGCACATTTCTTACACTCCTACACAGCAGTGTGGCATTAGATGTGGCAGTGAGGCGATGCTAAGAGTGTGCTGACGGTCGGGGGTGTCAGTGCCATTAAATTGCATGTCTGGTACCTGGAGGCAAGCGGGCGCCCGGCCATGTGGTTTATTCACGTCCACCGCTACAAGCTGCCATCCTCCAGACGCGTCCTCGTGAAACATCTGCCATCGGGAGAAGAGACCAGACAGAGAGAATGAAATGTTGAGTGTAAATAATTACCATTTGTTATTTACTGCAAACAGTCTTTACAAAATAATAACTGTTACATTCAGCAGCTGTAAATTAGTATTTTTGATAACTAGGATTAATCGTGGGTAAAAATGAAGATTGTGTGGCTTCAGAGACAATTAATGATTATATATATAATATATTCAACAGAAATCTCTGAACATACACTGGCTTACAGCACTGCCAGCCTCATAGTCGTTTCATAAAGATGAGCAAGGTCATGAGAAATTGGCTTCATGATCCAGCGAGCATCTATTCACATTTCAGAATCTAAATGTGCCATGACTTCACCATGACAGATACGAGGAGACAGTGTTGGGGACAAGCAGGGACTGCAGGAGGGAGGTGATGCTACAGCAGGCACCTTGAATCTGACAAACAGAGGCCACTTATATTCATAAGTACACAGTCCATCCCTATCATGTAACTCTTTTCCTGAAGCTAACATGCAAAAAGGCATTCTTAAAAACTCAAGCACAGCAATCACATTTTCAGTGGAAATCTTATGGTGCTAACCATTTTATGATTACACCTGCATAATGCCTTATATACGCGTCTAAAGTGTTACGGTTGATCACTATATATCCAATGTTTTTAAAGCAGAAATAAACCAAAGTCCCTTTAGGGAAGTCACGCCAATAGGCGGCCATCTTTAAAACGAATCTGGGCAGTTATTTCAGTCATGCAAGATTAAATTCCTGTCTACTCGATTGATAGAGTACTAAAATCACAATTAAACAACATATTTCTGACTAACAATTAAACCTGACATCAACTGTACCATATTTTTGGTTTCTTAAGCTCAAATTGCCCTATAAAACACCTTTATTCAAAGTCATTCCAGCTGCTGCGCATGTGCACAGGTTGGCAATCGCCTCACGTGACTGTATAAAGCCCCTTCCCTAGAGAATTGTCAGTGTTTATCGATTAACTGGAAGGTGGGACTTTTGTTGCCAAAGAGGCCATGTAGAGCTTAGCATTTTGCCCCATTCATAGCAATAGCAGTGATATATCTTGTTATATCCAATTTCTTTGGTTAAACTGTGTAGAAAATATGATTTAGTGTAGAGCCACTGGTTTAAATGGAAGTGAATTAGGGTGTTGCACAAAAGCTTTAGGATAAGAATGTAGTTAAAGTCATATCTAATAATATCTTACAGTAAAACACTGCATGCGTGCAATATATTGTTGCTTTTGGATCGGTAATTTATTCTAACGCAGCCACAGTCTATTAAACACACATTTCTGCGTATGGTTCCTAAAGCACGGCATCTGTGCTCTGTGACACATAGCGAAACTCCACTTATGTCTGTTCCCAATGTGCGCTGCTGCTCCATTTACGTGTGTCTTTAATCAATTTAGAAAAAAAGATAACCATTAAAACCCAAGAGAAATGACAGTCATTAAGCTCACAATGCCCCTTCAGCTCTGACAGATTAAAAAGGTTACCTACATAAATAGACATTTAAAGTTTCCCTTTATTGTCTCGTAATTATAACTTCATTCATGTGGTAATCTTCTTAAGGGGCTTTATTGAATTATTTTTTTTTATAAGACCAATGCATCACAAAGGGCTGGTGTAAATTTTGGTGGAGTGACATCAGGTCCTCAGGGGAATCGTATTTTCTTTCAACTTCTTTGAGATTAATGGCATTATCCCAAGTCGTATTGTCTACAACTTAATAAACTAAGGTTCTGAGGACCCAAAGAGCTAATTGGTCTTTTTTCAGATTAAAATCTGTTTTCAAGGTCACATCACTTTAAAGTTCTGAGGGCCAAAACCTAGGGTAACATAATCATGTGTTATCTATTTGTACTTAAAGCTGGGGTAAGAATGTTATCAGGGAGGAAGATTTAACCTTTCTAACCATTTCTAAAAATCCAAGGTTTATGTTATTATTTTCATATTTACAAGGTTGAGTGGACACACTCAAAATTCTGCTGGGCATTATATACCCAGCATATACTGTACCCAGCATTAGTTTAATCATAACCCAACATGTGTTCTGCCCAATATTTACCCAGCATTGTGATAAAAATAACCCAACAGAATTTAAAGTGCAAATACAGAACATGACAAGCATGCGACCAGCCTTAATATCTGTCTTAAATATTCATAAAAAATCATTTTGTCACTTTACATCACACAGCTGCAGTTAACATTTCTGTTGCT
Organism: Misgurnus anguillicaudatus; assembly: GCF_027580225.2. Taxonomy (NCBI): domain Eukaryota; kingdom Metazoa; phylum Chordata; class Actinopteri; order Cypriniformes; family Cobitidae; genus Misgurnus; species Misgurnus anguillicaudatus. Next base: position 26,011,538 of record NC_073353.2, read on the forward strand.
AAAAGTAAACAAAGCTCCTGGAAGTTTCAGCAATTGAACAAAGCTGAAAAATTAACATACCACAGGGTTGTTGAATGCTTTACCCTGATTGGTTGAGAAATGTTCCATGGGTGTATTTTTCTGTAAAAATGCACACCCTAACCACTAATCTATATAAATTGCTGGACTGCGCATAGAAGGCTTAACGTAACAGCGTGAGGTGAAGCCAGCGCAGAGTTCGAGCGGCCATCTTGATATGCCCAACCGGCAGAGGACGTCATTGACTTACATTCAAAATCATGATCTAAATTCACCCGGTTTACAGCGTATCAGTCACACAAGATTAATTTTTAGGATGTGTACGTAAATTAATTGTTAAAGAAATAGTACATTTTCTTAAAAGAAAAATCCAGATAATTTACTCACCACCATGTCATGCAAAATGTTGATGTCTTTCTTTGTTCAGTCCAGAAGAAATTATGTTTTTTGAGGAAAACATTGCAGCATTTTTTTAATTTTAATGGAATTTAATAGACACCAACAATTAATACTTAACTCAACACTTAACAGTTTTTTTCAACGGAGTTTCAAAGGACTATAAACAATCCCAAACTAGGCATAAGGGTCTTATCTAGCAAAACGATTGTCATTTTTGACAATAAAAATAACAAATATACACTTTTAAACAGCAATTTCTCGTCTAGATCCGGTCCTGAAAGCGTCAGCGTGACCTCACGCAATACGTCATGACGTCAAGAGGTCACAGAGGACGAACGCGAAACTCCGCCCCAGTGTTACAAGTGTTGAGAAAGAGGACCGTTCTATATATGTAACACGTGACCTCTCTACGTCACTACGCATTTACTTGAGGTCGCGCTGGACCGGATCTAGATGAGAAATTGTGGTTTAAAAGTGTATATTTGTTATTTTTATTGTCAAAAATGAGAATCGTTTCGCTAGATAAGACCCTTATGCCTCGTTTGGGATTGTTTAGAGTCCTTTGAAACTCATTGAAAAAAACTGTTAAGTGTTGAGTTAAGTATTAATTGTTGGTGTCTATTAAAGTCCATTAAAATAAGAAAAATCCTGCAAAGTTTTCCTCCAAAAACATAATTTCTTCTCGACTGAACAAAGAAAGACATCAACATTTTGAATGACATGGTGGTGAGTAAATTATCTGGATTTTTCTTTTAAGAAAATTGACTATTCCTTTAATTCTGGTGTTATTTGCAATGTTTATGTTTAAATCGGGCAGGATAAGGAATTTATAGAAAAACATTAATGTGAGTGTGTATGCTGCATTCTGTTAATACCACGTGTATAAATAAAGTTTTTTTAAATGAAGCTACACGGTCAGCGTTATTTCTCTGAATAAGTTTAGGTAACTTGTAAAGATAACATCATTACAAAACCAGCAAATTATTGCATGTACATACGGTACAAAGAATGATTATGTATTTAGACTTATTTAGATGTATTTATTTTTACTGTTCAAAAAGCAAAATTTACAACTTTCAGTAAATAACTATGCATATGCTTAGAACGTTTGCGTTGTAATAAAATATAGGAAGACGTCAGATATAAAAACGGAGACTACTAAAGTAATGTTTTATCATTAAAATCTGATAATGTACATTGATTTAATAGAATGTTTGGGCATACCAATATGGCGGTGCGGTGGCTTCCATAATTGTGACGTCATGCGCAATCCAGTCATTTATAAAGATCAGTGACCCTAACCTGTGAAATGTCTTAAAATGACCAGAGCAATGTCTTACATGTATAAGCAGAATAATTGACACCCGTCCTTTAAATTATTAGACAATAAATATTATATATTTTAAATATATATTGAAATATTTTAATAATTTTGAATAATTCAACAGCCCATCATCAATTATCACTTACATAACTTAGACTCTAAAAAATTAAGATTGTTTTTAAAACATGGCTGAGTAAATATTGGACAGAACACAATGCTGGGTTAAGAATTACCCAATGCTGGGCTGTTTTTACCCAACCATGGGTTGTAAAATAAAAAAAAAATTTTGCTTAATATTTTATGATAGCAATGGGTTCATAGACTTTCATATTTTTTCCAGAGAATAGTATCCCCACAGAATAAAGTACTTACACTGATCAAAAACGGCACCTTTGGGTCCTTACCTAGAGAGACTAAAAGCTAAAATACATTATGCTATTTATCGCTACAGACATTACAGATAAGAAATCAATTCAAATTTAGTGAACGGGAATGGGTTTGAAATCTTTCGCTTTCAGGTCTGTTTCCTCAGATTTGCTTTTGGAAGGCTTTGCCATAGATTTGCAATGAAATTCCATTTCACTGGCCAAGTTTCATGAAACCAGTCACAAACATCATGCTTTCATATTTTCATAATTTTATCATGTAACATAAGCCATATAGGCAGTTCTTAATTTTAACAAAAGTATTAAGAATCTGAGTTTAAGATAAGTGGGTTAATTGCTATGAATGTTTTTTTTAATGGTGGGTGATCTGGGCATTTCTATGCATGACTGACCCCACTAAAGCAGTGCTTAAATAAAGGTTGTGTGCTATACCCCTTTTCAGAGAGCATTCTTACACCCATAAGACATAAATAATGGTGGTCAGGTAAGTCCTGTGCTGCCAAAAGTCCTGCCAGCTCCACTCATGCCAACCTTCAAGGCTCTGCTCCAAGACTGGCACTGGCACAGTCTGAGAGACACTATGCCTCAGTTCACACAATTACACTCACAACTTTTCACACTACGCCCTCGCTCCAGATTTCCTGTGCATTTGCACCATTAGCCTGGTTAGTGTGAGTTTCTCACCAAACATTAGGTGGGTGATGGATGTATAAAATCAACAGGACAGGTTTCCCCACAAGAGAGCTTTGCAGGCAACAGAGAGCGAGTTACATTTAGGATTAACTGATTCACTTAATCCTTTCCGTTGATAAATCGCAACAAATCTAGGCTGAACAGCAGAAATGCAAACACACGCGCACGTCTGTTTCTCTTTCTATTTTGGTCTGCTCTGTTTTCAACCACGTTCCTCTATGACTCACCCTCCAGTCTGTCAGCCGACCAATCAGATTTCTATGCTGTTTGGGGCCTCCACCTGACAAGCAGCCAAATATATTTAAAAACACAGCATGCTGTCTGGTGTCTCCTGCCTGCTGAAGGCCAGGGATGCCAGACTCACAACCTCCAAGGAATAACAGGAAGAATTCCTTTAGATGTGTGCGTCGGTGTGTTTCATACTGCGCTTATTCATCCTAAATAATGATGTTGAATGCTTTTGTTTATGGTTAGTTGAACTACATTTGTCCATATACTGTCCTGTATATGCTGAAAAACAATGATCAGGAAATGTGGATGTGCGTTTTATGCGCCCATGCATACCTGTGTAGTGGCTGTTGAAGTGGTGCTGCTCCTGGACCCCCACATCTGCTGAAACTGCACCCTGATCTCAGCAAACGTTTCTATGATCACAGCGATGAACACATTCTGGGAATACAGGTTTGAGAGATAAAATAAATAAATACTCATATAGTATAATATATAATGTTGACTTCATTGCATTCATTTTATTTTCTCCCGGCGGGTCACTTAAAACATTACTCAAGGTTTTGAGCGTCACGGTGATATTATTTGGCATTTCGTGACCTTTTCCAAACAATCTGTGATTGAATTAAACAGGCAATTTTTTTGCAACTGTTCATGATTTCTATGTAAATGCACTCTTTGCATGTAAATTGCTCAGCAGAAAAGTGTCAGATCCAATACAGCTGAAATATGTCACTCAAACTCTCTGAGACTGTCAGAGATATGATGTTGGGATCCCTTATAAAATGATATGTAGAGGTTTGGAGGACATTCCGCTTATTTTGCTACTGTATATTTAGTTTATCCAAGCACTCTTTAAACGAAAACTCATGTTCGGACAGGAAAGGATTTTTTCACCTTGACCAGCCAGGCGAGGAAGAAGATGAGCGTGATGAAGTAGAAATATGAGCGCCAGCGTGGGAAGCTGTCAATGGCTCGATACATGATGAAGACCCAGCCCTCCTGAGATGCGGCCTCATATACCGTGAATATGCTGGTGCCTGTGAGAGGAGAGGTCAGGGAGGGACATGATGGGGTAAAAGGGAGAAGAGAGAAGGGGAGATCATGTGTGAGATGTTAGGCTGCCAAAAGTGGTCTGACTGGGCACTCAGACACAAAAATTCAGACATAAACACAGTCCTGTCAGGTGTTTCCTATTATTAAGCTATGTGCTTCCTTTTCTAAACATCTGAATATGATGGTTATCCTTACTTCTGAACCACTGTTGAATGCTTTGAATCAGTTTTGTTGCAGAATGTAATAATATCCACACATACAGTATATCAAAGGAACTGCTATAGCAAATACAGAATTACACAGCCAAGGACATTTCGCTTTAGCTACACTGTATAATGAGCACTTTAATGCTAATAATGGGATTTTTTAAAAAACTTAACTGGGTTTTAAGTGATATGTGGGCATGTGGATGAAAGAAGTCTCATTTTTGGATGCATGATATCTTTACAGGTTGGTTCTTATTGAAACAGCATACTTTTAGGGTAATTCCACATTCATGCCAAGGTCAATCAGATATCATTTGCAGAGAAAATTTTTATACAATATTTAAAGAAAATCCTGGAAATAACACAATACCCAAAATATGTGTGTGTTTTTCATATACACAGTGTGGCAATAAAAAAAAATCCTGTGATGTTTCCTCTGCACTCTTTTATTGTGACCCATGATGCCCCGCTGCGAGATGGCTGCCAAAGGCCAGCAGGAAGCATGCCACTTAGTTCTGCTTTCTGCCATTTTCCCACCAGGTCCTGGGGCCAAACTGGCCAAGGACACTGACACAGCCATTTTAGGTTACTTTATACACAAAACCAGGGCTTTGAACCTGATTTTTTCCCAGTTGGTTCGTTCCGAACAGAAACAGTATTTTAACGTTTCCGGTTTTCGGTTCAACCCTAAAATTGACTTTCCTGAACCGGTTAGAACAAAAAAATAAAGTTCCCGAACCAGTTAATAACGTTCCATGTCAGCTGTAGGACATACAAGAAAGTAGGCTGATCATTAGGACATTAAACTTAAATTATTAAGTTTACATAATTTTCCTTACGTCTCTATCTGGTCATCGAACATTAAAAAAGTCTACATTATGTAAGCGGTATAACTGTAATTCTGATGTGCCTACATTTGTTGAGTGTACTTAAACACGCGCACACACACACAGACGGAGAACGAATTCCAAACGGCGCTTCAGGAAGAAGGTGCAGCATAAACAGTCGCTCCACATAAAGTGAAAATTATGTTGTTTTTCAGTGCTTTATTTCCCAATTATATTTTAAAGGACTACAGTATGAGACACAGTATGGCAACTCTCAAGTTTATACATCAAGAGTTCTGATCTTTGAAGGGCATAGGGATAATCACGTTTCATTGGAGTTGGACCGGACACATTCAACGGCATTTGCGTCTGTGCGTACAAAAAAATTGCTCACTTTAGCGCCTTTTTGTGGTTAAATTGTTTAAAATCACTTAAGTGTTAACATTTGCAAGCCTTTTGAAACATGTGCGAATGATCAACAATCACCCTATTTAAATTTGCTTATTAATCCGCGAATCGCAAGCTTAAGTTTCTGGTTTCGTTTCTGTTCCTTGCAAAACATCAAAAGTTTCTGGTTTTCGTTCCGTGAACCTGTTCAAAGCCTTGCACATAACCTTCACAGGGACCCATTTAATAATTAAATAAAAATAATGTTTTTTTGTCTGTACACAATTATGTTTTTAAAAATACATCTTAAATCCAGATGTACAGTGATTCACCGTAGACAGATACATTTTAGTGCAAATTCAGGGTCAAACGCATTTGGCAAACAAAGAACTCTGATTACAAACCACTTAGAGATAAATCACTGTGTACAGACATCTCTGGAAAAACCGAGAGAGAAAACAACTACATGGCCATTTTATTTTGGATGGCGTAAGAGTGTGTGCCAAAACTAATTTAAAAGACAAAGTCTTAAAGGAACAGTATGTAGGATTGTGGCCAAAACTGGTATTGCAATCACAAAACTTCTGACTAAAACTGGTACTGCAATCACACAACTGGTGGCCAATACACAACATGACAACATAAACATCAGTTGAGGGCTGCAACTCCACTTTTTAAATGACAATATCCTGGCCAGACCACTGTTGTCAGTGTTATAAGTATTTGAAATGAAAATTATTTCTAAATGTCTAGAGACATATCAGGGCCATTTTATAATTAATTGATATAAATTTTTTACATACTGTTCCTTTAACTTTTCTACTCTTCAGCAGCCCACATTTAAATTAAAGTCGATGGGTGGTGGCTCCTTTACGGCTACCACCCCACGGCTGTGGAATAAACTTCCTCTTGCAATTAAAAATTCCCCAACTCTGGACTGTTTAAGAGGTCTTTAAAGACCCATCTTTTAAAAAATGCTTATTGTCTTTAAAGTGTATTTATATTACTTGTTTGATTTTTTTTTTATTCTGTTTTAATTATTGTTTAACAATTTTGTATAATTTTTACTATACTGTGTAGCGCTTTGGGTTGAAGAAAAGCGCATTACAAATAAAATACATCATCATCATCATCAATGTCAAATCTCAGCAATATACAGGCACTTATATTCAAAAACACCTGCGACAACAAAACAATTGTAAATGTACCCATCAGAGAAATAAATATATTTAAGATGAATCAAGGGGAAATACAATCTACAATAAATATGTGTCAACGCCATGAGTAGCCTAGTGCCATTTCCCATATAGTGCTTGCAAACTTAGATCACTTAATTCTTAGATCCCTTAATCTTTCAAGCCAAAAAAGACACTGTTGCACAATGAACATGGCTGAATAGACAACAGATCACTAAAGCAGGAACTGTTCTGGTTGACTCACAAATAGCATATCTGTTTATTGCACTCTACAGTATAAAGGGGATAAAGGAGGGCCCTTTCGCAGATCTCAATGTTCTGCAAGTCAATGGTTTCAAAGCCGTGCCTGGGTTTTTGTAGGGAAAAGCCTCCCTTCATGGCTATTTGGAGATTAGTGGCACTGCTCTATGTACCTTTCAAGTGGATTTATCTCAAATGGGAAAGATAAAAATTCGCCATGCTGCTTTTCACAGATCACAGTACCTAAATAAACTGTTCAATTTGTGAAGCTTTTACAATGCATCAAAATATAAGCTTTGCTAAGAAAACACTTATTTATTTATGCGGTGAGAGGTGGTGTTTTCTGTTTCCTCGCAAATAATGTATAGATCAAATCAAAATGTTTCTGCCAGCACAAATGCTGACAAAATATCTCTTAAACAGGAAGGAGGGACCTTAACCATATCTAGAATCTGAAATAACACAGACTGTGGAGTGAACTCGGTGACTTGGGCATAAAACCGTCCTTCAAATAGCTACCTAGCTACACCCTAGCAACCATGTAGGAAATCCCAGCTACCACATACTGCAGTAACAAGAGAAAAACACTCAGAGTCACTCATAGGAGTCGAAAATGAAAATCATGCTGCTTAGAGAAGTGTAACGCATTGCAATGACTCACCAAGCTCATTGAAGCCACTATATCCCAGCTCCTGTCTGCTGAGCCCCAAGTCTTCTTCCAGATCCACACACTTAAACCCTGCTGGACACTGATAACCCTCCCCATATGGAGAGCAGTGTGTATCAGGGATGGCCAGGCTGTTCCATGTTACCTCACTGGAAAAGACCAGAGTCACCATCATCAGCACAGTGTTATGTATGACTAACCACTGTACTATAATAAACGCTCTGGAGTTTGACTACTTATGTTACAATGGTCCTCTTTACATTCACATATTTTTTGGCTTATCATGATTGTAATGGCTAAAATATTTTTTTTTGTATTTATGCTTAAAACAAGAAAATATCATTATTTTGTGCAACTGTGCTTTAAGCAAGTGTATCTTGTTTAACTCGTTCCCCACCATTGATGAGTTATCTCATCAATTAAGAGAAAACATTTGCATTAAAAAACATGTTCCTGGTGAGTTTTTATGGTTATCTGTAATACAGCAATTATCCATTAGATGGTGCACTTACCCAATTTATAAAAAACTAAGGCAAAAAAATATTTATTAATTTTACACTCTGTGTATGTTTAGATAATCATTTTGAATCTGATTGCTAACAAAATTCCTTCATAAAAATTCAATTATTTCAGCTTTTTATTGCTAAATAAAATATTTTAGAAGAAAAATGCCCATATTTAAGAGTTTATAAACAGAGAAAAAAATATTGATAGGATAAAAAAAAAATTCCCCCGTTTTGATTGTTTGTTTGTTTATTGTTTGTATAGCAGAGGGTCTGTTCTTTCATTTGATATATTTGTACGTTTATATATTTTATAATTTTCCTGGCATTTTGTGAAACTTTTGTGAAAATCACAAAAAATGCTGGTGGGCAACTTTTCAAAAAAGACTGGTGCGGAATGAGTTAAGGACATTTATATACTTTACTAGAAAACAAAGGCAAAACTACTGATTAAGATATGAGGAGCGCAGATGTAAAAGCCGATAAACGTCCTTCGTCAAAAATGATAATGATTAACCGAATGCTCTCGACACATATTAAATACTTTTACTTCAAATGTACTTAATAGTCATCTGAATAGCCATCAGGCCATTCAGAAAAACCGGTTTGTTGGCAGAATCCATCAAGAGTCTTATAAAAAAATGCTCATTTACAAGAAAACATGTCAGACACATTTAAAGGGTCTTGCATCTGAGCTCTTTATATACACTGTACACTATATGTGTTATGTGACTCTGTTTTACAGTACTGTATAACTAAACTGTGTATGAACAAAATGAAATTTAGTCCTTTAATTTGGATTGACAACCGATTTCTTCTGCTGTTTGAACTTTGAAGGTAACATTAATCTTATCTAAATAAATAAATAAAAATCTTATTATACACACACTCACAGATGTCTTTTTTTGGGCCACAGGTGTTTCTTCAGGAGGCACTTGATGCGTCTAATGAAAATGAATGCCTTTAAATTGGCTTGCCAGACATTCTTTCAAATTATTTATTGAGGGCTCTGAAATGACTTGGGATCATTAATTGCAGTATCACAAAGGCCAATCAGAGGCACAGCGATGAATCAAAATACCTTGAATTATACAGTCCTAAATTACCAATCAACCTATTTAAAGAAACCAATAACAATCACGATTTAAGTTATATCAATAACATCAAGAATTAAAATTAATAAATAATATAAAAAACAGCTACATGAACCTATATTTGTATTGAGACATACCGTTTATAATGAGTTGCTTAGGGGTTATATTTTAAAAATGGCAAGGTCATGAAGCCTTATCTCATCCAAATTCAAGAAGCAACTGTAAGTGATCAAGACACCAAACTTTAATCCAGTTTCATAATCTACACTGCAATTTTATTTCATCAATTCCCTACATGATCATAAAAAGGTAATGAAATTTGTCCCTGTCCACCATGTTTTTCATCCTCTTACTGAAACAACCTGATTTGTGTGTTTCACCTTTAAGCGCATAGTCTAAAAGGGTGTGTCCGAATCCACTTTTGCTAATTTAACGACAGGAAAAATGGTTTGTGCGCCTGCCACACAGTCTAAAAAGGTTGTTCCTGTTCTCGTAATGAGTAATGGGTGTGTTTTGGGCGAACTGTGCAATAAACCAATGAGAATCTCATCTCCCATCCCCTTTAAAAGCAAGTTGCGCTCGCGCCATGCTGATTCCCTATTTAGATGGTGGAATTTGTAAACTGAAAAACGAAGCGGAGGAGGACAAGTTTAAGATTGATGTTAAAAAAATTGGGTTGTTTTTATTGGTTTTGAAATAGGTTTTTTTATAAAAAATTTTTTTGTTCTCTTAAAGTCGCAATGAAAGTAAAATAAAAAACTGTAATTTGTTTTGTAATATTGTGGTATTTTTTACAAATGATTTATCTCTGAGCTTCATTCATTTTTAAAAATTCATGTGCCCTCATAATCTCCTCCCCTCCTAAAAACTATCTCTCTTTACTTCCGGTCATAATGTATGGCAGGTGGGCGGGGCCCGGGAGAATATCGCTGCGATTAGCAATTAGCAACACGACCCAATTTCAAATGATCCAATCAGATCTCGATGGACAAATTCAAATCCAGCTCTGTCTTATTTCATTTCAGAGGCCGGTTTTACTCGGATACACATCACCACGGCGAAAATTAGGCAATTGATATTTCCGTTTCATGGCGACTTTAAAAAGTCATTTTCTCTCAGTCATGAAAGTAAAATAAGCATGCTTTTAATTGTTGTAAATGTATGGATAGCCTACATAATCAGTGTAATCTCAAAGAATAATTTACAAATATTCAAGAAAAAGGTCTGTACAACAAAAAATACTTTATTTGTAACAAACAGGAGAGAGTGGAGAGTCTAAACGTTTCAGCACCTGGACAGCGCCATGAGTGTTTTGAAAAGCATTGCTTAAAAAAGGTTCTCATCTCACCATACCCACAGGTACAAAGTCATCATATACAATAAATCCGTGAGTAGCATTTAAAAAAAACATTTCAAAATAGATGCAATATTTGCATGCGTTTAAAGCAAAACATTCAATTACTTACCAGGCTACAGATGAAGCAGCTCTTTACGCCTTCTAATGTCTCATAATCGGTCCTCATTTATGTCCAAGAAACTCAATGATAATCTTTTACATTTTAATCCTTTAATTTTTATATTAAAAAACTTTTGTTTTCTGTCCATGTGTGTAATAAGCAAATGTGCGTTGTCCTCTCATTTATAGACCCATATTACTAACGCGCTCTTTAAAAAAACAAAAACAATATTGCGCCATTGACTTTAGACCAGGTTTTATTTGGTCAATGGCGTAGTCTATTTTAGTTGCCTCAAAATAGCAACGCGCCAACAATGCGCCTGAACACACCTAGTTTTCAGACCAGAATGCCCATGGGTGCAAAAGTGGTTGCAAATGTACTTGCCATTTAAACAACGTGGTGCTAAACATGAAAATGACAACTGCGCCGGGTTGAAACTAGCAAAAAACACATTGCATTGTGGCGGGTGTATGATAGGGCCCTGTGTGTTTATGCTTGTTTTCCACAGCCAGCAACAGCACAATATTTCATCGCAATCGCACAGCTATTATAATCTTATCATGATTGTAAACCAATACAGATTTAATGCCAGTGGGCGGAGCCAACGATACATAATGTGCTCTCTTTCTCTGGGGCAGGTCATATTATTAAATTAACCCACATTATGACAATATGCCTGACAATGATTAAATAAATGGTTATTGTTAAGAATGGTGTTTTAAGCTATGAAACTTCCAGGAATATTAATGATACCAAGACCTCTTATATGTCAAAAGATCAAGGGAAAGTTTCCTCAGTTGATGAGCACTTTAATACAGCACCTCTGTGCCAGGCACATATAGTTCGGTGAAAACATCAACAGTAAATATTTCTAAAATACACTTCTTTATAATGCAGGAAAATCTTCTCTGAACCTACATATTATATAAAGGACAATATTTTCAACTTGTGCAACAGCAATTGAATGAAAATACACCACATGTAAGTGCAGGGTCAGGATGAGAACAGTATGTTTCAGACAATAGGACGAATTGAGGCCAGGCTGCTGAAAAGAGGAGAGCATTTGCACAACGCCCAGGCAACACAGGAAACGTTAATTATTGTGATTAGTGTTCGGCACACTCCTCTATTGCGGATGGTTATGGCTCTTTGTTTTAGAGCCTGCTCTGACACGCCACTCATCTGCTAGAGAATATTAAATAGGCCTGGGTTTTAAAAGAGAACCACCTACATACATACACTGAATTAAGATTAACACTGCGTTCGTCATTCCCCTTAAGTCAGGAATCAAGTGTTCCAGCAAGATTAGCTCAAATAAAGTCTTACTGACAAACATGTATAATTTGTTTATTAGTTTGGGAGTGTTGATGGGTCATATTAAAAATAGCGATCTGTTATTAGTAACGTTTACAGCTGCTGATAGGATATGTATTTCAGAGAACAGATGTGTGTGGGAGGTGTGCAGCAACAGATGATCCAATAAAAACTGCACCATAATGTCAAATCCCCTGATTCATCTCCGTGATAATAAACCACAAGAAATGTGTGGAAAAAAGCCACACAAATGGAATATGAAATTTGATATACACAAGTTTTATCTGCTACACTGGATGACATTTAAAGTGATTTTATTGCTTTTGAACTGTCTCTAGAAAGGCGATTAAAATTGCATACCCTCTTTGTGTTTCATTGGTAACACAGTGATAATTAAAGGTGCCAAACATCTGAACCCCCAGGATTCCATACAAGAGAAGAAAGAACAGCAAGAATATGGATACGCTCCAGATCTGCTCCCCTGATCGCCTGGAAGGAAGCAGATTTTAAGTGGATGATGTGAAAGAACCTAACAATTCGTTTCACAATTCGTTCTAGCACTCTCGAGACTTTCACTTACTTGAGAATGTTGGTTATCCGGGTTCGAGGCAGCTCAAATCGGAAGTAAATTCGGAAGGCTCGGATCATTATGAGGGCCCTGGGTATGCGTAACATTCCCCATGGTGACATTTGGTCCACAATTTCTGCTATTTCGAAAACCTTTAGAGCATTCGGAAGGACAAATTGGAAAGCAAAATTATCCGTGAAGCTTCTTAATTTGAAATCAACTGAAATCAAATGAAGATAGAAAGTGATATACCTGAAGCACAAGGGAGACCCAGAGAAAAACCACCATGAAGCCATCAAACATGCACCAGCGATCTTTAACATAGGAGTTCTCTCCCTGAAAACAAAGGCGGGTGATAAGACACAGACTTTAATGAAAGTCTACAGGTTAGTGACAGGTGGTCTACAGGTCTAATAAAAGACTTTGGCAGTTGTTAACAGCAAAGCTAATAAAATTCAGCCCAGAGAAGTCTGAGCATGTCACTTAACTTGTGAGACACTGTTTCATTAATGTGCACCTGGCAGGGCTCAACAATAAGACAACAAAACTGGTCTAAGAGAGCTTCAAGAGTTTTGGGCCAGCTTATGGTATGCCATTGGACCTATCTGACAAGTGCTATGTTTTCACACCTTCCGTAAATTTGATGGTTTCATTGCATCCATCTTCTGTTATGACTGAAATGTTGTTGAAAACAGTAGCGGAGTGGCAATCGTGGAGAGTCGGGACATTTCCCGGTGGGCGGTAGTCTTTTGAGGCTGCGAGGGCCGGTCTGATAATAGTTATACATTGCGAGTTATATAGCAACCCCGTCTGGGGGCCTGATTTGCATCGGCTTCCCTCTGGTCAAACTGTGCAGCCTCTTTGCTTAACACAGTTTATAAAAGTGCTCAACCTGTTCGGCAGGTCCAACCATAATATAGGGGGATCAGTGAGCGGCCCCTCCCCAAATGGCATAGCCTGTCGGTCTTGTAAAAAGCTGCCAAATGCCTGTTTATTGCAGTACATATGCGGTCGGATCCATCAAGCAGCTAGACTATTTGATAGACTAGTAGTAATTGTGGATTAAGCATGTTTAAAATCTCTAGCCTGGTGGTCAGGACATGAATGGATCAAATCGGCACATTTGCAAAGGTTTATCTCAATATGGCTATATCATAAATAAAAATTAGAAGGGTAACTTTGCAGTATCACATTATATATTTCCTACTATGTGATTTCCATATTATAGATGAGAGTATTCAACTGCAATATGGCAATGAATATCCTCACAACATTTTTATTTCTCAAAACTTTGAGAAAAATTATTTTCAAAGGAACTGTATTCTTACTGTTATTCAAATATGCAAACATTATTCTGCATATGATTTAAATATTAGACGAGAGTATATAACGGCAATAAACATCTCATATGGCAATAAACATCCAAACACGCTGTTAACCGCACTAACAAGTCTAAATAAGCAATAACAGTGAAAAAAACATTATTATCTCTCAAAGCTTTATATGACCAAAATTATATTTAAAGGAAAAATTCTTAGTTATTCAAAGATTCACACATTATTCCATATTACTCCCATTTATAAGCACATTCGTCTCTGGCCTCGCTCTGTTATGTAATAGCTGATTGACAGGTGCGCATCTTCGTCTTTCAAACACATATCATTTTGTAGTTACTCATGATTCAATGATTTTATTTTTATTATGGAAGAGCAGGCTAAAGCACGCACATCAATTTAAATAGGGTGCTCGACAAAAAAAACGTAGTAGTAATGATGCAAAGTCGGCAACACCAAAGCTCCAAAAATATCAAAAATGTTTATTAATTAAAAACAGTGCTAGGCATCAGGTAACGTTTCGAGCACGCAGGCTCTTCATCAGAGGAATGATGAAGAGCCTGCGTGCTCGAAACGTTGGCGACTTTGCATCATTACTATTTATTTTTATTATGAAAATGTTTTTTTTGGGCAGATTGATTACGATTTGTATTACCCTAGTTTTACTACAAATACAATACCTTTTTTTTTACCACGGAGGGCCGGTGGTATACAAAATTTCCCGGTAGATTTTTTGGTCCCACTCTGCCCCTGGTTGAAAATTATGCAGATGTAGCTGTCTAAAGCCCTTTTCACACAGACATTCCGTAAAATACACGGGAAAGGCATCCGGGATTTTTCCGGGATCCTTAGATTTTTTATTCATTCACACTGCCATGATTACCCGGCATCTGACGGTTACGGAAAGACACTTGACCTATTGAAAGTAACGCCCTCTCTTATGCAGCTGCTGAAGTTTGCATATTATATATTATTTCTCTCTCCAAGAACCACTCGCGTGCATTTTTGTTTATGATAAGATTATAAAGGAGTGCGTGACACGCCATTCTAATTCTGGTGAATGATCTCAGCTTCAGAGTGGATATTTGACGAGCTCCCTGATCTCTGCTTTAATACAGTTTTCAGACATTTCTCATCGTGATTGTTTATATGCATTTAAAACCCGCATTTTGAGGAGATGAACGATATATCTTGTTGGGATGACGCGCGGGTATTTTCGTTTATTTTAGCTCAAATGAGCACGTGACGCGATATTCTTTAATGCTGCTGAATGATCTCCGTTTCAACACAGTAAGTAACGAGCTAACTTACCTGATATCTTGCTGACATTTCTCATCATGAATGTTGTAAATCTCTCATTTTAAAGAGTTGACCCAACTTAATGTTGCCATGACACGCAAGTCCTCACTACGGCACGTGCGTCATTGTTTCTGCGTCTCATTTATCATTTCTTGATAACTGCGTCAATATAGTTTGCAACATTTCTCGTGGTGAATGTTTATATGCATGTTATCTCTCGTTTTAAGAAGCGGAACCATAACTTTTGTTGTGATGATGCACGCGTCCTCACTACGACACGCCCATTACGGCATTCTTTCGGCTTCTTGTTCACACAGAGGGTTATCCGTGTATCTGACTAGGTCCTCTTTCCGGCAACGATCCCAGAAGATTAACGTGACGAGTTTGTGTTCACACAGACGCTTGTCTGGCAATTTTATGGGGATTTTCTGGGACCAAAGGTCTGTGTGAATTAGGGCTGAAACGATTCATCGAGTTACTCGATTTACTCGATTCAAAAAATTCCTCGAGGCAAAAATTCTGCCTCGAAGCCTCGTTAAATTCCTATGACGCGCACTACACGCGCCAAGATCTGATTCACACGGACCGTTTCAATGTTCAGGAAGCACATCATAGCGCGTGGTTCATTTTGAATTTAGTTGGCGCGATGGCGGAGCGAATATGTCCATAAACGGCAGAGAGAGACTGTCTAAAGTTTGGGATCATTACATTCAGCATCTGAACTGAAAACATCCACTGTTGTTTCACCAAGCGTCGAGGAAACAAGGTAACATAGCTTCCGCTGATTTTAATCCCATACTGTATTTGTAGCGATGTCGTTATGCGGTTTGACTAGATATGATGTTTAGCTTTGATGTTTTTAAGGAGTAAACGTATTCACGTTCAATTGCAGGACAGTATAGATTAAAAAAGAACCCCTTGACACACACGCATGCACTACAGGTGTGTGTACCAAAAAACGGCACCACAGTGCAATCATATATGGGCAACTTGTAATCTGACATATTTTGTATAATAATAATAATCTCTGTTTTATTGGAGTTTAGCATAAGTTATTCTCTCTCACGCGAGTCAGACCGATCGCGCAATGCATCACATATGCTTAAACTTATGTAGCCACGCAACAATAATTTCAGCATGCATTCACTGTATACAGCGGGAGGTGATGTTGTGATTTTTCGAACGGATTCTTAACCTAAAATGCACCGCAATGCAAGTGATGCAAACCAAATGCAGCGTTCTATTGAAAAGTAATGTATGTATTTCTGCAGTACCAAAATGCAATGAAGCAACTGAACGTCTGACTGGGGTGTCACTCTTCCTCACGCGTGCACACGCACAAACAAAAGTGCACGTGCGAGCATACACACAGGTTGTTACCATAGCAAATAGGCTCAGCCCCAGAAATGATATATTATATGTTAAAAGCCTAATGGTAAATGCTGCAGGTGTAGAAATGTACATAAACCAGATATTTACTTTGATGTCAGGGCTAGATTACAGCATGAAACCTGTTGTGCATATTAATAAATTAAAGTGTTTCATTGTTGGCACTGGCACTTATAAACACTAAATGGGTAAAAATTGAAATAAATAGGCTTATTTCTTGGAGCCAAATACCTCTGGTTTTTTTAGAAATAAAAGCCAAATGCTTGAACATTTTACAGCCAAGTCATTTTCGTTATGCATTATTTGTTTTGGTTGTTTAAAAACACACAAAAAAAATTATCCGATTACTCGATTAATCGATCGATTCAGTGCTAGATTAATCGATTACAAAAAGAATCGATAGCTGCAGCCCTAGTGTGAATGGGGTAATATACAGATCAGGTTTTGTCAAAAATGCAGCAATCAGTACATCTTTATATTCAGTAATGCATTGCATTGTCCTGTATGCCATATTCCGCCACCCACAAAAAGTCTGTCTGCAATTGAAAAGTAAATTAAAATAAAATGTATAGCTTTCATGTAAGAAGCTGTCATGTAAATGTAAAATTTTACAGCAAATAAAAAATTACATTAAACAATTGTTTCTTTAACAATTGTGTTAAAGAACGAGTCATATTTAATTAAAAATAATTTATTTATGGCAAAACTCAAATATATTATTTTTAGAGTGGGGACAGTAAATCAATCTGTGTCATGGCACAGAAAATAAACTACAATAATAAAAACAATTAAACTACTAGTTGCAGAGCATACAATGGGTACAGTAAATAATGGTGACAGAAGTCATGTATATGCACCCTCATGCAGCTGGGGCATAGGAAGTGACATTGCATATATGACACGCTCAGATCTGTTTACTTGATCGCCGGCTGTCTTCACGCTCCAGTGGCCTTTTTTTTGATAGGGAGGCAGATATTTCAGTGGCTAAGGCACTTGTGCTCAAACAGATCTCACACTGGGTCAATAGGCCACAAACACTACATTTATTAAATTGACAGATTAAAAATTGTGTGACTGACCATGTTAATTTTTACGAGTTTCTTTCATTCACGTTTACATTAATTGAATGCTTACACCAATGCCTTTAGATATTGTTCATAACAAATCTTCAGAATATACTGTACTTAATGACCCAAAATATGCCCGCAAAAGCATGATAAGTCAAAAAGGAGTAAATTCTCTGATCATAACAAGCACTCAAAAACAAAATTAAAACCAAATATGCATGTTAAATTAACTGAACAGAGGTCACTGCCACCAGTATGATAATGTTGTGAGTCTCTCGCCTCCAATAAAATTAAAATGCATGTGTTAACTTAGCATATAATTGATGCAAGGTTAATCACCCTGTCTTTAAATAATCTCAGGTCTTAAAGAACAAATTATTTACTTTATCTCCTACATAAACCTGACTGCTTTTCATGCCAGAGTATATATAAAAGACAAGAAAAGGCTTTATTTCCAATATTCATTCTTTTCTGGTTCAGGGAGCCAATGATTCACGATTCAACGTCTCTCTGCGCCTATTATCCTTGATTCACTAATTTAACAGTCCACAAATTATTCAGTAGTAATTAAAGGGCTTGAACAAGCCACCTGCCCATTATTTTAACTTCTAAAGGACACAATCTAATTCTTCCCGTTATTATATCCCCAAAAATAAATTGTGACAACCTTTATAGAGCACTTTACCTTGATTATACCCCTGATATGCATTTTGGCGATCATTTCTGCGGTGTAGAGGAACATCAGCAAAGTGTCCAGGGTGAAGGTGACATACTGTAGGGGCGGGTAGTGCTGAAAGGTCTTTGGTGTATTCATACACACCGAAATGACACTGATTATGGCACAGGCCCGTAGGAGAGAATGAACCCACTAAGGAGAAAGAGTACATAATCAGTCAGATAATTTTAACATTAACCTTGTTTATGTTGCACCTGGTCCTAACTGAAATCAAATCTGTGCAAACCAACTCAATCACAGCCAATCAAAAATCTAATTGAACATTTAAAGGTATATTTCACCCAAAAATAAAAAAATCAGGTATAGTTTAAAATGTCGTGACATTTGGACTACTATTGGTGCTTATATGTGCTTTAGCTGCATTCATTATATGGAAACAAGCTGGATAAACAAGCCGGTACACAAAATATATACTGTATAGTATATATATACAAATGTGACAAATTTGAAAATTCATGAGGGCATTTATATATTTTTAATTTGGCAAACTATTCCCTTTAAATACATATACATTGATAAGGATTCTAGACCAAAGTGTTTATTCTATGTGTGGGACTACTTAAAGAAACCAAGCCTTTATTAAAATGCATTTTCTTAAAAAAAAGGTTGCAACTATTTGGACTAAAACGATAACACGAAACAGACATGATTTATTAGTTGACACATAACGCATGTCTAGTTTGCTTTTGACTGCTACAAAGCCTATTTTTGGACGACTATTAGACACACACATTATTATGGCCACATGATGATGTTTTAAAGATTTGTTCACGTACTGGTTTGTTGATCCAAAGGATGTCAGCACTGTCTGTCAGTGTTTCATCAGGCCCAAAGTCGGTCATAGGCTGGGCCTCGACCCGCGAGCTCTGCTTCCTCTTGAGCATACTTGGGCTCGCTGTGCTATAGAGAGAGTGGATCTGAAAGACAAAAGGACATCGACCACAACACTAACTTAAAAAACACATCAAACAAAGCTCAAGATCTGTTCGTAGCCATCAGGTTTCTTTCTTTACTTATTTATTATAGATACTGGTGGTGTTGTATACAAAATAGCTCATTTAAAGCATTAATTTAGTTATTTGCAATTTAGTGTGATGCTAAAATAGCACTTTTGTACAAATAAATAATGTGGTATTAAAGGCACACTCCACTTTTTTTGAAAATATACTCATTTTCCAGCTCCCCTAGACTTAAACATTTGATTTTTAATTTGGAATCCATTCAGCTGATTTTGGGGTCTGGTGCTACCACTTTTAGCATAGCTTAGCACAATCCACTGAATCTGACTAGACCACCAGCATCGCGCCAAAAAACAACCAAAGAGCTTCAACACTTTTCCTATCCAAAACCTGACTCTTCTGTTGTGTACTAAGACTGACAGAAAATGAAAAGTTGCGATATTCTAGGCAGATATGGCTAGGACTATACTCTCATTCTGACGTAATAATCAAAGACTTTGTCACTGTAATATGGCTGCAGGAGACAAAATGATATTACGCAGTAGCCAAAAAAAATCCCCTAAGTAACTTTCAATGGCAGGGGACTATTTTCGGGCAGCGCGTAATATCACTACGCCTGCTGCAGCCATGTTACAGCAGCAAAGTCCTTGATTATTACGCCAGAATGAGAGTATAGTTCATAGCCATATCTGCCTAGAAAATCACAACTTTTCATTTTCTGTTGGTCTTAGTATACGATGTAACTACAAAAGAGTCGAGTTTTAAATAGGAAAAATATCCAAACTCTTTGGTTATTTTTTAGTGCAATGCTAATGGTCTAATCAGATTCAATGGATTGTGCTAAGCTATGCTAAAAGTGGTAGCGCCAGACTCGACGATCAGCTGAATGGATTTCAAAACGGTAAAAATCTAATGTTTAACTCTAGGTGAGCTGGAAAATGAGCCTATTTTCAAAAGAGTGTCCCTTTAAAAACAACACCTCTGTCGAAAATTCATGAAAGTCCTAGATGGATAAACATCTAATGCTGATTTAACATCTACCTACAGTGGCATGCAAACAGATTTGGGCTAATGTATGATACAGCATGGAAACACGGTTCTGTATGATGCCAAACAGTATGCGTTGTAGTGTTGCACAGCCATTGTTAAACACAGTCAAGCATATGATGTACATCAAACAAAGACTGTTGACTTCACACAGAAATACCATCTTACCTTCTGCAAAGATCACACTGGATCTTCACCATAACACAAATGACAGGCAGCCAATAGTGAGACCACAAAAAATTGGCAAATAGGCCATTCTTACAAAGGACAATACTAAAACATGAATATGACAAACTCACTGAAACAAAGCGCACATACCAACGGGAAAAGTAAAGCTGAAATTGCTCCAGCACTGCACATAACATGCGATCAGGCATACCCTGTAAATAACACACAACAGTTAGTTAATGTGGCATATGATGTACCAAATGGGTACAATTATATCGACAAATAATGTCCACCACATCAGACATGGCATATATGCAACACTGAGTGGCGGAGGTGTGGACGGATGGGACTATGGGACCATGTTACTCACGGTCAGGCTCCTCATTGGTGCATTCATCCCCGGCATAGAGTGGGGTGCAATTCCGTACGAATGACAGTAAATCAGAGTTGAGGCCTGTCCTGCAATAACATCATAAGCCTTTAATTCTATTTATGAACCATAACTTCAAGGCGGGGTGCATGATTTTTGAAAAACGCTGAGTACCAAAACACACTTGTAGCCAATCAGCAGTAAGGGGCATGTCTACTAACCGAGAACGTTGCCTGGGTTGCGAATCTAGTGGGGTAGGAACGTGTTTGTTTAGGTGATTTCAAATGTCAACATTGGCTTTCAGAGATCATGCACCCCACCTTTAAATATGTCCAGTCAATAAATGCTACATCACATAATTTCTGAAAGCATGACCTTTATATGTGATGAAATCAGGATAAAATAGTAACTAGTAATGCACAGTAAGGTCACGCAAGACTTCATGCTTCATATGTCATATAACTTGAAGAGCTTTATCTAAATTGGGTAGTATTACTAAATCCACTTTCACAAAAAGTTCAATAATGCCAAGGTCATTTATGGGTCAATTTGAAAGAACATAATCTGGTGTCTACATTTTTAAAGCATGCACTGTGAGCCCATTAAGTGTTGCTTATAAAGTAATACATCTATAAAGTAAAACTAAATAAGTGCACAAACATAGTGGGGTGCTTAGAACAACTTCTACATAGTCACAAGCAATTTGCCAAGTAATTGCTACAGTCAGCATATGCTGATAGATAGGGGTTTGAAGACAAGTGAAAACTAAATTATAGGGTGTAAGTGCAGTAATGTGGGAGTAAGTTGCAGAAGACTACAATTAGTTTCACTTTTTCCGAAAGGACTATGTGCCTAAAGGCAGGATGCGATCACTAAACATTTTAATGGTGGCTGGCTGCACAGATCCACTTGTTCTGAGTTTACTTTTAGATTCATTAAGAAGTCTGTGTTTTAGATTAGAGGCATTTTGTATGCAACATTTACTATGGGGTTGGTTACCGATTTTTTTTTCTTCGATTATTTCAAATTTACATTTTGATGTGATTTTCATTTTATTTAAACCGGGGAATCGAGATATTGAATGGAAGTTAATTGCAGTCAAAGTGAAACAGTGCAGGCATCATCTGGTTACACAGCAGGGTTTTCCTGCATTAAAAATGAAACAGCTTTTTTTTTAATTCCAAAACCAATTATTATTTTATGCGGTTTGCTCTGTGTACACAATGTGGGAGAAGTAATTAAGCCCCTATGAAATCTGTTTAGTTTTTTCCCAAATTCTGTTTTATTATTCTTAAATTCTGTGTTTTCTGTTTTAATTTTTCTAGATTCCAGTTTTAATAGTAAAAAAGTGAGAACTATATTGTATAGCAGAAGAGCACTCAGTTTGCAGCACTTCGACCTTGGTAAAATTGACAGAAGTTTGAGCGAGAGGGGGAGTAGTCAGGAGTAGGGATGTAACGGTATCAACAATTCACGGTACGGTAATATTTCGGTATGGCGCCCACTGTACGGTAATTATTGGACCATTTACAGGAGGGAAAAAACAAAGGACGACTTGGAAAAACTGCCATAAGTGTTTATTAAACAAGACTGAAAATTACAATGTACAAAGTGTAGTGTAGTGTAGTGTTTACAATTTTCATAAAAAGGACAAAAATAATTAGACCATATAATAAAATAAAAAATAAAGTTTTAGTTTAGTTTATCAACTAAACAACTTCCAATCAGTCAGGTTTTAAGAATTGAGTCACTCCCTCAATTGACCTAGTTTTTTTATTTATTATTATTATTAAAGCTAATGCTCGGTACTCCTTTAAAAACAACGGTTGTGATTGTAAAATCACGAAAAGATAATGGGTTTTAAGATGGATCAATTCCTGAACACAAAAACAACCCAGTAAAAAGGATAATAGCAGCTTATTGTAGCTGGACCTAGAGCTGAGGTCAGTTCACTCAATACAGGGGTGCGTTTCCCAATCGGAAGTCTGCAGCCTCCATAGGTCGCATTTGTAGGCTGCATACGTCATGAAGACCGTCTTCTTTCAGAATATTAACATTTTTCAAGTTGAATATTATTCTTATTTAATCGTATATTGTTGTAACACGCTTATGACTTGCGAATGTAATACTCAGTTAACTTAAATACACCAGGCGTGTAATAATGACGGATGCAGCCTGCATACGCGACCCAAGGAGGCTGCCTTCTAATTTAGAAACGGCATACACACTCTCCTCATTCACGGATTTACTCACTCCTTTTGTGTATGTCCATCACATTTTGTCCTTTCTCGTTTCTTGTCACAGCGAACGCAAACTTTTTCCACACATCAGACTTAAAATTCGCGTTTCTTTTGCTTCCACCATTGTCGCTCCACTTGTAGAGAGGCATCAGAGTGGCACGCATGAGATTATGGGAATTGTAGTTCCCGCGTCCGTACACTCCCTTCACACGTGTTGCCCGGAAGACCTAACGTTTTACCGAATCATGTGACCACGGTTGTACCTGGAAAATTTAATTCCGCAATACCACGAAATTTATAATACCGTTACATCCCTAGTCAGGAGTGATGATGTTACTGCGCCAGAGGTCGAAATCCTGCAAACTAAGTGCTCTTCCGCCATACAATATAGTTCTCATTTTTATCTGCTTAAAAATCACCACGTTTTATTTTGTGCAACCATATACTTGTGTAACTAATCATGTAACAGCCTTTAAATGAAAACATGGAAGTGTTTGGTGTCTTCTAAATTTATCCCTGTTTGGATCCTAAGAAATGAATGGGGCTAGACTAAATGCTAACACATTCATGACGTGCTGTGCAAATAATAAGTGCCCTCATTGAAAACAGATAGGTATGTATTTATTTGTCTAAGTTGAGGTAAGAACATAGTAAAATATTGAAAAATGGTGGTGTTTTCCTTTAAATTTAATCTAATCAAATTTTAAACAAATCATAGGAGAATGTTATGAATAGTTAATAGAGAAATAATAGTTTGTTGTGGTGTGAGATTAAGACAGTGTATAAACAAAAGATTGTAAAAATGCCAGAACATAGGTTTTAGGTCTAGTTTTCATATTTTGGCTGCCATTATATTTCTAAACAATGCCTAAACTCTGCATAGATTAAAAAGTGAATTCATTTTAGATTCATACCATGTTTATAACTATACCTTAGTGCACTTAGATTAGAACTTTAGTTTCTTTAACCAGATGTTCTTCCATTTTATAAAAAGAATGTTATTGGAAAGAGAATGTTACTGCAGTATTGTTGAAGTTATGTTTTATGTTGACTAGTAAAAAAAATAAAAATCATCCATCTTCAAATGTTCTGAAATAAAAAATCTAGACTTATTTTTACCAAATCACCCAGCCTTAATTTGCTACAGAAAATATAGCATGTGGCAGTGTACAGCAGCACAGTAACATTCAAAGATTGCAGATGTTTACTATTTTAAAAATATCACATAAAATCACATGCTTCCTCTGGCTGTAAACAATCTAATGCAAAGTAAACAATGTAATGCAAACCAATACATCACTGTATACATGACAAATGAACAACAACAATAAATCTGTGATCGTGTTTTGAACAGGCCCAGGCTGTTACTAGCTGGTAAGGATTCCCCAAAATTAAATCAATAAAGTTTTCTCCTTTGTCTGTCTGTCTGTCTGTCTGTCTCTCTCTCTCTCTCTCTCTCTTCATAATCAGTCTTTAAGGGTTTGTGCTTTTATTATTATTCATAATTATTTATTACCATAAATAAACATTGACACAATCTTTACACTAATCCTAAATACAAACAACTATTAAGAACATGCAATGAAACATACACATTTGACAACCAAGTCTTTAATTTAACCACCAAAGAGATAACAGTCAAAAGAAGAATATGCTTAACGTATATACAATTATGTCGATATATTTAAGCTTACATGCCACTCCAGAAAACAGTGACATCAGCACTGATACGTGAGCATTGAGCAGGGAGATTCCTCCTGCTGCTCCACAGTTACTATGGCAACAGAGGAGAGCAGGTCTGCTCCCGCTATGGTTCTCGCTGAATATCATCTTAAGCCAAAACAAACGCGATACATAAAACATAAATCCATGTTGAATATCACACAGCTTATAATATTGCCCTCATTGGTCATAAATGTATTCTAAAGCGTTTTAAATCCATTACAACGCTGTATTTTTTAACAAAGGCCTCTGGCTGCGTAACGTTAGTCGGTGTCCTGTAGGCTACACACTTCCTGGTAGACATGCAAACAAGCCGATTAAATCAAAATACCTATTTTACCTGCCACTGTAATCGAATTCGCGTGTCGATACGACAGAAATAAAAGCTCTTATGACTTACTGGTTGTTGAAGTATCGTCTTTAATGCAGTGTATAGTCCATGACTCGTTGAAGTGAGCTCGAGCTTCAGTCACAACAGCCGCGCGACAGATGCGCACCGGACGCGCGTGACCCACTACAGCAGAGCTCACTGGAGGAGACGCCGCAGGCCTGTACATGTACACAATCTGAATTGTTATTGTCATTCTTTTGCTTAAACAATGCTAAATGCAGGTGAATAAAATAGAAATGATTTTTTAAAATTGTTAAATGATCTTAAATGGGTAAAATACAACACTGTTTTAAAAAGCAACAGTAATAATGATATTAAGTTTGTGCAATAAGAATAATAAAACTAACGAAATAAAGAATCGTATTCAGCATAACAGAGTAAAGAAAATATATAAATTAAAATAAAATTAATAAAGCCTAGACGGGAAGACATGAGTTAGTTGTCTTGGGTTAGGCTAGTTAGAGTCAAAAGTCTAGATAAGGAGGATAGAGCCGAGCTAAAATTAATAAAATTCTCGAGATTACCTATTAGTTTTTAGAGAAAAAAAGTCCAAATAGATTTAAGTCGTAATATTTTGAGAATAAAAAAGTCAATATAACAAGAAGAATATCTTAAAATTTAGAGGAAAAAAGTAAATAAAGTCATATTATTGAAAAATATGAAATTTTATTTGTCTAATTTTAAATCATTTAAATCAAATTAAAAAAACATGAAGCTGCACTCTTTTGCTAAACTGAAAATATTGTAGTAGCCTTGTTTGCAGTTAGCTGTCCCCCAAACGCGAACAGTGTTTGATTTTCCATGAAATGTGATCTGTTCCTCGTTTAGGTCACACACAAATAATTCTAGTTTCTTGTGTCTTTCACTCATTAAATATACACAGTATTGGAGGAAAATGTAAGTGAACTCATTGACTAAATACTTTATTGAAAGCTAATTTACGTCATAAAACTGGAGCATTTAAAAAAAATAGTTTGAAGGTGTGGTTAAGTGCTACTTTGATTGATAAAAAGACACTCAAACATTTCATGATGTCATAAGGAGCTCTTATTATAATAATACCACCCCTTAATCTGCACTATCCAACCACAGCACTGACATTAAGTGCAGAGAAAAAGAGAGAAAGAAAATAATTCACAGCACAATTGAGTTTCAATTGCAAAAAACCACCATCATTGTGATCAATGTTTGCACTTCATCCGCTTATTTGCATTTTAAAAGACACACCCAAAACGGTACATTTTTGCTCACACCTACAAAGTGGCAATTTTAACATGCTATAATAAATTATTTATATGGTATTTTGAGCTAAAACTTCACATATGTGCTCTGGGGACATCAAAGATTTATTGATATCTTAAAAAAGTCTTGGGACATGGCCCCTTTATGAAGCATCAGGGGCCTCATTTATAAAGCGTACTTACGCACAGATTTGATCGTAAAGTGTGCGTACGCAAAAATCCATGGCAAAGTTCATATTTATAAAAACTGTCTTTGACGTGGAAAAGTGCTTAGCGCCACGTCAGGGTCTG
Source organism: Misgurnus anguillicaudatus (assembly GCF_027580225.2). Taxonomy (NCBI): domain Eukaryota; kingdom Metazoa; phylum Chordata; class Actinopteri; order Cypriniformes; family Cobitidae; genus Misgurnus; species Misgurnus anguillicaudatus. The sequence goes on from NC_073353.2 coordinate 26,038,355, forward strand.
AGCAGACGTACGCACTTTTGCTTGTCTGATTGCTGCAGGTTTTTGGAAATAAAAGCCATTCTTGACGCTCGAAAAGGGTTTAAACATTGAGAAGCGCTCTTTTATATGTCTATGACATTTAGGGTGGCCATTCGTGCCAGTTCCGCCGGACACGTCCCGAACATGTTTTTGGTTCAAGTCGCGTTGCTTGACCACATACGTCATCGAGGTTCTCACATTTTAGTTAAAATACATAAAAAAAATAAGATTTATTTATTTTAAGACAAACAATCATTGTAGTTTCATTCTTACCTTGAAATGTAACAGTTGCTTTTCTAAAATTGAACTCGAAATATTAAACCTTGATGACGTATCCGGTCGACCAACGCAACTTCCGAAGAACGTACACTCTAAAAACAAACGGTGCTATATAGCACCAAAATTGGTTCTTTGCTCGTAATCATAGAAGAACCATTTTTAGTGCCATATAGCACCGGTGAAGCACCAGTGAAGCACCTGTGTAGAACCATATAGTGCTTTGTAGAACCATATGTGGTGCTACAGTATAGTGGTGCTATAGTGGTGCTATATGGCCCCTAAATGGTTCTACACAGGTGCTACACAGGTGCTTCACCGGTGCTATATGGCACTAAAAATGGTTCTTCTATGGTTACGATCCAAAGCAACAGTTTTGGTGCTATAGCACCGTTTGTTTTTTTAGAGTGTACCCGAAAACATGTTCGGGATGTGTCCGGCGGAACTGGCACGAATGGCCACCCTAATGACATTAATTAGGCATCGTTTAAAGGCGGAGATCTGAAACTGCTCACAAGTTCAAGATCATTTGCGATTTATAAATTTCACATCTGAAAGAAAGGGGTACGCGTGTTTTCTGAGCGTACATTAGGTTTATGAATCACACGTACGCATTTTTGATAAATGATCGTAAGATCATATGTAGGATGATTTCTACGCTGCATTTTATAAATGAGGCCCTAGCTCTTATGAACCATGTCTTTCTAAAGATATCTGATTAAGAGTCGTTGCACTCCATAAGGCTAAAAAGCGATACAAAACAATCTCAAAATGTTTAGACATCCATTAGTCGACAGTTAGACAAATTGTCTATAAATGGAGACAGTTTAATACTGTAGCTACCCTTCCTAGAAATGGACACACAGCCAAGATGACTCCTAAGGCACAACGCAGAATACTTAAAGGGATAGTTCGGCCAAAAACGATATTAAACCCATGATTTACTCACCCCCAAGCTGTCCGAGTTGCATATGTCCATCGTTTTTCAGACAAACACATTTTCGGATATTTTAGAAAATATTTTAGATCTTTCTGTTTATTAAATGTAATGTTGCGGGGTCCAGCAATAGTCCACGACCTTCAAGTCCAAAAAAGTGCGTCCATCCTTCACAAATTAAATCCAAACGGCTCCAGGATGATAAACAAAGGTCTTCTGTGGGTAATCCGTGCGGTGTTGTTGTAGAAATATCCATATTTAAAATGTTATTAACGTTTTAAACTACCTTCCGGTAGCGCCGCCATTTTGGAGTGATGCGCATTCAGGATGAGAGCTTACGCAGCGTACAGAGTTTCTCTGCTGCTTCTCTGTGCCCCCGCCCTCCGAATTTGTCATACGTCACTAAGAAAAGTGCGTACACTACGCTAATCCTCTCTCCTGAGTCTAAGATGGCGGCGCTACCGGAAGGTAGTTTATAAAGTTAATAACATTTTAAATATGGATATTTCTACAACAACACCGCACGGATTACCCACAGAAGACCTTTGTTTATCATCCTGGAGCCGTTTGGATTTAATTTGTGAAGGATGGACGCACTTTTTTGGACTTGAAGGTCGTGGACTATTGCTGGACCCCGCAACATTACATTTAATGAACAGAAATATCTAAAATATTTTCTAAAATATCCGAAAATGTGTTTGTCTGAAAAACGATGGACATATGCAACTCGGACAGCTTGGGGGTGAGTAAATCATGGGTTTAATATCGTTTTTGGCCGAACTATCCCTTTAATGAAGTAAAAAAGAACCCACGAGTATCAGCTAAAGGCTTGAAGACATCATTGAAACATCTCTGTTCATGAGTTCACTATACGTACGTCTTTGAATAGGTACACTGTCTATGGCAAAACACCATGGAGGAAGCTGCTGCTCTCCTGAAAAACATTGCTGTGAGCCTGAAGTTTGCAAAAGAGCACCTTGGCAAACCTCAGTGATACTGGAAAATATTTTATGGACTGATGAAACAAAAGTTGAATTGTTCAGGAAAAATACTATGGGGCAAAGAGGGCACAGCTTACCAACATCAAAACATCATCCCAACTGTGAAGTATGGTAGAGGGAACATCATGATTTGGGCATGCTTTGCTGCCTCAGGGCCTGGACCACTTGCAATCATCGAGGGGAAAACGAATTTTAACAAAAGAAAAAACTTTAAAAACTTTTTTTTTAAAGTTTAACAAAATATCAATTTATTTTATTTTATTTTACTTGTTGATATGTTTTATCACTGTTTAAAATGTTAACATACATAACAGAAGCCAAGCTAATATAAAAAATATATAATAAATAAATATTAAAATTAATAGAACATGCTTCGGCGGGCAACTCACAGACTCTGCGTGGGCAATCATGTTGGAGACACCTGCTGTGCACTATAAACTTTCCTGTGTGGACAAACTACACAACTGCTGCAAAATGTTTTAGCTATAATGTACATATTTCACTTATTTATGGAGTTTGAGGGGGTATTGTAATATACAATAATATACAATCTTCAGACCTACCGAAAATATTTAAGTAGTTTAATGCCAAAATGCAAAAATATTCATTCAGACTTTATATTTAATGATTTGTGTTATTATTGAGGTAAGAAAAACATTACGACAAAACAGATAATCAAAGTTACCACAACATGTTCTGCATTTATAATTGTTATTTCAAAATTTATTTGTGTGTTTGCAATACATTCCAGCCACTAAAGTCGATATTTCAACTGTGAGGAGGTACACTGTAAAAAATTCCGTAGAAATTACAATGTTATTGCAGCTGGGTTGCCGGCAACCCACAGCAGATTTAAATTTATGTTATTTACTGGCAAGAGCCTGCTCAAAGCCAAATAAATTTTAAATATCAACAAGTCTTTATCTTTACAGAATAAAACTATACAATAACAGCCTCATGCAAAGCATTCTGGGAACCAGAAATCATTATCAAACTTTTTCTGTTTTTGCTTCAGATTTTGTTTCCCAGAATGTTTTTCTTGATGCTGTTATTTTAGTTTTACTCTGTAAAGACAAAGACTTGTAAATGTTTAATGTTCATTTAACTTTGAACAAAATGTTGCCAGTAAAAAACATACATTTAAATCTACGGTAAGTTACCGGCAACCCAGCTGCAATTTCTATGGATTTTTTTTACAGTGTAGCAGAGGAAAGCAGCACAAAGATATTGTAAAATCCTAAAACATGAACAACTGTTTTTAATTATGGCGATCAACTTTTTCTTTCTTGGCATTTTATCTGTTATGCTGACTTCTGCCTTTGCAGCGAGAGTCATTCCTATTGAAAGGCATTCATATAGAGAGCTCAGTTGGCCTCTCAAGAGTTTAAGCTGGGTTTGGACAGCCCGTTTTCCCTCTGTTTGGAAAAGTGGAAATTCCTGAAGTCACTTCACTTCAGGTTTCTGGTGGGGATTTAAACATGCATGCAGAGACTTTGGTGAACTCCGTCTTAGTTTCTATGCTTTTGATTTTGCTCTCTGGCGTTGAAGAAACTTTACTGCAGTCACTGAGGTAAGATAATGCTGTGTTGTATCGGTTTGATTTTTCTGTGCAACCAAGTTTTGCTGACAGACTGGGTGAAAAGTTTACGTATAGTTTTAGCTAGAACTACAGAGTCTATGCTTATAGGTTTATATCTTGAGCTGTTTCCTTTTCTTTCTTTCTTTCTTTCTTTCTTTCTTTCTTGTTTCCAGCAACAGAAAGCTGCCAACAGTGTTTTATTTGTTTTTCTTGCTGTCTGTCAAACCATGTTTAACTTCAATGTACGTTTTTTAAAGTCAAACAACACATGGGCTTTATAAACCTTTTTAATTGTTTCATTCAGTTTTGGCAAAACTTCATAACCGTATTTTTTAGTTCAGTGGTTTATTTATAACAGGTGCACATTCACCCTTATTACATGTGTACCACAAGGCATGCTTGTTTATTGTATATTTTGTGCATTGCACAAAAGTTGTCTTAAACAGAAATTGGATACAGAAAGTGTTTTTGAAGGTGCTTTTGTATCTGACAGACTTCCATGTAAGTACAACCATACCAAGCCTCTGTTTGGTTTAAAAAAAATAGTTGTATTTTTATTACTCTGTAATGTGAGAATGTCCAGCTGCAGAGACGAAAAGCAGGAGTGGAATGTAAGAAAGCTACCAAATGAAACATGTTTTTTCACATGGGAACTCGGTGAGAAAATAATATACAGTGAAATACTGTCTGACAGTTTGTTTTGAGAGTATGTAATGAAATTCTTGTTCTTGAAATTCGATTTTCTTTTTTTTACCAACCCACACCGCTATTTAATCTATCTGCTTTATAACATCTGTCACCATTGTTACAAAAATACAGTATTTGTATTCAATATATATATATAGCATATATATATATATATATATATATATATATATATATATATATATATATATATATATATATATATATATATATATATATATATATATTTTATTATTATTATTATATATATTTTTTTATTTATACTGTATATGTATTTATTGAACTGTACCTTTTTATTGCGTCAGTAGTTTCAAAGAAAAAATATAAAGGTGCAATGTGGTACTTTTAGAAGAATCTCTTGACAGAAATGCAATATAATATACATAACTATATTATCAGTGGTGTATAAAGACCCTAATAGGAACTGTATTGTTTATATTAGGGGAGAGCGGGGGCGAAAGTACCATTTTTCAGAAAAACTTAAAGGAATAGTCTACTCATTTTCAATATTAAAATATGTTATTACCTTAACTAAGAATTGTTGATACATCCCTCTATCATCTGTGTGTGTGCACGTAAGTGCTGGAGCGCGCTGCAACGCTTCGATAGCATTTAGCTTAGCCCCATTCATTCAATGGTACCAATCAGAGATAAAGTTAGAAGTGACCAAACACATCAACGTTTTTCCTATTTAAGACGAGTAGTTATACGAGCAAGTTTTGTGGTACAAAATAAAACGTAGCGCTTTTCTAAGCGGATTTAAAAGAGTAACTATATTTTATGGCGTAATAGCACTTTTGTGAGTACTTCGACTCGGCGCAGTAACACCCTCCCTCTCCCATTATGAGAGGGCGAAGGGGAGCGGACTTTTCAGGTGAGTCTAAGTACTCCCAAAAGTGCTATTACGCCATAAAATATAGTTCCTCTTTTAAATCTGCTTAGAAAAGCGCTACGTTTTATTTTGTACCACCAAACTTGCTCGTATAACTACTCGTCTTAAATAGGAAAAACGTTGATGTGTTTGGTCACTTCTAACTTTATCTCTGATTGGTACCATTGAATGAATGGGGCTAAGCTAAATGCTATCGAAGCATCGCAGAGCGCTCCAGCGCTTACGTGCACGCACACAGATGATAGAGGGATGTATCAACAATTCTTAGTTAAGGTAATAACATATTTTAATATTGAAATGAGTAGACTATTCCTTTAATTTGTATAATTTCTTCCAAATTCAGAATTAATATTTATGAGTTATTGGTGTTTAAAGATCTGTTAAGTCCGTGGGATGGAATAAAAAATAATATCTTATGAGTCGTGGCTCAATTTGAACAAAAAAAGTAGTGATTTCCACATTAATTATTGCATATATTCCTAATAGGAATTTTCATTATCTCTATATAATGTTAGTTTTCAGGCTTAAAAGATACACAGACAGGAAATCCAGTAAAAAATGGTTAACTCCTTTAAAAAATCGACATCCTCAAACGATCCATCTTCAAAAAAATCATAAGAGGTTTTCTTCTACAATAAGGAATTCTGGTTGTCATTACTGGCCAAAGGGAGGATTGCAAATGCAAACCACCACCCACCCACCATCTGGCATATGTTCACCTACAGGCAAAAAAACAGAGGTTTGATGTGCAAGACAAAGGTCAGAGGGGTGACTGAACGCTCTGTGTCTTGCAGGCAGGTGGGTGGAGAGTGTAAGATCTCCGCCGAATCATCACAGAGGCGCTGTCGGACCTCCGACGGGTTGATCTGTAGTGGGAGAGGCGAATGTGAATGTGGGATTTGCATATGTCAGGTCACGGAACCCGGAACGTTTTATGGACCGCGATGTGAATGCAATGACTGGGTCTGTCCGACATATGATGGAAAGTGGTGTGGAGGTAAGCATACATATACACAGTTTCCACTAGGAGCTTTGGATTCAAAAAGGGGTGTTTTCCGAAAAGACGGATATGTTGATATTTGTAAATCAAGCATCCAGCTTCAATTAAGACCTTTGATGTTCCACATTGTATTGTATCATTAGCTACAAGGTCTTATTTGAATTTCACAGTGCTTCTTTTCATCGAAACCCAGGCGGTTTTCCAAAGAGCCCTTTTGGGTGCCATATTCCTTTTCTGCAATAACCCTTTTTAAAAGATGTCACAGGCACTGCTTGAAAGGATGTTTACACTTATGTTGACTGTCATTGCAAAAGTTTCCACTGGATGGTGAGTGTGTGCAAAATTTGTTGAGAGCCCACAGAAATCCATTAGCGGTCTGTGCATGAATGCGCACTCAAAAGACTCAAAACCAACCTCTGACTCACCTGACACTCGATTGACAGCTTCATGACTTGCTGATGGCATTTGGACAATATAAAGGCCAGCTTTGAAGCATCTTATCTTTATGAGGACACAATGTGTTAGCAAGTGATATTTTACACTTCATACATAATCAATTTTTAATAAAAACCACTGTAATTGCCACAACCACTTTGGATTCCTGTTCCAACTGTCAGATTTTGGAATAGCACCCACTTATATCTGTTCCTCCTCCAGTTTTGATGTGTAGACACTAGGTGTTGAAAACCACTAATGGAGATATGAGAAGACGGAGAGAGAGAGGTTTATTTATGGAGGCAGGTAGGTTACGAGCCAGTGAAGAGCTCATTAGTTACAGATCATGGCTAGTGAAATGTTTCTCCCATAGTTACTTTTGGAAAATAGAGGCCATAACTAGAATCTTATACTGTGGATATTTACTGCATGTCTCTGCCAAAATACACAACATCTTATCCAGATAACTGGTATTCAGAGCTGGTTCATTGTAAATCATGCAGGATCTTGTATACCTGTAAAGGAATTGTAATGCGGTGTTGTTGACAACCTTGCCATTGTTGTCATGTGGCATTGTTTTTGAATCTTTAGCATATCTATTTTCTCTTGCTTCAGTATTGCTAAAGGTTCAAGCATGGTTTATCTCAACAGGGAGCATGGTGTTAGTGGGAAATAGGGAAAAGGGAAAACCTGAAGTGGGAGCGATGGTATGAAGCTTTGACTGAAGAGGTAAAATTGTTGTTCCTTTATTAGCGTGGGTTCCAAAAAGTTACTTAAAAATAAATTCTTCTTTGTCTAAAACACTTTTTTTTGGTGTGAAAAATACATTTAAATCTCGTGAAAATCAGCCAGACTGATATTTAGTGCATTGTCAGAAAAAAAGGTCTAAAGCGGTCACGGAGGCGGTGCCCTTTCAAAAAGTACACCTCTGCAAATAAAGAGTTCACATTAGTACCAAAGAGTAGGCATGGGCCAGTATAAGATTCTGGCGGTATGATAACCTTTAGCAAAAATACCACGGTTTCATGGTGTTGCGGTATTGCCATTGCGACACTAAAATGTGTTTTTTTTTTCAAATGCCAGGTAAAAATAAAGCCTTTAAATTATGCTTTCAAAAATAAATAATATTTTTGTAATGTATATTAAATGTAAACATCAAATCAATCACATGACTTAATGATTTTTTTATAAACACACCTCATACATTGGAGACGGTATCAAAATCAACATTTTAACCTTGACTGTTTAAAAACTCTGTATACCTTGAAACCGGTAACCGGCCCAAAGAGTGCATATTAGTACCTTAAAGGTTCATATTGGTACAAAATGTTTACATATCTGAACATAAATTGTACATATTAGGCCTTTGTAAAGGGTACTGTCCTCAGTTGGTGCCAATAGCCCTGTGTTTAGTCACCGACAAATAGCACCAGTGTGCTCACGCGACCCGACTTCAATTCCCAAATCCTGTCTCTGAGTTCCTTTTCTGACCCCGCTCCACTATCTCCACCCAAAATATTTCTGAGATTTTTGAGGGCGTTCGATGTGAAGTTCGTCCTAACATGTATGTAGCCCGTCATGTGTGTGGTTCGTTTTTTCAAAAAATTTGTTCTGTGCTTTGAGAGATCATGTGTGCATCATGTGTCTGTCAAAATAAGTGCCTTGTGCAGATGCGTCTAAAGGGTTTATGATAAAAGAGACGCTCGCGTTTGCCAGATACTCGCATAATCTCATGTGTAATCAGAGTTTACTGTTAAGGGAGTGTCTTGCGTGTATTTTGTGAATATAAGCGTCTCTTTTATCATAAACTGTTTTGACACGTGTGCAGCAGGCACTTATTTTGACAAAACACGTGATGCACATGGTTTACATGACGCAACAAACACATATTTTGAAAATGCAAGCAACACACATGACACTCCGAACACTTATTTTGAATTAGCGCCCCTCGGATGAGCAGTCACAAGCCGCCACTGTTTCTGTCTACTCTCCACTAAATAAAGGCACAAAAACATAAGTTTAAAAAAAAATATAAAAAGGCTACTATCCCAGTGACAGCTTGGGACCATTTCTGATCAGTTTTTTTCCGAATGTGTAACAGCACTCCCATTCATAATAATTATATATTATTTGGTGGAAGAGACATATTTCCTGGTATTTATTGAAAATAAATAAAACCATTTATTGAACCTTGTACAACAGTATATTTTAGTAATATAGCCACTATTTAAAAAAAGCTTTAATGTGCATAACAGTGCTTTTACCAGAGGTAAATCTTTCGTCATGGCAAAAGCACTGTGGTTGCCTTATTATAGTATAAATATAGCAAGGATAGCTATTTATTCAGCATGCTTTCCATTCAGTCATGTTTTTTCTGACAGCTGGTCACCAGCTGTGTTCGATTCCATTTTGTTCCACATCTCCTGTGTTTTCAACAGGCCGCATGTTATTAGCATATGTGAATATTTCCTTTTTATATGTTGTCACAGTATATTATACAATTTCAGATATATTTTCATTGGGATTGTAAGTGTTTGTACAGACTGGGATAAACGGAGCACAATTACATGGTTTTCTTAGCATTTCATGTGACCTGGTTTTGCTTTAAATCTGTTATTTTTGAACTAAAAAGAGCTCAACGTGGCAATTCCTTCCCACTTTTCTCACTGATTATTCTTTCTTGCAAAACAAGTTAATTGGGTTTTCAAGGAGCCACGTGAAAGATCTGGCACAGTTGTGACTCGACTTTTCCCCACTGTAGCTCTTTTCCATCTGTAGAAATGATCTCAGCTATTTGGTGTGACCTTCATTTGGTCCTGTGGTGTGATGCATTGCCCTTTCCAATCAACTGTGTGCTAAGTGTTGCACAGACCCAGATGACTTTGTGCTTTTCTGTGTTATTTTTGGGGATAATCTGAGTAATAGTGAGAAATGCATTTTTAACTTTGGTTAACAGAGGAACTAAAAGTATTATAGCCTTACTAATGTCAATAATCATGAATAAATTAGCCAAAATATTTAATAAACATGCATAGGTAGTAAACTAGTAGAATTTTGTGGATAATATGCAGTAAGGTAATAATAGTAAGAAAATTGCAAAACTTTCTGCAGCAATCTGTGCAGCATGCAGAGTCCATGTGGTACCAATTCTCTTCAACCTGATAAAAAATGGATACATCTTAAGTGTATGATCAAATTAAGTGTATGTTTAAGCTTAAAGGCATGTTTAATATCAGGCAGGATTGTTTTGATTTATGACATCTTCAGGCTCCTTTAGGTTTGGGATGTGTTTGAGTCAAGTGAGATCAAGTGAGTTAGAAGAGTATTTTTCCATGTGCTCAGCTCCCAGTGGAGCTCTGTCATGAGCTTTCTTTATTACCCCTTTATTTATTTTTTTGCTGGAGGAGTTCTGTAGTTTTACCCATGAATGCTCTGACCATAATCACTCAGGGCAATGGAATTTAGGAATATTACGTAACACCTGACTTCTCCATGACATTTAAATCCAGGATGACTTTGATTTGGGAAGTTACTTTGAAATCATAATTGCTAATGACATTCATTTCAAAATGTTTCATGAGATTAATGTTATGGGGTCATGGTCAGCACAAAGTGGCTCATAGCGTGCAAATGCCATAGGTATTAATAATATTATTTTAAAAAGAATCCCTTTTCCATAACACTTATTTTTTTGGATGGTGTCAGAAAGATCAAACCATTTTTTATGGAGGGGAAATGTGACATAACAGGGTTAAATAGAATGTGAGGGACAAATTAGGGCAATTTTTAAAAGCCAAATATGAAAATTCCATCATTTACTTTCATGTCTAAACCTGTATGAGTTTTTTTCCTACTATGGGAGTCAAGGGGTGCCTTCAACTGTATGGTTATCATCATTTATCAAAATATATATTTTTTTGTATTCAACAAAAGAAACTCATAAAAGTTTAGAACAACATGAGGGTGAGAAAATGATAAGAATTTTCATTATGAGATGAACTATTCCTATAACATTTTTCTATTAAAAGTCTCTGTTTATTTAAAAATATATAAAAAATACAAGAAATTAGTATCTCTGATATTTTCCTAGAATTATTGATAGGTTATGAGAACACAATTGCACAGTTTCTTGAGACTGAGCCATATATACAGATACAGTACGTTCGGGAGAGTCGGGGCGTTTCCCGGTGGGCCGGTAGTGTTTTGAGGCAGCAAGGGCCAGCCTGATAATAGCCGGACTTTCAGTCTTTTGTCATGCACTTCCACCACACATTGTATTTCTCACGCAGAAAAAATATTCATCATATATATAATATGCTGCAGTGCTCAAAATGTATCTGGCCGCACCGCTCTATCAAGCCATCTTCCCTGGAGTTCTAGTCGAGTGTGCCGCTTATCAGCCAATCAAAAAAAAAAGAAAGAGGCTGCACAATAGCCAATCAGAAAATAGGACTGTTGTTTCTGGGTAAGATTTAACCCAATCACCAACAAAAAAGCATAAGTCACCGAGTGACTTTTGAATGGCGGAACCTAAAGTGGTGGAAAGTAGTTCCGCCCGGACAACGGTCCCTGAAACACCAGTCACTTCCTGGAACTCCAGGCAACCCAAATTTGGGTTTAATTGGCAACAGGTGGGCAGATGATTGTGGCGATCAATGATTGGGCGATTCAATAAAGAGGAGGCACATAAATAGGGCATCGGAAGAACAGGGAAGTGAAGTTTATTCCAGCAGATGCTTCGGGTGAGATGGAGCGGTTGAGGCGGAGCGGTTGAGGCGGAGCGGTTGAGGCGGAGTGGTTGAGGAGATTTGAAGAGACGGATGTATTGTGGATATTGTGGATTGGGCGAAGGGAAACTGAGGATTGGGCGTGAACACACACAGAGCTGAGTATAAAAACTACTTTTATTGAAGTGTCGTGTTGACATATGTTACTTCCTTGGAGGATATCGTAAACATTGAAGAGCTGTCGGACCTACAGTGAAAGGAGGGAGGAACGAGGAGATTGTATTTCCGGCCGTGGTTACATCAGATATCTGGAAGGAAGAGGAGAAGATTTAGTGTCAACGGAACTGTGAGTACGCTGAATTGTCGTCGTGTCAGTGTTTACATTACAAGTGTGGAATATTAGCGTGCCTCTTGTGAGTTGTGCTTAGTGGTAAGCGGCCCCACCGTGGAAAGCATTGGTGGGCGAGCCGGAACCAGCTAAGGAGGGAGTATGTCGCATTGCTTCCAGTGTTGAGTCCAGGAACCCGCCACTATCAGCACAAGGTACGCACTTTATCTATTTCGTCAGTGTCACTCACAACCCTCATTTCTTCACGTCCAGGAAGAAGGGAAGGCTCCACCGGAAGTTCTCCTGCAACACAAACAAGGACAAGCTGTGAATAATCTGGTTGAGGTCACGGGAGGGAAAACACGAAGAGTTTCGAAGACCTACCTGAGATCCCCCGTGACGGAGTCAGAAGCGACTCAGGACTGACACTCTCTGGCCCCGAGAGTTTGATTTTAGATTTCCTTTCCCCTCCCCTACTCACCTTTTAACTAATTTAAATAAAGTTTGTTTTAATTTACTTGCGCTCCTTGTGTGTCTGGTCATTGGGGTGTTCTTGGGACCTCCTTGAGGTGGAAAACTAGGGAGGAGCGAGACTCACGACATCTGTGGTCCGCCCCTCCTCCACTGTGAGAACTGACACTCAAAGTTGAATATTTTTCAACTCTTGGCACTCAGCGCTGAGCGCGGAAAAAACTGTGGGCGCCGGTTTTCAGCGCGGAAGAAAACCGCTAGCTGCTGGCTTACTTGACAAACGCTGAGCTTCCATTGGAAACAATTGAAAACGTGCCCCGGCCGTAAAAGTTTTGGTGTGCACGCCCCCTAAGTCATGATCTCCTGTTTTAATGTTACAACAAATGCACAACTTGTTTGACACAAAAAATGACAACTTGACTGATGTTAGAGAATGTTTTCCAGATAATCATCATCAGTTTTTTATGAGTGTCTGTAACTTAGCCAACAGTTTTACAGCCTGTTCACTGACAACACGCTCAGAACAAGTAGTCTAGGCCTCGTTATATTTTCGTTATCATACGATGACTGACATTTGTCACATTAGACATCCCTCTCTCCAAATAGGCTTAATATTTTTCTAAGCAACTGCTTTGCAACCAAATTAAGCTTTAGCTTACCTGAAACTAGGGAACTGTTGTTGACTTCAAGATCTTTTAACAATAATAATAATTACACTTGGTATTTCATGTTGTTGTGCAGTCATTTCTTTCTTTTTTTTTTCATGGGCTGGTGGTCTACGAAATTTCCCGGTAGATTTTTTGGTCCCACTCCGCCCCTGAGTTGATAGAAGACATGCATCGATGTATTGACCATCAATATTTTTGACAGATTTTAGATCAATTTAAAACCACTGGCATATCAGCTACATAGCATGAAAATGGCAAATATAACAAACTGATTAATTAACTGCCTGAAGACAGCAATTTGTATTATGTGTGTTGCATAATCCAACATTTTTCTAATGGTAAACTATGAAATACAGACCAAAACAAAATGAAATCTGTACAGAAGTTTAGTTCACCCAAAAATGAAAATTCTGAAAATCATTTATTCACCCTCATGTTGTTCTAAACCTGTATGAGTTTCTTTATTCTGTGTAACACAGAAGATATTTTGATAAATGATTGACTTCCATAGTATTTGTTTTTCCTACTATGGAAGTCAACATGTACCATCACAACCCAGTATCACGAAATAACGTACCTATAATCAGGTAAATTTGTGAGTCTGACAGGTTTTCCGCATTTTTGCGTGAACATGTCACGTATTTCTGTTTACGTGTCATTGTCACGCATTTGTTACTCAAATGTTTTGGCCTTTTTTTACCATTGTCGCTTTGGTTTAGGGTTAGATTTACATAAAATGACATCCTTACCCAAACCCAACTCTAATCCTAATGCCAGGCGACAATGGTTTGAAAATAGGACAAAACAGTTGAGTAACAAATACGTGACAATGACACGTAAACAGAAATACGTGACATTTTCACACAAAAGGCGGAAAACGTGTCAGTGTCATGGAAAACACTCACAAATTTACATGACTATAGGTACATAATTTTGTGATACAGGGTCGACCATCAACTGCGTGGTTACCATCATTTGTCAAAAACGCATGGAATTTTTGTTTGTTTTTTAAATTGATACCGGCCAAACAAATTCCCATCCGTGCATCCGTAGACATGTATGATCAAACGGTTCTTGAATGCGTAGGTTAAGGGTGATGATGTTGTGCTACATGTACAATATGCTTGACATAACAGCAGTGATTATGACTCAGATTAACAAACAGGCATTCTAACAACCTCATGTCACCATATAGTGTGGGTAGCTCACACAGCACGTCTGATCCATACTTCAAATTACATGGAAAGGTCACATGCCTTCTGGGTTAATATGTGCTTGGTCATACAGTGGTAGAGGAAATTGTGTCCAAACAAGGGTCACTGTGTAATTTCAAAGCAAACATGAATGGCGAGGCTGACAATTACATTTTAATTTCCTCTATGGTCTTTCAACAGCTGAACAAATAAAGACCCAATAAAATGTTAGAGGAGAAATGTATAAAACCGTAAATGAATCATACTGTAAGTATACCATAAGTAACCATTTCGAAGTCTAGGACCGCTTTTTGCATTTCATATTGCTAGTTCACCCTTGTGTAATTTTATAATATATCACTTAGTCTATATCTGACTGTATATGTGGTGACAGTCATCAGAAAAATATGTAAGAGGAACCAGAGAGCTAAATTGGGGAGGTGGATCTAAATTGGATGTGGATCCAAACAGATTCATGCATCTTCCATACAGTATGAAAACCATGAATCAATCTGTCAACACAATATGTGCCAACTGCCAAACCACAACTTTGACAAGTATCATAAATCATATAATCAGGCCTATAACTTTGCCTATAAACTAAAACACTAACCCTTGATTTGGCCTGTTTTCATTGCTGCAGGTCTTTTATAGGTATGAAGCATTATTAGCCAGGACAGATGTGTCACACACATCCAGTGCAGCCCAGCACATGATCATTTCATGAGACAAAGTAGGAAAGCAAAGCAATAAGGGGAAGTAATTACTATACTTTGTTTTAAACTAAGCTACTGTTTAACAGGCTGCAGAGACCCTGTTTTATCAAAGGTTTGCTTAAATTTAAGCATACATTTGAAGCATGCCTCAATGAAAAAGGGCTGATTGAAAGGCAATGTCAATTTAGATGGGTTAAATAGCACCAAAAATGTGATTGCATGCCTACAAGTCGTTTCAGAAATGATGAGCATATTAATACTGAAACTGAAAAATGGGTATTAATCTAGTGGTTCTCCTTAAATGGATACTCCAGCCAAATATCAAAATTACCCCATGATTTACTCACCCTTAAGCAATCTAAGATACATATGTCCGTCATCTTTCAGATGAACACATTTGGATTTTTTTAGTAGGATAAATTTCCTTGCTCTTCCAAGTTTTATGATTGTAAAAAACAAAACACTCCAAAAATTGATGTGATTTGAATAGCATTTCACATGATTGAATAGCATTTCTAAACAAATCTCTTGACACAATTGTATTGAGTGATCATCCTAAACCTAAAAACTATAAAGATAGAGGTAGACCAATTAATCGGTTTTGCTGATTAATCGGCACAAATAATTCATTGGTGGAACAATTGGCTATCGGCATGGATTTTTTGCATAGTTTTTCCGAGTGCATCCATTGCTCAGTAACTCCAGAAAAACGTGATTATGTTATCGCATGATTCAAGGCATAATCAGTCAAAGTCTGCATATTTATTCGGGGACGCATTTTTTCAAATACGCTGCACTTTCGCTGCATAAATTGCAGATTTCGACGTGCAAAATATGCAGGGCTTGCATTATTTCCTAATCCCTGCATTTTCGTAACAAAAAGTCACATACATCTTAGCAGAAAGTTGAAAATGTTGCATTTACTTCACACGAGCGCAGCCATTTCCCCTGTTGCAATGGGAACATTATGAAGTGACGTAATTTTAGTAGTATCATTTTTTATCATCACTGCAATACATCTTTTGTAATTTTGATTAGATAATCGTTAAGTGTTAAAACAGAAACAAATAAAGTACAAGACTACACATATAATATACATTATGTAATTTGAATTTTACCAGGTGGAGTATTTCACAGAGGTATTTACTTCAATACTTAATATAATTGATATATTTTTATTTATACATTTGTTTCAATTACCACATTTTCATGTTTCAGTACTGTTGTTTTATTACTTTTGTAATACATTTCAGCACTGTTTAACTTTGAATATATATGTTCCATTATCCATTTTAAAAATTATCGCCAAGTAGAAAGCCAGATTTAGAAGGTATCCAGCTCAGAATTTTTAAAAAGCCCTTGAATCCCTTTTTTTTTTTTTTTGCACATATTAGATTAAGGTCTGAACTTACTATAACCATTATTTTTAGAGGATTTAAAAAATATTTCCTATAGAATTATTTACATTTTTTAGATTATCAAAAATTATCATTACCGCAACATGATATTACATTAAATATAATGCATTTACAATGAGAACTAAAAAAGTTGTAGGTACTATGACACAATCTTTTTTTTTTACTTTCATCTGGAGAGAAAAAATAAGAACTGCTTACCTGGTAGCCATCTTGAGTGTCACAGTCAAGTATGACCTTTCCACCAATTTTTTTTTTTTTTTTTTGTGAAAATGTTAGTTCCTTGAGGGCTTAAACAATGATTGAAAATTGTTGCGAAGGATGAGAAAATTGGTCTTGGACACATTTATATTTCTTATTATTCTCTCTACATTTACCAATGATCCCCAAATACCACATGTTTCTTTACTGTAAATGTTTATAGTATAACATGCACTTAAGCTTTTTATTTTTTAGATTTTTTAATTATAAATATTTCAAATATTTTCAAATATAAATGGAGAGATGTGTGGACAACCTCTGCATAGAGACATCTAAATCTTTGCAATTATATTTCATTTTATTCTTGCTAAATCAGCAGATATTTTTAGCCTAAAATGTTTTACCTCAAAATCACAGATTGTTCTGAAAGTTCCTGATTTGCTGAAGGGGAAAGGGAAGTTATGTCTATTCCTGACTCACAAGATAAATCATTGTATCATTTATTTGCATCAGGATGTCAAGTTTTATATTCTTGGTCACTTTTGATTTTTTTGGTGTTCATCAGTATTTCACACAGGCAGCACTGTTTGTGATTGCAAAACAACAGACATTAGACAGACATGTGATGGCTCATTAATCTGCTCGCCATATAATTTATCTGATAAGGACGCACCATCTATTAATACTTTTCACAGCTGTTAGAATGAGTCATACAGCTCAGGGTAGCTACACTGTTGTATTGGTCCATCAGCAGGCTGGGGGTAAATTATGCCCTAGTGGGCCAGAATTAGGGAGATGGTGGACAGCCTGGACCAAACTCTTCCACCCACATAATAGTGGGTGGCAATTAATATGTCACAGAGATTGTCTTGACATACAGAATTGAGCTCTGGCATCAATGATGTTTAAGTGATACAAGACTAGGAATTTGAAGAGCATATTTAGTCACACATACTAAAAAAGTAAAGCCTGCCCTTTGTTGTAGTCGACTAAGTAAAGTTTACCGATGGCTGGTACAAGCTTCTGGTTGATCAATTAAATACCACAAGTAATCAACATAGAAAATGTGATAAAGAACAACCCATAACTTAGTTTTGGTAAACCACTCTCTGCAAGCATGTGAAAATATAGGTTGAAATTTGGCTCCCCTTGTGATGTCAGAAGGGGATAATACCGCCCCTTAATCTGCACTATCCAACCACGACACTACCATTTAATTCAGAGATCAGCTCATTTGGATTTAAAAGGACACACAAAAAATGACACATTTTTGCTCACACCTACAAAGTGTCCATTGTAACATGCTATATTAAATTTTCTATATAGTATTTTGATGTAAAACACATACATAATCTGAGTAAAACTACAGATTTATTTGACATCTTAAAAAGTCTTGTGAAACGTCTCCTTTAAAGGTGGAGTCCATGATGTTTGAAAGCCAATGTTGATATTTGGAATCACCTAAACAAACACGCCCCTACCCCAATAGAATCTGGACCTTCTGTTGATAGACCCGCCCCACACATACGCAACCCGGCATTTTATTTGATTTGATTGGCTATAAGTGTGTTTTGGTAGACGACCCGTCTAATTTTCCAAAGCGTTTTTCAAACATCGTGGACTCCGCCTTTAAGACTGGGTCACAAATATGGACTGGGTCACATGGAGTCGTGCAAAACGGAAATCATGTTTGCATGAAGATGGATGCTGTTGACCCACTGCTAAGCACCTGATCTGGATTTTTTCATACCCGGCAAATGTCTTAACGTATCTTATACCAATTTGTTATCAATCTACAGCGCACAAGATAGATGTATCCTCCATTTTGTATTAGCATAATACTTGCCTTTTCCTTTAGATTGGTGATAAAACACTGAATGTTTGTGACAAGCAGCCAAGGCACCCTGGTAATGAGTACAGGAGCAGAACAAGGCTATTGTTAAGGACTGATGGATAGCCCTTGAAGATGACATCAAATTTACATGATGGATTACAGCAGGGAGTGATTGAGGATGACACTTCAGTCTGTGGCTAAAGGAGCTGGATTTATAATAACAGGACACATTTGTGTCATATTGTGGCCGTGGTTTTTCTACATCCAATTTCATTCATGCAGTTGTGAATAATGATGGCCAATCATAACTGTGGTTTAAAAAAAAATGTCATGTCTCCTGTTGTTTTTTTTTTGTTTGTTTGTTTTTTTTGAACCCGTTACATGCAAATGGAGGAGTGAGAGAGGTGGAAAATGAGCAATTATACATTATTTTAGTACTGGTAGTACACAGATGCTTTTGATTTAATTTGGGGTCAAAGAAGTACTGTACCACACATTGTGCTTGGCATTATTAAAGAAAAAGTTCACCTAAATATGCAAATTCTCTCATAATTTACTTACCCTCATGCAATCCCAGGTGTACATGACTTTCTTTCTTCAGTTGAACACAAATTAACAATTTTATATTAAATTGCGGTCATCTCTTATCCCTATAGAGATTAATGCAGTAAGTTCTTCTTAAATATGGCAGCATGTTAATAACTTCAAATTTTATTGGTTCTCGCTTGTCTCATGACTTATTGTTATTTGCATGTTTTGACATGTGACGCATGAGAACCAGGGCTGCGTTCAGCCCCGACTAAACGTTGCACAACGTTTATTAAACTGAAACGGTGATGCATTGAACACCCTGTTGTGATGACGTAAGCGTTGCAACTACGGTAGCTGAGAGGCCATTCTTTGTGTTCTTTTTTAAATGTTTCTGAAGCCTGATGAAATCGTTATAAATGTGTGTTTAATACTGTAAACGACCCTCAATGTTACAGTCACTGACCTTGCCGTCCAGAATGAAAGACAACATTCCAACTTGAACCCATTGAGCAAGCTGTCTCTTTACTACCGCGTGGATTTATCCATCTTGCCGCTGATTGGGCCGACATTTCCGACACACCCACTAAACAAGAGAAAACGCTTCTATCTCCTGTTGCTTTCCGTTGCACACTGTTTCAAGGAAACATGTCGTTCATCCCGGATACCGTAGCACAACGTTGTGCACCGGTGTGAGATTGAACGTGCCCCAGTTATCAGCATGTTACCATATTTAAACCCAACACAGTAATCTTTACAGTGCCATATATTTGTGAGGCAAAAATATGTTTAAAATAATAATATTTTTTCACAAACGTATCATGTGGCATGAAAAGACATTTATTAATGAACTTGAGTCATTTGGATTACTTTAGTAATAAATGTATGTGCCCTTTTGTCATGTATCTGTCCTGTGTTTCCCTGGTCCATTCTCTTATTTTTAAGTCCTGTATTCTGTGGTCCATGTTTGTAGTTCTGTGTAGTTCTTTTTTCATTGTGTTAATTATTACCCAGTTGTGTCTTATTATTCCTGAGTCCTATGTGTACTGTATATATAGGATCTCCACATTTTTCCGTGTCCGTACCACAGACTTTCTTTTTCGTGTCAGTTTCACGTATTGGTTACTCAGTTGTTTTTCTTATTTTCTTACCATTTTCGCGTGGGTTTTGGGTTAGAATGACTTTCCGTAACATAAAATGACATCCTAACCCAAACCCAACCCTAACCCTAATGTCAGACGACAATTGTTTAAAAATCCGGAAAAAAATTAGTATAAACCAATAGTTAAAGTGACATCCTAACCCAAACCTCAAATCAAACCCCAAACCCACACGAAAATGCTTTAAAAATAGGAAAAACAATTGAGTAACCAATACGTAAAACTGACACGGAAAAGAAAGTCCGTGGTACGGACACGGAAAAATGTGGAGATCCATGACAATGATACAGGTAAATGAGCAAAATTTTCTGTGACTATACCAAGGAACTTTGTGAGATTATGTTGTTTGGTCCCATGCGTTGGTCCCATGTGTTGGTTCTATATATATGTATATATAGTTTTACTTCAATGAAACATTACATTTTTGTGATTTAAAAAAAATTAAAGCATATATATATAACTTTTATTCGGGTTGGGTAGCAGACCTTTAGCATACAGTGTTGTGCAACTGCATGATATTTATAAAGTAGATGGAAACCATGCAGTATCGTCAACACCTTTCAACTGTGAATCGCACCCAATCTAAGTAAGGGTTCATATTCAAGGAGTGTTAATGACCTGCACATAAACTCTACCCCCTCCCAACCACCCTAACACCTTCCAAATGTGCCACTAACCGCAAAATCCAGTTCTCGTTGTCTCCTCCCATTGGTATATTATCACTTAATATTTGTCAGTTTAACTACATTGTGGGTTTAGATGACCAAATGCTAATCAAAGCCATCATAAATGTATGTTGTATGTTTCCACTTCAGATCACGGACTTTGTAAATGTGGAAAGTGTTTCTGTGATGAAGACTGGTTTGGGGAATCTTGTCAGTACCAAGAAGAATGTTCCCTCTCCACGAAAACCAGCAAAGACCTCTGCCGAAATGCCCAGGGTGTAGTTTGCTCCAATGCAGGTAAATGTTTTATATTTGATACATAATATTAACTTCTATACAGACCATTGCTATCCACAGGAGATATTTGCTTATTTCATTTAATCGTATGCAGTGCAAACATTTACCACGTGTACAGTATATAATGACATATTTGCTTGTATTTAGCCAATCAGATTATAACATATGATACTATAAATCACTCAATTGACTTTCATTATGTCTTAATTGTGTTTTAGTATATGGCCAGCTACAGTGCATTCAATAATACTCTGCGATCAAAATATGAAACAACTGCATATCTATATATCAGCCTTGCTAAGAGTCACATCATATAACATGCAGTTGTGCAAACAAGCTTTCCACCCTCAAAGTAGCCAAGGAAATAAAGCAGCTTGGTTGGATTTCACACTTTGACCCAGCTCCTCCATTTAACCCTTACTCTGAACATTAACTTGGATTGATGTGGGTTGGAGGTTTATGTTCCTCAAGAGAAAAGGAGCCGACCCAAAACCCAGCTGGTTTAGCAGATGTGCAGATAAAAGTGTGGTTTGCCTGTGTACTGCTTAAGTTCAGGTGCATTTGTGCAAGCATGTGTGATGCTGTGGAGGGGGACAGCATCAATCTCTGGATTGTGACATTGATGTGTCTGGTTGACAGGCACCTGTCACTGCGGCAGCTGCATGTGCAAAGACCCAGATGGGAAGGGTCTGATCAGCGGACGCTACTGTGAGTGTGACGACAGCGAGTGTTTAGATGAAGACTCTGGAGAAGTGTGTGGAGGTATGACAAGAGGACGACTAATACTTCATTTGTGTTATACATACACTTACTGTATACATACACTGTTACTTATAGGCAGGGTCAATGACCTCTGAAAGCCAATGTTGACATTTGAAATCACCTAAACAAACACGCCCCTATCCCAATGGAATCTGGACCATCTGTTGATAGACCTGCCCCACACATACGCAACCCAGGCAACGATGTCAGTTAGTAGACACACCACTTACTGCTGGTTGATACAAGTGTGTAGTCAGCCTGACTCTCTTTTCCAAAGCGTTTTTCAGATATCGTGCACTCCGCCTTTAACGCTTCATTGTTACCATGGGTTCACACCAGCCGCGTTTGAGGCGTCAAAATTGCGTCTACCACACCTAGTTAGCCGCTTGAACAGTTTGAGTTTACTAGCTTCATTCGCGTGTGAAAGCCGCGTGTGAAATTCTAGTCATCGAGACATTCACGTGGAAATTCGCGCCATGGGAGGAGCTTCTGCAACTCCCCTCGCTTCCTGTAATCACGTCACTACTTGAGCAAGCACCTGATTGGTTAACGCGGCATGTTTTTCCGCCAGTTCAAATTTTTCAACTCGCGCGTTTGCCACGGCAACGCTCATTTCGCACCATTCGCAAGAACTAGATGAGGCAGAATTGCATCTACTGTGCTAAACGCCTCATTCGCGCCGCGAGACCTCAAGACGTCAACGCGTCTTCACATTGACGTAACATTGAAATCATTCGCGCTTGACGCCTCTACCGCGGCTGGTGTGAACGCAGCATTAAAGTCGCAATGAAATTAAAATTAAAAACTGTCATTTGTTTTGGAGTATTTTGGTTTTATTTTTTGGTAATGCAAATCTTCTCCCCTCCTCGAAACAACCTCTCTTTACTTCCGTTCATATAGTATGGCAGGTGGGCAGGGTCCGGGAAAATATTGCAGCGATTAGCAAATAAACATGACCCAACATCAAACAATCTAATAATTTCTCGATGGACAAATTAAATCCACCCCTACCTTTTTTTATTTCAGAAGCCGGTTCACTTATACGTCACCATCGGAAAATAAGACAATCGTTACTTCTGTGGCGACTTTAATATTTTGTTTACTTGCACATTTACAACCTTAATCATTACACTGCTTACTTACTGCTTGCACATGCGCACCCTTACAAATATAGTATTTTTATATTGTTTATCTTCCAATAAACATTTGAAAATGTACTTACATTTTATAATTCAGCGATGGAGGCTGACACATGCAATTTTGTTTTCAGAAGTTCCAAAATATCAAATAATCAATCGATATCTGCAAATATCTGCAAATGATGCTGAATGTTTTTTCACGATTAACTTCAGTTTTCATCCATTTTTGCAAATTTCTTTTTATCAGCTAGTTTGGGGGGAGGGGGGCGCCCAAATATTTCTATATTGGTACTTTTTAAATGTTCTAATATAATACATTTCTTGTCAATAGTTGCGCTTCCACTTGATTAGATTTGTGCAAAACTTAAGCATTATTTTCTAAATCTCAACAAAAAAACTATTGCTAAATAACAGCGTTTCCATTAAACAATGATATGCAACTAAAACTTCTCACAATAAGTCATTTCCAAACCATGGCGACAGGTGTGTTCGACTTCATATGCCACCGCGCAGAACGACATGTAGATGACATCAAAATACCAAGTTTCGAAATACTCAACAGCATACAGAGCAGTCGATTCCCGAATCGCTCTCGCTGTATTTTGATATCATGCCTTTGTCGGTTCCTGTTCCACCACATGAAATCAAATACACCTCGTCTATCTTGTTTTTCAACCGAACTGCGCTATATTTAAAGAATGATCATGTGAAACGAAACAAGTCAAGTGACCGGTAAATGTGGAAATACGGTTACAATTGCAGTTTTGCAATATATTCCTTTTTCAAATTGCCTGATAAACCACCTCACCCAAACAAAAAAAGATTTTTGTGATATTTATGTGAAATTGCTGTGTTTCCATAGGGCACATTTTCAATTTGCACAATTTGCAGATATAGATAGTATGACAAAGACAGTTTATTATTTAGATTACATTAACGCTTATTTATTTAGCAGATATACGTTAATCCTAAACGATTTACAAATGACAGAGCATTAAACATTGATATACCGTATGTTAGCTAATAATCTTAAAAAATAAATAAATAAATAAAAATGGAAATGTAATTATATATTAGATGGTTTTGCTTCTTTATATAATATATGATATTGTTTATTTGTCTCTGGCAGCAAGAGCTGTAAGCACAATACACACACAATCACTGTAATGTAATTTTAGAAAAACATGATACTTTAAAGTCGCCATTAAACGGAAGTGGTGATTGCCTTATTTTCCCTATGGTGATGTATATCTGAGTGAAACGGCTTTTGAAATGAAATAAGGCAGGGCTGGATTTGAATTTG
This sequence comes from Misgurnus anguillicaudatus, assembly GCF_027580225.2. NCBI lineage: Eukaryota > Metazoa > Chordata > Actinopteri > Cypriniformes > Cobitidae > Misgurnus > Misgurnus anguillicaudatus. The sequence goes on from NC_073353.2 coordinate 26,062,605, forward strand.
TCCATCAAGATCTGATTGGATCGTTCGAAGTTGGGTCATGTTGAATTGTTAATCGCTGCGATCTTCTCCCAGACTCCGCCCACCTGCCATACCATATGACCGGAAGTAAGGCCTAGTCCACATGGACACTGGTGTTTTTATAACTGGAGTTTTCCTAAAAAAAATCACGTCCACACATGCTCGGTTTAAAAGAAATCTCTGTCCTCATGAAAAAACAAAAACACGCTATCAAGTGCTGTCAAGAGCATGCCACACCAGCAGACGGCGATATAACCCAAATCGTAAAGCCACCTTGGCCAATCAGAAGCCTAATAAAAGGGATGTCGGTATTGATGGGAGAATTGAAGCTTTTCGAAGCTTCGAATCAATTGAACCAATTACTTCGGAAATTGATTCAGTTTTTTGAAGCAGTTCGAAACACCACACACGCTGGCAACCCCTGCTGGTCAAAAAGTCAGAAGGATAAATGTTTAATGAACTTTCATAATAAAACTGACCCGAGTTCACCTAAACATATTAGACACTGCTGGTCATGTGATCAACTCCCCCTAGTGGTGAACCATCGGAATTTCGAAACTTTTGTTATGACGTAATGAAGCCTCGTTTGCTAAAGTCACGTGACTTGGGCCAGTTTGAAACAAGCTCCAAACCACAAGATTCGAAACAAAAGATTCGTAAATGTTTCGAAGCCTCATGAAGCAGTGCTTCGAAAATGACCATCACTAGATGTTGCAAGGCAAAAACACAGATTTTACTGTCTACACAACAACACTGCAATCGCCGTTTCTTATAATAATCACCCAGGAAGGGGTTTTAAAAAATGTTCGGTTTCGGTGCCCGAAACAGTTGAAGCGCGTAAAAAAGTCACGTTTACAGTATAAAAATACCCGTGTCCGTGTGGATTAGGCCTAAAGAGAGATCGTTTTGAGGAGGGGAGGAGATTTGCGTTTTTGATTAAAGATTATAAGGGCACATGATTTTTTTTAAATAATGAAGCTCACAGACAAAAACCCCCCACCATATATCAAAACAAATGACAGTTTTTCGTTTTATTTTCATGGTGACTTTAAAATGATTAGGCTACATGTGAATTGTATACACCCATTACACGTATTATAATGCTATGCATGGCGATATATGCAATGGTGGTACAGTGTGATAAAAAACAGGAAGTCTGAAACTGAATTTGTTTTTTCTTTCACCCTTCATTGGTGGTTGCAGGCCATGGAAAGTGTTACTGTGGAAACTGTTACTGCTCGGCTGGTTGGCATGGAGATAAATGTGAATTCCAGTGTGACATCAGCCCATGGGAGAGTAAACGTAGATGCACATCTCCAGATGGCAAGATCTGCAGCAACAGAGGTCTGTGTTTGTGCATGCATTTACCATACGCTGTCATATCCAACATTCCCTATATTCATCATCTTACCCTTTAATCTTTACTGATTAAAGATTATTTTACATTATCCTAGTTATTGTACTGCAATGTTACTGCGGTGACATTAAAAATGTATGACATTTTTTATTTTAAGAGGGTTTTCCCACAAATAAATATGTTTGAGACTGCCATATCAGTACAACACAAGTAATTTCACTTGGCAAACACAAATGAATGGTGGACATTGCTGTCTCCATTAAGATATATCAGGCTGCCAAAACAGCTTTGGCTCTCATATTGCCGAGGAACCTCCGGGGAGTCTCTCTGAAATTGATTACAGCAGAAGTGGTACACAGTATAAACTCAACCTCTGTCCGTGGTTATGAAACCTTCCCACAGACCATAGGCACTCACGAGAAGCAACCACATTGGTTTTCAAGATCAAAAGGTGAAATTGTAGCATTTGTTTATAAAAAGGAATGACATTAAACCAAGAGTTACTTTTGGAATATGTCCTCATATGGCTTTCCTGCGCATTATACAGTAGTGCAGGGGTGCAAACTTGTCACCTTTCGGCGAAATTCGCCGTTTTTTGATACAAAATAGGTCATTCTTGTGATCTAGATCCGATAAGTTTTTGAAAATGAGGGGTGAGGGGGGTCTGCGACATGGTAGCAGTAAATGAAATTATGAAAATCATGTCCAGCTATTGTGGTAACGATGTCAAATTACTAGCCAGTTTGGCGGGTTATGTTTTACAATTTATAGCCACCTCATTTGCTGCCGAAGTTTAAGCAGTCTGCAGATTGAGTGCACATACTTAACTCGTAGTATTTTCTCATTTGAGGTTATGCGCCCACGTCACGTTGCTGTGCGCGTGGTCATAAAGCTTAACATTTGTTCACGCACCGCAGTTTTAAGTTAAGTGATTTTAAGCCGTTGACAACAGTGCTATATGCACTATATACCTGTTTCTGTTTAAGAGGAGCGTGCAAGCCGCGTATCCGCTTATATAAGAGCGCTTGTGTCTTGTCACCTTTTTCACCCCTGATGAGTTTGCACCCCTGGTAGTGGCCAAAAGTGACGTCCATGCTCTGCTCTTTATTAAAATATTTTATAAAATATTCATAAAATATATGTGACTTATAAAAATATAATATAATATCTTATATATACTGTAAAAAATATCACTTTTTTATTAATTTAAAAAAAATGTTTTGACCGTTTCTGCATAAATCATCCCACATTCTGTGAAATTATAATATTGACAGAGTAGAATCATGTCAAAGATTGAAATCATAGTGATATTAATAGCTAAACTCAAACCATGATGTGCGTTATCTCAGAATTTGATATTAAGACTTTAGCCCGGCTTTTACAGGCAGGGTCACATATTGTATACAGCAGGGGTAGGCAACGTCTGCCTTGGAGTGCTGATGTCCTGCAGATTTTTGCTCCGACCCTGATAAAACCTTGCCTACCTGTAGTTTTCAGGTGACTCTTTAGATCTTGATTAGTTGTTCAGGTGTGTTTGATTAGAGCTTGAGCTAAACTCTGCAGGACATCGGCACTTCAGGATCGACGTAGCCAACCCCTATTGCATTGGTGTGCTTGAAGCTTAGCTTTATAACACAAGTTCAATGTGTATGAAGACTTAAAGGAATAGTCTACTCATTTTCAATATTAAAATATGTTATTACCTTAACTAAGAATTGTTGATACATCCCTCTATTATCTGTGTGCGTGCACGTAAGCACTGGAGCGCGCTGCGACGCTTCGATAGCATTTAGCTTAGCCCCATTCACTCAACGGCACCATCTACAGATAAAGTTAGAAGTGACCAAACACATCAACGTTTTTACTATTTAAGACAAGTAGTTATACGAGCAAGTTTGGTGGTACAAAATAAAACGTAGCGCTTTTCTAAGCGGATTTAAAAGAGGAACTATATTTTATGGCGTAATAGCACTTTTGGTAGTACTTCGACTCGGCGCAGTAACACCCTCCCTCTCCCATTATGAGAGTGAGAAGGGGAGCGGACTTTTCAGGCGAGTCGAAGTACTCCCAAAAGTGCTATTACGCCATAAAATATAGTTCCTCTTTTAAATCCGCTTAGAAAAGCGCTACGTTTTATTTTGTACCACCAAACTTACTTGTATAACTACTCGTCTTAAATAGGAAAAACGTTGATGTGTTTGGTCACTTCTAACTTTATCTCTAAATGGTACCATTGAATGAATGGGGCTAAGCTAAATGCTATCGAAGCGTCGCAGCGTGCTCCAGCGCTTACGTGCACGCACACAGATGATAGAGGGATGTATCAACAATTCTTAGTTAAGGTAATAACATATTTTAATATTGAAAATGAGTAGACTATTCCTTTAACCCAAGATAATGAATACAAAATATTACCTCACAAGATGATCAACAAATATTAAAGTGTATGTTGCAGGTTAACCACCACTGTCAATTAATGGGTACATAAATCACTCAAGATATGTGTATAATTTTTAAAATGTCTCAAAAATGGTCTTAAAGACCACTTTTTTACGTTTTTGGTATTAACGGTTTTTTTAACGCAATTCTGCGATGACGTCACGTTGGGGAGAAGTGGAGAAAGACTCAGCCAGGGCCATAGAGATAGATGAGACATTTATTGCTGTTTAATACTTACGTATATAATTTGGAAATCATATATACATCGTAGGAAATATATAATGTGTTATACTGCAAAGTTACCTTGCTAATTATTATTTATGATATATGTGGAGATAAATAAAACTTCGCAAATCTGCTGATTTGATCCATTCATGTCCTGACCACCAGGCTAGAGATTTTTAAACATCCTTAATCCACACTTACTAGTCTATCAAATAATATCTCAAATATATTGTTTTGTGAAATAAAAGGATGCTTTATATTGTTTATGCGATTATAACGAATCACACGATCATTTTATACGCAGAAGCAGCAGTCAGCAGCTGCAGCACACTCGGATCCGACCGCATACATACTGTAATAAACAGGCGTTCGGCGGCTTTTTACATCACGACAGGCTAAGCCATTTGAGGAGGAACCGCTCATTGATCACCGTATTTTTATAAATCCTGTACATGTTTGGACCTGCCGAGCACTTTTATATACTTTATTGAGCAGAGAGGCTGCCTGCACAGTTTGACCAGCGGGCTGCGGGAACCGGCGCACATCACGCCGCCAGACGGTGTTGCTAATATAACTCGAAATGTATAACTATTATCAGATCGGCCCAGGAAAGTCCCGACTCTCTCGATTGCCATTCCGCTACTGGCTGTAAGAAAGTGAGTGCGTTTGGTTCGCTGGTCCCCGCGAACAGACGTGACGTGCTTCACTCACCTTCCAGGATTAGAGACATGCTGCCAAAACCGTTTGTGCTGAAGATCGCATAAAGTTACACCCATTTCAGGCAGGATCATGGACCCCCTCAAGCCAGCATGCACGAGTATGTTAATTGTTTGTTTACTTTCTACACGAAGATATGCTAACGTTATGCTATCTGGGTGTCTGCCTATCTCTCTATACTAGCCTATCCATCTGTCTGTCTGTCTATCTATCTGTCTATCTATCTTATCTATCTATCTATCTATCTATCTATGTATCTATCTATCTATCTATGTATGTATTTATCTATTATCTGCGCTATCAGAACTGTACTTTACTCGTCTTTCTATAGTCATTCTCAATGCTCTCAAGGCGGCTTTGGTAAATTCTCTCCCCAGCGTGACGTCATACAGTGCGTTGTGAGGGAAAGGAGAATCATTGCAAATTGCTGTACTTTTTCATACTTTTTCGGGTTTTGTGATACCCAACAACATAAAATACAATGGATAACAGTTTAAATGTTTATTATCAACAAGCAAATTGCACAAATTCGTTGAAAAATTTTACCTGCAAAACGCCCTTTAAAGGCAGGGTATCTGATTTGATCCAGAAACATTTTTAGTTATGCTGGTTAAAAGTCTCCTTACATCCTGAAAGCAATCACTATGTTAAGTTGTTTTAATGTATTTGTAGAAATTGATGTAATCGAGGCGTAGGACCAAAAAATTTTCAACCAATCATAGATCTCGGTCCGAACAAACGTTGCCTTTTTGTCTCTCATCCGTAAGCGTAATTTGAATGCCACCGTGCAGCCTGTTCACGTAGACACCATACGTCATTGGCGCGTTCACGTGCGCTCACCTCTCATCAGTAAACAGAGGGAGAATTGCAAACTTTTCTGCTGAATTGACAACCTGCACAGGAGCCACAAAACAAAAGACATGTTTTATAACAACTACAGCAAAAACTGCCTGGATTAGCAAAACCCAAATTAACATTGGTAACTTTGCTGCTTTACCACGCGATGCAAACAGCTGCAGGAGGCAAAGGGTCTGAAAGGGTCGTTGCACTGTTTATTTTGGAAAGGTAGGTACACGATATGTTTGTATTGAGATGGATTCAGATATTCTACTTTGATAAAACATTGTGTTGCTTATGAAATGTGTGTTCGTTTATGGATTATCGTAACAATATAGTTATTACGTCTACACAACCGAAAGTGTGCTTTAACTAATTCTGATGTAAAACAGTTGTTTATGTTGGTTATTTTGGTAGTGTTATTCACTTTGTACTGGAAAGTTTTCTAACTGGGGAATGAGACATGAGATGTGGACGTCTGATCTGTGCGTGTTTATGTGAGCCGTGACTTTAGATGGCGATTTGAATGGAGGGTGGGATCGTGATTTCATTGCTAGTCGGCCACGTTAGCATTTTTTAAAATTAAGTACCCTACCTATAACAGATTAACCTGTACTGTATGCTTCATTACCTGTGAGCTCTTTGTTTTTTTGTGTATTTGAAATTCACAAAATATGCTGTGGTTTGCCTTTTTTGCCAAATTATTTTGTCTAATAAAGTTTTGTTTTTTTGTCCATTTTGTACCAGACACCTCATTTTGTGGTTTAATCTAACCTGGGGGTGGCATTAAAACAAGAATTGTACAAATTTCCCCCTGGACATCATTGTTGGCCATTACTGTATATACAAACATAAAATCAAAGCATAAAGCAAGTGGAAAAAGTGGAAAGTGGAAACTGCTGCATGCTAACAATAAGTTTAAGCTTATTTTTTGCATCTGTGCATTTAAAGTGACTTTGCTATAGCTCATAATGGGTTTATGAGGATGTGTTGTTGCCTATATGTTCAATAAGTGGGCAGGTAAGCAAGGTTTATACCCCTTGATCTATAAATAAACATTCACCATAGACCTTAACTTAACTTAGGTTGCTCCAGGGAGAAAGACTGTGCAGGTTTACATTTACATTTATCAGGGTTCCTACAAGTTCTTGAAATCCTTGAAAGTTTGTGAATCTGGGGAAAATTATTTAAGGTCCTGGGAAGTTTTTGAAAATATACATACATAGATACAGTTATTGAAAGTGCTTGAATCTATTTTAAGTTTTCTGGAAAAAAATCCATATTATTCCGTGTGTACACTGTTAAATATTTCCCTGTTAAATAACAGGAAATTACTGGCAGCAGGGTTACCATTATTTTCCTGTTATTTTAACAGTTAATTCATGTTAATGTTTTTTTACAGTGCACTCCCCGTAATGTTTTTTAACAGTTAATTCATGTTAATGTTTTTTTACAGTGCACTCCCCGTAATGTTTTTTAACAATTAATTCATGTTAATGTTTTTTACAGTGCACTCCCCGTTATGTTTTTTAACAGGAAACAACTGGCAGCAGTGTTACCATTATTTTCCTGTTAAATCAAAATTTATTTTGTTTCCATCAAATATTGTTGATTATTTTTATCATAGTAACGTGTACCACTGAGTGTTATAGACATTTTCTAGCTTGAGTTAATACAAGAATAGGCATAATCCATCAGATAACACTTAAGTAAAAGAAAACTAATAGTCCGTGTTGAAATTTACTTTTTTATTGTAATACAAACACTGAAAGGTAAATACTTACAAATGTAGGCACACATGAATCAGACAAATCACAGAAATACATTGTATATACATGTTCATTGCTGACATCTGTGGTCGCTGGATAGAAAATAACAACTGCATCTGTCTTAATCTAGCAAAGACACTTGCGTTTGGCTTTGCACTGTGTCAGTGCAAGATAGGGCCCTAAACCTCGATTTGTAATGTTCCATGAATTGCTAGGATTCAAATAAAAAGACTCAAACCAAGGATATACACTCTTGACTCCTGGTCACATAAAAATGTTACACATAGGCTCAGATTAATCACAAACAAATCTCATTTTCTCATGTACTCAAGTAGCAAATACATTTTTAAACCCAAATACATTGTTCATTATAACAAAATACTAAACCTTAACACTTTGTGTTACCTAGACCACTAAAATTCAACATGTGTGAATACATTCAAACTGATACTTAACTCATCATCAACAAAGAACAATAAACAAAATAAACAAATAAAAAAAACAGTGTCACTGCTTAGACCACTAACCATTTTCTCAAAGCACACAATGAGGATCCTTTGCGAAGTCTTGGGTCTGTATATGAGAGAGAGAGAGAGAGAGAGAGAGAGAGAGAGAGAGAGAGAGATATGAGTTCCATAATTTTACATTTTTAATCCAAAATTATGGCTTGACCTAACAAAGCTAATGTATAATGTATACATCTTACTCACCATTTTCAAATGAAATCCCACTGAAAGTCCATGAGCTTGCTCCCCCTTTGCAGCATTTGTCCCTTTTTCTGGGTTTATACCCTCAAAGTGTCTGAAAAATTATACACTTGTTAAAAATTGAGTAATTCACACAGACTAACAGCACAACAAAGACAACAAATGTACATGAACTATCCTCAACATGCACTAACTGATTTTCAAAATCAAAGTTAATTGCTAAGTCCCATCACCAGACCTGTTAAAACCATGCTTGAGCCACAGCTAGGCCAGAAAAAATGTAGGTGTTAGCAGACAATATCTTACCTCTGGATGAATTCAAGCGTGCAGGCTGCCTGCTCTTGGTTAAAGATGTGAAAACAGAAAAAAAGACGCAAGCCCTGTCACAAAGGTGGACTGGATCCCTTCGCAAATTTGGCCCTCAAGGCTGAGCATCCAGCGCTGGAAGCGGCTTCTCGTTTCTCCTGAAATAAAAATGTTTTAACTGTGAAATTTCTGTTTTAGTTTTTATTTTGAATACAGTTTAGTTTGATACTATTACATTACATACAACACTGAAGCCAACTGTCCTATCTAAAACCAACGTACCAAGAAGTATCAGACAAGGAGTTGCAGGTACAGAGAGTGAACTCTCAAGGTCAGCTGCAGTGGCATATCCCTACATAGAACAAATTAAACACAATATTAATGACATAAGACTACCACTGAGTCAGACAGACAGACAGACAGACAGAATGAGAAATAGATAGATAAATATTAAGATATTAAGCAAGTAAGAAACCATTCAAATTTCCTCCTGGTTCTGAGATATAAATCCTTGGATATCTTGAACAGCAGTGTGATCAGCATCTGTAATAAAAATAAATAAACAAATAAACAAATGTAAACATTGATCTACAACTCAATGATAATTAAAACAGTAAAAAATAAATAAATAAATAAAAATAGGATGCACTATGCCAATGCAATAAAAAGTGAATAGCTGTTAACATCTAGATACTGCACTAGCCCGATCAGTAGCCTACTGTTTTTGCTGGATTTACCTCATTGATAGCATAAAACATATATATAAAATAGTCACAACAGCATGTCTGGTAGCCCAAACAGCTATAATTCATCAAAGACAAGCAACTGTCATGAATTCATTAAATAGAGTTTTAGACCAACTATCTTTAGCATAAGAAACAGCTATCAGTAAATAAATTTATAGCCGTTTGATTTTCAGGATGAATCTGCTTTAACCAGATGTGCACATGGCAATAATGCCACACAAACCAGACCCCGGGAATGATAAACGTTATAGTTGTTTATAGATTTGGATCGTACTATACATAAATGGACATAAAAATAAGCGCATTCTAAAATTAATGTACAAACAATCGAAATGGTGCTAGATTGAATCACCTTGAGTTCTTAACTAGCTAAGTTACTTCATTTCGTGTGGTGTAAGTCCCCGTAAGTCCGTTGCGTTTAGTATACATCAACATCACTGATAGATGATTAAAACTATGCATGACTTTCAAGAAACTCTTTAAACTCACCTGATTTTTGTGATTTTGGTCAATGACCGCGACCTTCAGACATGGTTCTCCGTGTTCGTTGCTGGTTAAAATGCCGCCTTCTACGCTAACGTTGCTTCACAGGATGCAAAAAAATACAGTATGAACATGTTATTTCAAATAGTGCCGCCAAATAAAGTGGCGCCTGCCGTTCGGCGTGTCATACGGATATTTACACCGGTTTCAAAAAGAACAGGAGACACACACACATTCGGAGCGCAGTTACTCAATAAATGTCGTCTCGAGTAAAATCCGGAGTGTTTTAATAGGGTAAAAAAAGACTATTATACCCACGATAACAAAGACATTCGCGTATGAACAGAAAACATTGAGGTGTTAAATAACAAAAATAAGACGTTATTTAACAATGAGGTGTTAAATAACAAAAATGAGGTGTTATTTAACAATGAAGTGTTAAATAACAAAAATGAGATGTTATTTTACATATATCTCCTAAAATTAACAGTAAGGCGCAGTTATTAAAAATAACAGGTAAATCATGTTGAAATTTGGCCGTAAATTAACAGAAACATTTTACAGTGTAGTGTAGGATAATATCATAAAAATTCTAGACTTTTTAAGCACACGTGCTAAACTGTTCGCTTTAAATGCTTATATCTTCTGTATGCGAATGTTGATTTATACCAAAATGCTTTTTTGCATAATTTTGTTTGACACATGAAAACGTCTCGGGTTACATATGTAACTGTTGTTCCCTGAGAAGGGAATGAGATGCTGCGTTTCCCTTGCCATACTTCCTGCGTCCCTGTAACGCCGTCTTTGACAATATTTCAGATAGTGATATACTTCCTGACTCCCACGTGCTGTCTTTGTCGTTATGCCTCACTATTGGTTGAATTTGATATACACATTTAGACGCACTTACCTCTGGAGGCGTCCCCAAAGTGTCACCGCAGTGACGCAGCACAAGTTCCCTCGAAAGGAAACTGTAACAATGTATCTTAAAAGGTAACACGATGTAACCTTGCTGTCACTTGAAATGTGTCCCACATTTAGTTCTTAAATTTGAGGGTATTGGACCTGGAAAGTCCTTGAAAGGTCCTTGAATTTGAAGTTAACTAAGGGTGTGGGAACCCTGATTTATGCATTTGGCACTTATAAAAACAACTTGTCTATATATTTATTCACTATTTGTGTTCCCTGTGGATCAAACTCATAAACTTTGTGTTGCAACAAAATGCCATACCAATAAAGCTCTAAAAGTGTACTTACACTATGCGTTCCATACCCAAGTACGTTTAACCCCAAAGTATTTGGCTAGTGTGATCGCTCCTTACCATATCAGGGTGCCGCACAAATATCTGTTTTATATACATTCATACCACATTTATACTTTTTTAACCAGCAATACAGATGTGACACAACTGCCACTCAATAAATGTATGTAGTTATTTTGTGCAAATAAACTTACAGGGGCGGTTTCCCGGACCAGGATTAGCTTAATCCAGGACTAGGCCTTAGTTTAATTAGGAAATATAACTAGTTTTAAACAACATGCCTTACTAAAAACATTACCTGTGTGCATCTTGAAGTAAAACAAGGGGCCCTGATGTATTTTAAGATCTGTAAGTGAAAGTTGTTTTCAGTTTGGAGAGCTCTTAAAAGTGTTTAAGTCTAGGACTAGTCTAATCCCTGTCCGGGAAACCGCCCCATAGTCTTTTAATTCTATAAACCAAAAAAGTCAAAAAGATGTTTGTTCACTGCTTTTATAATTAGATTCTTCTCTGGTCCACACAAAGGCAAAGAGAGATTATGGCAGTGTCGCTCCAAAAAACAGCAATTGTTTGTATCAATTCACGTGGTGAAAGACTTCCATTATTTTGGGCTCTCTTACGCTATCCATCTTCATTTTCGGTATTTTATATTCTGTTTAAACCCTTCAATTATTCGTCTGTGAATGGCAGGTCTCAGCGGATCACTGCTATTGTGTAAAATGACAGCCTCTTTTAGTCAGTCAACCTCTCAATCCATGAAGTAACTTGGCCTTCACTTTAAACTACAAGCGGGTAGAGGTATTCATTAATAACCTTTCTGTGACAAAAAAATGTTTATAAAAAAAAACATAATATAAAGAAACAGGATGCGTACCAGATCCGAATAGACATATTTATATCTATTTAGAGATTAGTAGCTTATGGTTGACTGTGTCAAATGTACTGGACAGTTCCAGGAAACCAGATCCATGCAAAAATGAGTGAGTCAGCCTTGTGTCAAATGAATCGAGGAGTTGGCTTTGAAGCCGTAGCATGGTGTGTAAAATAGGGTGTTTTTGGGGTGAAGAAGTTTGATTTGCCCGAAAGCCTCAGTACTTTTGACATATCAAAGAGAAAAGAGATGGTTCAATGTTAAAATCAGGTGGAACAGAGCTGATGGTCAGTGCATTAATAATGACTGAGATAAGGTATGTGATAATCTCAGTTTAGATGAGATGAGAAGGTATTTAAGGACAGGAGCTATCACTGAATCCTATAGTCCTGTAATATATAGTTGAGAGGAACAGGATATTAGGATATTAAAAAGATCTCATCTGTTTTTTTCTTCTTATGGCCATTATCTTGAGAAGTGATAAAATTATTTGACTGCCCAAAAAAGTAACCACAAGATAATGAAGATAATATCAGGCTCCAAAATGACAAAACGTACCATAGAAATAGTATTTTATTATGTGTGCTGTAGCTATATTACAGATCCTTTTATTTTTTTTGCACCACTACTGTTCTGCATTGTTCAAATTTACTACCTTTCGTGTTGTTAGTGGATGAAAACATCCACTAAATTAAATGGCTATAAAAATGTAGCAGAGGAATATTTTTTCCAAATTTTTTTAAATAAATCTGTTAATCAATCTCAGTACTGATCAAAACTACCAAATCTTCACAAAAATTCCATGATTTTAACTCTTTAGTTGCCAAGTTTATAAGTGGTGTCACTGATTTGGGAAAAAAAACACACACAAAATGACAGATTTTCAATATAAAAAGTGATTGTAACCTGGTCTTGGGCATGTCAACGATTGGTTAAAACATTGTCTTTGAAGCATTTTTAGTTTTTGTGTAGCATCATTTTTTTTTCTCTCCCTCATTTATTGTTAGTGGCTGTTTTTGCCCCATTGACTTCCATTATAACCACATTTTTTGATTGCAGAGCTATGACTTTTAATTATGCATTTTTTAATGTTGGCGTTTTTTCCTTTTTGCTAAGAGGTCAAATTTGTCATTTTTACTGTTGATCATGTGGCACTATAAACCCTTTAGTAGCCCTGTGCAAAAACAAAGCTTAATTTCTGGCTTCTACGTTGTGTTTTATGGAGTATAACTCCATAATAAAAGCATATTTGTGTGTGTGTGTGTGTGTGTGTGTGTGTGTGTGTGTGTGTGTGTGGACATTCCATAGACGTAAAATGCATTACGTCTATGGAATGTCCCCACAAAACATGGAAACCAGAATGTGTGTGTGTGAAAAAAGATTTTCAGTAAAAATCTTCTCTGCACACACACACACACACACACACACACACACACACACACACACACACACACACACACACACGCACAAACACACACACACACACACGCACACACACGCGCACACACACAATAATATGCTTTTATTATGGAGTTATACTCCATATAACTCAATGTACAAGCCAGAAATTAAGCTCTGTTTTTGCATAGGCCTACTAAAGGGTTTATAGTGCCACATGATCAACAGTAAAAATGACAAATTTGACCTCTTAGCAAAAGGAAAAAACACCAACATTAAAAAATGCATAATTAAAAGGTGTCATAGCTCTGCAATCAAAAAATGTGGTTATAATGGAAGTCAATGAGTCAAAAACAGCCACTAACAGAAATGAGGGAGAAAAAAAACTGATGCTACACAACAACTAAAAATGCTTCAAAGCCAATGTATTTACCAATCTTTGACATGCCCAAGACATCACAATCACTTTTTATATTGAAAATCTGTCATTTTGTGTGTGTTTTTCCCCAAATCAGTAACACCACTTATAAACTTTGCAACTAAAGAGTTAAAATCATAGAATTTTTGTGAAGATTTGGTAGTTTTGATTAGTACTGAGGTTGATTAACAGATTTATGAAAAAAAATGGAAAAAATATTTATCTGATACATTTTTATAGCTGTTGAATTTAGTGGATGTTTTCATCATATTTATTGTCTATTCATTGTGTATGTGTTTTAGAAATCCACCTGTGGAGCCAAAGATAAATTTCCACTTTTTTGGACAATAAAGTTGAATTGAATTGAATTGAATTGAATGTGTGCACGGTCTATTTATTAGAGGACAGTTTTTAAAAGAACTGAAAATGGTGACAGCGGCTGTGGTTTCTCCACCGTGGAGCAGATAAGAGAAACAGGATTCCAGTTTTATACCCCAACTGGTCGGATTCATCAAAGTGATGGTGTTTCCCGCAGCTCTGTTGCCATGACTGTAACCCTGGCTGTAGATTAGCTGCGAGAGTAAGCATCCTCATCAGTCCCTGCCACGCATGCCTCCTTTATTGTCAGCTGGGCTCTGGAGGATTTAGGCCCCCATGAGAAATTTGACTTTTTAGCATCGCTTTAATTATAGTGCTGTGCAGCTAACTGTTTCAGTGAAGCCTTGCTTACATAGACAAAACAGTTGACGCCATTAAACCAATTAGAAGATGGCCATACCTGAGAGACTCGCCTCCTACAGCACCGGATTAAAGACCTTAAACATACAGTAGTACATCCCAGATGTTTCTTAATGTATTTTTTATTACGATCAATACTTTTAAAGCTCGCATGTATTTTAGATGAGCTAGACTAAAGTAAGGTTTAATTAAAGAGATAGTTCACTTAAAAATTAAAATTCTGTCATCATTAATTCACCCTCATGTTGTTGCAAACCTGTTTTGCTGAACACAAAGGAAGAAAAATATTACCGTGGAAGTCAATGGTGCTCAAAAATGGTTTGGTTACAAACAATGCTGAAAATATCTTCCTTTGTGTTCTTTGCAGAACAAAGAAATGAATGCAGGTGTGTAACAAAATGAGGGCGAGTAAATGATGACATAATTTCCTTTTGGGTAAACTATCGCTTAAAAAATTATTAAGTGATGCACATGGAGGTGAACCTTGACCTTCTGCCTCTCTATATAGGGACATGTGTATGTGGTGAGTGCACCTGCTATGATGTGGATCCTTCAGGAGACTGGGGAGACATCCACGGAGAGACCTGCGAGTGTGATGAAAGAAGTTGCCATGCCACGTATGACAGATACTCGGATGATTTCTGTTCAGGTGCAGCAGTTTTTCATATATACGCTGTTTATATAAAAGCAATTCTGTAAGGCTTATGTCTTAAAGCAGGGATGGGCGGCTTTGGTCCTGGAGGGCCGGTGTCCTGCGGAGTTTGGCTCCAACTTGACTCAGCACACCTGCCTAAAAGTTTCTAGGATGCCTAGTAAGACCTTAATTGGGTGCTTCGTGTGTGTTTAATTATGGTTGGAGCTAAACTCTGCAGGACACCGGCCCTCCAGGACCGAAGTTGCCAATCCCTGTTTTAAAGGGACACTCCACTTTTTTTGAAAATATACTCATTTTTCAGCTCCCCTAGAGTTAAACATTTTGATTTTTACCATTTTGGAATCCATTCAGCTGATCTCTGAGTCTGGCTGTACCACTTTTAGCATAGCTTAGCACAATCCATTGAATCTGATTAGACCATAAGCATCATGCTAAAAATAACCAAAGAGTTTGGATATTTTTCCTATTTAAAACTTGACTCTTCTGTAGTTACATCGTGTATTAAGACTGATGGAAAATTTAAAATTGTGTTTTCTAGGCGAATATGACTAGGAACTATACTCTGGCGTAATAATCAATGACTTTGCTGCTGTAACATGGCTGCAGCAGGTGTAGTGATATTACGCACTGTCCGAAAATAGTTCCCTGCCATTGAAAGTTACTAATGCTGCGTCCGAAACAGCCTACTACTTACTATATAGTATGCGAAAAGCAGTAGGCGAGGCGAGTAGTATGTCCGAATACATAGTATTCGAAAAACAGTATGCGAAAAGTACCCGGATGACCTACTACTTCCGGTTAGATTTTGCAGTGTGCATACGATGGACGCTTCACTATCCCATGATGCCCTGGGAGAGGAGTTATCCAACGAAGAAGACGAGGCATGCGGTTGTTTTCGCGCTGAAATGACATGACGTGATGACGACGTATGTCACGTGATGTAGCAACATGGCGGATGTAGTACGTCCGAATCTCATTCATACTACCAGGATTCATACTATACAGTACCTACTGTTTTAACGCTAAGTAAGTAGGTACTTCATCTAATTCAGTACCTACTATACAGTATGCGGTTTCGGACGCAGCCTAAGGGTTCTGCATCATATAATTGCACCCCTGGTGCCAAGTTACAGTCGTTGATTATTACGCTAGAATGAGAGTATAGTTCCTTGCCATATCTGCCTAGAAAACTGCAACTTTTAATTTTCTGTTGGTCTTAGTGCACAATGTAACTACAGAAGAGTCAAGTTTTAAATAGGAAAAATATCGAAACACTTTGGTTATTTTTTAGTGCAATGCTAATGGTCTAATCAGATTCAATAGATTATGCTAAGCTATGCTAAAAGTGGTACCACCAGACCCGGAGATCAGCTGAATGGATTCCAAAAAGGTTAAAATAAAATGGTTAACTCCAGGGGAGCTGGAAAATTAGCATATTTTCAAAAAAAAATGGAGTGTCCCTTTAAAAAGAGGCCAGATTTTAAAGAAAGGACCTTTAAATTTTCAAAATCGGTTTTGGCTTCATCAAACCCCTCCCAGAAGGAAATGGTTTACTGTACACAAATTCCAGTAATTAAAATGTTGCTGAATAAGAGGGCCGTGTAAAACTATATCTGTTCTATATACATTCACTCCACCTATATTTTAAAAACGTAGGCCACAAGCTGTTTTTCGTTGCCTTAAGAACAACAAACATTTTAACATCTAATGCGTTTGAATAGGCCCAGCTGCACTACTTCCTGAACTTCAGCCAGCTCCTTGTTTCCTGTCTGCCAATATTGGACAAACTGATTAATCCAGGTGTGCCTGACCTCAGTAGTCACAAACAAACTGATTAATCCAGGTGTGCCTGACCTCAGTAGTCACAACAACAATAATCAGACACACCTGGATTAATCAGTTTGTCCAATCATGGCAGACAGGAAACAAGGAGCTGGCTGAAGTTCAGGAAGTAGTGGAGCTGGGCATAAAGCCTATTGGTAGACAGTGTTTGACAGACAAAATCAATGGAGATCAGAATGAGAGCACAAACTGGGCCAGACTCAAACCCAAGTCTCCCATGAGCATGATAATATGTCAAAGCATTTCGGCTAAACACTAGAGGGTAACATCTGTTTCTGATGCTGAGGAATAACTTTGTGGTCATACAGTATGTAGGGCTCACTACTGTGAGATTTAGTTTGCCTCTGTTCAGCCAGTCCTGTGAGCAGTGCCCTCTGACTTTGAATCCACAGACACACACATGCACACACACGCACGCACACACATATACACACACACACCACAGATGTCTTTGTCTCTATCCAGAGCAGCTTCAGGCGGACTTTCAGCTGATTGATCATCCATTAGAAGACTCTAAATCCTGCTATGTGCCTCTTTGAAGGTCACGGCCAGTGTAACTGTGGCAGGTGTGACTGCAAGGAGGGATGGGCTGGGAAGAAATGTGATCATCCTCTCTCCTGTTCACTCGCCATTGAGGCCAGTCTGAAGAAGTGTCGGGGAACCTCCAACCTGCCCTGTTTCGGCAGAGGTAAGTATAGCATCCATCTGTGCCAAAGTGAGTCCAATGCCAGCATTTTACATATCAGACGTGTTATTGTCGCAACAAATGGATATAGCATGATGTTGTACACAAAGTTTTAGGGCGAGTTTCAAAATACCTCAATATTTCTCTGGTGAGAAAAAATTTGGTGCTTTTCCAAATGGACATACTGTTGTTCTCAGAGCGGTGGTGTGACTGCTATCATAAAGTAAATGAGTAACAATTTCTCATTGGTTCCTCTCCAAATATAAAGAGGGCCTGAATTTGATTTTGCATTTAGTGGGCAAGTGATTTTGGACCAGTATTATGTTTGACCCATGCAATTATATATATCCGCCCATCCATTCTTTGCAAGACTGTCCTCCAAATAGTTTGTTTTGCAAACACCATAATGGTGCGTTCACACCAGATGTAAAAGAGGCTGCAAGGGCGAGTGATTTACATGTTTACATGTTAAGTCAATGCAAAGATGCAAATAAACATCCTGCGGCATGGTAAGCGCGAATGGGGCACCACGGATGACGCGTTCCACATAAATTGAGCATTGCCGCGTAAGTTGAAAAATCTGAACTTTGGCCGCATTAACCAATCAGGAGCCTGCTCTAGCAGTGACTTGATTACAGGAAGCAAGCGGAGGCAGAAAAACAAAACAACAATGAAGGACAATCATCATCGCTACATCTTCATACTTTTACAGGAATAAAAAGGATCTTGTTTAGAAGAAAATCTGGTGAGTTTACTCAATTTGAGCTATATAAGCCCCTCCCATGATGCGAATTTACGCGTGAATGTTTCGAATGACTAGAATTTCTCAAAATGTTCAAGGGTCAAGGGTAGCGCATTTTTGCAGCCTTTTCCGCGTCTGGTGTGAACCCACAGTAATACGACATCAAGGTACAGTACGTGTAAGGGATTAGTGCCCTCTAGCGGCCAGTAGCTTATACAACCTTTGCTTACGTTTAAAGTTTTTTCGTTAGATTAGACACATTTTTGCTCCATATGTGAATGTAGAAATAGTTTCAAAAACATTTATGGAGCATCGGTACACTTTGAATATTTTAAGTACTTTTTAAAAAAGTTTTGAGTGTTTTGTATGCTGTATTTTATATCATATAGGCCTAATAAATAAATGGGTATGTTATTTGCCTTAAATGCCTGAATAGTGTTATAAATACAATTTATTCTGGCAGTTTAAATTGAAAATCATTTAATTTAAACAAAATTATATCCCAATATATAATTTCATACCCTAATATATTAAGTTTCACCTGCTGCCGGTTGGGGCGCTAATTTAGTAAACGCATCTGTTGATCGTATTTGGTAGAATAGACAAATGACCAAAACAATCGTGTGGGTTGGAGGATAAGTTGTTCTTTGCAGGATAGCAAGAGCTGGATCCTATATACAGTATGTATACAGTATATTGTGGTGAGGTTGCGCATTGCAACCAACGAATCAGTCCACTGCTCTTCCCCTCGCTTTTGAAACGCATAGAGAAGCTACGTTAGCCGCCACCAAACAAACATGTCATCTTCGGAGACAACTTAGTAAAAAAGTCTGTCCGTTAAAGGCTTCTGTAGAACTATGACGGCACAAAATGGCACCCTTCCATGTAAGGGCACCCTCCTTGTATGTAGATAAAAACATCTCATTCTAAGGTAATAAAAACATAACGGTTCATTATGATTTTAATATTTTGCATTTATGTCAAGAGATCCTTCTAAAAATTACACACTGCACCTTTAAAAACCTCAATACATTTAAATGTATGCATCTGGCAGACTCTTGTATTCAAATCAGCTTATAGTGTATTCTAACTACATTTATTTTTTATATCTTTATGCATGTTCCCTGAGGATCAAACCCATGATTTTTGCATTCCTAATGTATTGCACAACCAATTGAGCTACAGCAATCATATATATCCACCCCTTTATTCTTTGCAGGAATGCAAGAGCCTATATATATGTGTATACAGTATATATTAAATACATTAACATTTAATCTTAACATTCCTAAATGTTGTCTTGAAACCAATATCCAATACCTATTCTTGTTTTAGGACAAATTTGATGAAGGTTTTTGATCCACTTCAAATGTTGTCAAACATATTTAAAATGTATGCATGTGGCATGCACTTTTGTCCAAAGCAACTTATAGTGCATTCCAACTAACTTTATTTTTTATATCAGTATGCGTGTTCCCTGAGGATTACACCTATGACATTTGCGTGCCTAACGTAATGCTCTAACAATCGAGCTACAGGAACAATAGTTTGCTTTGAGTATTAGTACTGGTCTGCACCAACATTATGATTCTTGATAGAATGAATAAAAACTACTTTGGCTGTTTCAAGAACCATTCCAGTCTTCCCAGCAGAATAACAAAGTGAAGCCCTATAATAATAGACTTGTTATTTTGAGTGAAGTGATAATTTTACTTAAATGGACCCTGTGCAATGTGCACTTGTTTTTTAAATGATGTCCGCCCCCATACTCCAGCTACACGTTGGGTATATAATATAACTTATCTATTTTAAAACCAAATAGTTTTCACTGTAATGGCTGTCTCCGGGTTCAAGACGAGTGCACATAATTAATTTCACTCAGGGTTTTCACAAAAACTTTTTCCATCTGTCTCTGAAAGCATTAGTTTGAAGCACTGACAGCCTGTTTATTTGACCTGAATAAATACTTATGCTATTCAATGCTGGTTGTAGACAATGCCAATGATGAGAACAATACATACATAAAGGTACAAAAGCTGACACTGCTGCACTAACCTTTAAAATTGTCCTAATATGCACCTCTCCCGTCCCACTCCCACAAAAAAAATCTTGTCCCGTCCCAATCCCACGGAAAAACATCCCATCCCGATCCCAGAAGAATGACTCCTATTCCCTCCCATTCCCTCCCACTCCCGTGTTGTTGTTTTTTTACCAGAATCTGTCAGTTAATATGTCTGTCAAAAATACAGTACGTATAACAGCATAGCACAGTTTATTACTTTATTGAACTGAAAGCCAGTTTAAACAATCACATTAAACACCTTAAATTTCCTGTAAATCATCCATGCAAACACACACACATACAGGCATGCACACACACACACAATATATAACCAGAGTTTATTTATAGAAACTGTATATTTGTGTATAAAGTTGGGTATCATAGTTTTATTACGATTCCCGGTCCCGCCCACTCCCGCTGACATTTTTTCCTGTCCCGTCCCAATCCCGTGATTAATAGTGATTTTGTTTCCTGTGACCCGCGGGTAGGGTGGCCATTTGTGCCAGTTCCGCCGGACACGTCCCGAACATGTTTTCGGGTTCGTTTTCCGGAAGTCGCGTTGGTCGAACGCATACGTTATCAAGGTTTAATATTTCGGGTTCAATTTCAGAAAAGCAGCCGTTACATTTCAAGGTAAGAATGAAACTACAATGATTGTGTGTCTTAAAATAAATTAATCTTTATTTTCTAATGTATTTTAACTGAAATGTGTTGACGTATGCGGTCGAGCAACACGACTTCTGGAGAACGAACCCGAAAACATGTTCGGGACGTGTCCGGCGGAACTGGCACGAATGGTCACCCTACCCGCGGGATTCCCGAAAAAATGTCACCCTGTAGTACACATCCAGAACTAATCAGTCCTTCCAGAAAAAAAAGTTTTTTTGTGATAGTTGGGGGCAAAAATCCTTGATCTTGCGGCACGTTTTCTTAAAAAATGATGGATGGATTAGGTAACACTTTATTTCGATAGTCCATTTTAGACATTTTACTAATTATAAGTAACTTTGCAACTACTTATCAACTAACAATCTTTAGAGAATTAGTAGACTGTCTGCTTAATATCTACTAACACTTTATTGTGATGATATCTCAACAGACATTCAACTGACTATAAGTATCTTTGCAGGTGCATGTCAACTTATTCCACTAACCCAAACCTCTTCCCTAACCCCAACCCTTACAGTCTACTAATAGTCTAATGACAGTTAGTTGACGTATAATTGCAAATTATTGAAAGTTAGTTGACATGTAGTTGCAAAGTTGTTTATAGTTAGTAGAATGTCTAAAGTGGACTATCAAAATAAAGTGTAACCATGGATTATGCTGGGTACTTATGCAATTTTATGCACTGAAATTGCGAGAACTGGCAAAAATTGCAGGATCTTGGAAAAACTGTTTGCAGCTTTTGCAGCTTTTCAATGATGTTCATGTCACATAATCACGTCTTTTCATAATGTTTCCATGGCAACAGGGGACATGGCTGCGCTTGTGTGGAGTACATGCAACATTTTTCAACTTTCTGCTAAGATATACTGTAAGTGATTTTTGCTAACGCGGAAAAATTATGAAATCATGCAATCCCTGCATATTTTGCACACGGAAATCTGCAATTTATGCTGCGAAAGCGTGGCGTATTTGAAAAAATGCGTCCCCCACATAAACATGCGGACTTTGGCTGATAATGCGTTGAATCATGCGATTGCATAATTGCGTTTTTTTTTTTTTTTTTGAGGGATTGACTAATACGCATTGTTTACAAAGATGTATTTTATTATTATCCCAGTTACAACTTTTGAACCTTCATTTTATTCAGAGACACAAATACGCGAACACTAGAAAAATCAAGGGTTTTATAGCTTTTGTGTGTTTCTTGGCTTTTCGCCGCTGAACTAGTTGAAATAACATAGAGTATTGTGTTACAGCAGCTTGTAGTAAAACTTTGAAACATATCGTCGCTGCCCGATGAAACTCAACGTATGTCCAAAACGGTTACTTTTCAGGAAGTGAAAAAAACACTGTATATCAAAAGCAGTTGAATGTAGCGTTGTCATACTTGGTACAGCATCTTTACATGTAATGATATTCTTGCCAGTGTGATATAATCCACATTTGACCAAAATTGAGTTTAAATGGACATACGTGCATATTTTACAGTAACGGTGGTCGATACGCGTTCTTCCGATCATTAATTAGAATGGCCAAGTCGCATTTTATATTGACAGATGAATACGCTCAGTTTATTAAATAGCCTACATCTTAGTTAAATATGCTTAGTTTATTTAATATTAATTATAAATTTATTAAATGTCTCTTGCAAACTATGAAGGGACAATGAATCAATACACTGACATGGTAAAGCTAGACAGCATGGGCGTCAGTTTGTGTTGAAAAGTGGTGGGAAAAGATCAGATAAAAAACATTACAGCAGGACGGGAAAAATATTGAATGGCACCTCAAAAATGGGCATAGCGTTGGCCAGTCAACAACAAGAAAATACTCAGCATAAAACCCTCAACAATGTCGACTGCAGTGAACACATGTAACAGTCCCTGCAACACCAGCTCAACCGAACAGTGCCAAAGCACCATACCGTAGAAAACAGCAGCGCGTTTAGTCAATGATTACAATGAATTTAATTACATATGTACAAGAAAACACACCATAAGCATACAACACAACATATGTGATCCTGGACCACAAAACCAGTGTTAAGCATCGCTCGATTTTTCAGAACATTTTAACCAATTGCTTTCAAAACGTGGTGGGATGTCCCCAGCCTCCCCGGTGTAAATAACACCTATGCTAGGCAGATACTTTGTTTGCACAGTCCTACCTTAATTTTGTCACTCCTAGACGTACATCTGGCTTCAGGGGCGAAACGTTTACGTCGATGAAGGAAAGTCATTGTGTCACCAGGCTATGTTTATTCGGCTATCCAGTGCTGAGCTTCAAAGAAAACTTTAAGAGACCGGCGAGATGCTTCACAGGCGGGAGATACACGGCGTAATTGACAGCTTTGACACCGAATGGATATACGTGAAAATCAGATGACATGATTTCACAACTTTTCATTGGCCATTTAGGTATGTGACGCATACTGTATACGGAAATGAACCTGGACATTCAGTCCGTCGAAAAATCTCAAAATTGGCAAAATGCGACGATATCTTTTGGTTGACCAGATGACTTTTTTTATTTTGCTCACTTTTTTACAGGAATATGGAAAGTTGTGAGTTGTGTCCCTTTAATAAACAAAGAAATGATTAAATTGTAACTACGTCTCACCACACAAGAATAAATTCAATGGCTTTCATTCATAAGCAGTACCTTTGTGTCATCTTCTTAAAGCCCTTCAACCAAATGATGGATTGAATTGTGCCGAAGCTTAATAATTAACAGGCAAGAACGGCAAGAAATAAAAAAAGAATTCCTGGAAGGATCCCTTATTGTTTATTTATTTCATTTATTGCAACACTCATTTGCATAATTCCTTTAGCAATGCGGCTGCTAAAACAACGCAGACAGCGTGTGCAAATAAACAAGGCGCAAAATGGTTATCGGCACTCGCAAATGAATTTTAGTGAATTTCCCCACTAAATGCTGAACTGGTAGCAGATCCTGCCACTGTGTGATACTATTGAACTGAACTCATGGCCTTTACACTAGCATCAATAAGCCATGGATTCGCTGTCCTTCCTTACTGAGCACGTGCATTATGAGATGCGCTCACCAAATGATGATTTATCCATCTGTTTACGTAAAATTTCACTCATGATTGGAGCTAAAGGTCTACTGGTTACATCCATTACCCTGACAGCAGGTAATTACCCAAGTTTCCTCCATTATGAATTTCACTCTTTAACAGGCAATGTCAGCCTGGCTGTATGAATGCACATATTTATACTGCGCTGTGGAAAAGCCCCATACAGTATGAGGGATTCCCATATCACACAGAAATTGCATGGGATTCATGAGGCTTCGTGCAAACCTGCCTTTTTACTTACTGTACAGTATATGTGGCCTAGTTAGGAATGATGTGAGGCTGTAAAATTAAAAGAAAGAAAGAGACCGTCTGCTTTTTGCTGCATTTTTAAAGGCTGGTATATCCTCCGGGAAACACCTGTTCTGGGTCTTTTTGCTAATTTTGAAAAACCATTTACTGTAGACACATTGATTCATTCAGCAATTTCCATATGCTAAGATCTTCACGTCTACAATTTGACACTGAATGTTATATACAGTATGATGCATCCTACACCATTTACACATTTGGCAAGGTATGCATTTTATCAGTATGTGTGTTTCCTGGGATTGAACCCATGACTTTTTGCGTAGGTAATGCAATGCTCCACCATGGCTGTTTTTTTTTGTATATTCTGCTATTAGAAAAGCAACAAATGAGTGATTGCAGTTGTTGTTAGCGAGTGAGTGTTGGTTTTTACACTATTCATTAGCTCACTAATGCTCTGTATAGATTACCATGCAGAGCCCGTATACAAAGAATGCATCTTGATTAAACATGCACAGCAGCAATCATTCAACACTCCCGACCGTCTTACAGGAGAGGGGAAAAGAGGAGTAATTTGCCACACAGATGTTGACTGATATCCAGTGTGATGAGCGATCTTTTAAAGCAAATCAGCAGAATTAGGGCTGATTGCAATCACTTCCTCCGAGTTTGATAATGGTGGCTTTCTCTGGTGCACCCAAGGGCCAAGTAGTCTTTCACTTTGGAGCGAATGTAGTTTCTGAATGTAGCAAATTAGTACAATTGTGTATACATACAGTGTTGTACAATTTTTTTTCTCATAACAAATTATATTATTTGCATAACAATTTAAGTGAATTCCTCCAGTATTGTGTGCAAAATCAATTTTATGTGTCAAATTTACCCATTTGGGTGATGATGTAGAAAGCTGAAATATTTATTGCCCATACATAATATTTTTTTGCAAAAATGTTTAAAATCTAAAGTTTATTTTGAGGTTGAAATAAGAATTCTGGATTTTTACGGGATACAGTATGTATCAGAAAAACAAATGGGCAATTACATGCAAACTTCAACCTTATCACAAAAAGTTTTTACCCAAAGTTTTTAACCATACTGATATCTCAGATGTCAATGTTTGGTTTATGCAAGCTCTCTGTTTAATTTATTAAAGCATTTTTCTATAGTTAAGTGCAAAGTTCAGAATCGTCACGTCCATAATGGAGAAATGTAATCACATCCATTACATTAGCTGTGTCTGAAACGGCTCCCTATCCACTATATAGTGCACTATATCGGGTGTCGGCCATTTTGTAGTGGTGTCCGAAACCTGAGTGAACAACTTCATTCCCACATTCATTCACTACTTTTTACCCACAATGCACTCTGATTTTGAGGGTACATTCGATGTACACTCGTTCACTCATATTTCCCACGATGCAACGGGAGACGAACGCGTAACTTGACTCAGCTGAAGGATACTGACAGCAAACACCAAACATTTTCTTGTTGTCAGTTATTTTCTACTTTTTGAAAATAAACAAATGAAAGATAATTGCGTTATCTTTTATTTAAAATCTAATACACATTTTTATTAAACAATAAATAAACAGCAGTAAATAAATATTATAAGCAGTTGTTTTGTTCTCTTTATTATCAACTAATACAATAAACATGACAAATGTGAAAAACAGTAAGAAAGTAAACTGTACCATTTCACAGCACAATCAATAAAGCCACACAGGTGTTTTTGATGAATCTCTGCGACAGCTCTCTGACGCATGATATTTGCGTCAGTGTCCGAAATCGCTCACTCATTTTCATTTGCTTCATTCCCATATAGTGGACTCAACTGTCATTCCCCATATAGGGAATAGTGAATGAGTGAACGAGGGAACGGTTTCAGACACAGCTATTGTTTCTTCCTCATAAATGCGCACACACAAATTAAAATATGCCCATTATTATAAGATGCAATATAAGTCTCACATGTGCCCAGAATGTGTCTGCGAAGTTTCAGCTCGAAATACCTCACGGATCATTTATTATAGCATGTCCAAAATGTCCCTATGTGGGTGCAACCCAATATCACGAAATTATGTACCTATAGGCACGAATGGACCAACATGAAAATGTCACGTTTCGCCGCATTTGAACGTGAGCATGTCACGCTTTTCTGTTTGTGTCACTGTCACGTATTGGTTGCTCAGCTTTTTTGTCCTGATTTCTTGCCATTGTCGTTTTGGTTTAGGGTTAGATTTACATAAAATGACATCGTTACCTAAACCCAACTCTAACCCCAACGTCAGGCGAAAAAACGCGCTGTTTTCTTGTCTGTATCTTTAAAGCAACACTATGTAGTTTTTTGTACCTTTAAATAATGACTATTAACTGGACAAATTGTACTGTTGCTGCAACCTGAGCAGCCTCCTAGCTGCTACAAGCACACTCTGAAAGTGGCGGTGGAGGGTAAGAAACACAGCTCCGCCCCTCCCCCGCCTGCAGAAGAGTGTCTGATACCAGGCACTGTTGCGCTTTTCAACCACATGGGGGAGCTGTAAGTCATTTTTACATGGAAACTACATAGTGTTGCTTTAAATGCAAATGTGCTACTGCTCCTTACTTCCTTACCAAAAGAGACAATAAAGTGCCGCAGGGATGACATTTTTTTAGGCTAACCCGGAAGTTGGGGGGGATACTGGTTTCCTTGCAAAAAAGCCCATACATTTTTCCTATAGACTTTTGTATTATCACAAAAAATAAGCTCGGTGTTCATCTAAAGTTTATGACACTTACATGTTTTTTTTCCTACAAGAAGTCAAAATTCAGCTTTTTATATTTCTAGTAAACACATTTGCACTTCAAAATTCATAAATACACATATACAATACACATTTATGTCCAAACACCTTGTAAAAGTGGATTTTCCATAATTGGTGCCCTTCAAATGTTATTTAAAGAGCCATCTTTTCTCCATTTGTTTCGGTATTATTCCTCTGGTTTGTGCATTTTAATTCACAGAATTCCTACAAAGTATGTTGTCTCCTAAAATAATAACACACTGTAAAAAAATATTTTTGCACTTACATTTCTAAGTTGAATCAACTACGATTTACAAGTCATTTCAACTTGACAAGTGATGGGTTGCTGTAACTTAATAAATTAAGTTGAATTTGCTTTAGTTATGTCAACTTTTTTTTTTAAGTTACAGCAACTCATCACTTGTCAATACAGTTAAAATGACTTGTAAATCCAAGTTAATTAAAACTTAAAATTGAAAGTACAAAAATATTTTACAGTGCATGCATGTTTCTCCCATGTAAAATAGAAAACTGTTTTTATTTTATAGCATAGACTGATAATTTTTTGATGTCTGGACTCTATCATCACGGGTTCAGGAAAATATAAACAGATGGTTCAATAGATTTTGCCTGCAAATTTCACATCTATAATGATGGAATTAAATAATGAAAACCTGTCACATATTTTATTTATATACTGTAAGGTCTGAAATGGTCCATAGCTGTCACTAGGACAGTACCTTTTAAAAAGGTCCTAACATGTACAATTTAGGTACATATGTAACAATATGTACCGTTGAGGTACCATAACGTGAACTCATTTGAACTCCTTATGTGCAAAGGTGTACTTTTTGAAAAGGTACAGCAAGGGACCAATTTTTGACCATATTGTTGAATTCTAGTTTGGGTTATGAGGTCAAGTCAAAGTTTATGTCAAATACACAAAATTGATTATATACAAAAGCATGCAGCAGTAATGAATTGCCAGTACACTGTAACAAGAAAAAGTTGGATCTATTTAAACAAATTACTTTAATTGGTAACACTTAAAACAAATAAGTTTCACTTAAAAGTGTAATGCAAATGAAAGCTTTTTAAGTATTCCATATTTCAATCATTTATTTAGGTTGTAAGATGGCAACTAAAGAGAAAAATATATAGAGTATAAAAGATGTAGTGCAAATGTTGGGGGGGGGGTCTATAATAATCTTATTTTCGTAATTTTTCCAAACTTGAATTGTTAGATTTGTTTTTATTCCTAATCTATATAATTTCTTACCCTAAACTGTGGTAACTCCTGCCAAGCATTTCACTACATGTTGTACGGCAGTGGCGGCTCGTGACTCCTGCAGGGGCGCAAATTTAAAATATGTGTTCGGAGTGCCATGTGTTTTGCTCGTGTTTTCAAAATATGTGTTTGTTGCGTCATTTGAACCATGTGCATCACATGTTTTGTCAAAATAAGTGCCTGTTGCATACGCTTCAAAACCGCTTATGATAAAAGAGACACTCACGTTCACAAAATACATGCAAGACACTCCCTTAACACTAAACTCTGATTACGCATGAGATTATGCGAATATCTGGCAAACGCGAGCATCTTATTTATCATAAACCCTTTAGACGCGTCTGTAGCTGGCATTTATTTTGACGAAACACGTGATGCACATAGCATCTCTCGATGTGCCGAACACATATTTGTATGTGACATATGGGTTACATACATGTTGTGACAAACTTCGCATCGTGCGCCCTCGAAAAAAGAAGTCACCGGCCGACACTGTTGTGTACGGACTGTATGGTTTTGTAACTGTAAACAAAAAATGCCACAAACAAATATGTGAAAAGAATTACAGCTTATATGTTTTCTTTACGTTTCTTGCATAGCACTGTGTCATCGTGACAGTTCCTGCTGCTGATTATAGTGGGCAGCACCTGAACACTGTACATTAGATGCCTTCAAATGCCACAACTCACTCTGTCCTCCATGACCTTTCATTACCTGTGCTGATTGAAGCCTTCCAAATGCTACACTATAGAACTGTCTGAAAGAAACAAAAGATCACGGGAGTGAAAAAGTGGTAAAGCCTACACAGTACTTCACCCCAGATCACTCTATAATCATGACCAAGAGTTAACAGTAAATAGTACATTATGATTACTTGCAAATTCAGCATTTCTTAAAGCATACTAAGCTACCTTGGTGTTTATAGCATTGGAGTTTATTGACGTCTAGACAAGTAACAACTAACAGAATCTTAAAGTGGCCCAACTGTTAATGTTTCTGACATTTTATAATATTGTGTTAAAGGATTTTCACATTGCTGTTTCGTTTCTTAAAGACATTTCTCTTACTGTAGTGAATAACACCCTCTCTATATATACACATGTTTTATATTCATATATCCACACCTACATGTATGAACCTCTGGTTCTTGGTGGCTCTTGACATTTCTTAATTGCACTTTAAAAAGCAGAGAGTCAAAACCTTCTCACCCTCTTTAGAAGACTCATTTGCATGAACCTCTGTACTGTATTTGGCACAGCAGTTTTATGCTTCACAGGACACATCAGGATATGCTCAGCATGGCTCCAGCACGCTTGTCATTTAACGTCAGCAGTCTGTACAGCAACACCAATATCAATACAAGTCAGATTTCTATTGTCAAATTTGTGGCACATGAGCGATGCAAGCCTTGGTGTGCTTTTATCAACAGTCATTCAAAATATGCCAAGGAAAAAGCGTCTACAGTATGTCCCAGTTCGCTTTCTGTCCACCCTAGTGTTAGTATCCTAATAGCTTGCCCTAAATTGTATATTGAAAATGAGGGAGCGTGTACACCAAACCGTTTAAAAGCAGCTAAAATGCCCTCACGAAATTATGTACCTACAGTTACGTAATTATTTTTTTTTTAGTGATCGTTTCACGAATTTATGTTTATGTGTCATTGTCACGTATTGGTTACTCAACTGCTTTTTCCTATTTTCAAACCATTGTCGCTTCTGTTTAGGGTTAGATTTGTTGTTTGCATTATGATGCCACTTTAAGTAATGGTTTATACTATTTATTGATTTTTAAACCATTGTCGCCTGGCTTGAGGGTTAGAGTTGGGGTAAGGATGTCATTTTATGTAAATCTTACCCTAAACCGAAGTGACAATGGTAAGAAAATAGGACAAAACAGTTGAGTAACCAATACGTGACAATGACACATAAACAGAAATTTGTGATACGATCACGAAAAAACGTGGATATTAGTATCACGAAAAATTATTTAAAAAATTACGTGACTGTAGGTATGCAATTTCGTGTGACTGGGCTGGAAATGCCAGGTGGACACCAAATGTAGACAAACAAATTTTTTTTACTTAACTTACTTTTTTTAAATCTTTCATTACAGTACTCAAATCTTTCGTTACAGTACTTCTGTTTTGTTTATCTGTCGTTGTACAATGTGCTGGTTGGTTCTTGTGTTATTTGTCCCTCCCCTTCTCCATTGAGATTGGATGGCTGAGTGAAAAGGGACATTGACAAGCTGAGCGTATAACCCAAAGTTGAATATTTCTAAACTGTGGGCGCTCAAGCGCTAAATGCGGAAAAAATGTGCAAGCAAGCGCTTAGCACGGACAAAAACCGTCAGCTACTGCAATTTTTTAAAATGTGCTGTGTTTCCATTGCAAACATTTCAAAACATATGCCAGCCGCAGGAATAAAGAACTTGGTGTACATGCCCCCTAAATGCTCCTGTATAGCTCAGGGGGAAAGCCTTGTGTTAGCACCCCAAAGGGTCATGGGTTCAAACTCAGGGAACATACATACTGATAATAAAGGTAATACATTGTAAGGCACGTTAAAGGAACAGTAAGTAGTGTTTTATTAATCGAAATCAATGTCTTTATTCATAAATATGTCCTCGTTGGTGTCAAATGACCTCTGCCAGTGATCTGACTTTTCTTTGTAAGCTTAGAATTTCTTCTCTTTACTTACATTGAACGGGTAAGTCCAAGAAGGCTTCCATGTCGCTCCGCTGTATTAATAAACTATAACAGCAGAGAGAGATTAAAAGCACTAGCCCACCAACACGTTTCCACAACGCGTTTTTATTCAGAACACGTGAACCAGCTGCAACGGACAAGGAGATCAGTGATTACATAACGGCTAACGTAGTTGCAACACGCATTTGGAAAAGCGAGGCGCTAGAGAGCACTATTAATTTGAATGCAAAATACAATTTCACCACCAGATGAGGGTAAATCCTACTTATTGTCCCTTTAAGTCGCTTTGGATAAAAGCATACACCCAATGCGTGAATGTAATTGTGTCATTAACTCTTTCGCCGCCATTGACGAGATATCTCGTCAATCAAGAGAAAACGCTTCCCTGCCAATGACGAGTATTTCCGGCTTTCTGCAATACCGCTATTTTCCACCAGGTGGCGCCCTCTCACAACTTTTTAAACCGGAAGTAGTGCCCTATGGCAAGCGGCTGCATGTCCGTGTCTGTTTTAAAAATCGCTCTAAATAGGATCTCTATGAAAAGTCCGTCACAAAAATGGAATTATCTTTGCTTTTTGCTCAAAATGTGGTGTTTTTGCAGAAACCTACCCATATTCAAATGCTACTACTGAAGGTAGGATGAAACGTTTTTTTTTTTTTGTTCTGTTCTTTCATATGGTATATTGTATGTTTATATATTTAAAGAAGTACATTTTCTGGAAGGCATTAAACTTTTGTGAAAATCATGAAAAAGCTGGCGCTTGGCTGGCAACTTTTTTTAAAAACGCTGGCGGCGAAAGAGTTAAGAGAAAAGTATTTCTTGTGGATTTTCTAAGCATGCAGGTTTTTATCTGTGTAAAGTGGTTACTTTTGTTTTTATTTTAGTATTGTTTTTTATTAATATTTTAAATTAGCTTTTTTATTGTTAATTTTAGTTTAATTTTTAGTAATTTTGCTATGCATATTTGTAATTTTATTCAATTTTTTTATCCGTTTATTTTTAACTAATATTGCTTAGCTTCCGTTTTGGTTTTTGTTTCAGTTAATTACTTTTTTCAGTTTATTACTAAGAAAAATCTAATTTTTGTTTACTGTGAGTTTCTTAGCTAATATTTAGGCCTACAGTATATTTTATTAACAGACATGTTTTTAATAGTTTTTTTTAGCGATCAACCTGCTGTGTAAAATTTACAAACCCCTCCACAACAGTTTGGTGGACCCAAACATTACGTAATAATAAATTGTAAGGTTATAAATTCATAAAGAAACTTTTTAAAGAAAGTTGGTTTACTGAGATGATGCAGAGATCGAGATCTCATTGTAACATCCAACATGCAACACCTGGTGCCGCTCCTCGGACAGCATTTACTCTAAGTGGCCATCTCCCTTTTTTAAGCGCCATGGTTATAAATTTATAATAATGAAATTTTTAGAGATGAATTGGAGGTCGTATTATTGGAAATTGATGAGGCCGAGGTGTTATGATGTTTAACAATTGAGAAGAACGGGGTTTGTCTTGGCACCTGCATAAGCCCTGCAGCTCCCAGGATAATTGAACTTACCGGATGGCTGTCTTTCAAATATTGTGAAGGAATTAATTGTTTCGATTCGGACCAAAGCGCAGTACACGATCAGCGAGGGAGCCATTAATCACACTGATGCCTGTGCTGCTTTCTCAGTTTACACACACATAACCCCATCGACTCGTGTTAAAGCATATGGAAAATATACATAGTCTCATACTGTATATGAGTGTGAAATCATTGAGTCTAGTGTGTCATGTGTCTGTTAATCTGTGTGCCAAACAACACATTCAGCAATGTTTGCAGAATAATGCTAATAATGCGAATGAATATTCTGTCATCATTTACTCATTTTCATGTTGTTCTAAACCTGTATGAATTTCTTTTTTCTGATGAACACAAAAGAAGATCGTTTGAGAAATGATGGTAAACACACAGCAGATAGTAACCATTGACTTCCATAGTAGGAAAAATATTTTGGAAGTATTGTGATAAATGATGAAGAAAATATTTTGATAAATGATGGTTAGCACACAGTTGACAGTACTCATTCAATTCCGTCATATTTTTTATTCCTACTATGGAAGTCAATGGTCACTCTCTGCTGTGTGTTTAACATCATTTATCAAATCTTCTTTTGTGTTCATCAGAAAAAAGAAATTCATACAGGTTTAGAACAACATGAGGATGAGGAAATTATGACAGAATTTTCATTTTAAGGTGAACTATCCCTTTAATTGTCTTGTCTTCACTGTAACTTTTATATTTAATCCTTTAAGCTCCACTTGTTGCTGTTGGTTTTATGGTATTGCTGATGATTGGCACCATTAGATCAATAAAGATGGAAGAGATCAGGAAAATATGTAAAGAATATAAATAGAGGAAATTAACCTGTTGCAAATGCCTCAACTACAGTATTCCCTTTAGGGGGGAATAATATAATGCTACAAATCGCTTTTTACTAGGATGTGATTTTTCTTTTAATTTAAAAGAAAATGCAAAGAAAAATTGAGGTCCAGGCTCAGCTGTTAAATGTGCAGTAATCATGCATGAACAATAGATGGACTACGTGATGTCACTGAAGCTAATCGATGAAGCAAAAGTGTTATGACATCACCAGTTACTGTGGCAACGGCAGCAAGCAGCTTTTATCCGCTTGGCAGGCTGGAAGCTTGTCAGACAGGGCGTTGCTTTGTTGTTCTGCTCGCCTGCACGGAGCTAGAGCTGTAGCAGCTGTCAATGTCAGACAACCACAATGCCACCTTAGCAGACGAAAGTGCTCTATGATAACAGCACGCTCGGTGCTTTTACCACAGCGACCTTTTCAGTTGACCTTGATAAGTCAAATTCAAGGTCAAACATCAACAGGCTACATTCAAACGAGATCTTGTAAATAGCAACAGACTGAATAATAATTGAGTCTCACTGTCATGTTTTTGTTCCGTTCGTTTGTGTGTTTGCCGTTCTCAGTGTGTTTTTGTGTGTTTTAGGACAGTGCTCATGTGGCCAGTGCACCTGTCATCCACCAGGAGATAAACGTGTACATGGCAAGAACTGTGAGTGTGATGACCGGCAGTGTGAGGACATGAACAGAGAGGTTTGTGGAGGTAACAGACACACACACACTCAAATTAATATTAATATAATATATTATTCACACTCGACATCGGTAGCTGACTTTGGTCTTTGAGCATCATATAAGGAACAAAGGTGAAAGGGAAGTGCATGAAAAGGGACTGTAAACTTTTTTAGTCTATTTAGATTTATGAATTCGATTATATTTGGAGACTGTAGGGCTTATATAACAGTGGCAATTTAAATCTGAATTGATGATTAATTATATTTCATAATTATGTAAATAATTTATGCAAATTTCGAGTCAAGTCAGTCGCACATAACCAGTCCCAGAAAGCTAAACAAAAAGTTTGCCAGAATTGGCAGTACTTGCGCCTTTATTTACACATAATTTACGTTTAAAGCCACGGTCACACTAAACTTTCAGTATGCAACATTTTTACTGACCCGCAATGCGCATACAAATTTGCAGGTGAAAGTTCACCAAGCTTGAACTTTTTAATTCTGCAAAACGCAAAAATTCCTGCACAAGCTTGCGTTTTCGGCCATACGCAGTCACATATGTATGAGTGGAAGTTAAAGGACAAGTTCAGTATTTTACACGTAAAGCCCTGTTTTCAGATTTTTTATGATGAAATAGAACGGTTTGGACTGAAATTTGGACATATGATGCTGGCCCGAGAATTTTTGTGTGTTTGTTGTATCAGCTCCCATCTCTACAATGGGTGCATAGGTGCACTGGAACAATCCTTTTAAAATGCATTAAACTTTCGTTTACAAAGACGTGAAACTCACCGAGTGGTCAGGGGTGTTCACTGATATGCCCAAACAAAAATTGAGTGAGCATATCAGTGAACACCCCCCCTGACCACTCGGTGAGTTTTACGTCTTTGTAAACAAAAGTTTAATGCATTTTAGGAAGGATTGCTCCAGTGCACATATGCAGCCACTGCAGAGGGAGGTGATAGAACAAACACCAGAAAACTCTCGGGCCAGCATCATATGTCCAAATTTCAGTATAAACCGTTCTATTTCATCATAAACAATCTGAAAACAGGGCTTTAAATGTAAAATACTGAACTTGTCCTTTAATGGAACGAAAAAGCTGCAGGTTCATGAGGACTCATAACGTAATAAATCTTGTAAAATATGCACAATAATGGAGTCGTTCAGGGCTACTTCTGCTAGATTATTTCCAAAACATAAAAAGAAAAATACAGGTCTCACCACCTGGTGTAAATCACTTTAATTGTATCTCATTTCTACACTAGAGATGTCAAACATTGTTATTTCTTCTTTGGTACAATAGCTTGCCATGAAAAACAAACCATTGCACAAACTCACTGTAGAGGATGATGTTTTTTTCTCTATGGTGATGCATAATAGCCTGTGGGTTTAAGCATTAACCCACGCAGACTCCACTGTGTACTGTACAATACATCATGCAATCGACCGACAGCTATTTGGCCTATATTTTTATTTATCATTGTGGAAAGTAACATTTACACCAGATGACTTGGGTGACATTAATGTTAAACAGCAGGGAATCAATCATGCTATAAATGTGGCTCTGTCAAAAGAGTGCAAGGAGGCAATGAATAGAGAATCAACATCACGAAACAACATGTAATACCTGAATCCATTGTCTGTCCACAGGTCTAAAAAGACTTTACACAAGTATCTGCATATCTAAGTTACATTTTACATTATTTTTTTTACATTATATAACAAAATATTACAAAATGGCATAATGGACACAATATGATAGACTGGTCTCGCCGTTAATACGTAGTATTGATATGTAACTTTCAAAAACACAAAATTTACTTTTAAAGGGGACATATTATGAAAATCTGACTTTTTCCATGTTTAAGTGCTATAATTGTGTCCCCAGTGCTTCTATCAACCTAGAAAATGTTAAAAAGATCAACCCAATAACTTAGTTTTGGTAAACCATTTTCTGCAAGCATGTGAAAAAATAGGTCATTGTAATTTGGCCCTTATTGTGATGTCAGAATAAGGTAATACCGCCCCCTTTATCTGCACTATCCAACCACAGCACAACCATTTAGTATGGAGAGAAAGAGAGAGAGAAAATATTTCACAGCACAATTGAGTTTCAATTGCAACAAACCACCATCATTGTGATCAGTGGTTGCACTTCATCCGCTCATTTGCATTTTAAATGACACACCCAAAACGACACACTTTTGCTCAGACCTATTTTAGACTTAGTTTACATCTTAAAAAAAATCTCATAATATGTCCCCTTTAAGTATGTTTTAAATAGATGCTGAACCATACGCAACATGATCTCAAAAAGTTCCGTGGGATAGTCACAGAATTTTGTGCTCATTTTTCCGTGGCATTCTCACGGATCTCCGCATTTTTCCGTGGCCTTGCTACGGACTGTCGTTTTCCGTAACATTCTCACGGATTGGTTACTCAACTGCTTTTTCCTATTTTCAAACCATTTTGCTTCGGTTTAGGGTTAGATTTGGTGTTTGCATTAGTATGTCACTTTAAGTATTGGTTTATACTATTTTTTCTGATTTATTCTTTTATATTTTCTAAACTTTAAACAATTTTTGCCTGGCGTTGGGGTTAGAGTTGGGTTTGGGTAGGGATGTCATTTCATGTAAATCTAACCCTAAACCGAAGCGAAAATGGTAAGAAAATAGGACAAAACAGTTGAGTAACCAATCTGTGAGAATGCCACGGAAAATTTCAAAAGTATGTCAGAAATCTGTTACGTACATGTAGCATGTAAGACCCAATGAGTGTTTGATATAAAGCAATGTGTCATAAAGCTTCTTGAGGCACAATATTTGATATCAAATTCATAACAAACTCGAGATTTGAAGTTTTCAGTCGCTGTTGAGAACTGGGATCAAGATTACTGGATAAAGGGTTGAATTTGGATTTGTTCCTCGCAATCATATGAATTTTAAAGATGTGGATTACAGCGAATGATTAAAAGTAACATCTTTTGTGAATTTGTGTTGTGTTTTGGTGTAAATATTGTTGCACGGCTGCATAAAAGAAAATACCTTTTATGTGTGATGGCAAACAAACTAAATATTACAAAATGGTTAAATGACTACAGAAATGTTATTCATTTTAAGGTTTTAAAGTGAGTGTAGTCTTGCTTAATATTATGTAATTCTCTGAAAGTCATGAACATTTCATTAGGTAAATGAGTCAATTTAAATAAGTCAGAAAATACGACTGAAAACATGTCATTAATATGAGTAAGAAATGTTTACTAATGCCCGCGATTTTAATATTTACAAATAGGAATACGTACAAATCTGTAGCCTACATCTCTAAAGCTGTTAACGTATTGGTTCTGTCACGTTGATATTATACGTTTCTCTGTGTGGTACAACAACACTTTACGTAAAATTAAACACATATTCTCATGAGGTCACGTTGTATAGACATTTTATATAGTACATTTATTTGAAGCAATATGTGGTAACACTTTACTTGAAGGGGTGTTCATAAGACTGACATGACACCTTCATTATCATGACGTGACACTTGTCATGAACATGAAGGAGATTTTATGCACATAAAACTGTCACTAAGTGTCGTTTGTTCAATTGTGTTATTTTTAATGCAAAGATGACATTGTTTAAAATGTCTTTGTTATGACAACATAAACCAGTACATCATAACTTGTCATAAATCTGTCATAAACATGACATAGCAGAATAATTATCAAACTTAAGAAACTAGCTTTAAGGATTAACGTTACATTAATCTGTCATTTAAGTGTCATTAAGTGTTGATACTATGTCAAATAATTTTATATACCTTAACAAAATGCAACAAACACGTCAAAAGATTATACTTAACTTTATGTATGTGCACAATACATTAAAAAACTGACAACTAACAGAACTTGTTCTTCCTCACACAGAGGGTTTTGAAATTTTCTGACATAGAAGAAAAAAATAACAAAATATGAAATTAATTAATTTAATGTAATTAACTGTTTTCCAAAGATATTTACCCACCGCTGCATGGCTTAACCCATTATTGTAATGTTTTCATTTAATTTTAGGTGATTTGGTCCCCAAATGCAATGAAATATAATTTTGTCAATTTTAATTATTATTATTATAGATTTTATTTGTTAAACACATGAAGGAAAGTTAAAAAAACATTATGAACTGAAGAATATTCATGATGTTGTTATAAAACTATATGACGGAGTATTAACACTTAATGACATTTTATTGACAAATATTTGTACCACTGTAGTTGAGGTCAAGAAAAATATTCACAACGCTGTTATGTAAGGGATAATGTAGAGGCAGCCGGTAGTTATTGGGAAATAAGCCCCGACAGTGTGATCAGGTATCACACTGAAGGGGCTTATTTCCCAATAACTACCGGCTGCCTCTACATTATCCCGCTTATTACACGGCTACTTGCCACATAAGAAAAAAAACTGGACATGAATATGAATTTGAAACATTTTATTGGCATATTTGTTTTAAATTAACATTTTTATCCTTCCGCGAAACTTTGCACAGATGCATAAAATGATCGTAATACCTTGTTAAGATCCTCTGCTTCATACTTGTCTGTCTCCATTTTTTTCTGTTTTAGCCAGTCTTTGAGAAGTTTTAATGCCCATTCTGTTTTTTTTTGTGTTGGCTTCGTAGCTGTCATGCTCTATTTTGTCAAGTTCAGTCTCAGTAAGTCTTGTCGTTGTTCGTTCTTTTATCCACTGTTTAAATGTTTTGTTTTTTCCGTACATGTTAAAATTAATGTCAAAATGTTCCATTCTTAATTGTGGTTGTCCAGTGTTTGTCACAAGATGGCGCCAAACAGTAATCTTTGTTGGCGCGGAGGGATTTAAAACATACAAGTAGTCCGGCTATGCGTTATTACTTTGGAGCGGTTATTATTTGAAAAGAACGAACCTGCAAATGTCTCAACTGACCAATCAGAATCAAGCATTCCAGAGAGCCGTGTAATAAAAAACTATATGACAGAGTATTAACACATAATGACATTTTAATGACAAATTAATTTGTATCACTGGGAAAAAATGTTCAGTTATGTTGTCTTGGTAATGTCTAGTTCTCATGACAAGTTATGATGTATTGGTTAATGTCAATTTGTCATAACAAAGACATCTTTGCATTAAAAATTACATTATTAAACAAATGACACTTAATGACAGTTGTCATAAATGTGCATAAAATCTCCTTCATGTTCATAATGAAGGTGTCATGTCAGTCTTAACACCCTTTCAAGTGAAGTGTCACCACTACGTAAATATTTGTAAATATAAGTGCTTTAAAATTAATTTTAGTGTGATGATAGTTGCATATAACTATTTCAGTCATGTCATATTTCAATATCTGACAGCGACATTCCTCCTTTTTCGGTGGCAATACAATTTTAATGCTGGTGAATTCTAAATACTTATTGTACGGTTGTCACTAATCGACCAGACGCTGTGGTTCGGCCCACAGCCTTGTGTGGAGCAGCCTTAGGAGATGTTAAAATATGCATAGAGCTCCTCTGCTGTCACTGTCAGAGCCACAGTCAGACAAATCTAACAGAGCATGCTAACACAAAAGAAACACACTTTCCCTCCAGCTCTTAACCCATGCATCCTCCTCTAGACCAAATAAAGCAGCTACATGTCTCAGCTAATTGAACAGATAGATAAGAATGACACTGGACTGAATTGTTACAATGAAGAGCAGCTTCAGATCTGCCTGTCTTGTGATCTTTAGCTCACGGAGTGAGAAGACACACCAGCTGTATTACTACAGTATGAAAGTTTCGTAGAGAAATGCAGAATCATCAGTATTTCAGATTAGATTTAAAGAGCTTTATGAGGCCCACACCTGAGAGTTTCAGACTTGGCTGCATTCATTGGAAAATATCCTTTGGAATATACTGGATGTGTGCGAGAAGCACTGTGAATCCGAACATGCCCTCACTCGAATTACATTTACGGCTGGGATAATGGGGAATCGCAGGTGTGCTTTAATTGAAAGGACTGGGGTGCCACTCACCAAAGCAATTAAATGCTCTCGTAGGCTGGCTGATTGAAGCAGTCAAGCATGCAGCGCTACCCAGAGCGCATCAAACTTTCAGCCTGTATATCTACACCCACAAAATAAACGACACACGGACCGAGGGAGCAAAATGAAATGTCTGTCTTTTGGCAAGTAATATAAAATCTGCAGTACAAAGTCTGTTAAGTGCTTTGTTTCTCTCAGACATGTGTTTGACATTTTCTCATTCTGTGCATTAAAGTTGCCTTTTTTTCATTTTGAGGCACATGGTTTCATTTGGTATAAATATCTAAAACATATTTCTTCCAGTATAGTTCATGGATGGGAATCCCTGGGTTTTTTGATCATGACAACCAAGGAATTCTATAGAGGAAGTAAGCCTGGATGAAATTGTTATTGCTTGCAGCTTAGGAGATTTAATGGAGCTCTCAGTTGTGTTACACTTATGTATCAGTTTAGTTTGAGATGTTCCTTATAAAATTGAAACGAATGGGGTGAAAAACATAGTTTCAAACATATTTTTAATTTTTTTTTAAATATACAAAAATGGCCAAAATATATTTGTAGAAATATATTTTGGAATGTATTTATGGAAATATATTCTCGACCAATATATCTTTTGGACATTATTTAAGTATATTTAAATAAAAAACATTTAAATAAAAACTTTGTTATCTATGACATCTGCAAACCTAATACTTTTGAACAAAATGTGTAATAATAAAACATCCTCCAGCAGGGAACACAACATTTCAAAAAAACAAAATTGCAACATTGCAGTAGAAAAAGCATTATGTAACATTGACTATGTTTACTTGTACACCAATAATAAAAAAGTCTTCATGGAAACATGATGCTTAATTTTCTAATGATTTTTGGCAAAACAAAAATGTTTTTGACGCATACAATGTATTGTTGGCTATTGCAACAGATATACATGTGCCACTTATGCAACATGATCTCACAGAAAGTCATGTTATAGTCACAAACAATTTGATTAATTTATTTGTGTCCACGGCATGAAATTCGACTATTTTTCGTGCCTTGAGCATGAATGTCTTTGTCGTGTTACTGACACGAATTTCAATAAATAGTTTTTTTGTGTTCGTGGCAGGACTTTCTTTTTTGTGTCATTTTATGTATTGTTTTCTCAATTTTTTCTTATTTTTAAATCGTTGTCGCTTGGGGTTGGGCTTAGATTTAGGGTTTGGGTTAGGATGTACTTTTATGTATTTTTTCGCTTTGGTTTTTTTTTTCGCTTTTAAAACTATTCTCACATGGAGTTGGGGTTAGAGTTGGGGTGTCTAAAAATCGAACAGAAAGTGATTCTAACCCAAGGAACAATGGTAAGAAAATAGGAAAAACAATACATAAAATGAAACAAAAAAGAAAGTCATGCAACGGGCACAAAAAACTATTTACAGAAATTTGTGCAAGTGACACGAATAAATTAGTAATTTTTTTGTGACTATAACACGACTTTCCTTAAGATCAGTCTGTACTTATGACTAATTTTGTGGTCCAGGGTCACATTAAGGTTCAAATTAAATATTTTTTCAAATTCAAAAACATTTTTTCTATACTTTCTAAATGTTTTTAGCATATATTTAAAACAATTTGGCCATAAAAATGTATTTTTTTGCTATATGGTGAGACAAGAAAAAGGAGCTGTACACTTAATATACTGTGTTATAGGTAAAATAATATGGATTTGGATCAATTTGGTGAGAAATGTTGACGATTTTGTAATGATATCCTTTGTTTGCAGACTCTATCTTGGAAAAGTAACTGAAAAAGATCTCATCTGTGATTTGTCTTATCAGAGGGTCTGTTTTTGTAGCTAACTGTGAATTACAGTGAGTCACCAATTGCTGTCTAAGAGATGAAGCGAAAAATACACTTCAGCTTCAGTACATTTAGTTTCCTCGCAGCCCACCTGACATAACGCCCATACACAGATCTCCAAGTGCTGCTCTTGTAAACACCCTTGAGTGCCAAATAACCTTGTTCATAAGTGACGGGGACATTTAATAACAACAACTTCTTTTAAACTAGAAAAATTCTCCGCTAAAATATGTCGACGCAGACACGAACGCATTGCAATTTCGCCAAATGTCTGTGCCAATAAACTAGATGGTATTCAAGCCTCAGTCTGTGCATGCACAATCCTGCAGATATCTCAACCATAACTGCACTACTCTGAGCATCATTTAACACATCGTCCTTTGCTTAAAATCCATTCCATAGATTTTTCCCTAAAATTACTATAGAAAATGCAACAAAGCCTGCAATTTCCATCTGGGCCTGGTTATGAGTCAGGTAAACGTGTTGACAGTTTAACTAACTTATCCTAAAAAATGATCTTCTGTTGCTCGACCATGACAGCTCCTGAGCTACAAAGAATATCGACCATAAATGAAGACGGTTTACACTGTAGAAAAATCTTCCTATTAAAATCTCTGACTTTTCATTACAGATTATGGTATCTTATATCTAAAATCTATACGCCCAGGCATTGTTTCAACATGAAGCGACAATCTAATACACCTAACAGATGCTTTTATATTATATTTTAAGTGACTTTGAACTGCATTGTCCAAAAAATGGTCTTTGGGGCGGTATCCTTTTAAAAAGTACATATTAAAGAGTTCATACAGTATTAGTATCTCAGAGGTACATATGGGTACTTAAGTGTGCATCAGTAATTTTTTTTACATAATGTGTACCTTAATATTACATATTAGGACCTTTTTAGAGGGTACTGCCCCAGTGACGGCTTGGGACCATTTTTAACCAATTTTTTCTGACAGTGTATACGGTTTATGTCCGTACCCAGTTAGCTTGATATAAAAGCTTTAAAGGGACATTTCACTTTTTTTGAAAATATGCTCATTTTCCAGCTCCCCTAGAGTGAAACATTTAATTCTTACCGTTTTGGAATCCATTCAGCTGATCTCCAGGTCTGGTGCTAGCACTTTTAGCATAGCTTAGCACAATCCATTGAATCTGATTAGACCATTAGCATCACGCTAAAAATTAACCAAAGAGTTTCAATATTTTTCCTATTTAAAACTTGACTCTTCTGTAGTTACATCATGTATTAAGACCAACAGAAAATTAAAAGGAAAATATCGAAACTCTTTGGTTAATTTTTAGCGCGATGCTAATGGTCTAATCAGATTCAATGGATTGTGCTAAGCTATGCTAAAAGTGCTAGCGCCAGACCTGGAGATGGATTCCAAAACGGTAAGAATCAAATGTTTAACTCTAGGGGAGCTGAAAAATAAGCCCATTTTCAAAAAAAGTGGAATGTCCCTTTAAAGTTTTCTATTCACCTTATGGAAACCCATCACGATTCAGTAAGCCAGAGGACAGGTTACCCCTCGTGGCCTATAAGTGATAAGAGCTGTATACCTCAATACCATTAGTCAGTCTAAAAGTGAATCCCTGTCTGTTTGAACCAATTATATTTGCCTGGATCAATCAGACCGTTGCTTTGTTGTGGCAGTTACAAATGGTGGTTTCCTTTGGTAAGAAGAAGCGGTATGGAGAAAGTGATGGTGTGCGTATGTGTGTGCTGTGTGTCTCCCTCAGGCCATGGCTTCTGCTCGTGTGGCCGCTGTATCTGTAGTGATGGATGGTTCGGAAAGCACTGCCAGTTCCCCCGCAGCTGTGATATGACGGACGAGCAGAGCAAGAGCCAGTGCGAGACGACCGACGGCGTTCTATGCTCCGGAAAAGGTAGGGCGGACGATGCTTTGAGTGGCACCTTGAGACGCAACATTTGTCAGTCGTCTTTATAAAATGAAAGCACGGTCCCTCATTTGTACGGTGGGAAAGATATAGATCAAACAGAGCTATTCAATCGATTTCTCACATATGCTGATCTAATCGTGGATAGTAAATGAGAGCTGAAACAACACTTTCTACTAATAAATTCAGGGTTTTAGAGGGTTTCTGACAACTTTTGTGACAAGGAGAGATAGTACGGGGCTTAGCGGTGATGTAGAATTGAAGTGTGTAGTTTGTAGGCAGAAATGTACAGTAGGTTGTTTAATATCTACGCACATATTATATTCATTACATTTTCATATCTTATCTTACTACAGAGTTCTAGACTGTTGAATAGAGAATGTTCACTTTACCCATCGGCGGGTAAGTTGTCACACTAGATTATCTAAAAAGAAGATTGTGATTATTCATTTTAATTAATTTAATTAACTTTAAACTTGAAATATTAACTAGGGCTTTTTACACTCAATTAACCATGGGTTATCTTTGTTCTAAACCCTGCTTTAACCCTAGGTTAAGGATTGTTTCACACACTTGTAATTCAGAAGCGGGTTATCCCTGAAATTAACCCAGGGTTATGAAACCCTGCTAGCCCTGCTTTTGCGGGGTTAACCTTGCATTTTGGTGCCAAATTCCGTTAACCCGGGTTTAGAATAATTATTTCCAGTTTGAAAAGCATGTGACGACTTGCCCCAGAGTCACTGAAACAACTTGCCCCAAACTGTCATGTGTGCTAA
This sequence comes from Misgurnus anguillicaudatus, assembly GCF_027580225.2. Lineage (NCBI taxonomy): Eukaryota > Metazoa > Chordata > Actinopteri > Cypriniformes > Cobitidae > Misgurnus > Misgurnus anguillicaudatus. Next base: position 26,107,343 of record NC_073353.2, read on the forward strand.
TGTTGGCTGAATCTCAGGGTTAGCTCAGCATAGAATTTCAGCTAAAGTATCAAAAGACACGTTATCTCCTCTATTTTGTGCAAAATAATATTTTTTTAACATTCATAGCCAATAAAGCTGTATTGCATAAAAAGTAAAGTGCACATTTTTACTTTTTTAAAAACCAAAAAATTATTCGAAAATCCGATCTTGACCACATGTGAACACAAAGTTGGCTATAGAAGTCGTCGTCACATAAAGTGGCTATTTGATGAGATAGAGCCTCTATTGTTGAAGTTATGAACAGTGTGACAACTTACCCCGCTCTCCCCTATAAATAGCACGCAGTTGAAAAGTCGTGCAATACATACGCCAAATTTCTATTTTGCATGCACATGATATGCCAGTCCTTCCTGTTCACTTATATGGCGCATCTTTTCGTGATGTTTTACTTATTGGTTTCTTTTTTTTACCATAGTCGCTTGGGTTTGGGGTTAGAGCAAGTTTTTGTTGACATCCTAACCCAAACCCCAATTCTAACCCCAACTCCAAGTGACCATGGTTTAACAAATGGACAAAATATATAGACCCCTTCAAGGTTTGTAAACATTGAATGATGATCGGGTGCGCGCGCAGCATGGGGTCAAACTGTTCATACCATTTAGGCTTTCTAGTTTAATCTAACAGGGCTGAAAAATTATGACTTACCTCAAATGAAGTGAGCACTACAAACACAAGCCTCTTTGATCTTTGCATTGTTCCAGTCTGCACGTTAATTGCTTGCAGCCGCAGATGTTGTATTTTTTTGTTTTTGAGATTCTGCATGAATCGCAAAAATTTAACGGAAGACCTGGTGCGCTTTTCACGGCCCACGACGCAAGTAGGCATTTTTGACGATACCGAATAATACACGACTCAATCTGCTGTAATGGCTTTTCTGACCCCGACATGCGCAGTGGGAACCGCCTGTGACGTGAACTGTGAAGGGGTCTATAGAAACCTTTATATTAAATGACATCCAAAAGCAAATTCCAAATCCAACCTCAAACCCAAGCGACAATGGTTTAAAAAACAGAAAAGAATGAGAAACCAATACATAAAACAACATGAAAAATGCACCGTATAAGTGAACAGGAAGTACTGGCATATCATATGCACGCAAAATTGAAATTTGGCATATGTATTGCACGACTTTTCAACTGCTTGCTATTTATAAGCATTTCATGATAACTTGGTCTAGGTTAACTACAGACCTGATACAGTCCGGCTATGAGTAACCCACTTCTAGCCACAATAACTTACAAAAATGACTTGTTAGATGTATGATATTTCATCTTATTACAAAGCTCCTTGGAATGCTTGATTCTGATTGGCCAGTCGCAACATTTGCAGGTCTGTTATTCGTAGATAACATCCATTCAAAACTAATAACACACTGTAACCCGGATGTTGCAAATCATTTTGAGAGGTACAGTATTATATTACATAAAAATGTTATATATGTGTCTTTTAATAACATTTATAACATTATATTTATAAATGATTAAAGCAAATATTTGACATTTGAACGTTTTGTCTTATCTAAAAACTGAAAGTAAATGGGTTTTCCTTCCATTTAAGTCAACAGTGATTGCAAGGTTTGGTTTTATTTATTTATTTTATATCATTTATTTTTGGGCTATAATTAGACATCTATTAAATTTACACAACAGACCAATTTTTGCTTTGTTTCAGCCTAGATGTCTTTTAAACACAAACACAAAAATGCTTGTAGCAATACTGCACTGACTTTTGTTTTAATGTATTGTTTTATTTTATGTACCTTGATTTGTCCTTTATTGTATATTCTTTTATATTGCTATTGTCTCTGAATTTGTCATTTCTTATGGCCATCTACCCTGTCATTTTTTAGAGTAATGGAAAAAGTAAGAATTTCATCTAGTACATATATAATAACAAAAAACTTGAACTCTCTCAGACCCAAACATCTGCTCTTGAAAACCACTCAGAAAGTCAAATGTGAGGTTTTGCATTGTAACAAGAGACTTGAGCAAGAAATAACATGTTCTGTTTTTTGTATGTGACCTGTTAGTTTCTTGGAAATTGCTCAAGCTTATTTACATGTGAAGTCGCACAATAATACGCTTGCACTTAGAGTTAGTTGGAGCAGATGACAGAACGCTGTTTGTTTACTGTTGTCTGGCTGGTGAAAATAAGAAATTCCTCTTGCTCTTGTTTCACATAATTTCTTCAAATTAATTCTTGGAAAACAGCAGGAGAGTTGTTTTGCTTGTCACAACAACGTCGACATTATAAAGACTGAAAAACTGTAATAATTAAATTGATTTTTGCACTAAAAGAATTCATGGGTAGGTGCGGTGTTGGCTGCTGGTTGTAATATGTATGAGCACATTACCTCCCCGTCGTTGAAGTGACTGCTGAATGGAAAAGATGTTCTATCTGATGAGTTCCTGTCAGGTTGATTGATGAGTCTGTCGATAGACTGCATGGGATCAAATGTTTTTTTACCCAACTCTAACTTTTGTATCATGTTTGTTGAGCTTAGTGCTAAACAAAGATCCAGTCGCACCAATGCCTCCATGTCTCGCAGTACTGAACTTTCCCCTCAACAGTATACAGTATATAAACTGCATCTCCTATGTAACGTAAGAACCACTGCTTGTTGTTTTGAGCAAAGACCTCATCAAATCTGTACAGCTAATAATAATAATTGCAATTTCTGAAATTCACAAAATTTCGTTATATAGTCCCTTAATTTTTTTATTCTTTTTTCGTGATATTATCACGAATTTCCGCGTTTTTCTCGTGATTGTATAACGAACCCAACTCTAACCATAACGCCAGACGACATATAAAAAAATAAATCTGAAAAAATAGTATAAACCAATATATAAAGTGACATTCTAATGCAAGCACCAAATCTAACCCTAAACCAAAGCGACGATGGTTTAAAAATAGGAAAAAGCTGTTTAGTAACCGTGATAATCACACGAAGGCAGAAATTAGTTATACGATCACGAAAAAAAACTCAGAGATTCGTGGTAGTATCACGGAAGAGGACTCGAAGAATTACCTGACTATATCACGAAACCTCGTGACACTGGGTAGCTATTTTGATGCACCAATTCAAAATTTGTGCATACCGATATTCGATTACTCAACATCAAAAGATACTGAAAGTTTGGCGTTTAACACCTTGCTTCAAATTATTGCCTAGATATAATCTGCCTTAATCGTCCAATGTCTAATAATGATAAAACAAAATGCTTTTATGTGTCGAGACCGATTATAGGTCGAAATATTGGTGCATCCTTATTTTAAACCATTAAAAAGCTAGAGGAGCGTGCTTATTGACAAATCCAGATGATTTCAAAAACCCAAAATTTCAGTTAAAGGGGACACATCATGAAAATCTGACTTTTTCTATTTTTAAGTGCTATAATTGGATACCTACTGCTTCTATCAACCTAAAAAATGTGAAAAAGATCAACCCAGTAGCTTAAAAATAGCTCATTGAAATTTGGCTCCCCTTGTGATGTCAGAAAGGGATAATACCGCCCCTTAATCTGCACTATCCAACCACGTCATTGCCATTTCATGCAGAGATTAGCTCGTTTGCATTTTAAAGGACACACCCAAAACAACATTTTGCTCACACCTACAAAGTGTCAATTTTAACTTATATTATGCTATAGTAAATTATATGGTATTTTGAGCTAAAACTTCACATATGTACCCTGGGGACACTAAAAATTTATTTTACCTCTTAAAAAGTCTTGTGAAATGTCCCTTGTAATGGGCCTGGCTGATACAACAGTTGCTCCTTGTCCAAACAACAACACATATGTGACCCAGGACCAGAAAACGCTTTATTTGAAATTGAGATCCATACATCATCTGAAAAACCTTGAGTGAATACGCTTACCATGTATGGTCTGTTAGGATAAGACGATATCTGGGCGAGATACAATCTGAGGGTGCAAAAAAATCAAAACATTGAGAAAATCGCCTTTAAAGTTGTCCAAATGAAGTTTTTAGCCACACAATGATTTTTTTATATAGATTTATTTATGGTATCTTCATCTTTACTTAATATCCTAATGATTGTTGGCATGAAAAATAGATCATTTTGACCCATATACAATGTATAGCTATTGCTATAAATATACCCATGCTACTTATGACTGATTTTGTGGTCCAGGGTCAGATATGCTGTTACACACAAACGCACACGCAATTTCCCATTTTTAAAAACTAATGAGGAACCGCAGTATCAGCAAGTGTTCAGACAAAAAAGGAAAACTAATAGACCTCCAATTATTGCCTGTCTAAAGTCTAATTTGTTTCTGCAGGCTCCTGTCACTGTGGCCGTTGTATCTGCTCGCCGCAGGAGTGGTACGTTTCTGGAGAATTCTGTGAATGCGACGACAGGGAGTGCGACAAACACGACGGGCTGGTTTGCACAGGTATGTATTCAAATGCAGCAGCGCTCCTCCAAACACCCACTCACCCTCTTTTTGTGGAGGATATCTGATGTGGCTGCCGTTTGATTTGACATTCGCGCTGAGCCATCCAATCAGAGAATCCTTGTTGTCTTGTTCTCCGTCTCTGCGAAATCCCAGAGAGCTGAGGTTTTTTTTAAACCCTGTGGAATGGCTTTAACAGTGCTAATGAAAAGCATCATAAATATTTATTACGATGATAGCTCAAGGGCTTGAAGATATTTGGACAGATGTTCAGAACTTGTTTACTTATTGGCTTAATGACTTTGTTATCAATGGCAAAGTCATTCATCGGTTGAACGGTTCTCAACGCAGAGTCTCAAAGTTCATTACAAAACAAGAAGAAAAACACAACTGACAAAAGGAATGCATAAACGTTTCTGTTAAATGTCACCGATTAGCATATTAACGATTAGGGCATATGTCATCATTTCCATATTCATTGGGATTAATAAAACTATTTTCTCATGTTGCTAAGGGAAAGCCTTCCTTTCTAGAGATGAAATGCAAATGCAAACAATCAGACAATTCTTTCTCTTACCTTGGGTGACAGTGATGTGCTTTATAATTATAATCAAGCAAAAATGTAGCTATCAGTTTCTACATAATAATTTAGCATTTTCATGCCTTTATCAGTAACATGTTCTCTTTACACCCTCAACTAATGAATGATATGAAAAATGTAATGTGTGGGGCTTAATTTATTAGCCTGTGGGTGACAATTGCAGCTGTTTGAACATCTTAATGTTAACATGAGTGCCCACGTCAGGTGATTTACTAATAGCAGCCGATTTCATTGACATGTATGTAGCTCATGTATATAGTCAAGTAAATGTTACAGATGTTTAGATCATGAAATTTCTTCTGTATAAAGTGGTTTATGTAAATGGCTGTGATGTGCAAATGTGATTCGATTCGGTGTATATATGCTGCGTAATCTATTCATTGGCAAAGACCAAATAACAATAAGATGAAAAATCACATGCATGTATTAGATTTCACATGGGCTAAATACAGTATAAGGGTCATTCTACAAAAAAGGTGGAAATGCTTGTCCCTTGCTTTTGCAGACCCCTTAATCATTTAATTTGACCCAATAATCCCATAATGATATATATTTAATAAATATAGACCGTCCTTAAAATGATGAGAGAGTTTATTTATTTAATTTTCTTTTTTTTTTTTTTTTTAAATGTCTGGTCCTGAAAATTGCCCTGTCCCTTTGATCATACTTGGAAGTTGTACTGTGTACTTATTATTCAAAACCATGTTTTTTATAAAACAAATCAAATTTACATATATCTTTAACCCTGTATGAATTTACTACAACACTGAAATGGTAAAAATACACTATTAATATGAATAATATCAAATAAATATTTGTCCCCCGAATTTATGTCATTGGTGTTACCCTACCCAAAGCACTTTTATTTTGAAACAATGCATCAGCTCTTTGAAGTTTTTCATGGGGCAAGAGGTCAGTGAAAGAAGTGCGGTGGAGGAAGGCAAAAGGTTTGTGAGATGTCTTACCTTATTTGTCTAAAATATCATGATATATCTAAGAATTTCGAGATAAGATTTTTTGGATGTCATTAGTGTTACTCTTTTTTATAGCTGGGAATGTTAAGATATTTACATAAAAATACATTATACTGAATAAGTATGTGATTGTTACATCTCTGATGAACATGGTTAATGGCAGCCATTTTGTTAAAATATTAGTTTTTCTGTAAATTGTCATTGGTGTTACCATCATTGGTGTTACCGTCATTAGTGTTACTTTTCTAATGAGTACTTCCTAAGCACTATTCCTTTAACTGACCAACATAAAAGCATAAAAACCAAAAAAGAGGGAAAATTTTATGAAAGTTTTTAAGTTTTATCATATTCATTATCTATTATTATATTCTAATTTTGTCATCAATGTTACATTTTGCCATTGGTGTTAAACCAAGTTTTGGTGTTATGAATGTATTTTCTTGAACTTTCTAGTAATATTTTGTTGTTGATATGGGATGTAAAACATTGTTGATATTTCAATCTTTGCATCAAAGCCTTTTTGGTTGAATATTTTAGTTTTTGTGGGTTTTAAAGAAAAAAGTCAAACTGAGAATCAAATAATTTCATACAATGCTGGGTAAAAATGAAGAATTTATTTAAACAAATATTAATAATCAATTATTTTTCTTGTTGTTATCATTCCTGTACTCAACCTTTAAACACAAGCTGTAATTAGAAAAAATATTTAATATCAACATAAATGTTGTTTAAATCACAGGTAACACCAATGACAAATAAATGACTCATGGATTCTTTATTAAAATGTATAAAAAGTTAAAAATAGATTAAGCTCCCCATTTTGCAGATTCATAGATTTGACAAGTTAATTAATGCTATTAAAGAAGTTTTGGGTATATTAAAGGAAGTTCATTTAAGCAAATTTCCATCACCCGAATTCCACCTTTTCTGTAGAATGACCCATATGAAATCCCAAAGAAAGCCAGACAGACTTGCATTTGAACTTGGTCTGCCTCTGTACCTTCCGCCAAAGGGGGTGTGAAAAGAGAAAGCATGTTGAGACTCGGGGAGCGATGAACATGGTGTCTCAGTTCTGTCTTTCCTGTCGTCTCCTATTGCAGGGAACGGCGTGTGCAACTGTGGAAATTGTGAGTGCTGGGACGGCTGGACAGGAAACGCCTGTGAAATTTGGGTAGGAGAGGAGTATTAAACCCGTTGGACATTTAAAGACTGGTTGTGTTTTTAATCCATGCAAAAGGAGGGAGAATTTATTCTGAGGAGATTTGGGTTTCATCACAAATGCTTTAAATTACAAATGTGTGGTTTCTTCAGCACTAGATGAACAAAACAGCTGCAGGGTTTGGTTTTGTTTTAAGGCAGATGACTTCTATAATCCTCTATAGATTTCTATGCAACTATATAAATATACAGAGGCGGAAAAAATTAAGAGACCACTCCTTTGGACCATGTTTTCCCCATTTCAATTTTCAGTGAATAAATGCAAATAAAAACACATACAGCAGGTGAAATAAGTATTGAACACATCACCATTTTTCTCAGTAAATATATTTTTAAAGGACAAGTTCGGTGTTTTGCACTTGGAGCCCTGTTTTCGGATTGTTTGTGATGAAGTGGAACGGTTTTGACTGAAGTTTCAACATGTGCGGCTGCCCCGAGAATTTTCGGGTGTTTGTGTTTCGGCTCCTACCTTTACAGTGGCTGCGTGGGTGCACTGGAGCAGTCCTTCCTGGAATGCATTGAACTTTCGTTTGCAGAGACGTGAAACTCACCGAGTGGTCGGGGGTGATCACTGATGTGCTCACACAAAAATCGCTGCAAAATACGCATTCCAACAGGTTTTATTGTAGTTTTGTCCAACTCCATTGACTTGTATTAGATGTCAGGTACGGTATTACTCCGCGCCGGGAACTTTGTTTTTATTCTTGCAACTGGCAAAGGTGGATTATCGCCACCAACTGGGCTGGAGTGTCTATTATTCAAGGTCTCAGCGGAAGAATGTACGGGTGTGAGGCGTTTGGAAAAATAGGTCCACAAGTTTACAACGAAAGGCTAAAACATCTTTTAAAAGCATCTTTTGCGGCGATTTTTGTGTGAGCGTGTCGGTGAACACCCCTGACCACTCGGTCTTTGTAGACGAGGGTTTGGTGCATTTTGGGAGGGATTGTTCCTGTGCACCTGTGCAGCCATTCTGGAGGTGGGAGGTGATGCAATAGGCACCCGAGGGTTCTCGGGCCAGCATCATGTGCCCGGACTTCGGTCAGGGCCGTTCTGTTTCATCGTGAACGGTCTGAGGGCAGGGCTTTGGGTGTAAAATACCGAACTTGTACTTTACAGGTGCTATTAACATGAAATTTTCACCAGAAGTTCAAAAATGGTGACGTGTTCAATACTTATTTCCACTGTACATTCCTATAAATAATCAACGTATATTTACTTGAAGTGATCCCTTAATTTTTTCTGTCTGTATATGAATTATATGTATAATGATGCTTATATAGTCTGTTGACAGACACAAGTAAAAAGAAATCCAAGCTAATGGAAAGATAAGAACATTTGATGATTATTCTGGATTTTTTTTTCAAAGCGCTGACAGTGTGCTGTTTATATCTTTTATATTTTTTACAGCAAGTTTCCATTTGAAATGTGCCATGTGAAACACTCTTAAGTTGTAAACAGCCTGTTGGCAATAAATATAACCTGATCTGAGATAATATGAAATCTTTATATGCAATGAAATAAAGTAATTTTACAGTGACCCTGTCAAACGTGTCTTTTATATTGCTTCTTTTTATTTTAAAGATGGTTATGGTACTGATAATAATGAGGGCTTGTGTGCATGACTCAAAATTGTAATGCAATTTGTGGTATTAAAAAATAAATGTGCTAAAATAATGAAAACTGAAATATAAATGGAAACATTACTAATATAAAAAATAACAAAAAAAACCTCATCCATTTTTTACCTTCCCTCATGTTGTATGAGTTTCCTTATTCATTTAAACACAAAAGAAGAGATTTTCATAAATGATATTAACCACACAGTTGACTTCCATACTAGGAAAAACAAATACCATGGAAGTCTATGGGTACCGTCAACTGTGTGCTTACCAACTATGATCAAGATATCCTCTGTGTTAAACAGAATTAAGAAGCTCAAACAAAATAAGGGTTAGTAAATGATGACACAATTTTCATTTTTGGGTTAACTATCTCTTTAAAGGAGGGGTGCATGATTTTTGAAAAACACTTCGGAAAAGGGAGTCGGGCCGAGTATCAAAACACACTTGTATCCAGTCAGCAGTAAGGTGCATGTCTACAAATCAACATCATTGGCTGGGTTGCGTAGGTGGGGCGGGTCTATTAAAATAAAGTCCAGACGAAGAGTTTGGTTCCAAAACGCAATAAAAGCCATTTCAAAAAATAATTAGTCACCGCCAAAATCAGTATTGTATCATGTCAGGTATTCTGTCATCTTTTCTCATTTTTTTCCCAATACGCGATAAACGCCACTCCTCCTTCTCTGCAGAATGCAATAAATCTGCTTAACCAATTACAGCGCACCATTCCATGCATTGTAAACAACAATGGCAGCGTGTTGAATACACACAGAATCCTCGTTTTTTCTCATCCACTTTGTACTTTGTGATCAACAAACAAACAAAAACAAAATAATACTTTTGTTGGCATTGAGAAACCTGTGGTGGTTTTCTGTGACGGGAAAGAAACGTTAGCCATCAAAATCGAATAATTTACGTGAGAGGCACTCCAACGAAGGAAAAATTACGTCTGTTGCTTGTTCTCCTGACAGCATCAAGCTTCTGTCATGGTAACAAATTGACCCCAGAGATTCTTATGAAAAACTTTTCATTATTTTACTCGAAGCCAACAAAAATCAAGCAGGACCAAAACATTTTACAGCTGATCGCTGTCAAAAAGTTCAGCGATGACGTCCCAAATATAACAGCAGCAATGACAGAGTTCTTAATATGACTAAGTGAGTGTTTTGATTAATGCCATTAATGTTTATTTTTTAAATCAGTGTATACCACGGTTCAACTAAATGAATATAACATGGCAAAGATGCATGCACATTTATATATTGATTCAATAGATTTATAGCATTTTGGGGGGAAAAAACTTGTCATTATTGCATTTGCGGAAAAAATAATCCGTTTTTATAATTAAGCTTTGAAAATCAAATTATGGAGTAGAATTTTTTATGTTTTTATAACCTAATGATGCTATGTGAAAGTTTGTAACAGAAAATAGTGGTTTTCATCTTGTCACTTTCTTGGTATAGAAAACATATTTTTACTGAAATTAGTCAAAATTAATTTATTGCGTTTTAGAACCAAACTCTTCAGATTCTATAGGGGTGGGGCGTTTTTTTTAGGTGATTTCAAATGTCAACATGGCTTTCAGAGATCATGCACCCAGCCTTTAATAGAATAATCAATGTTAAACTCATTTAACTAACACACATTTCAACTAACTTAACCAACTAAAACTAAAATGAATAACCAAACGGTGAGAACCACAAAAGACATTGGCCCTGGAGGTGACCATACTGGTGCAACTGTATACATATACAAATAATGCATCAAATAAGATTTCAGTACACCTTTATATAAATATTTTATTCAATATGTTGTATCTGTGTATACAACAAACACAAACTGTACAGTGCAGACAAACTCTTTGCATATATGTATGTAAAATTAGCAGAACATACCAAGTCCATGATACACATAGCCTACAACATGCAGTTCTTATATGCCACCCTCGTCCCATGCAACAGATGAATTAACTGTCAACTTAACATTAAAACTAACCAACAGACAATGAAACCCTTCCTTCACCACTAAAAAAAGAAAGATCCACAGAAATGATCAGTTGTTCAGTGATTGCTCCTCATAACGATTAAACAACACCACACACACACACACACACGCACACACACAACCTGAATGGGACAAAAACAAACACGGACATCTGAACGAGGATAAAACAAACAAACATACTAACAAATGCACACTTACCAGTCACTTACAAAAATAAATTCAACCTTCATAAAACCAGTTACTAACTGGTTTGCAGGGCAGCTGTAGCCCAGCATGTAGAGCTCATTTGAGTGAGTGATTTGTTTCGGGTGGACGTCGGACACCAGCCTCCGATTTCAAATATGAAGCTACTTTATCAGTATAGTACTGCATCTCATTCTAGCATTAAAGTCGGCTTTGTACAGACAAGTATTTAAGTTCTAACTAATGTGCTTGAACATTTCCTTATATGAAACTAGCTCATAATCCCGATAAATGAAAACGTAGGTCTTTAAATGAAGTGTAATATATTTAGCAGCATAGCCTCGGTCTACTTCATAACATTCTAAACTGTATTCATCCAAACTATGAAAACTCTTAAAGCAAGACAGGCTTCATGTCAACTCGGCTGATAATTGTGCCTAATTGTCCATAAAACGCCATGAGTAGATGACAATTTCAAACGCAAAGTGCAATGGACTCAATCCCCAGAGTATGAGAGAGCCTTACTGTATATATTCATGCCCATTCGCTGTAGCCCCTACACCTCTTAAACTAGTTTCTTACCCAACCCATACTTTGGTCTGTAAGAAAAAACATGCAGGTGATTAGTAATAGGTACCATTTACTAAATGAACGATCTTCAAGTTTTTATCGATATATACGGCCTTTTGTAATTCCTCTCCCCTAGTCACAGTGAGGAAAGAACCGAAGAGGACCACCCCGGAAGTTACAGAAATTGTTCGGCTGGATTCTCGGACTTTGGTAAATTTCAAGATCAACCTCTCTGGGTTAAACCTTGGATTGGTTTTGTGGGTGAGCCTGCTACTGAATTTTCGCGTATGTGTTGGCGTCTGGGGCATGAGGCACCTTTAACCCAGCACAGACTACTGGGTACGTTTTTGCATGCTGGGTTAGAGGTCATCACAGGCACATGATGAGCAGTATTGGACTCTGCATGCTGAGCTAGGAAAAACCCCTCTCATTTCAGAATCGTAATATCTGGTAGTTAAAAATCTATGTATTTATTTATTATATAATATTTTTGATTTTTCTAGTATTTTATACAGTGAAAACATCGTTTTATATATATATATAAGCCATCTCTTGCACTGTGTCAGCGCCGCAAGAAGAAAACATAATACTAACCTTGCCCATGCCTTAGCTGTACAAAACACGTGTGCAGCCAATGGTAATGGTGCCTACTTACATTGAGCCGCTTTACCGCACAGGCCTGATGAAGTAGACTGTATTGACGGCTGCCACCCGCGTCACATTATTTCAAACCACTACAGTATACCATACTTCAGAGGAGTTGGCATGTTAAAGAGGGGCCTTGACCAGAGGCCTACAAGGCCTATAGATATTTCTAGAGCCCACGCTCTAAATTAAGAGCAAAGAAAAGTGAAATTCTGGGGTCAGTCTGCACCATACTACTACTGGGAACTAAATAATGATATGTACTGTATATAGATCCCCAGCACATGCCAGCTCCTTTATCGACTATGGAGGGTGTGACATTAACTGTTTAAGTGTTACGCCCTTTCAAGACAAGAGGATGAGAAGACGTGAACCTTGAATGATGAGTTTAATTCTCTGTTTAGGTGGCTCCGCCCTTATAGTCCTCTGCAGGTTATCGCGCACGTTCGAAGATGCATTTCCGGAAATCCACTAAAAATTTACACATAACTGTGACGACAAGATAGGTCGCAAGTAACCGACAAAGGGGACGTTTTGGAATTCAAGCTTTGGAGAGAGTGAGGGCCACCGACGAGAAAGAGACACGGGAGCTTACTTGATAAAAAATCGCGGATTGCAGTTTACGTATATCTTTACAGTATAACCCAGAACGTAGCTGGTTTTACTGCGTACATATATAGATATATATATAGATATAGAAAATAGATCTGAAACGTACGTTCTCTGCTGCGAGAGGGTTCGATAAAAGGGCTATAACAGGTGACTGTAAGCAGGCAAAAGAAACCGCCACGCAAGCGCCCGCGGTACACAATTTAAATCTCGTGGATTGTCTCGATTACAGAAAAAAAGATTGGTTTTGTCATAAAAGGCATTCCATATCGGTTAGGGCATTCCATGGTGAGAGTTTAGCTGGTTTCATCCAGTCGCGTCCTCCAACGTGCACAGCGGACCACGCTTCCAAAGCCAGTCCGTCGAATTAGATCGGAACAGTCAGCGAGGTGAAGGAAGGCGGAGGGAAAGGAAGGGAGAGAGCAGAGGACGCCCGGACCCGATCCACAAACGCGGAGAGTCTGACAAAAGGAGTGCGCCTCTCCAGAGTTGAGTGCGGCTGAGCTGAGATCTGGCTATGTTGTTGGTTTGGTGTCCTTGCTGACGGGTTTACCTCCATTCATGACAGCTGGCTCACTTGTGCTTTTACTGGGATGCACAGCGTGTTTGGGCACCGTTTCCCCCACGTCATGCAACGATGGCTCGCGGTACATAGCGACTGCAAAACACATCAGAGGAAGGAAGAGTCAGCCAGGAAATGTTGTACTTATGACATAAATACAGCTGCCTCATCTGTTTTTTTTGGGAGGGGGGGCTCTCACACAGCAAACTTTCAAAGCAATACGTTTGATAGAGCTTAGGCAAGTCCTGGCAGCCTGTCATCCTTTCCCTAGTTTTGATGGGAAGACAGTCTGATCTCTAAGGAAATATCTGACTTGTACTGCTTTTCTTTAGTTTAAAACAACAAAACATTTTATTATTAGCGAAGCGTCTGGGTGATTCTCACGAAATTAGACTTATGAGGTGTCATGAAACATTTTGAAAAATGCAATGTAAGAGTATCAAAATAAGAAGCATACAGTTACAAATCTTCATGTACTATTTTGCACATGATTTCAAATGACATCATACAAACCAAATTTTGTTGTTTTTTCCACATTTAAGTGGAAAATTTCATTACCGCAACGTGTCCATGACTGGATTTGGGTTCTTTGACATGTAAATATTTATAATTAAAAAATCTAAAAAATAAAAAGCTTCAGTGCATGTTATACTATAAACTTTTACAGTAAAGAAACAAGTGGTAAATCGTTGGTAAATGCATTGGGAGACAATAATAAGGAATATAAATGTGAATATGTGGAGAAAAAATGTATCATCCTCCGCAACAATTTTCAATCATTGTTTAAGCCCTCAATGAACTAACATTTTGTTGGAGGGGACATAATTGACTGTGACACACAAGATGGCTACCAGGTAAGCATTTCTTATTTTTTTCTCTCCAGATAAAAGTTGAAATTTAGTTTGTCATAGTACCTAGACAACTTTTTAGTTCTCATTACCGAAACATGAGTTTGTAAATGCATATAATTAATGTATTATCATGTAGCGGTAATGATAATTCTTGATAATGATAATCTAAAAAAAGTAAATAATTCTATAGGAAATATTTTTTTTAAATCCTCTAAATATAATGGTTATAGTAAGTTCAGACCTTAATCTTATATGTGCAAAAATCTTTAAAAAAAATCTGATGCTGGACACCTTCTAAGTCTGGATTTCGTGAGAATCACCCATCTACAATGCAGACTACTTGCTGGTGTTGAGGTATTAGTAGAGAAATAATAAATGACCGGTCTAAATGTGTGCATCTGTTCACTGCAATAAAGCGTCTTTGTCTGATCTGTGCCCCACAAACCACGGCTGGAAATTAAATGGGCCACAGATCATTACAGATTATAGCTTAAACTGTATATGAAGCATTTTTCTCACACCAGCCAGACATTTCAGTGTGGCCATAAAAGGAACTGTAAGGAATTAAAAAAAACCTTATATGGCGCTTTTTTATTGCATAGTACCCCACGGTTTGGTTTGGTTTGGGTTGGGTCAGCTCACCTCACTTTGGCTTGGTTAACTTTTCCATCGAGTTTAGTAACACTTCGGAGTGGGGGAGATTTTTAGGCGCGTCGTTATATTTGCCTACTGCTGTGACATCATACAAGTGAGAGCATTGCTGTACATTCCCATACATTCATTTATTTCTCAGTCCGCCACAAAATTAACATTGACCACCACCAATAGATGTTTGCACATTGGGTTTATCGCTACCTCTGTCTCACATGACAGTTTTTGTACAAACACCTGTGGGGTTGGTTGACGCGCTCCGCTGAGCCTCATTTAAGTTGCATTTAAGCATACACTCACCTAAAGGATTATTAGGAACACCATACTAATACTGTCTTTGACCCCCTTTCGCCTTCAGAACTGCCTTAATTCTACGTGGCATTAATTCAACAAGGTGCTGAAAGCATTCTTTAGAAATGTTGGCCCATATTGATAGGATAGCATCTTGCAGTTAATGGAGATTTGTGAAATGCACATCCAGGGCACAAATCTTCCGATCCACCACATCCCAAAGATGCTCTATTGGGTTGAGATCTGGTGACTGTGGGTCCCATTTTAGTACAGTGAACTCATTGTCATGTTTAAGAAACCAATTTGAAATTATTCGAGCTTTGTGACATGGTGCATTATCCTGCTGGAAGTAGCCATCAGAGGATGGGTACATGGTGGTCATAAAGAGATAGACATTGTCAGAAACAATGCTCAGGTAGGCCGTGGCATTTAAACGATGCCCAATTGGCACTAAGGGGCCTAAAGTGCCAAGAAAACATCCCCCACACCATTACACCATTGCATTAATGAGAAATTGAACAGGTGTTCCTAATAATCCTTTAGGTGAGTGTATATGCGGACGTGCGCGTTGCAAATGTGCCGCCACAAATCGTAAGTCTGGAAAACACTGGTATGGTGTTCCTGATTCTCAACCTGTGGATGTTTTTCGCAACTAAAAGGGAGTTTGGGAACTTACAGCAAAGCACAGATGACAACAGGTTTACTCGAGACTAAAGCTAATCTTTTATAGCGATGGTAGTGACGATTCTCTCAGACCAATCAGTGATCTTATGTGTTTTGCGTCACGTTTTGGTATCAGCTCGGGTCGCTTGGAACCCTGATCGAAGTGGCAAAGTATTGGGTATTACGTACTGCACTCAGTGGAAAAGCCCCCAAAAGTAAGTTGACTCGACCCAAACCGTGGGGGACTATGCACTGGAAAAGTGCCATAACATTACAAATATAGTCCGTGGACATGCAGTTTTGCTTGATGTTTCTGCATGTTTGCCAGTATGAATTATACAGTATAATGCATAATTTTATCCACATCACATAATACACTTTGCATCTAAGCAAAGAACTCATGGCCTCATGACATTACAGCACAGATGCTGGATCTACATTGACCAATCACATTTCTCCTTTTTGTTGGCATTGAAGCCACAGTAGATCTGCTCACATTAGACTGAACCCTCTGTCCAGTCCCTCTGAAGCAGTCGGAGACTGTGAGTCATAACGCTGTCAATTAGTGTGTCTCTCATCTCATTTGAGACTGCTGTCCACTTCCTCTCATCTCACCTCTTTTACATCAGCTCCTCTTGATCTTCTCCCTTTCTCTCTCTCTCTCCGCCTCCCCCTCTCAGCTTCCTACATCTTCTCCAATTTCTCTGCCATCATCTTTCTCTGCCTCCTCCACTCCTACTATCTCATCTTTATCTGTTTCTCATGTGTCCTCTTATCTTCTACCTCCAACATTTCTACAGTAGTCTGAGTTGAATGCTTGGACTGGAGTGTTTTTTGTACTAAATAAATGCATGGAAAATAACCGTTTCCCAAAAGGACCATCCATAAACTGTTCAGAAGTTTGTGTTCACTGTTCACAATAAAAGCTTGTCTCTCTGGGACTTGTGCATTTCATTAGGATTCTTAGTGTGAACATTTCATAATGGACATTACCTTCTAATGGCTTGGGCAGGAAGTGAGCAGCTGGTTTCGTTTTCTTCACCCGGTTCCCCTTCATGGCCTGGCCATCTTTATTCAAGCCCAGGAACCACGCTCTCCCCGACTCCTGCTGCCTGTACAGCATGGATGAGTAGATCACATAGTAGTTTTCAAACACAGACTCTTTAAACTTGCATTCCGGCGTAAACAGTTCCTGGAAAAACAAGAGGGAAACAAGAAGAGCACTCATTAGAGCAGAACACGAGTTCCCAATTTTGCAACATTATCAGCTAACTTATTTTGATTATAAATATTCAAAACTATTAATTTAAGAAATACAAATTGTTAACATTGATATAATGTTGTAATATATGATGTAATTAATTTTTCTTTTTTTATCTGCTTGATTGACAGTACATGCATTTTAAATGTTTTTGGAAATTTGTTTGAATAACAGATGTAGACAGAAAAGGGAAAAATTTGTGGGAACTCCACAAAAAAGCAAATGATTACATACAGTACTGTTTAAAAGTTTAGGGTCAATTATTCATCCTCTATTAATATTTTCTCCACATTTTCGAATAAATGTAAACTAATATAAAAGATGGAATAATATAATTGTGGCTATGCTGTGACAAAAAAATCTAAATATATCAAAACTAAACTGACACAAAAATGGTCAAAATATGTAAACCAGCTGTAACTGGGGCAATACCCTTTCAAAAGTACAACTTTGCACTTAAAGAATTAATATTAGTTCCTCAGAGGTATATTCTGTATTGGTACCAAAGAGAGCTTGTTGATACCTCAAAGATACATATTGGCATCAAATGTATACATATCTACCTAATGGTACATATTAGGTGTGTTCAAGATCATCTGGCCCTGCACAGACCCAACGGCGAGGTTTGCCGCTTGCAGTCGAGGGAGGATCTGAATCCGGACACCTGCTGCTTGCCATAGTGACGTATGTTTGGTGATTCCATTTTTTCATCGCGAATGAAGTGAGTTAGATGGTGAATTTAATAAAAAGTTGCAACCAGAAACATTTTATAACGAATATTTTAATTGCTGCTTATACTGTATACCCGAAAATAACGGGAAACAAGCCTACATTAATAAAATACCAATAGAGTTTGGTATTTTCATTTATATTTTATTACACGACACGATATAACATATTTAAAATGTTTATTAGTGGAACTATAGGTTGGATTGAACTTGAAACGCACGTGATCAGTGAGGCGACCAATCACGAAGATCTGTGTCGTCAGCCGCTCTGGAGAGGCTGCACAAGCTGAGCTAACCAGCTACTCTTGAAACGCTCTCGCGGTACTTTAAAACCATATGACACAGTCACGTACCTTCAGCGCCAGCTCAAGTCGGACAAAATTACTAACCAGCATGCACTGCTTTAAGTCAGCCGCCGATCTGTCTGCGCAGCTCCGCATGAAGTCGAACACACCGATTAGGACCTAAAGGATGCCCCAGGGACAGCTGGGGTACATATTTTGAACTTTTTTTGTAAAAGTGTATATTAAGCATTTACAAAGTATGTTACTTTGCTTTGCCTAGAAGTTAAAATATATTTTAAAAATATTAATTTTATTAAAAAGTTTAAAACAGCTAAAGTAGTTGCTTTGTGGGCTCTTTTAGTGCTTTTTTGTCATTATTCAGCCCAGTAACCCATTTCAAAAACTTGCTTTTTTAATGTAATGTTACTTTTCTAAGAAAAGAAATGAATGTATATAGCATGCCTTCTGATGAAATTAGAATAACGAGAAACATCTCAAGTAAGTACTGGTACTGGGGAGGGGAATGTTTTATGGCATTTTATAAAATACATTTATCATACATTTTATGTAAGTAAACCTCAGAAAAATAAGGCTACTAACCAAAAGCACTACATTGCATACAAAGAATTTTCTTTGGGGGTCCCCAAGGGATGCACCATACACAAGGTGGGAAAAATCCCCAAAAGTTTTAGAACCACTGCCAGGAAACCCTGATTTAAAATAATATAGGCCTGGTTTCACAGACAATGCTTAGCTAAAGCCAGGACTAGGCTTTAGTTGAATTAAGATGGTTACGCATCTTTTTTAAACATGCCTTAGGAAAAGACGTCAGTAGTGTGTATCTTGAGACAAATGAATGGCACTTGCATATTTTAAGATCTGTCAATGCAGGTTATATTCGGTTGAGACAGCTCAAACATGTTTTAGTCTAAGACTAGCCTTAAGCCTTGTCTGTGAAACCAGGGATAGACTTTTGTCAGAATTATTTTGAACTTGAAGCAAATGAAAGCGAGAGCTGTTGTTTTATTGTTTGACAGTAACAATAAACATCAAACATCGACGTAAAAACCTGTTTACATTCATGTCAAATTTAACTAAAATCTATAAATGCTGTAATTACACCTCTGTTGGTCAGTACAGTGTTTTAGTTTGTTTGTTTGTTTGTACAGTATGTATGAAAATTAATAGCAAAAACTGTTAATAGGAAACAGAGAGCTATAGTACAGTATCATGTCAGTTCCTCTACATTTTCCTATTTTCAGCATGATGGTGAGACGCCTGAGGTCTAATCTGTAGGCAGACGCTGAAGCTCTGTCAGCTGATACCTGAATGAGCATGCAGATGAAATAATTGGCTCCGAGACAAAATGTGATATTCGCTCATGACAAATTAATCTCTACTTTCACCTTCACTCCAAGTGTCACACTAAATCGAATATTTTTTCAAACATCCATATCCAATTGCACAATCCGCACGTTAGCAAAGGGCAGTCCAATATTCTCACAATCCTTTCATTTTAAAACTCCATGCATTCAGCAAAGTGTAACTGTAATTGTAGACACGCTCCCAAAATTGGATTTTATTTAACTAAGTTTTGAAGTTCATTTAAAAAGTTTGGGATCATGCAGCACTGTACATATTGTAGCACTAAACAGTATGTAATATTTTATGTAAATAATTTATCAAAATAAAATGCTCGAAAGAAGATGGATTTCTCATTTTGTCCTTAACATCCCACTTCGCCTTATCAAGAACATCCTGTCGTTAAAAACAGATCAGTCAGGTCAAAAAAACGCTCAGGTGATTGAATCGGTTAGAAAAACAGCTTGGCTGTCACACTGAAATGCTTACTTCAAGTATGCAGGTAATTCAAACAGCAGGTTGTTGTTGGTGTGCCTCTGATGACTAAGCCCATATGTTTTAAAATAAGATGTTAATCGCAGTGATCTGGCCCTGCTTTGCATTTAATCTACTGTATACTGTATGTGATAATGAAGTCAATACTGTATACTGTAATAATGAAGTCAATGTGTTCTGGTGATTTTTAGGAGATGTTTAAATCAGGGTTCCCACACCTTAGTTAACTTTAAATTCAAGGACCTTTCAAGGACTTTCCAGGTCTAATACCCTCAAATTCAAGGACTAAATGTGGAGACACATTTCAAGTGAGAGCAAGGTTACATCGTGTTACCTTTTAAGATACATTGTTACAGTTCCCTTTTAAGGAACTCGTGCTGCGTCACTGGGGTGACACTTTGGGGATGCCTCCAGGGGTAAGTGCTTCTGAATGTGTATATCAAATTCAACCAATGGTGAGGTTTAAGGACAACGACAGGGTGACGCGGGAGCCAGGAAGTATATCGCTATCTGAAATATTGCCAAAGATGGCTTTACAGGGACGCAGGAAGTATGGCAAGGGAGACGCAATGTCTCGTTCCCTTCTCAGGGAACAACAGTTACATACGTAACCCGAGATGTTTTCATTTGTCAAACACAACTTTGCAAAAAAGCATTTTGGTATGAATCAACATTTGCATACAGAAGATATAAGCATTAAAAGCGAACAGTTTGGCTTAAAAAGTCAAAAATATGTATGATATTATCCTACACTACACAGGGATAAATATGGATTTTTCTTGCATAAAATAGATTCAAGCACTTTCAATGACCTGTATCTATGTATGTATATTTTCAAAAATTCCCAGGGCCTTGAATATTCCCCCCCCATCTTTCAAGGATATCAAGGACCCGTGGGAACCTTGTTAAATGGTTTTAAGGGATTTGTAGAAAGTCAATCAATCCATGAAAGTGTCCAGTGGGATTTCAGTCTGTACATTTGTTAACACTAAGGTTAACTTCTATTTTCTTCTGATTTACAAGGTTTATTTTATTGATATTGACAACAATTGCGTTTGATTCTGGAACTAAACTATATTGAGGTATATAATTTACTTAATACTTTGCAATATATTACAAAAATGCTTTTCTAAAACTCTAAAGGTTTTTAATTTATTTTATGAGACCACTGATATACTGAAAAAAAAATGTCCAAAGGTACTGCAATGATAAGGAGTAGTCTTGAGGGGTAACTGACTTCATACATTTGTTAAATGATATTAGGACAGGTGGTTAAAAGTAATTGCTAAATTACCCCAAGTAGCTTAAAAACACATTAATCCAGGGTTAAATGCCTACATTTTTCTTAACCTATCTGATATACTATATCTGTCTTCTTTAAAATGACTTCATTTAGCCAGGAAAGCCATTCATCACTTCTGTATCGCCCGTTATTTGGTGCAAAATTATTGCATTGATTAAAGCTTCCTGGCTTGCTTTGTCGATTCAATATCTCTGCCACTTCAATAATTGCAGAAGCACTTCTCCATGTTGGTAAATAGTGCCAACACTATCATTTTAAAATCAACAAGTTCCATTAACACCCATCATTAAACTAAATATTAAAGACCTTACAACTAGGCAAATTGGCAAATGAAATGGATTTTACAGTGAAGCACTTACTGAACACTTCCTTGTTAAAATAACAATGAATATAAGCATTTTTAAATAGCTTTATAAAGAACAGTGAATCACAAAAAGACGAATCCTTGAGACATTACTGTTTATTGAAAATTACACCTACTTTTCCCTGTGCAGTCTTTCATAAGATATTAAGAACCACCAATATTAAAAATATTATTGCAGAGGTGCACTCTAAAACAAACGGTGCTAAACAGCACTATAAGTGGTTCTTGGCTCGTAATCATAGAGGAACCATTTTAAGTGCTATATAGAACGTTTCAGCCAGCGCACGTGCGGTGGTCCAAGCTTTACTTCCGGTTTCTGTTTGTTTAATGGTCTGATCTTGTTGATGAAACCAAACTCTTAAACATATACCTCGTCGAAAATAACAAATGTTTTGTGTTCCTATGTAATCTATGTGTTGTTTATTTTGCTTGCTATATAAATAAACTACTTATTTATAGATTTCAATGTTAGGTCAATGTGAAGACGCATTGACGCGTGACTGGAGGTCTCGCGGCGCGAATGAGGCGTTTAGCGTGGTAGAAGCAATTCCGCCTCATTTGCGAGTCTAGTTCGCGCAAATGGTGCGAATTGAGCGTCTGGGGCAGTACGCGTGAATGGTATTTTTTGTGCGTTTTTGCGTTCATGCGAATTTTCGTCTGACACCTGAGTAGAAAAATTTTAACTTTGGTAAATTTTCGCGCCGCGTTAACCAATCAGGAGCCTGCTTGCCAACCCAGTCTCACCCCATGGCGTCAATATTTGACGACACTTGACCATGCGTCAATATGTTGACGCGGAGGGTATACCTTTCGCGTCATTTTTTGACGAACTGGGGACTTCAATACTATTAAGTCCGTTGCTTTCTCTTTCCTATTTTCTTACCATTTTCTACCATTTTCGCGTCGGTTTAGGGTTAGATTTACATAATGACATCCCTACCCAAACCTTTCCCTAACCCCAATGCCAGGCGACAACTGTTTAATTTTGCGTACCTAATAGTATTGAAGTCCCCAGTTCGTCAAAAAATGACGCGAAAGGTATACCCTCCGCGTCAACATATTGACGCATGGTCAAGTGTCGTCAAATATTGACGCCATGGGTGTGAGACCGTGTTATGCTTGCTGCTCCTGATTGGTTCGGAGTCACTCATTCAAAATGGAGAAACGATTGTCCGTGAGCAGTCACCCGGAGCTACAAGTTCTTATTTCTATAGAGACAGGAATAAAAAGGACCTCACTTCGAGTGTCAGTGAGGACATTGGGCAACCTGGTAAGTTGTAAATACACATTTCAATTTTGAGTCATGTGACGTTTATCGACCCGAGGCATTCCCGCCCGTTTTTTAAACTATTTTTCACCTATAGTAAAGTGACTATATTCTCTCAATGAATGCACGATCAACATTAGCCATCTTGCAAACAGACAACCGCATAGTACTTGCCCCTCCCACAAGAAGCGGATTTCGCCTCTGACGTGCGTCAAATGCTTGCTTTTTCCCACGCGTCTACTTCGCTCTGGACGCGCAAATGCATTCAAAATGTTCAAGCGGCAAACTAGACGCGATTTTGACGCCTCAAACGCAGCTGGTGTAAACCCACGGTTACAGTTTGCTAAATTGTAAAGACTCACAATTTTTCTTAAACTGGAAGAATCCATTTATGTTTTATTTGTATTAAACCGTGTTTAATGGTTTCTTGCCAACATCAGACAAACTATTTGGTTAGTAAAGTACTGTAGTAGAGACAGGTCATGTTAGTCAAAAGCAATGGCAGAATAAATGGGATGAAATTGCATTATGTAAGGGAGGTGAATTCAGATGTGTTTTGGAGGGCTCTCTTTGCACCCTTGATTAAACACTAACAGCAGACTTTTCGACTGCATACCAATAACAATGTGCTTTAACCTGATTCGAACAACTGGTGATTTTCAGCATTAAAAGTGTCAAACCTATTAAAGTTTAATAGATGTTTTATAAACCACTCTGATTACACAAAAGTGCTTTGTGAGATTTCCCGTAAACACAAAGTAAGACAGATAAAAGAGTCTGAGCGTGCTTTGTTCCAATGATAAAGAACAGAAATGACAGAATTTAATTAAATGTGAACAGAATGTGTTTGCAAAAGGCCAATAGCAAAGTGCACAGCATCATTTGTAAGAAAACAGCTACTTAATTTGCCAAATCTTTTCAAATGGTGTGTATATTAAGTCTTTTAGTGATTTTTTAGTTGCCATTCAAAGTTTCTTTTATCTTAGCAACTTCTCTTACTGAAGCAGATTATAATGAAGTAGAAAATATACAAAGTCTGTAATTTACAAAGAAATGTCTCAAAGCATGGACTTCTTTGATATTATTTTTAAGATGATGGCCGATGTGTACATGTAGCCTACTCTCATAATATGATTATCATGCGATTATGGCAATACCGCGATTAAACTTTAGCTTGTTTAAAAAAATCCTGTGATTATGTTAATGCGATTATGAGATATGCGGAATATAGATTTTAATCGTATTAACAGGCATGTTTAGGATTTACTACCACTTTCTTCACTCTGGCCAGTTCAACTCCATTAGCACAGCTACTATTGCAAAAAAAATCTAGTTTAACATTTTGTAATTTGGTATTATACTAATTGTAAAAATTGTAAACCCAAGCCCTAACTGTAAGCAGAAAAAGAAAGAGACGCACACACACACACATACTGTCTGAACAAAACCACTAAAGCATGTAGACACCAGTAGTCTCTCGCAGTAAAAAAATATTCCTGTAAAACTAAACGTAACGACAAACCACTAATGAGGCAATAAATCTGGAAATCTCCTTCCACCTGTTAATTATTTTTTTTTTCTTTTTTTATCTATCAGCAGTTAACCACAAAAAGATGTGATGCAATATAGTGATACTAAAAGCTACTGTTTTATAATTCTCGGTTAATAATACTGAAGAAGGCTGTTTCATTTCTTCTCCCTCTTGCTTTTCAGCCATAAGTTAGCCAGATACAAATGGCGCTTTTTTGCATATTTCATTCTGACTGGTCAATATACACATCAGTGGAGGATGATTTAGGTGTTTCAAATATCAACATTGGCTTTCAGAGATCATGCACCCCGCCTTAATGCTAAGCATTCAAATAATAAGCATATGCAGTGCCCCCCGAACCACTAGGGGGCCACCTTTCTCTTAATTTTATGTGGTGTTGCACAGAACGATTGGCGAGTGACAGTTCAGTGCCGCGAGAGCAATTCGAAAGCATAACAAGCAGTCTGATCTCACAGTACTTTAATGTCATATAATAATTGCTCTGTGCAAGCGCTGTATATGATTGAACATGCTTATCGACATGCGTCTTGATATAATGGGTACAGTTTTCTAACAAAGTTAGCGGAGCAGAAAAGACAGAAAAAGCGCATGCCTGTATGATCATATCAACGTATTATTTACTGCCATGCAAGCCACAAATTAAAGCTTACCGAGCCGCGTAATGAGTAACACTGATTTAAGGTGTCAGTCTCCTCTGTAGTGATTTCTACTATTTAGGCTACATTTACACGACAACGATGTAGTAAGATCGGAAAAATGTAACGGTTGCATTTTGGAAAGAATTTATGTACACAGAACAATGCTGTGAAAAAGATCAGCGTTTACACGGATCCACAATAACATTCAAAATTATTATGCATGCCAGGCCAGTAGATGGCGATGTTACTTTGTAAAGAAACACTACAAAAACATAGTTTACATAGAGACGACATCGCGTCTTTTTTAAAAAACTTTGAATACCATCTTCAGTTTGTATTTTCAGGACCCCCAAACGCAGGCAAACCACATAAAAACTTTACTGTTTTAGTCGAAAATGTTGTCATGCAAATGGCCCCTAATTCTCACCTAGGCCAAAAAACACATTATCACAGATATAAATTACATCGATTGTTAAATAATTTCAAAATTTGAGTCATTTTCTCTCACAAATGTATCACTTTGCTTCAGAACGCATTTAAATGCTCCATTTTGCCATGTTGAGCCCCATATAAAGAGATTACTTGATGCCATTTTAATATAAAATTATTAATTTAATTTAAAATTAACTATTTCTTCAAGAGAGGCAGATTAGTAATTGTTAATTGTATCGTTTTAGTGTTACATTAAAGATTTTTAAAGAATCTTCCCTGCATCCTCAGAAGAAAACACAATTGCAAACGTATCTTATGGGTCAGAACAAAATGAACTGGTGTTCAGAACAATAAAGCTTTATTTATTATAATTTTCAATAGCCAATAAGTCATGTAGTATGTGTAATGCTGTCTAACCTTGCTCTCTGGCTGCAAACGCCATGATTCTGACCGTCTTTTTGCTGATGCTCTTTTCTTGACAGCTCTTCCCTTTCACAAGCTGCTATTAAAACAGCACATACCTTTCTATCACGTAACCATGGTAACGCTTGAAAGGCTCCTGCCTAGCAATTACGTTTTTTTCCTCTCTTTCCTTTTTATTTTGTTGAAGAGAGACATCAGTATTTTTAGTATTGGAATATGCATATACGTGTGGTCTTTTGTTCAAGTTTCAAGAATTGCTTTGTGAAACAATGCATCTTGGGAATAGCAGCAGGAGCGCGTTGAGAAGTTAATTGCTGTTGAGTAATTAAAGGGCTGCAAGTTCAAACTAAAATACATTTCACCAGCATATCATCGAACAACGGATTTCCATGTATAAGTGCATGTAGCTTGAAAAATATTCCAATATGATGGGATGACCTAAAACGTAAGAAGAGATTTATTAATGGGAAATGATGGAAAAAGAGACAGTCTTCCTCCATTTCTCCTCACAGTTATACTGCTTTTGAATGTAAGTAATTGACCTTGAATGATGCTAGAAAGGGCAGTTAACAACAGACACAGATTATCAACCCATCCCTCTCTGAGAGCACACAGGGTGAAAGTTGGGTAGGGAAAGAGAGAGAGAGGGAAAAAGGAGTTAAAACAGAAGTGCAAAGAGAAGAAAATAAGGAAATTGTTTATTCTTAATGTTTGTCAAATCTGTTTATCATGAGGCTGAGCGTGATGTAACTTCCCATCTTTGTTTATCTAGAATTACATCAAAAAACAAGCAGATAATGTGTGACTCACTTAATCAAAACAACAGAAAAGACACTCTTAATTTTGAATGGTACATAAATATGTATTATATCGGCAGGCTTTTGGCAACGTGACATGGATGTCTTTTGGCTCAACGTGAAGACTCATAGGACTGGTCAGAGCATGTGACCCATCTCAGATGCAAAGCAAATGAATGGAGGCATATCAAAGAAACCTGCTTGTTCTCATTTAAATTCAAGAGGAAGACGGCTTTCATGTGCTCCATAATGTTACTCGTAATGTAGTTTACCTATTTACAAATTTTATTAAAGTAATCATTTGCCTAATATTACTTCCTGAACTAATAATTTTCACAATTGGGGGATTCCCGTGAAATTCGACTTATGAGCTGTCATGAAACATTTTGAAAGGTAAATGTCAAGTAAGAGTATCAAAATAAGAAGCATACAGTTACAAACATCTCCTCATGTACTATTTGACGTGATTTCAAATGACATCATACCAATTTTGTTGTTTTTTCCACATTTAAGGGGAAACAATTATCCACAACAATATTCAATCATTGTTTAAGCTCTCAATGAACTAACATTTTTAAAAGAAAAATGTTGGAAAGGACATAATTGCCTGTGACACTCAAGATGGCTACCAGGTAAGCAGTTCTTATTTTTTCTCTCCAGATAAATGTTAAAATTTGAAGGGAGTAGCATAAAAAGCAACGGAGTTCCCATTTCGTCGATATAGTGACGCATAGGGGCACCCTTCACGTCTTCATACTGACGCTGAAGGCGTTTGAACATGCTTCAGATTTTGACGCCTTGGGAAGTGAGAATGGGTTGTAATATCATGTTGCGGTAATGATAATTTTTTATAATGATAATTTAAAAAAGGTAAATAATTCTATAGGAAATATGTTTTAAATCCTCTAAAAATAATGGATTATAGTAAGTTCAGACCTTAATCTTATATGTGCAAAAAAATTGGCTTCAAGGGCTTTTTAAAAAATCTGATGCAATGAAGTCTGTATTTTCGTGAAAAATCACTCAAATGCTAAATCATAATTCGCAAGTTTTGGTTTATGACAAGCAATTCGAAATGTATGCCAACCTACATACATGCACGTTGTGAGTCATAGGTGACTTGAATCTTTGGCACTATACATGCCATAAATGACTAATTCAAACACATATTTAACTGCTAAAATGAATCCTTGGGATCCAACGTTTATTTCTTTTTGGTGATTATGGACTGATTTTCTTTCAGTGATAAATAGCAATGAGCCCTTTGCCTTTTGAAGAGCAGTCAAACCACAAGCACTTAAAACTCTCTGTTCGGTCTCCCTGAAGAGTGTGACCTTTCGGTTGTGTGGTAGATTTTTAACACTGGCTCTGTAAAAGGCAATGTCCCTAGATTCTGAGTGCACTTTAAGTGTCTCTGCTTTAGCTCTCCTGTGTGTTTATTCAAAATCAGTAAAAAAATATGCATAGAAAATTCTTTTGTTTCTAAATCTTGATTCATGCTTAATTTCTATGCATACTAGATGAGAAGGTCATAAATCCAGAACCAACAACAGTATAGGATAAAACAATTATTAAGGATTTTTTAGTGCTCATGGTATTTCCTATAAACGTTCAGGGGAAAAAAAGGATTAAAACTGCACCTTTTCTGTTGCTGGGGTGGTACCCTAAGGTACCATTTTGTACCTTTACAGGTATACATAACATAATACAATGTTGTACCCTCTGGGGTACATTACTGTAGCTACCCTAAGGATGTAGCAGGTACAAAAAAGTTCTTAAGGTACACAATAGGTCCTTAAGGTATTATTTTTAGAAAGTAACTTTAAGGGTGCACCCCATTGACAAAAAATTTTTTTACTGAGAGTTTATTAATTAAAATATTAAATAAAACTCTGAAAGGCTGTAATCACATACATAAGATTGGGAATAATAATTTAAACATCACAAACTGGAAAAACACATAATTGTGGATCACTAACGAAACAAATATGGCTCTATATCCTGAGAATGACCAGTCTCAGAGCTCAACACATTGCTAAACCTTGAGGGAGATCCCAAAGGACAAACTTCCAGCACTGGGCAGCAAAGAGCTGTTGATCTTTAAATTGAGGCCAGTCTGGTCTTAAAGGAGTAATCCAGCAGTCATTATTGACTAGCCAGGAGATGTGAGTTCTCTCTAACAAACTGACAGACTACAGGAAGACAGGACTCAGGGCTGTGGCAGTCACACAGCACGCAATTCCCTAGCTGTCAGACTGACAGAGATGTAGATGGCACAACGTCCGATGCCTTGAGAGAGAAACATGGATTTTGCCTTTAGGTCTTCAGTTGCATCACACAGTAGGATTGATTTGAACAATGCATTAAATATTTGTGCGGCAAACAACAGGATTTGGCGGCTTGAGGAAAGAATCTGAAATATCCTCATCCTGTGTTTGTTTTAAACCCCTAACTCTTATGTGACTTGTTGAAAAGCTGTGCTATTACTTTTTTAGCAATTGGATGTTTTTGTCTGGCAGAAGGTGAAATAGGTGAGGAAATCAATAGGCTTACACTAAAGTAGAGACACAAGCTATATCTTAGGACCGGAATGTCATGGAAAATTGGTGGTAACTTAGGCCAGTAAGCAACAACTCACTCTAGCACCATAGTAAGCACACAGTTCCTTGGCAACCATTCATGTTTTGTTGGCTCTTGTCTGTCTACAGTACCTATATTGCCTTGGGCTTTATACTGAGAGGGATGCATGCAGTGCACAAGCCCACAGCCTCGATTATACAGTCTTTGTTTGTAAGCACTCAGTTACAAAGAATGTTTTTTCGTCAATGACTTGCCCGAAATGCTACACAGTTATTCTGTAGCCAAAGGAAAATGACGTTTTGACAACACAGTGGTGTTTGATGGCTTCACAAAAATGCACTCAGTTTCAAGCCCCTTGTTAGCGGCAATCCTGTCATTGCGTGACATCAAAGGCAGAAGATGGAAAAAAATCAGTTTTTAAAGATTAAAATCTCTTAAAATTCAGACACTCTCTTAAGAAAATGTACCATGGCTTGATTATAGTAAAAGTAAGCATTCTTATGGTTACAGTAGCAAAACCATGGTTACTTTGTGGTAATCATGGATTAATTATAGTACTTATGTTTTGTGTTTGTTTTAATTGTAGTCAAACCATGGTTCATTTCAGTGTTCGAATTATTTGAAAGCTTATGGGGGTCCCCTAGCTAAGCAATAGGAAATTAGAGAATTATAAGAAATGATAAGCAAGCATATAAAAATAGTAAATAACAAAATTATGAATAAAGTAAGGTCTAACAGTATACAGCGGTAAAAATAAGTATTTGACACATCAGCGTTTTTGTCAGTGGGAGGATTTCTGGGTGGGCTGTTGACACGACGTTTGCACCGGATGTGGCCATCGGGCCGGATGTTGGATTCGTGCAAGGAAATCAGAACATTTAAGTATACAAGTTGAGTCATAATAACTAAAGTGAAATGACACAAGGGATAAGTATTGAACACATGAAGAGAACAAGGTGCAAAATGGCATAGAAAGCCTGGAGATCACCTGAAATCTGTCAGTATTGAAAGAGAAACCCTGCCCCCTATCAGTACTAATTGATATCAGCTGCTTCAGTCCTAATTGATGGCCTATAAAGGCTTCTCATTACCCAGGAGGCACACAGGAAAGACTTCATGATGGGTAAAAGCAATGAACTCTCTCAAGATCTTTGTAATTTTATCGTTGAAAAGTATTTTGATGGGAATTGTTATAGGTGCGGGCCTATAACAAATTCGAACACTGGTTACTTTGATGAACTGATACTGGTGGCCTTTAGCCTGGCTAACACCAGACCAGTCTCATAGAGAATAGAGGTTGTCATTGTCTTGCTGCCCCCTCCCCGTTCTGTGATTGGTTCCCTATTTCAGGGGCAAAATAGGTCCATAGTTGCAGTGTGGATAAATTTGCGCGCAAGGCAGCATGGGGAAATCTGAGCTAAGTGGCCTTCACATTACCCTTCAAATTGTACAAACTGACCAAACTAATAAAAAAAAACTCCAATATATCGCAAAAAACTTTTTATGCTCAGATAAGGTGTTTTTTATGCAATTCGGAAAAGATTTTGCAAAACTGCAATGGAAATACTTTATTCTCATTTTCAGGTCAACTGATGTATTTAAGTCACGTAATATTTTTTTTGAAAATGATGCAGTATGTACTAAAACCTCCCAGAAACACCTTGTACGTTTTTGCACCACAAGTATAAGAGGCTTTTCTTGCCATTATTGTTTGAATAACACTCATCTCTTTTGATTTAAAATAATGTACTATTACCTCCGAGAAACACCTCATACGTTGCCGGTCCCAAGTATAAGGGGCTTTTCTTGGCATAAATGTTTGGATAACATTCCTACGTCTCTTTCGATTAAAATAATGGCTTAAAATAGCCGACATCTGTCAACGTGATGTTTGGAATGATTTATCATGAGAGAAAAAAATATTTTAGGTGCATATCATCGATTAGTAGAAACGGTTTCATTATACAAAAGTTTTTATCGACATTTAGAAAATATTGCATAGGTTTTGCGCAAATATGTGGAATGGAAACACAGCTGTTAGAAAAAAATTGTCAAAATATGTCCCCCAGCTGTCACTAGGGCAGTGCCCTTTTAAAATGTCTTAATATATTTACCATTATATATGTATACATTTGGTACCAATATGTACCTCTGAAGTACTAATATGAACCCTTTACAGTAGTTAGGTCAGGGCTTACTACTGAAGCTACAGTAACTACAGAAGCAAAACCCTGGCAAAGTAACATGTAGACAGTTGTGATGATATACTTCATCATGATCATTACTGTATTGAATTTGCCTCAGTACTTTGATGACCATCTGGGTTCAACCTAAAAATATATTTACAGCATGTTAGCGGAGATGGTTTGAACTTATGCATGCTTGTGTCTCCCTCACAGACAGGATTTTCCTCCAGCAGGGATTCCTGTCTGCCAGCAAGCACAGTGAGTCACCTTCTACCTCATATTCACAGCTTGTGTCAGTGTGGGTAAATGTGTATGTGTGTGAGAGCAAAAGTGTAAATTTTTTATTTCCTCTCCTCCATCTTATATCTCTCTGAACTGCTAGAATATTCATTGAAGTATTTGCTGTTTCCTCTGATTCCCTGATATGCCTGGTTGGCAGATAAAAATGCAGTTTGTGGTGTGCAGTGATAAACGCATGAAATGACATTTGCTGGACATTTGCTTACTCTTTAAAAACCTGCATTTCATTTCACATAGTCAATAAACCAAAAAGTATATGAAGATTTTCCAGTCTAATCCTAAAAACTTTTTGCATGCACCTGTGCAATATGGAGACATCTTGTTTTTCTTAAAAAAGAGAATGTTTTATTCTACAATATAACATTTCTGTTTAAACTTTTGTTATCGCAGCTAACACAAATGGAGTCTGACTGAAATGGCAGATCTCCAGTCAGAGACTCTAACAGAGGATTTTCATTGTTGTTTCAAATTGGGCTCTTACGTGCGCACAGGGAGGCAGACTTTGTCTTTCAGTGGTCCAGAGCGCTGCTCACAGAAAGCTGTCAAACTCTTCAGAAGGAGGACTATGAATTGCACCATAGGGCATTTTAAGCCATCAATCTCTACAAGCATGAGACTACCATTCTTTGGCAGTTACAGAAGATCTCTGAAGCCCAAAAGAACCCTTGAAAATGTAAATGTACTTTATCCATAGTACGATACAAACATGCCAGATGTATATTTCAACTAGTTATCCACAATAAAATTAAACAAGTAGCAAATGCTATATTAAATGCTTTTTAGAGTTTTTGTCTTTTACTTCTGTTTTTTTTTTCAGCAAAAGCTCCTAAGAACATCACAAGAAAGTCTCACAAACTATGCATATATCTGCCAAGACTTTAAAGTATGTAATTAAAAGCCAGAAATTTCAATATCAATATAACTCGAACTTAATTAAATATGGCAACAGTTGTTTCATTTTGCCTGTTTTTCTATGTCTATGGTTGTTGCATTATGAGGTGTAAAAAAGGGGCAATCGTAACACTATTTATTAAAAATGTTTATTTAATGTGTCAGACAATAAAACAGACACTGGTGTGGTGCAAAAATCAAGTGGTTTATTTACAGTGAAATGTGTTTAGTGAACAAAGTGCTGGTGATATATATATTATATTTACATCATGAAAGGTAACAAACAAATACCAGGGAAGGGGGAGGAGAGAGGGAACGTGAGAGGTGCTAAATGAAAGAAATAAACAGAACCTATTAGGTTCAACCTAACAAATCTAACTCGTGTTTAAACCTCTTAACTACCTAAGCCCAAAACAAAGGATCGCAAAGAGAGAACACAAAGTATCTTCAGCATCCAAGACGCTCAACCTAAACTACATTTTCTAACCAACTAGTTAAACTACATTTTCTGTAGAATAGCTGGCACTCTCTCCTATCCTAGTTTACTAATACAGTAAATACAGAACCCTACTTGTTTAATCAGACACACGTGCGTTGTTGCGGTTACGCATCTGGGCGTAACTTAAATTCGGGTCTCTGTTGGTTTAATGGTCTGGCTAGTGGCTAAACTAAACTCTGGAACAAATACCTCATTGAAAATAACACATTTTTTGATTTCCTAAAGAAGAGGGGAGACAGTGATCATGGATCCAGACAAGGTTTGACAGCCGATATGTAGTTAACATTATATAGTTTACATTTTAAACAGTTACTTTAGCTTTAGTCGATCGGATCACAAGTGGACGACGTTAATGCCAGGTGTAAACGGGGTTCAAAACGTTTTGAACGCGTCCACTTTCGACAATGTGGACGCACATGTGGTTGAATGTGTTCGAACAGCCACACGCGACCACCTTCTCTCTGCCCATTTATCTAATCTGAGATACTGAGCACAATGTTTTACGTCTTTTCTGACATCTGGCGTGAACACACGGTGAAAAGCGCTATTTTTAGCCTTTCATTGATAAAACTTAAGCAGCTGATCTCCGCAGTTTCATTTTGCAAGCGTGTGAAAGTTGCGCGATCCAATTTCATCCATTGCGCTGAAAAATCAGAGAAAGCTCTAACATATACACGTAGAAACACTGTGCAGCACGTTTACTTGCTAAACAAGCAGTGACATAATATTAGTTTGCGTCCATATAAACTCATAATTACTCCCGTTCGCGTTTGAATGACAGCGGAGAGACTCGCCCACCGTCTCGACAGACCACCCCCTGACAGTATTCAGGACAGAAGTGGTCAAAGTGGACAAAAGAGACGGATTTAAATACCAGGTGTAAACGTGATGTGTCTCTCTCGTCCACTTGTGATCCGATCGACGAAAACACATCTTAATACCAAGTGTAAACAGGCCCTATAAGAACTTGATATTGATTCTTTGTTTACTGAAAGTTACTTTTGCTTCACGAAAGCCGTTTGTTTATGTTGTTACAGCTGAAACTGTGTCTATATCACCATTCAAAGTTTTTAAATCTGTAATCTGTAGTTTTGTTTAAAGTATTTAACTTCGCTACAACTTAAATCATACCCGTTACTGAGTAAAAAAAAATAATGATGCAAGGTGAAAAAGGTGCGCCACGATACTGATTGATTGATTGATGGATGGGGGAATGCGCTAAACTCACAAAAAGAACCATGAAAATGGACAAGACAGGCGCCAGTGATGCAGACCCTGAATTTAATTCTAACGAAAGAAACCCCTGGCCATATTTAAGCGACCACTTTGACTACAAGTGACAGAGCTTTATTATGCAGTGTTAGCGGTGTTTGTTCATTATTAATTATGATTATCGCATATGAAACAATTCCATGTTATTATAAAAAAGCTTTTTATTTTATTTACTTTTTGTTATTGCACTTTAATTGTAAAGGTGTTCCTTTAATTTAAACAACTACACTAGAACCTCACTTCGGTGTAAATAAAGTAACTCTGTACAGTAAAATAACCTATATTCAAAAACGTACACCTTTATACCCAAAGAGTGCATATTAGTACTTAAAAGGTACATATTGGTAGTTCAAAGATACATATGTATACCTAAATGGTACATAATAGGATCTTTTTTAAAGGGTACTGCCCCTGTGACAGCTTTTGTACCTTTATTTTTGACAGTGTAATTATTTTATATATTTTATTACTCTTTCCACCTCTGTCCTAAACCATAATGTGCATAGCATCCATTAATGAAATCCAATGCAACTTTTCCCAATTTATTAGCCCATAAAAATGAGATTATGATCCTCAAAATATTTTACATGCAAATTAAGGTGAAATATTTCTTACAGGTGTTTGACCACAGGATTTAGATTCTGAACATATCTCAGCTACACTGATGGACTTAATTTGCTTCAGTCAAGGCCGGTCAAGCTGCCTAATCAAAGATGTTTCAGGTGCTTATATTACTAAATGCCACCCATTAAATTAAATAGCAAATGTATGCAACAGGAGAGACTGGTGTCACCTAATACCAGCATCATCTCATGCCATAAAAAGCCCTTTATGAACACGCTGTAATTGAGATCTACAGTCAACGGTGTTGGGTGAAGTGAAGGATTTAATCCCAGCAAAGCGGTTAAACTTTATTGACACACATTATTGTTTGTGTGCTTAGTGGACTTTATTACAGCGTTATCATTTTAATGGGACATCAAAACAGAGAAACATTTCTCTGTGCATTCTCCTGCCAAACAACACCGCAATGTTGTCAACATGATGTTTTGGCATGCAATGTATCGGCACAGCCAGGACTATTTCAATACTAGCAACCATAATGCAAACCAATCTAGCATCTGTTAACAAAAATACACAGAATACACAACAGAGGAGCATTTTGAAATGTTGGTTATTTGCTCTAATAAACATAGCACGCAAGCCGAACCTCCAGTCGTACACTCATTTATCCAAAAGTCAGATCCTGTGAAGCCCATTTGAGCATATATAAGCCATGCAGTGCTGTCCAAATGGGCATTGTGGTATAAGAGAGAAGTGATTATGCTGGGGGTCTATCAGTGCTTATTGAGGACCGAGAACGGCACCCCCCATTGCACACACACAAATCTTCCAGAGCCCAGAAGAGTGAGGCTGCCAGGGCTGTCAGAGCCGACGTGAATGTGGGCAGGCGAGTGGGCGTTCGTGTGTGTTTATAAAACAAGACCGTGGAGGGATCCCAAACGGTTGAAAATATCTCCCTGTCTGGCAGCGGGGATGAAGCACGCTGTCAAAGGTGGCGTGTGGGTTGATCGTCTGTGTCGTGCAGAGCATTGCCGAAAGAAACCATCTGGGTCTCAGAGATATCTTCTGAGAAACAACTGGAGACGCCTTATCTCACTTTTCATCTCGTAGCGGGTACATGTAGAAATGCCACAGCTAAGAAACACTTTCAGATGTTCCAATCCACCTATAGATGTGACTTACATAGGCCACAACTCGTATCAAAAGGCCAAATATCTGTGATTTTTCGGTGAAAAACTTTTTTACACGTACTATTTGGATAGCTGCTTTTAAAAAGCACTGCCAGATGAAAGAGTGTAAATTTAAGCTTGCATTGCGTTCAACAGATGTGCATATCAAATACCACACTGGAAATTTTGGCTGAGATCAACAATCATGTATTAGTGCTTCTGATGGAATGAATGTTTTACATTAGCTATTAAAGACTGGGCTCCTGTTTAAACGCAGCATAATTAAACTGTCATTTACTTTTAATATAGCTTTGCCAACGAACATGTGACCTTGCCTTTGTATGTCAGTACATCACTGCCCTGCCATTTCACCCTCTGTTCACTTCACCCTTTTACAACAGCAGCTGTTGTTTACACTTATTTTTTATTCTGTTTGTTATTTATGACCCCCACCCCTGTCAAAGTCCTTATGCAAGCATTACTCACAAATTATGGTCTGAATACTTAAATTACTGTTTAGGTTCACTACAAGTTAAGCTCTGTTGCAATGGTGGCATGCTGTTGTTTACCAAAAATAATAATTAAGGCTCAACCATCAATTTGAAAATTAGCAAAAATCCTATTTTCATTAATCTATTAACTATAAAAGTGTATGAGGCCAAGAAATCCAAATACATTCAAAAGACACATTTTCTCATAAAAAGCTGCATTTCATCTACGTGGAACGCTCTGTTATGCTGCGTTCACACCAGCCGCAGTAGAGGCATCAAGTGGCAGAAAAACGTGCCGTGTTAACCAATCAGAAGCTTGCTCTAGTAGTGACGCGATTACAGGAAGCGAGCGTAGTAGCCCCTCCCATGACGGGAATTTCCACGTGAATGTCTCGATGACTACTGTAGAATTTCACATGCAACTTTCACACTTGAATGAAGCGAGTACACTCAAAATGTTCAATTGTCCAACTTCAGGAGGTAGACGCAAATTTGACGCCTCAAACGCATCTGCTGTGAACCCACAGTTAGAGCCCCTCCCTCAGGTAAAATAATTTGGGGCAGTTTCCCGGACAGGGATTTAACTAGTCCTAGTCTAAAATAAATGTAAGAGTTGTCTAAACTGAATACAATTTAAAATAAATCAGTGCCCTTTGTTTTGCCTCAAAATGCACACAAGTAATGTTTTTAGTAAGGAATGTTTGCACTAGTTCAAACTAGTTACATTTCCTAATTAAACTAAGGTCTAGTCCTGGCTTAAGCTTTTCACTGTCCGGGAAACCACCCCTATGTGATATAAGTTATATCATGCATTTTCTCATGTTCTTTTTCACTTGCAATGTTAAAAACAAAGATGGATTTGAGGAGCATAAGATGCTGTCTATTTACCGCCATCATACTTTGCCAACAACGTACACAACAAGCTGATGCTTCTTTGACTTTTGCCTTGATACTGTAGGTCTGTGGTTCTCAAACTGGGGGCCGTGGCCCCTCTAGGGGGTCCTGAGATGATGCCAAGGGGGCCTGGGTTTCATGACATTTTATAAAATAAATTTAATTAAATCTCAGAAGGCTACTAACCACCACACTACAATTATGTGTTTTTTTAATGTAAATATTAAGTATTGGAATGTTTTGTGTCATACATTTTATTTGGTAGAGCCATGTACCGTATGGGGTGATGGGGGGTGCACGTCGAAAAAGTTTGAGATGCGTCTAAAGAGTTTATGATAAAAGAGACGCTTGCGGTTGCCAGATACTCGCGTAATCTCATGTGTAATCAGAGTTTACTGTTAAGGTAGTGTCTTGCATGTATTTTGAGAACGTGAGCGTCTCTTTTATCATAAACGGTTTTGCCGCGTCTGCAGCAGGCGCTTATTTTGACAAAACACGTGATGCACATGGTTCACATGACGCAACAAACACATATTTTGAAAACGCAAGCAACACACATGACACTGCGAACACTTATTTTGAATTTGCGCCCCTCGGATGAGCAGTCATGAGCCGCTACTGAATCATATAAAAACGAAACCCCACCCCTAACCCCAACATCACGGGGCAAAAGAAGTACAAATGTGGTCATACAAATACAAATTAGCCACCACATAAAATACATACAAATTGCCATAAGATAGCGTTGGTATGGTGTAGGTCCAACGCAGAATTATAAATCAGGCTTTACTCATTAAACAGTACGTGTTCACGTGAGATTTGTATAATAAAACTGCTATTCATGTTATGTGTAGTATTTAAACTCCTCTTAAGCAATATCTAAAATGAATGACATGAATTTACAGCATAAAAATAATGAACTCAAGCAGTAATGACAATAGCCAGCAGAAGTCAGAATTGTGGTGTTTACTGCCATGGGTTTCTCTTGTAGTTTGTGAAGTGTAAGATAATGGCGTCCAATGAATATGAATGATTTGAAAGCTTTCAGGACAAGCTTTCCCTATTGATTTCTATATAGCGCTTTATAAAATGTTGCTTTCATTTTGAGAGGAAATAAAAGATACCGAGCTCTAGGGTCTGTGTGAGAGTAGCATTTGCTGCAAGGGAGGAAGGACTGCCTAGCACAACGACAGACTTATAGAAGAAATCTGTGGAAAGCTGTCTGTAGTCGTGTGGCCTGAGGGGACGGTATGGAAACAGTCATTGAGCTTGCAGGGGTGCTCATTATACTTCACACACTGCCCAAAAGCGGTGTGTAATGTAAAATAGGACGCACTTTGTTCTGCAGAAGAGTTTTGGAGAATGGAGAAAGGAACAGTGAGAGAAATGTATGGAGAAGGTGGTTACGCAATGTCACCGTCGACCGTCGTCTTTTGGTTTTATTTTGAATGTCCCGAACTTCAGATTAAACACTAAAGGGGATTGCGCCTTTTCTGTGGCCGCTTCGCACCTTTGCAACAGCCTTCTTCCTTTTAATAAGCACTTCGGTCAAAAAGTGTTATTTTAAAATGTGCTGTAGAAATAAATGTTGTTGTTGTTCTTACTCAAGATCTGTAGTATGTACTAAAGCCCGGAGTATAGGCTGTTTTTGTCAGGGTCTAACGCACAGCATAGTTTATTTGACTCATATTTGACTCATACGCGAAAAATGCACTGTTAACCCAGATATTGTCTTTACTTAAACAATCAAGAAAACATCACTTAATATTTTGTGTTTTGAAGCCAAAGCTTAAAAAAGCTTAGTTGATTTAACTTTTAAGCTTACAAAATCCATTTAACTAAAACATTCAAGTAAAATGAACTTAAAATTATTAGTTCGTGTTGTGAGGAACACCCATAATCCTTTGCGTCTGAATACTTTGATTATATTCTGCTTTTCACAGAATAAAAACTGATAAGAACTTTCACTACTGAAATATTTGTTAATAAAATGTCATATAGGTTCAAGCTCTTATTGATGTTGTTTTGTTGTAAATGATAAGAATCACGTTTATTCAATGATTGACTTAAAGTCAGTCATTAATTTTGTGTTATAATACCATTTATAACATCAAAAGTAATATAAAGTAATAAAAAACTAAAGTTATATGCAACGGGCAGAGTTGGGTAGTAAAGATTACATGTAATCTGGATTACGTAATCAGATTCCAATAATGAAGTACTTGTAATTAGATTAAACTACATTTTAAAATACTCATAATCAGACTACTGTTACTTTTTATGGATTACATGATTACATATTATTCGATGTTCACAATAGAGGGTTTGCATTGATCAGTAACTGATTACAATTTATAAATAATCTACCCAGCTCTGGCAACGGGTTTTCTCACAAATTTTTAGTAATGTCAACTAATCCAGGTGAAGAGTGCAGGAATATTGGAAGAAATTAAAACATTAAGTCTATTCAATTTAAAATTGATGTTAGAATAGCTGATATGTTTAAGTAAACTTCACTTAAAGTTTTTAAGTAATAAATACTTAAAGTTTTTTAGGGCAACAAGTTTGTTTAATTTTTTTTAAGTAAACTCAACTTATCCGGTCTTACAGTGTACTACATTCTCCTCTATGCACATGCGCGACCTACACATACAATGTACGTGGAGCTTTAAAGTACACCTGTTGCATTTTTAAAAAACAATGTTATTTTGTATAATACAATGTGTTCACGTGGTTTATGGTTTAAAACACATTTTTTTACACATTTCGTACAATTTTGTAGCTCCAGATTTCACTCTCTTCCTGAACGTAAGGAATACCTCTGACATCATCCGGAAATGTGACGCTCCTTACCATGTTTGAAAGATTCGCTCACAATGCAATGCTAACAGGAGTTAACTTACAGGCTGTGAGTCCGAAACAGGAGAAATTATGATAATCTCGGTCTTGTCCACATCAACAATCCCAGAAAGTAAACTGTTGCCTACAATACGTGTGTTTGTTGTAGTCTAAGAAAAGAGATTTACGTTGGAGACTTTACTTTGGGATATGTACTTTTTGCATATTGTTAACATGTACTAATACACACTTACACACCGAAGGTAATGTAAAAACGTGAATCGGACAATAGGTGCTCTTTAAAAATCCAGAGGTGCGCGTACAGTACATGCACTGCAGAAAGTGTAAAACTGCAATTCTGCATACTGGATGTCATTATGGTTTTTATTAGATAAACCATAAAGTTAAAGTTTGAAGCTGTCACATTTTGACATCCTCAGTGCTTGATAAATACTTTCAGTTTTCAAATAAATTACATAATCAAAATATACTGCACTCTTAAATAGCTTCAATGAAGTTTGTAAGCAGTTTGTCGCTAAGCACTTTTTCGAAAGGGTAGCTTGAGGCAGATTCTATTTTAAATTACGAATAGCTAGGAGCTTGGCAAGCTACAGTTTCAAACTGATCTTCAGTGTTAATCACTGAATGTGTTTGTCTGTTTGGCTCTAACATTTCTTTCCACCACAACACAAAAGCAAATGCAATAGTTTGTGATGCTTTTATGAAACATCCATACAAAAATAGTTTGTGATGCTTATATGAAACATCCATCCAAAGCACGCCTGTAAACTGAGGGTGGACAAGGCTGGGATTCGTTCCACAGTGCACACCACCCACGATCACCATAAAATGTTCTTTGAAAATAAATACGATGCTAAGCTAATTACAGGTCTTCCAAGTCCACGTAGACAGTGTTGCTAAGACTATTTGCAAATCTGTGTATTCTAACTGCTCTATAAGACACAACTAATTACATCTTTTCATCTAATGCCCTAGTCAGACGGTTTGGTCTTAAGTCAACATATGATTTCAAGGGGAAACTACTTTGCTAGGCATGAACAATTAACACTATTAAAAAATACTAATGTATTTTAAGGGTCATACAGTACACTCTTAAAACGGATATGTTAAAGGGGACATTTCAAAAGCCATTTTTAAGATGTCAAATACATATTTGGTGTCCCTGGAGTACATATGTGAAGTTTTAGCTTAAAATACCCCACAGATAATTTATTATAACATGTTAAAATTGCCACTTTGTAGGTGTGAGCAGAAATGTGCCATTTTGAGGTGTGTCCTTTAAAATGCAAATGAGCTGATCTCTGTACTAAATGGCAGTGCTGTGGTTGGATAGTGCAGATAAAGGGGTGTTATTATCCCCTTCTGACATCACAAGAGGGGCCAAATTTCAAAAACCTATTTTTCACATGCTTGCAGAGAATGATTTACCAAAACTAAGTTACTGGGTTGATCTTTTTCACATTTTCTAGGTTGATAGAAGCACTGGGGACCCAGTTACAATACAGCACTTAAACATGAAAAAAGTCAGATTTTCATGTTATGTCCCCTTTAAAACAACATTGGCCCTATTTTAACGATCTGAAACGCAAGTCCGAAGCGCAAAGCGCAAGTGACTTTGTGGGCGGATCTTGGGCGCTGCTGCTATTTTCCCGGCGGGAGAAATAAGTCTTGCGCCGGGCGCAAATCACTAAGGGGTTGGTCTGAAGTAGGTTCATTATTCATAGGTGTGGTTTGGGCGTAACGTTAAATAAACCAATCAGAACGCTATCCAACATTCCCTTTAAACGCAAGGGCGCAAGTTCCATGGCGGGTTGCTATTATTATGACGGATTTGACAGGCGCACGCCAGGAGCGGTTCACAGCCCGAGGTTCTTGTAAGAGCAGTCAAAGACAGAGAAGTTGTTTTGTATGGGGATGGGAGAAACCCGCCCAAATCAGCGTCGGATAAACAGGCGTGAGAGGAAATAGCCGCAATTGTCTCATCAGCTGCGCCAAGCACTACAATGATGTCAGGAGACGGGGGATCCCAAGCTTGCCAGCATAAATCGGGCACGCCGGGCACACAGAGGACATCGCTGCGTCCACCCTCACCGCTGAAAGGGTTTGGGGGCTTTGAAATCGGACACAAGAAACGCAAGCAAGGTTCAACCCCAAAGTACACTTACAAATCAAGTTTACATACATGAAGGTTTCTTATGAAAACATTTTAATTAGTATTTAGATAAAATAAACGTAATACAGCCACACAACAAACTTATAAAAATATTTTAATCGTTATTTGCATGATAATTGTTTAACGCTGCCACACAAAATAAAGAAAAACTATCACCACAATGCTCACCACAATGATTTCCCCTACGTATATTTTTTATTGTAACAATTTATGATTTAATGATTTCCCTTATCTTATATTTTTATTGTAACAATTTATGATTTGCAAAAATAACTGTTGCATCTGTGTAGATTAGATAAGCAATGCGCGTTGTGCACGCTATACATTATGGTCAAGCATGCGCCCTTAAAATAGCATAATGAACCACGTGCAACGCGCCACTGACTTTAGACTAGTTTTTTTTTTGGTTAGTAGAGCAATTGTTTTTTGAAACTGCAAAATAGCATAAGAGATGGTTTGCGCCGGAGCACGCCTCCTTTTTTGCGCTGAACCGCCCAGGGAGCGCAAGTTCATTCCCTAGTTTGCCGACGTGCGTCT
Source organism: Misgurnus anguillicaudatus (assembly GCF_027580225.2). Lineage (NCBI taxonomy): Eukaryota > Metazoa > Chordata > Actinopteri > Cypriniformes > Cobitidae > Misgurnus > Misgurnus anguillicaudatus. The sequence goes on from NC_073353.2 coordinate 26,150,571, forward strand.
GTGGTGGGAAAAACCCGCTGTGCGCCAGTGCAATATACGAAATGATACATGCGTCACTGACAAAGTCAATTGCGCTGGGTGCAAGATAGGGCCCCTTGTGTCTAGTTAAGAACAACACATTAAATTATGTTTTAAGACATTTTGTGTTGTCCCTTTTATTTATTTGAACACAAAATCAACACATAATGTGTTAAAATAACGCATAAAATAGTGTGAGTAAAATTTATGATGTACAGTAAGTGGAAACAATGGCTATTGTATGAAGCATGTCCTGTGGGCAGCCTACTAGATGGCCTGTGAAACCAATATATTATGTGCTAAGAAGATTTACGGAGGACTTGGTAACATCAGAATCCTCTTAAAATCGAATTAATGTACATCCAGATGCAGAAATGACTTATTGCTTTCGGCTGTATTATGCATTACCCCTACAAATAGTATAATGGCGAACATTTCAGTATGCAGGAGAGCAGACTCCTATTATCTAAATCTACTGCTGTCATTGAATAAAGAATAAACTAGTGTGCAAAACAAAAGCAAGAAATCGTTTCTGTTTGTCATGATTATGATAAACTTACAGGGCACTGAATAGATAATAGCCTGTAGTGTTTGCATATCGATAGTACTGTAAGTAAATGAGGCGCGGGACAAAGTGGAATCTGTTGGAATCGAATGAAAAGAAGTGCCTTATGGAAATTAGGTCACAAGTCTCTAAACTGTAAACTGTAAGGGATAATGGTATCAATACTTTATTAAGGTCAGTGGTATTCTGCTAATGAAGCTAATGAGTATTTTTGCTCCATACTAGTGTGATCGCCTGTGCTACAAATGCCACAGATAGGCTACTGTACTACTATCATTACGGAGAAGAAAAATTACAGCACTCACATCTTGTGTGTATGCACAGAGATAAATGAATAATAAATGAGGATGCTTGAAATGCGGTTATATTATTGATACATGTATTGGACTGTGATATTTTCTTATTTGACTAACTTTGGAAATTGAATCTGCCAGCTCTGCATCTAAACAGAAGTGCATTTGTGACTTATCCGGGGAATGTTTGTGAGTGTCCCTCCTTTACTAATGTGAACAAAGTGGGTTGCAATAAAAATCAATCAACACGCTACCAATGCACATTGGCCATGTTTACACTGCACCAGAATATGGTTGTCAATCCCATATTTGAGTCCTTAATACAGTTGCATTTACATGCTCTTCGGTAATTGTATGGGGTTGACAACAGCATGCACATTTTTGGGTTCTGCTGTGTGAACTGTAACATACTGTACAACTACAGTAGCTGTCTGTCATGTAGCCCATAATGCTGCGTTTACACCAGCCGCGGTTGAGGCATCAAGCCTGAGTGATTTCAATGTTAAGTCAATGTGAAGACGCGTTGACGCGCGTCTGGAGGTCTCGCGGCGCGAATGAGGCGTTTAGCGCGGCAGATGCGATTTCGCCTCATTCTTGCGTGTAGTTCGCGCGAATGGCATGAATTGAGTGTTGCCGCGGGAAACGCGCAAGTTGAAAAATTTGAACTTTGGTGGAAAAACGCGCCACATTAACCAATCAGGAGCTTGCTCTAGTAATGACGTGATTACACAAAGCGAGCGGAGTTGCAGAAGCCCCTCCCATGACGCGGATTTCCGCGTGAATGTCTCGATGACTACAATTTCACACGTGGCTTTCACGTGCGAATTAAGCGAGTAAACCTAAACTGTTCAAGGGGCAAACTAGGCGCGGTAGGCGCAATTTTGATGCCTTAAACACGGCTGGGGTGAACCCACGGTAACTCTCTCACTGTGTTGAGGTACAAGACTGTGTTGAGGCACGATGACAGCAAACACAGCATCACTGTACCCTTTTACAGTACATTCACACGGGACGAAAACGTTAAAGCTTGACAGAAGGCTTGTCTGAAGTGTGGCCAACAGCCAATCACAGTGGGTGCTACACATGTTCCAGTCTTCTATAAACGTATTTGGCTGGCTCTGTCTGGGTAATTTGCATAAGGCGATCTGATTGGCTGACGCACGCATTGGCACTTGAAAAGTTGAGAAATGTTCAACTTCTGCCGCGAGCAACGGCAGTGACGCGGTGCCGACGGATCCACAATTCAGTTTGTCAATGCATGACGTCACCCATTAAAAGTGAATGGAAAACGTTAACGCTTACGCCCCGTGTGAATGTACCGGTACACCCACGGCCGGCGTATGTTTTTAATTGTTTCCCATGGAAGCTCGCCGTTTTTAAAAAAAGTCAGCAGCTAACGTTGTTCTTCCACGCTAAAAAAATGGCACTCGCCGTTTTTTCCACGCTCAACGCTGAGCGACAAGAGTTTAAAGTCAACTTTGGGTGAAAAGCTCCGCTTGTCAATGTCAGTTCTCACACGGCCATCCAATCACAATGGAGAAGTGGCGGGACATTACAACAGCAACCAACCGGTGCATCGTAAAATGATTGATAAACAAAGCAGAAGTATCACAGCTACGAAAGCGCTCAGCTGAAGAAAGCTGGCGCTCAGCTGAAAAAAAAACAGCTGAAACATTGACGAACAAAGCTTTTCAACCAAAGTTGAATCTTTTCAGCACGGAAGAAAACCGCTAGCTGCTGGCTTTTTTGAAAAACGCCAAGCTTCCATTGGAAACAATTGAAAACATACGCCTGCCGCGCCGTAAAAGCTTTGGTGTGCATGCACCCTTATAGATAAAAATTTACTTTTTCTTAGGTCTAACCAAAGCACAAAATGACAAAAAGTGTGTTATAAAATGTATAATCCATTATTCTTAAGTGGACAATGTCACAAGCGAATCCCTCAGACGAACCCAAAGCTTTCCCTTTAGTGCCATTATAAGAATCTTCCACACCTCGTTCTGTTTCCTGTTCTCTGATCGATACTGTGTTCTTTACACTCTGTTGCATTCAGATTATCTGTCAGATGCACATGACACATGGCTCCAAGCACAGCCCCTGCAACATCCTTTTCATGAAGACATAGGCAGATTTTACAAAGTGACCTGACACAGCTCCAGCTCTCCCTTTCAACTGAGGATCAATGTATAGGGTTGCCGCTCTTCATCATAGCTGAACAGCCCCCTCCACGGAGGACAGCTGGAGAATCGATCATCCTGCTCTTGTTTTGGCGTACAACTCCAAAGCTTAGTGAGCGAACAAACTTACACCTTAATATCGATAAATTCAAGGCCAGTTGTTCCCAAGAGTGACCAAGTGATGTTTGTAGTCTTTAAAAGATGATGGCTATCACCAGTTTGTGATGGACTTCTCCATCTTGTTGGGCTTCCAGAGAGACATTGTTACAGTACATCACACACCTGTGATGCTTCATACTCATACATTTTATTGAGACCTTGTTTAGCCACCTGAATGCTTGACTTAGCTGTGATTCTGGACAGGGAAGAGCTGGACATACATGGAAGACCCATTTGGGAAATGCATGGGGCTCTATTGGACAATTTATGACAAATTCAGATGAGATGTGTCAGGCCCACACAGCAAAACCCAGCCAGGATCAAGGCACAACTATTACACATGTCCAATATATGCTTAAGTCCATAATGCCATCACAGCTTGTGTACTAAAACTAAAAATTCACCAATTGAGACCAGATGACTAATATCTCATTTCAAAACGTGGCCAAACTTGTCCGAATAAATGGTTGGACGACAAGAGATTAAACTGGCACTGCTAAACTGCCACTGTCATGGAGCATGCAAAGGATTTCATTTAGATTTCGTCTGACAGTGAAATTGCTTTTGCCTCCATTAGTCACCTGACCTTGTTTTTGTATTTCTAACTAAGACCCTTTTCTGCTTGCACAAGCTGGCAGAGGGAGACTTTATCAGTTTGCCAAGCTCCATCTAACTGGTATAGGGCTCCATTAACTGTGCGATTGGGCTTTCACAAGATACCTTTCTCCAAGCATTTTATCCACCTGTAAATGATTGCTTATTTCCTGGGTGAGCTTGTCTGGTCCCTGCTACAGTATATACTCTATATACTACTGACAGTAATATCCCTAAAGAAATATTTATGTCTTGTCCTGGTCTGATGCATGTGTATGTTACAACATGTTTTGTTTTACTGAGAGTACATGCACATTGGAATTGGATTAGATGCGAGTTTGACTATATAGGTATACACCCACACTGTAAAAAGTGAAATGTTCGATCAACTAAATACAATTAGGTAACACTTTTTCAAACTTAAAATTCAATTTAGCTAAAAATGTGAAATTTTTAAGTGTACAAATTACAATACTTTTTTAAGATGATCTAACTTTTTACTTTTTACAGTGCAATATCTATTATAAATATAATAATTATAAAAAATTAATAGAAAATGTGTAACAAGTAATTGTGGTTTTATTTAGCTTAGCAGAATGTAGGCCATAAAAAGATTACCCTCTGATTCTGTTTCCCAAGCCAGCTTGTAGCTTTGACCTTCTTGTTCATTAATGCATGAAGATGGTTTTCTCCAGTCCCTGGTTTCTCTGGTACTGTCTCTGAATTTAGGTTGCACAGGTTGGTGCAGCTTATAGTTCATTAAAAACCTCAGTCGCAAACCTGGCGGCAGCGAGACTCGAACCAGCTACTTTGGGTTACAAGCTGTAAATATCCCAGTAATTTCATTAGACAAATGTTAACCAAGTTAAAGGTGTGGTGCATGATCTCTGAAAGCCAATGTTGACATTTGAAATCACCTAAACAAACACGCCCCTACCCCAAAAGTATCTGGACCTTCTATTAATAGACACATACGCAACTCAGGCAACGATGGCGGTTAGTAGACACGCCCCTTACTGCTGATTGGCTACAAGTGGGGTTTGGTACTCGGCCCAACTCCCTTTTCCAAAAGGCTTGTTCGACTTTATGTGGCGCTGCAAGAACCGACAGCCGGATGACATCAAAGTACCGTGAAAACGATTTGAGAAATCATACGAAGTGAAATTTCATCTCGCTCTCGCGGCACTTTGACGTCATCCGTCTGTCAGTTCTAGCGGCGCCCCATGAAGTCGAACAAGCCTAACGTGTTTTTCAAAAATCATGCACCCCGTCTTTAAAAGAGCACAGTTTTATACAGTAAAATGTCATTGTATGGAACAAAATTAAAGTGATAGTTTACTCAAAATGAAAATTCTGTCATAACTTACTCACCGTTATGTTGTTCTAAACCTGTATAAGTTTCTTTATTCTGGATTTGATTTTCCTATTATGGAGGTCAATGGGTACCATCAACTGTGTGCTTCCTATTATTTATCAAAATATCTTTTTTTGTATTCAACAGCATAAAAAAACTCAAAAGGGCTTAAAACATCATGAGGGTGTGTAAATGATGGCAGAATTTTCACACTTTGTCCACATATTGTATTTCTGTGCATATCCGGTTGTTGAAGGGATAGTTCACTTTAAAATAGATAGTGACCATTGACTTCCATAGTAGGAATAAAAAAGAAAAAAGTAGGAATAAAAAAATAATGGGTACCGTCAACTGTGTGCTTACCATCATTTATCAAAATATTTTTTTCATCATTGATCACGATGCTTCCAAAATATATTTTCCTACTATGGAAGTCAATGGTCGCTATCTGCTGTGTGTTTACCGTCATTTCTTTTGTGTTATCTTCTTTTGTGTTCATCAGCAAAAAGAAATTCATACAGGTTTGGAACAACATGAGGATGAGTAAATGATGACAGAATTTACATTTTAAAGTGAACTATCCCTTTAAGACATGCTTAAGGAATACTGTTTCCGGGTCCAAGCCTCCACTCATTTCAATGGACAATATTATTTAAACAGCTGTTTATTAGCACTTTTTATTCAATATTGTATAAACTCAATAGTGTACTGCAGTCTCCAGGCTCACAGAATTTCCATCAGCAAAATATTAATAATTTATAAAAAAAATCCTTGTCCACGAGTCCATGTCTGGTTATCTCAGATTTTGTTATTGGGTTTTTTGGTAGTTTTGCATTATGACATGAGTGTATATTATTGTGATTTTTTGTTACGTCCCTATGGCATTTGAGATCGATTGGACCCGAAAGCAATGCATGATGTCAGTTTAGAAATAAGCAAAGTATGTTTGATTTTGTGATAAAAGTATTTTATTTGATTGGACTGGGTTGCCTTTCCTACAATCATCTTGCTGTGTCCATCAGCAGGACATAGACTGGGTGGCTGCTTATCTCTGACAAGTTACAATATGTGAAACCTCAGATTAGATATGAACAAAATATGCTTTAAAAAGACAAGTTCTTATCTTTAACCAAAATATTTGAGTGCCCTATACAGTAAGTAATCCTGACAACCAGACAACTCAAAGTAAGGAAAGATTTCAATATGTTCAAAACCCCTAACATGCACCGACACTGAACAAGATTAGAGAAACAGTAGACATATTGTTATTAAGTTAGGAGATTACACAACTCTTTGGCCCTCAACAGAAGTGATCAGATGAATATGATTTAATCACAGGGTTAACCCCTAATATTCTAAAAATACTGTTTTAAATCATCCAAAACAGATTAAAAGACTATTGCAAAGTAAAGTGGTTGCATTGATCAGTAAATATTCAAATAAGAAACCAAATCCGCTCTACAAAGTGAACTGCGTTTTGCAGCTACTGGCAGCAATACAAACTAGATAAGCACCAAAGTGAAGTAAGTCTACAGGGACCAGTCTACTGATGTGAAAAAAAGTCAATCTGAGACTCATGAAATGCAGCATTAACACATGTGGCAGGTGATAAAGCTATAGTCCCCTCTCTCTCTATTCCACTGAGGAGAAAAACCAACAGCTAGCTGAAGATGATAATAATATTCCATGACTAAAATTAAAAAAAAAAATTACCTTCTATTTGTTAACTAATAGTTGCATGTAAATTCCCTCAAGTTGACATTACAAGCATGTTTGCTTTTTTGGAGAAAATACTTTCTTTTGTATTTACAGTTTGTAACCGCATAACTATCATACCTGAAGCCACCCAGAAAAGAAGCCTGAATATTATTCCCAAGGATGAATCAGTCTGTGAACATCAACAGGAGAGATGAGAGCAGAGCTTGAGCCCTTTGAACAAAAGACACGGAATGAAAAATGAAAGATTATCTCTTGTGTCTTTCTTTTCTCCTAGGCATGAGTGTGATGTGCCGAGACTCCAGAACGTTTCGATACTATCGGGTCACTTGTACTCCTGTGCTGTACAAAAAAGGCTCGGCAGACAAAAGACCAGGATGCAGTGCAAGAGCTTCTTAATGGAATTCTGCTCTATTCAACAGGACTATCGTATTCTCTCACCTGGACTCGAATGAAGAACAACTATTCAAACTAGGCTGTCAGCATTCCTTCATTTGACCAATGTAGGCAAATGAGTGGTTTAAGGTTAAATCATCAAGTCAACTCACAAAATAAGCATTTTATAATATGGATCCATTTGTTAACAATAGTAAAAGCATCGGCGTCAGAAACAAAAAAAAATGTGAGTGGGTCCAAAGCATTTATATGTAGATGCCATTTTCTTGTATTTTGGTGCCTTTTAATTACACAATTGCTTTTATAGCCTAAAAGCTTTGCTTACCTTGTTGTGTCATGGGAGTACAGTTGGCGAGAGTTGTGAAAACACAAAATGGAGTTTAAATTATATGGACTCTAAATGAGCCAAGTGAAATGGATTTGAGGAAGCAGCGATGTGAAAGTCACGACTTTATCCGAAATGCAGAACAGAGTAAATTGTTTTAGGGCATTTCTCAAGTGGAATGGATTTGACTGACAGGCATATGCACTAAATAAAAAAGTGAGTGTGTCCAATATCATGGGTCTTAAAAATTAGGTGGGTTTTGTCTCATACTCATGGGCGTCTGAACCATTATATGTGTGTAAGTACAGTAAACCAAAGATATTGAATATAACACGTTTGAGCACTACTGTATGCAATGCTCAATATGACTGCACTGCCGACGGAAGTTCCGCTTTTACAGTTAAAACAACAATCATTTGTCATTTGTCAGTTTTGCAAGGAAAAGAAATGGAACCAGAAACTTTAAAAAAATATATATGTTCCGGAACAGAATCATTTATTTAAAATAATGGTAACCGGTTAATACCATTATTAAGAAGATTTCTGTGCAATATGACTTGGTGAAGTTCACTTTCTGTCGTCGATGACTCATCGGAGAAATGAGAAGCTTGCCACCAGCAAGTAGCCTACTCAAGCCCATAATGCTCAATAATAAGAGGTAAATATCTACCAAGTATCTCAAGATATTTGTTTTTTTTTAATACTAATTAGTGGTGTAATGGATTGCAGTTGATCCGTAATCCGTACAGATCACGACCCACGGTTTGCATGCGATTCGCGGAATAATACGCAAATTTAAATAGGGTGAAAGTTGATCTTTTGCACATGTTTCAAAAGCTTGTAAATGTTAACACTTACGTGATTTTAAACAAAAGGTGCAAAAGTGAGCAATTTTATGTACGTACAGACGCACACGTACAGCGCCATTTGGAATTCATCCTCCATCTGTGTGTGTGCGCGTGTTTAAATGCACTCAAAAGTGCATACACGGAGAGACGTGTTTCAAAAAGCAAGCGAACAATCTTTCTATTCTTGACAGGACACATACAAACACAAAATGTTCTCGAAATACCACAGTATTCTTTTTCTAATAAAAACATTTATGTCTTAATTGTATGTATAGATTAGAGACAGAAACCAGGTCCGTGCTTATCTTAAAGAGCCAGTAACCTCAATTTACATAAGTAGACTAATAATTTAAGTTTAATGCCCTAATGATCAGCCTACTTATTTGTATATCCCACAGCTGACATGGAACGTTATTAACTGGTTCAGGAACAACAATTTTAGGGTTTAAGCGAAAACCGGAAACATTAAAATACTGTTTCTGTTCGGAACAAACCAATTGGGAAAAAATCTGGTTCAAAGCCCTGGTCTTTTATTACTGAAATGACTGCCCCTTGGCAAATAAGGCTGCCTAGTAGAATGACTTCCCTAAAGTGACTTTAAATCAATTAGCATGACCAACCAAAAAAACTGAATTTGTATTAATTGACATTAACAATCTTAATTTATAAATATTGCGAAATATATTGCTAATTATTAGCTCATGTTAGCTAATCCATTAATTCATGTTAATGAATAGTACCTTATAGTGAAATACTGTAAAAATTACTATTACACTACAATAAAATAAAAAGATTTGGCTTGCTGCCCTAAAATATAGCAATCATGAAGTTACAGAAGTATAAGGAAATAAAAGTGGAAAATCGTACATAATGGGCTCTATCTTACACCCGGCGCAATGCAGCGCAAAGCGCGACGCAAGTGTATTTTGCTAGTTTCGACCGGCGCAATTATAATTTTCACGTTTAGCACCACGTTGTTTAAATAGCAAATGCATTTGCGCCTATGTTTGCGCCCATGGGCGTTCTGATCTAAAAACGAGGTGTGTTAAGGCGCATTGTTGGCGCGTTGCTATTTTGAAGCAACTAAAATAGACTACGCCATTGACCAACAAAAATCGGTCTAAAGTCTAAAGTCAATGGCGCAATATGTTTTTTGTTATTTAAAGAACGCGTTAGAAATATGCGCTATATAAACGGACAACAACGCAGGTTTGCTTATCACATATGAATGCTTAGCAGCACAAAAATGTAAAAAGATTAAAGGATTGAAATGTAAAAGATTATTATTGAGTCTCTTGGACATAAATGAGGAACGATTATGAGACGTTAGAAGGCGCAAAGAGCTGCTTCACCTGTAGCCCGGTAAGTAAATAAATGCTTTGCTTTAAACAAATGCATCTATTTTTAAATGTTTTTTAAATGCTACCCCACAGATTTATTGTATATGATGACTCTGTACCTGTGGATATGGTGAGATGAGAAACATTTTAAGTAATGCTTTTAAAAATCCCATATGGCGCTGTCCCATGTGCTGAAACGCTGCTCTACGCACGTTTGTAAATTCTTTATCTCCTGTTTGTTACAAATAAAGTATTTTTACAGTACAAACCTTTTCTTGCATATCTGCAAATTATTTTATGATATTACAATGATTATGTAGGATATCAATACATTACCAGCAATTAAAAGCCTGCTATTTTTACTTCTTTGACTGAAAGAAAACGGCTTTTAAAAGTTTTAATCCAAAAAATAAAAATTTTCAATAAAAATGAAAACAACACAATTTTTTTACATTATTCTTAAACTGGGGGTTTTCTTCCTGCGCTTAGTTTTTCCGTTTACAAAGTCCGTTATCTAAATAGGGATTAGACATAGCACCAGCACAACAGGCTTTTAAAGGGGATGAGAGATAAGACTCTCATTGGTTTATTGCACGTTACGCCCAAAACACACCCATTACTCATTACAAGAATGGGTACAACTCATTTCGACCGAGCGTTTGGCGCACAAACCATTTTTCCCATCGTTAAATTAGCAAAAGTGGAATCGGACACGCCCATTTAGACCGTGCGCCGTGCGCTTTAGACAATGAGCTTAGATCGTTAAAATAGGGCCCAATGACTGACAAGATGAACAAACCCCTAAACCTCCATTTAAAACCTCACTTACAAATTAACATAAAAACTATTAAGTCAATTAAGTGAAGTCCTAACGTAGCAGTACTGGCAAAAAAAATCTCATGTTTGGTGTAGTCAGTGCTAGTATTTCATTTTTAATCAGAATCACAGGAAATCTAAAGGATAAGTGCACTTATTTCTTCCTCTAACGAGAAATGGCCCCTTATGGTTGCGGGGTCGGGTAATAACTGCACATTCTCATAGAAAAGAGGAATAATGAAAAGCGAATGTATAAACCTCAGAGAGCAGACAGAGAAAGAAAAGAAAGATTTTTCTGCCATTACCTGAGTCATTCACACAGGAACAGAGAGAGAAGAAAAGCAGTGATGAAAAGCTGTAAGAGTGTGTGGGTGCATCTGTAGACTTGATTAGTAAGACCATTAGACCTCAGAAAGACAGTCATTGTGCAAGACTCCTCAGTGAAATATGCTGGGTCAGTTGCGGATGAATATTACAGCTTTCAAGTTGTTACCAATAAGGAGCTGCTGTCTGTCAACATGTCCTGTCTATATAACGGCTATTCTAAAACCATACTTGTTAATTATGTCTTGTTTATTCTCTTTATGGAAGAGAATAATTAGTTACAGTTGCCTATAAAGGTATAAACATTTGAATAATTGTTGTGACATTCTGGAACACATTATGTTAAAGTCCCCCTTCTAGTTGATAGTTTATCAACTAAAACTTATCTTTGACTACCATAATAGCTTATGTAAAAGTTTTTCCTGTGACAGTAATTTATTCAAGCTTTATGCAAATTAGTTCCCACCTCTACTCAATCACACAGCTTGGACCATAGTTTGAATTTGTGAATTAGTTAGTGACATGAGCAGTAAAGATGGGCTTATTCTAGTACAATGTCTTAAGCTTAGCAGGATGATAATATCAAATTGTTAGCTTTTACTATGCAGGTACAATACAGAAAGGCAATATCTAGGTCTGAAAGCATTCTTGTTGGAAAGACCAGCATTCCTGGTCACCAGCATTGGTTATATACTGGTGTCCCTACACCATCTTAACCATCTTCATCAGAAAGGTCATAGTGGTTGACCAGCCCAGTCAAGAAGATATATTAGAGTTAAAGTATGCTGTGCTCTTACTGATGTGTACAGATGGCCTTCTCCATTCATGGCGATGTACAAGCCCGTCTTCACAGACTGAATAGCAACGACCCGAAGGCCCACAGGGATGAGGTTAAACAAAGCTGTAAAGACAACACAGGGTTTAACGCTGTGCATGCTTACAATAAACACATCAACATGTAAGTTTACCTTGCATTTAACACTGAACAATTGAAGAGATCAGATGCAAAACCCTCTAAGTGCGCATTACATGTTTTATTTTTGTAACTTACAGTAGCATTTTTATCAGACTCTTAATAGATTCTGCCAGCAAACTGGTATTTCTGAATGGCCTAAGGCCAGTATTTGGAGCAAAAGTTTTTCATGAATGTATAATATGTGCAAAGATCATTTTTTTAATATCGTTATCTCATTTTTGATGGAGGTTTAGCGGCTTTTGCATCTAAGTTACTCAATTGTATTTTATAGTGCTGGGCAAAGATTAATCGCGACTATAAAATTATAATTTTTTTGCATAATATTCAGTATGTGTGTGTACTGTGTGTAATTATTATGTATATTTAACCACACACACACACACACACACACATACATACATACATACATATGAAGAGTTTGGTTCCAAAATGCAATAAATCCATATTGACAAATTCGGTAAAACGTGTTTTCTATACCAAGAAAGTGACAAGATGAAAACCACTATTTTCTGTTACAAACTTTCAAATAGCATCTTTAGATTATAAAAACATAAAAAATTCAAATCCATAACTTGATTTTCAAAGATTTATTATAGAAACTGATTATTTTTTTCCACAAAATGCAATAAATCCATGACAAGTTTTTTTTAATGCTATAAATCTATTGAATCAATATAAAAATATGCATTCATCTTTGCCATGTTATATTCATTTAGTTAAACAGTGGTATACACTGATTAAAAAAATAAACATTATTGGCATTAACCAAAACGCTTACTTTGTCATATAGTCATTGCTGCGGTTATACTTGGGACGTTGTGTCATCGTCGCTTAACATTTTTCACAGCGATCAGCTGCAAAATGTTTTGGTCCTGCTCGATTTTTGTTGACTTTGAGTAAAATTATTATTATTTTTATTAGTATTATTTTGTTTTTGTGTGTTTGTTGATCACGAAGTACAATGTAGATGAGGAAAACTAGGATTCCGTGTACTCAACGCGGCGCCATTGTTTGTTTACAAAGCGTGGAATGGTGCGCTGTAATTTGGGGAGAGGATTTATTGCATTCTGCAGAAAAGGAGAACTGGCATTTATTGTGTATATATATATATATATATATATATATATATATATATATATATATATATATATATATATATATATATATATATATATATATATATATATATATATATATACACACACACATAATAATTACACATAACACACACTCATATATTATGCAAAAAATCACATTTATTTTGTATGCGATTAATCGCGATTAATCTTTGCCTAGCACTAATTTTAAATGAACAAACTAAATTGTGAAGTTAATGTCAAATTTGAAATAAGTTTAGATTTTTATATTTTATAATTTAAACAAGACTTGTTTTAAACACATTTCAGCAACAGGCTTCTTTATTTCAAAAGTTAATGCATTAGGTAACATGAACTACCAAACAATACATCTACAGCATTTATTAATATTATTTCATGTTAATTTTAGCATTTACCATGTTTAAAATCAAAAGTTGTAACTGTAAACAGCAGATAATGCACAGTGAACTAACATGAACAATTGTGTTGGTATTAACTAACATTAACAAAGAATAATACATTCTGTATATTGATTATTGTTAGATTATTGTTAGCTAATGCATTTAGTAATGTTAACAAATACAATCTCATTGAACTGTCACCCTAAATTCTAAAATGAGTATTATTAGGCAATAATACTAATAATGCATGGCTTAGTAAGTACAACTAATTACAAGAACATGCTGAACTCTTTCGCCCAGCCAACAAAGGCTTAGAAAAGGCTTCAAAATTCCAACCAAAACATGACACAGAAACTGAACCCAGGCTGCACAGCTTGTATAAACAGCGAATAGTGTAGTACATAAAAGGTGATGCACATAAATTAAATGGAGGCTTCATATTATGTAGAATAATTGTTTTTATGCCCAGTGGGCAGCAACAGAAGCTGGGCGCTACAAGCCGGAGCATAGAAGGATAGTGATTGGAGGCAGTACCAGTGCATGGCAATTTAATGCTTCTTTTGTTGTTGGAGAAGCTCTTCGGACTTGTTAGGTAACGTCTATTGTTTGTACTGGAGGCTAGTAACAGCCTAGCTGGTGACACTAAGTGCATCCAGAGGGGTGATTTAAACCTACAGTTTAATGAACTCACTTCGACTTACAAGTAATTGGCACCACTCCTGGGGTGCTTGCACGGAAATGATTTCAAAAACGCGTGGCAAAATATGAGCGGGACAGTAACATCAAACTAAACGGATCTGAGCGGATTCTTACAAGGGCATGAAATAGACTTTGCATTCTTGTCTTTAAGAGAGAGAGCACATCATTGAAATCCCTCATGGTTCCAGCATCATTTTTCTTCTCCACAGCTTTCTGTGAATTATTTAGGTTTAGTCTCATACTGTACAAATTTGAATATTGTTTTGTAACGCATTAGGCACGCTATCTATTTTATGATTTATTCATGCAATATTATTTTACAAGTTTATAAACTCACAGTAAAAATGTAATTGTAATATTTGCATACTAAATTGTAATGAGTCTTGGTTTCTATTATGCCAAGTTAAATCAAAGTGAAAGTGTATGTAGTGTGTTTCGTGTGTCAGAAATGTCAAGAGACATCTCCTCTTAGACTGTGTGACTGACAGATAGTCCTCAGTGTGTCATTCCGTCAGAACAGCTGCGTATTAAAATCAAATTAAAACAGCTGGCCCGAAGCATTTAAAAAACAGGCTCAGTCAAGGCTAATAATACACCAATGCCTCCTGAGTTATCAGCTCACACACACGTCTCCCTGGGCATCAGCCTATACTGCAATATCAGCAACAGTTATAACTACAGAAAATGAATCAGTAACAGATTTTAAAGTTGGTGTGCATTGAAGGTAATGATATGCGTGCGTGCACATGCCCTCTACCACAAAATATATATGTCATTCTGTTTAAAAAAAAAATTGCACTTTGCAATGATACTACCTAAGAAAAAAAAACATTTGTTTGGTTCTTTGTACAGTGTGATGTCTAGTCAAATTACATTGGTAATTTCTAATGATGAAATCAAAGAGGACTTACAAGAATTACTACTGTCATCCTTGGTCCCATCAAGAGATCCATCTGGGTTCATCTGCAAGTAGTATCCCTGCCTGCAATATAACCTGGTCACTATACCCTTGAGCTGGGGATCTGTGGAGAGAAAGACAAAAAATACTTTTTTAATCAATAAAACATTTCTCATAAATAAACAGAACTTCTTTAAAGGAACAGTATGTCGGATTGTGGCCAAAACTGGTATTGCACTCACAAAACTTGTGGCTAAAACTGGTCTTGCAATCACAAAACTTGTGGCTAAAACTGGTACTGCAATCACACAACTGGTGGCCAATACACAACATGACAACATAAACATCAGTTGAGGGCTGCAACTCCACTTTTTAAATGACAATATCCTGGCCAGACCACTGTTGTCAGTGATATAAGTATTTGAAATGAAAATGATTTCTTAATGTCTAGTGACATATCAGGGCCATTTTATGATTAATTGATATAAATTTCTTACATACTGTTCCTTTAAACAGGCATATAAGGAATATAAATGTAAGGATGTTTTAATTCAACAAAAATTTGAAAGGTACAATATGATAATACAAAAAGGTAACTACATGTTTGTCATGATGTATTCAGGTAAAGCCTTTGAGTTTTGTGCTGCTTAATAAAATATATTTTTCACACAGTCTCAAGTCTCAAGTCTCTGTCTATTGAGCAGAATAGAAAACCATTTTTTTCAACCTCTAGACAGTCATCTGACATTGGTTTAACTTAGCACCCTCTTCTATAGATGGTTTCAGCAGTAACAACATAAACAAGCGACTTTCGTGCTCAGCATGTAACTTTCGGTAAACTCCGCTAAGAATAAATAACAACAAACGTAGTTTATTTATATAACAAGCTAAATAAACAACATGTACATAAACATTTGTTATTGTCGACGAGGTATTTGTTTAAGAGTTCAGTTAAGCTTCTAGTCAGACCATGAAAAAAACTGAAACCGGAAGTAAAGTACGGAACGGTATCGCGTCACCGCACGTGTGTCCGATGAAACAGTCTATGCATTACATTATTAATACGCTCACTGGTACGGTTTAATTTTAGTCGATGTACTCTGCTGCTGCTAATGTTGTCCATTGATTTCTCACGGAGTCTCACGGAGTCTCACGGAGTTGCGTATAAATAGCACGAAGTGTGAAAATTGTGCAATACATACGATATGATACACCAGTTCTTCCCATTCACTTAAACGACGATTTATTTATTTTTTTTGTCGTTTTATTCATTGGTTTCTCAATTTTTTTGCTATTTTTTTACCATTTTCGCTTCGTTTTGGGTTAGAAGTACTTTTTGTTATATAAAAATGACATCCTAACCCAAACCCCGATTCTAACCCCAACTCCAAGCGGCCATGGCTAAATATAGACAAAAACATGGAGAAACCTGTATATTAAATAACCTTTATTTATAAAATTATTTTTATTTTTTATATTGCACGATTTTTACACTTCGTGCTATTTTTACGCATCTACATGAGACTGGGTAGGTTTTCTCCTGCTTTTATTAATGTAAAGCTGCTTTGAAACAATAAAAGGGGCCATGGCCCAAAAGTTTTTAAGATGTTAAAATAAATCTTTGGTGAGCACATATGTGAAGTTTTAGCTCAAAATACCCCACAGATAATTTATTATAACATTTTAAAATTGCCACTTTGTAGGTGTGTGCAAAAATGTGTCCTTTTAAATGCAAATGAGCGGTTTGTTGCAATTGAAACTCAACTGTGCTGTGAATTATTTTTTCTCTCTCCTTTTCTCTGCAATAAATGGCAGTGCTGTGATTGGATAGTGCAGATTAAGGGGCAGTATTATTATAATAAGAGCTTCTTATGACATCATAAGGAGAGCCAAATTTCAACGACCTATTTTCTCATGTGCTTGTAGAGAATGGTTTACCAAAACTAAGTTACTAGGTTGATCTTTTTCACATTTTCTAGGTTGATAGAAGCACTGGGGACCCAATCATAGCACTTAAACATGGAAAAAGTCCGATTTTCATGCCATGGCCCCTGTAGACAATTGTAAAAAGCGCTAAATAAAATTGAATTGAAAATTGAATCGAACAACCCATTTTACTAACTTTAATTAAAACAGAATATTCATTAAAATGCTTGGGCAGTACTTGATTTTATCCATAACAGTTGACTGGATTGTAAAATGGTTTATTGTATGGGGTTGCTAAGGAGCTTAGGCATTATGAAAGTTTTTTCAATGTGTTGATAGGTGGTTTTCTACTGTAGGTGGTTGCTAGGGTATTATTACCTGGTTGTTATGGCCTATATACAAGGTAACTCTTTATTGATTTTTAAAATTAGCCATTCCACAATGTGCGGCATAATTTGAATTTACATCCAAAGCACAAATAGAGTAGGATGAAAGCCCAACTACTGTAATTACCAACAGGCATATCAACAGGCAGCATATCAGACAATCAGTGTAGCAATCAGACAGGCGATCTTCCTGTTCACATGAACAATATGAGTGCCTCTATAATCTCATTGCAAAACCAAAGGGAATTATGGAAATGCCTCTTACATTGAGTTAGACATAAAAAAACAGGGTTTGAGTGTCCATGTTAGGTCTTTTGTTTGTCTAAATAAATGATGTGTGTTCGGTCTTTGCAAATTTACATATTTACAACACCCGTTTTTGTGTTTCTTATGACTTCCTTAAAAGAGTAAGAGGCACAGATTGTTTTGCTATTTGGCAGTATATGAGGGCAATTCAGAAGCCAAAGAATGTTCTATCAAATGACTTACAGCTATAACAATATGCTATGTATTGCTAAGGGAATGTCAGGTGTGTGCACATGCATAACTAGACAGTAGGGCATATTCAATAAGGTAGCACAGCAGTTTGCTCTGCTGGAAACCTTCTAAATACAGTAGACATGAGGTGAAGGAGCTTTCAAAAGCAGCACTTAGAAAACCAGCCATTTAGTTAGGTCTTGTGTCGCCTGGTGCTTTCTGCAGCTTGGCCAAGAACCACCCACTTAGACAGGAAGAGTGACATGAATGATTATACAGAAAATACAATGGCTGTGTCCAAAATAGCCCCCTATACACACATACAGTACAGTGCACTATTTGAGAGAATATGCATTTTTAGTTGTGTACGAAATTATAGTGAAAATAATTGAGTGCACTCATTCAACCCCACAATGCACCACAATAATGAGTGTACAACCGATGTACTCTCAAAGCTAGCCGCTACTTGTCTACTGAAGCTCGCGCCGAATGAATTCTCGCATCTCGCGCCCACACTGTCTTTCCGGGAAGCTCAAGGGTCAGAATTCACTTGCTCGTTTCATTCTCTCATTCGAGTGAGCTATATTAGTGAACTTATGTAGGGAATATTATTTCGGACACAGCCAAGGTGAAATAGCGGAAAATATTAAAACAACAACCTCTACGCCCTTACGTGCAAGAGCTGAGTAAAGTCAACCAATTAGATTAAAACTTACTAGAGCAATAAATGTCTTTTCTGGATTTGTGTGAAATAAGCATCAGTCGGTTAGCGAACAGACTATGAGCGTGCAGTCTGAGGCTGGGACTATTTAGTTACCAAGAAATGAAACCAGAAAAATTGAGTACATGCCTTCCAAAATGAAAGGGTTAATTCACTCAAAAATAAACCAAAAACTTCATTTCTTTAAGATTGAAAGCTTTACGGTAGTATGAATCTAAATCTAGAGAAAAGCACATTCCCTTTAGTTATTTAATACTGAGGAGGCTGTGCTGTGCTTTAGCAAACACTGCTTGGGGGTAATCACATAAATAGATGCGAGTGACACCAATTTTAAAAGACAGGAAGGAATAACCTGAGGATTTCTTACAGCTTGTTGTGCCCTGCTCTATTTGACTGTTAAGGTCTCTTGTGATACTCTTTACCAACCATGTTGTGCTTAACTTCAGGCTGGTAAACAAATAACTCGCTTGTCAAATTGATGTGGGTACTGCTGTTTACTTTTGGCCGCCTGCCCTAGATTCGCCTGAGTTAGACCACAGCAGAGCCAAGGAAACTGGCACATCAAAGGTGGAGAGAGAAAAGAAAGAGCAAAGGAGAGAACAAAAGGAAGAACGAGAGTTTAAAAGAGAGAGAGAGAGAGAGAGAGAGAGAGAGAGAGAGAGAGAGAGAGAGAGAGAGAGAGAGAGAGAGAGAGAGAGAGAGAGAGGGAGAATGCTTATCACAGCAGTGCTTTATGACATCTGCCTCCACCTACACAGTGATATTGCTGAGACAGCATCGGAAGACTCTTAAAGACAGAAAATAAGTTGTCAAGCTCTTTTGTATTTATTTATGCAGCAGGTAGGCCTATGGGAACGAAAATTTGAAAATTCAAAGGGTTTATGAACATGACCAAAGCTTCTATTTATTTCTACAAACATATAGATAGTTTCAACACTGTACACGTTGTCACACTGTCACGGTTATGAACCTAGTCCGAAATTAATGTCTAGTCTATGTTTGTTTATTGGTCTGGCTAGTGGCTAAACTGACCAAAGAACAAATTCCTTGACAAAATTAAGAAGTTTCGGCAGTGGCGGTTCGTGACTGCTTTTCTGAGGGGCGCAAATTCAAAATATGTGTTCGGAGTGTCATGTGAACCATGTGCATCACGTGTTTCGTCAAAATAGGTGCCTGCTGCACACGCGTCAAAACCGATTATGATTAAAGAAACACTCACGTTAACAAAATACACGCAAGACACTTCCTTAACAGTAAACTCTGATTACGCATGAGATTATGCGAGTATCTGGCAAACGGGAAAACCCTTTAGACGTGTCTGCAGCAGGCACTTATTTTGACAAGACACGTGATGCACATGGTTAACTCGACACTAGGGCTGAAACGATTCATCGAGTTACTTGATTTACTCGATTCAAAAAATTCCTTGAGGCAAAAATTCTGCCTCGAAGCCTTGTTAAATTCCTATGACGTGCACTACACGTGCCGAGATCTGATTCACACGGACCGTTGTTCAATGTTCAGGAAGCACATCATAGCGCGTGGAACATTTTGAATTTAGTTGGCGCGATGGCGAAGAGCGAATATGTCCATAAACGGCAGAGAGAGAGAATGTCTAAAGTTTGGGATCATTACATTATCATTACATTCAGCATCTGAACCGAAAACATCCACTGCTGTTTTCACCAAGCGAGCGTCGATGAAACAAGGTAACGTAGCTTCCGCTGATTTTAATCCCATACTGTATTTGTAGCGATGTCGTTATGCGGTTTGACTAGATATGATGTTTAGCTTTGATGTTTTTAAGTAGGAAACGTATTCACGTTCAATTGCAGGAGAGTATAGCCCGAACCCCTTCACACACACGCATGCACTTTACAGGTGTGTGTACCAAAAAACGGCACCACAGTGCAATCATCTATGGGCAACTTGTAATCTGACATGATATTTTGTTCAATAATAATAATCTCTGTCTTATTGGAGTTTAGCATAAGGAAGTTATTCTCTCTCACGCGAGTCAGACCGATCGCGCAATGCATCACATATGCTTAAACTTTTATGTAGCCACGCAACAATAATTTCAGCATGCATTCATTGTATACAGCGGGACGTGATGTTGTGATTTTTCGAACGGATTCTTAACCTAAAATGCACCGCAATGCAAGTGATGCAAACCAAATGCAGCGTTTTATTGAAAAGGTTTGTATTTCTGCCGTACCGAAATGCAATGAAGCAACTGAACGTCTGACTGGGGTGTCACTATTCCTCACACACAAACACAGGTGCACGTGCGCGCACACACACAGGTTGTTACCATAGCAAATAGGCTCACCCCAGAAATGATATATATGTCAGTAGCCTAATGGTAAATCCTGCAGGTGTAGAAATGTACATAAACCAGATATTTACTTTGATGTCAGGGCTAGATTACAGCATGAAACCTGTTGTGCATATTAAAAAATTAAAGTGTTTAATTGTTGGCACTGGCACTTATAAACACTAAATGGGTAAAAATTTAAATAAATAGGCTTATTTTGTGTAGCCAAATACCTCTGTTTTTTTTTTTTTTTTTGATAAAAGCCAAATGCTTGAACATTTTACAGCCACGTCATTTTCGTTATGCATTATTTGTTTTGGTTGTTTAAAAACACACACAACATTTTTATCCGATTACTCGATTAATCAATCGATTCAGTGCTAGATTAATCGATTACAAAAAGAATCGATAGCTGCAGCCCTACTCGACACGCCGAACACATATTTTAAATTTACAAACCACACACATAACGGGCTACATACATGTTGTGACTATAGGGTTGTCACAATGATTAAATAATCGTCTCATCGCGATTATTTGATTTCATCGTGATGATTTCAGATCACCGCAATGATTGCACATCTCTTTAAAAAAAACAAGGGGGAGCTGCAGTGCATGTATTAATGAGACCATAAGATGACGCTCCTTAACTGGCACTGTATCGCAAAAAAGCAAAGCCATAGCCATTCAATACAGTGGAAAAACAGCATTTAAAGAAATGCTGAAAAACTTTGAACTGCCAGGTAAAACATACATTTCCAAAACAGCAATTCCAAATTTAGAGAAGTGAAAGATGCTATTCGTAAGGATCTGTAAGGACATGTGGTCCAGTAGCCTTCTAATATGACCTTAGGAGGATCATGTGTGAAAATTATTTCATGAACAAAAAAAAATTATGAGAATTAAATGTCAAAGCCCTAAACAGGCAATCAATTGGCATAATCCTTGAAATTTGTAACCGTCAGCCAAATTTCATAATCGTGACAGCCCTAGTTGTGACGAACTTCGCATCGTGCACCCTGGAAAAAAGTTACTGGCCGCCACTGCGTTTCAGTATCATAAAGACGAGGGGACACAGCTTCACTTTGTGAAGAGAGGTTTGGCAGCTACAGCAAAGAATTCAAGGATCTGCGGCTAACATTGTATACAATAATTTTGCACATTAACATGAAGCTTGGTGTATTAGTTTATATGCTTTAGCTATGATTTGAACTGAAGGTAATTTACTTGTTTATTTATTTAGCTTGTTATCAGAAATCTACTCTAGAGAGACTCTATTGTTATTGATTCATTGCGAAAGTTAAGCTTGGGGCACAAAAGCCATTTGTTTATGTTGTTGCCACTGAAACCTTCTATAAACAATAATAGGAAGTATTAAAATCCAGATCACTGGGCCAAGTCTAAAAAGCCCACCCCCAGTCCTGTAATGTTCTGATCTCTGGATATGACGCATCTTCAATGCACGGAAAATCTGTGGCATTTTTGCTTTGTTTATTTTCTACCAAAGCCAATTCCTCTCACAAACACCACAATTTAAGGTATTTTGTTTTTATAGCACAAACAAAGCACAAAATGAATTAGAATTGAGTTGCATTAGGAAATAAATCAACCTAACAGCTTGCTGTGTGTTTAATATATTGTAAATATACCAAGTAAAGTCATTTAAAAATATGACTGACTTTCATACTGTAACATTCATGTAGGTAAAAGGTTATAGCAGCAGGTGTATGGGCTTTTCTGTGTGTTGAAGAGATAGAAGTAGCTATCATCAGACAGACGGAGATGGGAGGGGCTATGTCTCACTGCACACAGCACCAGCTGCAGACTTAACCACATGTGATTGACCCACTATAGTCTTTCTGGAAGAAGAGAGGGGCTTTTCCAGCTTTCACAAGCACACTCACGCTGCTGATGTCATTGCGGAGGCACTGCCATTTTCTTTCATTCTCACTAAGCTGTGGGATTCATAATCTCCACAAATATATATTGATACTAAATAGCAGATTTCAGAAAACAGGAAACGTTGGTCAGAATACATTCAGGCAATTTTTAATTACTCTTACATATTTCATAGGTAATTTAAAGGATTAGTCAATTTTCTTAAAAAAAAATCCAGATAATTTACTCACCACCATGTCATCCAAAATGTTGATGTCTTTCTTTGTTCATTCAAAAAGGAATTATGATTTTGGAGGAAAACATTCCTGGATTTTTCTCATTTTAATGGACTTTAATGGACCCCAACACTTAACAGTTTTAATGCAGTTTAAAATTGCAGATTCAAAGGACTCTAAACGATCCCAAATGAGGCATTTAGGTTTTATCTAGCGAAACGATTGTCATTTTTGACAAGAAAAAAAATGTACTTTAAACGACAACTTCCCGTCTATCGCCGGTCATGTGACACGTCAGCGTGACGTCACACAATATGTCATCACGTCAAGAGCTCACGGATGACGAATGCGAAACTACGCCCCAGTGTTTACAAGTGTTGAGAAAGAGGACCGTTCCGACGTTGTTGTATGTCGAATGACACTAATTAATGTCTTTATGTCAGTTTATTGTTTAAAATGGTCCGCAAATGTGCATTTCATATATGTAACACGTGAACTTTCCACGGCATTACACTCTAAAAAAACAAACGGTGCTATATAGCACCAAAACTGCTGATTTGAATCGCAACAATAGAAGAATCGTTTCCAGTGCCACACAGCACCGGTGAAGCACCAGTGAAGCACCTGTGTAGAACCATATAGGTGCTATATAGCACCACTATAGCACCACATTTGGTTCTACATAGCACTATATGGTTCTACACAGGTGCTTCACTGGTGCTTCACCGGTGCTATATGGCACTAAAAACGGTTCTTCTATGATTACGAGCAAAGAACCACTTTTGGTGCTATATAGCACCGTTTGTTTTTAGAGTGTATGCAATCACAGGACTGGAGATAGACGAGAAGTTTTGGTTTAAAAGTGCATATTTTTATCGTTTCGCTAGATAAGCCAATTATGCCTTGTTTGGGATTGTTTAGAGTTCTTTGAAACCCTGTTGAAACTGCAATTTTGAACTGCATTAAAACTGTTACGTGTTGGTGTCCATTAAAATTAGAAAAATCCTGAAATGTTTTCCTCAAAAATTTCTTCTCGACTGAACAAAGAAAGACATCAACATTTTGGATGACATGGTGGTGAGTAAATTATCTGGATTTTTTTTTTTTTTTAAGAAAATGGACTAATCCTTTAAAAAAATATAAGTGGAAATACAGTGCTACTGAGAGTCATTTAATTATTAAAGGTGACTTGACATCAAGCTCTTTCATTTGAATTTACACAATGACGAACAAGCACCATCTTGCACTCAAGATGCACTGTGGCATGGCACTTCCAGTCATGACTAATTGAGTGTGTGCAAGATTCATCCAACATTTTAATGAGACTTAGTATAGAGAGAGATTAAAACTAGCCTTCACTGGTGATCTTCCATTCCATTGAACATTCTAATTGGACAACGCATGTAATAGCCAAACTGTGTGTTAAACCATGTCTTGGGTGAAAATCTTTGAAGACTGTCATGTTTAGCACTTATCTTGAGCACAGAATGTTTAGTGGATATAGCAAATAATGACAATAAATGTTACAAACAATTAAATATTTAGAAGGCAATTATAACAAACTAATTTCTGCAAACAAATTCTTATGCTGCAGCTCACTAGGTGATCAGTTTAAAAATATAATTTGAGTTCACATAACAAATTTATAAATAAAACTTGCCACAAGGTTTTTGTATTAAACAACTTCTCAACAGAGTCAATGTCCTTCAAAAAAAAAAAAAATTGCTACATGACAGCTTTTTTAGATTTAATCAAAGGCATAAAGTGTCTTTTTAAATGAAGATCATTTAAATACATTAAAGATGTGCTTTAGTCCACCGTCTTTTAGGAGACCTTTCATGTCTGGAGATGTTTTTTAGATCATTTTCAGGGCATTAGACATACAGAACGACCTTGTCATTTTAGTACACTGTCAGAAAAAAGTATAAAACAGTTTTTTTTCTGTTGTATCCCAAAAGGAACAACATTTTAATGTGTTGTCAACATGATCTCACAAAGTTCCATGGGATAATCACAGAATTTTTTGCTCATTTTTCCATGGCAATTCTCACGGATTGGTTACTCAACTGCTTTTTCCTATTTTCAAACCATTGTCACTTCGGTTTAGGGTTAGATTTGGTGTTTGCGTTTATGTCTCTTTAAGTATTGGTTTATACTATTTTTTCTGATTTATTATTTTATATTTTCTAAACTTCGTCTAGCGTTGGGGTAAGAGTTGGGTTTGGGTAAGGATGTCATTTTATGTACATCTAACGCTAAACCGAAGCGACAATGGTAAGAAAATAGGACAAAACAGTTGAGTAACAAATCCGTGAGAATGCCACGGAAAAATTTGCAAAAATTCTGTGACTATCCCACGGAAATTCGTGAGATCGTGTTGTGTGTTTTATACCCATAAATGTAGGCTACAAAAATGAACCTTTGAGGGTACCACCCCAGTGACAGAAAAGAGTTTTGTACCATTTTTGTCTGACAGTGTAGACTCATGCTATCTTTATTATCAGTCTGGTTTGAAATAGGTTATGGGTCCAGCATCCAAATAAGAAATGAATTTAGCAATGGTTGATTATTGTGTCAATATCTGATGTCCTATATGGTTGGGTTCTGCAACCTCTTTTTATAAAAATATCTTTTTTCAATACAAAAGCAGAAGGTACCATGGGTGGGCTTTTCCTATTTTTTAAATTTGTTGCGTGTCAGATTATTCATGGCCTATACCCAAGGGATCTTGGATAAAAGCCAAAGGCAGAAGTGCAACATCGGCTGTCATTCATGTTAGATTGCACAATATACATAAGACTTTAGATACATTTGACAAGCATTGACTGGGTCACCAGTCCATTCTGACATCTTAATTTACACAACAAATTGAAATGGAATGGCTCAAACCCACACAGGCCCTTGTGCCTGAAAAAGAAAAAATAGCCTAAATGTCAAAAAGGAAGAGTCTGTCTGGTGTCAGATGTGTCTGGGTAAAAGAGGTTATGGACTGCTTGTTCTCTGCAGCCTAATCAAAGTAATTGTGTAAGTATAATCATAACATGAACATAAATAGCAAGATATTTATGTTGCACATCAATAGACGCATAAATATTGCCCCGAAAGCACCCATCTTAAAAGCTACCACAAGTCTACCACTAGTGCTGTTTACACATTCATAGAAGTCTGTAATCCTAATAGGTTGATAATGTACTTTTATGAATCAATGCCACAGAGACACATATTTCTGTAATGATGTGGTCAAGCCAATGTCCTGTCTGGAAGAGCTTTCTGCTTGAGAGTCCAGAAAGTAATTTAAGTCAATATGATACAGTATATAAGGACTTCTCCCTGATTGTTTTTGGGAGCTGTGCCAGCTAAATCTTAATCACATGCTCCAGGTCCACACCAGCACTCAAAATGCAAAAGGAAATTTATATTTGGCAAATCAATTTCGCTAACATTTTGGCCAGCCACCAGTAATTAGAAAATCTAAAGAAGATTTCAAACCTTTTTAAACAAGGTTTTGAATAATGTCTACTATGATTCCTGTTAATACATTGCCACAAGGCAAAATGTCTCATTTCACATTTTACAAGCATTTCCATACTCGAGGGCCTTCTTTTGCCTCCATGTCAAAATGGAGATGAAAGTAGCTTCTCACTGCTTCGTACAACAAACGCAAAGGTTTATTTGATGAAAGTGTCCTTTTGGTGACCACAACTAAATACACAGGCTATATTTCAGAAAGCCTAGGAGGGCACGCAGGCTAACTCTTACAGCCCTCAAGGCTGTAAATATGCTCACTGAAGATTCTGTAAATTGAGCTGCAATGGAAACTTAATGATGTAAATCCCAGGAGTGCTCTGGCAAAAGTAACTCGGGAAACAACACAACAGCACTTAAAATAGTGCAATAAAAAAGTCGTCTTAAACAACAATTTAATATTTGAATGCTTCTTTTATTACCACACGTAAAGGTTAATAGTGACAATGTGGGAAGACTTGGTGGATGACTTATAAGCCTTGTAGGAACCTGTTCCCTAACACTACAGTAGGAGCGTTAGAGGAGGCCATGATCTGTAATAAGATGGCCGTTTGGCCATCACAGGTGCACGTTAGCAGAGACGTTGCAAGGCTAATTCATCACTCTCAGTTTCTACCGGCAACAGCTACATCTTTTACTCACTATTTATTTGTGCACAATTCCCCTCTGGACATCTATGACAGGTACAATGATATACAGCATGCCAAATTGTCACCTCTATTATAGTTTAATCAGTATGCTGCTATTGTATTGAGTAAACTGGCAGTCTATGTTTTGTTGTTTTAATTACCATTATTAATATTTTTAGTAATGCCAATTTACAGGCCAACAATGCAAAACAAAACCTTACACACACAATCATTTTTTTCTCATTTTTGTGGTAATGTGTATCTAACAGACTTTTAATTGCATTTATTTTTTATTATAAATTGGCATTTTGCTCAAAAAATACTATAGATTGTTTTTACCACCTTTAGCTTCAAAAATGAAAAAAAAAAATACTAAAATTGTCTTTATTCCTGACGGGCCGACAGTAAGTGCTTTTACAGGTATCTTAATCTTAAATAAAACAAATGCAGTGTCAGGTTAGCTGTTTTTGAATGATGCTTGCTGATCGTGTGATAGCATTTTAGCAACAAGTTGGACACCTGCTGCTTTACTTGAATTCATGAAATGTGCCAATAATTTAACATCAACACCTCCCAAGGGTATAGCAAAGACAGAGAAAGAGTGAGAGAGAGAGAGAGAGAGAGAGTTTGCACAACCCCAGAACATTTAAGCACACTCCATGTCTAGATAAGCATCATAATCATATCTAGCTCTAAATAAATGTGGCATGTGTTGGTTCACAAATGAAAGACAACGTGCCTCGAATGACAATATATAAATATATATATATATATATATATATATATATATATATATATATATATATATATATATATATATATATATATATATATATATATATATATATATGACGTACATAGATTTAAGTTGAGTACATCTTAATACTGACTTAACCACTTGTGTCATAAATTGTGACAGGTTTGCTGACTGAGGGAAGAACTCAAGTGAACACTGCCAGTGAAACTGAATGTCAAAGAAATATTAAGACACTACACAAGTCTACCCAGATCCTATAAGCTATTCTTGCCAAGCCAAATACTCATCATAACAAACAGAAGCTAAATTCCGTCCTTGGTTAGTCAAGACTATGCACAAAATATGAATGTATATGAATGTGGAATTGAAATGTGGGCGTATCTGTTGTCTGAAGGCAATTAAACACCGCATGCACCTGCATAGATTGCTTATCTGCACAATTATTGTTTGGTTTATGAAACTTCCCACACCTTGTCGTCGTAGTCTGCGTTTCCTGAGGCCGAAGATTCGCACTTTGGAGAAGATGTCGACCAGATTCCCGTTGCAGAGCCCTTTATTTTTATTGGGGCTTTTCCTCCTTCTGTTGGTGGATGGTCGGTCTATATGCTGCTCCCGTGCCTGTCTCTTCTGCCGGATCAAACCGCTGGCAATTGCGGCTGCCATGTCTCAAAAACAGGGCTGTTGAACTCCTTACACACAAAGCACAGACAACAACAACAAACCGCCCGATCTGTCTCAGTTATTGTCCCATTTTTGCGACTGTTTGTTTGCTCCTGCCCTTTGATAGAAACGGATGATGATCAAAGATATCCACACATGACGAACGGGAATATACGACGCCGAATTAGCATAATGAATACAAAGGTGAAGTATTACTTAACTGTTCGTCCTTCGCATGTTCCCCAGTGTTTAAAAAAACAATTGCACAAAAGTCACACGGTTTACAGGTTACTTTTCAATCCTGACAATGATTTTCATCAGAAGTTGTCCTGTTCTTCCAAATATATTATAATATGCAGATCTATTCAGCTGTTTATCCACGCTCGACAGTACCTCTTATCCGTCACTCTCCTTGTTTTCAACCCGGTAGGATGAAATTCAGCACCCTGGACAGCCACGTCCACTCCCGGAGTCTGAACAAACAGCGTTTCTCGTTTCTGAGCTGTCACGCGGAGAAACGCGACCACCTTCTTCTCCCAGGTGGAGCCCTGCGACTACACATATTCATATGTCTCACATATTCACCAAGTTCAGCAAAAATCCACGTTTGCTTCGCCAAAATGTTCAGTCATCTTCAATAGTCCACGCGACTGATAACAACGTCGAGACGGCGATGAGTTGAGGTAAGTTTGAATGTCTTTTTGTTGATATTCAGATACTTCTTAAGGGGTCTTCTCAGACGATCGGTCTCCATTCAGCCATGTTTCAGGTCAGATGGTTTTTCAATAATGATATGCGTTTTTGCTTTCTGTAAAGTCGCGTGTCTTCTGAGGGAGAAATGCAACGCTGACCGGCTCCGGTGAGAATGACGTATACGCGGTGTGACAGGAACGAACAAACAAATAAACTCGAATAAAAAGTCGTTTTCGCCCGAAGCGGGACCATAAAGATGTGCAGCAAATAGCCAAATGAGCCAGTGAAGAAAAAGAGAGAAACGTATTCAAAAAATGATCCTCAAGCTCGAGCTCATTTAGCGTCTTCAGCCTTTTGGAGCGAGTGAGGCGCACGCGCTTCCCGCTTCAGCCTCATACTGTAGATCAACGGCATCAACAAGTCTTAACGACCACGCGCTTCCCGCCTCAGCCTCATAGATAGATCACCAACAAGTCTTAACAACAAACTCATCCTCTGACATCGTTTCAAAGACGAGAAACCTACCTTTCTTTTTTTTTACCTCAGCCAATGTCCGTGTATAGCTCAACTTCTCTGAGAGTATAACTAATACAATTTAAATGAACAGATTTTCATTTTCTCAAGCTGTGTAATTGCAAACATTGCTCTTGTGAAATTGCTAAATTCTTTCAAAAGCTGGTGCTATGTGCAGTGATAAGTATGTTGATTAATCTTGTTCTGTCATAAAAATGCATTTATATATTTTTCACGTGACATAAATGTTGACACGAAGTACAATTGTATATATAAATAATTATTCCGTCCAAAAGCCAAATAAATGAAATGCCTGCATGTAAATTCAGCACCAGAACCCCACCCACACTCCCCACGTGCGCACAAGAAACCAGAGAACCTCCATCACATGTATGAGGCCCTCGTGAGACAAACGCACCTGTTTGACTTCAGAGAAACTCACCTATAATGTATATTCATATTGTATGGAGGAGTTGATGTTTTTGCTACAGGTCCACACTTATCTGTTGTCTGTTTCTTTAATCATATGGTAATGAGTGTTGCGATAAGGGCTGGGGTGCCAATTTAATATCATGCCCCAATAACACGGAGTATTTTCTCATTTAGATTAATATCACCAGAGAAACACAATCACAGACGAGGAATAAAAAATATAAACTCAAGAGGGCCATCTGCTGTTTGTGACTGCAATGAAATATTCAGTCTTTCATCCCTGCTGGATTTTCAACCCCTTCCTCTCGAACAAAATGATGCTGTAGCTGTTGCATGGTATTTGCAGACCTGACACTGCTTGAGCAAAGTATGAAGAAAATACAAGAATAGGCTATATGAAATATGCTATTAGATCTATCATTATTACATGCTTGTTTCACAACAACAAAAATGCAAAGAAATGTCCAAAATACAAAAATGAAATGGTTATAGGCATACAGAGAGAAATCATCTATAGACAGGAAAACCGGATTGCTTAAATACTGCAAGCTTAAATTAAATGCATTGCTGCCAGTGACAGAGTCACTGCAGTTTGCGCAGCCGCCAGCAGCGGACACTGTCAGCTTAACTATGACTGCATACAATAGCACACACAAATCATACAGTAATGAAAATGTCTGAAAACATTACATCTTTTGTAGTTTACAGGCTTATAGACAGTATTTTTGAAAGAGTATGTATAAAAACTCTGTAATGCATACATGACAAAAGACAGACCAACCAGAATAAGCATTTCAATAATAAATATCTTGCACACAAATGATAAACTGAAGTCAAAAAAGACAACTGCACTGTCACGAATGTGAGAGTGTGCACGTACCTACATGCTTTTTTCTTCTAAATGTGTGAGACTCCATAGCAAACCCATTGCACATTCAACAGAGGAAACAGCAGCACATTTCCCTGTCTGTCTGTCAATGATGGTCCCATTTATAGGGTCTATACTCACAGGTAACATTGTTAGTAAGATCTGACTGACTGCTCCATATAATTGTTGTTCAGCTGTCTGAGACGATACCCTATGGCTTCAAATGAAAATGCTTCAGTAAGAATCATCTATACTCATTGTGAACTTTTACTATGGTAAGCTAAAGTTAAATATATTTATCAATCACACGTTTACCCAGAGTTTAAAGTTAAAGCCATTATATGAACAGCAGGGCTCAAAGATTTTAATATGTGTAACACATGCTTAATTCAGAAGTAATTTGATGTAAAATTAATTACTAGAAACATAAATGAGAGTCAACTCCAACTTTCCATGCTGTCCTCCACATGTGGCCGGTTGCATAAAGGACTAGTCTTAGACTAGTCTTACAAGTAAGTAATCTTTTTAATTTTTTTAACTAATTGCTAGTTGGACAGACACGTTCTTAAGACACAATCCAGTGATGTTTATGCAACTGGCCCCTGGTTTTTATTAAAGGGACACTCCACTTTTTTTAAATATGGTCATTTTCCAGCTCCCCTAGAGTGAAACATTTGATTTTCACAGTTTTGGAATCCATTCAGTGGATCTCAGGGTCTGGCTGTACCACTTTTAGCATAGCTTAGCATAATCTATTGAATCTCATTAGACCATTAGCATCACGCTCAAAAATAACCAGAGTTTCAATATTTTTCCTGTTCCGTATCATGGCTGCAGCAGGCGCAATGATATCATGCAGCACGCCCCTTGGTTACTTTCAATAGAAGGAGACTTTTCATGCACTGCGTGCGTAATATCATTGCGCCTGCTGCACCCAAGGTATCGCAGCAAAATCCTTGATTATTACGCCGGAATGAGAGTATAGTTCCTATCGGCCTTTTCGCAACTTTTAATTTTCTGTTGGTCTTAGTACACAATGTAACTACAGAAGAGTCAAGTTTTAAATAGGAAACATATCGAAACTCTTTGGTTGTTTGTGAGCGTGATGCTAATGGTCTTAGGTCATTGAATTAGATTCGGTGGATTTTGCTAAGCTATGCTAAAAGTGGTACCGCCAGACCTGGAGATCAGCTGAATGGATTCCAAAACGGTAAAAACCAAATGTTTCACTCTAGGGGATCTGGAAAATGAGCCTATTTTCAATAAATTGGAGTGTCCCTTTAACACTAGGTGAATGAAACATGAAAATCATTTTAATGTTAATTCTTGTTTATTTATATAACAATAAAACAACCAAAGCTGACCACAGTGATTTACATCAAAGGCTAAAAAGAAGACACACATGTTGATAAAAACCAACTCATGTACAACACCTAGTTAAGCTATGAGAACATATAAAATAGTCATCCGAAAACGTAAATCTCTGTTTTATACAACTGTGCAATTCTCTAAAGATACGCATACACTCTAAAAACAAACGGTGCTATATAGCCATTTGTTTTTAGAGTGTATATGAAAGGGAAATACATAAGATAGTGGACAAGAGACAGAGGTGCCAGAAAACTAAAACTACTGTATAAATCCACCATAACTAAAGAAATGAGCACAATATGTTTCTTCAAGATTTTTAACAGAAAACATACCAAATAAATAAGCCAGCTGGTACAGTAGTCTGTATCTCTATTGAAGCCTTCAGGGCTGAAAGGCTTTATTAGCCGCTGTGATGACAGCAGTTATAAATTACAGTCAACGTCATATTCTGAGATGGGATGGGGAAAAAACAAGAGATTTAGCACTTTTTTGTCCAAATCAAATTGTTTCACACTGTTGGGGTGAGAGACGGAGCTTAATTTAATTGAGATAGTAATGATTTTTGGTTAGTGTTGTCAGCTGGGTTTAATCGGCTTTCTGAAATGTCACCAGTCCATTGTGGGACGTTGAAAACACAGAAGGCTCTTCAAAGACAGTGAATATGCTGGAGAATAGCTGCAGTGTTTTACAGTTCTCTTCATCTTTTTTTAATGGCTTAAGCAGACAAGACAGAGGTAACACATCATGGGATTACAAGAAAATCAGACATTAGTGTTCTGCCAAAGTGACAACGAAATTATTGAATAAGATGAGACATAAATAGAAAATCTCATGCTCATTTTAAATCTACAGACAGCTATGGATCTCATAATTTCATTTCATGCTCAAACATTAAACATGAGTATATTGTGTAAATATGATATATTATGATGACCATTTGTTTTATTATAGTCTTAAACTAAAAGGCAACATCTGCAGCACAATGCCATTCCATTATAGGACCACGGTACTATTTTAAGCCTATAATGCTTAAACAGGCATGAATAAATAACAGTATTACTTAAAACCATGGTCTACTAAAACCATGTCAGGTTTCAGAATGGTATACAATCACACTGCTCATAGTAGTATTTCGGTATGCAGTACATTTTCTGTATACATGAAATATCCAAATTACTTAATTTGCCAAAATATGCCAGAGATTGCTGCATGATATACTGTACAATCCAATGTACTGAATTAAACCACCCACTTCCATATGACTACCAAAACTGCAGAAATATCTAACAGGAT
This sequence comes from Misgurnus anguillicaudatus, assembly GCF_027580225.2. Classification (NCBI taxonomy): domain Eukaryota; kingdom Metazoa; phylum Chordata; class Actinopteri; order Cypriniformes; family Cobitidae; genus Misgurnus; species Misgurnus anguillicaudatus. The sequence goes on from NC_073353.2 coordinate 26,184,249, forward strand.
TTTTTATCATCTTTTTCTTGACACAGTATTTTATTAGACTACTCAGAGGTTGTGCATTTGTTATAAAAATGTTATCCTGTTTAAATGAAGCCTTTTAAAAATGAACCAGAAAGCCTGAAGCTAAGTCTCTAAATCACGCTAAAAGCCAAAAGGAGACGAGAACTTGTGTTAAATCACATTTTAGATTAATGAGACAAGAACAAGAGAATCCAGCAGATCAATTCAAGTCTGTTTGTGCTTAAGGGTTTTGCCATTTAGTCTGACATTTAAATATCAACAACAGATCTCATTAGGTGAGAATGGAAAATGTGTCCTAATAAAATATAAGTAAGGAAACTTCCTAGAAAACAATTATGCGCACATTTTCTTTAGCTATTTTATCACAGGCTATAAACTCTGAATCATTAAAACTCAACAGAAATATTTCATTTGTGTTGCCAATAAACAAGGGGGCTGAATTAATTAAAATGTGCTATTTAGTTATAGAGCAGACACAGGCTTATAGATTACCCTATTTCTTCCTAAATAAAAATTAATAAATGTTATTTGCTGCTAAGAGATCTGAACAAACCCCAACACTAACTTGTAACTCCCCGCATCATTTATACAACCTGAATGGTACCTCAAATTGTGTGACTCGTTGCGGAAAGGTGTCCTATTAGTTTTCCAAGCAACAGGATTTGTAATAGGTGTGAAGACAGAAGCATAAAAATGTCAAAGATACAATAAAGAAGGGGCCTAACCCATATCTAGGGATTACTTGAAACGCCTTAGCAACCACATCGCAGTGACATGGCAATAGCCCATAACACCCTAGAGCTTTCTTGGGACAATGCAAAATCCTCCTTTTTTTTTGGCCGCAAGTCTGAAATCCAGTTTATGTGTGATGACTGAAAATGCTGCTTTATAAAGAATCATTGAAATCTTTAGATGTGAAAAGCACTATTGTGACAGCCATCTACACCCTAAAAATGGTGCTAAATACTGCTAACGATTTAGCAGACCATTTTTAGCGCTACAGAGCACCTATTTAGCACCACTTATGGTTAAATATAGCACAATATGGTTCTACACAGGTTTAGTTCCCCAAGTTCCCCTATGATTATATGCAGTGAATCACTTTTATTGATATTTAGCACCATTTTTAGCGTGTATCTGTATACCCGTTATTCTTTTAATCTTATAATCTGTAGTATTTGTAGCACTGAAACGAGTAGTCCACCCAAAAATGGGGCCCATAGTAGGAATAAAAATGGTCAATGGGGACCATTATTGGGTGAACTACTCCTTGAAGTTCACCCACTAACCAGAAATGTAAAAAAAATATATGTTACAAAGCAATAAAAGGTTTTATACATTAAAAACTTTTATTTTTAAAAAATGTATTTCTTTTTGGCCACCATTGTATGTGAAACTCTATCATGTGTGTGGAGCTGACGAAACAGGGCTCAGTGATGTATACCTCTTTAATTTTGGCTCACCACTGACCCCTAAACAGTGATAGCAGGGTGAATAGCTCTTAATGACAGGGAAGAACACAACGTATCACACACCATTACTCCCGCCAGGGGGATGAAAGAGGCTGGGATGAGCCCCTAAAGGGGGAAAATAGTCAAATCTAAAAGATATTGTTAGAAGAATTTAATATTCCTCTCACATCTCTGCTTGTCCTTTGATCCAGTTTTAAGTATGCAACATTCAAAACTGTCTCATCAGCAGAAGAGCAAAAAGATGCTCATCCGAGAAACCCTGGGCAGAGACTGTGAATTTAAATGAGCTGATTCTCTGCCTGGAAAGCCCTAAATTTTTCAGATCTGTGAGAGAGCTGAGGGAAGGACCGTGGTAAGTAATCTCCCTGCGGAAACCCAAGGGACCCCAAGCACACAAAATGGGCCAAAAAGCATATAGCTTTGAGTAAACCCCCTGAATAATTTTGTGCATGTCAGTTTGGTTTACATAGGCATTCATGCAATCTAAAATGTGCTCATTTTAATTTTTTGTAATAAAGGTGCAATTGCCTTGTACACTGCATGCTGCTTGACTTCACTGTTAGCTGACACCAATAGTTTTATGTTGAATCATTTTTTCAATCATGCTCACTGATACTATCCAAATGCTATCATCCCAATAGGAGCCCAGAGGTAAACTCTAGCCAACCTACACTCTGTAATGCCATATAAGCAGCTCAAACAACTTTCCAGAGAAGTGAGAATACCATGATGGGGAACAAGCTGGCACACATGGAATCTGCCCTCTATTGGATTGTCCTGAGTTTAAATGCTCCCACACAGCACATGCTGTGGCCCACTTTCCATGCTGGCCCCAACTAAATAGCATCAAACATGAACACACCCACCCAAAATCCTAACAAAGATGTGCTGAACACCCACAAAACCCCTACACACAATCACACACAGTGTAATCAGTAAACATGAGAAAGACAGAACACAACAGAATAAACATGTAAGCTGGGAGCAAAGAGATCAGCCACTCCACAATTCATGACATAAGTGAGATTTCTAATAGGTACTTCCATTGAATGCTAATACCCAACAAGCCGCTTAATGTCCATCCTTAATCTGTGCCAATCTAAACCTTTCTCTCTGACTGCTTGTTTCAGCAGTTACATGCAAAATCCTGTTGGTCAACTTGGAGCAGTGGATTGTTTCACTCGCTGAAAAAAAAATCCTTGTTGAACTTATATTTTTAAGTTTATTTACAATTCATTTGAACTTTTTTGACTAGTAAGGAGTTGCTATAAATAAATAAAAAATAAGTTGAATTAGCTTAAACGCAAAAAACATGCAAAAAAAACCTTGAAAACAGGCCAATCTCAACATAACACCGACTGTGACATGACAGTCATGATGTACGCCCCAACATTAAATTACACATTAAATTAATTACAATGTTGCTACAATAATAAATTACAAAGTTGTGACTGCTGAGTTAGCGCTTTATGCTAGTTAATGCTATATGCTAGCATTTAGGCTAAAGTTCTACTATTGACGTTACAGCTATGTTTTGCAGTACATACTGGAAAAACACACTTATCACTCAGATACGTCCATTTCCAATCTCCAAATAATTCAGTATTTGTCAAAATCGGTATCTTCGTATGATACAGGCTCAAACATAAGGTCTGTTTGCACACACACAGAGCTACTGAAATGAGCTGCTCTTAGAAATAGCCAATCAGAGCAGAGCTCAACATTATTATTCATGACCCTTTCAAATAAGATAATAATAGACAATTTAATTCTGGGGACAAAATCCTAGGGTTGTAAATAAACACACTGAATCTTTGCTGCCTTAAATTTTTTTATTGAATCAACTCAGATTTACAAGTCATGTCAACTTACTATTATTTAGCTTGACAAGAGATGAGTCGCTACAAATTACAAAAAAATGACTTTTTTCAACTTTATTTTATAACAACGCATCTGTAGTTATAACAACTCATCTAGTCAAGATTAATAATAATAATAAGTTGGGGAAGCAAAGATTTTTTTACAGCGCATGTAAAACCGCCTCTGGATCATTTTCACACTTACTAAAGTCAGATACCTTCTATGTAGGTATCAGAGAACAATGTAACATATTTTATCAATGCATTCTTTGGCTACTTTAAGTTATTTCAACTTAATTTATATAATTTATAGCAAGTCCTCACTAGTCAAGAAAGGAATTGTAAATTCAAGTTGATTAAACTTAAAAATGTAAGTGCAACAATGATTTTTTTACAGTGAAAGTTCTCTTAAAACTAGTGCTAAAAATGTATTATATATTTCACACATTGACGCATTGACAACACTGTATAATGATTTCTAATTGTCCATTAAAGGAATTTTGATAAGGGTTTTAAATGTGTTAGTCAATCTGCCTTGCAAATCAGACTTTAAACATTAAATAGTCCTTCGTCCATTTGTAAATTTGTCCCTAAGTCTTTGCAGAGAAGCACAGAATTGATTCTGGAAACACAAACACAAGAACTTATCAGAGCTGAAATCCTTTTAGCTGACCCAGGATCTGCTTAGAAATGAATTCATCTTAATTCAGTCGCAGTGTAATTGTATAGCCAGGTCAAACTCATACAAAATTAGTGCAACCACAAATCAATAGGAGCTGAACCTGAATTAAATATCACTTCCTTTGAAAAATGACCAGGAATGCAATACAGTGAAAAATCTTAGGCCAAGTCAACAGAAACCTAAAGCAGGCTGTGAGGTTTAATATACTCTGCTGGAGACAGACCAGTATTAAAGAAATAGTTTTAAAAATAATAATAATATTCATAATTCTGAAGTTTGAATATGCTGAGATTTGGTTTCACAAAAAAAACTATAATATAATTGATGAAAAGACCCATACTGTCAAAGCTGCTGGTGGACATGTATTAACAAACTTGGTGAAGGTGGTAGACCTGATGGTCAATTTATTTAAAACTCTGACATGGTCAAAGCACGAAAAGGAATTCTATATATAATATTCTAATATTTTCTGACACTTTAGCAAGGTTACAGGTTACAAGGATCACAAACATACCCACAAACGAATATTGCCTTCTTACAGTCTTATAATGTTTGTTACACCGCTTATGTTTTCTACAGCCTTATCCAAGATTCTGATCATCCTGACCTGTACTGTAAGTAAAGAAGGTTCAGTTCATTTGTGTCCCTGCAGAGTGAAGAAGAACCTTGAGTCCTATACATTCTGCAGACCCTTAAAAAACTGCTGACCGGCTGCTAAAAGCCAAGGGAAGGTGAGCTGCAAAGAACATTGGACAAAGACCAGGCCTGGTCCCTGCTTATCAGCCAGAAAATGAGATTAGTTAAGTCTGAATTGCAGCAGACACAGAAGTGTGTAATACTATTAGTGATCCTCACTCAGGTGTGAAGATATAACCACTGCATATCAGTCAACATTGCTCCAGATAGTATTTCAAAAATACTATCCCAATCACACATTGCTCAACACAAAATATATGTTTAGACAGTATGAGAATGACTACAAACACAGACAAGTCAACTCATAAAAGCTGCAGTAGTTACAGTAAACAAATTCTCCATTTAAAGATCACACAACATCCACAAAATGAGGGGACAGCTGTGCAGGGAAAATATTAATTTAAAAATTAAATAAATTAATGAATGTGAAAATGGATAAAAAATGAATAGGATAAAAGTAGTAAAGGTAAAATCGCTGGAAAAGATATGCTTGAGATTCTAATACTGTAATAGTATCCAGTGGCTCATGACTGCTCAAGTGGGCGCAAATTCAAAATATGTGTTTGGAGTGTCATGTGTGTTGCTCGTGTTTTCAAAATATGTGTTTGTTGCGTCATGTAAACGATGACGCAACAAAAAAATAAGTGCCTGCTACACACGCTTCAAAACCTTTTATTATAAAAGAGATGCTCACGTTCACAAAATACACGCAAGACACTAAGTAAACTCTGATTACGCATGAGATTATGAGAGTATCTGGCAAATGCGAGCGTCTCTTTTATCATAAACCTTATTTTGATAAGACACGTGATGCACGCAGGAACACTAAACGCACAGAACACATATTTTAAAATTACGAACCACACACATGATGGGCTACATACATGTTGTGACGAACTTCGCCCTTGAAAAAAGAAGTCAACTGCCACCACTAATAGTATCTAAGTCACACTTTATTGTAAGGCATCACTGTAACACTGTTTACAGTACATTTAAGTAAAGAGTACTTACAATTAACAACATGTACTTACTACATGTACACATGTACTACACTAAAAGTAAAAGTTGGATTAACCTCAAAAATGGCTTTAATTGGTAACACCTAAAAAAAAATTGTGTAAAAATTTAGGTTAAAAAATGTAAGTGTTACCAATTGAAGTATTTTTTAAGTAGATCTAGTAGTAGATCCACTTCAGAGTTGTATAGTACTTAAGTATTTTTACTTTCTACATAAAAGTAAATTTTCAATTTTTCGTATTCGTATTCTTTGGAAAACAAACATTCCAAAACATATTATCATAATTTTTACTCCACTACATTTCATAATTTCAAGTTTTTGGTTTATATTTAATATTTAAGTACATTAAACATCTAGTAATTTTTTATACTTTTACTTATGTAAAAAAAATCGTACTTTTACTCAAGAAAGTAAAAGTACACAATTTTTATGTAATTAGGCATTAAATCAATTTTAATATGCAATATATAATGAATTCACAGTATGATTTTATGCTTTAGAATGTAGTGAACATTTTTTAGTAAAGAAAAGTAATTTTTTTCCCAAGACAAACACATAGATGCTTGGAAAATGTAACTAAAATACTTAAGTATTATACACCTCTGATCCACTTTGTGTTTAGTTTAGTGTTAGTTGGATTTAATAATGCAAAAAGTACTATTATTACTATAATAAAAGGCAGTGTAAAATAAAGTGTTACCAACAACTGTTTTAATAAAGTCATTAATTACATAAAGTTACATTTAAAAATGACATAAAAATGTTGACATATTTTGTATTATGAAAGAAAAATATTCATTTATGTGATTTATGTAGGTAAAAGTAGGCACATTTATTTATTTAGTATTTGTAATGCTATATCAGCAACAAAGGTTATTTATATAGTAAACTCAGAGTATAAAAGTGGGCACATAAATATAAATAACAGTAAACTGTGGTAAACAGTAATTTTTTGAGCAATGCTTTGACAGAAATGATATAATTGCTTATAATGATTTATAGTTTGTACATTTTCTGGATTAGTGAAGCAGCAGGTCAGGTGTTTGTTCCTGCGTCAAAAGTCTTTAAATAGCTACTAAATCTTAATGGGGGGGGGGGGTTCCCAGGCAAGCTTATCCTAGTCCCAGACTAAAGTGCATGTTTGACTAAAGTGCAAAACACCTTTTACTGACACATCTTAACATATCACTGCCATTGTTTTGTCTCAAGATGCACACCCGCATTGTTTTTTGTAAGGTTTGTTTGTAAAAACTACTTAAATGTCCTTAAATAACTAAGGCCTAGTCCTGGATTAATCTAAACCCTGTCCAGGAAACTGACCCAATAACTAGATACATAATTAAAGTTACTGCAATAACATATGTGGGAAAAATAGATTACATAGGTAAAGTTTAATGTATCGAGTAATGTTATATTTTGAAAAATGTTATAGATGGAAAGATGCCAATGGCAAAGACAGGTTATAAATGATTGTTGCTAGTACTGATAAATGTTTGCTTTGTGCTATACTGTTAGACAACCACAAGAGGGAGGTGAAGAGCACATCAGAGACCAGCTCAGTGATACAGTATCTGTAATATCACAGCCTTAAACTGCAAAATGTGCCTAAACAATTCTTTATTACAGCCATTATCTGCCACAATGTGATAAATAATACAGCTATAGAGCTGAATACGATGAATACAACATGTAACAACAGTCAACACAACATTTGAATGTAATCTTACACCAAGTAAACCACATTTATAGTGAGGTTTTCCAAATCAGAGCAGTTTGAAAACCTGTAAACAAATGTCATATTAGTAATTTTATGAAAAATGTAGAGATTGTGTTAACACATGTTTCTAACACTGTGGTATTTGAATATGAATATGAGCATAGTGTGTTTGGAAAATATGGAGGAATGCACAAAAAGGAACCTGTAAGACCTTTATGTATATGCTTAAGACAACAAAGATGCCCTCAAGTGGCCAAATAGGGCCACTTCAGGCAGATACTGCAAACAGTTCACTGATTTCATTAGCAAACAAAACACATGACCCATCTGTGAAAGACAGCAGTTTTAGATCCACAATCTAGGGCCACATGCTGCTCATAAACAAACATGAAGACAAGTCAGCTATCCATGCATGTCAAATTGCAACACACACTGGCACTTACATGATCACGAAACATCTGGTAGGGATCTGGATGACATGCTTACTGTGATCTGCTGCAGGCACCATTTCCCCAATTCAAAAGCATTAGATAACTGCACTGCATGCTCCGGCTGATAGATTGATCTATTGTCTTTTCCTAACCCTGCTATGTCATAATCAGTAAGAAGTTCGGGAGTGTATTATGTCATTTCCAGATGTTACGTAATGCAAGCGCTCTCTGTAGGTGCTCACAGCTCTGAACCTCACATCATGGATTACAGGGTGAGACACAGGCCAATAGGAGTGTGTGGCTAGTGTATGATGTGTGTTTTAATATGATCACACACTGTTTGCAAAATCATGAAATGCTTTGGCGTTGATAAAGACAGCTTGCTTTCAGTCTCACATTACAAGTTGCGTATAAATAGAGATCAGTTTATCAAGGGCAGTGTATGCCCATCCAAGTAACCATTTATTAAACACATCAGCCATTGCATTTTTAATGCCGCACCGCCATTCACATACTGTAGGGAAATGGGTTCATTTGGACTATACAAAAAAAATGCAGTATTCTTCAACCCACACAACAGTATATTGTAGACCATTTGTCACTCCCATTCAAAATCAACCCATAGGAGCATTTATCAAATTAGCATCTCTATCAGCACTGCACATGTAAAGCATTGCGTTAACAGTGCAACGATCACAGAGAACATGCATACATACTGGTTAGTATTAGGGGTGCACTATAAATGCAGATATACACTAATAATGCGTGGGCGATAACTATTCTGAAACGCACAGCCGATGTTATTCACAACTATTTCATGTACTACGGCTTTTGATCAGTAAGTCCTTATTGATCTGAAATCACTGTTAGTTTGAGTCGTTTATAACATGCATTTGAACAGTCATCACACATAATCATTAAACCTATACTTTATTATCATGAAAATACCTGAAACAAATTGAGAAATTGAGAAAAGCAATATTTATATCCTTAAGCCATTTCCTGGAGCTACGTGTCATAGCCATATAGATATGTATAATTAAGGCTAGATGTGTTACGGCGGAGTCTCTAAAGTCATCACCTTGCGGCCATCTTACCAAAGGCAGCTCGCTCACTCATAGCATTGAGTTTTAATGGTGCAGGTACTTTTAAATGAAACTTGCTCAATTTTCTACCAATTGGCTATAATTCTGGGTGCTTTAACATGTTTCATGACATTTTATTTTATTGAATAAGTATGCAGTGTCATAGGTACATCTTTGACGTTTATAACAAACCAAACCGTTTGAAAATCGGTAGAAAATTAAGCAAGTTATGGTCATTTAAAAGTACCTGCACCATTAAAACTCAATGCTACAGGTGAGTGAGCGACCTGCCTGTGGTAAGATGGCCACCAAATGCAGACGTTCCACTCAATTGGCCAGCAGCGCATGCCTTACATATCTATGGTCATAGCTGCGAGTGTATGGTTCTTCGTCTGCAGTGCATATTGAGTTTCTGCACGAGAGCGCCATCTGGCTTTTGGATGTAGCGGCATTTCACCGTAATTCATTGAGAAGCATGCAAGCATCATTGGCCGATATATCGGGCAGCCCTGCAGTATGCATAGATATGCTCAGAAAAAAGATATAAAAGCTGTTGCTGGGGCACTAGCTATCAAAAAGCACTTCTTTGTACCTTATGGGTGCGTATTAGTACCTCAACTTAAATATTGGTACTTCAAAGATACATATTGATACATTAAAGCGTCCCTTTTTCGTGATCACATTTTTTTAAAGGTCCCGTTCTTTCTATGATTTTGAAGCTTTGATTGTGTTTACAGTGCGCAATATAACGTGTTCATGTTTCAAGTGTAAAAACACATTATTTTTTACACAATTTACTTATCTGTATAGCGCTTTTTTCACTGTCCTCAAAACAGGCTGATGTCTTCCTTGTTCTATGAAGTCCTCCTTCAGAAATACGTAATGAGTTCTGATTGTGTCGTTTGTTTAGTGTGCTGTGATTCGATAGCAGTTTAGCTTAGCAGAGCCGTTTGAGCCAAAGCTGGTGACTGACATATTCCTGTGGGCGGAGTTTAGTCAAAAAACCGTTTTACTGACATCATTAAAGCAGGATATAAAGGGCTGTAGTCCAAACCGGCCGTTTGCTGTAGGCTTTAAAAGAGGAATTCTATTAAAGAAAATATATCGCCTGGCAGTGAACTTTGAGCTTTATCATTTTACAGGTAATATTTATGCTATTATAGCAACATTACACACTACTGTAACTAGGGTTTAAAAAGTGGGATCAGGAAGAACGTGACCTTTAACTTTAGTTGGTGTGTAAGGTTGCTGTTAGAGAATAAATAATGCCTGCAAAATTATAATGCTCAAAGATATATGTTCATACAAACCGTCTCACACATCTGAGTATAGTCATGAAGGAAAATAAATCCCAAAAAAGCATGCAAAAATTAGCCTAAAATGGGTCTTTGGGAGAATTTTTCTCTGAAATGAACTGCCTGCTTCAGCGTGTGCTCTGCTGCGCACTTATCTGCTCTTATTAATAAGCAAACATACAGCTAATGATGACGCACCACAATCAATTAACACAAATGAGAGCCAAGACAAATGATTCTGAGATTTCATTACAAGCAGTGTCTAACTAATTAACTTTGTGAAAACTATTATTAACAGACAACAGCACAGAAAAACATGGTTGTTAGGGCTTTGCTGAATGGCTGCCCCATCAAAAAAAATTCTAAACACAAAAGAAGATATTATGATAAATGATGTTAAGCACAGGGCTGATTGTATGCACTGATTTCCATAGTAGGAAAAACAAATACGATGGAATTCAATAGGTGCCGCCAAGAGTATGCTTACCATCATTTATCAAAATATCTTTATCATCACTTATTAAAATACTTCCATAATATCTTCTTTTGTGTTCAGCAGAAAAAAAGAAATTCATACAGGTTTAGTACAACATGAGGATGAGAAAATTATGACATTTTATTTTTGAGTGAACTATCCCTTTAAGTCTTATCCTTTAACTCATTAACATTATAACAGATCCCATACAAAAAACATATCTCCCCTTTTCTGTCTGGGCTTTTGCTTACTGACAGCACTGACACAAAATATAAATCAGATGTAAAACCTGCTAAGCGCGTCTGACATGTTGTAAATTAAAAAAAATTTAGCATCAGACTCTTAATGGATTCTGCCAACAAACCGGTATTTCTGAATGGCCTGAGGCTGAAATTGAATAAATTTAATGTGAAAGTATTTGATGAACGTATAGTACACACAGAGAGCAATTGGTTAACATCATTATCTTATTTTTGACAACGCTGGAGTTAAGCGTGTTTTGCATCTGAGCTCCTCATATTCCGACTGTAAGGATCTATGGTCTTCTATTCTGAAGAGCTGCACGCCACAGGGTTAATATAATGACAAGAGCAGACATCTTAAAAGTTCAATTTAGAGATTGGAGGACATCTTTCAGGGTGGAGAAAGAGTGGTAATGGACCATGACAGGATACATCCATTTCACAGGACAGAAAGATGGGGAAAGAGAGAGAGAGAGAGAAAGAGAGAGAGAGATAGGATGAAACAAAGAAAGACAAATGTAGCTGTGTTCATGTTTTCTACAACACCAGGCACATGACCTTACAGCACTTGTTATATAGCCCCAACCTAGAGGAAAAGCCTGGTTTGGGATCTTTCTCCTTCTCTGCCCAGGTCTTTCTGACATATGGTCAATTCTAGTGAAAGCATGGCTTTATTGACATGCTTAAATGAGATTGCTTGTTCTCATCTATCTCGGGTTAAGATCCATTGGCGCTCTTCTCTAGTAGCCACATGATGCATGATGCATATCATCCTGCCCCATCGGCTGACATCATGGGTTTTTCACAGGATGTCTTTTTTCAAATGAATCATTTTTTTTAATGGTACACGAATCGCTAGATGTCTGTTAATACATCTGATGCTGTAACTTTCAGGGATGACAAAACTAAAAGAGCCATCTTTATAACATGAATTAAATAGTGGGATGGTGTAATTATGGTGTGATCGCAGTAAGATCGTTATTATTGCTCATAATTTGGGTCAGGGGTTTCTTCAAATATCTTTTAAAGAGCACCTATTTCATTGCTAAAAAACAATGTTATTTTGTGTATAATACAATGTGTTTGCGTGGTTTATGGTAAAAATAGGGGTGCGACGAATCACAAAACCCCCGTTTCGGATCACATTACGGTTTTTGAGGCATGGATCGGATCATTTTTCGGATCAGCCAAAAAAGGATGGGAAAATCTAATAAAAAATCAAGAAATTACAAACATTTATAAAAAAGAACAAAGTTGCACATTAAATAAAGTCTAAAATTATCATTAGGTACAGAAATCAAATCAATTAAATAATAATACTGTATTTATTGTATTAATTAAATGTAATTATTATTTTTTAGAGCTTCAGAAGTGATTTTCTCTTTGTCTTGGGTTGTTTGATTAACATTAATGAGACAGACTTAAGTAGGTTAATTGAGGTTACTGTCTCTTTAAGACCAAATAGGCACAGACTGGTTACTGCTTCTAATCTATACACACACATAAACAAATGTTTTTATTATAAAAAGAATACTGTTGAGATAATTTTGTTTGTATGTGCCCTGTCAAGAACAGAAAGATTTTATATTCATTTGCTTTTTGAAACACATCTCTCTGTGTGTGCAGTATTGAGTGCCCTTATGTACGCGCACACACACAAACACACACACACAGACAGAGGGCAAATTACAAACGGCGTTTGTGCGTAAAGTAAACTGCTCACTTTAGCGCCTTTTTACAGTTAAATTGTTTAAAATCACTTGAATGTTAACATTTGCAAACCTTTGAAACACATTCAAATGATAAACTTTCCCTATTTAAATTTGTGTATTAAAGGTGCTCTAAGCGAATTCACGCGTTTTAGGCCATACAATTTTTTTGTTTTCTACAGTAAACATCTCCTCACTACCTGCTAGCTGCCTGTCCACTGCACTGTAAAAAAGCGGTCTCTGTAGACAGCCCATGCTTCGCAAACTGCATCAAAAACAAAGTGGTCAAACCTACCACCACGAAACATAACAAAGTGTTCCAGCCAATAAACGACACAAAGGATTTGGGAGTGGGGGTTGGGCGCGTTCATGACTCGTTCAGAAAGCACGAAAGGGAGGGGGAGGAGAAGAGTTAGCTAAGCTTCGTTTTGTTTGAAAACACTTCGAACGTCAACAAGAAGTGACATCACACAGATTTGCTTAGAGCGCCTTTAATCCGCGAATTACATGTGAGCCGAACCGTGGGTCGTGATCCGTATGGATCACGGATCAACTGCGATCCGTTGCAGCACTATTAAAAAAAACACATTACTTTCCACATACCGTACATTTTTGTAGCTCCAGATTTCACACTCTTCTTGAAACACACAGATTTTTTAAGAGCTCTGTGTCCGTGATTGGCTAGCTAACCTGTACATTGTGATTGGTCTGAATACCTCTGACGTCAGCAGGAAAAGTGATGCTGCTTACCATGTTTGAAAGATTCGGTTGCTAACAGGAGTTAACTTACAGGCTGTGAGTCTGAAGCGGAGGAATTATAATAATGTCGATCTTGTCTACATCACCAATCCCAGGAAGTAAACTGTTGCCAACAATCCATGTGTTTGTTGTAATCCAAGAAAAGAGATTTACGTTGGAGACATCATTTACTTTGGGGTATGTACCTTTTGCATATCGTTAACATGTACTAATACACACTTACACAGCCAAGGAAATTTTAAAACATGAATCGGATAATAGGTGCTCTTTAAGCTTCAGAAGCATGGAACTCACTCATTGGTAACAAACTGGTAAATTTCCCTTATTGCAAAGACTTCCGTCTAAAATATGGTCCCAAGCTGACACTGGGGTGGTACCCTGTAAATGTACCATTTACATTAGTAACTCAGGGATACTAATATGCACTCTTTGGTACCAATATGTACCTCTGAGGTACTAATATGAACTTTTTAGATTCAAAGTGTACTCTTTGAAAGGGTACTGCCCCGATGACGTCTAGGGACCATTTTTTGACCATGTTGTCTAACAGTGCAGCCACAACATCATAGACTTATAATGGCAACTTTTAAAAAGCCTGACTGTGTTCAGATTTAGTGGAGAGGTGTGTCTTGGCTAAAAGCAGCTTTCAAATTTATTGCAAGGATCAACTGAAGGTCTGTGCGTGAGAGAGACATACGCCAACAGATCTGGGATTCCCCATATTACCGATTCTAAACACGTTCCCCTCCCTGTCTTTCTTCCACCCACCGTCTTTCTCTTCCCCTTTCTCTCTGCTGTCCTTTTTAACAATAAAGGTGAAAGTCTTGATGCGGTGGGAGATCACCGTTGTTAGGCAACAGTCTGCAAACTCCATGCCAAAGTGGTTTATGAACACATCAGTACAAGACAAACTCCATTGGTGTTTTCCCCTTGAGTCGACATGCTCAAACCCACGTACACAAATACATACTGCAGTATGCACAAACACTAGTGGGGCATCTGCACTCACCGTTTACCCATATTGCACCACTAGAGGTCAAAAGCTATAAACCTCAGACTGCTATTTCTGGAGCCTTGCTATTTATGGCGATTTCCATCTACTATGAGGGGTCAAAAATACTAACAGAGCCAATTTTACACTTCATCATGCAGAAAGCTGTCAAGCAGAGCTGGATTACAAGTGAAGGTGTGAATGAGAGAGTGGTCTCTGTGACGGACAGCGGCAAAAACTTGCCTTGTACGTTTTTTATTCATAAAACATTTATAATCTATTCATGACTGAATCAGCTGTGCCCTTTAAACCTCTGTACCACTTAAAACACCATAATGTTAAACTGCTTGACCTCCTTTGAATAAATGCCCAGGTTGAGCCACTAGGGAGGATCTACAGTACAGTAGCTGCAATATCTCTGCTAGCATTACTAAATCAGGACGGATTGCACCGGCCTGCCATCAGATGATTTAATACACTGAAGAATCCTGCGATGTTATGGATCAAAGAAAACACAGTCAAAGAAGCCATCTGTCCACCACAGTTTACTGTGTGCCTGTTTAGGTCTGGAGGGCTGGTGTACTGTACACAAATCTCTGAAGCAATGCTTTAGAATTTTGGAACGGTTTACAGGGACAAATGAATGACTGTATCTGATCCATTGATGGATTCTGCCAATAAAGATCTAAATAAGCTGAAAGGTGATATAAGAGAATGGAGAAATCAATCTTTGTTTGTGTTAAAAGGCACATCCAATTCAAGTAACTTAACAGTGATGGGTCCAACAAACTGAGAGCCTTGTCAAGGACAGAACGTACTAAATGCTGTTTAAGCATTTAAAACATGGAGGAGAGAATCAGTCCGTCTACTGTATTTATAATTGTAAAAATGTTTTTATTTATTTTTTAATTAAAGGTGCAGTGTCAGTGTGTAATTTTTAGAAGGATCTCTTGACAGAAATGCAAAATAATATACCAAACTATATTATCAGGGGTGTATAAAGACCTTTTATAATGAACTGTTATGTGTTTATTACTTCAGAACGAGACCTTTTTATCTACTTACACCGAGGGTCCCCTTACATGGAAGTCGCCATTTTGTGCCGCCATTTTTCTACAGAAGCCCTTAACGGACAATTTTTTTACTAAGTTGTCCCCGAAGATGACATGTTTGTTCGGTGGCGGCTACCGTAGCTTCTCTATGCGTTTCAAAAGCGAGGTGTGAGCAGTGGACTAAGCCTTTGGTTGCAATTCGCAACCTCACCACTTGATGCCGCTAAAATGTACACACTGCACCTTTAAAGCTGAAATCCATAACTTTCACCTCTCTATCACCCTCTCTGTTTAAAGCATAAAATTGCAGGTTACTTTATGTGCTTACCTTAATGTTCACTGACAAACAACTGACATTTCAGCAAAATCCATCCCAACAGCTCTTTTTAACTTAAAAATCATTATTGTCGACTGTTTCAGTGGCAACAACATAAGCAAATGGCTGATGTGGGCCAAGCCTAAAAGGGACATTTCACAAGACTTTTATAAGATTAAAAATAAATCTTTGGTGTCCCCAGTATGTGAAGTTCTAGCTCAAAATACCATATAGATTATATATTATAGCATGTTAAAATTGCCTCTTTGTATGTGTGAGCAAAAATCGCAGCGAAGCAGCGTCTTGTTCCTTTCTCAGGGAACCAGGGCTACATACTGTACTGTACCTAACCTGAGATGTTTTTGGGTGTGTCCTTTAAAATGCTAATTAGCTGATCTCTGCACTAAAAGGCCGTGCCTTGGTTGGATAGTGCAGGTTAAGGGGTGGTATTATCCCCTTCTGACATCACAAGGGGTGCCAGATTTCAATGACCTATTTTTTTCACATGCTTGCAGAGGATGGTTTACCAAAAGTAAGTTACTGGGTTGATCTTTTTCACATGTTCTAGATTGATAGAAGCACTGGGGACCCAATTATAGCACTTAAACATGGAAAAAGTCAGATTTTCATGATATGTCCCCTTTAACTTTTGATAGACCTCCGCATAGAATCAATAACAACAGAGTTCCTCTAGAATAGATTATTATTTGATGACAAGCACAATAAATAACCAGTACATTTCCTTATTTTACTGTAAATCATAGCTATGGTGTATCAACCATTTCATTGAGCTAATGTTAAATTAACATGTACAAAAATGTGAGCTACAGATCCTTAAATTCTTGCCTGACTGCCAAATCTGCACAACAGTGACCCATAATTACTGTTGACCCTCATCTCTTGGTAACCAAAACTTGTTTTACAAGGTATTTGTTCCAGAGGTCAGTTTAGTCACTAACCAGACCAATAAACAAGCACAGCCCTGAAGTTAACTGCGGGCCAGGAGCATAACCATGGCAACAGGCATGCATCCAATGAAACTATAAGCTTACCGATGTAAGGTACAGAGACATTTTTGAACACTGATTGTTTATGTACTTACTCAATAACTGATTTGTATTTATTTTAACCAAAAAGTTAAAATAAACCAAAAAAAAACAAAGAGGGGGGGGGGTAGATAGATAGACAGATAGACAGACAGATAGATAGATAGATAGATAGATAGATAGATAGATAGATAGATAGATAGATAGATAGATAGATAGATAGATAGATAGATAGATAGATAGATAGATAGATAGATAGATAGATAGATAGATAGATAGATAGATAGATAGATAGATAGATAGATAGATAGATAGATAGATAGACAAGTTAATATTCTGACAGAGAGTAAAATGAGGACATTTTGGAAAGTACATGGAAAGTAGTGATGTATTTTTACAGTAAGTAAATTTTTTAAGTATCTGTACTTTGTCAGTGTTTTATCCTTTGGCAAACTTTACCTCGCTACATTTGATAAAATCAAGTAAAACTTGAGTAAAAATAAGAAAGCACTAGTTTGTAATAATATTCAGTATTTATTATTATCTGCATAATATGAAATGTAGTGGAGTAAAAATATGATATTATGCTTCAGAATGTAGTGAAGTAAAAGATGTACTTGAATAAAGTAAAATATTCTTCAGTACTTTAAAACCTTTTTCTGTTATCTCTTGGATTGTTTAATGGAGCTTAGGCCATTGAGTGTCACTGCAAAACATTTCACAAAGAAGCAAATCTAATTCAAGGAACCCTTGAATCCACTTTATACTTATCTTTATAAAAAAATACCAAAGTTATAATTCTAAAAGTCCTTGAAAAAGTAATAAGTATCAGCTATTAAATCCACATTTTAAAACCATTATTAAATATTAATTTAGGAATATTATATTAAATTGGAGGTTCTCTGCATAGTTTGGCCTAGTGGTTATCCTCTTAAGAACAAAACTTAGAATTACACCTAGTTAGATTCAGTCACAGAAACATTACTAACACTTTTATTTGTTGTTCAGGGTAAACCTGATATCCTACTAAAAAAACAAAGTCAGACAGAACATCAAGAACACAACTAAGATTATTCTTAGTAGTCAAAAGAAGATATTTTGATCATAGATGGTAACCATTGACTTCCATAGTATGTATTTTTCCTACTTTGGAAGTCAGTGGGTAACGTCAACTGTGTGGTTAGCATCGTTTATCAAAATTTGTGTTCAACAGAATAAAGAAACCCATACAGGTTTAGAACAACATGAAGGTGAGTAAATGATGACATAATTTTCATTTTTGGGCGAACTATCCCTTTAAGTAACAGACTGAGTTGTTTCTCCTTGATATGAAAGAAGTGAACTGGATCTTAAGTTGCATTAACATTTTTGACGTAGCCATAATTGGATCTATCATTTTATCATGATAAATCATTGTGCACCAAACCATACATGTAGCTGTCATATTTTTTTCACAATTTTTTCTCAGATAACCTATTTAAAAACACACATACAGGAATGGCAGTTTAAATATCCACCAGCAAATGAAAGTGTACACTCTCGTGCAACTGCAAATAAGTTTTAGGAAAAGCGAGTAGTTATTGATCCAATCGTCTGATGTAGTTTACACATCAAATAGCTGATCAATGGTTGCCTGTTCTAACATGTCCTTGTGGGAGGTTTAACGTCTGAACTAAAAGAAATACACAGTAGCCTACACTGGTGTCAAATATGGCGCACTAACGTTGTCAAAGATAGCACCAGCTCTGATAATGACAAAACGACAGTCCCAGTTCTTATCACACCTTATGGGAAAGGCAATAACAATTTATCACTCCCCAGTGATGCATAATCCAGAAGCTCGTAGATAAATAAACTAGGAGTGTCTCAAGAAAATACGAACTTGTTTTAAGGTTAGCGAAGACAGACACAGTGATGTTGGATTTAGGCCTCAAAGAGTTGTTTGATTTTAAATAAAATATCATGAATATGAAGAAATAAAAAGGCTTATTTTCCAGCTCCCGTAGAGTTAAACAATCGAGTTTTACCAAGTAATGGCACAATTCACCTTCCATAATAATTACATTCCAGACTGCAAATGACTTTATGTTTGTTGATTTATAAATAAATGAACTGTTCTCCATCATTTAATAATAAGCAAGAGGCGGTCTAAGAAATTGTTGTGTCTGAGTATTATGCATATGGGGAGTTCACTAATATTCATTATTAAACAGAGAAACACTCTATTATTAATGATCAACTCATGACTCGTGCTTAATAGCTTTGCTTTCACATTTCATTTCATTTGTATGAACAACATCTGGTGTATCAATGAGCACAACGAATCAAAACAGTACTCAATACTCACCTCTGCATTCGGTCTGTTCGGAAAATTATTACTTTAAAAGCCGTCTGTAAAAAAAATAGCTGCAACTTTATTCCCCATTTCACAATGAGACATTTTATATTTCCATGGTCACCATTTATTTTAAAATTTCACCCTGCCTATAAAATACAGGTTAGAGTCGCATAATGTAATTTTGAGATTAGAAGCATCAAAGATTGATTTCACTCAGTGATTTCACTTTAATTTCAATCTTTGCAATGGTCTCAGTCAATATTAAAGAAATCAAGGTTATAGTTTTACAGAATGTTCTTTACATTAAATAGGATGATTTATTTAGAAAACAATAAATGCAACATATTGCTAAATTACAAAGTATGACAAAATTTTGTGTATTTGGTATCACATTAAAGGGACAGTTCATGCAAAAAAATGAAAATTCTGTCATTATTTACTTACTCTCATGTCGTTACAAACCTGTATAAATTTCTTTGTTCTGATGACCACAAAGGAAGATATTTTGAGCAATGTTTGTAACCAAACCATTCATGAGCCCCAATCACTTCCATTCTTTTATCCTTCTATGGAAATGAATGGGGCTCATGATTGGTTTGGTTACAAACATTCCTTAAAATATAAAGTAAATTATGTACTGGTTTGTGTGTGCGCGTGTGTGCGTGTGTGTGCACATGTGAATTGGTATGTGCTTTACAGGGGCATGAATAGTGTATACTGTATTTTCCGGACTATAAGTCGCTGCAAAGTATAAGTCACATCAGTCAAAAATGCGTTTTGAAGATGAAAAACATATATAAGTCGCACTGTACTATACACTCACCTAAAGGATTATTAGGAACACCATACTAATACTGTGTTTGACCTCTTTTCGCCTTCAGACCTGCCTTAATTCTACATGGCATTGATTCAACAAGGTGCTGAAAGCATTTTTTAGAAATATTGGCCCATATTGATAGGATAGCATTTTGCAGTTGATGGAGATTTGTGGGATGCACATCCAGGGCACGAAGCTCCCGTTCCACCACATCCCAAAGATGCTTTATTGGGTTGAGATCTGGTGACTGTGGGGGCCATTTTAGTACAGTGAACTCATTGTCATGTTCAAGAAACCAATTTAAGAATGATTCGAGCTTTGTGACATGATGCATTATCCTGCTGGAAGTAGGCATCTGAGGATGAGTACATGGTGGTCATAAAGGGATGGACATGGTTAGAAACAATGCTCAGGTAGGCCATGACATTTAAACGATGACCAATTGGCACTAAGGGGCCTAAAGTGTGCCAAGAAAACATCCCCCACACCATTACACCACCACCACCAGCCTGCACAGTGGTAACAAGGCATGATGGATCCATGTTCTCATTCTGTTTATGCCAAATTCTGACTCTACCATCTGAATGTCTCAACAGAAATCGAGACTCATACCTTTGTAAAGTTTCAGCTAATATGACAGCAAAAGTGGCCTTGCGTTTCCAAGCGTTTAAAATGCATTTGGTGTGATTGACCCCTAAATGGTACTTTTTCATAAATTAAAGACTGCCAAGAGGTTTTTGTGACCATATGCCTGACTGCGCGCGTGTGTGTGTGTGTGTTTGCTGGTAGGTGAAAATATAATATGATTTGCAAAAATTATCTGAATCAGTGGCGACAGCTAAGGTCAATCCGGCAACCTAACCTGTAACCGTCTGGCACCCATACAGGGACGTTAATTTGTCACGTCAAACAGCCCCTGCAAATGACTCAGACTTTCACCTGGTGTAAAAAGCACTCCATGGAATAAAGCATATGATGTAAGGTACAATATAATCCAACAGTAGACGAGCTGAATCCCGAGAAGGAAAATTATTCATAAGTGCTCTCTCTCCAGCGCATCGTTCACCGTTATTCATATTGAAATATAACAGAACTCTGCATCAGTAAGCGAATCAATACAACTCGCAGCCAAAGACGTGACGGACAGTGGAAGGCTAAGAGACGTCTACCACTCTGCCACAAAAAAAAACTTTAAAAAAAAAACAATAAATTAACTTAGGCTTTATTGAGCTTCCTCAATTATTCATCAACTGCTCTATTAAACCCCAGGGGCTCAGAGATAGTGTACGGAGATGAGAGAAAGCATTCAGAGCCGTTTTCAGTTCCAGGTCTCGGCCCATCTGCTTAACGACAGCTCTCTCCGCACGCCGCTAACCCTCGGGAGGCCGTCGTTAAGAGGCCTCTTTTTTTGCGCGCGGTTGATATATGGCATTCGCGGTTGTACCTGCTTAGCTATTCGTACTACGGTGAAGTTCAGCTCAGAGAAGGTTATATTGTAAAACGCTGTCTATGCCACAGGGACTCGTTGTGCGGGGAAAAAATAGTCGGCTTGATATGTGGCGCCAGATGCTGATTTAGCGCACTAGTGGGGCAGAGTTCTAAAGGGGAAAGAGTGGGGAGTGAACACAGCATTAAATCATAAGCTGAGTTCAGGGTTTCAGTAAGCACAAATGGAGAAAAATATGGTTAAGGCCTCAAAGAGTGATCGAGAAAACGTGCAAGAGAGATGTCACTTCGTTTAACCTCCTAATAGGCTCCTGCGGGACTATGATGAATCCACCTGTACCTGCTGCCTCTGGAGTGGGTGTGCACGCTGAGCTGGACCGCATGTAGGCAGCAAGCTAAGCGTTACTGTGGGTAGCACAATGAACGCCGACCTGCTAGAACCCACATAGAGACATCCCACAATGCAGCACATCAACAGAAGGACAAGCTTCCAGCCTGGAGCACAACTCCCAGCATGCACCTGTCACATAATCTCTTCTCCATTCATGACAGTCTTTGTGGAGAATGAATTTTGTTTGCATGTAAGCCTACTAAACAGAGCCAAAGTGAATGGCTTTGATCATCAGGTTGGCTAAACCAGTGTTTCCCAACCAGAGGGTCGGGGCCCACGGGGGGCCTCAGCAGATTTCCAATGGGGCATCAAAATGACTTAAACTTATTAAAAATTGGACAAAACAAACGTTAAAATAAGCTAAAACTAGGAAAAATAATGGTGTTTCTTAATTTTTTGGCCATTTTAGTAGCGAATATACATCTGTCTAGTCATTCCAAGCTCTAGTTAATTTTATTCAGCAAAAATTGAGTGGGTAGGGGGCCTTCAAATATTTTTGTGGGCAACTTGGGGGCCTTGAAGTGAAAAGGGTTGGGAAGAACCACTGGGCTAAAGAATAAAAGTTACCGTTATTTACAAGAGGTGCTGTTAAATGTCCTTTATTTTACTTTTATAAGCTTCTCTGTCTAATGTCGTTTTAAAGAGGACTTACATAAAACAAGCAATTCTGACAGGAGCTTACCTGCATTGTACAGCTTTTATAGTATTGTATTAATAAAAGTTAGGCTGTCAAAGTTTTTTTAATTTTTTAATTCTTATTTTATTAATATTTTGAATTTGCCTTGTTCATTTCCGTGGTCATTATTTTTCTTAATTTTTTTTGTTATTTTGCTATTAGCATTTGCTATTTTATTCGTTATTTTATTTTTAACTAATATTGCTATTTAAGTCAAATTAATTTTATTTTAGTTTTTATATTTTAACTATAATATAGTTTTATATTTTAAACTATTTTTTATATTATTTAACTATATTATATTATCTATATTTTATATTATATAACTATTTTATAACCTAAACTTTTTTCAGTTTATTGCTAGGAAACTTTTAGAATTTTCGAAGATTTCAGGTCTTTCCAAGTAATATTTAGGCCTATATTTTATTTAATTTCAATTAACAGATTTTTTTATATTAGTTTTAGTTAAATAGCACCTATTTCATTGCTAAAAAAATAACAACATTATTTTGTGTATTTGGTATAATACAATGTTTTCGCGTGGTTTATGGTTAAAAACACATTATTTTCCACATACCGTACATTTTTGTTGCTCCAGATTTTACTCTCTTTCTGAAATGCATTTGAAAAGCTTGATGTTCCTGATTGGCCAGCTAATCTGTATGTTGTGATTGGCCTGAATGACTCTGACTTCAGCCGGAAACGTGACGCTTACCATGTTTAAAGGACCGGTTCGGTGTTTTACACTTGGGGCCCTGTTTTCGGATTGTTTGTGATGAGGTGGAACGGTTTTGACTGAAGTTTCAACGTGTGCGGCTGCCCCGAGAATTTTCGGGTGTTTGTGTTTCACCTCCCACCTCTATGGGTTTATAGGTGCACTGGAACAATCCTTTCTATAATGCATTAAACTTTCGTTTACAAAGACGTGAAACTCACCGAGTGGTCAGGGGGGTTCACTGATATGCTCACACAAAAATCGCTCTTTGTAAACGAAAGTTTAATGCATTTTAGGAAGGATTGTTCCAGTGCACCTATAAACCCATTGTAGAGGTGGGGGGTAATACAACAAACACCCGAAAATTCTCGGGGCAGCCGCATATGTCGAAATTTCAGTCAAAACCGTTCTATTTCATCATAAACAATCTGAAAACAGGGCTTTAAGTGTAAAATACCGAACTTGTCCGTTAAAAGATTTGTGCACAATGCAATGCTAACAGGAATTAACTTACAGGCTGTGAGTCCGAAGCGCAGGGCCAGATTAACACTTTGTTATACCCTGGGCAACAATATTCAAGGGCCCCATCATCACGACCACAGGATCACCATAATATGGTCATATACAGAATATATTACTGTAATATACAGTACATATACTCAATACTTCAAATTCTAACTGTCATCAGGTGTATTTTGATTTACAAACATTTAAATGCTCATACAAATGCACTACTAGTCTATGTCCCCTATCAAAGACATTCACTCACATATGATGCTATGAAAACAAAACACATCAGTATCTGTATAATCTCTGGGCTGTAAAAGTAAGCTGGCGGTGTAGAAAAGTCCTGGCTAACTTAGCTGAGTTGTCGGAATATGACTTAACAGAACTTTTTAATACACATTTAAGATGACCATGGATTAACTCTAATTTGTATAGTCATTGATATAAAAAGCTTATTTTTTGCATATACAAGCATTGTCTAAAAATGAAAATAGGCTTTTACTTAATTATTATTACAAGACCATCATAGCCTAATATTAGACACCCAAACCAAAGTGAAGAAAATTATCTTTAAAGGGAAATTCCGCCTTGAAATGATCCTAGGGTTAATAACAAACGTGTACCGAGTTCGGCCGTTCACTGGAGTTTGTTTTCATGCTGGTCTGACGTGACCGGTGTTGTTGCTGAACGCAAATTAGCATGTTATGGTAGCCTTCGGGGCATCAGTGCATTAAAAACGAAATCGCTATGTCTATACTACTAATAATGCTCAAAATAACCCCACACTTGCACTGTGGCACAGTGGGGGTCTCTGTATGTGGGCCGAGGCATTGGGAGCTTTGCAAGTGTGCAGGCAGTTTATTAAAAAGAAACATTTACCGTTCACGTCTGGATCACATATCCATGCGGGCGCCATCTTGGGAAAACTAAACTCTCGCGTGAAACGTTGTTGCCCTGAACAGGTGTTGTGCTTTCACGCGAGAGTTCGGTTTTCCCGGGGTGGCGCCCGCATGGATGTGTGATCCAGACGTGAACGGTGGATGTTTCTTTTTGGTGAACTGCCTGTACACTTGCAAAGTTCTCAATGCTTCGGTTTACATATAGAGACCCTCATTGTGCTACAGTGTAAGTGTGGGGTTATTTTGAGCATTATTAGTAGTATAGACATAGCGATTTCGTTTTTAATGCACTGATGCCCCGAAGGCTACCATAACATGCTAATTTGCGTTTAGCAATAACACTGGTCACGTTAGACTAGCATGAAAACAAACTCCAGTGAACGGTCGAACTCGGTACACGTTTGTTATTAACCCTAGGATCATTTCAAGGCGGAATTTCCCTTTAATTTGCAAGTCTGAACTGAACATCAACGCAGACATGAATTTCCTCACAGAAGTTTAAGATCATATAGGCTACATCTTGAACGTAGATATATAAATGAACACAGAGAAAGTAAGTTTAACACTGTAAAGCACAAGCAAATATGCTGGAAGGCAGCTAAAACCATCAGGACATAAACACTGGCTTATTTTATTTTATTGGAGCCTTACCTCCAGATAGTAATAAACTGGATTGATGATTTAAATGTTGTTTACTCACATGTGTGTTGTGAACTCTCCGGATTTTATGTTATGCACTGCTCCACTCGTTCAACTCTCCACATGGTCGGTTTGTTTACAGTGTCGCGTGAGCAGCGACTTCATTTGGCGCTAAGCGGACCTCTTGGTGATGTCAAAGTACCGCGAGAGCGATTGAAAGCAGATTTCTCCATGTGATAACTGGAATCGCTCTTGCGGTACTTTGCTGTCACTCGGCTGGGGGTTCTTTCGTGCCCCTATAGTAATTTGATTTCATACGCCGATCGGATCGCGCAGATACCTGCGTATCACGTAGACTACACCACTGTTTATACTTTAAATTTTCTGCGTTTCTGATGTCCTTTTCCTTTTTTAATGTCCGCTTCGCGCTCCCATTTAGCTTCTCCATGTCTCGTTTTTTTCTGTTGTAGCAACGCCTTGCGTCACATAACGCTCGGTGAACCTTTTACCCACCTATGGCTCTGCCCACCTCATGCGGACTGACCACTGAGAAGAGGGTCTTAACTTGAGGCCCTCTCTTCATTGGTCAGTCCGCATGAGACTGACTCTCAACCGCTCTCAACTCACGTTCAAAGTCAGACAGCGCAGCGTCTCTCTTTGCAGCGCATTGAGCGCAAAAGCCCGTGTTGACAGTTTGTTTAATATAAAGCGGCCAGCGGAGATTACCAGATACAGTATTTTGCTCGTGCCCTTGCTGCCCGGGGCCCTTTGGAGGTTTTGGGCCCCTGGGCAATTGCCCAGTTGCCCATATTGTTAATCCGGCCCTGCAAGCGGGATAAATTATGATAATGTTGGTCTTTACATCACCAGTCCCAGGAAGTAAACTGTTGCCTACAATCTGTGGGTTTGTTGTAGTCCAAGAAAAGAGATTTACATTGGAGACGATAACTAGCGTCATTGTTTACTTTGGGGTTTGTACCTTTTGCATATCGTTAACATGTACTAATACACACTTACACACCAAAGGAAAAGGTGAATCAGACAATAGGTGCTGTTTAACAATATTAACCATGGTCTCTTTCTTTTTCTCTCTCGGTCTCTCTCTCCCTTTAATATTTTTTTAAATTTTAATGATTTTTTTAGTGATCAAAATAAAGCTGTGCTATTTATTAAAAACACTTCACAACTGATTTGGTTTAGTTTATTTATGTTGTTCATCTGCATTCATCTATGTTTTTTACTAATAGAAATTATGTTTTGATCTTCAGTGTACACCGGTCCTTTAATTAAGTCGCTCATGATTGAGATTCTTATGATAAATAGTGCACAGATCCCAACTAAATACCTCAAAACTAGAGAACATGTTTATGTGTTTAAGTAGTTTGGCTTTTCCTCTACAGTAGAGTTTAGTAGCTTGTATAGTGTTGCTAACTACTGTTTTAAAAAGGGAATTGAACTGTAGTTTAACAGCTTCAAATTACTGTAAGAGTAGCTTGACAAGTTACAGAGCTTCACCAATGTTCTTTAAAGTGATAATATTTATGATGTGAATTAGAAATATTGTCATATTAATAGAAAAAAAAAACACATAAAAAATTTTGTCTCTGGAGCGTAATGGCCTGTGGGCTGAGTAAAGTGCAAGCAGCCAGGCACTATGTATACTATGTATCACTATGTTCATGTGACCTGGGGTCAACCAGAGTGCTGAAGGCAAAATACTGTATGTGAATGTGCAGTCATGCAGGATAACTTTAGGAGAGAGAGAGAGAGAGAGATAGGAGAGGACATGATGATATGAAGCTCTCATGACTCATTTGCAGAAAAAAGTAGCATATCTTCTTGGTTCTTTTCTCTGACTCTGAAAACAATTTAAAACACACAGCTTCACTTTACACAACATATGAATCTGTCAGGCACGAGATAACAAAAAATGTCTATAACACGTATTCAATTATTGAAGATCAGAGGTGTCACGGTGGAGTAGCCTTACAATACACACACACACAGAGATCTGCCCGCTGTAGCATACAATATTATTCAAGTGGTAAATATCATAGTAGGCAAATGCTACGCACACCCCCATCTGTAAAGAGCAGCTCTGTGCCTTAGGGAGCTAAATCAAGTCAGAAGCCACTGAGATAGACAGAGAACACTGAGCGAAGAATCAGACCACCAGAGTGCTGCAGGGATTAACAGCAGCGGAAAGAGGGTCCGGTTATCTGCCAATCGGGTCGAGCTACTGACTACGGACAGAGCAGTGGGGTGTCTACTCTCTTTATATCAGGACTGTAGGGGTTAAAACAAACGCTGGACTTAGCCCTTGATGAGGAGATCCAACACATTTTAATGACAATTTGTATTTTATGAGGTGGCTACAATGCAGTGTTGGGTCAAAAAGGGACAAACGCGTTGGGTTATATCAACACCGAAAATTAACCCACCAAGCTATACATTCCCTGGGTATAATATTCTATGAACCAGATTTATGCACATTTCACTAAAACGATGATCTATAGGGTAGTTCAATTAATGCATTCAGGTTTTAGAAGCATATTGATGTTGATTGTTTACTCAAACATAAGAAAACACTTACATAGTACACTTAACATAGAAACACCCATCCGGTTGTGTTCAACCCAGTCTTACAAAATAACGTACCTAAAGTCATGTAAAAAAAAATTCATGATACTGTTACGAATTTCCGCGTTTTTCGTGACCGTTTCACAAATTTCTGTTTACGTGGATTGGTTACTCAACTGCTTTTTCCAATTTTCAAACCATTCTCGCTTCGGTTCAGGGTTAGATTTGGTGTTTTCGTTAGGATGTCACTTTAAGTACTGGTTTATGCTATTTTTTTCTGATTGATTTTTTTTAAACCATTTTCGCCTGGCGTTAGGGTTAGAGTCGGTTTGGGGTAAGGATGTCATTTTATGTAAATCTAATCCTAAACTGAAGCGACAATGGTAAGAAAATAGGACAAAACAGTTGTAACCAATACATGACAATGACACGTAAACAGAAATTCGTGATACGGTCACAAAAAAACTTCGTCACAGTATCACGAAAAAGAATCAAAAATTTACTTGACTATAGGTACGTAATTTCGTGAGACTGGGCTGTTGTTAGCACACTTTGGTAATTTGCTTGAGTTCAGCACCATGGACAGCTCCAAGAACAAGCCCACAGTTCCTCTGCATCTGCTTTTTCACTGAATACTGTAGCAGAAAACTGGGGCGAACCAAAGATAGCCCATACAATGCCACTGTTTAGAGGATTTTTTATAGAATTTGGTGATGTTACACACCATGGTCACAGAATCACTTTGCGTACATACTGTGACAAGCAAATGACAAGATTTATGGACTTTATTATGTTAGCCAAACGGAATACAGGCCAACTTGTACAACTTGCTCTTACAATGCAGAGAAACAGCAAAAAAAACTATGCCATCAACCATATTTTTTAATACTATTTTTGATACAGATGATTTACTTTGTAGTAATTTTGCTTTTCAAGGAAAACACAAGCGTTTTTTAATATTTTACAATGTTCTTACCTCAACTTAGACAAATGAGTACATACCTATCTTTATTTAATGCGTGCACTTAATGTTTTTACAGGGCGTCGTGACTGTGTTAGCATTTAGCCTAGCCCCATTCATTCCATACACTCTAAAAATGGCTGGGTTCTTTTTGACCCATAATGGGTAAATAGAACACATGCTGGGTTAAAAATGACCCCATGCTGGGTTAAAAATTACCCAGTGTTGGGTTGTTGTTATGCAACCACAGGGTATAATAACCCAGCAGTTGGGTTAAAACAACCCAGCATTGGATCAATGTATCCAAACCGTTCGTGGGACCAATTTACTTCCATGGTATTTTTTTCCTGCTATGGAACTAAATGGGGTCCATGAATTGTTTTTTGCAAACATTCCTCAAAATGTCTTCCTTCGTGATAATCAGAACAAAGAAATTTATACAGGTTTGTAACAACATGAGAGAAATTTGCATTTTTGGGTGAACTATTTCTTAAAGGCGGAGTCCACAATGTTTGAAAGCCAGTGTTGATATTTGAAATCACCCAAACAAACACGCCCCTACCCCAATAGAATCTGGACCTTCTGTTGATAGACCCGCCCCACACATACGCAACCCGGCATTTGATTTGATTGGCTATAAGTGTGTTTTGCTAGTCGGCCCGTCTCCTTTTCCAACGCGTTTTTCAAACATCGTGGACTCCGCCTTAAATACTCATCACATGACTACTATGAAAACACACACAGATCTCATTATTTAAAGGAATATTCCATTTTCTTAAAAGAAAAATCCAGATAATTTACTCACCACCATGTCATCCAAAATGTTGATGTCTTTCTTTGTTCAGTCGAGAAGAAATTATGTTTTTTGAGGAAAACATTCCAGGATTTTTCTCATTTTAATGGACTTTAATAGACACCAACAATTAACACTTAACTCAACACGTAACAGTTTTTTTCAACGGAGTTTCAAAGGACTATAAACAATCCCAAACAAGGCATAAGGGTCTTATCTAGCAAAACGAATGTCATTTTTGACAAGAAATATAACAAATATACACTTTTAAAGCACAACTTCTCGTCTAGATCCGGTCCAGCGCGACCTCACGTAAATGCGTAGTGACGTAGGGAGGTCACGTGTTACATATATAAAACGCACATTTGCGGACCATTGTAAACAATAAACTGACACAAAGACATTAATTAGTATCAGTTGACATACAACAATGTAGGAACGGTCCTCTTTCAACACACTTGTAAACACTGGGGCGGAGTTTCGCGTTTGTCTTCTGTGACCTCTTGACGTCATGACGTATTGCGTGGGGTCAGCTGGCGCATCACGACCGGATCTAGATGAGAAGTTGTGCTTTGAAGGTGTATATTTGTTGTTTTTCTTGTCGAGAATGACGGTCGTTTTGCTGGATGGGACCCTTGTGCCTCGTTTGGGATTGTTTGTAGTCCTTTGAAACTTCGTTGAAAAAAACTGTTACGTGTTAAGTGTTAATTGGTGTCTATTAAAGTTCATTAAAATGAGAAAAATTCTGCAATGTTTTCCTCAAAAAACATAATTTCTTCTCGACTGAGCAAAGAAAGACATCAACAATTTGGATGACATGGTGGTGAGTAAATTATCTGGATTTTTCTTTTAAGAAAATGGACTATTCCTTTAAATACAACATGGACTACAATCATATGATACTTTTTGGTAGAATAAGATTTGTAGTCACAAAAATAGCAAATGCACCCATATTAATTATTCCCGGTGCATGCTGGCAAGACTGAATGGGACTATCAGTGTCTGCCTATTATTTTGTGTTAAAAAAGTTGCATCAAGATTAATTACATTTCTAAGTTATTAAAACATTGGAACAGTAACTTCTGTATACACTTTAAAAATACTGAGTTATTGGGTTAAAAAAGGGACGAACCCAACCCGTTGGGTTATAATTTAACCAACATGATCTCACAAAGTTTCGTGGTATAGTCACGGAATATTATGGTAATTAATCCATGCCATTGTCACGGATCTCCGCCATGCCACAGACTTTCTTTTCCGTGTCACTGTCACGGATTGGTTACTCAAATGCTTATTCCTATTTTCAAACCATTGTCGCTTCGGTTTAGGGTCAGATTTGGTGTTTGCGTTAGGATGTCATTTTAAGTATTGGTTTATACAATTTTTTCGGATTAATTTTTTTATATTTTCAGATTTTTAAACCATTGTCGCCTGGCGTTAGGGTTAGAATTGGGTTTGGGTAAGGATGTCATTTTATGTAAATCTAACCCTAAACCGAAGCGACAATGGTAAGAAAATAGGACCAAACAGTTGAGTAACCAATCCGTGGCAATGACACAGAAAAGAAAGTCTGTGGTACGGCCACGGAAAAATGTGGAGATATAACTCAAAATACTGGCTTGTTTTAACCCACTGTTGGGTCAAATGTGAACATTTTATAGGTTAATTTAACCCAATGGCTTTGTCCCTTTTTGACCCAATGCTGGGTTGAAAATAACCCACCAAAATAGACCACATAAAGTTTTAGAATATGTCAAATGTATTGATAGATTTAAACATCACCTTACACAAGCATACAGTACCCAGTGTTCATGGCTTGGTACATTATAGTACAGTACACTTTGGGCCTCAAAAACTCCAGGAGAGCTTTATTTGGTGTAGCCTGGGTTGATAATGGGCCAGAAATGTGGAAGTGCACTCAGTCACACTGACTGCACTAAACCTCCACCAAGACTGATTGGGATCAATGGGTGACCATCAAACGACAGTGTTACTGCAACTAATCACTCAATGCACACATAACAGAAAGTTAAAACGCACCAGCTACCTAACATCTAACCAGAGTTTCACGAAACATTATTTGCTTTCAGCATAATATACTGTAAATAATTCTATAAAAAGCATGAAAAATGTTTTGATAGTTCGTCTATTCTGAAAATACACCACGCTTAAACACAAAGTCACTGTATCGCATTAGGATGTAATAAGCTATATGAGAAAAGTAAGGTGTGTTAAAGGTGGCATAAAGATTACACACAGCTTCCATTAAGCAGCGAGCAGCCACCCATTTACAAAGCAGCAGTCATACAGCGTCCTGCACTTCCGATCCGTGAAGTGCACTTGTTCAGGTACGTATGAGAACAAATTACCTCCTGTTTTTATGCACTCTTAAAGCAGTATGATGTTCAGTAATGCGACTCATTCATATGATTGCTGTGCTTGAAAGTCAATGAACTAACTACATAATGTTTAAGATCTCCACGTTTGCCCGGGTTACTTACAAAAAATGCACAACAGATGTAAATCACAACCAGGCGCTGTGCTCGATTAGCAGTGACCTCTCTAAAAAACCCAACAAGTGGATTGGGAAAAAGCTCATGCTTTAACCATGCTTTCTCATTCATCTGTCTAAACATTCATTCATATTCAGCAAAGCCTTTATGATTGATAGCTATTCCACATTTCAATATTCCCTCTCTCTCTACTGTTCATTATGCATTATGAGACAATAATTATTCGGAGAACTACAATTTGATAAGAATCATATAAATCAGGACCCTCCTTTAATGTAAGTCTACAGTGTCTGAAAAACAAAATTATGGCATTAGTTTATAACCTTGCCCAAGCAAGCACCACTAAACTTTTTACATCACATACTGTATTCTAGGCTTAAGTTAAGCGCGCATTACGGCTAAGGTTACAACATTTCCACACAAATCTGCTTCTTCTTCACGGCCCCCGCACACAAGATTCAATGTTGTTCACCGTGGAAACGGACCATTAACTAAAGCTTAAGAGGTAAGAAGACACGTGCCCAGAACCAGTGTCTTTCCCAAGCTCAGCACTTCTGACACCCGTTAAAAATAAATCACACACTTAAATGTTTGTTCATAACGCCATCTGTTCATCTGTAGCTAATGTGCGTTGGAGGGATGTGTTCATGGGTAATTTACAGCCCCGTGGTTAAAAGTGCTGCACTTCCGGGACACGTGTTGCTGGAGGAGGAGTGCAGGGAGGAAAGGGACAGGCGGCAGTCAACTAAATTCTGACCACAGGTTTGGAAGATGAGGATGAGGTCACCTTTTGGTCATTAAACACATAGAAAGAAAGAAAAACAAACTAAACAATTACTCTGTTTTAATCATAAAGGTGTGAATTAATCAGACTATGAACTCAAACGTGTAAAAATGGGAATGTAGAGCTTTTAGTGTATTTTTAGAATGTGCAAAAGAGGTTGAAATTACTTAAGCAAGTCCGAATGAGAGAGGTAACGTAAGAAAGAGAGTTTATGATACTTAAGAAGACTCCTTGTTCTGTGGTGTGGCAGTTAATGTACACTCACCTAAAGGATTATAAGGAGCACCTGTTCAGTTTCTCATTAATGCAATTATCTAATCAACCAATCACATGGCAGTTGCTTCAATGCAACTGAGAAAGAAAGGTGATTTAAGCAATTTTGAGCGTGTCATGGTTGTTGGTGCCAGACGGGCCGGTCTGAGTATTTCACAATCTGCTCAGTTACTGGGATTTTCATGCACAATCATTTCTAGGATTTACAATATGGTGTGAAAAGGAAAAAACATCCAGTATGCTGCAGTCCTGTGAGCGAAAATGCCTTGTTGATGCTAGAGGTCAGAGGTGAATGAGCCGACTGATTCAAGCTGATAGAAGAGCAACTTTGACTGAAATAACCACTCGTTACAACCGAGGTATGCAGCAAAGCATTTGTGAAGCCACAACATGCACAACCTTGATGCGGATGAACTACAACAGCAAAAGACCCCACCGGGTACCACTTATCTCCACTACAAATAGGAAAAAGAGGCCACAATTTGCACGAGTTAACCAAAATTGGACAGTTGAAGGCTGGAAAAATGTTGCTGGTCTGATGAGTCTCGATTTCTGTTGAGACATTCAGATGGTAGAGTCAGAATTTGGCGTAAACAGAATGAGAACATGGATCCATCATGCCTTTTAACCACTGTGCAGGCTGGTGGTGGTGGTGTAACGGTGTGGGGGATGTTTTCTTGGCACACTTTAGGCCCCTTAGTCCCAATTGGGCATCGTTTAAATGCCACGGCCTACCTGAGCATTGTTTCTGACCATGTCCATACCTTTATGACCACCATGTACCCATCCTCTGATGGCTACTTCCAGCAGAATAATGCACCATGTCACAAAGCTCGAATCATTTTAAATTGGTTTCTTGAACATGCCAATGAGTTCACTGTACTAAAATGGCACCCACAGTCACCAGATCTCAACCCAGTAGACCATCTTTGGGATGTGGTGGAACAGGAGCTTCATGCCCTGGATGAGCATCCAACAAATCTCCATCAACTGCAAGATGCTATCCTATCAATATGGGCCAACATTTCTAAAGAATGCTTTCAGCACCTTGTTGAATCAATGCCACATAAAATTAAGGCAGTTCTGAAGGCGAAAGGGGGTCAAACACAGTATTAGTATGATGTTCCTAATAATCCTTTAGGTGAGTGTAGATGTAGGTGTGGGATGCTTTAGTCTCACCGTTCCTCGTCCAATTTTTCCATCATTGGGTACATGGTATATGACTCACTATGTGATGCAGTAAGACTGGTTACAGAATATGCTCAAGTTTGATCATTTACACCAATAAAAAACTCTATGTGTCATTAGTGTCAGACCAAGGGTACAATGCATGAAGCTGAATTCCTAAATTCAGGCCAATTTAATGTGATCTCTGTCATGCTAAGTGTCAGACTCTGGTACTGATAACTCTAATGATCATGAATTAATTTAGCGATATGTAACTTTGCAGCAAAATGTACAAAACTGATATGATACTACTGTGACTAAAAAGTAACGTTAATATGATGTTTTCACCTGAACAACTGTTAAATACAACAATCAGCCAATTCAATGAAGTAGTGAATCTCTTTTTGCCTCTGGCGTAATTAGAGAACCAAGCTGAACAAATCTGTTACAATTGAAATTCTAGTAACAGAGCCCAAATTACTGCCATGCTATACTGGATCTTATGAAAAAGGTCTAGAATATGAATGAAAATAGGGATCTTGTTCTTTCTCTTTAATTAATAATGTTTTTACCACTTTTGAAGACATCTGGTGGCTGAGACATGTTTCAAATTTAAGGTATACAGTCAGAAGAAAATGGTCAAAAATGGTCTCTGCTGGGGAAGTACAATTTAAAAAGCTCCAAATATGTAACATTTTGGTGCAGATATGTATACATTAGGCATGGGCCGGTATAAGATTCTGGCGGTTTGATAACCTTTAGCATAATACCATGGTTTCACAGTGTTGGGGTATTGCCATTGCAACACTAAAATGTGTTATTTTCAAATGCCAGGTAAAAATAAAGTCTGTAAAATATAATATGCTTTCATAAAATATATAATATTTTTGTAATGTATATTAAATGTGAACATCAAATCAATCACATGACTTAATGATTTAATGAATTTTGTATAAACACAGCTCATACCTTGGAGACGGTATCACAGAACATTTAAGTGGTTTTGAAACCTTGACTGTTTAAAACCTTGATATACCTTGAAACCGGTAACCGGCCCATGGCTAGTATACATTTGCACTGACAGCATGGGACCTTTTTTGACAATTTTTTAACACTGTAGAAAAATTTTACTGTACTTAAAAATAACTTTAATTGGTATTTCTTTTTTTAACTAAAATTTTCTCAATTTAAGTAAAAAATTTAAGGTGAAAAAACGTTTACCTTAATTCGTAATAGTTAAAAAAAAGCTTTTTCAATTTAGATTTTTCACTTAAAGAGCACGAGCACCTATGGTCCGATTCATGATTTTACATTATTATTTGTGTGTAAGTGTGTATTAGTTCATGTTAACGCTATGTGAAAAGTACAAACCTCAAAGTAAACGATGACTCAAGTTATCGTCTCCAACGTAAATCACTTTTCTTGAACTACAACAAACACGTAGATTGTAGGCAAAAGTTTATTACGTGGGATTGGTTAATAGACACGCCCATTACTGCTGATTGGCTACAAGTGTCCCCTTGCGACTCCCTTTTCCAAAATGTTTTTCAAAAATCATGCACTTTTAAAGGAACAGTATGTAAAAAATGTATATCAATTAATCATAAAATGGCACTGATATGTCACTACACATTAAAACCTCATTTACATTTCAAAACTTATATCACTGACAACAGTGGTCCGGCCAGGATATTGTCATTTAAAAAGTGGAGTTGCAGCCCTCAACTAATGTTTATGTTATCATGTTGTGTATTGATTATTGCAGTACCAGTTTTGGCCACAATCCTACATACTGTTCCTTTAAAGTAATTTTTTAAGTTAATCCAACTTTCACTCTTTACATTGTACTTCACTCTGTAACTAGGACAGCTATTTACCCAAAAAGCATTAAAATGCTGTTTGTCACCATTAAATTTTAATAACACCAACAAGAATAAGATCAAAAATGTTGACTTTTTATCTCAAATCAAGCTAAAACTGTATTTTTCAGCTAGTCAAAGTACAATTTTAGAGTAACAAACAGCACTGAATGAATGTCTGAGACTACAACGGAAAGGTAGGACACTACAGCTTATATATTGAGAATAATAATAATTAATAATAATAATAATAATAATAATAATAATTTATTTTCTACATACTGTATTTTCTCTGCCAAAACATAACACATTACTTTGGCATGCAGCTGTTTGCTCACTGCTCAGCAAACGCAGAAATGTGTGGCAAAATATATTTCTACAGCAGGCCTATTTCTGATCAGCAGACGAAAACAGACATCACGAGAAACATCTGCTTCGGGTATACTTTCTGAATAAGAACCAAGTCTCCATTACCATACCTAATTCAGTCAAATTCAAATTTCCCATATTGTTCCATGTTTGTGATCACCTGCTGTCATTAACCGAGACGGCAGAGCTCCTTATCAGCATAAACTACTTTCCAAACACAGGGCTCGGGTTAAGTGCTTCTCAATGAAGACAGAGTTATCTAAAACAGCAGATGATAAAAAGTACGCACCTTTTTTTCAAAGCCAAACACATTCACGTAAGCGATTGAAAATGACGTTGTCCCTTGTGCATGCTGAGTAATCTAAGCATGCATCACTTGGAATTGTCATGTTGGTGAGTCATGAATAAGTCATGAAGTCAGTAATAAGAGGTTTGTAATTTGCTTGCAGTCAAGTATCATTAGAGAGCTTAAAATGAAAACAACAGACCGAATTCACCCAATACGTAGCTTGTGCTACTATTAAACACATGTGACAAACACCCCGGTATTGACATAGTTACTTTTTAAATACAAAGACTGGCATGAATGCCCTGTTTAACAACTCCATTATACTCTTAAAAAGCCTAAAAGGTTCAGGTGTACGATATGGTACAGTCTGTCCAGGTCATTATAATACACTCTTGTCCCCACTAATGGTTCTGGATTATGTCCGGCTTGGATTAACAATATTTAGGGATGTAATACTAAAATGCTTAGATAAAGTACCATCTGACTACAGTAGTCCACAACAAAAGAGCTCCATAGAAAAGAGTTTCTGAATGGTTATTTGAGGGCAGATATATGAATGTTAACAGCAGACACACTCACAGGATTCGACACCCTGGAGTCTCACTCAACACCACTGAGCCATCAATAGTGCGTTATCAGCCTTCGTCACATGACATGTCTATTCTTAGCGTTTTCATTTGTTGTTCAGAGAAACGGCCCACCCACAGCAGGTGCCTGCAGGACATCACCATTCAGCCCCACTCGCTGTTATAATACTGGCTTCGCACATACGTGCACACACCTGGATATATGATGTGCAGATCACTGGTACAGATTTGTTATCTGTATAGATTACTTAAAAATCATGAATGTGTATATGTGTGTGTAACTTAGGTGAATGTAATGGTGTAGGCGTGTAACAGCTACCGGTGTGTATACATAAAAGCCTTTTGAGATATAGACTAAATTGCCATAAATGTACCTGCCTTTGGGTTTTTTAATAGCAACATTTCCAACATTAGCAAGTAATGCGACTTGATCACTAGAATGTTTTTATAAACACAAATGTACAATTTTATTTGATTAATCAAAGTTATCATGCACTACCTCTGTCCGCTATATTATCTATAACTCTATTAAATACAGATTAGGTTATGCATTATAGTACAGAAACATGGATCTTTATATATTACTGCTACTATATCCTGAGGTATCAACACTGGAAAAATTGTATTGTATTCACACAGTGCCTAATGAGAGTAAAAGCTGTGTTTTGGTGCATTGCTCATGCAGAAGTCTCTCTCTCTCTCTCTCTCTATCTCTCTCTCTCTCTTTCTCTCTCTCTCTTATACAAAATTGTGTTAAATAGAATTGTATTAAAAGGTATGAAAGAAATGGTTCTTTTGAACTTAAAGGATACATCGACTACAAAGACTTGCTTTAATACTTTTTATACTACGGGTCCGTTGAATCCTTGAATCTGATTGGCTGATGAACGTTCTGAGGTGTGCAATTATTTTCTGGGAAACACACGGTGAACGTAATTCCAGGCAGCTCTCTTGACCACATTACAGTTCCATAGTTAACTGTAATAACGGACTAACAAAAACAACATGACAGACGGTTTTCCGAGGCAATAACAGCGCTGTTTGGAGACGCACAGAGGTAGCCTCATTCACACAATCTCTCACTCG
The DNA here is from genome assembly GCF_027580225.2 of Misgurnus anguillicaudatus. Taxonomy (NCBI): domain Eukaryota; kingdom Metazoa; phylum Chordata; class Actinopteri; order Cypriniformes; family Cobitidae; genus Misgurnus; species Misgurnus anguillicaudatus. Next base: position 26,222,801 of record NC_073353.2, read on the forward strand.
CCCTCTCTCTTTTGCTTGCTCAATCACCCTTGCTTTCTCTCTCTCTCTCTCTTCCTTAAATGACTCTGGGCCGTTGAATTATTGAAAATAATGCACATCCGAGCACTCCGCTTCGCGTCATAGCAGCATCACCACCTCGGTGGTGCATTATTTTTCTAATAATTCAACAGCCCATCGTCAATTATTCCTTACTTATACCATGGGTCTGAATGCTTTATTCTGATTGGCTGAGAAATGTTCCATGGGTGTTGGTTATTTTTCTGTAAACTGCACACCTAACCTAGGCACCCAGCGCAATGTTTGTAGTAACCGTGGTATAATTAACTTTGGTCCTTTAAATTACTATTACTATTTGGCATCCCCTCAGGCTTAACTGGCAACCTCATTATGAAATGCAGGCACTTGACACTGATTGGCTGCCTTTGCTGCCACTCAAAAGAATGTAAACTTTGCCGTCTTCAGAACACGGACAGACCAAAATTTTACAGATAGAAGTGCACGCCTCGGAACGCGACTCGCCATTTCGCCTTGAACTTCGCGAACACTGCTGCAATTTACTTCCCTTTGGAGGCGAGACACCGGATGTATGCAAATTATTTTGAAGGAGAGGGAATTGAATGAGAGTGAGGGGAGTGAGATGCATTTTACGTAACATGTATCCATTGTTCAGATTGGGCCATTTTCTGGCGGATATTTCTAAAGGGGGATTTCTATGAAACAAAGATTTTCAGAATGTCTAGCACTTTTCGTATGTTCTTGAATGCAGGTAGACTACCGTTATTCAAATAAGACAAAGTAAAAACGTATTTTCATTCTCTGTCTCCTTTAAAATAATCACCAGAGCAATGTTTTTTAGCAATGTTTGTAGTAACTGTGGTATAGGCAGAATACTTGTGTCACGGCTAGTCCGTGTCATGTTTTGTGTATGTCTCCGCTTACGTCATCTGGACTATTCACAGACTGATTGCTCATCTCACCTGTTCCTTGTTTAGTCTTTGTGTATTTATACTGTTGTCTGTTTCGCACTTGTCGCCGGTAGATTGTCATGTCTGTTCCCTGTTTTGGATGTTCCTGTGTTTTGTTACCTGTTACTCCTCGTGTTATTATTTCCAGTTTTATCATTAAATGTTATTTACTTTCCGAACTCAGCATTTGTGTCCTCACTTCACCTCCGTGTCGTGACAACTTGACTTCGGTCCTTTGAATTACTTGAAAATAATGCACATCTGCAGTGTAACGGCACTGCACTTCGCGTCGTGTTTATAACAATGTGCGTACCCTGTGGATCAAACACATGACCTTTGCACTGCTAATGCAAATAAATAGGTTACAGGAACTCAGGTCCATCTACGGCATCACTGCAAAGAACCTTTTTGGAATCTTTTCTTAATATCAGTCTTTGTTGTGAAAAGAAAATCTAAGAGTTAAATATGGAAATGCCTACAGTAACACATCCGTTTTATTTATTTATTTTTCATATTATTCCAACCAAAGTCACTTTACTTCACATCACTCTGTGATTATGACTTCCAAACTCATAATTAAGAACTTCCCTGAAGAACCTAAAGGGAACAATTTCACATTTGTTGAGAAGTGAATCTCCAAATCGTATATTACCATATATTACACAATCTCCTCTTTTATGCATCATGAGGGGTTTACTGTTGTCTGTCATGTTTGGTTTTGCCTTTGCCATGAGATATGTGGCTTGTTGATGCTGTGTTCACATCAACATGCATACAAACTCACAGACATTTTTCCTCAGATAAGCATGTGACCCTGTAGGTTACTGACCCGCATCAGGCAGACACATAGTCACGCAGCCAGTGCTAATATACTCTGACACTAACAGGAGGGGGATAAATTGGTTTGATGTGTGGAGCGCTCAAAGTGGAGGAAAGCTATCTGGGTCAAATTCTGCTGATGTCCTTTCACACTTCCTGAGCCAACGTGAACCAAGGAGACGTGGTTGCACAAAGGTGGAGAACAGGCTGGTGGCCGCTACGGCCGTCACATGAGCTTTGGAAATATAGCAATAATCAGCTGGAATATAATGGAACAGAGTCAAAGCTTTGCTCTGCTGACTAGGAAATTAATATGTCATTGTCAAGTAATTGCAGCTATTTGTAATTTTTCCATCCTGACTATCTAGCAAGCTGTGTGAATACACCAAATCAGTCAGCCCCACTTCAGAGTAAAACAGGGTAACACTTACAGCAGGACACAGCTTGATGCTCCTCGGATAGAGTCAACAAGAGGACACATCCTCCAGTGGGAAACAACAAGTTCAACACCTGTTTGCATAGTTTCCCACTCTTTCTAACAGTAAAAAACTATCACACACATCCATGTAGTTCTCAAACAACCTTAAGCAAAATCTAATCTTGTCCAATTAGAAATAACTTTGATTATGGTGTATACTTTTTTTTCCAAAATATTTTTTACAATTCTAATTTATTTTGCCTGTTTGTTGAATACCTTACAGGCAGAGTGGAGATATCTAAATGGGATGCAAACTCCAAAAGTGGGCACTACCCCCGAAAGGAGACAAGTAGGGTTACGGTAAGGGGTGGGCATGTCCTGTCCTTCTGTCAATCTAAAGAAGCCACACCTCCAGGCTGTAATAACACCCTTCTTATCAGTGTTGCCAGATGTAGCATAATTATCGTATTTGTACCATAATTTTGACCTCTGTACGATCAATAACAAAAAAACTCATAATGTACGATAATTTACACCTTTTTTTGACACTTCAAATAGTCGTTGCAATCATTGGTCATCTATACTTATTGATCTATCTGTGGATCCTACATATACCCTCATAATTGTGAAGAGAACGTGAATGTGTGTAACGCATGTCTTCTATGGCTAGAAAGGATACAGCTATGGCCTAAATCTTGCTAGATGTTGACTTTAAAGTTAGGTTTGAGGGTACAATTAGGATGAAAACAGCAGCCCTAGATGGAATACGGCTACGGACTAAATCCTGTGAAAGTTTGGGGGTACGATTAGGATGAAAACAGCAGCCCTGGCTAGATGGAATACAGCTACAGCCTAAATCCTGTGAAATGTTGGGTAAGGGTTAAGTTTGGGGGTACGATTAGGATAAAAACAGCACCCATTTTGCAAGATTTCACGTGATTTCGGCGGTTGCTTTTTCCCTTCTAGCCACAAATTAATCTCTTTCCATTATGTTTTCTCAGCCAATCATCGTTGAAAATTACTTTCTCTTTCACGAGTTAACGTTCATGCCACAGCGCTTAGGTCAATAGTTTCCAGTCAGTTGTTTTGACCCTCCCACTAAGGTAAAAATCTGCAGGCTATCAAAAGTTGTTTGTCAAGATAAATAGCTGTATTCTGCACATTTGATTAGTGTACGATAGTTTTCTTCCAAATACCATCATTTTGAGCTTCTGGTACGATCCAATCAAACATGAGGTGCCAAATATGACTGCATACAATCACTGTACATGAAATGACTTACTGTACAAAAGTTAAATGATTAACTTTTGGTGCTTACAGTATGGTCAACATCCATCATACTTTGTAGCAATACATTTTTATACATTCAACAGGCATTTATCTTCTAAAATAATTTGGAATGAAGATCCTAATGAGTAAGTAAAGACAAAAAAAATATTTTGGGATCAACTATTCCGTTTAAGCACCTATAAGGTTCCTAATAAACGGCATTTATAATATCTAAAATATCTCATCTCTTCAAAAGTCTTTATAGACCATTTTAGCAGTAACAACATGAACAAGCAGCTGTCGCGGTCCGCATGAACTTCCGGTAAACTCCGCTAAGAATAAATACAACAAAGTTCTTTAAACGTAGTTTATTTATAACAACTATAAAAAAACAACAACACATAGATTACCTAGGAAACCAAAACATTTGTTATTTTCGACGAGGCATTTGTTCAAGAGATCAGTTTAGCAACTAGTCAGACCATTAAAAAAACGAAACCGGAAGTAAGGTTCAGATCCTGACGTGTATCACGTGCGTCCGATGAAACCGTCTATAAAGGTTAAAATAACACATCCAATATTTTTCTCCAGCTGACATGTTGAACATGTCTGGACCTGCAAGCTTGATGACAATTAAACAACCAATTAGCAAGTTGCTATGATGGGGTGGAGGTTAAGGGTTGTGGACCGGTGAGCGACTGACACCAGGAAGACTGTAGCATGTGACAGAGATGGAATATGAAGCTGTTCACTCAGGCATAAGGCCTGTACACAGAGGAGACCTCAGATCTCCAAATGTCATCCATCACAGCCAAAATTTAGAGCAAGTCAGCATTTTTACATTGGCCACACACGATAGGCACTACGGCTACTTCTACGGCAACTTCTACAACGGAGTAATGAACCTAGCGAGATAAACACTTAAAGAGATACTCAAGCCAAATATCAAAATTACCCCATGATGAACTCACCCTCAAGCAAACATTTTTCATCATGTGTGCTGTTAATGTTGCTTTCAATGAGAGAACCACACTCTATCTAGGGACATTAATACCATGGAGATTTGATCTCTTTTGACTTAAGCAACCACCCCCTGGGTCCCCAAGAAACAACCTAGCAACCATTTAGAACATCCTAGAAAAAACACAGCATTGCAGAAACAAAACAAGCAGCACCTCACCGTTCCGCAATACAACTCGAAGAAATGATAAAGCAGAGTTACTGGCACCACAAGACAACGTGGAGGGGCTTATAGCAATCAAAAACAACCCCTAAAGCAAAGCCAGTGTTCCTGGCCAAAATACTGCTTACATGAGCATTCACTTGATTCAGCCAGGAAGCCAAGGTCCGAATAGGGGATGCAGCAGTACAATGGAGCCAAAAGTCTAAAGACTCAAGGCTGTAACCACATCTTGAACATTGGTGGGACCAAAACATTCAGCTCTATACATTATGTATGTGTGTTAAAAACATCAAATATTGTGGGGACAATTTAGCCGTTTCTGATTATGGTGGGACATAAGGCCACCTCAATGTCTATTGTGGTTACGCCCTGTAAAGTTGGGTTGCCAAGTCTTCACAGCAAAACCCACCCAATAGCTACTCAAAACTAGCCCAATCACAGGGGAAATTCTGGGTTTTTGGCATCTGGTGAAATTTCCATTTCCGGGACCATATAACCAACCCATTCTCACTTCCCAAGGCATCAAAATCTGAAGCATGGGAAGTGAGAATGTGTTGACATATCGCATTATTAGGGTGCCTTCAACCCACGGATATGAACAATAAGTGCCGGCAGTGTTGAAGTAGCCAAAATCCGCGAAAAGAAAATTACTTGGCAATCCTGACTGCTGCTTATACGCTGTATTGATGCATTTTATCAACAAACTGTGATAGTAATGCTGAATTTCCATGACATTTGTGAATGAATAACATTTGTGCAAAAAACAAAATTGAGCATGAATATTTTATAAATTAACTTATTTTAAAAGTCAATAAATTGTAAAAAGACAACAGCTCTTTTGTAGAACTGGCCAAAAGAATTGCCTGCGATTTTTTTCTGATTCGCATGCATGTCTCATTAGTAAAGCCGGTTCGGTAATTAGTAGTAAATAGCCATCACCTGCTTTCAGATGGAGCGGCATTTACTACACAGAGCCAAATTTCACCAAGAAGATCGCAAAACCGCGTTCATAATTGTGGAAAATCGCCTCTGTGCATCTTCTCAGTGAAATATGGCTCTGTGTAGTAAATGCCGCTCCATCTGAAAGCAAGTGATGACAATTTACTACTAATCACCGAACCGGCTTTACTGATGAGACACGCATGAGAATCGCAGGCGATGTTTTTGCCCAGCTCTACTCTTTTGTAGAACAGTAATGCTGCGTTCACACCAGCCGCGGTAAAGGGGCCAAGCACGAGTGATTTCAATGTTAAGGCAATGTCTGGAGGTCTCGCCGCGCGAATGAGACGTTTAGCGCGGCACCGTAGATGCGATTCTGCCTCATTCGCGCATCTAGTTCGTGCGAATGGCACGAATTGAGCGAATTGAAACGTGCAAGTTCAAAAATGTGAACTTTGGTGGAAAACTCACCGTGTTAACCAATCAGGAGCTTGCTCTAGTAGTGACGTGATTATAAGAAGTGAGCAGAGTCGCAGAAGCCCCTCCCATGACACAAATTTCCATGCGAATGTATAGATGACTAGAAGCAAGTAAAAACAAAACGTTCAATCAGCAAACTAGACGCGGTAGACGCGAATTTGCTGCCTCAAACGCAGCTGGTGTAAACCCACAGTAAGACTAATTTAATGCAGTGCCTGTTTAAAATTCACAGATTTGTGTTTAGGGAAGTTAATGGAAAATGATTGCTCTTGAAGAATTTTTTAAAAACCCTCAATTGTATTCAAAATCAGAATTAGTATGTCCTAAATTTTTAAATATTGAAATTAATACGGTAGTCACCAGATGGTCTACTATTTCTGGTGAAAATTCAAATAACACTCTACACTGTAAAAAACAACCTATAGAATTTACTCAAAAAAATTGTTGTAACAATTTGCACTCACTTTGTTTGAATAAATTATATCCTATATATTTGATTAAAGAGTACCTAAATTTAATTACTATGATAAAGTAAAAAAAATTAGGTAAGGTCTACCTATTTTTTTCATAACTAATTACTTATAAAAAAATGAATAACATTAACCCTATTGGTATTAAGGCACATATCTATTGAATTATTATTAATAATGATAAGCCATTAAGAAACATTACATATTACTTATTCAGAGAGGGTTGAATAAGAAAATAGTCATACACAAGATTGCATAAATTGCTTGCTTTATTGACCAAATAACATTCTGTAAACATTTAAAACTAATTATTGGATGTATAATAACCCCAATACATTTCAAGTGAAATACAACATATCATAGTTTTACATAAAGCTTCTTGAACATATTATTTCATTAAAAAAAAAATAAACCAAAGTGTTCATGAGATGTTAAAAAACCATTAAAAGCAAGATTCCTAAATACTGTTCTTCACGTTATCATTAGAAAATTAAAGAAGACAATAATATGAGAGGAAAAACTGATCTCATTTACCTCAGTAGACTAGCATGCTATATCGATACAAACAAACATTGCAACTTCATTTAAAACTTATTAAGTGCAAAAATACAACTTCATATTATGATATAACTCACAGTACACGTGCATAAAACATTGAACACTAACAAGAAGTACTTACATTCAATTTTAAGTGATTCAACTTCATATACAAGTCTCATATATAACATATGAACTCCGAAATACTTTTTTGAACAGACATTAAAAAGCGAAAGGCAACGTTAAGTATATATCCGTAAATGATGATAATAATAATAATAATAATAAAATGGCTTCATAAATGGATCCCTTCTAAAACAAAACTCAATATATTAACAGATAAATGCAAGAAAACTTTTACAGTAATTATCTAGCATCGACAGCTTTACCGTTGTTTGTTTGTCTGCTCGACGCCCTCCCGTCTGTATCATACATCAACACTGCGCTGCTCTCTCTCGTCACGTGGCTTGCTCAAGTTCAACCACTCATATTGAGCAGCTCCGCTGTTCACGAGATTCAGACATGTAAATAATAATAATGGAAGTTAATATTTTAATCATAAATATGGATTTTTATTCGTATTCGCAGGTGCAAGAACTGGGCGATGTTTTCAAAGCTAACCTGACTGACATATTCTAACCTATCAATCTGTCAACAACAGAGACAGAGAAGCACGCAAATGACTAAACTTCTGGTAGATTTTACAGTTAACCAACTTAAAATTTCCATTCATGATGATATCAACAAGTTAAATAAAAACTTACCTGTCAACAAATCGCAGTTCTCCCGCCGATATGATATGAAAAAATGGTGACTCGAGTCCTGCCTGGATGTTGATTCATGCGCACTTTGCGGTGCTAAGGCCAATATTTTGGGGTATATGTTACTTATTTTTTTAGTATTGCAGTTATTACTGTTAAAAATTGGATAGTGAAGGTAGAATATACCCATTATTTTTTATTTTACTTGCTAGCTTATATACTTAATTAAATTATAACTAATTTTCATGGGTTAAATTTAACACCCTCCAGAGTAATTTTTTACAGTGTAGGGGCTGATATTACCCACAACTCATTGTGAAAGGGAGGAGTTCAGTGACGCTGCACTAAATTAATAAATCAAATAAGTGATGTTTCACTAATTAAAAAAGTGATGTACTATAGTTAACATTACATAAGAAATTGTGAAGAAAAGCTGAAATGCATGAAATAGTTGTATTTTGATTTGTGCTATTATTAAAAGTCACAGTGTTGTCTATACAAGTATGACTACACAGCCCCATTATGCTCACTATACTTAATCCCATAATCTGACCACATTATATAACACTGATACAAACTGTTTTATATTAGGTCAAAGTATTTTTAACATAAAATATGTCTTGGTGTTCGAAATATAAGGACCACTTCAAATGTTATTTTTTGACATGTTTTTCTATGCTTGTGAGGATATTTCAAAAATATGGTGATGGTGACACACACGAACCAGGAAGTGATTGACTCACAAGATATGAATATTGAGCCCCAGCAAGCAATAGCCGTCATTTCACTGTCTAGGTAGACCCAATATAGTCTGGCTATGAGTAACCACCATCTAACCAAAATAAACTTATAATATATTATTTTTTTCCAAAATAACTTGTAAGACGTATGATATTGCATTAGGTAAGCAAAGTCAATAGTGATTACAAGGTGTTTGGTTTTTATTTATGTATTTTATTTATTCAATTTTATCTGACCGCTAGAGAGAATAAATAACAACAAAGTCCTTTTAAAATAGTTTATTTATATAACAAGCAAAATAAACAACACGTAGATTACCTAGGACAGTGTTTCTTAAAGGGACACAAGGCAGCATTTTTATGTTAATAAATCATCTTCGTAAGTCGGTATTTGGTTAAATGACTCATTACCGGACGAATGAAGTCTCTCTCTCGCCCGCCCCTACCGTCTGTAGGAAGAATACCCCACTTGCAACTTCGCTGTATCCGACACGGTGTCCTTCAGTCTCGCAAAGTCTCAGATATCGCGAGAAGCAGTATCACTTTACAGCAAACAACACAGAGGCAGGCGAGCTAAACACGGCTAGCGATTGTTGCAAATGGCAGAGTCGGGGAAGAAGCATCGAAAACCTTTGACGGAAGGGAAACCTAACTGGATTGGAAATAAGCTGATAAACTTGGTTCCGAGGGGGGAGGGACAACAGTTCGTTTTTACGACAGTGTGTTTCAAAGCATTTACTTTCAGACACTAGGGGGAGCTCGTAGAGAAATATTACGCAGACTTGCCTGGTTTCCCTTTAACCCTGGTCCTCGAGGACCCCCTTCCAGAAAGTTTTAGATGTCTCCTTATTTAAAACACCTGTACCAACTCATCAGCCTCCTTCCAGAATGTCTTCCTAACAAGCTAATGATATAAATCAGGTGTGTTAATTAAGAAGACATCTAAAACATTCGGGAAGCGAGGACCCGGGTTGAGAAACGCTGACCTAGGAAACCAAAACATTTGTTATTTTCGACTAGGTATTTATTCAAAAGTTCAGTTTAGCAACTAGTCAGACCATTAAACAAACAGAAAGTTTTAGATTTTGGACCTTTCTATCAGTTTGACCAAACACTGCCCCATCTGCCACTGGACATGTCTACAAACACAAAGAAACATTTCAAAAGACTGCAGTTAGTGCACAACCTAAAACTTGGAAGTTGGATTAACTTAAAAATTGGTAACACCTATAAAAAACCTACTTACATTTTTTACTTAAAGTGAACATTTTTAATTGAGCTCTAAAAGCTTAAATTTTTGTGTGTTCCCAATTGAAGTAATATTTAATGTTTTTTACCTTAAATGGGACATTTCACAATACTTTTTTAAGATAAATAAATAAATCTTTGGTGTCTCCAGTGACGTTTTAGCTCAAAATACCATATAGATAATTTATTATAGCTTTTTAAAATGTCCACTTTGTAGGTATGAGCAAAAATGTGCCGTTGTATCTTTAAAAATGCAAATGAGCTGATCTCTACACTAAATAGCAGTGCTGTGATAGGAAAGTGCAAATTAAGGGGCGGTATTTTTCCCCTCTGACATCACAGGTGAGCCAAATTTTAATGACCTATTTTTTCACATGCTTGCAGAGAATGGTTTACCAAAACTAAATTACTGGGTTGATCTTTTTTTACATTTTCTAGATTGGAAGAAACACTGGGGACTCAATTATAGCACTTAAACATGAAAAAAGTCAGATTTTCATGATATGTCCCCTTTAAATTTTTCCCTTAAAGGCGGAGTCCACGATGTTTGAAAGCCAATGTTGATATTTGAAATCACCCAAACAAACACGCCCCTACCCCAATAGAATCTGGACCTTCTGTTGATAGACCCGCCCCACACATATGCAACCCGGCATTTGATTTGATTGGCTATAAGTGTGTTTTGGTAGTCGGCGCGTCTCCTTTTCCAACGCGTTTTTCAAACATCGTGGACTCCGCCTTTAAAGTGAGAAAATTATAGTTGACAAAACTAAACATTTTAAAGTGGTGCCAGTAATTTTTTAAGTAGATCCAACAGCTGTTTAAACAACAGAAAAATTCTCATTCGCACATTAAGACCTTGCCAGCTGAGTCAGCATCTTTGTCAGTCACCCTCACCTGTTTGCACAAGCAACACAATGACTATGACTTTAAGAGGGTAATCAAATAAAAGCCTGCAAGAATCAGGGGATCCAACAACAGAATTGACCCCGATCACCACTGCGTCAAACTACAGCAACCTCAGCAGTCATATACTGTACTTCAAGGACGCTCCATAGCCACTCCATAATTAAACAGTGTTCATACAAAAACAGCATTTTAATAGATTTCCTACATTCCAGTTACGTAAATCTGAGACGCTCCGATTATAAAAGAGATTCACAAAATAATAATTTGGTCATCATTATAAAACTCAAAGGAGACATTGCTTATTTCTTCTGCTTCTCAGACTTTTCTTCTGAGATAAAAGCCCCAGTTTCATAATTGATCTCAACAATGTCTTACAATGTGCTTTTATGCGCAATCAAAAGCCAAAGATTACTAGAGTACATATACTCAAATCTCTCCCCAAATTCTTCTTTGTCATGCTATGAACAATCATTTTACACTTCTGTACACTTGCTTTATGTTACCAATTGGCACATTTATGTCTATTTTTATTCATCCCAAGGATTTTCAGCTGATACATCATAAAAACACACTGTAACTGAGATGTCCATTAGGTCTCCAGAGCTTTAAAAGAGCAAGCTCTGAGCAATAAAACTTTCCTCTGGGTCTTTTCTCTTTGCCAGAGATCCATACATACCCCTCACTTCCATTTGTCAATGTCATCAAAAGATTCAGTTTCACAGAGATAAGAGGTTTCTTTTTCCCTCTTGTCTTAATCTCTTAACTTTCTATCCATTCAGAACTGCTGAAGGACAGGGAGAGGTTATCTTAAGGGATTCAACAAGACATTGGCACACAGAATCGCGCGCCTGTATTCCCAGAGGGGATCAGGTTTTACTGACACCTGCTTTTCCGAGCAGGTCCGATATTGAGAATGTTGCCCTGACTGGGAAAAATGATACAGCCCCATAGATTGAGAGGAAGCACAGCGAGTCACAAACAGATTTACCTTTCTTTTAAAGCCTGTAGAGCAGTCTTCTGTAAACACAATGACATATAATACGGGTACATTACACCACACCAAATTGTGCTTTGTTTGCTTGTGGGATTTGTAAATAAAAGCGCTTAAAAAATGACACATTTAATAAATATTACTGGATCACTATTACTATTGTGAAGTACTGGACAAGCTCACATTTAGGGCCCTATCATACACCCGGCGCAATGTAGCGCAATGCACGATGCAAGTGTCTTTTGCAGCGCAATGATCATTTTCACGTTTAGCCCCACGCAAATGCATTTGCACCCAATGTTGCATTTTGCAAATTATTTTATAAGATTACAATGATTATGTAGGATATTCAAAAATTTACAGCAATTAAAAGCCTTCTATTTTTACTTCCATGACTAAAAGAAAACGGTTTTCAAAGGTTCATTTTTTTAACATTATTCTTAAACTGGTGGTCTTCTTCGTCCGCTTAGTTTTTCAGTTTACAAAGTCCGTCATCTAAATAGGGATTAGGCATAGCGCCAGCGCAACTGGCTTTTAAAGGGGATGAGAGCTGAGACTGTCATTGGTTTATTGCACGTTACGCCCAAAACACACCCATTACTCATTACAAGAATAGGAACAACCCTTTTCGACCCAGCGCTCAGCGCACAAACCATTTTTCCCATCTTTAAATTAGCAAAAGTGGAATCGGACACGCCAAAAAAAATCATGTTCATGACACAAATGTAACACGTAAGTTGCTTTAGGACCACCACAGTTTAGAATAATAACCTCCAACTCAAAGTATTAGCGTAAACAGCTGTAATGCTTTCCTTAGCAATATCAAGCACCAGTAATAATTAATGAACAAAACAAACTAAACTTTCAAAAAGTGCTGCCTCAAACCTACAATATGTAAAGGGCAATGAAAAGCGATGCCACTTTTTGGTGGGAAATCTTGGCGTAATCTGAGCTGCTGTTTCAGCATCTTCTTAGTCAAGCCAACAACCTCCAGACTGGTAACATAATTACATCCAGACCCCTTACATGGACCTTCAATAGGAAATGCTGCTGCGCAGGGTAAAATGATCACTTTTATGTCTCCATATTCTCTGTAGAGAAATATCGGATGCGGCAACTTCGAGCACCGTCTGCAATCCCACGGGACAATCTGGCTGCCTGTGTATAAATTAAATCATTGAACTAAAGTAATAATAGAGCATATTTATTAGCCTTTATATTCATTTCACAAATTAATGCTTCTTTACTTTTAAAATACCTAGACTCACATGAATATTGCATGAGAGACTGGAGTTTTTACTGGAATATTTCCTTTATATATCAGTGACATTTTCCACTTTACACATTTGTATCTACCGGTCCTCTGAGCTATCAAGACATTACTGAAAAAAAATTCACTGTCTGGTTCATTGATCCGGAAATTTGATGAAAAACCCCTCCTTGTGTCTTTTTGTGTCATCTGTGTGTGCTATTCCTCTTTTAAACATTGACCCATCACTTGACGAAACACATTTTTCACTCTTATTTTGATAGTTATGTATGCACATAACACTTTGAGATACAGAACATTTTTTTTTTTAATATTATATTTTTAAACAAGTGTGGAATTTTTTATCTACGTAAAATCTGAAAAGGTAAAAGAAGATGGTGGGTGGCAGAATTGAAATTCAGTTTTTCTTTTTTTCTTTCATGTGCCAGCCAGCAGCTACCATAGAGATAAAAAAGTATTCTGGCAGATAGATCTCCACAGGTGTTGAAGGCCTCTTTTTGCCATCCTACAGGGGCCGGTGGCACCAGCTGTGCGTAAGTTACAACGTAGCCTAGTTTTGACGTAAATGGGCACTAAGTTACAACTTACGCACTACTAAATGTTTTGCGTTGCACCATTAAACTTAGTTTAAAGGGGACATTCAATTAAAATCAGACTTTTTCCATGTTTAAGTGCTATAATCGGCTCCCCTGTGCTTCTACCAACCCAGAAAACATGAAAAATTGCAACCCTGTAACTTTGTTTTGGTAAGGCTCTCTCTGCAAGCATGTGAATAAATAGGTCATTCGGATTTCGCTCCCCCAATGACGTATTAAGGGGATCTTATTATAATGATACCGCCCCTTCATCTACGCTATCCAACCATGAAGCGGCCTCACGAGTGCGAGAGACAGAGAGAAAGAATGACTGACAGCACGACGCGTTTGTATTCCCTCAAACACAAACAGTAGCCTACAATCTTATAACTTGTAGTTTTAATGGTCTTTCTAAAGGTTGAAGATGAGGATTAATTACCTTAATGCAAGAGAGAGTGAGAGAGAGAGAGAGAGTGAGTTACAGAGAGCACGAGTGAGCGAACGAACGAGAGAGAGAGAGAGAGAGAGAGAGAGCAACGCGACGGTTCATTCAGTTTATATGAATGAACACGAGGATTAATGCACTGCACGAGACAGACTGAGAGAACAACGCGTATTCACTATCATACACAATAAGCATAAATATGTTGTTTAATGTTTCTCTGAAGATTCAAATGTATATGAGGAGTTACAATAGTGAGAGACTGACAGAAACGCGAATGTGTTCAATCATACACAATAAACTTAAACATGTAATTTGATCTGTTTCTTTAAAGTTTAAGCATTAAATGTGTTGTTTTATAACAGATCATTTAAATGTGTCGTGTGGTTTGGTCAAAAAGTAAACTTCTGAGTGTTTGTGGAAGTGTATTTTACTGTAACCTGCTGAAAATCATTGTGTCTGTTTAAATCACTGGCAGCATGAGACCTAAAAGTCTTTATTTTTATTCCACAATGTTCCCCATCTGCTGATAAACATGTATTTAGTATGCATAAAACAGATGATTGACTTTTTAAACTTGTTCAAATATATAATGCTGAACATCGCAAACTTCTTTCGTGAGAGAATCTCCCTCGATGCTCTATCATGTCTACAGCGCGAGCACTTGAGACTCCGCCCACCTGAGCAGCTCATTTGGATTTAAAGGGATACACACAAAAACGGCGCATTTTTGCTCAGACCCATAAAAGGCCTATTTTAACATGCCACAATAAATTACCTATATGATATTTTGAGCTAAAACTTCACATATGCTTGTAATTGATCATGAAGCGCCACAAATTCGTCAACGAGTTTTACGAGACAGACATCATCCATTGGATATTTATGATGATGATGTCGACATATATGCTCGTTTGCGCTTTAAAAGAGAGGGAATAATGCAGAAAACGGACTTGATAGCATCTGATATTCAGCATGAGGCGGCGCTCTCTCTCCACTGTCGCCTTGCACTTTTTGGAAACTGGATCGGTTTGTGGCAGATGAGTTTAATTTGCTTTCAAGAACGGTTTTGTGTTTTCTTTGTATCTATCAATTAAAATAAGAATTTCTTCATCACTGAAAATTTTCTTCCTGTTTTTTTTCTCCTCCATGTGTGGGATAGATATTTTCAATTAAAAGTGTAATGTTTTGAGTTCGATAATGTTTGCTTTAACGTATTTTTGAACTTTCAGTTTAGGCCAGTCAAGAATTTGAAATTTGAGAATTTGAGTTTGAAATTACGTGCTGTTAAGACTATTTCCAGTTTACCTATTAGAAGGCTTGTGATTGGTTTAAGAAAAATTGACGTCATTCTAAGCGACAACGCATTACTTTACGGAGAGCTTACGACCTACTAGCTACATTCTGCTTTAAGAACGAAAGGTGCAACGGAATAAAGTACAGAGTTAGTTGTAAACTAGCTAGTAGTTACTAAGCCTCTAGTTTGGACTTTAAGTTCCAATTTAAGTAAGAACTTACGAACGGCTGGTGCAACCCTACCCAGATGAGTAGATGATGTCAGAATGATTTTGTGTATTAAACTGCGGCACCATAGACACCTTAGGTTCCTAAAGGTTCTTTATTGGCATGTATGACTCCATAACTAACCAGTAGGCCTAACATCCACAAAACATTTCTGTTACACAATAGGTTCTTCATACTCAAAAACAGTTTTTTTAAACTAGGCCTGGGGGAAAACTTATAAAGCAATGTTGTGTTTTCCTGCAATGTATATTGGGATATAAGACCTACTGGGTGGCTTCACCTGTATAAAAGCTTAGTTTAAGAGCAATAAACTTCTGCCTTGCATTTTTTGTATAGCTCACTGATTTTCCATCTGCTGTGTAAAACCTTTCTTATAGTATATAGTGTACCACTGGCAAAACGGTCAAAAATAGTGTTGTTAAAACAATAAAATAAAAAAGTTTGCGATGTTCGGCAATGTGACTATTGCAGATGCACGCATTGCAATGTCGTTGCTAAAACGATATATTATGCAGCCCCACTTCAAACTATAAAAAGGTAAGGAAAAAATGGTTCTTCCATGGCATTGCTGCAAAGAACCCTAGCACCCTTATTTTTAAGAGTGTACCGTATCAGCAAGTAACTCACAGCACCAGGAAATACATGGTCTCAGTAGACAGTCTGTGTTCTTATCTTTTCTCCATGTTCCTAAAACGAATGATGAATCATATAGCAGCTGCTTAGCCCACTCATATAAGACATTAAAACATTTTCTCCATCACAGCTCCCTTGTGGGAAAGCGAGTCAGTGCAACAGGTTAAATGCCTGTGCGAGTGGAAGTCAAAGATGATAATTACTCGGTTTTGAAACTACCAACATTTAACACAAGAACCTTTAACCCAAGTTCAAAACATATTCGTTATACAGTTTTCTCAGCTGCATCATGCGATGCGTTTTCCTGAAAAGTGCAAACCCCCATGAGGCTGTTGTGATATTTCATTACCTGCTGCTATCGGATTGAAAATTATACGTTGTCACAGATTTCACAGCTAAGGCACAACTTAATGAAACTTATTTAAATGTTATGACTAAATGTGCAGGCATTCTGAGACTTAAGCTGCGATTGAAGAAATGAGACAACGGTGCTGTCTGGAAGCCAAAAGTGGTGTGAATCTCAGAATAAATAATGGGGCAGTAAAAGCCTTCAGCTTTTCAAGTGGACTCAGCAGATTTTAAAAGCAGGTATGAGTAAACTGTTGCACTGTACTGAATTTAATCACTGCTGTACATGTCGTGGTTAACAAAGAAGAGCTCAGGCCATTACTGATTTTTCAGCAAAGTCCTCTAAGTGAATGGAAGAAGAATTGGATGATGATGGAGATGTTTTGCATAGTCATTCAAATCAGATTTACCGAATATGCAACATAATTCGGATATTGACAGAATATTAATGAGTTTATCTTTATTCAGAAAGGACAGTGAAGAGTAACTGGCAACTTTTTAAAATTGTGAGGGTTTTGCAGTGAAAGAAAGTCATATTTGCATTAAACTTTCGTTTACAAAGACGTGAAAATCACCGAGTGGTCAGGGGTGATCACTGATGTGCTCACACAAAAATCGCTGCAAAAGATGCTTTCCAACCGGTTTTATCGTATTTTTTGTCCAACTCCATTGACTTGTATTAGATGTGCTGTGAGGTACGGTATTACTCCGCGCCGGGAACTTTGTTTGTATTTTTGCAATTGGCAATGGCGGATTATCGCCACCAACTGGGCTGGAGTGTCTATTATTCAAGCTCTCACCGGAAGAATATACGGGTGTGAGGCGTTTGGAAAAATAGGTCCACAAGTTTTCAACTAATGCTAAAACACCTGTTGGAAAGCATCTTTTGCAGTGATTTTTGAGCATATCAGTGAACACCCCTGACCACTTGGTGAGTTTCATGTCTTTGTAAACGAAAGTTTAATGCATTTTAGGAAGGATTGTTCCAGTGCACCTATACTGTCATTGTAGAGGTGGGAGGTTATAGAAAAAACACTCGAAAATTTTCGGGCCAGCATCATATGTCCAAATTTCAGTCAAAACCGTTCTATTTCATCATAAACAATCTGAAAACAGGGCTTTAAGTGTAAAATACCGAACTTGTCCTTTAAAGGTCACGTTCTTTCTGATCCCATTTTTTAAACCCTAGTTAGTGTGTAATGTTGCTGTAATAGCATAAATAATACCTGTAAAATGATCAAACTCAAAGTTCACTGCCAGGCGATATATTTTCTTTAACAGAATTCACCTTTCAAAGCCTACAGTGAACGGCCGGTTTAGACTACAGCCCTACTTCCTGCTTTAATGACGTCAGTAGAACAGTTTTTTACTAAACTCCGCCCACAAGAATACGTCAGTCGCCAGCTAAGCTAACGGCAAGCTAAGCTGCTATCGAATCACAACACACTAAACAAACTACACAATCAGATAAGAACAGATAAGTAAATTGTGTGAAAAATACCACGTTTTTTACACGTGAAACATGAACACATGTTATATTGCGCACTGTAAACACAATCAAAGCTTAAAAAGCATGGAAAGAACGAGACCTTTAATTTAATCCCAATCTATTAAAGTCTTTACAATTAACCAAGCGGTTTCACAGAACTAAACATGCATCTATTATATCATTGAAAATATTTCACATCGATATAAAACATCTAATCCAATACAGAGATAGTGTGAGTCAAGATCACTCTATTCAAACTGATTTCAAAAGGCAGATCTCAAGTTCAGTATCTGTAGTCAAACGATCCCAACTCCGTTGCTATGCCACCTCTAAAAAGAAGCAACTATATTTAGATAGCCATTATAATAAAGCTTTTCACACATCAGGACCAAGATATATGGAGGAGGTGTAACAACGACCTATCTTGTGTTTGTTAAATGGGCGGTACGCAGCAAGGCGCTCTGACAACTGATGTCCCTTTTAACATGTGTCATAACCTTGGGAGTGTGCAACATTTACATGCTTACAGTACAAATAGCTACAAACAAACAAAGCTATTCCAATTACAAGCAAACTGTATAGGCATGAAAGAAAAATTGGAAACTCAGCCATCGAGGTTTGAAAGCATTTGAATTATAGTCTAACCCTAATTGCCAAGCAACATTGTTCAAGATGAACCAGCTTTGTGAATTTCAATAAAGTAAACAGCATATAAGATTTCAGAAATGTACTGGATGACTGATTGAAAAAACAGGCAAGTACAAGCAGCAGGCCAATGCATTTTATTAGTATTTATATTAGGCACTTTATGTAATGAGTGGTAACTGCTCCTTTGACATGGACTACATCTTAAAGCCCTCAAAACTGTCCTTCGGGACTCTTGAAGTCTGAGCAGTGCTAAAGGCTGATTTATACATCTGCTTCTGACCTATGCCGTAGCCTCTATGCGGCATCCTCTACGCCGTAGGCTACGCGTTAGTTTTAATTTATTCATCTACATACAACATAGATCACTGGTTGCAGTAGGCAGTGTTAGGGGCCAATCGCACCAAACGCGTTTTAAAAAGCCTGGAAACACAGCCTTTTTTGGTCACTATAAAAAATAGCAGTGCAGCGTAGATTTTTATATTGCTAAGCAACCACCGAGGCAGCTGTCCTGTCAATCAAATATTAAAGTGTGAGCGCTCTTTTGCTGTTTACTGTCATATTAGCAAAAACTTTAAAAAGAGTGCACTTACTCTGACCTTGATCAAGGATCACAGAGACAGTGAGTGAGTTCAGTCTCCGGTTGTTACAAGCAACTGTAAACGTCTGTCACTCCCCTCATTTGATTGGACAATGGAAAAAACGCGAATGATGTCAGGTGCTTTTCCACTCAGAGCACTCCTGTAAAACCCATGGCGTGGGAGGCGGCCAAAACGCAAGGCGATCGGCGGGGATAAACAACGCGCATAACGCTCACTACCCATAGAAAATCATTTAAAAAAGGCACCTGCCACTGCAATAAATGCGTTCTGTGTGAACAGCCCCTTACAGTATCAAGGCATAGCCAAAGAAGCAGCAGCTTGTTATGTACATTGTTGGAGAAGTGTCAGTGATGGTAGTTAAAAATCACTCCTTAACATGGTCCATTTTTGTTTTTACCATCGTTTTTAGCGAAAATATCCATAAAGAAATGCTACGCAGATTTTTTTGCCCTGAGGGAGGGGTTTTAGCAGATCAATCATTGTGGTCTGTGTAAATTTGATGCATTGTCACATTTTTTGGGAGGTGCGTGTCAGGCTAGGGCATGGTAGTAGGGTATAAATTGGGCTAAGGCATAACCAAAATCTCAAAATCTACTATAAATATAGAATAATGTTGTGCTAATTCACACTGAAAGATGTGATTTGAAATAAAAAGATGGAAATAAAAAAATCTTTCAGTTTTGGAGAGGGTATAAGCAGATAATCACAAAAATGACATGAGGGTATAAGAAGAAAATCACAATTTTATCATTCCTATGGGATCTGAGAAACGCAGTTTGCTGCCATACACAACTACAGACCTCTGGAATGTCTAACTGTGGGTTCACACCAGATGCGAGTTCAACGATTTGCGCGAGTAGATTACATACAAAGTCAATGCAAAGACGCGATTAGACGCGTCCTCACATGGGGCGATGCGAATGATGCGATATGGGTGGCACTTGCCGCGAAAACACCAGCTATTCACCTCAAACGCATCTTTGCCCAAGTTGAAAATATTTGCCACAAAGTTAAATCTCGCGAGTAATCTAGAGTGAGTAACGCGGTGCCCCGCATTTGGTGTGTACGTAGCATAATAAGGCGTACACACCAAACGCAAGATCAATGATTTGCATGAGTAGATTACATACAAAGTCAATGCAAAGACGCGATTAGACGCGTCTTCACGTGGGGCGATGCGAATGACGCGATATGGGTGGCGCGTTTGCCGCGAAAGCAGGCGCTATTCACCTCAAACGTGTCTTCGCCCAAGTTAAAAATATACAACTCTAGGAAAAAATTTCCATAACATGAAATTAAATCTCGCAATATTCAACTTGTGCGAAAAATTTAGCATGACACAAAATTAAATCCCACGAGAAAACTAAAGCGAGTAACGCGATGCCCCGCTTTTGGTGTGTACGTAGCATAATGGGGCATAAACCCCAAACGCAACTTCAACGATTTGCGCGAGTAGATTACCGTACATACAAAGTCTATGCAAAGACGCGATCAGACACATCCTCGCGTGGGGCGATGCCAATGCCGCGATATGGGTGCCGCGTTTGCCGCGAAAACATGCGCTATTCACCTCAAACGCATCTTCGCCCAAGTTGAAAATATTCAAACTGAGCGAAAAATTCACAAGTAATCTAGAGCGAGTAACGCGATGCCCTGCGTTTGGTGTATGGAGCATAAGGGTGTGTGCACACCAAAGCTTTTTTATACGGCTGAAAACGGCCAGGCAACAGCTTTATTTCAGCCGACTGCCAGCTTTCTTCAACTGAGCGCTTTGGTTGCTGTGATACTTCTGCGTTGTTTATCCGTCGTTGTACGATGCGATGTTGCATGTTGTGATATTTGTCCCGCCACTCCTACACTGTGATTGGACGGCTGTGTGAGGGCTGACATTGACCAGCTTTCATTGAAAGTGCAACTCTCTGCACTCAGCGTGTAAAAAACTACAAGCGACGGCTTTCAGCGTGGAAAAAAACTGCCAGCTGCTGGCTTTTTTGAAAAACGCAGCACTTCCATTGAAAACAATTGAAAACATACGCCGGCACCCATTGTGAAAGCTTTGATGTGCATGTCCTCCTAGCAGAATATGAAGCACAGACAGTCTGTTTGAGTGCCACTTGATTATCATAGCATTCCTTTGTCAATCCAAAACTAGGTTACAAATGTGTGTATGTATCAGTGATGAGTGTTATTTGTGTCACAGGCGTCCTGTCTGTTGAAAAAGAGTCAAACAAAATATGTGTTAATTGTACATAATATTATTATTTGGTCTTGTCAATAAAGTCAGACTTTTTGCAGATCACTTGCTTCAAATCATTATTTACCCTCATGTCACTCTGAATGTATTATCAAAATGTCAAAGCTCTTAAATTCTGTTTGAACCCTAGTCGCCTTGCACGGTAAATGAAAACAGCACTGTGAAACTAACACATCTTATGCTTACATAGTAAGCCAGGACTCCCATGATGCATCTGCTTGAGTGGTACTTGTGAATATCGGATAAGAACTACATAATGGACCGCAGAAAGAATTAAAGAAAAATCTGCAGGAGCGCCAAACAGGCCTCTGATTGGATCAACATGAGCAAAGGCAAGATCAGGGTGTTTGTCCAGAGAGCTGGCAGCCTTGCAGCCCTGCGTCTGCCCTTCTCTTACCAGCAGTTTTAATGAGACTCACTCATCTCAGGCTTTAGACAGGTAGGAGGATGTGAGGGAATGCCAGATGCAGCGAATGCATAATTCTAGCATTCCCCCAACCAAAGCAATAAAAACGAATTTTCATAAAAAATTGAATGAGAAGATAAAAACTTGACCTTCCATTTTAATTATCTGCAATGCAGCGATTAGTTTTGTCTTCCTGGCACAAGATACAGAGACTGATTTTAAGGTGATTTAATGTGAGTGCAGATGATTTACACTTTGATTCGTGGTTTATTTACAACCATGTACTGAGAGGAAGAGAAAAATGAAGAGTTGTTCTGTTCAAATCACTCATGTGTCGCAGCTCCTGGCCACAGTGAAAGAGAGAGAGAGAGACGGAGAAAGATAGAGAGTGTGGCGGATTTTGTTTGCGGATTCTGAAAATTTAATCGGTGCTTGATTAGCATATCTGCTGTGGTGTGTGTGATATTCAGCAAACATACGCTGCTCTCCTGAAAGGATCGAAAGAACAGTTTGGGGCAGTTTCCCGGACAGGAATTAGACTAGTCCTAGACTAAAATAAATGTAAGAGCTAGTCAAGCTGAAAACAACTTGCCCTAACATAAGGTATCTTAAAATATATTAGTGCCCCTATGGGGTGGTTTCACGGACAGGAATTAGCTTAAGCCAGGACTACGTCTCAGTTTCATTAAGAAATATAACTAGTTTTAACAAATATGCCTTACTAAAAACATTACTTGTGTGCATTTTGAGGCAAAACAAAGGTCACTGATGTATTTTAAGATATGTCAGTGCAAGTTGTTTTCAGTTTGGACAGCTCTTACATTTATTTTAGTTTAGGACTAGTCTAATAGCTTTCCGGGAAACAATCCACAAATGTTCTAATTTTGGTATGGCTTTACTCTTCTTATATCTTGCCTTTTTTTAAAGGCACACCGCAGAACTTTTTGGCCACTAGGGGGCGCTAGTCATGTATTTTTCACGCCTAGCGCCCTAGAGGACACAAGCGCTGCAGCACTGTCGCAAAAGAAAAGAACAGGCCAACCTTAAAACTAAACTAAAAACTAAACCTTTAAAACGTTAAACGATCGACATTTTAAGGCATCAGGGAGAAACGCAGTCATGTTACAACTTTCTGATGAGGAACTCGTCGTGGCAGAAGCCATTTCTCAATCTGAAGGTTGCAGCCTCCGGATGTCGTATTTCTAGGCTGCATACGTCATCAAGACTGTCTTATTTCAGAATATGAACAATTATAAAGTTAACTATTATAGTTAGTTAATTGTAAATTGTTGCAGTATGCTAATGACTTGCGAATGTAATGCTCAGTTTACCTTAATAGACCAGGCTTGTTGACGTATACAGCCTGCATATTTGACCTCCGGACGCTGCAGCCTTCCAATTGAGAAACGACCAGAAGTATTTCCTTGCCTTTTTCCAAACAAATATTGTTGCATCGTCTCTCTCTCCCTCGCCACCAGGATTTTCCGCAATGGCGCTCGTTTTTCCTCTCTTTTGTGTGAAAATCGTCCAAGTAAACTGATGTGTTTAGGTCTGCCGCTTTGTTATACGTCACGCGAGTGACAGCTGAACGCAGCAAATGGGGAAGAGAGAAGAGAGAAACGCTCGGATCTGATTGGTGAATGAATAGGGAATGGTGAATGAATAGGGTTTGGTTTTACACTGTGTGAGTTTGAGCAAGTTTGACTGCTATAGCATCCTGGATTGTAATGTAAATACCAAAGACAGTAAAAGAAAGGTAAATACGTGAACGCAGCATCTGAATACAGGGAACTACTGTATATGCAAGATAATCGCCGTCATTTATAAAGAAGATCGCATTTATGTATGAATCAAGATCGTGAGTTTATATAAAAAAATTGCCTTAAAGGCGAATCGAACCCGGGTCGCCTGTGTCATAGGTACGTAACAATAACACGGTGCCACAGAGTCACATAATAGAAACTGCTCTCTACACTCCTTAAGTAGCCTCCAGCAAAATTCACGTAAATAAAAAAATTGTGTGGAGGAACTGACGTATGCCGTAAAGCAGTTGAATTTTATAGTTTTTTTTGTGCTCTGGTTACTACCAGAAACCCTAACTTTTAAAGTACGAGTAAAAGCGATACAGACCCCGTCAGGCTATGGTAGACATGTCATTCAGCCTATTTAAAGTCGATGTACTATCACAAGTGTCTTGAAAATGTATTATGAAGGTTGAAATATTACATTGTGTCGCTTTAAAACACAGGATTGTGAAGACATCCCCCTATCAACTACTGTTACCAACCTCGGTGTGAAGCTGGACCCACAACTGACCTTTTCTAAACACATTAAACATCTATACAAGACTTGTTTTTTCATATCAAAAACATCTCAAAACTCCGCCCCTTCCTCAATTTCTCTGATGCAGAAAAACTCGTCCTTGCCTTAATTTCCTCCAGGCTGGACTATTGTAACAGCCTGCTCATCGGTATACCAAATAAACAACTTAAAAAACTTTGATTCATTCAGAACTGTGCTGCCCGCACTCTCATGAAAACCCGCAAATACAAACACATCACTCCCATTCTTCAAAACCTTCACTGGCTCCCCATAACCTCAAAAATTCAATATAAGATTGCTCTCATCACCCACCTCTGCATCTATAACAATGCTCCGCAATACCTCAAAGACCTCCTTACTCCTCACTCCTCCACTCGCAACCTTCGTTCTCAAAGCATAAACCTTCTTCATCAGCCCCGCTCAAGGCTCCGCACTATGGGAGACCGAGCATTCTGCTCTGCCGCCCCTCGTATCTGGAACTCCCTGCGAAAACCCCAATCGGTGGACATTTTTAAAAAAGAGCTTAAAGAGCTTGTTCAGACAGGCTTTTTTAAATTGTCCTTAAGACTTGTTTTTGTTTATCTATGTGTTTTACTGTTTTCCTTTTTAACTTAGCTTAATATGTACTCTGTAGCACTTTGAGATTCTTTTATGAAAAGTGCTTTATAAATAAAATTTATTATTATTATTACCAGCGTACTAATATGAACTCATGGGGCGGTTTCCCAGACAGGGTTTAGATCAAGCCAGGACTAGTTATATTTGGACAGAGAAGTAGTTTTTACAAACATACCTCAAAAAACACTACAGTTTTTCATCTTTAAAGGGACTGTAAGTAGGATTTTAGGTGTTTTATTAATCAAAATCAATGTCCTTATTCATAAATATGTCCTCGTTGGTGTCAAATGACCTCTTCCGCCGAATTGATAAACTATAATAGCAGAGAGGGACAAAAAGCACTTGCCTACCAACGCATTTTCACAACGCGTTTACATAACAGCTACCGTAGTTGCAACACGCATTTGGAAAGGGGAGGCGCTAGAGAGCACTGTTCGTTTGAATGCAAAATACAATTCCACCACTAGATGGGGGTAAATTCTACTTATTGCCCCTTTTAAAAAACAAAACTATAAAGCTTTAGATAGCTAGGC
Organism: Misgurnus anguillicaudatus; assembly: GCF_027580225.2. Taxonomy (NCBI): domain Eukaryota; kingdom Metazoa; phylum Chordata; class Actinopteri; order Cypriniformes; family Cobitidae; genus Misgurnus; species Misgurnus anguillicaudatus. The sequence goes on from NC_073353.2 coordinate 26,248,191, forward strand.
TAAGTTAAAGGGACACTCCACCTTTTTTGAAAATACGTTCATTTTCCAGCTCCCCTAGAGTTGAACAATTTTACTTTTTTGGAATCTATTTAGCTTATCTTCGGGTCTGGCGGTACCACTTTTAGCATAGCTTAGCATAATCCATTGAATCTGATTAGACCATTAGCATCACGCTCAAATATAACCAAAGAGTTTTGATATTTTTCCTATTTAAAACTTAGAAACTTTTAATGCCAGGGGATTATTTTCACACACTACGTAATATCATTGCGCCTTCTGCAGCCATGTTACAGCAGCAAAGTCCTTGATTATTACGCCAGAATGAGAGTATAGTTCCTCGCCATATCTGCTTAGAAAATCGCAACTTTTAATTTTTGTCAGTCTTAGTACACGATGTAATTACAGAAGAGTCGAGTTTTAAATAGGAAAAATATCGAAACTCTTTGGTTATTTTTCAGCGCAATGCTAATGGACTAATCAGATTCAATGGATTGTGCTAAGCTATGCTAAAAGTGCTAGCACCAGACCCGGAGATCAGCTGAATGGATTCCAAAACGATAAAAATCAAATGTTTAACTAGGGGAACTGGAAAATAAGCATATTTTCAAATAAAGTGTAGTGTCCCTTTAAGTAAAACCTAATAAAGATCAACAGAAAAATGTGACAAGAATAAATTATTATGCACACATAGACCCGCTAAATCTCACTAGTCAGTATTTGATTATAGATATATGCAGACCTAAAATAACTACTTGTCAAAGCTGCATTGTAGATATCATCAAAGTGAATTATGCTAGTCAAAATTGCATTACAGATGTCTGAATGTGGAGTTTTGGCAAAACAAAATTGAATTACGACTTTAAAAGACATACAGTACACAAAGAGCAGCCACAGGTTACACTTACCCTTCACATCATGTTTCATAACAGTGCGTATGCGTTTCTCAAAATTTTTTACCAACCCTGAGGTTTCCATTTTCCAGTCCTCTCAACATCAACCGATCTTAACCAACAGGGCTAAACGACCAGCGGTGAGCCGATGAGGGCTACCAACCCTCTTATGGGCTCTTCACAGTCACACGTCAGCCCTGTGTTACTGGTGACCCACTAGCAGTACTGATATGCTGTTGAATAATGATAACCCCTGAGAAATGTCAAGTTTTACCCGTACAGTACATCTCTATCAGTTAGACATTATGCTGTGACTGATATTGTTCTTACAGGTCAGGACAGAGCATGTTGCCTATTACCGGTAATAGCAGTCTCGCTGTGGTGACATAACACCTGCACGGTGCTGTAAAACAAAGATGACTGTATATGGAAATGCCAGTGGTGTGCCGAGAAGTCACTTAACATTGCTGTTACAACAGATTTCTCAGACTGTTTTGATCTATACAGGGCTCAAACAGCGACTTCATTGGGCCCAGCATGTGTTTTGTTGAGTAAAGTATTATTTTATTTCTTCCATATACTGTAAATAAAATAACAATTATAATAATAACTGGTTGTTATGGTCTTCCCGAGGAGGGGCAACCTTCCGATCTCTCTGATGAAGCCAATACGGAAGTGATTTAAACTGCATTCCATCGACTGGCCACTAGAGGCTGGCCCTAAAAGGAAGTCAATTCCCATAGACCCCCATGTTAAAATGGCCATCTTTGGAGTAGAAAAAAATATGTTTACAGCCTGGTACAAAAATAGTTTTGGTCTCTATAGCTAATTTTGCCCTTCATGACAACTTTGAGGGAGGTGAATTTTTTTGTAACTCACCCGTTTAAATTATATTAAGCCTTAAAGTTTTGCATAACTAAGGGTGTGGCCACTTGAGTGACGGGTAAACTGCCACTGCTGTCACTAGAGTCAAGCTAGGCAGGCATGGGTTCAGCAACCAGCCATGTTAGATTCACCCACGTCCCACCTTTTTACCGAATTTCGGATATGCGCTGTGACGCGTGGCCAAGATGGCGACGGCAGGCACCGCCTACTATTGGCTTTAAAAACGATCTTCAGAAACCTATGGGTGACTTCATAGACACTACGTTTATCTTTTTTTACAGTCTATGGGCAGCGGCGGCCGGTGACTTTTTTTTCGGGGGCGCTCAATGCGAAGTTTGTCACAACATGTATGTAGCCCGTCGTTTGTGGTTATTTTTTTCAAAATATGTGTTCTGCGCATTAAGTTGTCCTATGTGCATCACGTGTTTTGTCAAAATAAGTGCCTGCTGCAGATGCGTCTAAGGGGTTTGTGAGAAAAGAGACGCTCGCGTTTGCCAGATACTCCCATAATCTGATGCGTAATCAGAGTTTAGTGTTTAGGGAGTGTCTTGCGTGTATTTTTTGAATGTGAGCGTCTCTTTTATCATAAATGGTTTTGACGCGTGTGCAGCAGGCACTTATTTTGACAAAACACGCAACAAACACATATTTTGAAAACGCAAGCAACACACATGACACACCGAACACTTATTTTGAATTAGCGCCCCTCTGATGAGCAGTCACGAGCCGCCAATATCTATGGGTCTTCCTCAAGGGGGCGCATGACAGCTCAAATATGTAATAATTGTTGCATTCAAATTTTTGTATTTTTGCTTTATTTGAGAAACTGGAAAATTGTTTTGATTAAATCTATAATAAGCTTTGTCTTCTTGACATACAAATGTAAATCTTTATAAAATGATTCGTAAAAATATCCTTATGCAGTCATAAAATGCTGAAAAGCTCTCTTTTTTTCTCTTTGTCGTTTTCTCTGTTGTCTCTTTTCTGTTTGAAAGCATTGCTATTAGCAAATATATTCAATTAGCCAAAAGGGCAGACGAGTAAACACTAACAGTACACGAAATAATAGTAATTACCCATAAAACCTACAATTAGCCGTGCATGACGCCACATAGCTACAATAGTATCATTACGCATTAACACGAGGAAAAGGAATCGTATTAAGTTTACTCAAGACAGAACTGTGAACTTGTACATTGAGAAGCCAATAACGGTGGGAATAATAACTTCCTAAAGGTCAGCATAAAATGTTGACAAAGCTGTCTAAGTGCAAACGTAAGGCTACAAAGCACAAGGGGTGTCAGCGATGATGGATGAATACGAAACCAGAGGACTAATGCAATTTTGCTTAAACAAAACCGTTTGGAGTCGCTCCACAACCAGAACCAGCACTGCAAAAAGGCAGACGTATTCTGCGAGAGGCAGTTACAATACTGTCAGCTGCACTGCAGCAAAAATTACACAGCACCAACCTCCAGTAGCTCAGATCCCTGAGTATACTGCTGGAGAGAGAGAGAGAGAGAGAGAGAGAGAGAGAGAGAGAGAGTTATACTTACACACACATACACACAGTCAAGCTGAGAGACAACTGTTCACTTTCACAGGTTATTCATACTGTTTGCCATCCGAAAAGTACTACAGTCACCCTCGTGGTAAGCCTGTCAGCTATCGCGAGCTACATCAACACAAAACACAGCTAATACACTTTAATTGACATTCAGCTCCTGCAATCTGCAAACCAGACACTGTAAAACTGATCATATAAAAGGGTTAAAAGTGCCTCATCCTCTCAAAAAAAAAAAAAAAACAGATGCCACGGCTCAGCAGTTAGCAGCAAAGTCTGTCGTATCTGGAGGATCTTATAGCTGCAGGAAAATGATGTCATGACAAAGCTGATTGGCTAATGGCACCACTAGAGCATCTATAGTAGTACCAAGCTGACTGTCCTGAACTGTGACAGGAAAGCCAGCAGACAGTAAAGAATAATCTATAATTAATGAATATAAATTACTGTTTATATGTTGTTTGCAATTTACATTTAGTCATTTAGCAGATGCTTTTATCCAAAGCGACTTACAAATGAGGAAAACAATGGAAGCAATCACATCAACAAAAGGGCAGCAGTGCACTGCTCTGAATCTTGTCTCGGTTAACCTAATGCATTTTTAGGTTGTTAAGGGAATAGATCGTCAAAAATATAAAAAATAATTTACTAATTCTCAAGCCATCCCTGATGATTTCTTCTGTAGCATATACAAGTCAACAGAGATTAGCACCGTACTGTAAGTACAAATATGGCGGCTTGAAATTGACTGGTTCTTGTGTTTCATGACCAAACACACAAATGATTAATCACTAGACACCTGAGAACCAATGAAATTAGATGTTATCTATGTTATTTCCATGATTGTGTCGTGATGTATCGAACACTAAGTTTCAACAATTAATAGTTTTCGCACAAACATATTGTTTCACTTCAGAAGACATATAAGTTGTTGGAGTCATTTGGATTACTTTTATGATGGATGAATGTTTTACGGATAATGAGCTTTGCTATATAAAAACATAACATGAATAATTTTATATCAAAATCTGTGTCCAGGAAAGGAAGTCCTATGAGAGAATTTTCACATTTTGGTGAACTATTGCTCTTCTATTGTCCAGAATCTGTTAATCGATCACCATTGATTGATTAAGACACAAAACACTAACCTCATCTTAGTTCAGCTGAAGCTTAAAAATGCTGGGTTATTTTCAACCAATCGTTGGGTCGAAATGGACAAGCCCAGCACGTTGGGTTGTAATTTAACCTATAATGTTGTTTTAACCCAAAATGCTGGGTTGTTTTAACCAAATATAAACATTTTCTGGGCTGGGCTCGTCCCTTTTTGACCCAACGTTGGGTTGAAAATAATCCAGCATTTTTTAGAGTGTATTATACTGAAAGAAACTTTGGATACAAATGTCAGTAAAGGCGGGGTACATGATCTTTGAAAGTCAATGTTGACATTTGAAATCACCTAAACCAGTGGTCCCCAACTGCAGTCCTCAGGGCCCCCCCTCCAAGAACATTTTAGATGTCTCCATATATAAAACACCTTATTCAGTTCATCAGCTTGTTAGTTAATTAAGGAACCGTTTCAAACATTCTGGAAGGACCCTGATGAGTGGAATCAGGTGTTTCATATAAGGAGACATCTTAAACATTCTGGGAGGGGGGCCCTGAGGACTGGAGTTGGGAACCACTGACCTAAACAAACACGCCCCCACCCCAATAGAAAATGGACCTTTTTTTGATAGACCCGCCCAACACATATGCAACCCAGGCAACAATGTCGGTTAGTAGACATGCTGCTGATTGGCTACGCTCGAACTGATTTTGCCAAGTGGTTGATGTCCTCAGGGCAACATATTGTGTTGACCCAAGGACAAAATTTTTCTAAATAAAACCTAAACCTACCCCAAACCCCAACCCCAACCCTAACCAAACCCTAAAATCAGAGGGACATGATGAGTAAAAAACAATGGTCTAGAAACAGCTAATCTTGGTTGTAAGCTTAAATTTAAAACAAACTATAATCTTATTTCTGAAATCTGATTGGTTGATTGAAATGTTGTTCCAGGGTCAACATAATGTTGCCCTGAGGACATCAACCACTTGGCAAAATCAGGAGAGCCGATTGGCTGCAAGTGTGTTTTGGTACTCGGTTTGACTCCCTTTCCAAAGCGTTTTTCAAAAAACGTGCACCCCGCCTTTAAAATACTAGAACTGGTAGCATAATTTAACAAACTTTGCTAACTGCCTCTGTCAAACCAGAAGAGAGAAAACCACAGTGCACCGAGTTGGAGACATCAAACACTTCCTTACAACCACAAGATCCACTAAGCTGCAAGGTACAATGAAACAACAATATAAAACAATATGTGAAAATGATTGATGTTTTACTTCTGTTTGAAATAATATGACACATTTTCAACACAGTCATTCCAACATTAATCTGGAACTCATGAAAACAATGTCTGGCCAGGACACCATTGATATTTCATCATCTATTTATGATCCACTATATATGCACTTGTTAGGAATGGTTGGCAGTTAGAAGAGATGGAGCTTGGCTTAGTTTTTCCTATCTTGATGGCTGTTTTCATGTAAGTTGGTTTAATCTTTTTTTGTTTTTGCTTTGTCTATGCTTAACTATGCATTCACTGTAAAATATATATATAGCAGATTAATTATCAAACAATTTGATAGATTTGATTAATAGTCCAGGAATAGTCCATTTTCTTAAAAGAAAAATCCAGATAATTTACTCACCACCATGTCATCCAAAATGTTGATGGCTTTCTTTGTTCAGTCGAGAAGAAATTATGTTTTTTGAGGAAAACATTGCAGGATTTTTCTCATTTTAATGGACTTTAATAGACACCAACAATTAATACTTAACTCAACACTTAACAGTTTTTTCAACGGAGTTTCAAAGGACTATAAACAATCCCAAACGAGGCATAAGGGTCTTATCTAGCAAAATGATTGTCACTTCCGACAACAAAAACAACAAATATACACTTCTAAACCACAACCTCTCCTCCAGATCCGGTCCAGTGCGACCTCATGCAAATGCGTAGTGACGTAGGGAGGTCACGTGTTACATATATAAAACGCACATTTGTGGTCCATTTTAAACAAAAAACTGATACAAAGACATTAATTAGTATCATTCCACATAAAACAACGTCGGAACGGTCCTCTTTCAACACATTTGTAAACACTGGGGCGGAGTTTCGCGTTCGTCCTCTGTGACCTCTTGACGTCATGATGTATTGCGTGAGGTCACGCTGACGCTTTCAGGACCGGATCTAGACGAGAAATTGTGGTTTAAAACTGTATATTTGTTATTTTTATTGTCAAAAATGACAATCGTTTTGCTAGATAAGACCGTAATGCCTCGTTTGGGATTGTTTAGTCCTTTGAAACTCCGTTGAAAAAAACTGTTAAGTGTTAAGTGTTGGTGTCTATTAAAGTCCATTAAAATGAGAAAAATCCTGCAATGTTTTCCTCAAAAAACATAATTTCTTCTCGACTGAACAAAGAAAGACATCAACATTTTGGATGACATGGTGGTGAGTAAATTATCTGGATTTTTCTTTTAAGAAAATTGACTATTCCTTTAACAAACTACCTTTATAACATTAGATTAAACTGTCATGTGGCTGGTTGTGACATTGGCTGTCATGAGGCCATTATAATTGTGTCTGACCACTTTTTTTACCAGTGATACAAATTGAACTTGTCATTAAAACATCATTAAGCGTTAATACTCTGTCAAGTAGTTTTATAACAACATTATAAATATTTTTCTTGACCTCAACATAGGTACAAATTAAAATTGTCAGTAAAATGTCATTAAGTGTTATTACTCTGTAATTTTATAACAGTGTCATGAATATTCTTCAGTTCATATTTTTTTTGTTTCATCCAGGTGTTAGAGAAATAAAGTCAATCATCCAATAATAATAGTAATACTAATTAAAATTTATAAAATTATATTTTATTGCATTTGAAGACAGGTTCACCTAAAATTAAATAAAAACAGTACAATGGTGGGTTAAGCCATGCAGAGTTTGGTTCATATTGCTGCAAAAAAGTTAATTTAATGTCAATTAAATGTAAATTATTTACCTTTTTTGTTCGTTTTTTCTTCTATGACAGAAAATTTCAGAAGTTCTTTTAGTTGTTTTATGATGCCTTAAAGATTTATGATAAGTTAGGTTTTCTTGGTAAGTTGTCATGACAAGTTATGATGTATTGCTTTATGTATAGTTGCCATAACACAGACAAACAATGTCATCTTTGCATTAAAAAATGACATAATTGAAAAAATGACACTTGTCATAAATATGCATAAAATCTCCTTCATGTTTATGAAACGTGTCATGTCATGATTATGAAGGTGTCATGTCAGTCTTATGAACACTCCTTCAAGTAAAGTGTTACCCAAGAATGTTTTGGTTAAACAAGTAATTTTACATTTAAAGAGTAAACTAATTTGATTAGGCTAAACAAGTAGTTGTACTGGTACTGGGGACCAACAAAGCACTATGTGACGTTCCTCAATGCATTTTTAACATGTTCGAGAATATTTTCTTGCCTACTTTAAGAATGAGAGCAAATTTACAATGCCTAAAATGACTGCTTCTGTATCATGAGAAGAGCGCTGCACGATTTGGAGTCTCTATCAAAATCTTCACTAGTGATTCACACTGATGATGACTACATAAGGAAACCCAGACAGACAACCAAAACGCAGGAAACTCTGTAAGCTGTTCTGACAGATTGAAAGATCTGGCGGATGCAGAGGAGTTTTTCGACTCCAACAGGGGGCAGCTATCATTGCAACAAAATGTAAGAAGCTTTCCCAACAAATAAACTTAGCGGGAATTCTGTTAGTCATGCACTGGTGTCAGATCTATGCTGTGCATGTTTGGGGTTTTAGGAGACTGCTATTTTTTTAAATACTAGATAAAACATAAGTTATTTTGAAAGTTTATTAAAATATATATATATATATATATATATATATATATATATATATATATATATATATATATATATATATATATATATATTAATAAATATACATTCTGAAAAAAGAAAGGTTATATTTTGTTATATAACAGCAAGGACCATGCACCTCCAAATTACTCCATTACTGCATTGTCATGTAACTTGAATAGAAAAAGACTGATGTAACAAATAAACAGGACCTTTTCAGTCAATGTGATTACCCCAAATTACATTTCAAAGAAAATGATTTACCAAACCATTAGGCATGCAGAAATAGGCAAAAAATAAAAGACGCTGACGCTTGAGGCATCTGATAGGCTCTAATAATTTACCACACCAATGAAATTGTACATGACGTTTAACATGTACTGTTGTATACACAGACTTGGTTAGTATTCACTTTAGTGACAACCGATTCTTCAAACCCGTGGCTCCTAACATAACCCTAGCACTAAATAAAAGTCCTGCAGCATTTATGCTTGAACCACATCCAGACTAAATCATTTTTCCTGCTCTAATTATACAATAATGAAAAATCAGTGGAATGCATTAAATTCTTGTCAAATTTCTAAAACTGAGAGCACAACAGTGCATTCTTATTGGTAGCCGAAAGCAATACTAAATCAGGCGATGTGATTTCACAAAGTAAGATGTGATCCTCCTGGATCAACATTTATTGTTGGTCTTGGATCAACGTTTTAATCAAAGATACCTCAACTTACCCTTAACTCAAACCCTAACCATCTTTAATACCCTTAAATTAGTGTTAAATAATAGTGTGAGCCCCTAACCCAATAACAAACATAAACCCTAATCCTGCAATCTGATTGGTTAATAAAAATGTTGATCCAGGATCACATCCTACTTGGTGAAATCATGTTCACCAAATCAAATTAGCCAAATTGCTTAAAGGTATAGCGGAAGATTTCCGTTTTCCGGGTGGATCATCAAGACTATTGGTCATCCCAGATGTCAATCATTCTGATTATATGTTAACGTATAACCGTCGTACGTGCTCGCCTCTAGGTTCGCTTGCTGCATATGCGCACTTTCACGTGTATCTGTGTTGTGCTACGGTTTCAACCATTCATTGAAGCTTGCGTTCTCGCTGTGTTTTTTTTTTCAAAATGTCTGAGGGTCGCAAGAGAAAAAGTGTCTACGAATTGTATGACAAGAAGAGAAAGGACTATAAAGAAAGAAACAAGACCAGAGTGTTTATGGGAGACTATTTCACACACTGGCGTGAGCTAAAAGGACAGGTTGAGCTTCCCACGCGAAGGTTCTACTGGAAAGGTGCATTTTGTCATGCTATTTGGAGAATCCATTTAAAATCACTGCTAGTAAAAGTTGATGTAAGCTATGATTAGCGATGCTAGCCCTGGCACAAGTCACGAACCGCACAGACACGGTAAACATGCCGACAGAAACTTGTAAGCGAAGAGAAGAACTGAGCTTCTGCATGCTCTCTCTCTCTCTCTCTCTCTCTCTCTCTCTCTCTCTCTCTCTCTCTCTGTCTCGTGCACGCGTTTAACAGGCGTTCCCTCTCGGGAGGAGGGAGGGAGAGTGTTGCGTGTATATCGAGGGGCGGTTCTTTTAAATAATTCGGGAAAATCTTCCGCTATACCTATAATAAACAAATGAAGAGTTTCGTTGCAAAACGAGATAAATCCATTTTTTAACATTTTTGTCAAAACATGTTTAATATTATGTTATCATGTTATTATTTTGTTTTATGGTGCTACTTAGCTGTATTTTTTATGTTATGAAGGTTTAAATCAAAACAAACCAACTGCAGTTGCATTGAAATTAATTGGAATGCACAACCTAAAACGAGATTTCTGAACAATTAAAAAAACGGTGGTTATCTCGTTTTGCAACGAAACTCTTCAAATATGCCAGGTATAGAAGACTTTATAAATGATGGATATTTTGCAAGCACTTTGGCCTGATTACAACATTTGTGACCCTGGACCAAATCATTAGGGTCAATTTTAAATTAAGATGTATACATCATCTGAATGCTGAATAAATAATGTATTGTTTGATGGACAACATTTGGCTGAGATACAACTATTTGAAAATCTGGAATTTGAAGGTGCAAAAAAATCTAAATATTAAGAAAATTGTCTGAAAAGTTGTCCAAATAAAATTTTAGATATATTTACATTTGGAAATTTCCAAAATATCTTTATTGAACATGATTTTTACATAATATCCAAATTATTTTTTGCATAAAAGAAAAATCAATCATGCTGGCCCATACAATGAATTTTTGGATATTGCTACAAATGAAAAGTTTGGTTACAAAACGCAATAAACGCCTTTTTTTAAATGAGTTACAGCCAAAATCAGTGTTGTATCAGATCAGTACTGAAAAGTAAATTCTTAATTTTACGCAAAATCCGATATCCGCTATGTTATTCTGAAATCTTTTCTCCTTTTTTCCCAAAACACGATAAGCGCCACTCCTCCTCCTCTGCAGAATGCAATAAATCCGCTCAACAGCGCACCATTCCACGCATTGTAAACAACAATGGCGGTGCGTTGAATGCACACAGAGTCCTAGTTTTCCTCATCTACTTTGTACTTCATAATTAACAAACAAACAAAAACAAAATAAAACTTTTGATGGAATTGAAACCTGTGGTGGTTTTCTGCGGCGGGCAAGAAACGTAAGCCATCAAAATCTAATAATTTACGCGAGAGGAACTCCGACAAAGGAAAAATGCCGGCTGTTGCTTGTTCTCCTGACAGCATCAAGCTTCTGTCATGCTAACACATTGACTTTCTATTATTTTTCTCAAAGTCAACAAAAATCGAGCAGGACCAAAACATTTTACAGTCGATCGCTGTCAACAAAGTTTAGCCACGACGTCCCAAGGCTGACAGCAGCAATGACAATGTTCTTAATATGACAGAGTAAGTGTTTTGTGTATACCACTAGTCAACTAAATGAATATAACATGGCAAAGATGAATGCACATTTATATATTGATTCAATAAATTTATAGCATTTTGAAAAAAACAAACTTTTCATGAATTTTTAGCATTTTGTGGAAAAATCATCAGTTTTTATAATAAATCTTTGAAAATCAAATTATGAATTTGAATTTTTTATGTTTTTGTAACCTAAAGATGCTATGTGAAAGTTTGCAACAGAAAATAGTGGTTAGAAAACACGTTTTTACCGAAATTAGTCAAAAAGGATTTATTGCGTTTTGGAACCAAACTCTTCAAATATACCCGTACTATGGTCAGGTCCAGGGTCACATTTATGTTTCTGCAGCATATCAAATCTAAAGCTAAGCACAAACACACCCATACAATCCCAGAATCAACACATGGAAACATTTGCAATCCATTCCAATATGGTTCATTATCCGAGCTCAACTCATACTCTCAGGAAAAGCAGATCCCTTGATATAAATCCATGTCCCAGAACAAGCAAAATCACAACGTGAAAAACAAGAGCAGTGTGCCAGATAATGACTGTAGCTCATACTCGCTCATGTGACCAAGACTCTAGAGTCTGTGAGATGTGTGTTAGGTGAAACAGAAACAGGTTCAGCTGCATCCTCCTCATCCCATACACCGGCCCAGGACATGGACACTGCAGAGAAAGTAGTGCTGGGAACCTGGGGCCTTACAAACTACTATATGATTTATTAAGGCTGCCTGAAACACATTGTTACAAGCTGTGTAAGAATAAGTCAATTTAATAGGTAAAAAAGCATGAGCACCCCTTTATAGGTTTCGTGTAATTATGCCCTATATGCTGTCTATGTTAATGCAATGCAGATGCCTGACAAAAATATGAATGCATCAGAGAGCTTTACAAATGATTCACAAGTCATTTATCATTGAAATTAGACTGTTTACATGACTAAGCAGCAATAACTGCAGATGAAATCAATTTGACCTTTTAAAATATAGAAATCTTAAGACCGCAGATTTATGTCTTCTGGAAACTTTGGCAGTAGGCTACTTGAAACTGCAGCATAAACATGCTACAGTAAGTGCCAACTTACTGAATTACAGCCAAACGATATTAAATCATGTTATCAGAAATTAAATCTTGTAATAAATTACAGTCAATATTTAAGTACACTACTCTAACTAGAAAGCTATGTGTAATGTACTTGTAAAACCATGAAAAGAATCATTATAATCCATGCTGTTGTAAACCAGTATTAAAGGGATAGTTCACCCAAAAAATGAAGATTCTGTCATCATTAACTCACAGTCATGTTGTTACAAATTAGGGATGGGACGATAACCGGTTTCACGATTAACCACAATAAAATCCTGTCAGTTTGACGTAGGCGCGCACGTGCAACATAGTTTTTTGCATAAGAAGGCATTTACAAAGGCATAATATATTGTATTCATTCACGGTAAACTTATTAGACAGATTTAATTTTCTTTACCACAGAAATAATTTCAGGGACATGAAATATAAAATTGTTACTTTCAAAAATAAAACTTGTTTAAATGTTTTCAGTGTGTGTATCAGTTCTTTTTGAACATTTCCATCTCATTTGAACAAAACCATGATAATATTGATAACCGTGATAACTTCTCATCCCTATTACAAACCTACATGTGTAACCAAACCGATCAGAAGCCCCGTTGACATCCATAGGAATAAAGAATACTATGGAAGTCAATGGTGCTTCTGATTTAAACATTCCTTAAAATATCTTCCTTTGTGTTCATCAGAACAAAGAAATTTTTACAGGTTTGTAACAACATGAGGGTGAGTAATGAAGACAGAATTTTCATTTTTAAAGTGAACTATACCTTTACCCTATGAAACTATTAAATAATGCATTAAAGTCAGGTCAGAAAAAAATGTCAAAATATCTAATAGGTGTCACTGAGACAAGTTTCAAAAAGTCCCACAAAGGTACATATTGGTATATAGAGAGGTTATAAGTACATCAAAGATACGTATTGGTACCAATAATATACATATCTGTAGCTAATGGTACATTTTAAAGGGGACTGCCATAGTAAGGGCTGGAGTACATATTTTGACCATTTGTAGTTACTTCATTTTAAAAAATTATTAAAAATACAAAAAAACTAAATTTTATATGTGGAGAAATATTGTTAGAATCAAATTTAAAGTTAATAAATAATTATAAATAATAAAATAATAAAGTAAGTTATTACAAGAGTTTGATTTCTCTCAACAAATTGGGACTGAAGTCCACCCAACAAAAATTACACACAACACAGCACAAAGTCTGTAGTTAATATGCTGTAGTTTGCCTTTTTTGCCAAATAATTTTGTCAAATAAACACCTTAAAGGCGGGGTGCATGATTTTTAAAAAACACACTTGTAGCCAATCAGCAGTAAGGGGCGTGTCTACTAACCAACATCTTTGCCTGGGTTGCGTATGTGTGGGGTGGGTCTATCATTAGAAGGTCCAGATTCTATTGGGGTAGGGGCGTGTTTGTTTAGGTCAGGGGTGTCCAAAGTCGGTCCTGGAGGGCCTGTGTCCTGCAGAGTTTAGCTAAAACTTCCCTCAACACATCTGCCTCAAAGTATCTAGTCTGCCTAGTAAGACCTTGATTAGCTGGATCAGGTGTGTTTGATTAGGGTTGGAATAAAACTCTGCAGAGACACCGGCTCTTCAGGAGCAGGAGTGGACACCCCTGGATTAGGTGATTTCAAATGTCAACATTGACTTTTTAGAGATCATGCATCCCGCCTTTAACCAAGCTGTGTTTTCTTTGTACTCTACTCGTTATGTTTTGATGGTTCAATCTAACCTGAGGGGCACTTTTCTTCCACTATTGTACACTAAAGTAAGGCTTAGTTAAAAGCCTTTCAATACAGAATATGATCTCTCATGTTGCACTTAAAGAAGATGTGACCCGGCCTGTGAAAACCCATCCAAAAGCATTATTTTTGTAATGATTGTTTTTTTATACAAAATTATCCTACATATATAAAAAAACATTATGTAAAAATATAACTGATATTTGCAATATCAACTGACTAAGGTCATGTCAAAGTTCGTAATTAAAGTGAAATCAGTGAGTGAAATCAAATTTTAATGCTCCTAATCTCAAAATTAGATGACTCTAGTCTGGATTTCACAGACAGGGTCATATATTTGCATCCAGTCTATTAACTGGTTTATTGGAGATTCACACACAATTATATCCTTCACATATCAAATACAGATTCCTTTACTTTGTTTAACCCTTAAACAGAGATGGACACTGGTACATACAGCATTTACAGTGTCCTCTGAGGGGATAAGGGCTAATGCTACCTTTCCAGGGCAGCTGGCCAAGAGCAATTAAACTTTGCCTGTCTCACTGTGTTGTGTGGCGCTGCACCATGAAGCCACACAAGCAACTTAATGGTAGCTTTATGTAAATCTACACTGCGTCTAATGTGTTGCAGAGGCCCTGTGGTCCATCTCAGTTTTAATTTGACTGCTGTATATGTAAAAAAAATCCATTTATAGGCACAGAGAGAAACATAAAACATATCTATTAAAAAAAATTCTATTCATATTATTGCATTTATTTGAAAAGTCAAAAGTTGTTCTACAATTTCTTTTATACCAAAATAGTAATTCTAGTAAAAAAGCTGGCGATTTTACTTTGGTTACAACAAATTTGGTTTTAAGATACAAAATTACCAAAGCAAAGTTTTGTTATGTTGACTCAGCAAGGATCAAATTTTTGTTGTTGTTGTTGTCATCTTTATATCAAAACTCTTATAAACTGTACACTGTTAAAAATTGTAAATATTTACCACAGCTGTCAATTGGGCAGTACCCTTTAAAAAGGTCCTAATATGTAGCATTTAGGTAGATATATGTATACACTTCCCTTAAAAGTTTGTAAACATTGCAACGTCTCCGGGTGGGTGAGGCTTAGCTGGAGGCAAAAAGAGCCGTGGAGGCAATGTTGACAAGTGTAAGCAAGCACGTTTTAGGGGAGATTTATTAAACATGGATGCAGAAGAAGGTTAGGAACTGTCCGAATATGTACAGTCACTGATTCTGCGGGACCATGACAGCTATTTTTGTAAATGAACTCTTGCAATTTGAACCAGGTTTTGGATATTTCCTAGACAGCATATGAAATACTTTCGGGTGGTTTGGGGAATTTGTCAAGCTGGGATAACTATGCTTAGCAATGTGGATTATTTTAAGAGACCATTTAAAGGATGGCACACACATCTATCGCTGTATGTTTGTTTAACATTTAAGGACTTTTCACCTATAAAACAGAAACTTGCTGATTTGTACTAGATAAAACCAACACACCAGTACATATGCACAGATTATTTTACCCGATATGAAGTGTGTACTGCAAACACGAGCATTATTCATGATCGTCTCCTTCCAGTTTGTACGCCGTATTGCATTCAACCACAATTGTCTTCTTGATTTCTGTGATGGAATGTCTGCCGGGATCCGGAAAAATTTATTTTTGAACCAAAAGTGCTGTTCCTTCTATTCTGGCAGCCAAAAACACAACAAGATGACATTTTAAAGTCAAAACCTCAAACTTTTAGCGCGCCGGCTGAGTTCCTACTTATTTTTTGCCTCCAGCTAGAGCGGTGACGTCACAGTGACGTGGGCGATTAAGGGGTCTATATGTACCCTTGACATGCTAATATGTACCTGTGAGATACAAAGCCGGTTTACTTTTTAAAAGGGTACAGCCCCAGTGACAGACAAGATGATCTATACACATGTTGAGGGAAGTGTGTATAGATCTATACACACGTTTGACATCTCCAATTCACCTAACCTGCATGTTTTAAGACTGTGGGAGGAAACCGTAGGACCCGGAGCAAACCCATGCTGCTGACACAGGTCAGGTAGAACATGCAAACTCCTGACAGAAAGACCTCCTGAGGCGACAATGCTACCCACTGAGCCATTGTGCACATGTGTACATTTTAATCTAGAAACATTTTTATTAACCAGCACGCAAGAAGTAGAGAGCCAATGCGGATAAAAAACATCCAGGAGTTGGGATTGTGGGAGTTGTTCAGCATGATCAGGATTCATATGCCACTCTGCCAGCTGGGCTTCACCAATCACAATCTTCTGCTCGCTGTCTACAATGTTTTCTGTCTTGTAAAGTTTAGAGTACAACTTACAGAGTTACAATTGAATCATTCAGCCACAGAACTGATTGACCAAGATTATGTCATTATATAATTCAGTCAAATGCGTCCAACAAGACAGTAACTCATTTTACCATTGAGGTACAACTGGGATTACTGTATGCAAAGACCACATGGCTAAACCGGGTCATTAGCCTTTTGTTCAAGCTGTTTTCAGCAGATGACCTCATACAATTTCTACTTTTCACATTAACAAATGAGTACACCCATGCTAGACACAGTATAAGCAAAAGACAAACAATTCATAAAATATATAAATGGGAGAAATCTGTAAAGAAGACAACGATCTTAAAAGCATCAACTGCTCTGTTTTTTTCTAAAACATCAGTTAGACCAACATGAAAAAATACAGTTGATTCTAGCTATAGAAACTAAATAGCACCTGCTTATGGGCTTTAACAACCTGGTCACCAAGTAAACTGACTAAGTCTACCCTTATGACATCACTTACCATTAAAGAACATAGAAAACCAGGAAAATAACCCTAAATCCAGCTAAGACCAGCATAAGCTGTTGAGCTGGTTTTAGCTGGTCTCCCAGCTTGTTTTTTGCTGGTATTGCTGGTGTAGCAAGCTGGTCTAGCTGTGTTTTGGTCACTTTTTAAGCTGGTCATGCTGGAAGACCAGCTGATCCACCAGCTTGGCGAGCTTTGCCAGGCTGGGAGGACCAGCTTAGACCAGCTCCTGCCACCTTAAACCAGCTAAAACCAGCTACCAGCTTATGCTGGTCTTTGCTGAATTTTTCATTAGGGAATATACATGGGATCAGACAAAAGTAACATTGTAAAAGTGAAAAGTTGGATCAACTTTAAAAATTATTTCTATTGGTAAAAAAATGCAAGTTTATTCACTTCAGATGAAAAAATATTAAGTTGAATAAACTTACCAATTAAATTTGGCCAACTTTTCACTTTTTACAGTACACTAGGCCAGTGGTTCTAAAACTTTTTTAGGGTGCGGCCCCCCTTGTGTACGGCGCATACCTTCGTGGCCAGAGCCGGCCCTAGACCTTTGGGGGCCCTAAGCAAAATTTGGTCGGGGGCCCCTTTGACCGTTTTAAGTAAGGCCTAAAGAAAAGCAATGACTACCTTATGACTATACTGCACATATTATATCTACTATGTTATTTTTTTTAAATGTGTCTAATAAATTATGTTTTAATTATTCTATGTATACTGTATGTTAAAGGGATACTTCACCGATTTAGCATTCAGCTTTGTATCTGTAGAAACCCGGCAGTATTACTGAATGACCATGTTTCCCTCGCTCATTTCCCCCTGAGAGGAGAGATATCTGCATTTTGGTTCTGCAAAAAAGTCCTCCGATGATGCAAAAATCGTCATATTACATCATCGGAGGACTTTTTTGCAGAACCCAAATGCAGATATCTCTCCTCTCAGGCGGAAATGAGCGAGGGAAACATGGTCATTCAGTAATACTGCCGGGTTTCTACAGATACAAAGCTGAATGCTAAATTGGTAAAGTATCCCTTTAATGTTCTTTTTTACATTGCTGGTCCTGAGTACGTATTTCGTTCTTATGTGGCAACATGTAGCCTACAGAATGACAATAAAAGACCTTGGGGTGGTCCCGGACAGGGAATATCTTAAGACAGGACTCTGCCTTAGTTTAATTAGAAAACATAACTAATTTTAACAAAAATGCCTTACTAAAACATTATTTGTGTGGATTTTGAGGCAAAACAAAGGGCACTGGTGTATTTTAAGATATGTCAGTGCAAGCTTTTTTCAGTTTGGACAGCTCTTAGCCTACTTTTATTTTAGTCTAGGACTAGTTTAATTCCTGTCAGGGAAACTGCCCCCTTGAGTTCTTGATTTGAGTTCCATGTTTGATGTCTAACAGAAAAATATGATACCACTGACTGAACTGAATGGCAGTACAGTGCAACAAACACACACTGATGAACTTGCTGAATAAAAAGACTGATAAAGTGACTTTCACTGACCATCAAAGAAACATTTTTAATTGACACCAGAGTTTAAGAGGCACAAACAACAGCCTATATATATAATTTAAATGAAATAGAGTAAATAGAATAACATTTAAATAAAATATTATAGAAAATAATGAATATAACACTTAAATGTTTACATTTTTCAAATAAACAAAATTAACAATAATATCTAAAACACCACAAACAAGGTTAATAGTACCTAACATTCGCTATAACAATATATTATCCCTTACTTAACTAGCATAACAAAAGTTAATAGGCTTGTTTGAGATGAGCTAAATCTGACAGAAACATAGGTTTGTGGATAATAATAACTAACTTGCAAATAATATTAATAATTGAAGATTAACAATTAACATTGCATTCATAACATTAATCTAACAAAGCTGGCTACTGTATGTCATATGCATTGCTATAGTTTAAATATTAAACACTGAACAGTGACATTATACACTTTTGCAAAGGCTAGCAGGTGGTTTAACAACGGTGCACTGTCTGGGCATGTACCACGCATATACGCATGAGTTTGTTTACTCTTACACATAAAACACTTTAAATTCAGACGTTTAACAATATAATTACACTAATGACATAAATATGTAGAAATGACAATGGCATACGTGAAATATAAGCGTAAAAGAAGTAATTAACACTTTAAACCGTTCAAATATTAATTATTAAGCTTAATAAACCAATTCACGTTATGATGGCAAATATAAGAAAGAGAAGTCAAACAGACCACAGTTTGGTCATTACCGAAGTCAAATAAGATCCACTTACTTCGCATTTACGCACAAACACATATAACATTAAAGAAATTGTGCTTAAAGCAACAGCAAAAGTTCGCGTCTGTATCAGAGATCCGGCTCAACTCAACTTTGCGTTCTGTGGGCGGGATTTTCGCCTGCACATAGATCGCGGGCACTGATTGGCTGCTGCGCTGTTTGCTGTGTGTCAATCAATCTCGGCAAGAAAGAGATCTTATTAGCGAACTTTCATAATAACTATAATAACAAGTAACAGCCTTTTTAACATTGCCATATTAATAAATAATGAATATTTATATTTATTTTATGTTACTTTTGATGAATGATTTTTTTTCAACCACTAGCTAAGTGACTTTAGGGGGCCCTCTGCTGGCCACGAGGCCCTTTGCAATTGCAAAGTTCGTTTAGTGGGTGGGCCGGCTCTGTTCGTGGCCCCCCCAAAGAAAATTTATGACAAAAAACTGTTCTAAAACTCAACTTTTAATTAAACAAAACATATTTAATGATAGAAAGTAGTGCTGTTGGTTAGTAGCCTAATTTCTATAGGTTTAATTGCACAGAATTCATAAAACTGGGGCCCCCCTGGCACCATCTCGCGGCCCCCCTGGGGGCCCCGGCCCCCAGTTTGAGAACCACTGCACTAGGCTAACCAGCAACAATTTTATATTCATAAGTTGCACCCACAAAGTATTTACAGCCTGCTGGTGGATCATATGAGAGCCACGTCCCGCATTCCTACTGATAGTTGCTAAACTGCATAACTGGACAATATTTTAGAATCACTCATATCACCCCAAAGGCCCAAATCTCACTGAAAATAAAGACTTCCAAACACGTTGTCACTGCAAAAGTGTGTCCGTGCAAACGCCCAGTAATTGAAAGTCTGATAGCATCCATACACTTACAAGCCCTCTATTTACTGGTGTCCCCTTTAACCTAGTCAAGAGCCCTAGATAGTGATTACTGATTATGCCCTCACCACATTCAACAAGACTTAACTCAACAGACTATAATGAAGTAGTCTGTCTAATAAGAGGAACGTAGAAAAGAAATAATAAAAGAGTGGAACAAAAAGAATAGTAAACTGTACTGTGATAGAGTATTTTGTATTAAAGGTCCCGTTCTTTCTGTGTCTTTGAAGCTTTAATTGTGTTTAAAGTGCACATTATAACATGTGTTCATGTTTCATGAGTAAAAAAACGCAATATTTTTCACACAATTTACTTATCTCTATACCGCCGTTTTCACTGTCCTAAAAACGTGCTGTCGTCTTCCTTGTTCTATGAAGTCCCTCCTTCAGAAATACGCAACGAGTTCTGATTGTGTAGCTTGTTTAGTGTGTTGTGATTCGAAAGCAGCTTAGCTTGCCGTTAGCTTAGCTGGCCACTGACGTATTCATGTGGGCGGAGTTTAGTCAAAAAACTGTTCTAGTGACGTCATTAAAGCAGGTAGTAGAGGGCTGTAGTCTAAACCGGCCGTTCGCTGTAGGCTTTAAAAGTTGAATTCTGTTAAAGAAAATATATCACCTGGCAGTGAGTTTTATAATTTTACAAGTATTATTTATGCTATTATAGCAACATTACATACTAACTGAAGTGGGATCAGAAAGGATGTGACCTTTAAAGATATTTATGTAGCATCAAGTTCAATTTACTAATGTTTGTGAACATATTATGATAGTATAACTAAATCTACACTGTGAAGTATTTATGTTGCATTTTAATAGCATGTGTATACAGTAAATAGCATTAAATGTAAGGACTGGCCATACAGAGTTTGTTTAAAGAGCACCTATTGTCCGAATCACGATTTTACATTTCCTTTGGTGTGTAAGTGTGTATTAGTACATGTTAACGATATGCAAAGGTACAAACCTCATAGTAAACAATGACGCGAGTTATCGTCTACAAAGTAAATCTCTTTTCTTGGACTACAACAAGCACACAGATTGTAGGCAACAGTTTACTTCCTGGGATTGGTGATGTAGACAAGACCGTCATCATCATAATTACTCCCGATTGGACTCACAGCCTGTAAGTTAACTCCTGTTAGCATTGCATTGTGAGCGAATCTTTCAAACATGGTAAGGAGGGTCACATTTCCAGCTGACGTCAGAGGTATTCAGGCCATGCAATCAAAATAATGTTTTTTTAACCATAATCCACACAAAAAAATTATTATACCAAATACACAAAAAAGCGTTGTTTCTTAACAATAAAATCAGTGCTCTTCTCTTTAAAGCTTTTTATCTCTGATGGCAAATCCAAGCACAGTACATCTGGCCACTAAACCTTTACCGGCATATCTACACTGGACATCACTATAGAAATAACGAATATTTGGATAGGAATCAGTTTGGTGGTCAAAACGAAAGGGGATCGATTACAGTACAAAAACAGGCCAGATTTGATATTGTAATTTTGTAGGTGTAAATCATGAAGTGCTATCCAGCCATTTGTAGGACGTGACTGTCAAGATTAGAGCCAACACATACTGTACATAGCAAGCCAAGGTATTAGCACCTTTCTTAACAAACCTGTGATTCTGAGCTATTTAAACTTCACACAGTCACCGTGTCATAAAAAGCACAGTAATCTGAAACAAGCCAAGTAATTATATTTCTACTGTGTTGCAGTGTTGTGTTCTAACCAGGCGTGACACAATAAAGCTACAAGTGATAAAAGCTATCTCTTCCACGTAAACCAGCCGTGACACGTAACAGGACATTTTGTCAGTCGATTGGTTCCTGTTTCTACAGCACTGCACCACATAGCCCCACCCAGCAAAATCTGATTGGCCAAAATGTGTCTGTGAAGTCTCAGCTCATAAAACCTGAGGGGCAACCTTCCGATTTCTCTGATGAAGCCAATACGGAAGTGATGATTTAAACTGCAATTCATTGACTGCCCACTAGAGGTTGGCTCCAAAAGGGAGTCAATTCCCATAGACCTCTATGTTAAAATGGCCAACTTTACAGTAGAAAATAATATGTATACAGCCTGGTACAAAAAGTGTTTTTGGTCTGTATAGCCAAATTTTTGTAATTTTGCACTTCATGACAACTGTGAGGAGGTTGAATTTTTTTGTAACTCATCCGTTTAAATGATATTAAGCCTTAAAGTTCTACATAATTAAGGGCGTGGCCACTTGAGTGAGGGTTGAACAGCCACTGCCGTCACTGGAGTGGTTTCAGCAACCATTCACCTCAGCTTCACCCACGTCCCACCTCTTTACCCATTTTCAGATATCCGTGAGTGATATCCGTGAGTGATATCCGGAAGATGGCGACGTCAGGCACAGCCTACTTTAAGCTTCAAAAACGATCTTCAGAAACCTATGGGTGACGTCACGGACACTACGTCCATCATTTTCTATGAGTCTATGATAATACCCCATATGATCATTTATTCTAGCATGTCCCAAAATGAGTTAAGATGTGCTGTTTGCCTGTGTGTACCTTTAAATGCAAATGAGCTACAGCTCCTCACTCCCTTTAGAAAAGAGACACTGAGTGCTTTCAGTTAAAATAGATCTGATTCATATGAATACAGTCTGAGACAATAGTACTGTATCTCCCTACTCAGATATGGCGGACAGCGTACAAATTTCTGAGGGAATAAAGTATGGTAATGCAGCACTGTCAGTCAGTGGCTTTGAGTGGGGCTTTATCAGTGTGACATCACATTAACAAGAGATCAAAAAAGGATGTCTAATGAGAATGCTTTGGTTTAATGGGGATTAAAAAAAGATGAATGGTGGATTTTTTTTCATTGTAGGGTTGTTAACGTTTCCCCTCACAGTCACATGTCTTGCAACATTAAAAAAACAATTAAAAACACCCTCTTTCAAAAATACTTGACATAGATATTGAACACATTATCTAAAACCTTAAAAAAAACTCTTTCTTTTTCTCTAAACAGGTATTGTTTCAGAATAGTGAAAACTTGATATCTTGGTATAGGCACCTTTTGTACTATTGCCTCCCTATGACACATCGCTTTTATTGTTTCCTAATCTTTGTAAGTCACTTTGGATAAAAGCGTCTGCTAAATGCCTAAATGTCGTAAAAGTGAATTTGCATAATAGGTGCCCTTTAACTGGTTGAGCATTGTCCTAGCAACACAACTGTTATAGGTTAGAACCACATACGGAAAAGAAAAAGTAAAGATACACCGTAAGTCACTTTGGATAAAAGTCTTCCAAATGTATAAATGTAAAAGTTTTATTGTCATGCCACGCAGTATTTTTGCTTTTAGCCAGGACAAACAGATTACTTATTGCTGAAGACTTGTTGCATCATGCCTGGTTAGGACACAATGTTAAACGAGCAACACAAGTACAAGTGCATGTAACCCATCCCACACTATTCTGCTACAGACCTCAGACCATCTGACAAGACAAGATAAGAGATCAGACTGAATGAAAAAATTGAAAAAAATCCACATCCAGTAAAAAAACTAATTATTTTTCAATATAAATCCACAGGTCCATAAAGCAAAAGTTATGTGAACTGTTTGCCTAAAGGAAGTTATTTATTGTTGCTTGTGTGACAAAGAGGTCTGGAAGATGGAAATGTATCTGTGTTCCAATCTTAGTTTCCTCTGTAGGCCATATTTTGTATTTTAAATGGAGAAAGTATTATCTGACAAACATAACATTTCTCTTATGAGTTATTACTGGGGCTCTTCAGTCCACCGTTGCTTAGTAGGTAGTCAAGTTTGGCTTTAAAGCAGCAGATGTGAGGAAGCTTTGATCAAGACTGGACGGCCATCTCAGATTCTACTGTAGACAATGAGACATTATGCATCCAAGAATAAACAGAGTTATAAACTAGAAGCACCAGATAAATGGACTGATGTATCATACTAATGACCATACACCCCTTAACAGTCTGTCTAATTGGTACAGCCTGAACTGACTGCGTGTGTGTGTATATGCGTGTGTGTTTGTGTTCTCTACAAAACAATGATCTAAAACTCATATGACAAACTAATTCTATAAATAAATGCCATCTGAGAATTTAATCCTGAACAGATTGTCTAGAAGTAGATTCACATAAAACTCAACAGCAATAACAACCATCTCTGGGTTTCTACAGATAAAGGTTCAGAATCCCTTCTCCTGCATCCCAGAGGAGAGCGTCCAACAATCCCACACAGAACCAACATGTGTTTACCTCAGTCCTAAAGAATCAGCAAACACAAACCTTCATGACAACCCACACCGCCAAGTGCAAGACTTCATCCCTGACAGGAAAACATTAGCCAACACAAGGCTATCAGAAAGTGCCATCTGCTGGAAAAGAAGGCAGCCATTGATAGCATGCTTTAAAACTGTGAAAAAAGCTATGCATTGCACCTTCCCTCTACTGAAAAACAGGATCAGTGCAATGTTACATACACGAAAGTGTCAGCTGATAAGACTGAGACGTGTTTCTATGCCGTGTTGAATGCATCGAAAAACTACTGCAGCGGCTGTTGGATAAACTACAGTGATTACAGTTCATGCGGCCCCTGCTGCAAGTTGTGTTACTAAAAATACATCTTGTGTGCCGTAGACTATAACCAGCAGGCCTCGGCAGCACTCTGCTCTCTTCATTAATGTTATGCTACTATAACCGTAATAGCCATGGTAAACTAATCAAACGGCTCACGCTTTGCTACTTCTAATCACAGGCAGAGTAAAAGAAATGATGGTTTCATTTCAATATGACGTGGCTGATACAAACAGACTTAAAGTCCTTAATTGTATTTTACAGTGTAGAAACCAAAACAGAATTTAATACATTTGTTGATTCACTTATACTGTATAGGCTATATGGGCTAATCATTTGTGTGATATTTCATTGCATTAAGAGATACGGTATATGTTTTATGTATTATGTTAGTGAGTCATATCAGTCAAGATGCCAATCATATTGCTGGCATTATTCTCCAACTGTTAGTCACTTGGGGAAGTTGGTAAAACAACAATTAGATCCTACAGTACCAACAACGCAATGCAAAAATAATGTTTTATTTTACATTATAGGTAATTACAAACCACAGTGTTAAAAATGAGCACCTGTGCATTAATCTACAACCGAGAAAGAATTATGTCATGTCAGCATAGGAAAATTGCTGTGATCTACTACGCTGCAGTGCCAACGTCTAAGGTAAAAGGTGTCAACACCAACTTAGGACTCCCACCCGTCCCCCAGCGCTTAGCACAGTTTTCCTTTGTGTCCATATTTGTCAACAGCTTTGTCGAAACAAAAATGCGCAAGTGTGCTCCGCAGACTGCCTCGTTGTGTTTTTTCAACCTCAGTGAAAGAAATTGTTAAACAACAGGACGGCTGTTACTGTAGATATGAGCAAACTAAACTGCAAGTAATTGGAAGATCACATACTGTAGCCATATAAAAGACATCTCATCTGTGCAGGTCATTGTACTATAAACGAGAATAAATGCTGCATGCCTGAGCCAGAGAGCAGCATCACTTTAAGTGATGCAGGACTGAGAAGATTGCTGCAGCATCCCTAAAATGAACCCATAAGCTCAATTCACACACACAGACACACGCACGGCCCAGGTGCAGGGGAGAAACACTGTCACGCCGCCTGCACCATTGCAAAACTACATACCTGTGGGATTCACTTTAAAAAAAGTTGAATGTTTAAGCCCTTGAATATCTCTATAATATGCCTGATTGGTTTTAACACAGAGCACAAGTTATCCCCTGCTTGCCTGCATTCACTGACTTGCAGCACAAATTTGACTGCAGATCAGCACAGAGTAAAGAGACGACGTGCAGGAAAATAAACGCAATGGCTCTTACCACTTGGGTTCTTGTTTTTCTTAAGACTCTTGCCACAAAGACACTGCAGCATATGCGTTCCTTTGCTGAAAATGTTCCAAAGAAACCACATTGATTTGGGCGAGGAGCGATCCAACAGCTTAGACACCCTGATAAAGAACAGATCCCCGGCGTTGCATAATAATAAGAACACAATGGGATGCACAGTTTTCCAACAGTATCATAGAAAAATATGTATTAGTATCCAAGCGTCTTCATGCAGAAGGGAAAATATTCTCTTTAGACTTGGCAAAACAAAGGTATTCTTCTCAGTAGCAAAGGTTGGTCGGTCATAAAAATAGACACTTTATGAATTGCATGTGCTGCAGATGCGTGCAGCAGCCCGTTATAAACTAACGTGAAAGACACGGCGGATCTTCCCGTTCCCTGTTAGTTCATCACTCAGATGAAGGGTGGATGTGCACAGCATCAGAAGCCTGGAGGGGATGCATCCCATTTAAAAGCAGCGAGAGCTCCGAGCAAAGCGCACATTTCCAGCATCAGGTCAATGTAAAACCTGCTGCTGCTGCTGATGTTGATGCTGCTGCTGGTGGTCAGTAATATCCATGAGCTTTCATCAATGTGAAAGCGCTGCGCGGTGGTGCTGATGCTGAGGACGCTCTTGCGGCTGGACTGCGGCTTGATGTTTCACCTGTGCATTACTGATCTCGTTTCCTCCTAAAAAGTATCTCGTATTCCTCTTTGCCTCGGATCTGTGTTGGACGGAGACGAGAAGGAGGAGGGGTTGAATTGAAAGATTGCCTTTCCATTACATAAAACACGTGGTTTGGGCTCCGTCATATCACTGACGCTTTCGGCATTTCGCTGTTGAGTAGCGTAGGGGAGTCCGATTCGTTGAAGCGAATCAGTTCAACGATCCGGTTCGTTTGAGTCATCCATTAAAAGTCTTTCACGCGCTGCATTTTACGTTTGATTTTTATTTCAATGAGAGATTAAATAAACGCGACAAAATACACGACTGTCATCTATTTAAGTTAGTTGTGTGTATTAATGTGCGTCTCAGTTCATCACTTCACATCTTTCCACATAAAATGTCAAAACTTCCGGTTTGTTTGAAAAATAAAATCTTTTCATTTATATCCACTTTAAAAACGCTTGAATCACTTCGACCGAATCATTAAAAACCGGTTCAAAAAAGATTCGTTTGAGTATCGGACAACAAAACTTATTTTTGTGTAAATAAAATTATTATTATTATTATTATTATTATTATTATTATTATTATTATGTAAATACAAATAATAAACGTTTTATAATAATAAACCATTCAAGTTGACATTGCAGATCTTGAAAGGACACAATCGGTAGCTATTGGTGGTTTGAGCCTAAAACCAGTTACCAGATGAGTTAACCACTAAATGAGCTTGTTTATGATCAGTAGCATAAATATATATAATCACATAATGCCCTGTAAAGGTGCTGAAATACAAAATGATAGTGACAGGTTTACAAACTGTACTTGAATGGTTATAAATAATGTATTGTAAGACAATAAAATTATAATGTAAGACAAATAAAATGTGGAAATCATTCTATAAATTCTTACATTTTGTGAAACCGGTTATGTGGCATATAAGATTTATTTGAATTTTTATTTTATTTTTTTATCAAAAAACATGACTGGCATAGACGATTAACCCCTTAGTATTTAAAATGTGCCTTAAATGGCTTAAAAGGACACAAATTGTACCTGTGTTTGTTTCATTTGAATCACAAGAATCTCAGCTTTCAAAAGATATGTGGCATGTTTATTGTCAAAGCATGCATGCCATGTTCAGTCCACGGTACATTGGTACTTTAAGGGGTTAAATTAAGTTTGAATTGAATAAAATTTAAACCAGAAATTTAAACTGGCCATAGTTACAGATTCCTTATACAAAAAATAGTTTAAAAAAACTTCAATATACTGCATTAATCTCCTTTAACAACATACTTTTAATT
This sequence comes from Misgurnus anguillicaudatus, assembly GCF_027580225.2. NCBI lineage: Eukaryota > Metazoa > Chordata > Actinopteri > Cypriniformes > Cobitidae > Misgurnus > Misgurnus anguillicaudatus. The sequence goes on from NC_073353.2 coordinate 26,276,237, forward strand.
AGCCCAATACTTGCCATTCTTTTGGGATGATTACACATTCCCCTGTAAGACTCTTTGTTTCTTGACAGGAATTCCCCACAGAAAGACTGACACAGCCAAATCATTCCCACTACACGAGGATCACAAAACCCAAATCTATGAGTCATCAAAGCAGAAGGCACTTGCCTGATTAAAGCAACAACACAATGCTGTAAATCCTTACAAGACAAGTGAGATGCATCCCACTTAACACCGTAGTGCTCGCATTTTCATGCAAAGACTTTGAAAAATGCACATTAGGAAAAAGACATCATGCCCTGATTTTGCTGTTGAGTCTCTGCAGAGATTGTCTGTGCATGCTGTATTTTTCTATCCTCTCACTGTTGAGCCTATATTGATCTGTTTCATGTAATGTAAAACTTCATTGCACCCGAGGGAAGATCCTCTGACAACTTTGTCAGGCATCATAAAAATACTTTCACTTGATTGTGAAGTAAATTGTTTATGCAGGAAGAGAAAGATATTAATTTCATTCATTTCATTTATGCATTTGGCAGACGCTTTTATCCAAAGCGATTTACAGTGCATTACCAGGTATGCATTTGATCAGTACCGATATGTTGTAATATGATAATAAAATAACCAATTTTACTGCTGAATTAAACCAGCTAACCCTGAGTAGACAACGGTGTCAGAAAAAAGGGTAAAAAATTATCCCAAACTGTCACTGGAGCAGTACCCATCTAAAAGGTCTTAATATGTACTATATACTGCAGGTACAGTTATATGTATATGCATTTGGTACTTATACAGTACTATGTACCTTTAAGGTACTAATATGCACTCTTTGGTATGAGTTTGTATTTCTGAGGTACTAATATGACCTCATTAGGGGCAAATGTGTACTTTTTGAAAAGGTCCAGCGATAGCCATATGGACCATTATTGACCCATTTTTCCGGACATTGTATAGATTTGTCAATTTAAAGCATTTTCTGTATAATTTTGATTAATGTTAATTTCTGCATATACTATATACATTTTTTTCTTATTTTAATAAATTTTTATTTAAATAAATTAACATTTGTTAATATATTATGAACAAACATGAAAAAACAACAAAGAATAGTATAGTGTAAGCCTAGATTAATAAATGCTGTAAAAAAAACTAGTGTTAAAATTAATCCTTGTCTTAGCTTAACTTTTCTCTGCTTTACTAAGAAATGGACACAATGATGTCTAGATGCAACAAGTGCATATAAAGTTTTCACCCCATGGGTGATGAAACAACTACTGTAACACATATAACACTCACCAGTATGTAAAAGTACCACTGTCAAAGCTTGTATAAAAATCATTCCACTTCAATATAAAAAGCATGTGGGCAGCAAATGATGCTTTAATATAAACTGTCTGTCTGTGTGATGAATGAGGCATTGGCTCTAAATCTACCGTGTGTGCATAACCCTCCATCCTCTACTTTCCACATGTGCTTATACCTGACAACTGTTTAAGACTACAGTACACATTTCACTGGAATGATCTGCACTTTTCATTAGCATAATTATGCACAGGTGACCTTTTTGTAAAAAAAATCTAGTGCTACTTTTGTGCTTATTTATGGACGTTAAACAAACAATAGATAATACTATTATCTTTAAATTAAAGCAATATTTTTTTTTCTGTTTTACCAAAAGCTAAATGTATGATGATAATGGATTGTACACTCGCCTAAAGGATTATTAGGAACACCTGTTTAATTTCTCATTAATGCAATTATCTAATCAACTAATCACATGGCAGTTGCTTTAATGCATTTAGGGGTGTGGTCCTGGTAAAGACAATCTCCTGAACTCCAAACTGAATGTCAGAATGGGAAAGAAAGGTGATTTAAGCAATTTTGAGCGTGGCATGGTTTTTGGTGCCAGTCTGAGTATTTCACAATCTGCTCAGTTACTGGGATTTTCACGCACAACCATTTCTAGGGTTTACAAAGAATGGTGTGAGAAGGAAAAACATCCAGTATGTGGGATGAAAATGCTTTGTTGATGCTGGAGGTCAGAGGTAGAATGGGCCGACTGATTTAAATTGATAGAAGAGCAACTTTGACTGAAATAACCACTCATTACAATCGAGGTATGCAGCAAAGCATTTGTGAAGCCACAACACGCACAACCTTGAGGCAGATGGGCTATAACAGCAGAAGACCCCACCGGGTACCACTCATCTCCAATACAAATATAGGAAAAGAGGCTACAATTTGCACGAGCTCACCAAAATTGGACAGTTGAAGACTGAAAAAATGTGGAAAAATGTTCCCTGGTCTGATGGTGGTGGTGGTGTAATGATGTGGGGGAAGTTTTTTTGGCACACTTTAGGCCCCTTAGTGCCAATTGCACATCGTTTAAATGCCATGGCCTACTTGAGCATTGTTTCTGACCATGTCCATCCCTTTATGACCACCATGTACCCATCCTCTGATGGCTACTTCCAGCAGGATAATGCACCATGTCACAAAGCTCGAATCATTTCAAATTGGTTTCTTGAAAATGACAATGAGTTCACTGTACTAAAATGGCCCCCACAGTCACCAGATCTCAACCCAATAGAGCATCTTTGGGATACGGTGGAACGTGAGCTTCGTGCCCTGGATGTGCATCCCACAAATCTCCATCAACTGCAAGATGCTATCCTATCCATATGGGCCAACATTTCTAAAGAATGCTTTCAACACCTTGTTGAATCAATGCCACGTAGAATTAAGGCAGTTCTGAAGGCGAAAGGGGGTCAAACACAGTATAAGTATGGTGTTCCTAATAATCCTTTAGGTGAATGTATATTCTGTCAGAAATTATAAATTATTTTCAAAAATAATTTTCGTCACTCAAAAATGATCCTCCTATAGCTTTAAGAAATGTTAATGTACTTGGTAATCATGGCAACTACAGTGTTTTTATTCGATTCTGATCATGAAGATTAAAACAAAGAAAATGTGTAAAATTAAAAAAAACAATACTAAGTCTTTAAATTAGTTGTGTATTATTAAAATAAGGGTAAAAATGCTGAAGAAAAACAGTTATTCTACTTTGCTGCCATGTAGATTAATATTTTATTTATTTTTTATTTAAGCAAATAATGTGTGAGTTCCCCCACAGTATGACTAACAAAGCAAGAGTACTATTAAAATGAATCTGATAAATCCCACACACAAATAAAGCAACACCTCTCTAAATAACAGTCACTTATTAAATGTTTTTAACCAAATGACCGCACAGCACAAGTGTTGTCATATGTATGGTTTTCCAGTATTTGGGATTTGATTTTCTTTACCATTCTATGCATGTTAATTGTTTCCAATGGAGTCCCCATCTCCATCTGGATCAACTTGTAAGTATTTTATGAGGTGGCTAATTTGCATGAATCCATACTAACTGATTCGTACACTTATGAGAAAAAGCATTAATGAAACCCCACTAACACCACCCCTAAACCCAGCATCACTGGAGCAAAAGCAAATCATACAAAAACGTATGAATTAGATTGCATGAAAAAATACATTTAATCACCTCGTAAAATACAAATTGCCATGAGATTGACTGATTCTGGCAAAATATTCTCAATATGAGTCTTCACTAAAATCATCATATAAGATGCAACCTAACAGCAGTCTTTTAACTACATATCTGACCCTGATTGAACCATTAAAAAGCAGACTCCTCCTTTAAGCGATGCATTTGGCCCAGGTCACCTGGAAATGTAGGTTGTGTAGCATGAAAACTGAAATAAGTGATTTATCTGAAAGTGCCCAGAAGTGAAAGTCTAATGCAGGTAAGTCTCTCTCTTGTAGAGCCTGCGGCAACCAAGACCTTTTACTGTCAGGGCTGCTTTAAAAACACAGTAGTGATTGAGTCACAATGAATATTAGTGGGCATATTTGTCCATCGTCCTTACTGGGCCAGTGCTGTTGATGCACTTTATCCCCTCCATCAGTTTACTTGACATGCAGTGCCCATGGACACTGCCCCACAGCGAGTGCACTTTAATGATGTTGTTCTAAATACTAGAACTGCTCATGCTTCATAATAATCATCTCACAGGAGCGTCCTGACCTGTATAAACTAAAGCAAGCAACTTGTTCTGTTTGTTAAGATGGAAATTGTTCCCTAAATGATACCCCAGAAGTGCTGCAGCAATGATGTTCCCGTTATGCAAAGTGATTATGATGCATTGATCTAAAATGTCTGTGGAAAAAGCTTATTGGTTAGCTAATTTGTCAAATGGGAAATGATGTGTGTTTCACATAGCCTGAACACATCAATAAATTAATCATTATAATACTAAATAAAATTGATTTGGGACATTTTTAATTTAAAGGATATTAGATTTTATGCTTGTGTTCAATGTGGTTGTGAATGATAAATAATAAGATTAACCTAACAAGTAAAAGGACAAGCCTTCATAAAATGCTCTCATTTAGATATGTAGTATACAGTACTGGGTAAAAGTCTTAGGCTACCACCACCAGACATGTTGTTTTAGAAGTTTTAACGTCCATTCATATTTATTTTTCAATCTATTTTATTAAAGGTGCATTAGGTAAATTTTAGCGGCATCTAGTGGTGAGGTTGCGAATTGCAACCAACGGCTTAGTCCATTGCTCATCCCTCGCTTTTGAAAAACATAGAGAATCTACAGTAGCCGCCACCAGACAAACATGTCATCGTCGGAGACAACTTAAAGGAACAGTATGTAGGATTGTGGCTAAAACTGGTACTGCAATTTCACAATTGGTGGCCAATACACAAAATGACAACATAAACATCAGTTGAGGGCTGCAACTCCAATTTTTAAATGACAATATCGTGGCCAGACCACTGTTGTCAGTGATATAAGTATTTGAAATGAAAATGATTTTTTAATGTCTAGTGACATATCAGGGCCATTTTATGATTAATTGATACAAATTTCTTACATACTGTTCCTTTAATATAAAAATAAATGATGATAAATAAAAAGGTCTCGTTCTAAGGTAATAAACACATAACGGTTCATTATGAAAGGTCTTTATACACCCCTGATAATATAGTTTTGTATATTATTTTGCATTTCTGTCAAGATATCCTTCTAAAAATTACACACTGCGCCTTTAAGATACAAACAGAAAATACAGGAAATATGTACAAAAAATAAAAAATAAATTTTCTAAATGTCTACTTTCAGCAGAATGAAGTAAAAAGACTAATTTCTTTTCAAATTAAAAATTAGGATTTCATTTAGGTTTAAGAGATCATGCAGTTTCCTGCTATTGCTCAAGTGGAAGGGGAGTTTATCCTTAAAACTTGACACATCAGTTTACATTTTTATACAGTTTTTAATACTACATACACATTTCCTGTATTTTCTGGATGTATTCTATTAAAGAGACTACAATTATATATGATCACTATAACATTGCAAAAACAACAAATCTAATTCTGGCATGGTGGCCTAAGACTTTTGCACAGTACTGTACATGTAAAAGATAAGTGGCACAAACACTGGGAACCATAAATCCACAGACGGCACAAAATTTCAGTAACACTGTTAATAAGTGTATACGTCATCCCAGGAAAGAGAGATGCTGTTGAGGATGTGACCGTCACTAGACAATAACCTCTCATGGGATTGGTTGCCCTGATCACTTTCCATCACACTGAGAGAAAAACACTGATCTTACGCGCTCCTGAAGGTACACGTCTGTCTTTTCGTTCTCAGTAGGGACCAGTGCTACCCAGCAAAACAAGAGGGAACAATGGGTATTTGTATCATGCAACGTTGCCAGTTGAAATCTCCAGAGAACATGCCATGAATCCAGCTTAGTAAGAACAGAGGAAACAACCTTTACACCTGACTTGTATAGCATATGCTGGATAAACAAAAATCAATAAGCACTTTCTTACATATAGGTTGTATTTAAGCATTCACAGAAATGAGCAGTTTGCTTTAAAAGAGCACCGGACCAAACGTCCAACTGCATTATACAATGTTAATGACATATGGTCTTGCAGCCAATGTTCATTTTCCACATGAAATTCGCAAAAGACTAGGAATAGATCATACACTACTTCTTGATAATTAGACACCAATGGGTCAAATTGCGCAAGTGGGAATTTTGGCACATGGGCATTATCTATGGGGAGAGGAGCTTACCAAACATGCTTTCTGTTAATGATGCCTGGCTTGCCTGTTCCCTTCTGAGTTTCCCTGGAGCTAATTTAGTGGAACATCGGCACCGTTGAGACAGTCTTATACGGGCCTTTTGAAATCAGACTCTGAAGACACGGATAACGTATGAAAGCAACTTGTGTGTTTCATATAAAGAAGAAAATGAAACTATTCTAGTCACATTGGAACAGGCACGGACTAAATACAGTGGGCATATGCTTTACAAAAACGTTACATACGTTCAAAATACAGAGTTATTTATCCTGCTTTGTCCACAATCGTTCATTTCTTTTTACAGTATATCTTGTACTGAAAGAAACTCGTGCAGACCCATTGACTTTCCACAGCACATTTTTTAATTGCTCATAATTTAAGACTGAGCAAAGTTTATATCTTCTGAACTCTGCAATGAAGAGAAACATTACTACAGTCTATTACTCAGGAGAGCAACTATTTCAAAAATGATTGGTATGTTGTTTTGTTTAGACACTTTGCTTTTGTCTGCAATCATGTACTGTACAAAAGTACATAGCAATTATGAGTCTAAATGCCTAGAACTGAAAGAAATCTTATTGCTGTAAAATTGAGGATCTGATATGCTGTCATGGTAACAATATGTGCAGACAAAAAAAATAGAGAGTTTTGTTTGTGAAATGAGTAAATGCATGTAAGAAATTAAATCCAATAGGAATTGTTCACCAAATATAAAAATTACGAAATCATTTTCATGTCATTCCAACCTGCTTTACTTTCTTTTAAAGAACACAAAGGGAAGTTTTCTTTTTCTCCAATCATATTATCACCAATCTTAGCTGCAAGGCAAGATTTTCAGTAAGTAAATAAAATGTCTTTCTGCACAAAGCTGGAATACAGTGAATTGCAGAGATTACTTTTGTGGTGCTTTTGGAGCTTGTTTAATGTTTTGTGTATATGAAAAGCAGAAAAGAGTCACATATGAAATGATGAAAGAATTTAATTTCTCTGTGCATTTTTCCTTCAAGAAAATAAGTAAACAGAATGGGAGCTTTAACACCACCTGTGAAGAGTCTTCTGAGATTTTGTCTTTTAATCCCACTGGCAGCAGATATCCGGACACGACAATACAAACCTAAGCTACACATTAGGCACGATCATCATCCAAATCATCCAGCTAACTCCAAAATCTAAGAAAAGATGTTTAATGAAGATAATATATCCTACAAAAACTCTCAATTTTGCCTTTATTGTCCCAGTACTTATAACGGGCACAGTTGGGAAAATGTTGCAGCATGAGACAGTTCATAAACAGTGGCGGCTCGTGACTGCTCATCAGAGGGGCGCTAATTCAAAATAAGTGTTCGGAGTGTCATGTGTGTTGCTTGCGTTTTCAAAATATTTGTTTGTTGAGTCATGGAAACCATGTGCATCACGTGTTTTGTCAAAATAAGTGCCTGCTGCACACGTGTCAAAACCATTTATGATAAAAGAGACGCTCACGTTCACAAAATACACGCAAGACACTCACTTAACAATAAACTCTGATTACCCATGAGATTATGCGAGTATCTGGCAAGCGTCTCTTTTATCATAAACCCTTTAGACGCATCTGCAGCAGGCACTTATTTGGACAGAACACGTGATGCACATAGGACAACTCAACACAAAGAACACATATTTGAAAAAAGAAAAACACACATGACGGGCTACATACATGTTGTGATGAAAAAATAAGCCACCACTGTTCATAAACATGTTATTATGCAAACAAGCAACAACACTGTAAAAGGGAAACCATCTTAAATGTTCTCACTTTTATTGTAAATTTTATGTTTTATATATTTTAGGTGTTACCAACTGAAGTAATTTTTTTCATAATTTTTTTTACTTAAAGTGAGAAAATTTAAGTTGAAAAAACGTTGGCGTGATTTTAGGCGTTACCAATTAAAGTCATTTTTTCAAGTTGATCCAATTTTTACTTTTTACAGTGAACTTGAATCAATCACTATAACAATGTCACTACAAATTAAACTTTAAAATTTAAAGGTGCAGTGTGTAAATTTTAGCGACATCTAGTGGTGAGGTTGCGAATTGCAACCAATGGCTCAGTCCACTGCTCACCCCTCGCTTTTGAAACGCATTAAGAAACTATGGTAGCCACCACCAAAAAAAGACATGTCATCATCGTTGGAGACAACTTAGTAAAAAAGTTTGTCGTTAAGGGCTTTTGTAGAAACATGGCGGCACAAAATGGCGACTTCCACGTAAGGGGACCCTCTGTGTATGTAGATAAAAACATCTCATTCTAAGATAATAAAAACATAATGCTTCATTATAAAAAGTTCTTTTTACACCCCTGATAATATAGTTTTGTATATTATTTTGCATTTCTGTCAAGAGATCCTTTTAAAAAAATACACACTGCAGAGCACCTTTAACATTAAAATGTTTTTAATTATGAGCTATATAAATATATTATTTAATCACAGATTTAATTAAAACAAAATACACAAATGCAGAATTAGATTAGTTGTTTTTGCAATGTTATAGTGTTCATATATAATTGTTTCTCAGTCTCTTTAATAGAATACATCCAGAAAATACAAGAAATGTGTATGTTGTATTAAAAACTGTACAAAAATGTAAACTGATGTGTCAAGTATTTAGGGTAAACTCCCCTTCCACTTGAGCAGCAGGAAACTGCAGTATCGCTTAAACCTAAATAAAATTAAATCCTAATTCTAATTTTAAAGAAACCCATTATGTTTAGTGCCAAGAGAGGTCAGACTAAACACAGACGATGCCTATAAAGAAGACATTTAGTTCTGATTTTTTTTTTTTTTGTACATATTTCTTAATAAAATTAATTGAAAAATAAATATGGATGGACATTAAAACTTCTAATACAACAAGATATATATAAAAAAAAAATTCCAATGTTGGAGATTCCATTTCATCTACTCTTGATAGCGTTCAGTTCATAAACTTGCACAAATATGACATTCCTGCAAAAAAAGTCAGGCCTAAAGATGACTCATTGCTATCTAAATATAATTTAGTAATAACTTACAAATGCCTGCTTGTTTAATCATTATATTATGGACATAACCACTGCTGCCCGGAGTGACACACTGAGTCCAACTCATTTAAGGTTATGTTTACTTGAACCACATTGGTACAACAGAGGTATCCAAGTAACTAAGCAACTGTTGTCAGGATTAAAACTCTTACTACATAGTCCTTATATTAATCGCTCTCAAATAAAAGCTAATATCACAACAAAACCCAAATACAAAGCAACTACGCCTGTGGCCATTGAAATAGGCAATACAGTTTTGCTTTGTTCTGTGGAAAATTCAGGCACTCTGTCAAAATAGGTCACTTGATTTTTCATGATATTATCTTACAAAGTTGTGTCTCAGGTATATTCATTCTGATGTTAAATAAGACCAAAAAAATACAAGAAACAATTCTGCAATGCAAAGCTATTGGTTTCGATAGAAAATTCATTATGACATGTCTAATAAAGACTAGAAACGCTCTACTTACCATGAGCCACATCTTACTCTCAGGTGTAGGTTTTGTCCACCCATGAGTCAAATAGGCCGCAAAAGGCAGCTGAAGCTGGGACACTCTCTGTACTTCATGTCCTTGGGACAAAAGACACACAAAGCATTTTACCACGTAAAGTCTTAGTTTGTTGTATAGATGCATATATGAGATCTAGGTGACATGCTGGGTCACCTATTAAAAGCTTACAAAATTCAGTTTTGTAAGGTTGACAGTATATTAGAGGAATTTTACATTTTCTAGAACGCCATTGCAAGACACAGAGACAAGGACACTATGTAGGCCAGTCTTCATAATAAGCACTCTCAATGGAGTTACTGGCTTTACCTTAAAATGTTGATAATCTGCATTCGGGAAAGATGTGCATAATGGTGAATGAATGGGTACCGTTTACAGCGCTACAGTGTTTCGGAGAGTATCATTTCATAAATGTAGACCAGCAAAACTGCTCTTGATTTCTGAATGGCTGCCATGGCAACAACCACATGACTGCCTCAAAACTCAGGCTGAACTCATATCTCTGTTCATTGTGACTCTTGGTGCAGGTGAATTCAAGGCTACAAAGACAAAGTAATGCAGCATCAGGCTTATCAACCAATTCTGCCCAGTGTCAATAAATATCTGCAATACAGATGGGACAAAAACTGCTATGAGATCCACAGGACAAAGGTAAAATGGTGGTTTATTTTAGTAGACACAGCACCAGGGTAACAACTTGTTATTTGGAGTACTGTGTTAAAACCATGGTGCAGAAGTATAGTAATGATTTAGTGCTGTGTTAATCAAGGTACAGTACCATTGTCATAGTACTTTATGTTGAGCGCTTAAAGACGTAATGGTGATTAATGGAGATTTGAAAGGTTAACATTTTACATATAGCTTAATTAAATTTTCTCCACTATAGTAAAGTATCCTAAGTGTTGATTTGTATGTGTTTTATGTACTTTAATGTTAATGGTGTTGTAGTTATCACTGCATCATAAATTGTTACTTTCTGTATGATAATTGAAGGTTAAATCTGCAAAACCAACTATTAGCACAACTCCACCGAAGACTTACAACCATTTAATTGTCAAGCTAAAGAAACAGCAGGTAGAAGAGCTGAACTATCTTCTGTTGACCACCAGATGTCGACATCTCCACCACGTAACATTATACATTATCCATTTGAACTCTCAAACTTAAAACTTTAAAATAATAATTTTCAGATTGAAGATGAACGAGTTTCAAGAATCAAAAGAGAAAATCACATGCTCTTAGAGAAAATGGCCCATATAATGCAGACTAACGGGGGAGTTGACTGCAAAAATGACTATGTAATAAAAAGGTGGGCCTGACTTTTCTGACATTACAAAAAATATTGATAGATTTTTTTATTTTACTATTATGTATAAACATAAGTATTATTGCATATGCACTACTTATAATATGTCAAAGTAAACAAACACTTTTGCTTTCTGAGTCTGGGCAAAGAGAAAAGACAGATGGAACTGCTGCATATCACTAAAGAGAACCAGCGGATACTACAGCGCCTGTGCACCTGCAGGCCACATTATAACATTCAAACCTGGCACAACCAGTGGCTGAAAAACATAGAGCTTATGGAGAATATAGCAAGATACCCACGCCAATACACACAGGTAAGCATGGCAGTAGCCTAATAGTAGCAGATAGATTTTATTTATGCATACTTAATTATGTTTACTAAAACTATTTTTTATCATGTGTTATCAAAGGGATCCTACTTGCCACCTATTTCAACAGACAGGCATGGGTCTGTAGTCCATGACGGAGCTAAGATCAAATACACTGCGAGACATGAAGACTCTGCCAGTATGATGAATGAGAAAGAGGAGTGTGATGAGGAGGCAAAATCTGAAATCAAAATTACATCTGAAGATGAAGCATAATTCATGCAGGACTTTGCTATCTAACTTCTTGCATTAAAGAGTTGAATGTAACTTTTAAAGATTACTACATGTTTTCTATTGGTCTGGAGCAGTGTTGGGTGTAAGTTACTACTTTAAGTACTGTAATGTAATTGCCTTTTCCTTAAAAAAAAAGTAAAATTTTCCTTAAAAAAGTAAAGCAAGTGATAACATTTATTTTTTCAGTAATTTAATTACAGTTACTTCTGATGTAATTGAACTAAATACTGTGTATGGACTGAACAGTTATATATAATAGGCTACAATAGTAGATTTAACATCAAAATTTAAAGTCTTAGGTTAAAATGCATGTTTTTTATGTATCCTTCTCACTTTAAATACTTTGGTGAGTTAATGAGAATAATGGTAACACCCTTGTGTAGTTTATAATTCTCACTATTAACTGGTTGGTTATTAGCATTAACATTACTGAGATATTGGCTGTTTACTAATACTTAAAAAAACATATTAATGCATGATTCTGCAAAACCTTATTCTACATCCTTAAACCTACCCAATACCGATACTTAAATTTAACAACTACTTCACTAAGTATTAATAAGCATTAATTAGGATAATATTGAGGCAAAATAGTTAATAGATAGTTAATAGTTAGAATTGGACCTTAAAAATTGTGACCAGATTAATTTATGTATTTTATATGATTTATTTCAGCCGTTATTTGTATAATTTACTAAATGGGATTTAGAAAGTAGTAATAAGTAATAAAATAATTTTTGAAAGAGTAACTTACAGTAATCTTATTGCATGATTAATGATGTAATTAGCAACTAGTAATTTTTTTTGAGTAACTTGCCCAACACTGGTCTGGAAACACACTTGTTAATTTAAATAGATTCGTGTTAATGCTGTGAACCTAATGGGTTCGATTTTGGCCACTAGGGGTTCCTATACTGCAACAATACTTGATAGATCCAATATACAACTATCTGTACGTGCATATATGACAACCATAAATGAACAAACAAACAAAAAAGTCAGTAAATGAGATATTTAATTACACTTTATGTATTTATATAAAATAAAAATGGAACTTATAACTGGAAGTAAAAATTTACATGGAAGCAAGGATGTTTATTGATGATGATGTAATTTGATTTTATATACTGGGTTTACGTAGGAATTTTTTTTTATTAACCCTTTAATTTTTTTATAAATAGCATAGCATACATAGCACAAGAATATAAACATAATAGGAAGATAGTTCACATTTTATTGTAATTAAACCAGCTTTCTTTGAGTAGTGATCATTAATAATAATACCAGAATAACACAGATTGTTAAAAAATATATAAATAAAGTGAACTTGGGGACAACTCGATGAGTTATGACTGATTGTGAGTAATGCGCGATCATAACGCTTATCGATCTCTCTGTAATCGACTCAGCGGGTCTGACCAAGTAGCTGAACATCACAAGGGTGGATTTGGCTAAAATGTTATTCTTAATGATTATTGACATCTTTACACAGCGGACATAAACATGATGTAAAAAAGCGACTATACAGGTACACGTAATCTTTATGTTATACATTGAGATTAAATGCATATTGTTGTGAAGCTGCATTTGTTTAGCTAGCTTTGCTAACTTTATAATGGCCTCTGATGGATGAAACAGGAAATTTGACTGCGTTTTTAAAATATACTGTGAGTTAACTACAATTTCTGTTTTCTGTTATGTAAATCTTAATGTGTCTCGATTAGCAATCTAGTAGATAATGTAGACGAGAGGATTTTGGATATACAACTGTACAAAGCAACACTGTTTATTTCACACAGTTTGGCTTTATTCTCATTGCGTTTATAATAGTAATGCATATGTGGGATTAATTTAATCTTATTTAGTTTGTTTAGCTGATCGTGTGTGTAAATATATATAATACGTCGCAGAATAATGCGATTTTGTGTTACCTACTATGGCGAAGGCCTTAGCGGTACAGTCGGCGGATGGGCTTACCTGATTGGATGTAAGGCAGAATTTAGCATGAGGGCGCTAGTCAACCGACCAATTACCAAACTGAAGGTTTATCTTATGAATATTAATTAGGTTGCCTGATTGGACGCTCCTATCGGCAACGTAATGTAACCTTATTAAAATTAATTTACAAAACCTTCGCCATGTTCATCACAGTGAGTTCAGTTGACTGAGTCACATGACATGCGCAATCCGGAATTTTATTGTTTTTTCCTTTATTCCATCACTAAATCATTTTACAGTTACTATAATGCGATAGAGGATAAAAGAGATGATGAAATATGTACCTTTGAAAGTAATAGTAGCGGATTTTTTGTGGAAAGATCAGAATTTGTGTTCATATAGAAGCTTAATAAATAGTAATATCACATTGTTTATATGTGTAACGTTATATTACGTGATAAAATCAGATTGACCAAACTGTATGTGTATGCAATTGCCTAGATATGTAGTCATGTTCGCAGCCGATATAGTGTGATGATTACTAAGTTGTTAGACATGACACAAATTTGTCCAGTGTTGTCCCGTGTTTTAGGAGTAACTTCTCTTTTACCATCTGTCTTGTGATCTTATTACGTCATTAAGCTATGTTGTTAGTCAGCAGACCTCAGAAATGATCACATGTCTTTATTAATATATCATATCCTGTAGTTCACCTACTTGACTTCATTCTTGCCTGTAGTGTTCAACAAATAAATAATTGAGCTTTAATTATACTGTCATACTATATGTCCCAACTACCTGACAGACATAAGCGGTTTCCATAGCAGTATTGTTCTCATGACTTGACTTTAGTTTGTTTTGGATTCTCCAACAGGGGCAGTGAAATGGCTGCCGAAGACAAATCTTCCTGCTCGTCTGGGATGGACTGGAGCTCAGAGCCGGCACTGTCTCCCACCAGTCCTTCCCATCTAACACACTTCAAACCTCTGACCCCAGAACAGGACGAGCCACCCCTGCGGTCAGCGTACAGCTCCTTCGTCAATCTGTTCCGCTTCAGCAAAGGTGAAGAACAGTTTTTCACGCTAGCACACAGAACATCAGCACCTGCATTTCTATATTATTTCGCTTAGATCTAGGGATGCATATCAAATAAACGCGATTAAACTATAGCAGAATAAAAGTTTTTGTTTACATCATATATGTGTGTGAACTGTGTATAATAATTATGTATATATTAATATGCACACATGCATGTATAATTTTAAGAAAAAAATATATTTATATATTAAGTATTTATATTTATATATAATATAAATTATACATAAATATACAAATGTATATACACATGTAAACATTGCTTAAATATATACATGCATGTGTGTGCATTTAACTATACAAAGTTATTATATACAATACACACATATATGATGTAAACAAAAACTTTTATTCTGCTATAGATTAATCGCGATTAATTGATATGCATCCCTACTTAGATCTGTAAGATCACTAAGTTGATTTGTTTTCGTCAAGCAAACATCAATTCATGGATCATTCTTCATTGCAGTTGTGGTCACTGCGATCAATACATTTTAATGAATCAATAGGACTTATCGTATTATGTACTTTTAATGGACTGCTTTGGTCCACCAACCCAGGGTGAAAAAGAAGTACACTTCCAAAGTGTTCTTAAAGTGCTCTATTTTTGCGCACTAATTTTGTACTTAATATAAAAAAATCTTCTTTAGTACTTTTTAAGATAATTTTTTTAACAACATCTAAGTGTACTTCACGGTGCTATTTTAAGACACCATAAATATGAACTAAAATGTGCTAAAAATGTATTTAAAAATGTATTTAGGTACCACATGTAGTAAACTTGAACCCATCTTTGTATGAAATTTTTGTTCAAGTTTAATACAAGTTCATATTCATAATAGCACTTCTGGGAGTACTTCGACTCGCCTGAAAAGTCCGCTCCCCTTCTCACTCTCATAATGGGAGAGGTAGGGTGTTACTGCGCCAAGTCGAAGTACTCCCAAAAGTGCTATTACGCCATAAAATATAGTTCCTTTTTTAAATCCGCTTAGAAAAGCGCTACGTTTTATTTTGTACCACCAAACTTGCTCGTATAACTACTCGTCTTAAATAGGAAAAACGTTGATGTGTTTGGTCACTTCTAACTTTATCCCTGATTGGTACCATTGAATGAATGGGGCTAAGCTAAATGCTATCGAAGCGTCGCAGCGCGCTCCAGCGCTTACGTGCACGCACACAGATGATAGAGGGATGTATCAACAGTTCTTAGTTAAGGTAATAACATATTTTAATATTGAAAATGAGTAGACTATTCCTTTAAGTACACTATGGAAGTGTACTACTTTTTCACATGGGAAACCTTACACTGTAAAAAATAAGGCAGCATGAAGTTAAAACAACTTTGGTTTTGCAAGTCAATTCAACCTACTATTTTAAAGGAAAACACCATCGTTTTTCAATATTTTACTATGTTCTTACCTCAACTAAGATAAATTAATACATACGATACCTATCTTTTTTCAATGGGTGCACTTTTAATCTTTGTACAGCGCTTTTTGAATGTGTTAACATTTAGCCTAGCCCCATTCATTCCTATGGCTCCAAACAAAAGTTTTATTTTGTGCCACGATACTTACTCTTGTAACTACTCATGTAACCGTCTTAAAATAGGGAAAACATGTAAGTGTTTGGTGGCTTTTAAATGTATGCCTGTTGGAGCCATAGGAATGAATGTGACTAGGCTAAATGTTCACATTCACGAGGCGCTGTACAAAGATTAAAATTGCACACATTGAAAAACGATAGGTATGTATAAATTTGTCTAAGATAAGGTAAGAACATAGTAAAATATTGAAAAACAGTGGTGTTTTCCTTTAAGTTTTGACCTGTGATAAGTTGACATATCTTATAAAACAAGTTGGATCTGTTTAATTTAATTTGTTTACATAAAAATAGATTTTGATTTGCCAAAATTCTGCTTTTTTTTTACAGTGTAGGGTGTTTTCAGACCTTTAGACCATTTGCTTTATTTCAAAACAGGGCTAAAACAGCTTAAAATTACCTGTAAACATATGTGACCCTGGATTACAAAACTTCTCAAGTATTCTTAAGCAGCACGGGTATATTTGTTGCAAAATCCAATACTTGAAGCGGTCAAAATGATTGATTTGTCTTACTAAGAAAAATTGCATGATAATAATGGACTGAGGGCAAGAAAGTTGTTATGTGACATTGCTGGTGATGGGCCATAAACACCACAGTGATTAGTCTACTTACTCTTATTTGTACATGACATGTTATTTGCTTTTGTAGTTTCATTTGTTATATCTTAATAAAATATCAATAGCACTTTTCCCTGGCAGTGTTGTAGAACAAAACTATAATGACTTATTCATAAACAATAAACTATAGTGACTTATTCAAGTCTGAGACAAAAAGCTTTGAGATGGTGCATCTCAACTAGTTGGCACATGTAACTTTTACATTTACATTAGAAAAGAATATCTCTATTAAAGTGTGTTTTAAATGTGATTATCAGTGCAATCCTTAATTCAAACTACAGTACATTCATAGTGATTAAATCTCTAATATCTCCCTTTTATCCCTTTTAGAAAAATCAGGTGCAAACAATGCACCAGCAAAAAAGCTTGCTAAACTTGGTAAGTCTAGCTTTTGTACAAAAACAAAAGTGTAGCAAGAAAAAAAATGATTTGTGGAAAGCAGATATGGAGATGGTAAAAACACACTGCAGTTCCTTTTTTAAATCAGGATATCACTAAAAAAAAACTAAAATGATTTGTGGAAAGCAGATATGGTGTTGGGAAAAACACACTGCAGTTTTTGTTTTAAATCAGGAAATCACCACCAGCATTTTAAAATCCTCTGCTTATTGACAAAGACAGAAATGTCCTATTGATCCTCTATTGGTTTTAATGTTTAGAGGAAGGACGGCCTCCATCAATAGCAGAGAAAAGTCATTCGGCCTCCTCATCGCCACAGGGGCAGAGACGCAACTGGTCAAGTCCCTCCCATTCAATACATGGCTCTGAACCACACAGGAAACATTCAGAACTTCTCAGAAGAACATCTACAGCGTCAGGTACAGACAACATACAACTTTACATTGACTCCTTTGTGTATTCTGCTGTCCACACAGTTTTTTTTCCAGGTTTTTGGATTTCCGTTACTGTATATGGAAAGTCAAAGTAGTAATGCTTATAGACGGTTTCATCGGACGCACGTGCGCTGACACGATACACGTCTGGATCCGAACTTTACTTCCGGTTTCGTTTTTTTTAATGGTCTGACTAGTTGCTAAACTGAATGCCTCGTCGAAAATAACAAATGTTTTGGCTTCCTAGGTAATCTGTGTGTTGCTTTTTTGCTTGTTATATAAATAAACTACGTTTAAAGAACTTTGTTGTTATTTATTCTTAGCGGAGTTTACCGGAAGTTACGTGCGGACCACGACAGCCGCTTGTTTATGTTGTTACTGCTGAGACCGTCTATAGAGTACTGTATACAAATATGATATAGATGTTTTGGCTACAATCAAAAGAAAAGCTGCCAATATAATATACTATTTTTTTTCTTTTGACTGGTGGAATTGGACCAAATGTCTTTTGGTGGGTTTTGCTTATTCATTTATTTATTTTTCTATTAGAGAATATACAAAATATTGGTTTCTCTGTACACAAAACTATTTCTTTAAATTCCAAGAAACCTAGTCTTACTAGAATTAGTAAGGACAATGTTATCAGTGCTTGGTTTGATTGATGACTGTTCACTATGGGTTATCACTAAAGATAACAATGATAAAGATGATGTCACATGATCTGTTGCAGGGGAACAGCACCGATCATTAACTGTATCTCTACGAGTGAATATTAAAGGGATAGTTCACCCAAAAATGAAAATTCTGTCATCACTTTCTCATACTCATGTTGTTATAAACCTGTATGAATTTCTTTCTTTTTGATGAACACAAAAGAAGATATTTTGATAAATGATGGTAAGCACACAGCTGATTGTAGCCATTGACTTCCATAGTAGAAAAAAATGATTATGGAAGTATTGTGATAAATGAAGAAGAAGATATTTTGATAAATGATGGTAAGCACACCGTTGACGGTACCCATTGAATTCCATCGTATTTGTTTTCCTACTATGGAAGTCAATAGTTACAATCAGCTGTGTGCTTACCATCATTTATCAAAATATCTCTTTTGTGTTCTAAACCTAGATGAAAAAGAAATTCATCTAGGTTTAGAACAACAATAGGATGAGAAAATGATGACAAAATAGGGCTGTCACAATAATTAAATAATTGTCTCATGATTTCAGATCACCGCAATGATTGCATTTCTCTCTAAAAACACAAGAGGGAGCAGCGCCTGTATAAACAAGACAATATCTAATGGCGCTCCTTGACTGAAAGTGTAACGCTATACATTGCAAAGCCATTTAATACAATAGAAAAAACACATTTAAAGAAATGCTGCAAAACTTTGATTAACAGTATGAATTTCTAAGTAAAACATACATTTCCAAAACAGCAATTTCAAATGTAGGGATTTGTTTTTCAGTTTTTGAAAAGACATTCATAAAATCATTACTTTTAAATATGTGATATTTGTATTAGTATTTACTGCCAGGTAAACCTTGCAAAAGATTTAATTGAAATAATAACAACAATGTGTGAAAATTATTTCATGAACAAACAAAAAATCTATAAGAATTAATCGTCAAAGCCATAAAACAGGCAATTAATCGTCATAATCATCACAATTTATTATTCAATTAACCGTCAGCCAATTCTCTTAATTTTAATTTTTGGGTGAACTATCCCTTTAAATGGGCAAGTGGTATCAAAGGGTGCATTTGAATGCACATAATAAGTGTTTATCTATCAGAAATAGCCATATACTTGTAGCTTTCACTATATGTAATGGTAAACAGCTACAATTGCTATTGTTGTGTGCCCCATTTTGTCTAAAGAAGCTCCAAATGAGTTAATTAGAAGCCAATTATTTTGTATATTTTGTGTTGCATGTAACTTCCAGTAAGTGAAAGGCAAAAGTATTTTTGCAATTTGAATATTGTTGTGTGTATCTTCCTTTCTGTTCACAGTGGACTGGGAAGGTGAGGATTCTTTATTTTGTTTCATAGACATTTTATAAAGCTCTGAAATAAATTCATCATCACTTTGGACTGCTTCTGTATGGCTTTACATTACATTAATCACATTTGTTGCATGTGATAGGTGTGATCGTCTGAAGTTGTGGTGCTGTGAGCTGAACATTTTGGTCATGAGCTTTTTAACAGCATATACGCGTATATTCATAGCATATCAAGAAAATCTTCATTCACAGACATTCGTGAGAATACATGCTGCTTTATTGTGGGGGCCTGGAGAACTTTTTGAAGTTCTGGTTCCTAGTTCATGTGTGTTGACTGGTGGACTTGGTTGTGGTTTCGAATGAGCATGTGTGCTGTGTGTTTTCATCTGCATAATTACTTCAGAGTAGATTTAACAGCTTCATTATTATACTGTACCGGTGCTTTTCTGTTTTTATAGAAGGTCGACGGAAATCGGAAGCTCCCCTCGGCAGCCATGACCCTCGAACTGCCGTTCAGCTTCGTACAGCCCTCAAGAGACTCAAGGAGATCATGGAGGGAAAAAGTCAGGTACCGATTTCTGGATGGGTGATGACCATCAATCCTGACATTTGTAGATGTTGTGTGCAATAGCTAGATATGAGATGTAAATCATGTCTTTATGTCCCAGGACAGCGATCTGAAGCAGTACTGGATGCCGGACAGCCAGTGTAAGGAGTGCTACGACTGCAACGAGAAGTTCACGACCTTCAGACGCCGTCACCACTGTCGACTCTGCGGCCAGATCTTCTGCAGCCGTTGCTGCAACCAGGAAATTCCTGGCAAGTTCATGGGCTACACGGGTGAGTGCTGTTGGGATGTTAGCTGTATGGAGCATGGGTCTCGGTCTGAGCCGCTGATTATGTGGACGTAGCCTCTTTTAGGAGGCTTTAATCAAGGAGTAATGAGTTGACAGATGGGTCTCGTAGTAGCTGGAGCAACTGTGTCAGATTCAGACGTAAGACCACCTCTAGTGCCGAGACTTATGTTTGCAGTGATTTGAGCTATTTTTGGGTGGGGTGTAATGTGTTTTTTTTTTTTTTGACTAACCTGCGTGTTTTCTGTGTGCTCTCACTTTCTTAGAGTAATCTGTACTTAGTTTTAGGCCCTGTGCACACATACCCAGTAGCTTTTTTATGTAGTTTTGCCGTTCTTGCAGTATCAGTTGACTGAAACTGAACTTTTATGAAAACTTATTCTAGGGGGAGTTTTTGGCCTGTGATGTTGTTGTTCGTGCCAACCCTGCAGTGTCTTCTGATTGGCCAACATGGCAACATTGGCACATGCGACCTAATTTCTCAATGATGCGACTTAAAAAAATATCAGGTCGCACTGGTGTGACTAGGAGTTCGAGGGAAAAATCCATGTTCCAGATCTATGTGTGTGTACAGTCAGACAGAGAGAGGAGTAGCCTTGGTCCATCAGATAAACAGAGTGGATAAAGCCGCGGATGATAAGAGAAGAGGAAAAGAACGATTGACAACTTTTTCGTTAAGAATGTTAAGTTAATGCCTGATCCGTCCGAAGATCATAACCAATGCTTTGACATCAACCTCCCGTCACATCAGCCCTGGTCCGAAGACGGAATTAGGTAATGAGCCTCTTACAATTCTTTTGAAGAAAATTATTTGAACATAACATCGAACAGCAATGTCGCGTGCGCCCAATTTATTGGAAAAAGCCAGGAGTCAGGACCGCTGTTTTCTTCATAACCTTACTTCCAAATCTAATCCTATAAACTTTTCGGTGTTTGATATCGCTATTACCCCCCTGCCAGACTGTCTTAAATAGAGAAATAAGTTAATTCCTTGATTTGCGTTGTTGATTCATTTATAAATAATTCCCCCCCAAGGGTTTAATTTATGCGCAATTAAAATGAATAGAACATGATGATTACGTCTTTCTTTGGTGAAACATAATAAAATAAATAAGCCTACATGAAATATGTGTTTCACTTAAATAATTAGCAAATTAACAAAACGAATTCAAAAGTAGCCTATGAGTTTATTTTTTGTGTGACGCGCTCCAAAACCGATGCAGCACAAAAAACTTTTTTTTACCTATTTAAAAAAGCACAATGTTTTGTTGTTATTGTGAGTGTAACTTTACGTAAATAAATGTACACCATTACAGTTTTGAATGTTGTTTTACTTTTATTTGTATGACCATAATTTAAGGTAATGCAAGATGCAAGCTCATCACGCGTATCATGCCATCATCGGCGCGAGTTAATACTATTATACTATAAAAATAATACTATGGAAGTGAATGGGGCTCATGAATGGTTTGGTTACAAACATTCCTCAAAATATTTTCATTAATGTTCACCAGAACAAAGACATTTATACAGGTTTGTAACAAAATGAGGGAGAGTTAATGATGATTTTATTTTTGAGTGAACAGTCCCTTAAAAACAGTATGACTTGTTTTATAAACATACTATAGACCCCTTAAAAGTTTGTAAACATTGCAACGTCTCCGGGTGGGCGGGGCTTAGCTGGAGGCAAAAAAAGGCGCGTAGGCAATGTTGACAAGCTTAAGCTAGCACGTTTTAGGAGGGATTTATTAAACATGGATGCAGAAGAAGGTTAGGAACTGTCCGAATATGTACAGTCACTGATTCTGTGGGACCGTGACAGCTATTTTTATAAATTAACTCTCTCGGTTTTAACCAGAATTTGGATATTTCCTAGAAACATATGAATTACTTTCGGGTGGTTTGGGGAATTTTGTCAAGGTTTTTTTGTCTAATGTAACCTATCGCTGGGCTAACTATGATTAGCAATGTGGATTATTTTAAGAGACCATTCAAAGTATGGGACACACATCTATCACTGTATGTTTGTTTAACATTTACGCTAAACAATAGCGTTGAAAGTTGTGATTTTTCACCTATAAAACAGAAACTTGCTGATTTGTACTAGATAAAACCAACACACCAGTACATATGTGACCCGCTCTGGCGAAATGAGTCGGAAGTCGCAACGTTCTATTTTAAGATATGAGCCGATAATGTGGAAAAACAATGAAATTATCAAAAAATATATTTTTAGCTAATATCAAAGAACAGACATTAAAAAATAATCTCCCAAAGTTTCGTAGTCCAAATAATTGAGTAAAGGTTTTTAAATGACTATTAAAGTTGAAACAGTTTTACTAAATACGCTGGAAATTGCTTTTCTCAAATCCTCTCGTCACCTCCGAGCATCTCCCGGGGAATCCCCTGAAACGTCACTATCTCTCCAAATATGGTGTTACACGTTGTTTTAGAGCAAATCAGAAATCTTCATAAACGCTGATCATTTGTCAATGGGAAACCCCGGGGCACGCGATTGGTCCAGCCATCCTCCTGTCAGTATCGCAGCACTCTCCTCTCCTATTTAACTCCTTTTTGAATTGTTTACACTGTTATTGTCAACTAACCTACACAAAGATATGATTGCATAGGCAAGCAATATTTGTTTCCTTTTGCTTGTCTGTCTGCCTCTCTCAATTTCTCTCACACGCGCAGGCGCGCGCACGCGCGCACACACACACATGCGAAAACGTACATGCGAAAACGTACATGCGAAAACGTACACGCGAACACGCGCGCGCACGCACAAACACACACACACACACACACATTCTGGTTTCCATGTTTTGTGGGGACATTCCATAGACGTCATGTTCTATTCCCTCCCCCTAACTCAAATCCCAACCATCACAGAAACCTTTCTGTTACTTTACATTTTCAATAAAATCATTCTGTTTTATTTATAAGCTTGTTTCTTGGTTTACTGTAATAGCATTTATATGAATGTCTTTGGTCAAATTCAGCTGTAAAATAAATCGTTTATCCCTTTAAAAATGCAATGGTTTTGAAAGATATCTACAAAAAACAAGCAAAAAAATTTTAAATACGTTTTTCTCAGGTTTTCAGTTGGAAAAAGAGGACAGACAACCTTAATTCAAATGTCTATATCTTTAAAACCATTCAATGTATGACTTTGACTAGGATATCATTTGAAAGCTTATGCTCTCCTCTTTCCATTGATATCGAAATCTCAATTTTGAAATTTGGGTCACTGTGACTCATTTTGCTGGATCAGGTCACATATGCATAGATTATTTTATATGATATGAAGTGTGCACTGCAAACCAGAGCATCGTCTCCTTCCAGTTTGTACAATAATAATATTTAATAATAATGTCTTATTGATTTCTGTGAAGGAATGTCTGCCGGGATCCGGTAAAACTTTAGTTTTGAATCAAAAGTGCTGTTCCTTCTGTTGTGGCAGCCAAAAACACAACAAGACAACATTTTTAGGTCAAAACCTCAAACTTTTAGAGTTCCTACTTATGTTTTGCCTCCAGCTAGAGCGGTGACATCACAGTGATGTGGGCGATTAAGGGGTCTATTCTACCCCTCATGTCTTTAATTTCATTTAGGTCTTATTAAATACGGTGCCCTGACTCATATCTGTGCCTAACATGTCATGAAGGTGTTTCTTTTATTTGTATGACACTTAATTATTGATTGGTCAAACCATTTAAATGGGACTTTCACAATACTTTTTTACAATGTAGAATAAATCTTTGGTGTCCCCAGAGTACATATGTGAAATTTGAGCTCAAAATACCAAATAGATAATTTATTATAATTGCCACTTTGTAGGTGTGAGCAAAAAAGTGCTGTTTTTGGGTGTGTCCTTTTAAATGCAAATGAGCTGGTATCTGCACGAAATGACATTGCAGTGGTTGGATAGTGCAGATTAAGGGGCGGTATTATCCCCTTCTGACATCACAAGGGGAGCCAGATTTTAGTGACCTTTTTTTTGCATGCTTGCAGAGAATGGTTTACTAAAACTAAGTTACCGGGCTGTTCTTTTACACATTGTCTATGTGGATGAAAGCACTGGGGACCCAATTATAGCACTCAGATTTCCCCGCAGCTCTTCGCTTCGAAACATGTTCGTCCTGCAAATGCCATGCATAGTATATTCTAATATCTGTTTGTTTCCCATATCCTGCAGGTGATTTACGGGCATGTACGTACTGTCGTAAGATAGCACTGAGTTACGCCCATTCGACTGATTCGAGCTCTATCGGTGAGGATCTGAGCGCTCTGTCGGACTCGCCGTGCTCTGTGTGTGTGCTGGAGCCCACTGAACCACGCACACCTGTTGGGGGCAGAAAAGCGAGTAGGAACATCTTTCTGGAAGAGGATCTGACCTGGCAAAGGTGAAAACACAGAAGGAATAAGACAAGGGGCATAAAGACATAGTATCTGTTCCAGTGTTCCTCCTCACTTTACTTTATCCCTATGGTCTCTCTGCTGTTTTAACTCGCCTTGCTTTTCATGATCATTGCTCACAGATTCTTTTCTGTATCTTATTTAAAGTCAACATAGGATATGGCATAGCAGCAAACTGACAAATAAAGTCGGGTATATGCTGTATATATGCCATTTTTATCAACCTTTCATAGTTATTGTAGATAGTCAAACAGTGTGATCATTTACAGTTTACTGCCATTTAGATATTAATGACTGTTAGTGAATAGTAATTTAAAGGTGCAGTGTGTAATTTTTAGAAGGATCTCTTGACAGAAATGCAAAATAATATTCAAAACTATATTATCAGGGGTGTATAAACACCTTTCATAATAAACCGTTATGTTTTTATTACCTTTGAATGAGATGTTTTATCTACATACACAGAGGGTCCCCTTACATGGAAGCCGCCATTTTGTGCAGTCATGTTTCTACAGAAGCCCTTAACGGACAAACTTTTTTACTAGGTTGTGTCCAACGATGACATGTTTGTCCGGTGGTGGCTACCGTTGCTTCTCTATGCGTTTCAAAAGCAAGAGGTGAGCAGTGGACTGAGCCATTGGTTGCAATTCGCAACCTCACCACTAGGTGTCGCTAAAATTTACACACTGCACCTTTAAGAAAATAAAAAAGAGGATGAGCATCAATCACTCTTTCTGCACTTTTCTTCTGGCTGTACATTTGATCTCTTTGTTAAGTTTTAATAAAGGACAGTATAGTGCCATCACCAGACCATTGTGCTGTACATAAACTTCAGCTCTCTCTTTTCATCCAGTCAGCTGGCTCCTTCTGCCACGTGTTGTGAGTCTGTCTCAATGCTCATCTTTTCTCCTTTCTCTTTCCATGCATAGAAAAAATTCCATTGGGATGAGGAAGAAGTGAGTTTTTAGTGTTTGTTTGTTTGTTTTTTTTGTTTTTTTTGCATGATGCCCAAGTGAAGACATTCTGCTGGTTTTCAGTGTGACTCAGTTTCATGCATATCTTAAATGCATATATAGTAATTTATTAACATATTAGCAAAGAGTGATATTGCTTAGTTTTATTGTGTGCGTGTGTTTGTGCGTGCGTGTGCGTGTGTGATCACTTTAGTTTGATCCATCAGGAGTCACAGAACAGTGGTCTCAATTCCAGGCTTTCAGCTGTACAGGAGGATATGGGTAAATCACCAGCCAGGAAGAGGTGATTATGATTCATTTGACTCAAGATCATTTGTAGCGATTTATGCTTATGTTTATAGCAGATAAATACAACTTTCACTGTTTATTTGAAGGTCAGCTAGTGTGACCAACTTGTCTTTAGACCGCTCCGGCTCATCCATGGTCCCCACCTACGAGACTTCAGTTAGCCCACAAAACAGTCGGGCAATGCTGAAGACCGACCACAGTGAAGAAGAGAGAAAGATTCTCTTGGTAAAACCTCTTTCTTGCTCAGGTGGCAAAAGTTTCCACATGAATTTCTCATAACATGTCACAACTAATGGATGTTTTCTAGTCAGATTAATGTGAATTTCATTTACACACATACAGTACTGTGCAAATTCGCAAAAGTCTTAGGCCACCATGCTACCATTAAATTTGTTGTTTTTGCAATGGTATAGTGATCATATATAATTATTTCTCAGGCACTTTATTAGAATACAAACAGAAAATACAGGAAATGTGTATGTAGTGTTAAAAACAGTATAAACGTATAAGTGTCAAGTATTTAGGGTAAACTCCCCTTTCACTTGAGCAATAGCAGGCGGCTGCAGGATCTCTTAAACCTAAATTAAATAATTTCTAATTCTAATCGAATGACTTCAGGACTTCAGTCTCCTTAAATAAGCTCAAGATGTGTTTCGTGACAAGAGAGGTCACACTAAATACTGACTGATGACTGAATAAGATATTTATTTATAAAAATTGTTTTGATTTTAAATTCTGTGTACATATTTCCAGTATTTTCTGTTTGTATCTTAAAAAAAAGAGTGAAACATAAATATGGATGGACATTAAAACTTTTGCACAGTACTGTGTATAAGATGACTGTAAATGACAGTTTTGCACCAATAAATGGTACTGTGGAAGGATGTGTCAGTGAAGTGAACATACAAAGGTCACTTTAAGGGGCGGATCACACAGAACGCGTTTATGGGAGTGGGAGGTCCTTTTTTAAATTGTTTTCTATGGGCAGTGAGTGTTATGTGCGCTGAATGCCTCCCGTTTTTGTCCCTGCCGCACCATGCATTTTTGCAAGAGCGCTCTGAGCGCCTGAAGTTGTAAAAAGTCAAATCTGAGCGGAAAAGTGGCGTCATTTGCATTTTCTGTAGTCCAATCGAATGTTAGGAGAGGCGGGCCTTTCCGTTGTTGTGACTCACTCGCTGTCCCCTGCGTGTATGTGCACCTCTCAATCAAGGTCAGAGCAAGCATCTTCTTTTTAAAGTTTTTGCTAATATGACAGTTAACATCAAACCAAAGTTTGCTCACGCTTTAATATTTGATTGACAGGACAGCTGCCTCGGTGGTTAGCAAGCAATATAAAAAAAGTGATTGATTTCTGAAGTCAATCAAATAAAGGCAGCTCTGTCCACCTCACGTTTTCCAGCATTTGAATGGGTTTTGTGTGATCGGCCACTAAGGAAATAAAACATGTGACGCACAGTATAATCATACTTCTATGCATGGCCGGACTTACCATTGGGCTTGAGTGGGCTTAAGCCCAGGGGCCCCGGCCAATAGGGGCCTCCGTGCCGGCTTGCGTTCGTTTGATTTGTTCAGTCGTTTTCATTTTTTATTTTACAGCCTATTGGTTGGTGTTGCATTTAATTCGTTAATATATGTCAGTCATCTTGGTGCTGAATATGACGCGCTGAGTTTACTGCTTTTGAAACCCATAGATGCTATATAATAGCGAATACGCGAAATGAGAGTCATAAATGAGCTTACGAGATAACGAGAAAGAGCAACGCGAAAATGAAGCGCTCCGTATGAAAGATTACTAGAGTAGGTCTTGTAACTCTGTTTTTTTCTTGTTTGTTTGTAATCTAACGTGATACGCAGCAGGTATACGCAGTATACCCACTAGGAAAGGTCAAGGATTTCCATATACCCATTTAAAAAAGCGTGAAAATACTTAACAGTGTGTGAGACTTTCATTCATAAATTGACATCTGAATCACTCACCATTCGCATGCTCCACTTGTTACTTTGGCGGGTTTAACCTCATATACAGTACAGTCGGCTATTTGATATTTGGGACATTTGACTTCATGCGGCACTGCGCGATCCGATCATTATATGAAATCAAATTATCACGGCGCAAAAGTGACTATAAAGCAGACGGGAGTATTCATGTGGTTCAACAACAGCCAAAAAAATGACATCAGAGCACCGCGAGAGCGATTCGAGAAATCACACGGAGAAGTCTGCTTTCTAATCGCTCTCGCGGTACTTTGACATCATCACCAAGCGGTCTGCGTAGGGCCAAATAAAATCCAATCTGCTCGCAGTCTGCAGCTCACACGACACTGTAACCAAACTGTGAACGAGTGGAGCAGAGCTACGAAACATAACAAAATCTGGAGAGTTAACCACGCACATATGATTATGTCAACATTTAAATCATCAGTCCAGTTTATTACTTCATCTGGAGGTGAGGATTCACTAAATCATGGCCATGTTGATGTTCTGATGGTTTTTGATATAATCCACTAGCTAGCCTACCTGTAGTTTCTCTTTTAGCATGTTTGCTTGTGCTAACAGAATCACAGTTTAAACTTCTGAAAAGTGTTCATTTTTATATCTACGTTCAAGGTTTTAATGTATTACGTTCATATCAGACGCAAAAATTAATTAATGATCATCTTCTCCACTTTGGTTTTTGGTGTCTAATATTACATGATGGTCTTGTCATAATTATTAAATAACATCCTAAAATCTTTTCTTTTCACTGCACCACTTAGCACAAAATACGCTTGTTGATTATGTTTATAACTTTATATGGTGTGTAATAAGGTGAATGTTAATCAAAACATATCATTCTCTTCTTAAGCTAAGTCTAACACAATGATTTTAAATGTTGTTATGGGGTATTTTTTAATGTGCATGATTAATTTGGATTTGTGACATCCCTAAAATACATGATTTAATTCTAGACTGGGCTTATGTTCTGCTATAGAGATATAGGGGCAGTTTCCTAGTCATGTCTAATCCTAGTCCAAGACTAAAATGCATGTTTGATCTGTCTTAATTTAAACACATCTTGCACTGATATAT
This sequence comes from Misgurnus anguillicaudatus, assembly GCF_027580225.2. Classification (NCBI taxonomy): domain Eukaryota; kingdom Metazoa; phylum Chordata; class Actinopteri; order Cypriniformes; family Cobitidae; genus Misgurnus; species Misgurnus anguillicaudatus. Next base: position 26,305,590 of record NC_073353.2, read on the forward strand.
CTTAACATATATCATTGCCATTGTTTTGTCTCAAGACGCACACCAGTGCTGTTTTTTGTAAGGTTTGTTTGTAAAAACAATAGGCCTAGTGCTAGATTAATCTAAACCCTGTCAGGAAACTTCCCTAAAATGTAGTTCTATGATATATTTTTTATTTTAGGTTGTTTACTGTATGTGCACTCTCAGATGATAATTTACACAAGCTGTCACTGGGGTGGTACCCTTTCAAATAGTACACGTTGTACCTAAAGAGTGCATATAATGGGTACAAATGTACCTATATCTGTACCTAAATGGTAAATAGGACCCTTTAAAGGGTACCATCCCAGTGACAGCTTTTGTACCTTTTGTTCTGATAGTATAGGGCCCAAAATTTATTCAAGCCCAGGGGCCTCCACCCTGTTAAGTCCTGCCCTGCTTCTATGTCTTGTAGGATTCCTCTCAACTTAAAGATCTATGGAAGAAGATTTGCCATAATAGTACAGGGATGGAGTTCCAGGACCATCGATACTGGCTGCGTACTTACCCCAACTGCATTGTGGGTAAAGAGTTGGTTAATTGGCTCTTAAGAAACGGCACCATTTCAACTAGGTAAGAAGCAGCTGAATTGGATTTGACAATTGGTTGTACCACGTTTTATATTATTTCAAACTTATTTTCTCACGCAGGGCTCAGGCCATAGCTATTGGACAGGCTTTGGTAGATGGCCGCTGGCTTGACTGTTTAACTCATCACGATCAGGTCTTCCGTGACGAATATGCCCTCTATCGCCCCCTCCAGGTAAAAATAAAATTTTAATGGCAGGTTTATTTTTGGGCAGTTGTGTAAATATATGCTGCTGTTGTCAAATCTAATATCTTTGATTTTATATTACAGTAATTATAATATAGCTGTGTAGGCTAATTGAAACATTTTCTAAAAACACTAACAGCACCAAACTGAGTTGCAAATAAATAAATAAAGTTTCAAACATCTCATATTTAATTGTAGTTGAGGGCTGCATAACAACTAATCGCAACTAATCATTTGCAGAATAAAAGTGTTGGTATATGTGTATATATTATGTATAGTAATTATGTACAGTACTGTGTAAAAGTCTTAGGCCAACACCACCAGCTTTGTTGTTTTAGCAAAGTTTTAATGTCCATCCATATTTATTTTTCACTATTAAGATACAAACAGAAAACACAGGAACTATGTACACAAAATTAAAAACAAAACAATTTTCAGAACTAAATGGCATCAGTCAGTATTTAGTGTGACCTTTCTTGGCACGAAACACATCTTGAGCTTTTTTGAGAAGACTGAAGTCCTGAAGTAATTTGATTAGAATTAGAAATTAGGATTTAATTTCATTTAGGTTTAAGAGATCCTGCAGTTTCCTGCTTTTGCTTAAGTGGAAGGGGAGTTTACCCTAAATACTTGACACTTCAGTTATACTTTTACACTGTTTGTAATACTACATACACATTTCCTGTCTTTTCTGGTTGTATTCTAATAAAGAGACATAAGAGAAATAATTATATATGATCACTATAACATTGCAAAAACAACACATCTAATGCTGCGTTTGCACCAGCCGTGGAAGAGGCGCGGCGCGAATGAGGAGTTTAACGCAGCGCGGTAGATGCGATTCTGCCTCATTCGTGCAAGTTGCATTTTGCGTTTGGGCAACCTGGTAAGTTGTAAATACACATTTCACTTTTTAGTCACGTGATGTTTATCGACCCATGCCGTTTATTTTCCCCCTATAGTACGGTGACCAAATACAAACCGGTAGCTCACTCGATGAATGCACAATCAACATCAGCCATCTTGCAAACAGACAACCGCATAGCACTTGCCCCTCCCACAAGAAGCGGATTTGGCCTCTGACGCGCATCAAATGCTTGCTTTTTCCATGCGTTTACTTCACTCTAGACGCGCGAATGCATTCAAACTGTTCAAGCTGCAAACTAGGCGCGGTAGACGCGATTTTGACGCCTCAAAGCGGTTTGTGTAAACGCAGCATAATGGTAGCATGGTGGCCTAATGCTGCGTTCAGACCAGCCGCGGTAGAGGCGTCAAGCGCAAGTGATTTCAATGTTAAGTCAATGTAAAGATGCGTTGACGCGCGCCTGGAGGTCTCACGGCGCGAATAAGGCGCTTAGCTCGGCGCGGAACACGCAATTCCGCGCAAATGGTGCGAATTGAATGTTGCCGCGGCAAACGCGCGAGTTGAACATTTTGAAATTTAGCGGGAAAACGCGTTGCGTTAGCCAATCAGGAGCTTGCTCTAGTAGTGACGCGATTACAGGAAGGGAGATAAATTATATATAAATATAAGAATGTAAATACACATGTTAATATTTCTTTAATATATACAGGCATGTGTGTGTCTATTTATATATACATAATTATTATACACACTGCACACACATATATGATGTAAACAAACACTTTTTTCTGCTAACGATTATTTGTTATGCAGCCCTATTGTAGTTCATTGGTTAAACCAGTGCTAGTTTGGCTAAGTTCCTACAGGTTGCAATTCTGTATTATACCATGTAAAATAAGCTTTTGACAGTCATCATATCAGAATGGTGTTTTGTTGATTATCAGAGCACAGAGTTCTCCGAAACTCCCTCTCCAGACAGCGACAGCGTGAATTCCTTGGAGGGACACTCTGAACCGTCGTGGTGTAAAGACATCAAGTTTGACGACAGTGACACAGAGCAGCTAGCAGATGAAAATGACTATGTCAACCCAAGTAAGTGTCTCACAGCTGTCAGCATCCTATATCACTCAGTACGTCTTCATTTTCTTTCATCAGCCAACTTGCCGGCCCCCTCTCGCAATTTTACAGACTCGGCCAGTCCCAGTAAAAGAACATCCGTCAGCAGTTTCCACTCTGCGGTGGACAGTGACTCGGCCGCCTCCATCAGTTTGAACGTGGAGCAGGACAATGTCAATTTCCACATCAAGAAGCAGGCCAAGTACCCCCACGTGCCTCCTTACACGGCCGAACAAAAAAGTATGGAGCCCCATGACCCGTTCACCCCAGAACACGACATCCATGCACCAAGTGAGGAGAGGCGGAGAGGCCCATTGGCCATCCTGGTTTGCCTCTGTCTGCTTTAAAAGCAGCACTAACTCACTGGCTGCGTTCCTAACCCTACCTAGCTGCCTCGCTGTCTGTTGTATTCATAGGCAGCTACATTTAAGACAGCATCTTAATAGAATCTAATTTGAGGCAGTCCTACTCCTAATCTGACCCCTCATGCTTTGAATGGTATGCTAACAACACTAACCCACAATACTTGGAGGGACACTCCACTTTTTTGGGAATGTGCTCATTTTCCGGCTCCCCTGGAGGTAAACGTTTGATTTTTGCCGTTTTGGAAGTCCATTCGGCTGATCTCCGGGTCTGGCGGTGCCACTTTTAGCATAGCTTAGCATAATCCATTGAATCTGATTAGACCACTGGCGTCGCACTGGACAATAACCAAAGGGTTTCGTGTACTAGGACCGACGGAGGGTTGAGGGTTGCAATTTTCTGGTCCGATATGGCTAGGAATTATACTCTCATTCTGGCGTAATAATCAAGGCATAATATTGAGCACTGCCTGAAAATAGTCCTCTTGATTACTTTCAATAGCAGGGGACTATTTTCAGGCGCTGCATAATATCATTGCGCCTGCTGCAGCCATGTTACGGCAGCAATTCCTTGATTATTATGATTATTACGTATGGTTCCTAGCCATGTCTGCCTGGATAGTTGCAGCTTTTAATTTTCTGTCGTTTTTAGTTTACAAAGTTACTACAGAAGAGTCAAGTTTTAATTAGGAAAAATATCGAAACTCAATTTTTTGGCGTGATGCTAGTGGTCTGGTCGGATTCGGTGAATTGTGCTGGGCTGTGCTGGAGGTGGTGCTGCTAGACCCGGAGATCAGCTGAATGGATTCCAGAATTGTGGAAATCGGATGTTTGACTCTGGGGGAGCTGGAAAATGAGCATGTTTTCAGGGAAGGTGGAGTGTCCCTTTAAGAGATCATATCAAAGTTTTTTGGGGGGGATAAAAGGGTTTATTGTACTATTAAAATGAAACTTTATTAATACATGACCACCTTAGTCAACAGCACCCATAGTGTTCAGAATTGCTCATAAATAGGAAATGATGGAACAAACACATGATCTATGATCTATTTAATAAACACACAAATTACATAACACAAATATTGAGTAAAAGTTGTATCCACCCAACTGGCTGAAAAACATGTTTACAGTGCATTTTGGGATTGCCTTTTCTGTGAAATATACTTAGAAAAGTATAGACTTGTGTCAAAATTAGGCTTATGCCTTGCCCATCTGAGACCCATACCCATTACTCAATCCCTCTCCAATTTACCAAAATAAATATTTAATAATTGATAAATAATCGGTTAATAATACACACTCTCTCATTACTTCCCTTTTGCATTTCAGTTGTTCAGTAATAATGCATTGTTCATTTTATTATACTACCTCAAAAGCATGGCTTGCTAATAGGTCGAGTATGCCTCACAGCAGCATTGACTTCCTTAAAATAAACACTAATAGAAACTAACATATCGTGATGCACCACACTGTGGCATGGCCTCATGGCAGCATGTTAAACCTACATAATCTTCTAATGTCTACAAATGACTGTTCTGTCTCAAACCAAAACTCTCTCTCTACAGTGGATGCCCTGCTATCTGAAGATGGAGGTCAACAAATATCCATCAGTGATGCCTTCATTAAAGGTAACTGTGTGTTTGTTTTTTTAGTGCTGTTTGTTACAATACAATCTTGTTCAAAGAACTTAAAGGGATATTTCATCTAAAAATAAATATGCTGTCATCAATTACGCAACCTTGTGTTATTTTAAACCTTTATTCATTTCTTTCTTCTGTTGAACACAAAACAAGATATTTTGATAAGTAATGGTAAGCACACAGCTAACTGTTCCCATTGACTTTCCTAATATTCGTTTTTTCCTACTATGAAAGTCAATAGGTACCATCAACTGTGTGGCTACCATCATTTATCAGAATATATGTTTAGTGTAAATTCTTTTCAATGAATGTATTATTTTCTTTTTACTGTGTTTTTCACCTTGAAAGTAGCCGTGCCAATGTGGTGTTAAGGATTGGTCAATTTTCTTAAAAAAATCCAGATAATTTACTCACCACCATGTCATCCAAAATGTTGATGTCTTTCTTTGTTCAGTCGAGAAAACATTCCAGGATTTTTCTCATTTTAATGGACCCCAACACTTAACAGTTTAATTGCAGCTTCAAAGGACTCTAAATGATCCCAAACGAGGCATAAGGGTCTTGTCTAGCGAAACGATTGTCATTTTTGGCAAGAAAAAAAAATGCACTTTTAAAGCAAAACTTCTCGTCTCCTCGGTCGTGTGACACGCCAGCTGACCTCACTTAATATGTCATCACGTTAAGAGGTCACAGATGACGTATGCCCACTACGCCCCAGTGTTTACAAGTGTGGAGAAATAGGACCGTTCCGAAGTTGTTGTATGTCAAATGATACTAATTAATGTCTCAGTTTATTGTTTAAAATGGTCCGCAAGTGTGCGTTTCATATATGTAACACGTGACCTTTCGACGTCATTACGCAATTACGTGAGGTCTTGCCAAGAATGACAGTCGTTTTGCTGGATGGGACCTTTGTGCCTCGTTTGGGATAGTTTGGAGTCCTTTATAACTGCAATTTTAAACTGCATTAAAATTGTTGAGTGTTGGGGTCCATTGGGGTCCATTACAGTGAGAAAAATCCTGCAATGTTTTCCTCAAAAAACATAATTTCTTCTCGACTGAACAAAGAAAGACATCAACATTTTGGATGACATGGTGGTGAGTAAATTATCTGGATTTTTTTTTTAAGAAAATTTACTAATCCTTTAAAGGTGCAGTGTGTAAATTTTGGAAAGATCTTTTGACAGCAATGCAACATGATATAGATAACCATGTTTTCAGTGGTGTATAAAGACCTTACAAAATGAACTCTATTGTTTTTATTACCTTAGAATGAGCCATTTTTATCTACATACACAGCAGGTCCTTTTACATGGAGGCCGCCATATTGCGGCATTATGTTTTTACAGTAGCCCTAAACGGAAAAACTACTCTACAGAGCGCATTTGTCACTATGTTGTCTCAGACAATGACATGTTTGTCCTATGGCGGCTACCGTAGCTTCTCTTTGTGCTTCAAAAAGGAGGGGCGCAATTCACAACCTCACCACTAGATGTCACTAAAATCTACACCCTGCACCTTTAAAAACTTAATAATAATAATACAGTGCTTCAAAGTACGTATTTTAGCAAAAACATTTGATTTTAACAGTATATGTATTCCATGGGAATCAAACCCACAACCTTTATACTTATACTTCAATCTGCGGCACATTTCGGAGGTTGCGTCCACCGGAGATGGTCCATTGCAGTCTTATTTAAGCAACCGTGATAACTGGCAACCAAGCTGTAGAAATATACTATTGGGTAAATTGGCAGTGGCAGGATCACACAGACCAACACAAAAACAAACATCCCGCCCTGGAACGCGGAACTTTAAATCATTGTTTTTGAGAGAAACAGAAATGTGAAGTTAAAATGTTTCATACATATCTGCGGAAATATTATAGTTTTTTTATATGTTGTACAGTCAAACATTTACATATTGCTCCTTTAAGCTAGATATTCATTTAATTGTAGATTTTATAAAATTTTGCCGAATTAAAGTAAGCATAGATTGTTTCAAAACTTTTGAACGTGTAAGTAAAATGGCTAACAGATTTCTTTTCTGTAGAGTCTTTGTTTAACCGAAGGGTTGAGGAGAAAACTAAAGAGATGCTGTTCACTCCTCTCGGCTGGCATCACAGTTCCCTGGACCAACTGCGTGAAGAAAATGGAGAAAAGAAAGCGATGGAGCGATTGCTGTGAGCATTAGGACTTTTTTAAAGACACATGCTGAACTGATAAGACATTCATCAGCCTGTGACTCATTTATATTTATGTGCAAAATACATTAAACACATTGAAAAGTATAAATAATCACATGTAAGTGTGTTATATTAATAATTCCTCCTCTTCAGATCAGCCAATCACAGCCACATGATGGCACTGCTCCAGCAGCTGTTATACAGCGAGTCACTGTCTCTCTCTTGGCGTGACATCATCGTACCTGTGGTGAGACAGGTGGTGCAGACAGTGCGACCGGATGTGCGCAATTGTGATGATGACATGGATATCCGTCAACTGGTCCATGTCAAGAAGGTAAGAGAAGCAATCAAATGTTAAAGGATTAGTCCATTTTCTTAAAAGAAAAATCCAGATAATTTACTCACCACCATGTCATCCAAAATGTTGATGTCTTTCTTTGTTCAGTCGAGAAGAAATTATGTTTTTTGAGGAAAACATTGCAGGATTTTTCTCATTTTAATGGACTTTAATAGTGCCCAACATTTAATACTTAACTCAACACTTAACAGTTTTTTCAACAGAGTTTCAAAGGTCTATAAACGATCCCAAACGAGGCATAAGGGTCTTTTCTAGGAAACGATTGTCATTTTTGACAAGAAAAATAAAAAATATGTACTTTTAAACCACAACTTTTTGTCTAGGTCCGGTCCAGCGCTACCTAACGTAAATGCGCAGTGACGTAGGGAGGTCACGTGTTACATATATAAAACGCACATTTGCGGACCATTTTAAACAATAAACTGCCACAAAGACATTAATTGGTATCAGTTGACATACAACAACGTAGGAACGGTCCTCTTTCAAGACACTTGTAAACAGTGGGGCGGAGTTTCGCGTTCGTCCTCTGTGACCTCTTGACGTCATGACGTATTGCGTGGGGTTACGCTGGCGCATCACGGCCGGATCTCGATGAGAGGTTGTGCTTTGGAGGTGTATATTTGTGGTTTTTCTTGTCAAAAATGACGGTCGTTTCGCTGAGTGAGGCCCTTGTGCCTCGTTTGGGATTGTTTGTGGTCCTTTGAGACTCCGTTGAAAAAAACTGTTAAGTGTTGAGTTAAGTATTAAATGTTGGGCTCTATTAAAGTCCATTAAAATAAGAAAAATCCTGCAATGTTTTCCTCAAAAAACATAATTTCTTCTCGACTGAACAAAGAAAGACATCAACATTTTGGATGACATGGTGGTAAGTAAATCATCTGGATTTTTCTTTTAAGAAAATGGACTAATCCTTTAAGGTTTTGTGGCTTGTAGTGCATATCTGTTTTAGAAATAAGATTCAGTATTCTTGGTTTTATATTTATTATGTAAAAAACTTAACAGGCTTTCTTTGCAGGGAAAATGAACCAAAAAATATTGGTAAATATTGAGAGGTTAATAATGTCTAAAGAAGGCAATTGGCCATTAAAATTAAAGAAATGCCTCTTATAATTTCTATCACCTAAACTTCCTGTTTCAATAGTAAATACAGTAAGATACTGTAGGAATACACAGCATTTTTATTGGGTCATATGGTTTTATGCTTGAGTGTTTAGATCAATAAGTCAAATATTGGATTTTTGATTTTCTTAAAGATTCCAGGAGGAAAGAAGTTTGACTCTGCTGTAGTGAACGGCTTTGTTTGCACAAAGAATATTGCACACAAAAAGGTTTGTATTTGTTAGACATTGTACCACAGAACAGGTCATGTGATACTTGCTATTTGTACTAATGGTACCAGGACTTGTTCAACAGATGAATCCTTACATCAAAAACCCCAAGATCCTCCTTCTCAAATGCTCCATTGAGTATCTTTACAGAGAAGAGACTAAGTTGAGCTGCATTGACCCAATTGTTTTACAGGTAACCCTCTCACTCCTTAAGCAAAGAGATGCTAATATTATCAGATAATACACAGTTAAAAAGACCAAGAAAATGAAATGGTTTACAATTTTCTCTTTCTAGGAGCATGAATTTCTGAAGAACTATGTTCAGAGGATTGCAGATGTCCGGCCCAACCTGGTGCTAGTAGAGAAGACGGTGTCCAGAATCGCACAAGACATGTTACTGGAACACGGGATTACCCTTGTGATAAACGTCAAACCTGTTAGTACCATCTCAAACATATCATTAAAAGGAATAGTTCATCTAAATATATAAATTATTCACTCAATTTATTCACCCTCAGATGTATATGACACATAAATTTCCTGCAAGTGCTGATCTGTATTTTTCAATAAATATGTGACTTGCTAAATAAGTTTAAAATATTAATCGATTTCTCTCATAATGTATCACGGAATTTCAAAAGAAATATATAAGCTATTAGTCATTTGGGTTACTTTATGATGGATGGATGTGTTTTTATGACTGCAGCAAGTCCTGGACCGTGTGAGTCGAATGACTCAGGGAGATTTAGTCATTTCAATGGACCAGCTTTTGACGAAACCTCGCTTGGGGACCTGCCACAAGTTTTACTTACATTCCTTCCAGCTCCCAAACAGTGAGACATCTTTATTTTTAAATTACCACGGTTTCTGTTATCAATGCTGTTTGTCTTATTCAGTCAATATTAAAGATATCAAGGTTAGGTTATATTTTTACAGAATGTTCTTTACATTATGTAAGATGATTTTATGTAAAAGGGTCAGTTTGGCAAGATGAGAAATTCAAAAATCTTAAAAAAAAAAATTTTAAAAGCATGCCGCAGGTATATTTTAAAGGCAGGATAGGCAGGAATTATCTAAAAAACTTTTTTTACAAATTTGTTTAAACTGTCTTTATATACCAGTACATAATTAAAATGTAAGTACTCTGAAAAAGAGAGTATAAAACTTGAGTGTCTGTAGACCTTTCACGACTGTTTTAAACATAGCTCATTATTTCGATTCGGGACGAAACAAATGATTGGCTTGCGCGACTATCACTCTCTCTCGCGACCATGGCACCACCCCTGTTGCTATGGGATCTGCCTACACATGTGCACACCTGATTGATTTGAACGTGCACGAGGCACGAAATCGCGAAAGAGCAAAAGTAAGGCAGAGAAAGAGCATTCAGAACTTACAGTACCTGCATATGCAGTCAGCGAAGGCAAAGAAGGCAAACAAAAGGAATAAACGAAGAAATCAAACGAGAGTAAATATCGCGTGGCTTTTACCCGAGTCGACGATGCAGTAGCGGTATTGTCTCTGGAGTGTAGTCCTCATAAGAGTCAACAATGCTTTCATCACAGAAACTCTTACATGCAAAACACTGTATATGTTATAAATCTTCCACGAAATTCACCTCCATCACAGTGTAACTGATGATAATAAAAAAACTTGTATCAATGCAACCTGTTTTTAGCTTTGTCTTATAAATATAACTAGCTTGTTTGTTACCGAATCAAACAAAATGTATTTTAAACTTTACAAGTATCGATATGCTAGCTTAATAGTGAGTACTTAAAGCTATCATATTTGTATATATTCATAGTGATAAAGTTAGGTGTATTATTACATGTGATTGTGACATGATGTTACTACATGCACCGCGCTTCTTTCTTTCCGCTCGTCTCAGGTAAATGCTTCTCCCAGCAGAGCCGGTCAGCATCGCGCGTTCACGTATTACACTAAACTAGATGATTATATTTTATTTTATTTCATTTTTTATGAATATATTTATATTTTCATTTTAAAAAATGCTATTTACACTAATTGACACAGACCGGTTACACCACATTGACATTTTTGCAATTATCTCCCAAATATTCTTTCAAAATGAAATAAAAACAGAAATTTTAGACTTGTTCCTCAAAAAAGAGAATGTATGCAAGTAATCTGCAAATTTATTTTGAAATGTTACCCCTTTTACATTAAATGAACCATACGGACACAAAATAATTAACGTCACGTCATTGACCCAGAAAACTTTACCTGGGTTTTCATAGACTGGGTCATGTTTGGCCAACAATATACACAGCATGCATTTACAAATCAGAAACATGTTGTAGCGTGGGCTGTCACGATTATGAAATTTGGCTGAATTATTTAATAAATTGTGTTGATTATGACAATTAAATGCCTGTTTTAGGGCTTTGCCGATTATGACGATTAATTGCCTGTCTTATGGCTTTGACGTTTGATTCTCATAATTTTTTTTGTTTGTTCGTGAAATAATTTTTACACATTGTTGTGAAAATTCTTCATTAGAAATAAATACAATAAAGTGTCGGAAAAATAACTAAAAATAAAAATGCAATCAAAACAAACTGACTATAACTCAATAGGCTTTAAATAGAGGCTAATCCTACTAAGAACATATTAGTACTGGACCACATGTCTGTAGTGGCTGCAAAAAAATAAATTCCTTATAGATCTCTAAGAATAGCATCTTTCACTTCCCTACATTTGGAATTGCCGTTTTCGAAATGTATGTTTTACCTGGCAATTCATATTGCTTATCAAAGTTTTCCAGTATTTCTTTAAATGCTGTTTTTTCCACTGTATTAAATGGATTTGCAATCTATCGCTTTACACTGTAAGTTAAGGAGCACCATCTGATACTGTCTCATTTATACAGGCGCTGCAGCTCCCCCTTGTGTTTTTTAGATAGATATGCAATCATTGTGGTGATATGAAATCACTGCAATGAGGTCAAACAATCGCGATGAAACGATTATTTAATCATTGTGACAGCCCTTGTTGTAGCTAGGAGATAACAAAATTAAAGATATTTTTTGTTTTTTGTATTGCTAAGAATCAGTCAAGGACATACAGAAAAGATGCATCTCTTTTTTTTAACAGATGAGCTGAAGACCCTGATGTTTTTTGAGGGTTGTCCTCCTCAGCTGGGCTGCACTATCAAACTCCGCGGTGCTTCCGAATATGAGCTGGCACGGGTGAAAGAGATCATCATCTTTATGGTGTGTGTGGCTTACCACTTACAGCTGGAGATCTCCTTCCTCATGGATGAATTTGCAATGCCTCCCAGCCTGACTGAAAGCTCTTCCTTCCCATGCCTGCTGGAAAGTACCACTTTGGAGGAAGAGGAGGAGACTGTCAGGGGAAGAGATAGCCTGGACAATGATGATTCTACGCTAGAAAACCTCATCCTCGCCTCAGAAGTGGACTTTGAACCGGGGCTTCAGGAGGTTATTAAAGTTCACAGTAGGCAGCACTCTGAATCTTCTCTTAAAGATCGAGAAAGCCCCAGAATTAATAAAGATGGCTCCGTTATTTCGTTCTACGGAGGAGAGGAGGCGATGATGAAGACCTCCACGCCTGTTTCCTCCTCTTTAAGTGTTGTTCCCCAACCAGTGTCGCCACCTTTTTTAATTTCAGCCTTGAAAGAGATGTCAGAGGAAGCGCACAAACAGTCAGGTGAGGAGGTGAAGAACAAAGATCCGGAACAAACTCTGGTGCATCATGACAGCACAGGCTCCGACACTTCCCTTCCACCGTCTCGGCTCTTCAGGGACCCGTTGCAGGATGACACTGACCTGTTTGTGACCGAGCATGTGGCTTCTTCAGATGATCGACTCAAATCCATCTCCACTTTATTTAAACAGGAGCTAAAGGACATTATCCTCTGCATCTCGCCGTTTATTACGTTTCGGGAGCCGTACTTGCTCACGTCGGCTGGACTGCGTTGTCCTAGCCGGGACTATTTTCCGGAGCAGGTTTATCTCTCTCCTCTACTGAATAAAGATTCGAAGGAGCTGGATGGCCGGCGCAAGAGGCAGCTGCTTAAAGAGTCCGGCCCGAGTTCTGGGAGTCTGACCAACGGCACTGTCTCGCACCAGCGAACCATCCAGATCTTGCCCTGCCACAGACTTATGAGCACCCGCATAGCAGAGCATCTGAGCAGCAGTCAAGATCTGGCACGGATGCTGGCTGACTACCGCGCTCAAGGAGGACGCATTCGGCAGAGGGAAGAAATGCAGTTCAGGGAAGCACCGCCCGCTAAGGCACCCATAAAGTCGGACAGTGAAGAAGATAAAGGGGCGGGACAGAATGAAATGTCATGGGCTAGTAAGGTGAGGGGTCACTTTCATTGATTATTAATTAGGGATGGACGATATCATAACATTTGTAATAAACTGGTATAAATTCTGCCCAAAACAAGAATTAGTCATCTTGTGATAATATAGACTGGTTAAATTATGTGCAAAAGCCATTCACAGTTCATGCGCAGACGGATTATAAGCACAAGTATAAAATAACTGGATCTCTGATGATGGGACTCGGGATGCCACCACTTGCGTTTTGGGTCCTGGGTCCTTTGAGGCAACACGTCGACTTTGGTTGCAAAGTTCGCAGCTTGATCTGTTGAACTCCTTCCTTTATGGAAATTAAGTTTTTTGTGGTAAAAGTGTAGTAACCATGTTTTTTTTTTGGTGTATTATTCTAATTTGATTCAATTAAATTTTTATAGTGTTTATACTATTAAAAAAACAATTTATTCTCAACAATTCAATTGTGATATGTCGAGTTGCTTTTGAAACTTGATGAAACTGAAATTTTAAATGAAATGCAAAATTTGTAACAATTTGCTACTTATGTTCAAAGTGAAATATTACTGAAGTATTTTTACATTTGTTCAAAATTCCACCTGGTATTGATAGACCACACTTGTGAGTTATTGACCACAGCAAAAATATATCTCTGTCTAAAACATTATCTATACAAGTTTTTCTGAAAATAGTACTTTCACCCCTGCTCTCCTCCAACTATGTTGCGTCACCTGCTGTTTCCCCCCACTACGCTTGTCAGCGGGACACAACAGCTGAGACCTATCAGACTTTTAAAAATAATTATGCGGCCAGATACAGTGAGGAAAATAAGTATTTCAACACCCTGCTATTTTGCAAGTTCTCCCACTTAGAAATCAGGGAGGGGTCTCAAATTGTCATCGTAGGTGCATGTACAGTGTGAGAGACATAATCTAAAAAAAATCCAGAAATCACAATGTATGATTTTTTTAACTATTTATTTGTATGATACAGCTGCAAATAAGTATTTGAACACCTGTCTATCAGCCAGAATTCTGACCCTCATAGACCTGTTAGTCTGCCTTTAAAATGTCCACCTCCACTGAATTTATTATCCTAGATGCACCTGTTTGGGGTCGTTAGCTGCATAAAGACACCTGTCCACCCCATACAATCAGTAAGAATCCAACTACTAACATGGCCAAGACCAAAGAGCTGTCCAAAGACACTAGAGACAAAATTTTACAATTAAGCCCAACAGCTTCTTAACAATGAATCAAGGGCAGCCCTCCTGCCGTAAACTCTCTAAATCTTTATTCTGAAATTTTAAAGTCAACTTGTGTGTTTACGCCAACCTTAAGGGAATATTCCAAGAAAAATCCAGATAATTTACTCACCAACATGTCATCCAAAATGTTGATGTCTTTCTTTGTTCAGTCGAGAAGAAATTATGTTTTTTGAGGAAAACATTGCAGGATTTTTCTCATTTTAATGGACTTTAATAGACACCAACAATTAACACTTAACTCAACACGTAACAGTTTTTTTTAAACGAAGTTTCAAAGGACTATAAACGATCCCAAACGAGGCATAAGTGTCTTATCTAGCAAAACGATTGTCATTTTTGACAAGAAAAATAAGAAATATACACTTTTAAAGCACAAGTTCTCGTCTAGATCTGGTCGTGATGCCCCAGGTGACCCCACGCAATACGTCATGACGTCAAGAGGTCACAGAAGACGAACGTGAAACTCCGCCCCAGTGTTAAAAAGTGTGTTGAAAGAGGACCGTTCCGACGTTGTTGTATGTCAACTGATACTAATTAATGTCTTTGGTCAGTTTATTGTTTAAAATAGTCCGCAAATGTGCGTTTTATATATGTAACATGTGACCTCCCTACGTCACTACGCATTTACGTGAGGTCGCACTGGACCGGACCTAGACGAAAAGTTGTGGTTTAAAACTGCATATTTTTTATTTTTATTGTCAAAAATTACAATTGTTTCGCTAGATAAGACGCCTCGTTTGGGATCGTTTAGAGTTCTTTGAAACCCTGTTTAAAAAAACTGTTAAGTGTTGAGTTAAGTATTAAGTGTTGGGCTCTATTAAAGTCCATTAAAATGAGAAAAATCCTGCAATGTTTTCCTCAAAAAACATAATTTCTTCTCGACTGAACAAAGAAAGACATCAACATTTTGGATCACATGGTGGTGAGTAAATTATCTGAATTTTTCTTTTAAGAAAATGGAATATTCCTTTAAGGTAATGGTTCTGTATTAATATCATCATTCATATAGTTATCAGGATAAATTAATGAATACATCAGGATACATTTTAAAGTCCATATCACCCATCCCTATTATTAATATACAATGTTTTTTGTAACTGTAAACATGTACAGTACAACATGGTTTTATGTTTCAGTTGGACTGCCTAAATCCAATCAATCATCAGCGACTCTGTGTGCTATTCAGTAGCTCATCTGCACAGTCTAACAACGCACCAAACCCCTGCGTCAGCCCATGGTAAACTCTCAACAGGCTTACATTGTAACCATGTTTTCTCCACTTTAGAGTTATGTCTTAATATCATATTGCTGAATGTATTTTGAATAGGGCTGTGACGGATCACAAAACTCACGGTTCGGATCACACTACTGGTTTTGAGGCACATATCTGATAATTTTTCGGATCAGCAAAAAAAAGAGTGGAAAAATCTAATAACAAATAAAGAAATTACACTCATTTATAAAAAAGAACAAAGTTGCACATTAAGTAAGGTCTAAAATTAGCATTAGGTACATAAATTGAATTAAATGAATAATAACACTCTTTATTGTACAAATTAATTATTATTATTTTAGAGCCACAGAAGTGATTTTCTCTTGGTCTTGGGTTGTTTAATTAACATTAATGACACAGACTTAAGGAGGTTAATTGAGGTTACTGTCTCTTTAAGACCAAATAAGCAGAATAGTTTCGGACTCTATAATTCACTTAATACATAAACAAATGTATGTATGTGCCTTGTCAAGGACAGAAAGATTTTATGTTGGCTTACTTTCTTGAAGTATGTATATACACTACTGAGGGCACTTAAACGCGTGCACACACACAGGCGAATTCCAAACGGTGCTTCAGGAAGAAAATGCAGCATAAACTGTCGCTTTGCTTCACATAAAAGCGTTACGTTGTTTTTCATTGCTCTATTCAGCCAATGTATGTTAATGGACTACAGTATGAGACACAGTAGCGCAACTCTCTCTACAGTTTACTCATGAGGAGTTCTGATCTTTGAAGGATGATCTGACTGGAGCTGGACCAGACGCATACCACATGTGCGAACAGAAATCTGCTCACTTAACGCCTTTTTGCGGTTACATTGATTGTTTTAAATCACTTGAATGTTAACATTTGCAAGCCTTTGAAACACGTGCAAATGATAAACTTTCCCTATTTAAATTTGCATATTAATCCGCGAATCGAATGCGAGCCGAACCGTGGGTTGTGATCCGTACGGATCAACATGCGATCCGTCACAGCACTAATTTTGTAAATTCAAACAAGGCTTTTATTAATGTCTGATTTGTATTTACAGGATTGTAACAATGGAGTTTTATGGGAAGAATGATCTGACTCTTGGTGTGTTTTTGGAGAGATACTGTTTTAGGTAATCTATTAACATGTACATCTGTTACGAATGTGACCTTGTCTGTGAAATCCAGGCTAAAGTCTCAAAATTTAATTATGAGACCCTAAGCATCAAATTTCGATTTGATTTCGGCCATTGTTTTCACTTGAGTTTTTATCTTTTACGTGGCCTCACTCATGAAAGATATCAAGGTTTTATTGTCATGTAGTATGTAGGATGACTATGCTTTAATTCGTTTTTATTTTATGATGAAGTAATGTGTGTGTCATCTGTTTTGAACCCGGTACAGGCCCTCTTACCAGTGTCCAAGCATGTACTGCGAGACTCCCATGGTTCACCACGTTCGGCGTTTCGTGCATGGCAGCGGCTGTGTTCAGATTGTTCTGAAAGAACTGGACTCACCAGTTCCCGGCTACCAGCACACAATCCTTAACTACTCCTGGTGCCGTATCTGTAAACAGGTACCGGAGACATACCTGATGAGAATCTGTAAGATGATCATTTATAATCCGAGTAAAGCCTTCACGTGTGTTGTCTCTTTTAGGTAACTCCTGTTGTTCCTTTGTCCAATGACTCCTGGTCCATGTCCTTCGCCAAGTATCTAGAACTCCGTTTCTACGGGCATCAGTACACCCGTCGGGCCAACGCTGAGCCTTGTGGTCACTCCATCCATAAGGACTACCACCAGTATTTCTCCTACAACCAAATGGTGGCTTCCTTCAGGTGGGCGTCCTTACAGTATGGATCTTGTATAATTCGTGGAGTTGTCAAACTTAGTTTCGTACTCTTCTATCATCTGTAGCTACATCCCCGTGAGGCTACTGGAGATATGTCTGCCTTCTCCGAAAATTATGATTAGGAACCAGGGACCCTCCAAAGCAAGCTTACAGCAGGACCTCAAAGACTTTTCCCAGAAGTAAGATTCTTCACCGAATTTGTCTCGCAATTTCTCTCGATCTCAACTAAAAGATCTGTGCACTTGGTTCTTCATCTTCTGTAGGGTGTCTCAGGTGTACATGGCCATAGATGACCGTCTGACCTCCTTAAAAACAGATACCTTCAGCAAGACCAGAGAGGAAAAAATGGAGGATATGTTTGCACAGAAAGATGTAGGTTTCTTTCCACAACACACACTTACAATCCATTTTACAATTGCATGCTTAATGAATGTATTTATCAGGGAGCAACAAGGTTGGTTTCATTTATTTATTTTAATCTTTGACATGGTCTTATCAAGGTTACATTTTCACAGAATGTTCTTTACATTATGCCAGATGATTATATGTAGAAAACAATAGATCATACAATATAAATGTAGTTGGGTTTTCACAGAGTTGAGATTTGAGAAGTAATTAAATGACCAATGTCCAGTTACTCTATGTATATTTGACCGTTTCAGATGGAGGAATCTGAGCTATGTGGTTGGATAGAGAAGCAACAGATGCGTCTCCAGGCCACTACTGTGGACTCTCCACAACAACTCCAGGTTGTTCAGGAGTCAGTGGTGGCCAAAAAGCAGAGCTTGTGTGAGACGCTACAGTCCTGGAACAACAGGTGAGGAATGCATTCATACGGCCAGATAGAGGAAACTAAACATCTGAGAGCCGAACGGTACAGACATGTTTTATCTGATCACCAGACTTCAGGACTTGTTCCAGCAAGAGAAGGGCAGAAAGCGAATGTCTGTTCCTCCCAGTCCTGGCAGGCACAGACAGACGGCATCAGATGAGAGCAAGGTCAGTAAAAATCACTGTTATGTATTTTAATACAGTCTGGGATCTCTTAAAGGGATAAAGGGGTCACCCAAAAAGGAAAATAATTTCATTAATGACTCACCCTCAGGTCGTTCCAAACTCGTAAGACCTCCGTTCATCTTCAGAACACAGTTTAAGATGTTTTATATTTAGTCCGAGAGCTTGTTGACCCTTCATTGAAAATCTATGTATGGTATACTGTCCATGTCCAGAAACGTAATAAAAACATCAAAGTAGTCCATGTGACATCAGTGGGTCAGTTAGAATGTGTTGAAGCTTTGAAAATACATTTTGGTCCAAAAATAACAAAAATTAAGACTTTATTTAGCATTGTCTTCTCTTCCACGTCTGTTGTGAAGCGCATGCGGAGACTAAAGTCACGTGACGTGGATGACGTACTGGTGCGCCCCAGTTGTTGTTGTTGTTTTTTGTGCACCCGGGCTTCGTTTAAAGTCTGAGGGAGACGCACGCTGTAAGTTTGGAAAAAAAATTTCGTAAACATGTTTGAGGATAACACATCATCCGCGTCACTGCAGTCACGTGACTTTAGTCTCGCGCATGCGCTTCACAACAGACGCAGAAGAGAAGACAATGCTGAATACAGTCATAATTTTTGTTATTTTTGGACCAAAATGTATTTTTGATGCTTCAACACATTCTAACTGACCCACCGATGTCACGTGGACTACTTTGATGATGTTTTTATTACCTTTCTGAACATGGACAGTATACCGCACGTAGATTTGCAATGAATGGTCAACAAGCTTTCAAACTAAATATGAAACATCTTAAACTGAGTTCTGAAGATGAACGGAGGTCTTACGAGTTTGGAACGACATGAGGATGAGTCATTAATGACATTATTTTCATTTTTGGGGGAATTATCCCTTTAAGGAAAAGGTACAGGTTTAAGGGAAGCCCTGTTTATGTAGGCCTGATAACCAAAAGATTTTGGGTTTGAACCATGCAAGAGGTGGTCCATGATCCACCTTTGTTTACTTCAGGTATCTTGCACTTTGAAAAAAATGACTAAATGAATTTTTTTGTTTTTATTAAAAGACAAGTGCTTTGGAGTCCTCCCCTCGTAACCCCTCCCCTGTTGTCCCAAATGGAGAAAAAGGTGAGTTTATTAGTTCAGCATCTACCTATAAAGAATAGCCTTGCTTTACTCTAAATCGATGCATTGGCCTGTGTTTGACTCGCAGAGGACCGTCACCTCAACACATTCCCATCAAGTTCAGGTTCATCATCATTACTGCAGTTGCCATCTCCAGCCGAACAGGCTTCGGACCTCATCACAAGTGGACCCTCTTTTCCCGACCAGGATTCGACCAGCATCACAGAGGGTAAGAGACCAAACTTCCCAAGCTCCTTGTGTTTAATATCTAGCCTTTCTCACTTCATCTCTACTGTTTTTTTACTTAGATATGTTTGACGGACATTTACTCGGTTCCAATGACAGTCAAGTCAAAGAAAAGTCCATGACCATGAAAACCATCCTGGCCAACCTGTTGCCAGGCAACAGCTACAATCCCATTCCTTTTCCTTTGTAAGGCTGTTTTCATATTACTGCTTACAATGAGCAAGCCCAAATGCAAGTCTTAGGCTAATACACGTCTCGCTTTTTCTTGATATGTTAGTGACCCAGACAAGCATTACTTGATGTACGAGCATGAGAGAGTTCCTATAGCTGTGTGTGAGAGAGAGCCCAGCTCCATCATTGCTTTTGCACTCAGGTAACTGCTTGTACAGTTTTGTGATGTAAATAATCAATTTACTGTCACACATTTACATACTGGAATATTGTAAAGGCGTGTTTAAACAGAAAGAAGCTTAAATAGAGCATTTCAGTATGACTTTTTTTTTTAAATCATAAAAGTGTATTCTAGCAAACACAAAAATACAATTATTTCTTCATAATAACAACAATATTACTCTTTAAACATTTCTGAATGATTCTACATCTGTTTTCCAGCTGCAAGGAGTATAAGACCGCTCTTGATGAGCTCACAAAGACGACGGCAAAGCCTGGAGTTGATGACACACCTCCAGCCAATAGTACTGCCAGCATTCAATTCTTTAGATACTTGGCTATGTATGTATATTTATACAAGCTGATTTCTATTGGTGTCTATAGTACTGGAGAAAATAAAGTGAAGAACAGCCCAGCCAAACTCAATGAGAGCAGCACATCACAACTGGGCCGCAGCAGCATAGACACTGACCCCCTGAGTAAGATGTTAAATCTATTGGTCTGACACACCTTATAAATACGGTACTTTAGATCATAGGCTTGGTTTAATATTTAAATGCTTATGAAAAGTGTTGTTTATATTTTGCAGAGGAACCTGAAAGTGGAGACAAACAGAAAAAGCAGATAGGAAATCCACACATTGAGCTGCGTGAGTATCATGCTAACATCACAGGCTGAAACAATCACCTTTTGTTTTTTGTTTTATGTTGAACATTTGATATTTGTGACCCTGGACCACAGAACCAGTCATTTTTTATTGAGATGTTTACATATATTAATGAAAAAATAAGCTTTCCATTAATGTATGGTTTGTTAGGATAGGACAACTACTGTATTTGACAACTAATATAAATATTGAGAAAATCGCCTTTAAAGTGGCCCAAATTAAGTCCTTAGCAACACATATTACTAATGATAAATAATTTTTTTATATATCTACAATAGGAAACTTACAAAATATCTTCATGGAACATGATCTTTACTTATTATCCTAATCATTTTTGGCATTAAAATATATACCCGTGCTACTTATGACTGGTTTTGTGGTTCAGGCCAGGGTCACATTTGTACCCTTTGAGTCTTATCAACGACTTACATTTAAAATCGTAGAATAATTACACCTGATTTAGATAATATTGGACTCTTATATGTACAGTGAGTGGAGTCCAAAAGTCAGCTTTTGTTTTGCATTTTTACTAATTTTTCTTAAAGGAAAACACCACAGTTTTCAATATTTTACTAGGTTCTTACCTCAACTTAGACTAATTAATACATACCTATCTTTTTTTCAATGCATGCACTTAGTCTTTGTACAGCGCATTGTGAATGTGTTAGCATTTAGCCTAGCCCCATTCATTCCTTAGGATCCAAACAGGGATGAATTTAGAAGCCACCAAACACTTCCATGTTTTCCCTATTTACAGATTGTTACATGAGTAGTTACACGAGTAATTATGGTGGCACAAAATAAAATGTAGCAATTTTTTTTAAGTGGATAAAAAATCAGAACTACACTCACCTAAAGGATTATTAGGAACGCCATACTAATACTGTGTTTGACCCCCTTTCGCCTTCAGAACTGCCTTAATTCTACGTGGCATTGATTAAACAAGGTGCTGAAAGCATTCTTTAGAAATGTTGGCCCATATTGATAGGATAGCATCTTGCGGTTAATGGAGATTTGTGGGATGCACATCCAGGGCTCTATTGGGTTGAGATCTGGTGACTGTGGGGGTCATTTTAGTACAGTGAACTCATTGTCATGTTCAAGAAACCAATTTGAAATGATTCAAGCTTTGTGACATAGTGCATTATCCTGCTGAAAGTAGGCATCAGAGGATGGGTACATGGTGGTCATAAAGGGATGGACATGGTCAGAAACAATGCTCAGGTAGGCGGTGGCATTTAAACGATGCCCAATTGGCACTTAGGGGCCTAAAGTGTGCCAAGAAAACATTCCCCACATCATTACACCACCACCAGCCTGCACAGACTCTACCATCTGAATGTCTCAACAGAAATCGAGACTTATCAGACCAGGCAACATTTTTCCAGTCTTCAACTGTCCAGTTTTGGTGAGCTCGTGCAAATTGTAGCCTCTTTTTCCTATTTGTAGTGGAGATGAGTGGTACCCTGTGGGGTCTTTTGCTGTTGTAGCCTATCCACCTTAAGGTTGTGCGTGTTGTGGCTTCACAAATGCTTTGCTGCATACCTCGGTTGTAACAAGTGGTTATTTCAGTCAAAGTTGCCCTTCTATCAGCTTGAATCAGTCGGCCCATTCTCCTCTGACCTCTAGCATCAACAAGGCATTTTCGCCCACAGGACTGCCACATACTGGATGTTTTTCCCTTTTCACACCATTCTTTGTAAACTCTAGAAATGGTTGTGCGTGAAAATCCCAGTAACTGAGCAGATTTGGAAATACTCAGACCAGCCCGTCTGGCACCAACAACCATGCCATGCTCAAAATTAAGTGCACGCATTAAAAAAAGATAGGTATGTATTAATTTGTCTAAGTTGTTAAGAACATAGTAAAATATTGAAAAACGGTGGTGTTTTCCTTTAAGGAACAGAGAAATCATCATGATTTTTTTTAGTACTTGGTGTGTATGTATTTGCTCATGGATTGTGTTAAATATTTGATTTGAAAATCTGTTATTATGCAGAGTTCTCAGACGCAAATGCCAAGTTTTACTGCAGGATCTACTATGCAGAAGAGTTTCATAATATGAGAGAGGAGATCATGGAGAGCTCAGAGGAAAACTTTGTGCGCTCACTTTCACGCTGTGTTAACTGGCAGGCTCGTGGGGGAAAGTCCGGGGCAGTTTTCTATGCTACCGAAGATGCCACTTAATCTGAGTTGTTTCTTTAAAATAATTTTTTAAGAAATAGTTAAGGTAGTAGTTCATCATGTGCTTTTTCCTCAGATGATCGGTTTATTTTGAAGCAGATGCCCAGATTAGAGGTCCAGTCCTTCTTAGACTTTGCACCCCATTATTTCACTTACATCACAGGAGCGGCTCAACAGAAGGTAACAAGCTGATAAACAAAAGGCTTTTATATTTGGTATAGTTTCCACTGAATAAAGACCATATAAAAACATACTATTACAAACTATCGACATACTTTTTATGTACTATTTATTTTTTTAATATAAAAATTCTTTGTTTTGCATGTTACACAGCGGCCAACGGCACTTGCCAAGATTTTGGGAGTGTACCGTATCGGCTACAAGAACTCTCAGAACAACACAGAGAAGAAACTGGATTTGTTAGTGATGGAAAACCTTTTTTACGGTCGAAAGATGGCACAGGTACTCCTAATCTAAGTTATTTATTTTTTAAAGGGGTCATATGACGTTGCTAAAATACACATTATTTCCCACATGCCATACATTATGGTTGCTCCTCAATGCTCAGCCTTTCTGAAACACAATGATTGAACAGCTTTTAACACTCCAAAGACAAAATAAAACATAAAATCGCATTATATGACGCCTTTAAGTGTATAACTAACCTGCGCATCTACTGCTACAGACAAACTGCCTCCATTCTGTCTTACGTCTTCTGTGTTTTGGGATGGCACAGGTGTTCGATCTGAAGGGATCCCTTCGAAACAGAAACGTAAAGACGGATCAGGGAAAGGAGAGCTGTGAGGTGGTGCTTCTAGATGAGAACCTCCTGAAACTGGTGCATGATAATCCACTTTACATCCGCTCCCATTGCAAGGCCATTCTACGGGCTGCCATTCTGAGTGACGCCCACTTCCTGTCCAGTCACCTCATCATTGATTATTCCCTGCTGGTGGGCCGTGATGATGCCACAGATGAGCTGGTCGTGGGAATCATAGGTAAGAACAGCTCAGATTTCTTTAAAAAGTAGCTACAGGATTTCAGGAAGCTTGTTAAACTGTTGTGTGTTTTTTTTTAAGATTATATCCGGACTTTCACATGGGATAAAAAGCTGGAGATGGTGGTCAAGTCAACTGGGATTCTTGGAGGGCAAGGTACAGTTACAACCATAGACTGTAAACTAGATAGAAAAGCTTGTCCTGAACAAACTTTGTGTTGGCTTGAGAAAGCCTAGTCTGAGAGTAGAGTTGACGGTAGGTAGGTTGGTAGGTAGGTAGATAGGTAAATAGATCATGATGTATGATGTTAACATTCAACATTTAATGTCTGAATTAACATGAAGCTAGCATGATTTAATATGAAGATAGCATGATTTAGCATGAAGATAGAATGACTTGGCATGAAGATAGCATGATTTAACATGAAGCTAACATGATGCTGGCATGATTTAGCATGAAGATAGCATAATTTAGCATGAAGCTGCATGATTTAACATGAAGATAGCATGACTTAGCATGGAGCTAGCATGATGCTGCCATGATTTAGCATGAAGATAGCATGAAGCTGCATGATTAAACATAAAGCTAGCCTGATTTAACATGATTTTAGCATGATTTAGCATAAAGCTTACATGATGCTAATATGATTAAGCAAGAAGCTAACATAATGTTAAAATGTTTAACATGGTGCTAACATGATGCTAGCATGATTTAGCATAAAGATAGCATGAAGATAGCATGGTTTAGCATGAAGCTGCATGATTTAACATGAAGATAGCATGACTTAGCATGGAGCTAGCATGATGCTGGCATGATTTAGCATGAATATAGCATGAAGCTGCATGATTTAACATGATTTTAGCATGATTTAGCATAAAGCTTACATAATGCTAATATGATTTAGCAAGAAGCTAACATAATGTTAAATTTTTTTAACATGATGCTAACATGATTTAACATGATGCTAGCATGATTTAGCATGAAGATAGCATAACTTAGCATGAAGATAACATGATTTAGCATGAAGCTGCATGATTTAACATAAAGCTAGCGTGATTTAGCATGATTTTAGCATAAAGCTTACATGATGCTAATATGATTTAGCAAGAAGCTAACATAATGTAAACATTTTTAACATGATTCTAACATGATTTAACATGATGCTAGCATGATTTAACATGAAGCTCGTATGATTTAGCATGAAGCTAGCATGATTTAACATAAAGCTATTGTGATGTTAGCATGATTTAGCATGAATCTAACATGATTTAGCATGAAGCTAACATGATTTAGGATGAAGTTAGCATGATTTAGCATGCTAACATGATTTAGCATGGTGTTAGCATGATTTAGCATGAAGTTAGCATGATTTGCCATGAAGTTAGTAAGATTTAGCAAAAAGCTTTCTTATGCCAACATAAAAATATGTACGTAGTGTCTGTGACATCATCCATTGGTTTGTAAAGAGCTTTTTTGAAGCCAAAAGTAGGCAGTGCCTGCCATCACGGATAACCAAAAATGGGTAAAGAGGCGGGACGTGGGTGAAGCTGAGGTGTCTGGTTGCTGAAACCACACCCGCCTAGCTTGTTAAAGGTTCTTAATGGAACCATACAGCTAGACAAAGAATCTTTTAGGAACATTTATTTTAAAGATTGTACCTTTTATAAGTGGACCTAAATTAAAGCTGTTTCCTCCCTAGACATAAACCTCTCAGATCTTTTTTTAAATCGCTGTTCAAAGTGTCTGATCATCTTTTTGCACATTTTCATTCAATGACAGGTAAAATGCCCACGGTGGTGTCACCAGAGTTGTACCGCGCACGTTTCTGTGAGGCCATGGACAAATACTTTCTTATGGTCCCGGATCACTGGACGGGACTTGGACTGAATTGCTGATGGGCGTAAAGACAACAACTGGAAGCACATGCTGCTCTCTCGAGTTTCTTGGAGTGATTTAATGAAACTCTTAAAGACAACAATGTACCCACTGTTCACAATAATGTCAGAAGCAGCTATTTACGGTATGGTGGGATCAATGAAACTCAGCTGTTTACAGATAGACTGAGATGCCAAGACACAGGTCCAAGCACACCCACTGGAGAGACTAAACTGACATTCATAGCTTGAGACCTACGATAACAGTTGTTTATAACCTGTTAACCTAAACTGTGGAAAATGTAAAAGTTTGTCATAAATGTATAGAGATGTAAAAGATCATTAATTAAAGATTTATTAATATTACCCGGTATGTGTAATATACATTTTTTGTAAGATTTGTCTGCATCACAAAATAGAGTATTTGATACGCATTTAGGATCTTTTTATTTTGTATCCTGCTCCTGAATGTGTGTAGCAACTCATTACATTATGTGCAGTTATTACATTATAAGTAGTCATTATTATTGTAATGAAATGTTCATAGTGTAATCATTTTCTCAAAAAGTAATAAAGTCTTGAGCTCTTAATGTAATAAAAATGATTACATTATGAAAAATGTATTACATCATAAACTCACCAAAAATACTGTAATAAGTTTAAAGGGATAGTTCACTTTAAAATGAAAATTCTGTAATCATTTACTCATCCTCATGTTGTTCTAAACCTGTATGAATTTCTTTTTTTCTGATGAACACAAAAGAAGATATTTTGAGAAATGATGGTAAACACACAGCAGATACAAATATTTTGAAAGTATTGTGATAAATGAAGAAAATATTTTGATAACTGATGGTAAGCACACAGTTCACGGTACCTATTAAATTTCATCATATTTTTATTCCTTCTTGACTTTCACTAAGCATAATCATTGATGGATGCCAAATCTCTCCCTAGGAACTGTTTAGCGAGACCTAAATCTCAATTTCAGAACATTGTAAAGACGTGGGTGGCCTCGTTTCCCTCATGGCTTGGACTGTAATCATTGGATAATGCCAATTCACTCCCTAGTAACCTCCCCGGGTATGCTAGCAACAGCCTAGCAACCGCATAGCAACTGTAGGGCAACCACCACAAGTACCCTACAACAACATAGCAATAGCCTAGCAATCACCCTGGGTATCCTAACTACTGCATGGCAACCACCCTAGCAACCTTTTCTGAATCAGAAAGTGTGTGTGCCCTTTTAATTCATGTTTACAAACAGAACCTCGCAAGTTTTCCCACGGCACCAGAAAATGGTACATTGGCTTATTTATATTTAAAAAGTAAAGACAAAAACGACCACAGTAAGAAATGTGAAAACGGATTAAAAATTTATTACAAAAAAACTCAGTTTTTTCAGGTGAGACTGAGGATCTGGGAAAAGAAACTACTAAAATTTGTGAGCAACCGGCAAAACAACACACAAAGTCAATTATGGTTTTAAATGTATGGGCTTGAATGGTATGAATCCAAAAGCATGGTCGCAAATAATGAGCGTCACCGTCCCGTATATGGGACACCTAAGTTTACTTCAATATTGTTCAGGTAAATGTTAATCTATCATGACAAACTATATATTGTTGGAAAGGTCTAAGCCTCTAGAATACGTATTTCAACAGTGTGTTATAAAATAAACTATGTAGGGAGAGTAATTGGTTCATTTATGAAGAGAGTGTGCCTCAAAACATTTATATCCTGCTAAATGTCACTGTCTCGCCAGCGAGGCGCCTATACGTTTACTTCAGTGTTTTCCATGTAAATTCTTATCCAATCCTGACAAACTATATATTGTTTGAAAGCTCTAAGGGTGTAGTTTCCATTTATCATCAGAATTTTGGGAAAGAAATGACATAGTGAGAGCCAATTTCTAAAATGGCACAGGTCCACAGGTGGGCCCATGTTGTTATTATATATTGGTAACACGAATACCCTATCTAAACCTAAAATATCTTGACAAACTATATATCATTGGAAAGCTCTGAGAGTGTAGTTTTCATATTTTATCATCATTTTGGAGAAATTATGACAGAGTGAGAGTCAGTTTGTAAAATGTCACCGGGCCACAGGTGGACCCAGTTTGTTTTTACATATGTATAGCACTAATACCCTATTCCAAACCTAAACAAACTATATATCATTGGAAAGCTCTAAGAGTGTAGTTATTTTATATCTTCACCATTTTGAGAAAAGTGACGTAGTGAGAGTCAGTTTCAAAAAGGTCAAGTGCCCACATGTAGGCCCAATATGTTTTACATTTTTCTAACACTAAACCCCCACCCTAAACCCCAAAAATCTTGATAAACTATATATCACTGGAAAGCTCTCAGAATGTAGTTTTCATATGTCAAAGTCATCTGATGATAGAAATAATGTAGTGACAGTTTTTTGTTACACCCCCCCCCATAGGAATGCATATTAATTTTCTATATTTATAACACTATATCCTAGTATAAATCCTCAAAAATATAGACAAACTATATATCATTGGAAAGCCCTAAGAATGTAGTTTTCATATTTCAAAATGTTTTAGCAGTAATAATAATGCAGTAACAGTCATTTATACATTTATGACAAGAGTATGCAGCAAACCGTTGACACCTACTGGCTGTTGTTGGTAAAACCACTAAAACTATGACACAAACCTCATTTTTTGTGATTTTAACTTGAAATTTGGATCACAACTGCTTGAGACATATGGCTTCATGTTTACATTATTACTTTTTGGAGACATTTACCTTTTTATAAAATTTTTAATAAAATTTACATTTATTTGGTTTATTTTTATTTGCTTACACTTCAGTCAAAAACCTTGAATTGTATTCTTTAAAACAAGACCAAGGCTTCTAGACCAAAAAATGCCAGAGTTATATTCATTTGAAGATGCACTTCAACTTTTCACACCCCCCACACACTCAAAAGGATAGGAAGACGCTTAAGAGGTTAAAAATAATGATTATATTGTAAATGTTGTTTAAAATTATTTGCCTTATAAACTGCAATTAAATATAAGTTGCCACAGTAGTAAATTTCTCATACAATACATACAATAACCTATTACATTATGTAAAAAATTTGAAAACATATTAGAAAATAAGCTCAAAATTTTACGTTTCGAGAAAATTATTACATTATGAACATTTAATTACAATAACGTAACATTACATTATGAGTTACTACACTGTGTCCCAACATTTGAGTCTTCCAAAATGTACTTGGACTGCCTATTTGATATCCTCAGCTTTTCCGTTTCTAAAAATCTTTTTTTTCCCAAAAAATTTTTTTTACTATAAAATAAAACTCCACACAAAAAAACTGAGCTAAAACATTTTATGTAGCCATACAATGTTTATAAAAGAAACTTGAGCAAACAAAGAACCTTCAACGTGAGACCACATGATGTACAAGAAGATTGTCACACATTTCAAAGCTTTGTATTCTGGTATAATACTGTATGATTTCAGTTCTCTGCATCTTTCCACTCTCAATCTAATTTATGTAATGAAAATGAACCATGTGCTTTTGTTGTTAGTTATGTTGACAGTGATGTGCAACAAAAGCTGATATGTATAAAGAATTGTATTTTTTGCAGCAAACACACACATATAGGCACAAACATCAGGACTGATGAATGGTTGGCAGGTGAGTTTAAGTGACCCAAACTGCACATTTTCAGATCTTTTTGATACACATGCATGGGTCAAACTCTGGAATTGAAGAACAAGGCACTGGACATGCTGAAGAAACTGGCACATTGTGGACCAGGTTTTGATATACCATCTTTGTTTTTTAAAGCAAAATGTGTTTTAACTTGCTTACGTCGTCCATACAGATTTTAGAAAATTGTAATTAAATTCAACCAGTGCAAATTTTTCAGTACTTCAGTAGATAGAAACTAACTGTTTGTTTAAGGTTCATGTATTAAACACCCATTTACTCCTATACATAAGTGCATACAAATCTAGTACCGTTAATTAAACATTATTAAATATTGGTACTTTTTTACGAACATATTGGTTCCGTGTCTTCTCACTTA
Organism: Misgurnus anguillicaudatus; assembly: GCF_027580225.2. Lineage (NCBI taxonomy): Eukaryota > Metazoa > Chordata > Actinopteri > Cypriniformes > Cobitidae > Misgurnus > Misgurnus anguillicaudatus. Next base: position 26,335,499 of record NC_073353.2, read on the forward strand.
AACCTAAAATTTACCCTGAATAGTATTATTTGAACACTGTTGAGAAGGAACAGAAAGACAAAGTGTCAATCTCCAAAACCATCAGACGCAAATGAGACCATCAAGGCCCATAAATTCATTTCTCTATCTAATAAAAATGCTCTTTTTAACAATACAAAGCTCAACAGGCTTCTGTCCATAATATGTGAAGTACAACTGGTGTACTGTCTGGATATCTGCAAGTTGGATTTACATCACATTACACTGGGTTTTACGTATGTTCAAACGTATGTCGTAAATAAATATTTGTAACACACATTCTGATTGAGGTTCGTAAAAATAACGCCAATTCCCCCTTAAACGTGATTGGTCCCATAGTGACTACAGAGGTAAATGAGTGTGACCTCACCTTGTGCTTTCATAGGGTTTGTGCCGTCTAAAGCACAGCACATTTAACATCATACTTCAAGTGTGATCATCATAAGAAGTCAGTTAACAATTGGCAAACATGAAAGTACAAAAGACATCCAATCATTCAATTCAGATGGTTTTAGAAAAGAATCTCCTGTGCAAACAAGTGTGGCAGAAATTACATCATAATATCTCATTACAGAAACTCTGTACAACTTCTATGAGGTTCATGCCACTATGATAGGCAAAGGTCAAAATGTCTCAGAGTCGGAGTCGTTTTCGGTGGTCGTACCCTCACTGGAGGGGTCCCTTGGACTGCGGGGCCCCTTAGTACTCTTGGCAAGGGTGGGAAGAGGTTTCAGCAGGTCGCCTGGCGAAGGAGTTCCAGAGCTGCAAGGGGAGCAGAAAGGCATCATGGTAGCCAAAATGAGAGCCAGGCAGTCAGCGACTTCCCTGCTGGGAGCGCAAGCCAGAGCAGGGGTGAAACCTGCGGGGAAAGACAGCCAAAGAGCGAGAGAGACAGGAGAGCAGAAACAGGTAAAGGGAGGGACGGAGCAGTGGAACAAAGGGAGATGATTGGACGAAAGCAGCATTCCATAAGTGCCGACAAATACACAGTTGGGGGACAATGCATGTCAAAGCTTTGAAAGACAGACACTGCTTTGGCAAAAGCCTTTATGCCATTAACAAAACACAATATTGGAGGCATGCATAGGGAGATACACAAGCTACATGAACGAATATATATGCTGGCTTCTGGGTTTCAGGAAGACGCACCATTCTCATCCAGAACTTGAACGCTGGCACCCCGAGAGAGCAACTCTTGCACCGTCTGTTTCATACCACTGCGCGCAGCCAAATGAAGAGGCCTGAGAAAGTGGACGAGAAACCAACAGTTCAGCAAAAAATAAACGGCTTTGAGCAAAGAGGTATTAATGGAAAGTGGTGCCCACGTTTGCAGTGCAGCGTTCGTAGCGAGGAGGGCGGAGTCTGGGAGTTTTCCGAGAATGAGTAACGCGCATTCTTCCATTCCCTGAAATTACAGCAAAAATACTGTTCACAACACAATTCTGATAACAGGAGTAAAGTTTTATAATTTTTTTTATTCAATATGACAGGGCTTGAGTTCAAAAGTGACATTTTTTTCATTTTGAGAATGGCAAAAAATGGCTATACACAACTATTCAAAAGTTTAATGGTGCAGTGTGTATTTTTTAGAAGGATCTCTTGACAGAAATGCAAAATAATATACAAAACTATATTATCAGGGGTGTATAAAGACCTTACATAATAAGCCGTTATGTGTTTATTTCCTTAGAACGAGACCTTTTTATCTACACATACCGAGGGTCCCCTTACATGGAAGTCGCCATTTTGTGCCACCATTTTTCTACAGAAGCCATTAACGGACAATTTTTTACTAAGTTGTCTCCGACGATGACATTTTTGTCCGGTGGCAGCTACCGTAGCTTCTCTATGTGTTTCAAAAGCGAGGAGTGAGCAGTGGACTAAGCCTTGGTCGCAACCTCACCACTAAATGCCGCAAAAATGTACACACTGCACCTTTAAGGTCATTTGACTGAAATGTTTCTTTTTTGTTTTGAAGGCATATGTATGTCTGAATGTTTGATATTAGTTAAAGGCGGGGTGCATGATCTCTGCCAATGTGGATATTTAAAATCACCTAAACAAACACGCCCCTACCCCAATAGAATCTGGACCTTCTTTTGATAGACCCGCCCCACACATACGCAACCCAGGCAAGGATGTCGGTTAGTAGACACGACCCTTACTGATTATTGGCTACAAGTGTGTTTTGGTGTTTGGCCTGAATCCCTTTTCCAAAGTGTTTTTCAAAAATCATGCACCCCGCCTTTAAGTGTAATTGTGCCAACATATTAATTTCTTAAAGGGATAGTTTGCCCAAAAATGAAAACTCTGTCATCATTTACCCACTCTCATGTCGTCACAAACCTGTATACATTTCTGTGTTCTGATGAACACCAAGGAAGATATTTTGAGGAATGTACATATTCAAACCGTCTGTGAGCCCTATTCACTTCCATTGTATTCTTTTTTCCAGGTTTGTAACAACATGAGTGTGAGTAAATGACAGAATTTTCATTTTTGGGTGAACTATCCCATTAAAAGGTGCAATGTGTAACTTTCAGAAGGATCTCTTGACAAAAATGCAATATAATATAGATAACTTTATTATCAGTGGTGCATGACCTTACATAATAAACTGTATTGTTTTTATTACCTAAAAACAAGCCATTTTTAATCTACATACACCGCAGGTCTTCTTACATGGAAGTCCCCGCAATGTTTCTACAGTAGCCCTAAATGGACAAACTGCTCTATGGAGCGCATTTCGTCTCAGGCGAAAGACATGTTTAAAATTAATGGTTGGTTGCAATTTGCAATCTCACTGCTAGAAACCCACACTGGACCTTTAATATTTATTTAAAATAGATGACTTGGGCTAAATAATGGGAAAAGCAGCCAATAAGAGCCCAGATGAAAAGTTATTTAGAAAGGGCAAAATGCCAAATAAAATGTATTTTTCGCAAAAAGTACATTTATGCAAATTTGAGGGAAGGGGTGACTACACTGAAGATGTAAAAAAAATCTAAATAAAAAATTAGAAAGTAAAAACTTACGATTAAGCTAAAGTGGTGCATTCATAATGGTGTACATTCTGTGAAACTTTTCACATACAAAATGATCAGCATACTATATTAAAGGTTATATTAAAGGGACACTGCACTTTCCTAAAATATGCTCACCTTCCAGCTCCCCTAGAGGTAAACATCCGACTCTCACCGTTTTGGAATCCATTCATCCGATCTCCGGGTCCTCCAGTACCACCTTTAGCATAGCTTAGCACAATCCACTGAATCCAATTAGACCATTAGCATTGCGCTCAAAAATAACCAAAGAGTTTTGATATTTTTCCCATTTAAAACTTTACTTCTTTGTAGTTTCATCGTGTCAATGAAAATTAAAAGTTGCGATTTTCTAGGCAGATATGGTCTAATCAGATTCAATGGATTGTGCTAAGCTATGCTAAAAGTGGTACCGCCAGACCCGGAGATCAGATGAATGGATTCCAAAAAGGTAAAATCAAATGTTTAACTCTAGGGGAGCTGAAAAATTAGCATATTTTCAAAAAAATTGGAGTTTCCCTTCAAAATACAATAATCTCTTTGACTAATCTGTTTATATGTTTAAAATGTACAACCCTATTACTTAAGGCCAGATGTGGGAAAATGTTTTTTTTCTTAAAGTTCAACATAGCACCATAGTTGATATTTTAGTTCAAATTCACAAACAATGCACATGAAAATGTTTCCTTCCTAAAAAGACAGATATTTACATTACTGCAGGCTTGATGGAGTGCAGTGTTGCCCTTCTCATCAGTCAGGTAAACATTTGCAACGGTAAGCAGAGCCTCTGTTAAAAGACACACCACGCTTTAAAAGACACTACACTTTTCATACTCAATTAAAACAAATAGAAGCATAATGCAACGCATGAGATGTAAAGGGAAAATGTGTACCTACGACCTCGACCCTTCCTCTCTCTGCTGCCATAATGAGGGCGCTGCGTCCTGATTGGTCAACATCATCCACAGATGCATTATGGGACAGAAGCAACTGAACACAGTCTATGTGGCCAGCGAATGCGGCAGCATGAAGAGGTGTCCTGATAAACATTGATTGCAGTTGTTTCTAATGTCATGACATTTAAGTTTCATGCTTAAAGCAACACCAAAGAGTTTTTTTACCTTAAAATAACGCTTCCAAAACAGTTTCAGTCGTTCATCCACTCTAAACAGGGTGAACAGCACTTTCACATTCGCTTTGCAGCCCCATATCGGCCAAAACCGCACTAAAGAAGTTTCCAACCGTCGGGTAGCGGTCCTGTAGTTCGAGTATTAACTACAAAAACTTGCTTTACGGCAGACCTACAATCCAATCAGAGCCAGCTATGCCTCAGTATTTATGACAGTGGTAATGGACAATTACGCTTCTAACCTGTAGGGGGAGCAAAGAGCCAAAACTCTTTGGTGTTGCTTTAATGGTATAATGGAAGATTTTCCCCGAATTTTGTTGTTAGATTCCCAGGTAATACAGACTGATAAAATACTGTATGTATACGCCAAATACATAAATTCTACTATCAGTATCTATTCACATGGATTTCAAACTCACCTGCCCTTCGAGTCTATGCAATTTACAATCTTTGATCCCATGGCTTCTAATAAAAGGTTGGCACAAGCTTCATGGTCATTGACCCTGCAGAGGATGACAACGACCATTTGAAACAAAGAGTACAAACAAACCAAGTTAAACGAATGAAAATCATGCAGCAGACGTACACAGCACAATGCAATGGTGTGAAGGGGTTTCCTTCAAACTGCCGAAAGCATCTTTGCTCTAGTATGACCTCCACACAGCTGTCCTGACCTGTACACAAACAAACACACACGCTAAATGCCGGACCGACCACTATAAAAGCTTGGGAATAAAAAATGCTCACAACATTTTCTGATTATTAAACCACAGAGATCTAACCAAAATAACAGGCCCAGTGTAGGGGCGTGTATCCATGGTTGTCTCGCAACGGTGGGATGGGGGATTCGGCACCGGCGATGTTAAGGAGTTCGCTCAGCCAGGATGCGTGACCCCTCGCTGCAGCCAGGTGGATCGCCGTTCGGCCCCTGGAGTCTCCTAACAGCACTGATGCCTCCAGCTCTAACAGAGACTGAACGCACTCCTCCTGTCCACACAAGAGCTGAGAAAGAAAAATACAACACGTTGTTATCAAATGATTAAGATTTTAAAAAAATGCTTGCGTTCCTATGTGAGATACTACATACTATGCAAGTGATGTTAGTGAAGCATCACTGCCCCTATCTACAACTTGCACCAGATGCATTTACATTTTACAAATTTATGCACCTTGCAGATGTGTTTATCCAAAGCAACTTATGATGTATTACAAGGTAAACATTTTATTAGCATGCGTGTTCTCTGAAATCAAACCTACAAACTTTTGCATTGCTAATGCAAATCAATTGAGCTACATGAAGATCAGAGTGAATGCTACAAGATAAGTAAACTCACGCCCAGGTGTAATGCAGTCAGACCATGACGGTCAGCCAGGTCCACACTGGCCTCACGCTCCAACAGTAGAGACACAGCATCCACGTGACCCCCCATTACTGCCAGCATAAGAGGGGTCCTGAAGAAACAAATACATGGGTCAATGACAAAACAAGCTCATAAAAACGCATTTTTCCTCCTTTCTGAGTCAGGAACAATGTGTTTAATAATTGTGAATAATAATTCAATGCAAAACTAGGATTATTTCTATAGTGCTTTTCACAATTGTGAATTGTTTTCTACATAAAAGCATCCTATCTAATATAATGAATATTCTCTGTTGCAAAGCAGCTTTACGGTAAATGCATATAAATAGACAGAAAACATGAAAATATATAGAATACATAATGAACAACTTTCTTGGGTAATGAAAAATAATGACTCACTGTCCCTGAGAGTCTGCTGTGTCCACCAGATCTGCATTATCAGAGTCTTCCAGCAGGAGGCGCACACATGATGTATGACCATTCATTACTAGAAAGAACAGCATATTTATATATTTTAACCACTTGTGTAGTGGCGCCCGGCGTCAACTTTTTTTAAAAGTCGCACAATGCAAAGCTCGTCAAAACATGTATTTAGCATGTCATGTGTTTGGCACGTCATGTGAACCTACGTGCATCACCCGTCATGTCAAAATATGTGCCTGCTGCAGACGCTTCAAAGGGGATTATGATAAGAGAGACGCTCACGTTTGCCTAATACTTGCTTAAAGCATAATCCATTTACTCACCACCATGTCTTCCAAAATGTTGATGTCTTTCTTTGTTCAGTCGAGAAGAAATTATGTTTTTTGAGGAAAACATTCCAGGATATTTCTCATTTTAATGGACTTTAATGGACCCCAACACGTAACAGTTTTAATGCAGTTTAAAATTGCAGCTTCAAAGGACTCTAAACGATCCCAGATGAGGCAAAGGGGTCTTATCTAGCGAAATGACTGTCATTTTTGGCAAGAAAAATAATAAAAAATCACTTTTAATCCACAACTTATCATCTTCCTCCGGCTGTATGACGAGCCAGCGCGACCTCACGTAATTGCATAATGATGTCACGTGTTACATATATGAAACACACATTTGCGGACCATTGTAAACAATAAACTGACACAAAGACATTAATTCGTATAATTCGACATACAACAACGTCGGAACGTCATCTTTCTTCGCACTTGTAAACACTGGGGCTTAGTTTCGATACGTCATCCGTAACATCTTGACGTGATGAAGTATTACGTGAGATCGCCCTGGCGCGTCACAGGACCGACGGAAAATGAGAAGTTGTGGCTTAAAAGTGCATATTTTTTCTTTTTCTTCTTAAAAATGACAATCATTTCGCTAGATAAGACCCTTATGCCTCGTTTGAGATCATTTAGAGTCCTTTGAAACTGTAATTTTAAACTGCATTAAAACTGTTAAGTGTTGGGGTCCATTAAAGTCCATTAAAATAAGAAAAATCCTGGAATGTTTCCCTCAAAAATCCTGGAAGGTTTTCTCTCGACTGAACAAAGGAAGACATCAACATTTTGGATGACATGGTGGTGAGTAAATGATCTAGATTTTTTTTAAGAAAATGGACTAATCCTTTAATCTCATGTGTAATCAGGGTTAAGTGCAAGGTTAGTGTCTTGCAAGTATTTTGTGAACTGAGCGTCTCTTTTATCATAAATCCTTTCAACGCATGTGCAGCAGGCACATAGGTTTGCAACGCACCAAACACATATTTGCGCCCGTTGGAAAAGAAGTCACCGGCCACCCCTCTTTTTTTTATAGCGGCGACTGAAGGATTATTCTGTCGGAGTACCATCTTTACCTGCGAGGTGGATTGGTGTGCGTCCACGGACAGTGTCTCTGCTTCTTGGCGAGGCCCCGTGGTTCAGGAGGGTGATTGTGCAATCATTATGGCCCCTGAGGGCAGCGAGCGCCAGTGGAGTCCGACCCACTTCATCCCCCTGATCCACCTCACAGTGACCCTCCAAAAGCACTTCCAGGGCTTGCGCATGTCCGTGGTACGCCTGAAAACACAAATGATGTATGAGTGTTACAAATAAGGTGAAAGACTTAAAGACCAGTGGTTCTCAAACTTTTTCAGCGTGCGGCCCCCTTTGTTTACGGTGCATTCCTTCACGGCCCCCCCAAAGAATATTTATGACAAAAAACAGTTCTAAAACTTCACATTTTAATTAAACAAAACATTATATTATACAAAGTAGTGCTGCCTTGTTTTTTTTAGCATTAATTCCACAGAATTCATAATAAATTAATGTATTTTATAAAAATGTCATAAAACTGGGGCCCCCCGGCACCATCTCGCGGCCCCCCTGGGGGCCCCGGCCCCCAGTTTGAGAACCACTGTTCTAGACTGTTGAGGGCTTTTTTAGTCTAAACCTAACCAACTAATGTTTTGCCAGGAATCTGACCTGTAAACATGTTTCTGTGAGCACTGAAGAACCACAGTGTATATAAGAAGAATGACTATTAATAAAGCTTGAAAGGTCTGTGTGTGTATCTCCTGTATATGTGATGGTGTTTACACTCACAGCTAGATGCAGCGGGCTTCTTGTCTGACTGTTCTCCATCTCATCCTGATTGTTCTCATCTCTGTCCAGAAGCTAAAATCAAATTCAGTCAAAATCATACGCATGATCACAATACATCTATTTATACTGAATTAAACAAAATCACACTCATTCTCTCCATTTGGTGAATCTTAGGTTTACCAATGCAGGTGTCCAACTAGTTTAATACATAAGTGACATTTATTCACATTTAATTAAAGTTTATTGAAAACAGATGGAGGAAGGATCCTTACCAGTTTTAGACAGTGTCTGTGGCCGTATGCTGCAGCGTAATGAACGGCATTGTAACCCTGCTTGTCTTTGAGTGATGGGGTGGCACCATTCTGCATCAGGAACTCAAGACATCTGCATGTACAATAAAAAAAATACTTGTGATTGTGCACTGTTTCTAGGTTATTATTTCTTTCTCTGTGCGTGCCTGCGTGCGTGCGTGTGTATACACATATCTTAAATCAAATATGCATATTGGGCATATAGAATATTAAGAGATTTCATCATTTATATTAAAAGTTAATGTACACTGTCTCTTAAAAGCACTGGAACTTTATATAGGACTTCTCATATTATTGCTTTTTTGGAAAAAAAAGGCGTCTGCTAACAACCTAAATGTGAGTGTAATGTTAACTACAAAATGATGAAAAAAGATTTGCATGATAGTCGCCATTAACACTGAGAAACTATGAATGAAAGGTTAAAGGAAAACACCATTGTTTTTCAATATTTTACTATGTTCTTACCTTAACTTAGACGAATGAATACATACCTATCTTTTTTTCAATGCGTTCACTTAATCTTTGTACTGCACATTGTGAACGTGTTAGCATTTAGCCTAGCCCCATTCATTCTATAGGATCCAAACAGTGATGAATTTAGAAGCCACTAAACACTTTCATGTTTTCTCTATTTAAAGACTGTTACTTGAGTAGTTACACGCGTAAGTATGGTGGCACAAAACGTGGCAATTTTTTTAAGCGGATAAAAAAATGAGAACTATATTGTATGGCGGAAAAGCCATACAATATAGTTTTACAGCACTTCGATCTTGGGTGCAGTAATATTGATGGAAGTTTGAGCGAGAGGAGGAGTAGTCATGAGTGAGGATGTTACTGTGCGCCGAGTTCAAAGTGCTGCAAAAAGTGCTCTTCCGCCATACGATATAGTTCTCATTTTTATCCGTATAAAAAAATCGCCACATTTTATTTTGTGCCACCATACTTACTCGTGTAACTACTCATGTAACAGTCTTTAAATAGGGAGAACATGGAAGTGTTTGGTGGTTTCTAAATTCATCACTGTTTGGAGCCATAGAAATGAATGGGGCTAGGCTAAATGCTAACACATTCAAGATGCGCTGTACAAAGATTAAGGGCACGCATTGAAAAAAGATAGGGATTCGTCTAAGTTGAGGTAAGAACATTGTAAAATGTTGAAAAACGGTGGTGTTTTTCTTTAAGGATAATGCACAGTAACATATATACACAGGCACACAGTTTTTGGCATCAGTGCAGTGTGTTTGTAAACATTATCAGTGATGGGTGGAAATGGAGAGCAGGATGAGAGATGAAGCTGAGCAGATGGGGATTAAAATTGATGAAACTTACTGAGCTGCCTCTTTCTCTTTCTCGGCTTGAACTCCCTCGCTCTCTGGTTCCAAGACCACACGTCGCCTTCAAAGAAATCACACAGATACATGTGATGATTTTACAAACGGATAGAACACACTACATGATCAGGTCACCTCATGAATATTAATTAGGTTGCATACCATTTTATATTTAAAAACCTCTAATTCTCCAAATCCCCCATTTTAAATAAGAACAATATTACATTTAAATATATTTGTCTTCTATTAATAAAAAATTATGGTTAACGTTTTGGTAAGGGCATACAGAATCTTACACTACATTTTTAGTAAAGAAGATGATAAACAGTTTCTGTAAATCCAAGATATAAACTTTCTGGGGAAAAATGTTTCTGTATGCCATATCAACCTGAGGTAAAGCCCTACTTTCTGCAGATAAACTACCCCATTAAAACAAGCCTTAAAAATAGCCTAGAGTTGCCATGGTAACACTGATATATGCGTTACTGTAGAAGTGAGCAGTCTCTGGAGATAGAAATTGGCATTACACTCAACTTCACCTGCTGTAGGACTACAGCTAAACCGCTGATTACCGCTGATTTACATTTAATTTGGTTATACATCTATCTATCTATCTATCTATCTATCTACAATGGCCAATTACATGCTGCCTGATTACAGTTTTTTCACTTATTTCTGCACTCTTATTTTGGTAAACTGAAGACCAAGTTGAAATATTTTCTCTGCTCGTAAGCATCATTAGCTAACTATGGTCATTTTTACCATTGAACTCTATTGAACTTGCGACAATAGTTTCTTTCGCGAAATGTACCCCTGGTTGTTTGTGTTATGTTCGGTATACCTTCTGTCCAGGTCAGATGCAGCAGCGTAGTGCAGGGCAGAGCGCCCCCACTGGTCAGTGGCATTAATGCAGGTACCACAGGATACAAGAGTCTCCAAGCACTGAAAGTGCCGGCTAGCTGCCACATAATGTAGAGGGGTCCTGTGCAAACATAAATAACTGGTTAAAATTACACACTCTAAGGGGCCAATCACACCAAAAGCGTTTATGGCAGTTGCAGACGCCTTTTTTGAATGATATTCTATGGGCAGGGAGCGTATGGGCGCTGTTTATGCACGCCGAGTGCCTTGCGTTTTTTGCCGCCAGCCGCAGCACGCGCTTTTGAAGGAAGAAGCACCCGACGTCATTTGCGTCTTTCCATTGTCCAATCGTATGAGGGGAGAGGCGGGCCTTACGTTGTGGTGAGGGAAGTTTACAGTTGCTTTGAAGAACCAGATTCCACTCGCTCACTCTCTCCTGCGTGTTTGTGCAGCTCTCACCCTCAAACAAGGTCAGAGAAAGCACCCTCTTTTTAAAGTTTCTGCTAATATGACAGTTAACAGCAAAAGAGCGCCCAGCTTCAATATTTGATTGACAAGACAGCTGACTTGGTGGTTGCCTAGCAATATAAAAAGCCGCGTTGCACTGCTCTTTTTAAAAAAATGCAGTGCGTGGTGCCTTGCGTTACCAAGCGTTTAAAACGCATTTGGTGTGATTAGCCCCTAACACGACCTAATTATATCCAAGATACAAAATCTTGAAAAATGATAAAGACTTACATTATGTTAAAATTCATTACGAATCAAATACGCCTTCACTAATGTTTTGATAAACACTGGATGTAAATTATAATTTATGAAATGGCTTTGTAACCTTCATTTTTTTACTAAAGAATGGCTCATTTATAGTGCAGGTCTATAACATTTCGTGTAAATGCAGAGCACAGAAGCTTCAAATGCATATTGTCTGTTTCGAAACTTCAGTACTACAAATCAGCTGAGAATTGCATGTGTGTGAAAATGAGCAATTTATCATTTTGACCTAAATCTCTCACTTATACAAAGAACTCACCTTCCATGCTTGTCCCTCCGGTTATGATCAGCTCCGCTGCTGAGCAACAGCTTCACACATTCCACATTACTGACAGAGAAAGAGAGAAAGAGAAACAGAGATTAAAACATGGCTTTGTCACTGCTGCTTCGCCTTGAGCTGGGAATGCAGACACACAGCAGGTCTGACAAAGACAGACAAATAAACCAGACTAGCCTGAACTCAGCTATCCACCCCACCACAGTCCTCCTCTCCTTGAATAGAGTTATTACATTGGTTAAAAAACATTTTTACTCTATTCATATTTACATACATGATGTTTAATGTTATTGAAAAATAAGTTTAGCAAAGGGCTTGAGCTTCCAGTCTCTCGCCATTCAAGTTGAAAGAGCCTATACATGCATACCTATTACCCAGATTAAAAATAGCTACATGGGGACATATCTTACAGCAGTGGTGACCAACCCTGTTCCCGGAGATCTACTGTCCTGCAGAATTCAGCTACAACCCCAATCAAACACACCTGAACCTGGCAATCAAGCATTTCAGGGCTACCTAAAAAATAGAGTCAGGTGTGTTGAAGCTGGGTTGGAACTAAAATATGCAGGAGGATAGATCTCCAGGAACAGGGTTGGTCACCCCTATCTTACAGGAACCTGTCAAGCAAAACTTTGTGTAGATTTTTCCATTGTCAAAAACTCTCTCGGTCTAAAACTCATCTAAAAAGCATGCAAAGACTGTGAAAGGGTGTGTATTAAATATTCTAATTTGTGTAAAACTACTTCAACCCAAATGCCATTTTTAATCAGGCATTACAAACAACTAACCCTTGGGATCCAACAGAATTAAAGGAACAGTTCACCAAAAACTAAAACTGAAAAACTTAAAATTACCCCATAATTGACTTACCTTAATGGCTTTCTACATGTATATGACCACATTTAGAGTTATAATACATAATATCCTGTTTCTTCCTAGCTTTGTAATGGCTTCGAATAAAGGCCATTTTGTAAAGCCCATCCATCATCGGAAAAAGAAATCCATACTACTGGGTTAATATACCTTTTTTGACGTGAAACTTCTTTGTGAAAGAAAACAATTTGTATCTGAGTGTATTTACGTCTTTCAAGGACTTTCTAGGTCCAATACCCTCAAATTCACAGACTAAATGTGGGGACACGCATGGTTACATTGTGTTACCTTTAAAGATACATTGTTACAGTTCCCTTTCAAGGGAACTCGCGCTGCGTCACTCCGGTGACACTTTGGGGACGCCTCCAGGGGTAAGTGCATCTGAATGTGTATATCAAATTCATCCAATGGTGAGGCTTAACAACAAAGACAGGGTGACGTGGAAGCCAGGAAGTATATCGCTATCTGAAATATTGCCAAAGATGGCGTTACAGGGACGCAGGAAGTATGGCAAGGGAGACGCAGCGTCTCGTTCCTTCTCAGGGAACAACAGATACAAACGTAACCCAAGACGTTTTCATGTGTCAAACACAACTATGCAAAAAAGCATTTTGGGATGAATCAACATTCGCATACAGAAGATATAAGCATTTAAAGCGAACAATTTAGCAGGTGTGCTTTAAAAGTCTAGAATTTGTATGATATTATCCTACACTACACAAGGAATAATATGGATTTTTTTCCAGAAAACTTCTTGCATAAAATAGATTCAAGCACTTTCAATGTGGATCTATGTATGTATATTTTCAAAAATTTCCCAGGGCCTTTAATTTTCCCTCCAGATTCACAAACTTTCAAGGATTTCAAGGACCCGTGGGAACTCTGATATATATATATTTAGTGAACTATTCCTTTAAGCCTTTGAGGGGGTCTTGAATTCAGCATAACACCAGCTGATCAGACAGACATCCTCTGCCTCCGTCCAGACCAATTCTCAGACCAAACTCACCCGCCTGCAGCCGCGGCGTGCAGACACGTCCTGCCCAGATTGTCCGGAGTGTCAATTTGGAAGCCTGCAGACAGGACTGAGTCATTACTGAGAGGGCACATTATGCTATACCTCCGCCCTGTGGAGGAATAGAAGGACGAAGAGGACAGAAGGAATGCACGAAAGACGAAAGTGTCCCCGGATACAGACAGCCACAATGCCAGAACGCAGGAAGTGATGAGAACAACATGGATAAGTAGTAGTCAGATATAGATAGAAAGAGAGAGATGTAGAAAGACAAGAGAAAGGATGTTAGTGCACAAGAAACAAAGACTGTGCGAATAGGAAAGGCAAGACAAACACACATCGCTCAGAATTGAGATAACAATTGCGTGAAACTGAACAGAAGCAGGTTAAATAAGTGCAATTTAAAGTGATAGGAAACACGAGCATCTTAAAACTACACACTGATTGTATTCAATGAACTCACAGTCAATGATAGCACAAACATATAAGAGTTGGCAGAGTCCAGCAAAGCAGCTTAACAATTCATACATAAAAATATATTTTGAACACAGAATAAACCATTTTCAAGGATAGAGTTACACAAAGTCTTTTATTCAGTATCTTTGAAAAAACTATAAAATGTTTTCAGTATAGATGTAATGCCTTCAATTTTAGTACCTGAAGAAAGAAGTTTCCGGCAGCAGTCAGCATGTGCATTCAGAGCAGCAAGATGCAGGGGAAACATGCCGTGCACCCCTCTTCTGCAGAGAAACAAAAAGTGTGACAGTAACAACAAAAAAAACAAGGATTCACCAAGATTTAACTAAGGATTCGAACCTGGTGCAGTCAGCTCCACTCGTGATGAGGGTGTTTATTAAAAGTTCATGGCCGAATCGGGCAGCAACGTGTAAGGGAGTGTTTCCATCCTTATCGACACAATCTATCTCTCCTCCTGCATTAAAACAAACATCTTTATTTGTAATGTACAGCTTTGAGATTTAAGTTATTTGCAGAATCAGTGTTCAGATTTAAAGTTTAGTGGGTTAGAAACAGCTTTACCGTTTTGGATGAGCGTCTGGGAGCGAGTGAATCGCCCATGGACTGCTGTCAGGTGAAGAGGGCTCTTTCCATCACGACTCTAAAAGATGACACAAAATATTTACCTAATTTCTTTTTTTACTTAAGGACAAACAACACAATACTGATAATGGTGGAGAAAGTGGGCAGTAATTATGGAGTGAGTTGTGTGGATGCTTCAATCCAAATCTACAGGGCCAATCCTTCAAGTAACCGGTGGCTAGTTGATCAGACTGGTTCTTAAGACACATTCTGTTGCTATGTTTATGCAACCGGTCACTGGGCACTATTGACTACCATAGTGGAAATAAAATACTATGGAAGTCAATGATGCTCCAAAACTGTTTTGAGCACAAACATTCTTCAAAATACCTTTATTTGTGTTTAGCAGAACAAAGAAATTCGTACAGGATTATTTTTTGAGTGAACTATCCATTTAAATCTCATAGATCACTGGGGTTTAAAGTTTCACCTTTTCTACAGTCACTTGCCCTGATATTAACATAAACCATATTATACATCATACGTTTTGGACTGTCTGCCATATTACATCCTGGACTGATGTATGTACCTGCACATTGACTTCAGCTCCACTATTAACCAGAAACTCTAGACACAGAGCACCATGGGTAGATGCAGCAGCAAAGTGGAGCGGCGTGAAGCCCTTGTTATTTGGCTGACTGACGTTAGCTCCGTAGTCGATCAACTCGCTGACCACTGCGTCCTGTCCATTAAAGCATGCTACATGGAGAGCTGTGTTCCCAAAGGCATTGGCTTCATCGATCTATGGGGGGACATTGAATATTATATATTTTCTATATATATCATTCTGTCTTTGATCAAAAGTACTTTCTCAGTAAATGGTCCAGGACGTAGTGTGTACGATTCATCAGCACAGTTCTGTTTAAAAACAACATCAATGCATAACATAAGTATGTATCCTGGATACCTCAACAGCCAAGCTAAGCAGGTGTTTCACAACAGCGATCTGTCCATTGGAAGCAGCAGCATGGAGAGGTGTGTATCCCCTCTTGTCCTTGCAACTGAGTTCAGCCCCTTGACTCACCAACAAACACACAACATCTAAATGACCTGCGGGCATATAGAGAGGAAAGACCAAACACACACATTTTTTTTAAAGAAACACATCACCCATACGTTACATTTACATTTGGCAGATGCTTTTATCCAAAGCAACTTACAGTGCATTACACTGTATGCATTTTAGCACTATGTGTGCTCCCTGTGTTTGATATTTTGCACTGCTAACGCAATGCTCTACCACTGAGCTACAGGAAAACGTAAATGTATTCATACTGACTTGCAATAACAACACACAGCAGGTCAAAGATTAATAACGTAAAGACAGAGCATATACACATGAGGACATCCGTGACCTCACCCATATATGCAGCCCAGTGCAGCGCACGGCAATCTTTCTTATCAAAGGCATTAATGTTGGCTCCCTTAGCCAGGAGGAGGTTAACCATCTAAAGAGAGTGTGAGAGAGAGAGAGAGAAAAAAGAAATGGACTGGGTGAATGCCAGTCACAAGCAGTAAACCATGAGTAATGCAGTAACATTTATGGCTCTCCTAAAGCTTGTATTGTGCTGTGTGTTTGTCTCACAATTTAAATACTGACTTTAAACACCACTTTGAATTGTTGAAACTTGCTAGCTTCATGCGTCATGTGACTGTATCAGAAATGTGTGCTATGTGAAAGCAGTTTCTGCATTTTAAAACCTTGATAAACCCGTTTACTTTGCTATCCTAACTATGCAAAACTTCATACTTAGTTTTCTATGCTGTGTGCATTCCTATCGTAACAGACCCCTGTGCTATTTTGTGACCTATAGAGCGTGTTGATAAGGACTTAAAAAAACACTCTGTTGCACCCTGCTTCTTGATACGGACCTAAAAGAATCCCTAGACAGATTTTTGGTCTGGACATGCAGTACCACAGTGTGGCCGTTGAGGGCGGCGTGGTGCAAAGCGGTACGTCCTCCGCGGTCTGACACGTTGACGCTGCTCAGAAGCGGGATGAGGACCTCAGCGCATCGCAGAGCTTTGTTAGCGGCAGCGACGTGTAGAGGCGTCTGCCAGTTCTTATCCCGCGCGTTAACATCGGCAGAATGACGAATCAACACACGAACTGCCTCCTAGATGTGTGCAAAATAAAATTATTGAAGATACCAGCATTACAAATGCTGAAAATACACAATTTTAAAATATATATTTATCTACTGAAAAAAAGGTATTAGCCAGTCAGAGCTAAACTACATTAGGCCAAATTCATGCTACCCCTTTAATCGTAAGTATACTTCTTCATTCTAATGCATCTTTTGATGCTATGAGTCAAAATTCTCATTACAGTTTTACAAAAGAGGTTTGGGCTTCTACTATGTTCTCAACATGTAAATAAAGGTTGAAATAGTTGTCTCTGTAAGGTGCAGTATGCAGTAGTTGAATAAACAAGTGGTTTGCATCATAGCTTTTATTATACTGTGAATATCTGCACAGCTGGAACACTGAATTGACCAATCGGCATTCAAGACTGAACATTTTATTTTAACACAAAACCTGTGTTCCAACTTTGGCTGTTTAATAACAAAGCTCACCTCGCTACGTGATGCCACTGCCCTGTGTAGTGGAGTCAACCACATGCTGTCTTTGGCATTGACCCGTGCCCCTACAAATAAATAAATACATAAGTAAAATATGTAAGATGTCATACAACAAAAAGCATAAACCTTGCAATGGTTGGATTTTTAAAGTTCACTCGAAACCTCCAATTATATGATATCATATTTGCTCTTACTGTGGGTTCACACCAGCCGCGTTTGAGGCATCAAATTCGCTTCATTCGCGCGTGAAATTCTAGTCATCGAGACATTCACGTGGAAATTTGCGTCATGGCAGGTGCTTCTGCGACTCCGCTCGCTTCCTGCAATCATGTCACTACTAGAGCAAGCTCCTGATTGGTTAACGCGGTGCGTTTTTCCGCTAAAATGAAAATTTTTCAACTCGCGTGTTCCCCGCGGCAAAGCTTAATTCGCATGAACCGCGCCACGCTAAACGCCTCATTTGCACTGCGAAACCTCAAGACGCACGTCAAAGCGTCTTCACATTGACTTAGCATTGAAATGAATCACGCTTGACACCTCTACCACAGCTGGTGTGAACACAGCATTAGGAAGCGTGTACAACTCGCGGTTGAAAACGGCAGTTAGACCCAAATGTCGGCGTTTGTCAGCGTTTCTTTAGCTAAGTGCTTAGTTTGCTATGATACTTCTGTTTTTATCAGTCGTTGTACAATGTGCCGGTTGGTTGTTGTGGTATTTACCCCGCCCCTCCTCCACTATGATTGGACGGCTGAGTGAAAAGTGACATTGACAAGCTGAGCGTTTTACCCAAAGTTGAACAGCTGCTGGTGTTTTCTAAAAGCACAGTGCTTCCATTAAAAACAACTGAAAACATACGCAGAAAAAAACGCCTTGGTGTAAACGCCCCCTTTTGTTGTTCCAAGGCCATATTACTTTTCTGTTATTGGTTCTGACACGTATGAAGCTTTGCCAAGTTTGGTGCAAGCATGACTCATCTCCGACTGCACCAAATATTTATTTTGGGGGTCGACTGACACGTTAATAACTGCAGTTGGTTTTAAACAAACATATCTTGTTAATAATATGCTGTAAAGGTTGCATAAAAAAGAGGTGGGGAAGAAAAGGAGAATGAGAGCTATTTTACCAGAGACAATGAGGAGCTCTGTGATCTCAGCATCTCCGAGGAAGGCAGCTGCGTGAAGAGGAGCTCGCTTCTCTGTGTCCTGAGAGAGAACACAAGTGAAACAGGTGGAGAGTGAGACAGACCGACAAAAACATCAACAAGAATGGGTACAGACATGCGACGATAGAGAGGCTTAGCGGTCATTTGGTGGACTTATTTTAGATGTACAGTCTGGTCCAAAGGTCAAAAAAAGAACATTACATTCCTCAAATGATTGACTTTTTTCATGTTTAAGTGCTATAGTTGGGTCGCCAGTGCTTCTATCAACCTAGAAAATGTGAAAAAGATCAACCCAGTGACTGAGTTTTGGTAAACCATTCTCTGCAAGCATGCGAAAAACAGGTATTTGAAATTTGGTTCCCTCTGTGATGTTGGTAATACCACCCCTTAATCTGCGCTATCCAACCACGGCACTGCCATTTAGTGCATAGATCAGCGCATTTGCATTTAAAAGGACACACCCAAAAACGGCACATTTGGTCAATCCTACAAAATGGCAATTTTAACTTATATTATGCTATAATAAATTATCTATATGGTATTTTGAGCCAAAACTTAACATACGTACTCTGGGGACACCAACGTTTTATTTGACATCTTAAAAAAAGTCTTGTGAAATGTCCCCTTATTAAAATTATTTTCAGAACACATTTATAACTTCAAAAACCTAGAAATCTTCAATTGTCCCAGAGATAAGATCACAGACATATTCACCTCTGGACCGTCATTGCATTGTTTACACACAGCTGGTTGTGACGTTAGCTAAACCAGATTGAACATGCAGCTTGGGAACTGACTACAGATGTGTGACACTAGACCTCAGCTTGACTCTAGAGCTAATTCTTGATGTAGCCATCAGGGCGAACACATACAGACAGGCAAAATAAATAAATATCCGGTAGGAAGAACGGGCTTATAAACAATTTTGTGTCCTGTCACCTTCGCTAAAACAAATGTATTTAAAATTGGATGTCTGTTTTCAATGCGATTTCTAAACAATTGAAAAACAATATGAGAAACAGAGATAAGCTGTAGTCAAGTGAAATGAGCCGATTCATACCAGTGCATTGATGTCTTCTGATTTACATATAAGCATACGAATCTCATCAGGGTCTCCGTTAAAGATGGCTTGCACAAGGGGTGGCTGTAAAAAATTAAAGATTATTTAAACATGGCAAACGCAAGGCACAACTTACATTTACATTTAGCAGATGCTTTTTTCCAAAATCAAACGCACAAGCACTGATGCAATGCTCCAGCTAAGCTACAGAAACACGCCACTTACATTTTCTTTATATGTAAACACCTAGTAATAATCCTAAAGGACAGTGGCAGCTCGTGACTGCTCATCCGAGGGGCGCTAATTCAAAATAAGTGTTCGGTGTGTCATGTGTGTGGTTCCCTTTTCCAAAATATGTGTTCTGCATGTCGAGAGATCCTGTGTGCATCACGTGTTTTGTCAAAATAAGTGCCTGCTGCACACGCGTCAAAACCGTTTATGATAAAAGAGACGCTCACGCTCACAAAATACACGCAAGACATTCACTTAACAGTAAACTTTGATTACGCATGAGATTATGCGAGTATCTGGCAAACGCGAGCATCTCTTTTATCATAACCCTTTAGACGCGTCTGCACAGGCACTTATTTGGGAAGACACGTGATGCACACAGGCGGGGCGCAGAACACATATTGTGAAAAAAGAAACCACACACATGACGGGCTACATACATGTTGTGACAAACTTTGCATCGAGCGCCCTCGAATAAAGAAGTCACTATACCCAAAAATGGTGGACGGGTATTGTGCTTTGTCTTTAAAGGGAAAGCTTTGTATAGTTATAACTCTAGTCATGTTTTTGAATGGTCGTGCATCATTTCCTCAGTTGCAACTGAGACAGAAGAAATACAGATTTCAGTGTTGCACTTCCTTCTTTCAATGATGTAAAAATCATCATTTTGCATCACTGAAAGAAGGAAGTCCAATATCTTTGTTGAGGGGGTGAGACTACAAACACCCCTTTTCTCTGTCAAATAGGCACTAAATTCGAAATGTATGTTACATTTCGACTACAAATATGACGCTCTTTCAATATAGTTTAATGTTTCTACAGGTGAAATGCTGCTTTAAACTGGAACCATCTTTTAGTTCATATCGTCAAATTGTACTTTCTAAATCTGTATCTCAGCACAAAACACTAACCAGGTTAAGAAACCCCCTGTCTGAACCATTTCCCTAAAATGCCGTCATCACTGGTAGGCCAAATTATAGCCAACAGGAAGCGTTTTAACACACATGGTGAATTAAAGACATCCTTCTTTTATTTAATTATCATCTGTCATTTTTAAATGAACAAGTGAACCAATCCAAATTTTGTAAAGTGTCTATTTTTACATGTGTTTTTTTATTTTTTTTAAAAACTGTGATATTTGAATTTATTAATAGAATTTAAATAATTAAAAACTTATTAGGGGTTTTCATTCATCAACTTTAACTTGTAAACTTTAGCTTTAATGCATATGTATATCATTTTCACAAATTATTTGAGCTCAAATAATAATATTAATTGGTAGACCATCTGCAGTACCACAGTGGCACCGCAGAGGTCACGGACCCCTTGATAAAGACCCCTGCCAGTCATCATTTTGTCATTACAATGAAACATGATAATCTGAGAACTTTAGGCACAAGAGGGACAACGACAGTAAAGTGGTTTGAACCAAAGCTATAAAACTGGTTGTATCTGCACTTCCTTTGTCTGTGCAGTAACTAACCCCCACATCAAACTTCCTGTTTCTTATTTTCACCTTCTCAGAAACGACACAGAGGAAGCGTGGAATGCATTTTCACTTCCGCTATACAAAAGAGCGCATGTAGTCAGGTCAGCATGCAAACAATTTCAATTTATACTCAGGGCTACTTCATAAACGCAGACTAGATGTTATCACACTGATTCTCATTAACACACACACACATGCATGCACACAAACTCTCTGCGTGGTGTTAACCCGAGTTGTGTTTTTTAGATCTGCTCTACTTTAAGATGCAGAAACAGGACATCTCTCACCCACTCGCTTTAAACTCATTTCATCATCCATGAAAACGATCTCCGGTTCACTAATCTACCACAAGCCATCAGTGATTTCTGTGGCTCAGGTGTCTAAAAGCAACAAATGCAAGAAAAATGTTGGTGTATTCCACCATCCTTAACTGCATGGGTACCAGCCGAGAGTGACACAATTCACGAAGGGGCGGAGGAGGAGAGATGCTCCAAAACTGTCATGGAACAGAAGTAGAGAACAGGCAAACAGAGTTCTTCATGCTGATTCGTTGGGTTGGATTACATGACCATGCTGCTTCCAAACTTAGATAAATAAATAAAAATAATAGCCAGATCTCTTTAATATCTTAGTTTCTTCTGACTTCTTCCATCAGAAGTCAAAGATTTCAATAAAAACCTAAATACGTCTCGCCAGTCACCAAATACTTTAAAAGCAAATTATCCAAGTATGCAATCCAAATTAAATTTATAGCTCTATACAGTCAGTCTCATTTCACTTAAAGGAACAGTATGTAAGACATTTATATCAATTATTCATAAAACGACCCTGATATGTCACTAGACATTAAGAAATAATTTTCATTTCAAATACTTATATCACTGACAACAGTGGTCTGGCCAGGATATTGTTATTTAAAAAGTGGAGTTGCAGCCCTCAACTGATGTTTAGGTTGTCATGCTGTGTATTGGCCACCAGCTGTGTGATTGCAGTACCAGTTTTAGCCACAAGTTTTGTGATTGCAATACTAGTTATGGCCACAATCCTACATACTGTTCCTTTAAATAATATCAGGAGAACCATAAAAATTTGATAGTTAAAAGGTCATATGAATCAGAACTCCATTAAGCCTCCTAAATTATGAATACAATCTCTGGACAAATGAGAACAAAAGCCACAGTTGCGGGAACTTGTGAGAACATCGCATGAGAACACAATGCCAAGTCCTCATCGCTGTGTGTGATATCACGTCTTATCTTGCTTACATGCACGACCACACAGCTCTTCTCTCAGAGGAAAGCGAACACAACAGCTGGTGGCTGTGCAGCATGACAACAGTGCTGTCTGTGTAATGCCACCGCAGGGCTTGTGGATGAGGTTGCCGAGCGCTGGCACAAGCAGGGATCTGGACGCAGCTCATCACAAATGAGGACATTCCCCGACCTCCCACTGCTGATCAATGCCAAACACTCAAACACTGAAGCCATTGTTGACATGTGTTAGGCTAAGGCCATCCCCCACGTCCCATCCCCTTATTTCCCTGAAAGGGCCAATAAGAATGAACCAGACTTCCTCTTTAGCCAACCAGGGGTGAGGTTTCTCTACTTTTGACAAGTGGAGCACTCCACACTCCTCTTTTTATGTGTCTTCTTCAAAACAAAACCGACAGACTCCTCACGAATTATGGGTTGAAAATGAGGAACTGCTTAAGGCCCACAAAACTGCGAAATTAAAATCTTGTTCCAGGCATGTTTTTATGTTTGAAATATATCTGTCCTGCTACAAACAAGCTGCCTGATTCAGAGATTATGCAGAGTTTTATTAAAACGTTGTGTGTCCTGTTTTAAGTTTAAAGCCATTGCAACACTATGGCTCAGGTTCACAGACAAAGCTTAGCTAAAGCCAGAACTAGGCCATAGTTAAATTAAGACATTTAAGCATTAATTTATAAACATGCCTTAAAAAAAAACATTACTGGTGTGTATTTTAAGATAAATCAATAACACTGGAGGGCAGTTTCTCGGACTGGGCTTAAGCCTAATCCCAGACAGGCTTTCTTGGAAAATATGCTAATTTTCCAGCTCCCCTAGAATTAAACATTAGATTTTTACCGTTTTGGAATCCATTCAGCTGATCTATGTCTGACGGTCCCATTTTTAGCATAGCTTAGCATAACTCATTGAATCTTTTTAGACCATTAGCATGGCGCTAAAAATAAACAAAGAGTTTGGAAATTTTTCCTATTTACAACTTGACTCTTTTGTAGTTAAATAGTGAACTTAGACTGACAGAAAATTAAAACTTGCGATTTTCTAGGCCCATATGGTTAGGAACTATACTCTCATTTTGGCATAATATTTAGAGACTTTGCTGCCGTAACAGGGCTGCAGGAGGCGCAAAGATATTACGCAGTGCCCGAAAATAGTTCCCAACAGGTGTTTTAGCATTTGTTGTAAACTTGTGGACCTATTTTTCCAAACGCCTCACACCCGTACATTCTATCGTTGAGAGCTTGAATAATAGACACTCCAGCCCAGTTGGTGGCGATAATCCGCCTTTGCCAATTGCAGGAATACAAACAACGTCCCCGGCGCGGAGTAATACCGTACCTCACAGCACATCTAATACAAGTCAATGGAGTTGGACATAAACTACGATAAAACCTGTTGGAAAGCATCTTTTGCAGCGATTTTTGTGTGAGCATATGAACACCCCTGACCACTCGGTGAGTTTCACGTCTTTGTAAACGAAAGTTTAATGCATTTTAGGAAGGATTGTTCCAGTGCACCTATGCAGCCATTGTAGAGGTGGGAGGTGAAACAAGAAACACCCAAAAATTCTCGGGCCAGCCAGCATCATATGTCCAAATTTCAGTCAAAACCGTTCTATTTCATCATAAACAATCTGAAAACAGGGTTTTAAGTGTAAAATACCGAACTTGTCCTTTAAGAATATGTAAAAGCATAAAGAGAGAAATTTATATAGAAGTACACAACTGACTAAAACCTCACATTATAACCCGTAAACACACCACCCTCCATTTCCCTCTCTATTTTTCTCTCTATCTATCTGAACTTGTGTCATGTAGTCCTTTGAGACTACAAAAAAGCATAACAGGGGGAATGTTGGGATTCAACAACTTCCTGTGCCTTTCCTCTTTGGGGCAAATAACAAAATTTGTAAACACTCTGCATCACAAAGTTACTTTTTAAAATGTGTCCTGGTTTTAATCACCAAGGACAAAATCTGTGGAAATCTGTGTTAATTCCCCTCCAAAATAATTTTGACTCAAACCCCAGTTTGTAGAAACAAGCAACGAGCTGCATTTACAGAAATTAACTTGGTATAGACGTCTATGGACAAGGATCTGAACAGTTTTCCTTTGATGAAATGAAAGCTTCAACTAAAATTTAAGTGGCACATCTGCTTTTAAACCCCCAGAAAAGCCTTGTCAATAGCATGAGACCGATGTCTGGCAACAGAGCTTAAGTTGTTTTGATCAAAGGGCATTTTTGTAACAATGGAGTGTACAAGTCATGAAACTGTCCTTATTAAAGTCATTATTAAAGATTCAGATGTAGTCTCTAAGAGTCTAAAAGTCTTGCAGCTAAAAATATATCTCAGCCTTGGCATGAAGTCCATGGGACTGACAGACATCAAGTTACTTGCTGAAGGACAGCTTCCTTGAACATTTGCAATGACGTCTACCGTAGATATGAGGGCATCACATGACCACGACAGTAGACGTCTACAAAAGTTAGGCATTATTAACCCGTATGCTGCTCAAAAAGAAAAAATGGCAACACATCAAGGTGACTAATCTTAAAAGAATTTGCATTTCATTTAACTTTCTAATGTAGTTCATGGCAAAATAAAAGTAACACTTACTATAATATTCATATTAACAAATATTACATGACTACACTAACGACAAAACTTTGTCGGGTTTTAAGATTTTAAAGATTTGTTGTAACCTAAACTACTACTGTACCTGTTACAAAATAAATTAAACAAACATTAGTGATGGTTGTGAGAGAAGGAAGTTAATTCTCGTGGCTGTAACTGGGTGGAGCTGACTGAGCAAAATGTTGGTAACCACTTATACTAGTTAGTTAAGACACAGAACAGATTTGGACCTGTGCTATGAATTTGGAATGCAGACTTGGATTTGCATTTGTTTCCTTCTTAAAACTTTAGACTGTGTTAGATTAGATGTAGCCAGAAGCCATAGCCTATCAACATCAGCATCACAGCAGGAAGTTTGTCTTCTCTAAATGAAAGCAGATAATGTATGTTACATACGTTGTGCAACAAATATGAAAAACATTTTAAACGCTTTAAACATAGTTTCGTGGAAAGAAATGTGAACTTGATTGAACTTGTTAAGATGAGCGTCTTGTACATATTTGCCACAGTCAGATTCAAGACTTCAAATGGCTCAAGTTTATTTTGTGCCTCGGGCATTCTCCGACCAGAACATAACCACAATATTGTTTTCAAATGCATAGCTAGAAAGGCATATACAAAATACTTGTATGTACTGTCACATATGTATTCATACAGCTTGTACGATAAGCATCACAAATCCATAATTCGTGCATGAATAGAAAATGGATTTAAATCGTGTGCAAAAATATAGATTGACAAAAGCACCATCCTCTACCTTTTGCATCAGCTAAAATATTAAAAAATGCATTGTGTAATCAGTAATCTAATGCAGTTACCTGGTCGACTAGTTTAAGAACAGCCATATCAAGTGAAACTGTACATCCAAACTCCTGAAAAAACCTGAAGGTGAAGGTTAATACAATCCAGATGTTGTACGCTGTACTTCACAAAAGGAGGATGCACAATAACGTGGCATCAAAGGCTTCCTTCCTGCTTTGCTGTGGATCCTACCCAGTAAAGGGCCCGGTGTGATGTGACGGTCGAGCCCGCACTGCAGGCGCTATCTTCGGTCAGCAGTAGCAGCTGCAGCCGCTGTCTCACCACCACCGCTCCGACTCTCCGGGAAAGAGGAAAAGGGGAGGGAGGAAAGGATGCGAGGACTGCTGTAAACAATCCGCATTTATAGCAGTCGCCCCCTCAGCGGTCGCAGTTTCGGATCCTATATCCCACTCGCTTATTTTCTGCGATATATATTCATTCGTTTTAAGAAACTACAGGAAGTCAACGTTTATATCCTTCCCCTACGAGCATTTACATCATACTATGGCGAACGTCGTATTATGAATATTAAGCATGTTCCAGACGGTTCAGCTGATTGGCTGAAAGGCGAAGTGGGCGCTGGTGAACTGACCAATTAACTAATCCTGCTGCGGACTTATCAATCGGCAATGGTGTCGTTTATATTAATTAGAATGCGTGATTGGATACTCTACTTAGGTTGTGGCGAGACATGGGCGTGGCCATATTAATATTCATAAGCCAATCCGTAAGCATAGTAAGATTAATCATTTCGTTTCCCCTTCTGTTTCTGATGCAAAGCTGATCGTCACTGTCAGTTGGTACGAGAGGCCATCATTACATTATAGTTAGTGATGTCTTGTATTAACTGATCTTATCAGTGTAGAATAACAAATTTGTACCTCTCAAATGAGAAAAATGTAGTAATGTGAAGTAAATATAGTGATTTTTAATGTAATGTAAATAAAATATCACCGTTTGTGAGCCAATAACTGGTTTGGTGCATTTGTCCTCTCACCATTTTAAGTGTGACATTGTTATATTGACATTGTCAAACGTTTATTTGTGTCTAACACTTTTATTTTGAACACTTTTATTTTGGATTTCAGCAGTTGGGTTTTTTCCATATTTTATCCAACCATGGATTAAAATACGATTTTTTTAAAGTGTAGTTATTCTTGCAATTTGATTTTCATTTAACTGCTGCTAAAAATGTTGAAAGCGAAAGAAGTAATACTGAAAGAAGTGGAATCAGGAAATGTCCACAATTTCCCTAGAAGCAAATAGTGTTTTTTTGTGTGTTTTGCTAGGTGAGATTACCTAACACCATGTAGCTACTCTTACACCCTTCACATTTCAGCAACTATTTTAGTATATCTAATCAAGGGTCTATACAATAGAAATGAAATTTGTTTATATTTTTAAGTAGTGCTCCAGCAGTACTGTCCTCTATAAATAACTTAAACATACAGCCATTACTGTTAAAATAGCTGGCAACAAAAGTGAGTACACCCTTAGTGATAAATCTTGTTTACCCGTGCAAAGCCACGTCCTATTCATCATATTCATGTTTTTATCTGCTTGACAGAACCATACAAATGTGTGTATCTTGTATTAGAACTGTTCACATTAGATGCTTTCAGTACAATTCTTTCATACTGACCACTGGATGTTAAAGGAACAGTATGTAAGAATTTTATATTAATTAATCATAAAATGGCCCTGATATGTAACTAGACATTAAGAAATCATTTTCATTTCAAATACTTATATTACTGACAACAGTGTTATGGCCAGGATATTCTCATTTAAAAAGTGGAGTTGCAGCCCCTTTCAAGGACTTTCCAGGTCTAATACCCTTAAATTCAAGGACTAAATGTGGGGACACATTTCAAGTGAGAGCAAGGTTACAATGTGTTACCTTTAAAGATACATTGTTACATTTTTCTTTCGAGGGAACTCACGCTGCGTCACTGCGGTGACACTTTGGGGCCGCCTCCAAGGGTAAGTGCGTCTGAAGGTGTATATCAAATTCAACCAATGATGAGGCTTAACCACATAGACAGGGTGACTCGGGAGCCAGGAAGTATATCGCTATCTGAAATCTTGCCAAAGACAGCGTTACAGGGACGCAGGAAGTATGGCAAGGGAGACGCAGCGTCTCGTTCCCTTCTCAGGGAACAACAGTTACATATGTAACCCGAGACATTTACATTTGTCAAACACAACTATTTTGGTATGAATCAACATTCGCATACAGAAGATATAAGCATTTAAAGTGAAGAGTTTAGCAGGTGTGCTTAAAAAGTCTAGAATTTTATGATATTATCCTACATTACACAGCGAATATTGATGTTTTTTCCCAGAAAACTTCTTGCATAAAATAGATTTAAACACTTTCAATGACATGCATGTATATTTTCAAAAACTTCCCAGGGCCTTGATTTTTTTTCCCCAGATTCACAAACTTTCAAGGATTTCAAGGACCCATGGGAACCCTGAAGTTAGTCTGGGACTAGGCTTAAGCCCTATCTGGGAAATCGCCCAAAAAGTTGCAGAAATGTGAGGGGTGTACTCAATTCCGTGAGTTGCTGTATGCGACTGCTACAGAGACTCTGAAGATGTTTGGCGAGAAAACCATAAGGTGGATTTTCCATTAGTATTATGTTAAATGTTGAATGTAAATGAACATAGCATTCCAGGCAAAACTCTTCCTAATCATTTTTTCTTACATAACAATAAAAACTAATATTGAGAGCAGTTTCAGTTAAGATTAGCAGACATGAAAAAACACTTCATTGTTTTCAGCTAGCTATCATAGTGTAGATATTATCAAGTGGGATGGATGCAAATGATAAATTTTGTCTGAGACTATCCAAATATGGCCTCCATTGTTCCCTGAGAAACTTCAAGACCCTTTTTCTGTGCAAAAACAAAAATGACAACTTTTTATTCATCTCTGCTTTGTTATGTCTAGGTAGAATGTGGGAGATGAAAAAAAATCAGATAATGGATGTGTTTGAACCAAGATTCCACCACAAAGAAAATAGAACATATGGTAGGAACATGAAAACATAAGCGTAAACTATACAAAAGCAATTATTTTTTATTTAAAGATTGGGCCTAAAATGCATTGAAACAACCATCCAGTGCTTCCCTATCCTTGTCCCCGAAGACCCCATTCCAAACAGCCCTAGATGTCTCCCTATTTAAAACACCTGATTCAACAAATCAGCTTGTTAGGGAGACATGTTTACCATTTTGGAAGGAGGCTGATAAGATGAACCAGGTGTTCCAAATAAGGAAAAATCCAAAACCCCCTGGGAAGGGGTCCCCGAGGACCAGGACTGGGAAGCACTGATCTAGACAAAACTAGATTTATTCCTCTGGTATATAGTTTTTGTTCAAGCAACAGGCAAGTGTCCAATTTTGTTCAGACAGTGCATTCAAAATGTTTGGTACATGTACATACTACTCCTATGGACATAAGAACTTTGCATGCGAGGCACAGAAAGTGCTGACAAGAGAGTTGAAGGACAGGCATGTTTAAAATGCACTGACGATGTGAAAAATCTTTGAAATCCAGTCCAAGCTTTCAGACTGCAAGTCATCTCAAAGTTTGTGAACCTCTAAAAACTAAACAGATTCCAGACTGAAATTCAAATTTTTGCTCTCTGTACAAAGCCCAAACAATAGAGCAGGATCACGTTAGGTCTAAATTAGAAACACACAAATCTTTTAATACACAAATGTTTATTCAGCCAAACTAAGCAAACAATATAATAAGAACAGATGTGTGACTGAGCCAAAGAGCAACTAGACAGGCCAGGACAAAAGTCTCAAGTTAAAAAATATTGAACGTTACATTTCTCCGCAAATCTGCTACTATCTTTACTGTCAGTGTGCATTGGGGCACGCTGTAAAAACAGAAGTGTCTAATCAGAAGACCTAAAAGCTTTCACATATGACAGATTCTTTATCGACTTTGTCTTTTAACAGGAAATTCATTTCCACCCACAGAATTTGTGGTAGTAGTTGCAATCTACCGGAGAACATAAAAAACTGGACCAAGTCCTATAAACCATGGGAAAGACAGATTTAGGAGAAGAGAGTGCACATGTAAGGGTAGATATATTCACAGAAAGTAATCAAGCTCATAACGAACATAAGAGTTCTTCTCATCATTATAGACAAGAGGGTAGTGGGCGATCAGTGCATCCTGGGAGCCGATATAGATGGAGTTATAGATCTTCCAGTACACATCACGTACTTTCCGAGCAGGGTGAAACAAACCCTATTGAGCAAGAAAAAACACCAATATATTAGACTGCATTACACATGGGCTTTTTTCATATAAGCTTTTCCTTTAAATAAACTTACCTGCAAGCAGTACTGCAGCATCCGGCAAGGACCAATCGCCACCCGCAGACCCTCAAGGGCCCCCATTACAGCTTGGATAACGTGAGGAGACGTTTCAAAGACATTGGGCCAGACGTAGTTGAGCAAATGGTTGAGAGAGTCCTCACATCCAAAGCCATAGACACCCAATGACATATGTTGCACCACAGCACTGGCCGTCTGCCTGTGCACCAAATCTCTGTAAGAGAAAGCAGAAATACAGGAGATTAAAGCAGACTGCAAGTCTTTAGCGACAATTTATGTGTGAAGCAATAGGTTCTCAGCTCACCTGTCCATCAAAGCATCCTCTAACAGAGGTGTGACGGCATAAATGTAATCTTTGCCCATTTCACCGATGTACTCAAACAGGAAAGACAGAGACTTCAGGACACCGTTCTGGACGTTAAGCTCAGGAACGCGGTACTCGTTCATCAATGCGGGGAGCACAGTGAAGGGTGAACACGTCTCGGCCACAATAGCGATGGCTACCGTCGTGCAAACTCTGTTTTGACGTTCCTGTACCTTTAGATTGTTGAGCAGTGTAGCCAACACGTCATGAGGACTAGAGAAAAGTAAAATAAATAAAATGAGCATTTCAGTAACCAATTCAGGGATTATTTCCTCAAAGATTTTGTAGTTAACCAATGGCCTTGGCAATGTAACCGAAAGTGTTGACGGCAGCTCTGCGAATGGCCTTCTTGTGGGCTTTTAACAGCTCCAGCAATTCAAAACAGATGCGCATCCATTCCCTGGCAGACACATACTCTGCACCCCTGAAAAGGAAATTACAATTAGCATTTAAAAAGAAACAACTCGAGTTCACAAACACTGTGAAAAACTGAAGTACCAACCTGTCAGCAATTCTGCCCACTAGATCAATGCAGTTCTCCTGCACCTTCTCATGTCTGTTTTTCAGGATGGGCGTCAAACGTGGAAGCAAGTCTTTAATAGGTGGTGTCATCTTGTGCATACCTGAGAACGAGACATTTAAGTAATAACTTATAATAAGCACCGTAATGTGTGCTTTGGGAAGATTTGGGAAACACTTACCAATGACATTCACAATAGCTTTAAGGGCTCCTAGGATGCTACCAAGCACTTCTGGGTATTCTTCTCCCAGGTACTCGTATAACACCACACCCAAATGTCCCATCAGCTTTTCCTATATCAGCACACAAAATATTAGTAAGCACGCTTTACAATTTTCTAGTATAGGAATAGAATACGTCTATGATCATTGCTCACCTCTTGACATGTTTTCATGACTACCGCCGTGCGGGAAATCAGGTCAGCGGCCTGCTGACGAACTTTAGCGGACTTGTTGTTGAGACGCCACAGCACTGTACCGCAGATCTGAGGCAAGTACGGTTTGACTCTCTTACCCAGAGCGTTTACCACTGTACCAAAGCCATTCAGCATCACAGAGTCCTCTGTGGTCTGTTCTTGGAAAGCATACAGGATACCATCAATAAGCTGCTCTTCCAGTTTGTGATCGATGTCGGTTGCACCAAGGTTACCCATGATTTTCTCGATGGTCTCCATAACCATCTTTCTGTACTGCTCAGCTTCATCTTTCAAGTCGTCCACGATACGCGAAATGATCTCAGCTGCCCCCACCTTATTGGCCAGCTCCACTGTAGTGTCCACCAACTGGTAAATATAAATGTTTATTAATCATGACGTTAGAGATTTCATAGGTTACAGGTACTCCTAGTTACACAATCATACCTGTCTGTAGTTACGCCTATCTAATGCCATTCGATGCTGCCAGAAATGTTTGAAGAATGGTGGCAAGATTTCTGTTTTAATGTAATTGGCTTCCACACCGTCTGTGCCACAGCACTGCTTCACGACCTAAAGAGCAAAAAAAAAAAAAACATGTTACTCGAAAGAATCTGGAA
The DNA here is from genome assembly GCF_027580225.2 of Misgurnus anguillicaudatus. NCBI lineage: Eukaryota > Metazoa > Chordata > Actinopteri > Cypriniformes > Cobitidae > Misgurnus > Misgurnus anguillicaudatus. Next base: position 26,367,645 of record NC_073353.2, read on the forward strand.
AGACAGTAGAATAGCGCTAAATTTGCGATCTTATTCCTGTCGCACCTTGAGGACGATCTTTTTCATCTCCTCATCAGGAGACTGAAACTCTCGGATGAGAATAAGCATCACTTCTCTGGTGTAGTAATTGGCATATTCAGCATCCATAAGAGGAATCAAGTATCCAATAGCTTTCAAGAAGGCAGCAAGACCCTGAGAAGACACAAGATGTTAAAGATTTATTTTCTTGTAACCATAGAAGTGCTTCACAATGGATAAGTGAACAGTACAAGTGTACCATACATGTGTTCAACTTTTATTTCCACTAACCAAACCAATTCCTCACCTTGCCTCTGTGTTGCCTGATACCCTTCCAAAGAGGTTTCAGTACAGAATCAAAAGACTCGATACCATATGGGGTGGCAGCTTCAGCCAGGGCAGCAATAGCCAAAGCACTGATGGTTCGTACTTTCTGCTGCTCATCCACAAGACCTGTAGGGAAAGTAACATTTGTTTGAGATTGGCAAATATAGGGGTTGAAATTGCGGATTTTATAAAACAGAAAACCACACAACTAAGTCCAAACACACTAACCATGCTCTATAATCTCCACCAAGCTGCGGAGATGGGGCAAGATAGCGCAGCCCATGAGAATGGCGATCTGCTGTACAATCTTGATGCCTGTGTGACGAGCCTGCCAGGATTTCTTGCTTTTACACACAGCCTTGAGGAAAGGAAGGAGAGATGGGATGCCCAGAGCAGATGCCACAACAGCAAAAGCACGCGCTGTCGTGTTTCTCACGTACTCGTCCATGTTGTCAATATCAGGTCTCATGGTTGAAATCATAGTGGCCAGACCGGCAGCCTAAAATAACAAATCAACTGTAAATTTTGCAACCGAGACAGGATTATAGATATCGTTAATGTCAACAGGCCATCTGTCTTACCTTTGCCAAATTGGAGATGATCTCCCTACCCTCTACTCTAGCATAGTAATCTTCATCAATCAGGAGGGGCTCAATCACCACAAGAATCTATTAGGACAGATATGTCAATAGGAGACAAAATGTTACACACAAATTTATTAGTGTATAATATAATTTTGGTAGACAGGCACTGGAGTTACCTTGTGGACGTAAGGTCGAACCAAGTCGTCAAGTTTGTAGAGAATACGATCGATGACCTTCACCAAGAGATGTCGCTCCTGGTCCTCCAGCGTAGGAGACATCAGCAGGGGCAAGATTTGGTTAAAGAGGGGCCCGGCACCAAACTCTCTGGCCTTATCTGTGATTTGACGGAGTGCAGCCTGAAAATAGAGAGTGGGTTAGAGATTACGCCGCAAAATATTTCAGTTTGGTTCTACAGCAGGTGGCAGAGAATATGCTAACCTTTCTCATGGGAGGTGTTCCATTCTTGATCTTCAGGAGGAGCTTCATGATCTTGCGTTCCTTCTGTTCTTCTGGGCTGAGGGTGGACTCATCAACTTCAACCTTTGAACAGATAAGGGTTTTTCGTAAGTAACATGCAAAAACATAAAAATACAAAACCAAGCCTGTGGACTAATCCAAACTAGCTGATATAAATATTGTGCTAGAAAAATTCCAGACTTCCAACACCTTTACTTGGGAACCAAGTTCACAAAATATCTGGGTTTCCTTCACAATTGCGAGAAGCAGGCAGAACTCACCAACAGTTTGTCGAAGTACTGGATGTCATCTGGTTTAAGGAAGGGCAGGTTTCCAGAGGGCTGGTCGTTCATTTGTTTTGTAGTTCTGTCTTCTACTTGCATGTGGAAACCAGTCATGCCTCCAATTGGAGTGGGGGTGGCAGCTAATTTACGGGCAGGGGTGCGGATGGGCACATAGCCTGCTGGTGGGGGTAGTACCTATAAAAATAGCAGTGGAAAAACATTCAAAAAAAATTATTAAAATGTTGACAAACTAATAAGAGATTCAATTTCAATTCACGTTTATCTGTAAAGCGCTTTTCACAAATACACGGTCGCAAAACAGCTTTATAGGAGGTCACAATGTAAAATACATATAAAACACAAATCAGAAGAATTTTTTTTAGATGTTAATAGAATTAAATACTTTGTATCCTTCTGGAAACATGGCGTCAAGTTCCTCATCGGTCAGTGGGCGGTTCCTCTCATCAATCTCTCGCTCCCAACGCCAAGCTTGCAACTGTTCTGGAGTCATGCTCATCAGGTGACCTATCAACAATTGTCACAGGACATTTAGAGAATACAACATAACAAAATAGAGACCCAAATTAAACCAAAGGCACTGGTCCAGTACCTGGAGTGGGCGTGGCCATGTTCATAGCAGGTGTGCCCAGAGGTGTCTTTCCAGGAGTGAGGATAGGTGTTGAAGAGCCCATCTGACTGGCTGGCGTTTCATCCCATCTTGACTTCCTCTTGCTTGCACCCGGAGTGGGCGTCTCACCTACCGACTCATCTCCTCTGTCTGTGCGTGGCGTCTCAGCCCAGCCACTACCATGACCAGGCGTCTCTGAAACATAAATTAAAAAATTTAAAGCAATCTTCAATTATTTGTAAGCAAATGTTTACTAAACCAGACAGAAAATAAACACCTCTCTCTGTTTTTGGAGTCTCATCCCAGCGATTCTTGCGTACACTGCCTGTCGCCCCACCATGACCAGGAGTGGCATGGCCAGGGGTGTCCCGACCCGGCGTGGCAGCTCCGGCTGGGGTGTGGCTGGGTGTGGGCTCCCACATACGTGAACTTGGTGTGGCTCCTGGGGTCTCACTACCTTTGGCGCGGCCAGGTGTCTCATCCCAACGGCTGTTGGAAGGTGTGTGTCCTGGTGTGTGTCCCGGTGTCTAGTTGGAAAGAACAGGACAATGTAATAATGTATTCGGAGAAATATGATTCTAAATATCATCTACATGGCATTGGTTCACACTCACATCAGAAGCGCTATCTGCCTGGTCCCAACTGGACACTTTTTTGGGTGTGGTGTTGCCGGGGGTTTGGTCGGCTGTCTGGTCCCATCGACGTTTGCGTTTGGCTGCTGCAGCAGCCTGAGACGCAGCAGAGCCGTTCACTGCTTTCAGCTCCCCAGATTTTGCTTTCTCTACCATCTGCAGCCTGATTTCTCTCTGTAGCAAAGATGCATAAACCATTAAAATCAAAAACACGTTCACTTTGTAAATTTGTACTTTCACTACACAACTTTCTTTACCTCTTCTTTGGACAGATGCTGCTCCTTCATAACATCCATGTACGTCCTGATCTGCTGCTTGGGGTCCGGCGTTTTGCCCCCTATGCGAAAGAGCACCAACAAGATGCGAGGCGGTTAGCCAAGCAAATAGAAAGGCCATCGTTTTTACACACAAACCACTACAATGATCTGTCCCTCAATAGATGGCCTTAAATGTTTAAATTAATTTCCTCTCATAACACAAAACAACCCTAGACAATCAAATCTAAGCATTCTATACAGTCATACATTAAATACAGGCAGGTACAAAGAGGTTTCTGTTGCTTTAAGGAGAATAGGAGAGGATATAGCCATCACTGATGCAGAGTCCTGGGCTGCGCTCTCCAGAATACGTACACTTTCAGTGCCAAGGGTCCCTCTGCAGTCAGACTTCAACCGGCAGAAAAGAAGCCTAGAAAATTTCTCTTTACCATTAGTAACACTTTGGAAAAGGGTTTTAACTCACACACAATAGCATACCACCTTTTGTGCTCGTGTAACTCAATTATTTACAAAAAAAGGGGAAAAACCTTGTACTCCATGTAGTTACTAGGCATGTTGGAGCCACAGAGACTGAACAATTATCTAAAAATGAATTACTTAAAATGCACGTGTGCATAGGTGTGGATCTGGTCTCATTGAAAATGAACAAAGATGGATTGGTTAAAATCAAGTTGAAATGAGAGGGGAGGGCAAAACAAGTAAAACTTTCAATTAAAAAAATTCATTCTTAAGGCTTTGAAAAAAAAATTATGCAAGTAAACAAGGTTTTCATGTTGGCATCCCCTGATAGGCCCTCTGCCTTCAAAACCAGACCAAGTCTACTAAAGTCTTGCTTTATCAGATAAACACGTTTCTTTCTGTCGACCATAACCTACACAGGACGAGTTGCTGCACCCTTAAGAGAATGCAGACAGGACTGGCATAGCAGTACTGCTGTAGGAGAGAAATTAAGGACAGTTAGTATGGGCCTGTGGAATCTTGGTACACAGATTCTTTAATAGATATATCTCTATTTTATGAGAATAAAATAGAAATATATTTACACAACAGTTTGTTTAAAGACTCCTCTGTTTTTGGGACTACATGCAAGATTTGCCTGAACCAGAATGAACTGCCTTTCCATAATGTGAATTTTAACTAACGTAGTTTTGAGAGTACAGCCCGTTTAAATATTCTTACTCACAGGCCAACAAATGTAAATAATGTCTGTATAGGTCTAAAATAAGCTTTTATTGGCCATCTAATCTGTGTCACTAGACTTTGGACCCAACTTGTGACCAACCAAGTTGTTTGGACCCAACAAGTAAACTAAAACGTTTATCCACAGGTGGTTAAAAAATATTTTTACAGGTTCCACTTGCTGTTTGATACCAGCAGTATACTGATAGATTATCTTCAGTACACAATGGGTGTCTGGTAGACATGTCAATGGGTAAATAGTTTCTTGTGGAACAAGAGAAAAGGGAAAAGTTTCGATTTCCAGGGCAGTACCTGCACCTTGAAAGTACGCTGCGGAAAATAACGTTCTCATGCGGATATGATAAAGTGCCTGTTTGTGGTGCCTGACTAGTTTTCCCAAACAAAAACTTCCATTAACCCTTCGAACAGCACACCTACCTGCAACCTATGTCCTACTGGCACAGATGACACCACCCAACCAACTTTCTCCCATGCAAAACAAACAAAGCTTGCTGTCCAATATTCGTCAACCAATGTTCCCAATGCAACATATTAAATGATCAGTGTGATGTCTGACTGAAGCAGGCTTATGGGAGAACCGAGTACAGAGAGGCAAGTTGTTGGGTGATGTTCGAAGGGTTAAACAGCATCAAAGCTGGTATGCAACAGAACTTCAAAAGCAGAATAAATACTGATCGGCACGGACACATGTATAAAGCTGGGAAGACATGATGGTGTAAAAATTTACCGTCTGCGAAAGGGTCATGACGCTCTGGGGAGATGATCATCTTTTGTCTGCGTTTCTTGTACTCATCCTCACGGTCGGAGATCTTCTGTGGTCTGTGTTCAGCAAATGGATCGTACTGGAGGAAGACATAATAGAGTTTGTTCACAGTTATTTTACAATCAGATAAAGCTTTACTCAGATAAATAATGGTTTATGAGATGATGATGATGATACCTGCTCATCTGATTGAGGAATGGAATTGAGTATTGCAACCGGAGCATGATATCCTGGTTTCTTTTGCCCAAGGAGACTTGTTGACGAGTCCTCGTCATCATCCTAAAATAAAAAATTGACTCAATTCAGGAACTTTATCACACATAGTTTACACATGAAAAATGCAGCTGCACTACAGCAAACCTTTTGAAAGGATTATGGCATCACATCCTCTTCTTGTTCATTTGCAGCAATTGAAGTCACATATCCAGCAAAGCGGCTGTCGCTGCCTCCATAGATTTCCTGGTCAAAAAATCCAGTGGAATCGAGCCCAACACCCTGGTCTGTCCCCTCCACAAGGGCGGCTTTCATCCCCTGGATTTCCAGGATCTGAGCCTCAATGTCTAAGAACACAACAATAGCAGATGATATTGTTAAATATTGTTATTTTAAATGTTAACAACGACAAAATATGTGAGGAACTAACAACACTAAGTGTTAACCTGCTAAGACTTACATGCAAACGCATTGAAACCTCTGTAAACATTGCCTAACCTAAACAAGTTTTGTATTACGTAAAAGGAACAAAGAACATAACTTTACACGACCCTGATATTCAAAGAATATACTGAAACAGTCTATATGCAACTTTAAACATCAAAACAGTACAACTAATGATAAAACCTTTAAGTTCTCTATTTAGTTTCATCTGCATGTTTGCAACGCCATTTTGGGTTCAACTCATCATCGGCACAATGCATTTGCACACGCAAACACTACAAAATAACGCCAGGGGAGATTTATGTCTACTAGTACATCTTGTTGATGTTATAGGTTTGTGTGTAAACAAGTTAAGCGCTTAAAGCGGAGGATTTGTTGGTATTTTAAAGTGGGCCACGGTCAGATTTATTAAACGTTCCGACGCCATATTCTATTCACCGCTTCAACTGGCCTTATTCTGCTTATTCTTCAACTAATCTATTTCTAACGGCTAAAATCAGATTTCAAAGCACAATATGTACGATAAATAAGATAAAACGTAAATAAATGTTTTTAAATAATATATACCTTCGTGTGTTTTGGCGATCTTCGCCATGTTTGTGCTGCCGTGCGTGCCTCAGTACCGGAAGGCCTTTTACTGCATATCCGTCTCCGCTGCGTTCACAGCAACACGCATGCGCATAGCACCCCCCGCCCGCCTGCTTCAACACCGCGCATGTGCATCGGACAATCATTGACGTCAACTCAGCTGGCAACCGTCAAAGATTGTAAGTGTATCCATTACTGTTTGAGCAATGTTGCTGTACTACCACTGTGTTTTGTACAATAATGATGAGTTCATAGAGCTGCCATGTCCCCCCAAAAAGAAAAAAATTGGACCCATTTAAAACTAACTTATAGTGAGTATAAATTTTAGTGATGTAATGACAAACATTTAACGTCAACACAGTAGTTGTAACAAGAGATTTATTAATATTTCAGGACTGACATACGCATTGCAAGGTAAAGCGTTATTTTCTTTATCTTGTTACAAACGTATAGGTGATTTTAGATTGTGTCCTTAAACAGATTTAGCTGTAACCTTTACTAACTATGCACTGTGGGTCGCGCAGTCTGGGCAACCCAATCCCGCATCTCGTGACAATTCTGCGCACGCAAACCCTCTGCACAATTAAAACACTGACGTCAGTAGTTCCATCATTTGACAGACGGACGAGTAAACCAATCAGTGACCCAGAAAAACAATTGCATCCAATGAAACTCTAGGGCGGGTCCCGAGAAGGCTGGTCTTTGAGACTGGAGAAGCAGTTCTTTAGGGGAGGAGGCGAAAGAGAGTTAAAGTGAAGATGGCGAGAGGCTCCCGGTGTTTGAGAAGAGCGGTTGCGGAATGTATCAGACACTTACCGTCCACAGCCAGTCGAGAAACACCGGGCAGGAATGGAGTGAGGTAATTAACGACCGGTTAATGTTTCATCGTGTCTCTGTGCGGTTGTGAGGTCGAAGTGGTTAGTGAAGAAACTCGAGCTTGCTGACGTTAGTTGGACGATAGTTTTGCCTCTAAAAGTGTGCTAGATTTAGGGCCAACGTGACTTTTTATTTTTATTAAGTCATTATTTATTTTCCAGATCATTCACTAAACATTTAACGAGCTCAGGTCAGTGAGATTTACCGAAAACTTTACGTAGAAGAGAGAGAAAGTAAGAGAGGTAGTCACACAGCTGGTTGCCAGATATTAAGTGACAGTGGCAAGGTTAAGGTATTATGTAATTGACCAGGTGAACCTTAAGGCTTTCAATTTTGAAAAAGCTGGTCATCTCATCTACTGGTTAAGGACCGTGTTAGTTCCTATTTTAATATTTATTCGTTGTAACTTAGTATGCATCCAAAGACTTTCTTCAGGGAAAAACTTGGGGGAACCCCTCAGAGAACCATATGTAACGTGCAAAGGTGCCTTTATTGCCATTTAATTTGAAGATCTTTGCATGTATAAGTTTAAGACCTGCTATTACGTTAGTGTGTTGTGACTGACGCCATACACCACCATGTGACGTCAGCACAAGTGCTTGCTCGTTCAAACTATTGCCAGGAACTTATTGTACCCATACCACGTGCAGGGGTACCAGGTGCCATCGTTGTCATAAGGCCATGTCAAGCCTCTGTATTTGACCGCTTCATTATGCCTTGCTGTCACAGTTACGCAACACTTGACAGCCCTTGGCACTGTTTGCTCCAGCATGAATGGACTGAGTTACTGTACCATTTATAGAACAAAGCCCCATATATTTTTTCCAGATATATGGATATGATTAACTTTACGTAGAAGTTATACTATCTGCCTAGACTTGGGTGTAGTGTGTATGGTCACCGATCACCCTCTCCTAATATGTCTGTCTAGGATGACAAAAAGAGGGCAGGTGAACATGTATCCTCTATTTCCTTTTAACATGGTTTCCACCACATGATTGCATAACTCCATGTATTTTTGTAGGTCATGATACACAGTTTGAGACTTTTTAATGAATAAAATATGCTTTGCACAACACATTTTATGGACTGGTTGTGTGGTCTAATTTGTAAAAGGCTTCTTAAACCCCTACAGGCTTTTCATTAGCATTTCAAAAGCTTGTCACTCAGACCCCTTCAGATTTAATTAACAACTGCATAACAATTAACACTAACCCCTAATACAGCAAACTGTTGCAACTGTTTTCACAAATGTGAGATTCGTTGACATAGCATGTTATACTACTATGGATACATCAGTATTAGACGTTCAACCATATCTGTGTTATAGGTACTTAAACCACAGGCAATATTGATAAATCAATGCATCTTGAGTTACTCAAAAGTAACTTAACTCAAAACTGTTGTTATAACAGCTGTTTTGTATTTACCTAAAGCTTCATGAAACAATTTATAATGATCTCATAATATTTAACACTTGGTTGGATGTTAGGCAGTCTTTAAATACTTGTTATTTGAAGGTATAGTGTGTCCTAATATATCTGTGTATTTGACAAACGCTTTTATTCAAAGTGACTTGCAGTGCGTTAAAGGTGCAGTGTGTAATTTTTAGAAGGATCTCTTGAAAGGAATGAAAAATAATATACAAAACTATATTATCAGTGGTGTATAAAGACCTTTTATAATGAACCGTTATGCTTTTATAACCTTAGAATGAGACTTTTTTTCTACATACACCAAGGGTCCCCTTACATGGAAGTCGCCATTTTGTGCCACCATGTTTCTACAGAAGCCCTTAACGGACAAACTTTTTTACTAAGTTGTCTCCGACAATGACATGTTTGTCGGGTGGCGGCTATCGTAGCTTCTTTATGCGTTTTAAAATCGAGGGTTGGGCAGTGGTCTGAGCTGTTGGTTGCAATTCGCAACTTCACCACTAGATGCCGCTAAAATTTACACACTGCACCTTTAAAGCAAATTTTTTTCTATGTGTGTTCCCTGGGAACTCTACAAATAGTCACAAAAGTTGAATTTGGTAAAACAACTGCTTTTTTAGCCTCGTTTTTCTTCTTCTTCTTGATCCACAAGTCTTTATCTGAACTTGAGTCTCTTCTTGTTTGTTGCACTTCTAGGAATCTATTTCTATGGATCTGTCCACTCTTATCTTACAAATAGGAGTCGTCTGTCCCGCTATCCCTTGGGCAGACAGGGCCTGACTAGCACTAATCATTATGTGTAAATAAAGTCTTTAACAATGCATATCTTTTATGGTATTGAGTATTTTGTTAATGAGTGACATACTTTCACCCTGTTTTGTAAACAGATATCTGTCTTCATGTGGGATTCTGATGACCAGGGTGCCGCCCCTCTTCAGGGCTCTTTCAAGTCGTGCAGTCGTAGCTCCAGCCAGGAGCTTCTTCAACCTCTCGGAGTCCTTCAACAAGAGAAAAGAGTACTCTGAAAGACGTATCATTGGGTATGTTCCCAATAATGTTGCATGTTCTGTTGCTATTTTTATTTTTGCTGGTGTCTGTGATTAATTTAGCCTCACCAGAGACTCTGTGAATGTTGCTTATGTAAGTAGGCATGGGACTGTTTATGGCACCAGCCTTCTAGGTATCTTATGGCGCTTTTCCATTGCATAGTACCCCACGGTTTGGTTTGGGTCAGGTTGGGTCAGCTCACCTTACTTTGGCTTGGTTGGCTTTTCTATCGAGTTTAGTAACACTTCAGAGTGGGAGGGATTATAGCGCTGCCTACTGCTGTGACATCATACAAGTGAGAGCGTCGTTGGACATTCCCATACATTCATTTATTTCTTAGTCTGCCACAAAATTAAAATTGACCACCACAGTAGATGTTTGCACATCGCGTTTATCACTACCTCTTTCTCACATGACAGTTTCTGTACAAACACCCGTGGCGTCAGTCAACGCGCTCCGCTGAGCCTCATTTAAGCTGCATTTAAGCATATATACGGATATGCGTGTCGCGAATGTGCTGCCACAAACTGCAAGTCTGGAAAAAAACTCTTATGGTGTTTCTGATTCTCAACCTGTAGATGTTTTTAATCGCTAAAAGGAAGTTTGGAAACTTATAGCAGAGCACAGATGACAACATGTTTGCTCGAGAGCGCAAGCTAGCATGAAGGTAAAGCTAATTTGTACATAATAGCGATGACGCTGGTAGTAACAATTCTCTCAGACCAATCAGTGATCTACAGTGTTTTCACGTCACGTTTTGGTATCAGCTCGGGTCGCTTGGAACCCCAAGCGAGGTGGTACCAAAAAAATTATCGGGTACTACGTACTGCACCCAGTGGAAAAGCCCCCAAAAGTAAGCTAAACCAAACCGTGGTGTACTATGCAATGAAAAAGCACCATTAGGTTATTGGAGTATGGATCTGTAAGCAGCGGTTATCTTTCATTTGTTTTTTTAGGGCAGGTTGAAACTAATCTTGTACCAGTGGAAGGACCCAGCTATTGGTTGTACATACAACACTGAATAAATTATAGCAGACTTCTGTAATTCAATTTATAGCCATGCGAAAGTAATACAAAAACTAATACATATGGGGTGGTTTCCCAGACAGGGTTTAAGATTAATCCAGGACTAGGCTTTAGTTATATGAAGGCATTTACATTTTTACAAACAATCTTTACAAAAACTATTATGGTGTGCATCTTGAGACAAAACAATGACACTGATATATGTCAGTACAAGGTGTTTTAAAATAAAGCCAGTTCAAACATGCATCCTAGTCTGGGACTAAGATAAACCCTGTCCGGGAAACTGCTCCTTAGTTTTTGTGCTACTAAGTGCCTCAAACAGAACTGTAAGTATATGTTTTGATGCTGGTAATACAAGAAACATAAGCAAATTTCTATTATCAAATTTGTTTACTGTACCACCTGATACCACAACCTCATGGTTGACTACTGCAGCAAAATAGGTATAGGGCTATCTCTGAATGCTTTATCTATTACATTTTATCTTTCCTTGAAATGTTTGAGACGTTCAGCCTCCGATGTGGCCACTTTCTCATATGTTTTGTCACAATGGACCTTGTATACACACAACTGGTCTTTGACCTTTCATTAGTTTTGATTTCATTCTGCAATGACGTCTCACACTGATATAGGGTGATGTCTGCTTTAGTTGATCTGTGTCTAACTAAACCATCATAAACATGTTTTTGTGACACCAATAAAACGATCCTCATGTTTAAGGGATAGTTCACTTTAAAATGAAAATTCTGTCATCATTTGCTCATTCTTGTGTTGTTTTAAACCTGTATGAATTTCTTTTTTCTGATGAACACAAAAGAAGATATTTTGAGAAATGATGGTAAACGCACAGCAGATAGTGACCATTGACTTCCATAATAGGAATAAAAAAAATGATGGAATTTAATGGGTACCGTCAACTGTGTGCTTACCATCATTTATCAAAATATTTTCTTAGTCATTTATCCCAATACTTCCAAAATATTTTTACTATGGAAGTCAATGGTCACTGTCTGCTGTGTGTTTGCCATCGTTTCTCGGGGTATCTTCTTTTGTGTTTATCGGAGGGGGGAGATTCATACAGGTTTGGAACAACAGGGATGAGTAAATGATGACAATTTTCATTTTAAAGTGAACTATCCCTTTAGCAGCAACCTTTTTTTAGGCTTTAGTCTGGTGTACATAGTACAAAGCTGTATAATATACGTAAAATATCCATTCTTACGAAATAGTCTTGAAGCGGTCCATGATTTATAGACAAAGGTCATTGTGTTCTTTAGATTATAGATTGAGTGGGTGGATGTCTAGTGTAAAGGCTAATCCTCAGGGGTTGGCAATTGGAAGGTTTATGAGCTGTCACCATTGTGCCTTTAGGCAATGTGCTTAACCCCAGGTCACTCCACTGTATTGACACAGTACTGTAAATCCCTGATTATAGTTTTGTTTTTACGTGTATGCACGCATAAAATGCACTGCCTTGCAAAGCATAGTTTATTTGACTTGTACACAGACGTTCCACGCATGCACATTGCGACACAGTGCAATGCATCTCCTGGGCTACATACTACATTCTCCTGTACACGCATGCTTGACCTACATGTACAAATAATTTTTTTTCATGTCATTTGCACAATGGCTAACTATCTTTTCTGTGATTTGAAGGTACTCCATGCAGGAGATGTATGAAGTTGTGGCCAAAGTAGAAGACTACCTGCTGTTCGTGCCCTGGTGCACACGCTCAGACGTTATATTTCGCCGCTCTGGATTTTGCAAGGCCAAACTGACCGTGGGCTTCTCTCCTGTTGTAGAAAATTACACATCTCTTGTTTCTACAGTTCGCCCTCATTTGGTCAAGGTAGGTTAAGAGTGTATTATTCTCTTTGGCCAGCTTTGATTCTTAAATTAGGAAATACAATGGCTATTTTGTATGAATGAATGACAGTGATTTAGTAATAACACTTGTTATTAGACCAATACTTAAAGGAAAATGGCACAGTTTTTCGGTATTTGCTAGGTTCTTGCCTCAACTTGGACGGACTGATACATGCCTCTCTTTTTTCAATGCGACACACTTTTGATCTTTGTACAGCACCTCGTGAATGTGTTAGCATTTAGCCTAGCCCCATTTATTCCTTAGGATCCAAACAGGGATGAATTTAGAAGCTACCAAACACTTCCATGTTTTCTCTATTTAAAGACTGTTACATGAGTAGTTACACAAGTAAGTGTGGTGGCACAAAATAAAATTTAGTTTGGAGCCATAGGAATGAATGGGGCTAGGCTAAATGCTAACACATTCAAGAAGCACTGTACAAGGATTAAAAGTGCACGCAATGAAAGGAAAATAGGTATGAATTGATTCATTCAAGTTAAGGTAAGAACATTGTAAAATATTGAAAAACGGTGGTGGTTTCTCTTTAAGGCACAATAGCTACGTTTGCATGCAAGTAAATAATCTTTTTGTAATCGTCTTGATGGCTCAATCGGATTGAAAAGCGTTCATGTAAACCCCTTAATCAATACGATTGAGGTTGATCGGATGCAAATTTCGATCGCATTGAAAGGGGTGGTGTAGTCCGATCTGTGATCCGACCATCAGGAGAAAAGTACGCTTGTAAATGCATGAATTGTAGTATTTTCTCAATCGGAAATCTTATATTTACCTCTTATTTACATATCACATGATTTTCGTCACAGAAACATGCAATAGAATTATTAAGGCAATGGGGTCACAAGTTGTACATTATGTAGCGTTCATGTCTGTTATAACATTACATAAAGCAATAAAATAGCATTGTGTCTTTTAAAAAGTGTGTTTTCTTTGCCTATATCTGAAAACGTCTTAATAACGAACCTTTTTTTAACTCACCTTTGACTTTTTACATTTATTCAGAGATAAAGCGTGAACTAAATGCTGTGTGCTGCGTTGCCAAGTCCTGCTTTTTTCCGGACTTCAGATTTCAGGGTTCCCACGGGTCCGTAAAATCCTTGAAAGTTTGTGAATCTGAGGGTAAAATTCAAGGCCCTGGGAAGTTTTTTTTTAAATGGACATACATAGATACAGGTCATTGAATGTGCTTGAATGTATTTTATGCACGAAGTTTCTGGAAAAAATCCATATTATTCCCTGTGTAATGTAGGATAATATCATAACAATTCTAGACTTTTTTAATCAACGTGGTAAACTGTTCGCTTTAAATGGCTTATATATTCTGTATGCGAATGTTGATTCATACCAAAATGCTTTTTTGCATAGTTGTGTTTAACACATAAAAACATCTCGGGTTACGCATGTAACTGTTGTTCCCTGAGAAGGGAACAAGACGCTGTGTCTCCCTTGCCATACTTCCTGTGTCCCTCTAACGCCGTCTTTGGCAATATTTCAGATAGCGATATACTTTCTGGCTCCTGCGTCTTTGTCGTTAAGCCTCACCATTGGTTGAATTTGATATACACATTCAGACGCACTTACTCCTGGAGGCGTCCCCAAAGTGTCACCGCAGTGATGCAGCGCAAGTTCCATCGAAAGGGAACTGTAACAATGTATCTTAAAAAGTAACACAAAGTAACCTTGCTCTCACTTAAAATGTGTCCACATTTAGTCCTTGAATTTGAGGATATTGGACCTAGAAAGTACTTGAAAGGTCCTTGAATTTGAAGTTAACTAAGGTGTGGGAACCCTGAGATTTCTGCTACTTTTAAACAGTTGAAGGAAGTTGATTATTTTCTTCGGGTTAAAGATGAAATAATTTATTTTATTAGTTACTGATATTTGGGCTATGAATAGTCATTGCGATGCTTTTGGGCAAGTTTTAAATGTCCATTAGACTGGTTTTGATACGTCAAAACTGGCTGTGCGCTTGCGCAGACATTTGGTTCGGATTATATAAAATGTTGTGCACAAACATTTTAATTAGATTGCAATGTGTAGGGTACTTCCATAACCTGCAATCGGATTAAATTCAGTCGGATTGAGAAAATGTTATGCATGTAAACATATCCAATGTGACTTATATTGTATGTGTCATACCTAATTATATTCTGTGTTGATCCTAAGGCATCTTGTTCTGACGGAAAACTTTTCAATCATCTGGAGACGGTGTGGCGCTTTAGCCCTGGTCTTCCTGGTTACCCTCGTACCTGCACTCTTGACTTCGCTGTGAGTACTGAAACTGCTGAAAATATGTTTTTATAGTCCCTTTACGAATACAAATGTCAGTCAGATGTCAATCCGTATGTTCCACCTAATTCCCTCTCTCTGTGTCTGTTCCCAGATTTCCTTTGAGTTCCGCTCTCTTCTGCATTCTCAGTTAGCCACCGTTTTCTTTGACGAGGTGGTGAAGCAGATGGTGTCAGCCTTTGAACGGCGAGCGGGCAAGCTGTATGGGCCTGAGACACAGATCCCACGTGAACTCATGTTCCACGAAGTCCACCACACGTAGTTCATTCCACACGCTCCGACTGACGGGGGAAGTTTGGGGGTTAATGTGAGGAGTTCAGGAAACTAGGAGTTTTATTGAAAGTATTCATTTAGAGTATTATAAGGACAGTCAAGAGCGGAAACTCTGTGGCTGAGTGACGTCCGTGCCTGGTCCAAACAAAAGAACTCATTTTAATTTTTAATGCTAAAAACATGTGGCTGGATCTTTTTGGGGACTTTATTGTGCTCTAGTGAGCTTCACCCCACTACCTCCATGTTAACCTTTTAGAACCCGCTTTCTCTATGAAATGGCACCTGTAGCTGTGTTTTTAATATAAGGACCTTGAGACAGCTACCAAACACCATTATGGCATTTTGAATGGCACGATATACACGGGCCATAGGTTGCTTTCGAAAGGACGACAATTTAAAGTGCATTATGACTTCATGTTGCTGTCGTATGACTAGTAAATAGTGTATATATTGAAAAGCGTATAGGTGATCCTTTATGATTTCAAGGAAGCGATGAGGTGATTCTACTTGAGTGCATGCATCACACGCAGAAAAAGTCGCAGCCAAAAGCACACGAGGTGCTAACAGGGTATCAAAGCTGTGCAAAGGACTGCTGTATTATTGCGTGCAACCTCAAAGAAAGGCTTGAAGAGAAAATGCATACATAAATCATGCCTTATACCCAAATGCTGCCATATAAAAAATTTCCTTATGGCTGAAGGGATAGAGAAGTTTGCGCGGTTTTGATTTACCGGCAGCGATTAATGCACTCCTTGTACATGGGAGCGTGCAAAATAAAAATGTTTGTGACTTCTACATGTTCAGATGAAAGACTTATTTTATCTCCTAGAGGTGTGCAATATATTTGGATTGTGTTCTTTTTATCCGAGCGCTTGCCAATGATATCCACTGCTTCTAAAAGGGCCCAAACTCTGGGAATAGAGGAAGTACTGACTCTGTCCTAGAGCTCTCAACTGATTGTAGTGAGGTATCGGTCACAACAGACCTTTAAAGATTCCAATCCACAGCCTGTGTGCTTCCTGTGCTTTACTGCCTTTGTATCGACAGTTACATATTTATCATTATCTTAAAGAACATGTATGCATAGTCATCCTGTATTTATTTTGGTTATGGGCAAACCACGTGTACATATCTGATGTAAGACCACAGACTAAACTATAGTGCACAATTCAGCTACAAAGAAATTATCTTCTTTTTTCTTTTTTTGTGATCTTTTCTTTGTTTTAATTTAGGTGTTTTAAAAAAGTGTGTTGTGGGTGAATATATATATCCTGTCTGCATGGTTTATAAACTATTTTTATATGTAAAACCATGTGTCCGGTGTGGTTCCTGTGAAGCATTTTGTTTGTCAACATCAGGTTTGGACTGACACTTAAAATAGATCGATCATGTGAGGGATAATATTAGAAAGCCTTCAAGCCATTAAATTTATGACCTCTAGTGGCTCGTGTCAGGGACAGCTTTTCAATCTTATTTAACTCTTCGGCTGTGTTTGGAACACTAGTGTACTGCAATATGCACTGTATAGTCTATTTATAACTATTTTTTAGTACAGAAACATACATAGAACATTTAAGTACTATTAATAAATGTTACATGATAATGCAAACTGTTTATTACTGAATAACATTCTTTTATTTATATTTAAATGCAAGTTATCTACTGATGTAATGTGTTATTTAAAGTTATTAAAGTATACTTATTGTTAAACGTATATCACCTTAATAGTAATGATTATTAAATTATATCAGAACGGTTATGGTCATTTAGCTATAGTTTATTCACAGATTTACAGTTGAGCTCATACGTTTACAACCCCTTTTTATAATTTGTAAAATGTTAGTATTTAGCAAAAAATAAATAGGCTATTTTACATAACAGATGCTTATATGTCACAACACAGAATAATAACTGCATTTACAAAAATAACCTAATTTAAAAATTTACACAAACATTTTTCTGTGTTGTGAGTTTTATGTAATTTGAGTGATTCACTTTTTTTTATTTATTTTTTGCTAAATACTAACATTTTGCAGTTTTGGGGGAAAATAACTTGTGAGCTCAACTGTAGAACTTATCAAAATTGATAAGACTCTGGGTTTAAATATACACTATGGGGCAGTTTCCCAGAAAGGGTTTAGATTAATCCAGGATTAGGCCTTAGCAATTTTAGGACATTTAAATGTTTTTAACCCTTTACCTGGCGCAGCCCTTTTTAGTAGGAGGTGAAACGGTGATGTACCCCTTTAAATTAATATAACTCTGGCTTTTTTGGTCTAGAAGCCTAATTTTGGTCTTGTTTTAAAGCAACACTATGTAGTTTCCATGTAAAAATGACTTACAGCTCCCCCATGTGGTTGAAAAGCGCAACAGTGCCTGGTATCAGACACTCTTCTGCAGGCAGGGGGAGGGGCGGGGCTGTGTTTCCTACCCTCCACCGACACTTTCAGAGTGTGCTTGTAGCAGCTAGGAGGCTGCTCAGGTTGCAGCAACAGTACAATTTGTCCAGTTAAAAGTTGTTCTATCACTGAAATAATTTTAGAGAAATTATTTAAAGGTAAAAAACTACATAGTGTTGCTTTAAAGAAAACACTTAAAAAAACTACGGAAGTCTTTGGAGGTAAAAATATTAAATAAGATTTATTGAAAAATTGTACATTTATTGTAGTAAATAAAAATAATGCAATATAATATTATTTTATACATAAAATTATTTAAAAAATTAGGTTTGTGTTGGTTTGCTGCATATTTTTGTTACAAATGAATAAATTACAGTCACTGCATTATTACTGCTAAAAGGTTTTTAAAATATGAAAACTACATTCTTAGACCTTTCCAACAATATATAGTTTGTCGTGATAGATTAACATTTACAAGAAAAATATTTAAGTAAACTTCGGTGTCCCGCTCACGGGACATTCAGGGTTCCCATGGGTCCTTGAAAGTTTTTGAATCTGGGGAAATAAAATTCAAGGCCCTGGGAAGTTTTTGAAAATATACATCTATAAATATACAGATAATTGAAAGTGCTTGAATCTATTTTATGCAAGAAGTTTTCTGGAAAAAATCCATGTAATTCCCTGTGTAGTGTAGAATTACTTTTAAAGCACATGTGCTAAACTGTTCGTTTTAAATACTTATATCTTCTGCAAATGTTGATTCATACCAAAATGCTTTTTGCATAGTTGTGTTTGACACATGAAAGCATCTCGGGTTACGTATGTAACTGTTGTTCCCCGAGAAGGGAACGAGACGCTGCGTCACCCTTGCCATACTTTCTGCGTCCCTGTAACGCCGTCTTTGGAAATATTTCGGATAGCGATATACTTCCTGGCTCCCGCGTCACCCTGTACAGGGAACTGTAACATTGTATCTTAAAAGATAACAATGTAACCTTGCTCTCACTTGAAATGTGTCCTCACATTTAGTCCTGAATTTGAGGGTATTGGACCTGGAAAGTCCTTGAATTTGAAGTTAACTAAGGTGTGGGAACCCTGGACACTGCCAGTTACCATGTTAAAGCAAACCTAAAATAAAATCACTACAGGTGTGCATCGTGAGACAAAACAACACTGTGTTATGTCAATGCATGGTATTTTTAAATTAAGGCAGCTCAAACATGCATGTTAGTCTGGGACTAGGATAAACCCTGTCCGGAAAACCACCCCATCTATCTATCCATCCATCCATCCGCACACACACACACGGCAGATGCATTAAAACCTTACATGCATTTAAAAAATCTGAATATAATCTTGCTATAAATGGCACTATTTACTGACCAGAATATTATGAAACATCCACACAATCTCTTTTCAAACATTCAGCTTTATTAAATAAAAAATACAGTAATTAAAGACTACATTGTACAAAACATTGATGAATGATCATTGCGGCACATTCATAGAGAATGTACCTTTTGTTAACAAAATCTAATCTCTTGCTGAACAGCAGTTTTGTTTTGAAAACAACTTTATGTACCACCACTCATAATAAGATCTGTAGAATGAATTCACATGGGTTGTGCTGTAAAAAGTCTATTGTCTGGCATGCTTTGAAGGGCTGTTTGAAAACTGCTGTGCAACAAGTTCACCATCCCCTCAACCTTCCTAATAAACTAATAGTCTTGACCAAAAGATCCTCATCCCCTAATCAGACCCATGAACACATGACAACATTAGCACACATTTCAAGCTGATTTCCAAATATTCTATTCACTGACCTGTTCTTTATTACAAAATAACAAAGAGATGTGTAATCCCAAAATGAGTTTTATTTTTATATGAAATAATGAACAGTGTACAAAAGAAGAACTGATCAAAAAGAAGGAATTTTTTAGATCCAACTAGTCAAAGTATCTGCTTTCTTGCAGACTTCAACCTGAATGTCTGGCTTTATAAGCCCCTTCAGATGGTCTTTCAGAACCAGCTTTATGCACAATGATAAATGCTTTCAAACAATACAACAGCATGAAGCAGTTTTCAATATGCACATTCCCATTTGAATGGTTGGATGGAAACAATAAGCACAATGCTAAATATCCAAGCAAATAGACATATTCAGGAGCCTGTCTTTGAAACAATAGAGTCATGTCTTCGGTCATGAGCAGAGAGATGAGATCAGATGGGACGGACAGTGGTGGAAGATGGGGGAATAGTAAGGTCCATATCTTTGCTCCGTGTCAAGACCAGCACTCTGTATCGGCAGGTTTATCCGAGTTGAAAGAAAGGGGCGAATCATGTCCCCTGCCCACAACCCTTCTCTCTAAAGTCAGTGAAGTGTGGTTTAGAATCCTCCCATGCCTCCCATACCACCCATACCACCCATGCCTCCCATTCCTCCACCTGGCATGTCCTTCTCCTCCTTGGGGATCTCGGTGACGACGGCTTCAGCAGTGGACAGCAGAGACGCAACACCTGCAGCATCAAGTAATGCTGTCCTCACAACCTGCAGAGAGAGACATTATGACTGACTTCATCATACTCAAAAATACTTTTCAAACATGAATTATTGAAAACAAAAACACACCTTTGTGGGGTCAATAATTCCTTTTTCAACCATGTTGACATATTCTCCATTCATAGCATCATATCCAATTTCTGGAGCACTCTGTAAAATCTTCTCCACCACCAGAGATCCTTCAACTCCTGCATTCTTAGCAATGGTCATTGCAGGAATACGCAAAGATCTGCGAATAATGTCAATACCTTGAAAAGTAGAAAAATAATATCAGATTAGGGAAAGCATCTTATTACAGCCAAAAATGTGCTGTCTGTCATATAAAAATCAGGATTATATCTGCATTGCAGCCTCTACCTATTTTCTGATCCTCATTTACAGGCTTGATGGTATCCAGGGCTGGGATGCAGCGCAACAGGGCACAGCCTCCTCCAGGCACAATTCCCTCCTCCACAGCAGCTCGCGTGGCGTTCAGCGCATCAGTGACACGGTCTTTCTTCTCGTTTACTTCAACGTCACTTGTTCCTCCAACCTAATAAAGACATCATGATAAAGCTGTATATTTACACCAGATCCACTAAAATGTGGTATTGTCCCATTCACATTGTCCCTCTCATCTGTCCACCACTTCATACCTTAATTACAGCCACTCCATCAGAGAGTTTTGCCAGCCGCTCGTTGAGTTTCTCCTTCTCGTAGTCGCTGTTTGTGCTCTCCAGCTGTTCGGCAATCTCATTTGCACGTTTCTCAACGGCTGCTGGATCACCACGGCCTTTGAGGAGCATCGTGTCATCCTTGGTCACGATGACCTCGCCAACCTTGCCAAAGTCATGTGCCTGGATATCCTCAAGGGCCAGACCCACAGCATCATCACCAAACACCTAATAAGAAAAACAGAAATCATCTCTTGGCATTATTCAAATCTCAACAAACACATCACTATACAAAAAAGCACAATGATAGACGTCATAATTCATTACAACACAGCACATGCAAAAAACACCATAACTAGATTTTAATTAAAACTGCAGATGTAATCAAATATCATTCAAATAAGTTTAAAACATACTGTGCCTCCAGTGGCCACTGCCATATCCTGCAGCTGGTTCTTCCGGTTGTCCCCAAATCCTGGAGCCTTGACTGCAACAACTTGCAGTCCAACCTTTAACCTGTGAATGAGGTTTAACACTGAACTTTAACTGGTACTTCTAAAGCAAAGTTGTGAAGTCAGAATTGCCATGGCTTCTACTAAACACCATAGTTACAACAATATAACTTTGGCAACTTGCTACTAACTACCAACGGTCATAAAAGAAACAACACGATCCTAAATGAATTCCTCTTAAAAGATCTTATACAATACTATAATAGTTATGATGAACCTACATTTGGCTCAATGATACATTTTGTAATAGATAATCAGTCATGAGCCCGATTCATAGTTGGGTGATTCTCGAAAATTAGACTTATGAGGTGTCATGAAACATTTCGATAAAAAAAGTAAATGCTATCAAAATAAGAACCATACATACAGTTACAAACATCTTCATGTACAATTTTTCACATGATTTCAAATGACATAATACAAACCAATTTTTTTGTTTTTTCCACATTTAAGAGGAAAATTTCATTACCGCAACGTGTCCATGACTGGATTTGGATTCTTTGACATGGAAATATTTATAATTTAAAAAAAAGCATCAGCGCATGTTATATTATAAACAATTACAGTAAAGAAACATGTGGTATTTGGTGATCATTGGTAAATGTAGACACAATAATAAGGAATATAAATGTGTCCAAGAAAAATTCTCTCATCCTCCACAACAATTTTGAATCATTGTTTAAGCCCTCAATGAACTAACATTTTGTTGGAGGGGACATAATTGAGTGTAACACTCAAGATGGCTACCAGGTAAGTAGTTCTTATTTTTTCTCTCCAGATAAAAGTTACAATTCTGTTTGTCATAGTACCTAGACAACTTTTTAGTTCTCATTACCAAAACACGAGTTTGTAAATGCATATATTTAATGTAATATCATGTTGCCGTAATGATAATTTTTGATAATGATAAATCTAAACAATTTAAGTAATTCTATAGGAAATATATTTTTAAATCCTCTAAAAATAGTGGTTATAGTAAGTTCAGACCTTAATATTATATGTGAAAAAAATTGGCTTCAAGGGCTTTTTAAAAATTCTGATGCTGGACACCTTCTAAATCTGGATTTCGTGAGAATCACAGTTATCTTTTTATGGGATTCTTGTCAAATTGTAGCAATGATGCAATGCTGATGTTTAATACAAACCTGTTGAGGACCAGAGTACTGAGTGCTTCTCCATCCACATCTTCAGCAACAATGACCAGAGGCTTGCGGTGCTGGTTGGCAAGTTCCAGTGCTGGCACGATGCTCTGTACACTGGAGATCTTCTTCTCGCTCAGAAGCAGATAAGCATCCTGGAACTCACATTTTTGACCTACATAAAATGAAGAAAGCAGGTGGTTATGCCAGTCTACAGATAGATAACAACACATGGCCCTCTATTAATAAAAACTTACCTTTAGCAGTGTTGATGAAGTAAGGAGAAATGTATCCACGGTCAAACTTCATTCCCTCAATGATCTCAAGCTCATCGTGTAGAGTTTTACCATCCTTTAAACAAGAATGAGTGTTAAACCATCAAATCATACAATCTCTACTAATAATTCCTTCTGGAGAAGCCTACCTTTACAGTAATAACACCTTTACGTCCAACTTTCTTCATGGCATTGGAGATGATCTCACCAACTTCAGTGTCTCCATTGGCAGAAATAGTGGCCACCTATACCAAAAGCAATGTTGATGAGAACAAAAATGTCAGAAAGATATGCTTTTTTGTTGTTTTTATAGCACTGGTGCATTTTTTGGTAAGCCAACCCACTCACCTGGGCGATTTCCTCTGGTGTTGTGACTGGCTTTGAGGTTTTTTTAAGTTCATTGATGACAGTCTCCACTGCAGTCATAACTCCTCTACGGATCTCCACAGGGTTGGCGCCTTTGCTGATGGTGTCAAATCCCTCCTTGGCAATAGCCCGAGCCAGCACTGTGGCGGTTGTGGTGCCGTCTCCAGCCTCCTCATTAGTGTTGTTGGCTACGTCTTGTACAAGCCTGGCCCCGATGTTCTTATACCTATCCTTTAGATCAATACTTTTGGCCACCGTGACGCCATCTTTGGTGACCTTGGGGCTTCCCCAGCTCTGCTCAATGATGACGGTGCGACCCTGACAAAGAGAAACAAAATGTAGTTGACTAGTTCTGCAGTCCATTGGATAGCACTTCATTATCCTAGCTGCAAACAAGTTAAAAACACCAACTACTCAAACTAACATACCTTTGGTCCCATTGTGACTGCCACAGCATCAGCCAACAGGTCAACGCCCTGGAGCATGAGGGCCCGGGCATCGGCTCCAAACTTGACATCCTTTGCGTACGCCCGGGTCAAATGTGGGGCCAGCGCCCTGCACACTGGCCTCATTTGTTTCATCACAGTGGGTAAACGCAGCATTTCTACAAGATGGAGAATTAAATAAATTGATAAATTATAGAATATAACACCTAAACTGATAGCATTCTAGTTTAAGTTCTGGTCGAGGTCTTGTGTCAAGGTCACATGAGAAAAATTTAGGATGACAGACAATTAGCCTTTGTCCCTACTGGTCCTTGAGTGCACTGCACTGAGACATTTATTAATCTGTCTTTCTCATACTTGCTGGCCAAATATTAAAAGGCTTTTGTTAAGTCACTAAAGTTATGTTCTGGATACCATGAGGAGATCTTTATTTCGTCATTCATATGAACATTCATATGGTCTTTGTTGTGTGGCTTTTTATTTTTGGGTAAATATTGTAGTATTGTGGATGCCTGAGGTAAAATGCACTCACAGATGAAAAGATAAACTTTTATCTGTATATCTCTCTGCAACGGAAAACAAGTCAACCACTAAAAAAAATATAAAGTAATAAATTACGATGGAAAGTAACATTTAAGTGTAATGCGTTAACGTCAATGAGAGCCCTCAACGAGCTTCTCCTCTACCCCACGTGTGTTCAGGGCGTCACAAGGTCAAAATCACTCGCGTCATGGCAGGGACGGAAATGATCCCTTTCATCTCCATGAGTTCACGTTACAAAGTTCCCTGGGTATCCCTTTAGTTGTAAAAAAAACTAATCAATGTGGCCCTTACAGAAATTAAATATAGTCATGGTCTATTTAGGCCTCGAGATCAAATCATTTGCAAGAGTTAGCATGCCATGCTATAGCGAGCTATAATCATCACTAAATTTATAGAATTTTCTTGAATTGGAATTGACTTTAAAAAAGTAAAATGTATCACAGCAGGACAACAGTAATGCATTATTATATTATAACAGTAATGTATTATAATTAGTGCAAAAGCTATGCAAACATACATTTGTTTTTTCCATTGTAGTTATTAAACATATCAGAATCAATGCTATTTCTATGTGACAGAAACAAATGGCAACCATTTAGACACTAAACATGCATATTGTCGTTTAAAGCACCAGCTGACTGTTCTGACAAAACGACATCACATGATGTTACGTATAATGTGCATCAACCCTTGGGCTGTTCAATTTGAATCATAATAATATTACCAGGTCAGTAAAGAGCGTTATGCACTCGATTATGCTTGTAGTCTTGTATAAATTAGAGTAAGGCTGTAAGCAACTTACTGTAAAGTGTTCTGGAGGTGAATGAAGGGATGAGTGTGTCCGTCTGTACAGCAGACTGAATGATATAAGCACGAGAGCCGCTTTAGAGCTGCCGCAGTTACATTCACCGCACATGTGTTCTTCATCCGGGTAACCACCCCCTTGCCCCGACATCTGAATAACAGAATAATTTCACCAAAAGCTTGCGTTTTGTGAACATTCTCTTACATTTATGCGAAGTGTTAGGCTTTATTGTCCTTTATTATTTCACATAATTGAAATTGATGGCAGACACTTTTCAATTATATAAAAATGTTCTATTTAATTGATGTTATGCTCGTTCCGGGGCGTCAAGTTCGAGAATTTTCGCAGATTCTATTGGAGAAAAAAGCGAGGTCATAAGTCAAGATTGTGCAAGAACACATTTTGTTGCGATAGATATTTTTTACTAATAATTTACACATCGTGTTTCTTACAAGTTACACTCTTGAAAAAAAAATTAAAATATAAAAATGAAATTCCGTAACATTTAATCTATAGAGGAATATTCTAGATTTCATGACGGGGTCTGTAAGGCTTGTAATATGGCGCATGCGCAGTGGGTTTCTAGTCCTTTCTTCACGTGGGTCACATTAGTGAAGTGGTACAGTTTGATTGTCTTGTGCTGCTCTGCTGGACGTGCATTTCATAAAGATCATTTAAAATGGTAAGACATCTATAATAATTAGTTCATTAAGATTTTTAAGCTATACAAATGAGTCGTTTATCTTATTAAGTTATCTCGCTAAGACGCTACAATTTTAACACTCCATCAATTGTTACATAAAGGTAATGGTTAGTAATGTAGTAATGCTTCGCGTTATTAGCGTTATTACAAAGCAATGATGGCACTTTTTACTTAATACGTTGAAACTGTCAGCAGAATCATGTTTAAAATGGGAGAAAAATGTGATCGCAATTGCACCATTTTTATAGACGAATTTTGTGTAACGTACATTATCAAAATTGACTGATAGTTAACGTAAGTCTAAATCTTAGAACAGTCTAATTGTAGAAAAATTGAACATTTTATTTTTGGGTTAAGCTTGCTTGCATATGTACTATGGCAGCCTAAGGAGGATGTCCACGTGCATGAAGAATTAGCATTTATTTTGTCCGGTATTTAAACTATGCACGTTAAAGATATGGCAACTTTAACCCAATTTTAATTTTTGTGAGGTTGTCATATGATTTTGAAAGGCTTCGAGGCGTTTGATCATTTCAACCAATAGTGTTTCAGCAAGATATGATCACTTCCGGGTCATTTTGAATGAAGTTGAGTAACGTTACACGTGTGTGTGTGTGTGTGTACTATACAGTAACTGTGATTTCTGTCTTTAGTAAAGATAATGAGCCAAAGAAAGTTTTCTTTAGCAGGTTTGGACGTTTATTTGTGTTTTCAATCGGTCCTTTCTGACAAAAGAAAAAAAGAAAAATTTATTGTCTATCACACTTGCTGAAAGCTATTTTGTGACACAAGTTGTTGATGCTGTCTGCTGTCTTGGCATTGAGTTGAAATGCCCAAAAAATGTATTCTAGAATTTTCAGAAACGTTCCTGACAGTTCAGCCTTGAGGTTTATCGTGATATCTGTCCTTTGTCCTTCAAAGGGGGATTGTAAACATTTACAAAACCTCTCAACTTCTCTCCTCCCCCACATAAATGCTTAACATCTCCTATCCCATCTGCCCTTTCTCATACATGACCTTCTCTCAAGGTCACACGCATTAACCTACTGTCAAGACAAGCAGCTGCTCTTGTCTTTGAAAATACTTCTCAAGTAAAGAAAATTGCTGAATTTCATTAAGTGCATTTATTCCCCATAGACTGACCGTTTAGCACAAGCTGCATAGGAATGGGACAACTCATGTATGTCTGTAATGCTCCTCTGCTTGAGCATTTAATTTGAACGCTAAATCTTTACATCACATCTGCTATGTCTTTGCTTCACAGCAGGCCTTCCGGAAATTTCTTCCCATGTTCGACCGGGTGTTGGTTGAACGGCTAGCCTCAGAGACTGTGACAAAAGGAGGCATCATGATTCCAGAAAAAGCGCAGGCCAAAGTCCAGCAAGCAACAGTAGTAGCAGTGGGTCCAGGATCCACCAATAAGGTAACTTATTTATTTTTAGATTATATAAAAAAAAACTATATTATATAATAAAGCATTTCTCTTTGCATTGTGTGTGAGATATAAACTGTATGTAAAATTTTATTTTCTTTTTAGGATGGGAAAGTAACCCCTGTCTGTGTCAAAGTTGGTGATAAAGTTTTGCTGCCAGAGTATGGAGGAACTAAAATTGTTCTTGAAGATAAGGTTAGAACTTTTGTGATGAGCTTCAAATAATTGATCTTGTCCAATAGAAAGTTACTGAGTTGACTTTTTTTTTGGAGTTCTCACTGTCTTATAATAATCATAAAATGTAATTTGTATTATAATAACATGATTTCACAATGGCGATTTTTATGATGCATGTTATTTTCTCTTGTAGGATTATTTCCTGTTCCGAGATGGAGATATTCTTGGCAAATATACAGACTGAAGTGCTTGATGTTCAGCCACGTGTTTCATTCTGGATTTAAGAGAGAATGGTTATCCAGTTTTTGTTTTCTTTTTTTATGCCATTTGATTGTAAATAAGTATGATCATGTTTTGTTATAATAAAGTGATCTTGATGTTTAGCCTTGTTTCTTCTTTATAGCATATAATGTAGGAATTATGGATTTAGACTTAAAAACTGGGTATTAGGAAACACAATGGGCCTCATTTATAAAACACTAGTGTTATGAAGATTTTAATACAGTAATTTATGTAGGAATTATTTTAAATTATTTGAACGAAAATAATTTTTAAATAAATAAAGTTTCCTGACTGTCATAGTCCTTGTTATGTTTGTTAAAGTTTTTATCTGTTATCAACATTTTATAAAGAATGTATCAAGTGACATAAAAACATCTTATTTTCTAGGTTTTATTAATTGATAAATAAATGATAGTGATGTAGATAAGCATTTAGATGAATTTTCTTTTTTCAGTCACAAATTTTTGGACGTTAGATGATTTTGTTCTGGTTTTAAAATGTTACTTATATTTATTACCTCAATTATAAATCAAAAGAAAATCCATCTGAGGTATGTTTTCTTAAAACCTTACAATTAATTTATATTCCAATGGTCTTCTAAAAATCTTATTAACCTAGAAGTAGTGCATAATAAATATTAATTATTTAAAATAGTGATGCACCGATGTATCGGCCGCCGATATTTATCGGCCGATTTTTGATGAATTTGAACTCATCGGCATATCGGCAATAGCACGAAAAAGGCAGAGACCGATTGTTTATTAATTAACTGCATAAAGAAATCCATTGTAAAAAAAATGAGTTAATATTGTTAATAAAATAAATGCTGAATAGCAAAAACCACCTTTGAAGGTTGTTATGCTGTCTTATATTTGTTTTAGCTTCATTTGTGCCTCTCTTATTATGTTGGTCAGTTGAATGTTAATTAGATCCAATCCATGTTTAGTAAAAATAATTTGATGCAGAAATAAACTAGCTAATAGACCAACTGTATAGTATTGTATACAAGTGTTTAATATCGGTATCGGACGGAAGTTGTCTGTTTAAATCGGTATCGGCCCAAAAATATCCTATCGGTGCATCCCTAATTTAAAGACTAATATTTCTTATATTTTTCATCCTAAATATTTTAAAATCAGAATATACCAAAAATATAATAGAGGTGAATTTCGGAAACTAGTTATTGGGAAAGGGTCTATCATGTAAAAGGAATGAAAGAAAACTTAAATGTTGAAAAAACATGAAGTATTGTCTTTTTCAATGAGATGATCAAAAACTTCATAGAGTGCCTTTCCACCGGGGTGAAAAAGTGGTACACTTCCATGGTGAACTTAAAGTGCTTTATTTTTGCACACTATTTTTGTACTTTATATACTAAAAATTCATCTTTAGTACTTCTTAAGATGTTCTTAAGATCAAGTTTACTTTACTGTGCTATTTTGAGACACCATAAATATGAACAAAAATGAATAAAAAAAATGTATTTAGGTACCACTTGTAGTAAACTTGAAACCATCTTTGTACTGAGTTCAAGTTTAATACAAGTGTTAATAAATAAATTTTTAATACAGAGATAGTATTTTAAAAGTGCATTTTAGTTCATATTCACGGTGTCTCAAAATAGCACAGTGAAGTACACTTAGATAATCCTAAGAACATTTTAAGAAGTACTAAAGATGAATTTTTAGTATATTAAAATTAGTGTGTGAAAATAAAGCACTTTAAGTACACTATGAAAGTGTACTACTTTTTCACCTGGGCACTTGTAGTTTCTGCAGGTCACATAACGATTTCAGACTTTAAAATAAATGTAATTTGGTTTGATACAATGTTTAATGTTAGGGGTGATTCAAGTGTCCAAATCATATTGGGCTCTGTGCTTCTTGTGTAGTGCATCTTCTTGTCCGCTAGGGGCGCGCTGTCAATCAAACGCTAAATCTGTCGAGATGGTCATGGCGGAGGGCACAGCTGTTCTGAGGAGGAATAGACCAGGCACGAAGGCGAAGGTAAACCCAATTTCCTATATACATTTAGCTATTTCAAATCTTATTTCCATTCATAAGATATATTTTAATGTAATAACTAAATTGAAAACTGTCTGTTGTCCTGGGATCGGAAGCCACGGCTAGCCAAGTTAGCAGTTAGCCAAGAAAAACTAACACGGCTAGAAAGGCTTTTGTCTCTAAAATACAACTAAGTTAGTTTGTCACGAGACATTTACTCTTTTGTTTAAAAGTACACGTTTATAGAGTTAAAAAGGAGTTGGTAGCTGTCTAAAACGGCAGGTTTTCGTGTTATAACATTAGCTATTTGGGTAACAGCAGTCAACTAGCAGCCGTGTAAAGTACCCGGATCATATTCGCTACCGAAGCTCAAAACCACCAATAACACATTAGGTAGTAGAAATTATGTAGATTCATATTAAACATTCTGTATTATATTGATAGTTAAAATAGACATTTGTGTTATCAGTACTTACACATCATGATTTTAACTGTGGTTACTAATCAATAACTACTATAGTACATTTTCATGAGAAGGGAATGTCCAAAAAGTGTTATTACAAATGTGATTTATGTCTTGTGTATTACAAGTGTAAACAACAATTGTTGTCTTTCTAGTAGTAGTATTTCTCTCAACTAACTGGTTTTGTTTCATCCATTAGGATTTCTGTAACTGGCCTGATGAGTCTTTTGAAGAGATGGACAGCACTCTGGCTGTTCAACAGGTGAGAGTTATACCTGGAAATTAAAAACACAACAGGTTTTTTACGTTTACACATATGCATTCGACAGATGCTTTCATCCAAGGCGACTTACAAGTTGTGTAATTTTATCAGCATGTGTTTTATCTGAATTTGAACCCAGACTCGTTTACGCTTGCAACACAATGATCTACCACTAAGCTATAAAGTGGAAGCTTGCTTGTTTACCCAAAAATGAGAAATGTGGCCATTTGATTAGCATTTTCAAGCAGTTTTTCCAGTTATTAAAATCAGACAGAGACCAGGGGCTATAAGAGCTCTAAAATAGAGACATAAAGTCTTCAGAAGTCACACATTTTTGTGTTTGTAAGAAACTGACGTAAAATTGCCATTTGCTAAGCACGTTTCCTTTCATTAGAACTCCCAAATCCTTTTTTGCTTGCACATATTCAGACTTGTCACATCATGCTTTGGTAGACTTCATGTCATGTGTCTTTTGTGACTTTTGCTTAAATATTTAAAAACTGGTTGTGACTTTTTATTGTGTTTATCAACCGTCATTGTTTTTACTTTAAAGTATATCCAGCAGAACATTCGCTCAGATTGTTCAAACATAGAGAAAATTATGGAGCCTCCAGAGGGACAGGATGAGGGGGTCTGGAAATATGAACATCTCAGGTAGATTTGTATTCCTTGTTTTGTGAAAACAGGCTGTCAGATGCTTGTGAATCTCAGACATGTGCTTGGTTTTAGCTATAGGGGAGAGCGGGGCACAAAACGCTTTTTGGTTTTGGCTCAATCATTCAAAAAATATTTGAGAGTGATTCATTATATTTTTACACAAGCAACACACACATCTCAACAAAAATTAACATTTGAAGTTTGTTTCTAGTACTTACCATTCTTGGACAATTACATCAAACGTGACAGAAGTGCAAACGTTACAACGTTACCCATAGGTGGGGTTCATTGTAAAAGGCAGGGGGTTAGTTGTAACACTTGCTAAAATGTAAGTTTGCAGGCAAATATTTCAATAGTATTTTGTCTATATACTTGAAGTGGATATTGTTTATATATCTGTCTATGATAGACATGTATCCACACTGTATTCATTCATCCAGCCCTTTTCTTACAATAGTACTTCAGTTATAAATTGATACAAATGTCTAAATATGTGACAAAAGCAGCACAATTATGACAAAACATTTTTTATGTGACCCAGTCTGTAATAATCATACTACAGTTTAAAAATCAAATTCTGAGATAATGAGCATCAACGTCTGAGTTTAGCCATTCATTTCATTATGATTTCAATCTTTGACGTGATCTTATTCAATCAATATTAAAGATATTAACAAAAATAAATTTGACACACGATTTTTGATAAGACAGGCACATTTATTTTGTTGGCAGCCAGCAATCATTCGTATGTAGCCTATTTAAAACAACGGCAAGAATTACGCTAACGTTAGCTGTTTTCATATCGTAAACTTAAGTGCTGAGGGGTTAGTTGTAACACAGCATTACAATTAACCCCGCTGGGTGAAAATATTTTCATACTCACCAAAAAAGTTGCTATGAGCTGCATACAGTACATATTTCAAAACTATGCTATGTTTTAGTCAACAAGACACTGATTAATATGACATGGCATTGGATTTGGTATCGTACACACCCAACTTAGAAACCGAAAAAAAACATGTTGAAAAAATTGACTTACATGCCACCAAAACACTCGTTCATCAATAACTCTCTGGAAAAATATTATACATTTCTAATAATTTGCGGGAGATCGCCTTTTGGCAGTGTGAAAAAAATACCAGAAAATCAAAACGCTCAACCTTGTGCAACAATGTAAACAGTCCGTATTACAACTAACCCAGTGTTAGTTTTTGCCCTGTGCACCCCTAATATATAAACTCAGTGTCTGTTTTTTGATTATAGACAGTTCTGCTTGGAGCTCAATGGCTTGGCCGTTAAACTGCAGGTAATTGGATGAAGCCAACATTATGTTGTAGCACTGCTGTTAATATAAATGTAATAAACATGTCCGATAACAGATCATATAAAATACTCTTGTCATAAAATCATATAGAAGTCGTCTTTGCACTATAGAATGAGTGTCATCCAGAAACATGTACCCAGATGACTGCCACTGAGCAGTGGATCTTTTTGTGTGCTGCTCATAAGACTCCCAAAGAGGTTAGTGGTTAGTTCCCAAACAGCTGTCACAAACCAGTTTTAGAGCTGCCTTATGACCAAATACTTGTTTCTTGTCGATTTCAGTGCCCTGCCATCGACTACACAAGGCACACCCTTGACGGAGCTGCATGTCTCCTCAACAGCAACAAGTATTTTCCAAGCCGGTAAGCTTTCTATGTAAAAAATATTAGGTTTCAGAGTTATGTCGACTGGTATAGTCACCACCTTTTTACTGCTTTCTGTGTAGTGTCAGCATTAAGGAATCATCCGTGGCCAAACTGGGCTCTGTTTGCCGTCGCATCTATAGGATCTTTTCTCATGCTTACTTTCACCATCGCCAGATATTTGACAAGTATGAGGTAAGCACAACATATATAAACATATTTCATGAACTGCAACTGAATATTGGCTCCATGTCAAAAAGAACTGTTTCAGCCTATGTGTGTGTGTGTGTGTGTGTGTGTGTGTGCGCGTGCACTTTGATTGGCTTAACTTTGTTCAAAGTCTCGGTTGATTTTCCAGTGCATTTGAAGTTGTAATTTTACTATGCAAAGAGTTCAAAGGTTCAAAATCAGTTAATATTTTATCTTTACAAAGCAGCTGCCTAGGTAGGTAGATATCACTTAGTAAGCTTGGTAATGAGTTATGTTCACATCTGTATTTCCTGTAATAGTCAGTAGGAGGCATCTGTGGACTGATTCTTTAACAGTCTTGAGTGAATAAGCGACTATCATTTCTTTCCCACAGAATGAGACGTTCTTGTGTCACCGCTTCACTCGGTTTGTGATGAAGTATAACCTCATGTCTAAGGACAACCTCATTGTGCCCATCCTAGAAGAGGAAGTCCAGAGTGCCACCGCAGGAGAGAGTGACGCCTAAGCTGATCTTGTGCATTTAAGCCTGTAATATCCAGACTACGATGGCTTTGGTCATTTGACACATTTGTTACTTTCCACTCACTAATGCTATATAAAAACTTCGTCTTTTAGCTGTAACAATCGAAATGTAACATCAGCAGCTCCTTGTACATAGCTCACTCCTCTACGATCCCCAGTGTAAATCCTGCTTTACTAGTAAGAAGACTTTTTCCTTTCCCTCTTGACTTTAAAGGAGTCTGGTGATATTCACCCTGTCTCTTCCCTGGTTGTTAAGTTATTACATGGGTGGAGGGCTCTCATATGGCCCACTTTGTCTTTTTTTTTAAATAAATTAAAATGTATGGTATTTTCATTATGTCAATTGTTAATAAAAGACTTGTACCTAACACACTCTTTTTGTCGTGTGATATCCGTAAAGAGAAAAGGCAAGCAGACACTTAATTATGAGGTAAATATCCATTTAATAAAATATTACAAATGTAACCATGTTCAAATCTTCAACTGCTACAGCTGGTAAATAATACTGATTGGTTCTGGCATATTAGAATACAATGCATCATCTGAGCTCAGCTTTTAAAATAAGGAAACATCTTATTCATTTTTTCTTAGCTCTTTTCTAACATTTACAGTAGCATGACATCTGTTTTGCAAGCTTAAAACGTGCAACACAAGATGTACAAGGTTAATGCTTTGTGTTCACTACAACTTGAAAATGAATAAGGTGCCACAAGCAGCATAAATTTGACTACCAAGCTCAGGAGAACTACACTATATGCAAACAGTTACCTAAATGACAAAGTACCCTCCTTATAGTCCTTATAGCATGGAATTTGACTTAAAATGCAAATCTGCTTGGGAGTGTTAGAGTGAATTGCTTTTTGATCCACTGATAAAAAATAGTAAAAGAAATTCCTCAGGAGATTAACATACAAGTTCAATTTAGCACCACTTGAGGTCATGGCACATCAAATACATTAAGATCTTTGTTTAGGCCAGTTTGAAGCTCCAAGATGCAACAAGAATTTCCACTTTGCCAAACGAGAACGAAGAATTCCTGTTGTCCAAAGTCTGCACACCAAACAAATATCCACATCCTACAGAGTGGCCTGTTTGGACACTCGAGTTCCTGATCCAGAATCATTGCAAGCATTAAAACGAACAACCGTTTTAAAAATAAGAACTGAACAAAACAGGAAAACTGAAGAAATTAAGGTGTGAGGAAGGACGACCTTCCATGAACACAAAAAAAAAATTGCTGAAGTGTTTTGTGACGTGATTGTGTTGTGAATACTGCCATGGTGTTTGTGGCAAAAAAGAGCAAATCTCAGTGCTTTTTTTTTGATATATGTGTAAAAATGTGAATGTGCTTCTAATTAAAAATAACAAATAAATCTCACCACTATCATGATACGTTATGGCTTTGTTAAAAAAAATGTACAAAAAGTGCTTTAAGTCCGTCTGTAATACAGTGATGCAAATCTCTGTTTCCTGGTGATGTTATAAATGCTAGTAAACGTCTGCAGATCTTCAAATTCAACTCCGTTTTAGGAATTCCGAATCCCAGGTTAGAAGCTGTGTCTTTGATTTTTGAGTTAGCCCGTCACATACAGGTCACCTCTGGGGCCCCCTCATCTGGCTCGAATCCACTCTCCTCTAGATGGGAAAGCGCACCGGGATATCCTCCTCCAAACACAGGGAAACCGCCAATCCCCCCTGAACACGGAGATGACAACTCTGTGTTTGGTTCCTCTATGCCTCGACTCACAGAATGACTGGAAACCTCTCGTGCCGTAGATCCCTTTTGAGATAAACAAACAAAACCAACAGGATTTTGCCGGTTACTGGTTAAAAATCGAACTAATCTCAATGATCAACCAATTTAAAGAGAGCAGCACCTGGTTGTGCCGTGGTACCGTTTGGCCTCTGACAGGTCTTTGCAGGAACACAACTTGCTTGGTGGCGAGATTCCCTTCACTGCAAGCAAGAAAACTTTGGTAACGTATGATAATACAGTTTTTTTTTGGCCATTTTTGCCTTTATTTTTGACATGGAGAGGACAGGAAAGCACAGGGAGGAGAGAGGGGTATGGGATCGGCAAATGACCACGAGCCGGGAATCGAACTCGGGTCGCCGAAAGTGCGAAAGCACCACACGTCAGAGCGCTGTCCACTACACCATCGGCTTTGCAGTTTAAATACATGCAGGCAGAGCTAATACAATGAGGATCTCACTATCATGACGAATAATGGGGGTGGGCAGCACACATGTTAGTAGCCAGCCAAACTCTGCTAATGTATGGAGGAGAGGACCGTAGTCAGTCTTTACATCTGTACCCTAAAAGAATAACATTTATGATGTAAATAGTTAAATTCCATGGCTTGAAACTAACTCTTTGTCTGTGAAATCCAGGCTGAAGTCTTAATCTAATGATGAGATTAGGAGCATCAGGATAAAAACCTTACTCAGTCAATATTAAAGGGCACCTATTATGCAAAATCCACTTTTACAAAGTGTTTAGGCATAAATGTGAGTTGGCAGTGTGTGAACACAGCCACCCTTAACAAAAAAATCAAAACGGATTAAAAATGAGTGGGTAGTTTTTTTATTTAATGTTACATTACACTGATAAAGCCCTGCCACTGACTGACAGTCCTTTATTATGATAGTTTTCGCCCCCAGTGAGTTGTACGCTGTCCGCCATATACTCACAGGAATCACATCTATTTTAATTGAAAGCACTCACTGTCTCCTTTGGCAAGGGAGTGAGGAGCAGCTGCTCATTTGCATTTAAAGGTACATACACGAAAACAAATGGGGGCATTTTGGATTTGCAGGGTTCCCACACCTTAGTTAACTTCAAATTTTAAGGGCCTTTCAAGGACTTTCCAAGTCTAAAACCCTCAAGCCTGATTTATAGTTGTGCGTAAGTTTTAGCTACGGCGTAGTCTGACGTGCACCTCGCAAAAATTTTAACAGCGTGTCAGTTCTACGCGGACCGCAAGCGCTGTAATTGGTCCACCAAAACCCATTCCATCAGGTAAAAAAACTGCATCATAGGTATTACCGTTTGCGACGGTGAAAACAAAGAATGTTCAAGTTGAGATGTGATTTAACTCAAACTGCAACAAAAGTCACTGTTTATTTACTTCCATCATTGCTGGTCTTCTCAAATTATACACAACAAGTTGCTGTTTCTTATTCGTTTGTGGGTTAACTTGCCAAGCTGCTTCTTTTTTGATGGTCGCGCTGATACTGTGGTTACACGCGTGGATCCTGCCTACCAGCGATCTGCGCGTGTGTTTGCACGTCGACGCGGATGACATCGCAAAAGTATAAATGAAAACCGACGCGGAACCTACGCCGTAGGACCTACGCATAACTATAACGAGCCCTTAATTGTGGAGACACATTTCAAGTGAGAGCAAGGTTACATTGTGTTACCTTTTAAGATACATTGTTACAGTTCCCTTTTGAGGGAACTCGCACTGCGTCACTGCGGTGACACTTTGGGGACGCATCCAGGGGTAAGTGCTTCTGAATATGTATATCAAATTCAACCAATGGTGAGGCTTAATGACAAAGACAGGGTGACGCGGGAGTCAGGAAGTATATTGCCATCTAAAATATTGCCAAAGACGGCATTACAGGAACACATGAAGTATGGCAAGGGAGACGCAGCGCCTCGTTCCCTTCTCAGGGAACAACAGTTACATACGTAACACGAGACGTTTTCATGTGTCAAACACAACTATGCAAAAAGGATTTCGGTATGAATCAACATTCGCATACAGAAGATATAAGCATTTAAAGCGAACAGTTTAGCACGTGTGCTTAAAAAGTCTAGAATTTTTATGATATTATCCTACACTACACAGGGAATAATATGGATTTTGTTCCAGAAAACTTCTTGCATAAAATAGATTTAAGCACTTTCACCCGTATCTATGTATGTATATTTCCCTGGGCCTTGAATTTTTTCCCAAAATTCACAAACTTTCAAGGATTTCAAGAACCTGTGGGAACCCTGGATTTGGCAAAAATGATCTGGGGTATTTTAAGCTGAAATTTCACAGGCACACCTGAGACTTACATCTTGTACAATAAATATTGTAAAAATTGGCATAATAGGTGCCCGGTGCCCTTTAAATATATCAAGGTTATATTTTCACACAATGGTCTTTACATTGATGTAAAATCATTTTATGTAGAAAACAGTCATTTAGCCGGATTTGTACAAACTGTCTCACATCTATGATTTTTTTATGATATGGATATTAACTACCAAGTCATAAACCAAATATGTGCGATACCTCTATAACAGTCCACTGTTCTACTACAATAGTGTCATTGGCGGGTGGTGCTGTGCTTTTCTCCTCATATACAAACAGACCCTCTAAAGACCTGGGTACTGGCTCTCCTGTTAAAAAAACAAAACAAAATGAAAATTAAGTTAATAGAAGTTGACTAGATTACAAACATCCATGTCTAATGTGTATGTTCACCCACTGAATTACAGCGCAATATTCAGGTCTCATTTAATCTGACTGGAAGTGTGTCAATGACCTAGAAAAGATAATGAAACTTATCTACTTCAAATCCATAAGCACATGTGAGAGGACGAATATAAAGTTAATGAGACCATAAAGTCAACACACATGCTTAGTGTATTTCTGAAGACGGGACCAAAATATCCCAGTGGGCTCTTTTGATGAGGAAAAGAAAATGTAACCACAACCCAACCACACAAAAAACAACATAAAATGATTGGATCACTAGGCAGCACCATACTTTAATACAGTACATAAAGCCCACCTATTCAGTCAAATATCAACCAAATTAAGAAAATTGGATAAAATGATGTTCTGGGCTTTTCAGAAGTATGTCCCTAATGAGAAAATGGCATGAGGAAAGAGTAGGATGGCAGAGCTAGTTTGAAAATTGCCTCTCATGTTCCACATTCACAAATCCCAGATGTCTCAAACACACACACACACACACACACACACACACACACACACACAGATCTAGCTCCTATTAGTCTGGTGCAAAACAGGAAGTGTGGTCGTGAGGTTTGGAGATGGGCGCTAAATATAGTTCTTGTGGGAGTCAAGGGAAAGGAAAAAAATATGGATGAAAATAGTGGAATTTAAAGAAATTGAAGGAGGAACATGAAAAAGATTACTAAGAACAGAAATGTTATTCTTGTAACTCAAATGTTTGAGCATTGGTCATTGGTTTGATTCCCAGGGAACCCAATTACTGATACAATGTATACTTTTAATGCAATGCAAGGCACTTTGGATTTAAGCGTCTGCCAAATGCATAAACGTAAATGTAAGTACATAATAGGGTCCAACAAACTAAATGCATGAAAGCACATAAAATTGCATACTTTAAAACCTCACATCGTCATTGGTTACTATACACAAATGTCAGAAATGTTTAATTTTGCAATTTATCATACACCAATTTATGATACTCTGATGATTAAAAAGCTAAACACAAGTCAAAGAATTCCATGTTTACATCTACTCAACAGCTGCATTTTCCCTACATAACAGACAAAGGAGGCGCAGCAGCACATCACATGCAAATAAATAGTAATTTCCCTCAACAACATTAAACAAGAGTGCAGAATAGAAAGTTTACAGTGTAAGTGCACGGCAACATTTATAACTCGAGAGATACCTTTAGGTGTGTCCCAGTATACAAAGGAGTCCACCAATGACCAGCCTTTGCGGTAATAAGCCGCTGTCAGTTCCAGCCAATCAGCTTCCAGGCTACTGACAACTTGGCCCTTCCTAGAAACTCGCATGGACAGCGCCCCCTGATGGTAACAGCAGGCCAGAGAGTCCAGTGGTGCGTAACCCGGATTCCAGGAGTGAAACAGCACCAACAGTCTCAGGTCTAAAAACAACAATGGGGTTATAACTTACATGTTGAAAAAAAAACAGAGCCATGAACATAGAATACAATCTTCACTGGAGTAAAAAAAATTGAATTGAAGTAACGAGTCACAACTATTGCTTCTGACACAATTTTTAGGCTGTCCATCATAACTAATAATACTAACTGGTCAAATGGAGGTCACTTAGGTACAATACTTGTGTTAAGACACTAACAGCCTCTGACTGATCTTGATTCTCCATGTTAACGGATGGAGGCTCACATGACTAATATGATGCCCAAAGGGTGGGCAAGCACAACAGCGGACAAAAACATTAAAGGGTTAAACTAAATTAAACTGACAATACTCACTGGGAAAAGCAAAAGTTGTTAATGCAACAATGTATTTTCGAGCTACCATGTATACACTCACCTAAAGGATTATTAGGAACACCATACTAATACTGTGTTTGACCCCCTTTCGCCTTCAGAACTACCTTAAAGGCGGAGTCCATTATGTTTGAGAGCCAATGTTGATATTTGAAATCACCTAAACAAACACGCCCCTACCCCAATAGAATCTGGACCTTCTGTTGATAGACCCGCCCCACACATACGCAACCCGGCATTTGATTTGATTTGATTGGCTATAAGTGTGTTTTGGTAGTCGGCCCGTCTCCTTTTCCAACGCGTTTTTCAAACGTCGTGGACTCCGCCTTTAATTTTATGTGGCATTGATTCAACAAGGTGCTGAAAGCATTCTTTAGAAATGTTGGCCCATATTGATAGGATAGCATCTTGCAGTTGATGGAGATTTGTGGGATGCTCATCCAGGGCACGAAGATCCCGTTCCACCACATCCCAAAGATGCATTATTGGGTTGAGATCTGGTGACTGTGGGGGCCATTTTAGTACAGTGAACTCATTGTCATGTTCCAGAAACCAATTTGAAATGATTCGTTTTGTGACATGGTGCATTATCCTGCTGGAAGTAGCTATCAGAGGATGGGTACATGGTGATCATAAAGGGATGGACATGGTCAGAAACAATGCTCAGGTAGGTTGTGGCATTTAAATGATGCCCAATTGGCACTAAGGGGCATAAAGTGTGCCAAGAAAACATCCCCCACACCATTACACCACCACCATCAGCCTGCACAGTGGTAACAAGGCATGATGGATCCATGTTCTCATTCTGTTTACGCCAAATTCTGACTCTATTATCTGAATGTCTCAACAGAAATCGAGACTCATCAGACCAGGCAACATTTTTTCAGTCTTCAACGGTCCAATTCTGGTGAGCTTGTGCAAATTGTAGCCTCTATTTCCTATTTGTAGTGGAGATGAGTGGTACCCGGTGGGGTCTTCTGCTGTTGTAGCCCATCTGCCTCAAGGTTGTGCGTGTTGTGGCTTCACAAATGCTTTGCTGCATACCTCGGTTGTAACGAGTGGTTATTTCAGTCAAAGTTGCTCTTCTATCAGCTTAAATCAGTCGGCCCATTCTCCTCTGACCTCTAGCATCAACAAGACATTTTTGCCCACAGTACTGACACATATTGGATGTTTTTCTCTTTTCACACCATTCTTTGTAAACCCTAAAAATGGTTGTGCGTGAAAATCCCAGTAACTGAGCAGATTGTGAAATACTCAGACTGGCCCGTCTGGCACCAACAACCATGCCATGCTCAAAATTGCTTAAATCACCTTTCTTTCCCATTCTGACTTTCAGTTTGGAGTTCAGGAGATTGTCTTGACCAAGATCGCACCACTAAATGCATTGAAGCAACTGCCATGTGATTGGTTGATTAGATAATTGCATTAATGAGAAATTGAACAGGTGTTCCTAATAATCCTTTAGGTGAGTGTACATGGTTAAAGCCCGGGATACACTGCACGATTATTGGCTGTCCCAGACGAAAGATTGCCATCGTGAAACAATCGTCGCGATTTCTGTGATCGTGGCTCTTCATCGGTGGTACTATGTCGTACAATGAGAGAGGTTCAAAGACGGCTATTTTACCGGCCTTGCGTCCAAAGATAGCCTACGATAGTTTTCTGACAGTGTCAGAAATTCGGCATGATCACCGCACAGTGTGTTTGCTGCTACGACCTGCGCGCCGGTATTTGTGTACCACGAGCGCATGCTGGTTACGTTGCGCAACGTGTGACGCTGCCGCCAAAGCTTCCGTGTCATCATCGTAGTCTACATGCCTCTCGTACCAGAGTTTAAACGATACATGACGCACAGTGTGATAAGGTAATGATCTTATAGGAGGGCAAAAATCGTGCAGTGTATTCCGGGCTTTAGTTAGTAGATCCAAACTAAACATCCTATTTCAAAATACAACCAAAAAACAGGCTTCATTTAATTTATACAAAAAATTATTTGGCTTTTGAGCGGAAATAGAATCCTGATACCCCCAAAAGCATCTACAGCCCATCTGTGCACTCAGCCATCATCAGCTAAAGGTATGCGATATAAAACGGAAAATTAATCCGATTTTATGTTAGAGATTTCAGACAGTCCATAATTACATTAGGATTAGAGGAAAGTCTGACCTTGGCTGTACCCACGACCCTCCAGATCTCCGTCTCCAGGGGGTGTGCGAGGTGGGGTGCGTGGTGGGGAGCGGTAGCCCCTCCTGGGACTGGACACTCTGCCATTACACCCCCCTCCTCCAGCCTGCTGGAGCACCGAGCCCACAAACCTCACGCCACCCCTGCCATAGCTGTTCACCTGAGGGTACATAGACAACAACACCATCACTGTAATGAGTCAGAGACTTTCCTAAAGAGGAACTACACTGTAAGCAGATATATTTTTGGAAATAAACACCTGACACATACACTTGTGATCTAAACAGACAAGAAGCAATAAAACAACACGCATACAAATCGTTTAATCTTAATATTTGTCCACACATGCTGTGCCCGCAAGAGCAAACAACATTTTGTCAGCATGGGTATATTTCTAGCAATAGCAAATTATACATTGTATGGGTCAAAATTATAAAAAATTTTAAATGCCAAATATCTAATCAATATTTAATGTTCCTTAACTTACTTAATAAGCTGTTTAATAAGCAGGATAATGTACAGCAAGCATTGGGTGTGCATTATTTTCAAAAAATTCTAATTTTGAGAATTTACATATTTGTTACCCTGTCTGTGAAATCCAGGTTAAAGGGACACAAGGCAGCATTTTTATGTTAATGAATCATTGTCGTAAGTCGGTATATGGTTAAATGACTCATTACATGACGAATGAAGACTCTCTCGCCCGCCCCTACCGTCTGTTGGAAGAATACCCCACTTGCAAGTTCGCTGTATCCGACCCGGTGTCCTTCAGTCTCGTAAAGTCTCAGATATAGAAAGCATTTACTCCCAGACACTAGGGGGAGCTAGTAGAGAAATAATACTCAGACTTGCCTTGTGTGCCTTTAAAGTATATGCTACCATGCAACAGCATGCAACGCATTTGAAATGTAAACACTGACCCTGTCTATGAGCAGTTTTACGGTGTCACCGGTTAAAGATTCTCCCGGCAGTGGCCACTCCTCCACCCGCAACACCGGCACACTGTCAATCATTGGCATCGCTGTGTGTTTACTGCAACCACATAACAGATACAACACAAACAACACACATCATTTAAGGCAATGGCATTCATGCAGCAAGTCCAAAACAGGAAATCACGCATGCATTTTTTAATATTGCTGATGTCTGCCTTGAGATGTCCTTCATAAGCAGTTTAAAAACGCTGAGATGTTTAACACTCTTGACCCCACCTGATAACAACAACTTTTGTTTAACCCCAAAAGCAGCTGTCTTGCTCTTTTAGTCCATGGTTTTGTATAAAAATGGTGGTATATCAGGGTGGCTTATTTCTAATGACCTTCACTAAATGCAAATGAGCTTTAAATATAGACCAACAAATATTGGACAGCTACATTATATTACTTCCTACCTGTATCTTAATAGTCAAGATGTTATGCAAACAACAGATTTGGATGCCTTGCTAAAAACAGCGTTTTCAGATTTGGCCATTATCTATGGCCATCTACTATATATACACATTGTAATCTTAACATGGATGTAGACATTGTTTATAATTTATTTATTTGGGTTTGTGTCACACACTTATAGTTCACAATAACAGTAATTACCCAAACTTAACATTTAAAAAAAATCAATGTCACACCACTTCATAGACAAACTAGCTTCTCCTGTTCTTCCATAACCACTCTGCAGGTTCTCACTGGTTCATGGAAAACTATACTTTAGACTTCCTTAAACTTAGCCTATATCTCTACCCAGTCTGAGAGCAAAACACAACAAGCCCCGCCCACTCCAGCTATACAGTCTGACCTCTCATTACTTATCTCAT
The DNA here is from genome assembly GCF_027580225.2 of Misgurnus anguillicaudatus. Classification (NCBI taxonomy): domain Eukaryota; kingdom Metazoa; phylum Chordata; class Actinopteri; order Cypriniformes; family Cobitidae; genus Misgurnus; species Misgurnus anguillicaudatus. The sequence continues at coordinate 26,411,244 of NC_073353.2, forward strand.
TAATATTCATGGTGGCTTATTAAAAGTTAATTATTACTTGGAAATAAGAAGTCTGTCTGTTTTGGATACAGAAAAGAGGGGGTGAAGTACGCAGCTGTTGTCATGGTAAACTTTACCTGGATTGTGGGCGAACCAGGATGGCCCGGTAGAGCAGGCTGCAGGGCAGTGAGCGAGTGCGGCCCACAGAGAGGATGATGGGATGCAGGGCGGCCAGTACGTAACCCTGGGTGTAGTAGGACTGTAGGGCATGGGGCAGGTCACACAGTGAGGACAGATATTGCACTGTAGGTCGACTGCCTGTAGAACAACCATAAAACACAATATGACCATCAGTGAAGATGAAGACCCCATAATCCCACAGATCATCTTCTTTCTCTTCCTTTCTTAAAGGAGAAGTTTGGTATTTTACACTTAAAGCCCTGTTTTCAGATTGTTTTTTATGAAATAGAACGGTTTTGACTGAAATTTCAACATATGAGGCTGCCCCGAGAATTTTCGGGTGTTTGTGTTTCACCCCCCCTCTACAATGGGTTTATAGGTGCACTGGAACCATCCTTTCTAAAATGCATTAAAATTTCGTTTACAAAGACGTGAAACTCACCGAGTGGTCAGGGGTGTTCACTGATATGCTCACACAAAAATCGCTGCAAAAGATGCTTTCCGACAGGTGTTTTAGCATTCGTTGTTAACTTGTGGACCTATTTTTCCAAACGCCTCACACCCGTACATTCTTCCGCTGAGAGCTTGAATAATAGACACTCCAGTCCAGTTGGTGGCGATAATCCGCCTTTGCCAATTGCAAGAATACAAAGAAAGTTCCCGGCGCGGAGTAATACCGTACCTCACAGCACATCTAATACAAGTCAATGGAGTTGGCAAAACTACGATAAAATCTGTTGGAATGCGTCTTTTGCAGCGATTTTTGTGTGATCATATCAGTGAACACCCCTGACCACTCGGTGAGTTTCACGTCTTTGTAAACGAAAGTTTTATGCATTTTAGAAAGGACTGCTCCAGCGCACCTACAAACCCACTGCAGAGATGGGAGGTGAAACACAAACACCCGAAAACCCTCAGGGCAGCCGCACATGTCGAAACTTCAGTCAAAACCCCTCTATTTCACCACAAACAATCCGAAAACAGGGCTCCAAGTGCAAAACACCGAACTTGTCCCCCAAAACTGACTGTTTAAAGATGAGGTTGCTTATTTTATTATTTTTTTGTCAATGCATCGTAGTTCCAGTTACAGCATGCTTCACATAGAGCCCTTTTAATACATGGATTATGGAAAATACATAGAAAATGAATTGATTTTGGTTCATTTACACTGACAGCGGTTTTCTGGAATTGGTGTGTTCACGCACATCCTGTAAAGATAAAGACACGTGACATAAGGGTGTGATGTGTAGTGTATTTGTTATTGTGCACTTGATGGATTTTCCACAGCATCTTAAATTCGCTTGCTGATTATCAGCGATTTCACTCGAGAAACCATGTATGCATTTGGGATGGGCCGATACCACTTTTTCGTGTCTGATATCGATGTCAATACCGATACTTATCCAATACCACCTCTATCGGCCTTTTAATCAATTAAGCTGCAAATTACACATGGCTTAAACCTAGCTACTGAACATTTTACTATGCAACAAACGACTGTGCAAATTCAAGACTAAAAGAAACATTGTGCCATACTGCAGCAACACTTTAAGTTAGTCAGCACAAAATTCTTAATGAAATTTAAGGTGTAACTTGACAAGGTCGGTGTTGGTATTGGATCGGAGTGTACTCCCCAACTTCTACAATATTCGATCCAGCCATTTCCGTCAATATCAGACTAATATCGACATGGAGTATTATATCGGCCCACCCCTAGTATGCATGCCTTTTTATAATTCAATCATTAACTAGCGTTTCGCATGCTGTTTCATTAAGCTGGCGAACATTTTCGTGAATGTTAATCTGGATTTAAAACCCCCATGTCAAAGACCTAACCATAAATACGTTGTTGCGGTGACACATGCGTCATTACCACGACACCCCTTACGGCATTGTTTTTGCCTTTTGTTCACGCAGGATGCATTCCGGAAATGTTACGGCAATGTCACTAGGTCCATTCACAGATCCAAATTCCAGGACGGGTTTGCGTTACACACAGAAGACACTCTGGCAATTTTCTGGGATCAGCGCGCTGTGTGTAGAGGTTTATGATACAGATTTAATCTAGAGGTGTTAAGGTTGTTGTAGGGTGCTTCTATTTAGTGTTTTTTGCTTTTTTCCTCCTGTACACAGGCTCTAATGGAGGATCACCCTGACGTCTCCCTTCTCTCCCCCAACCCCCAAACACACTTCCTGTGTCCACAAAGAGCTGCTGTTCACAGGGAAGACTGGCCCCATGCCACACACACACACCGCCCCACAAACACAACATTCCATCACGCATAACACAAACATAGGCAAACATTCGATCTTGCGGTTCCCACACTTGGTCACAACAACAACAAAAATCCACAGAGAGTACACAAGAGATGATTCCTTGTACCAAAAATATCCTTTCCATAAAAACCACAAAACAGCTTTTAAACAACTGTGTGTTTTTGCCTTCAGCTAACACGTTAGACGTAAACACAAACATTTTGGAAGCTACCTGTAGGTTTTACTACAACAGTGTCTGTATGCAGTACACTGCATCACTCCTGATCTTTAGTAATGTGTTGCATGTTATGGAGATAAAGCCCCATGGGCCAAAGTAGAGAGATGGCATTCACAGCGATATAAACCCTGAAAGGACTCCAATTTGTTCCAATGCACCCCTTTCTCCCAGACTCCCCTACAGCCCTCGTGTCGACTCTCACACAGACGCCTCTGTTCTCAGTAGACAGAGAGAGCAACTGTGCTGTGTGTTGTTTATAAAGAGGGAGAATCAAGAGAAAAGATAAAAAAGAATGAATTGAGATGTAGAAAAGTGAAAAAGAGAGTCGGAAGGTGTGAACGACACACTGAGGAAAATGGGGAAAAACGCAATGAAAGAAAAAGAGGTAACGGGAATTTATAGGCAAACTTTATAACTCTTTCTGAGGAAAAGTTGAGGGTTTGATTTTTGTATAAAAGTGGTTTGAACCATTTTAACCCTAAACTGCAAGAATTTCACAAAAAACTTTTGAAAGACAAAAGAAAAAAACATATTCCAATTTAGGATCTTATCATATTACATATTAATCTTCACAGACTATCAATAAAACAATATTTTTTAAATATTATTTTAAAATCAGGGTGAATCTCACAAAACCAGTCATGAGAACGTGACTTTCGTTTCCAAATCTACAACAAATCTATTTATTTTATTGCTTTACAAACTAGTGTTATTGTCATGAAATTCAGCCATTCCAAAACACATTTTAATATTTTATTTGTGTTCACATTTTACAATAAATTTCATTGAACACAAACAATCTTAGATACAAGCATTGTAATCCAATAATCATTGCCTCTGGTCTCAGTTTATGGGTACAAATAGCAACGCCTTCTCCATATGTGCCGACTACCAATTATTGCTGAAATTGAACAAAATTTTGCAAGAGCTTTTGCTCTTGGCTTAGGGAGACCAGCAATTTGCAGACCTCTGACCACTTGTCTGTGGACATTACCTAAGCTTCCAAATATATATACCAAAAACTTACATTTGTACCCCAGCTGCGCAACAATGTCTTTAAGTGGCTGGTATTTTAAGAGCTTAGTAAGGTAGGCTTCTTCCAGACTGTAATCAAATGTACAACCTACTTCAAGAATGGTCACTTCTCTGCTGTTCTCATCAACAACAACAACATCTGGTTTTTTTGCAGTAACATTTGAAAACACATTATTTACACTATTACAGAGTTTGAACATGCAAGGTGAGACACATACATTCTTATAGATTTTTGTAGACTGTGAAACACATGGAATTATATTTTCAACCAGTAAGTCAACGATTCTGTCATGTCTGGCAACATACATTCCCTTATATGCATAACATCCATTCAAAACATGAGACAGGGATTCAATGATTAACTGGTTATCATGGTGCAAACAGTGTGAAGAAAATGAATTAGGGTACCAAAGGGAAAGATTGAGTCTAGTTGGAAGGACTTGCAATCTGGCTTTGATTGCAAAAGTCATTATGTCTTCATCAACCACAGAGTTTCTGAGTATTGAGTGAGAAACAGAATGGTCTGCAGTAAGAATACAAGCAATCTTTCCCTGTAGTTTAAGACCAATCCAGTGTTGCTGCTGTCGTTGTTGTTGTAGCCTTACAAGGTACCTTCGTGCATTGTCTGGTGATAGGTGAGATCCTGTATCCACAACAATAGCCCTTGCTGAGGTTAAACGATCGGTTATAAGATCTTCAGAAACAATTATGGTGTCTATATCAGGTTTCACCCAGTCCAGGGATACTCCAAGTTTTACACAAAGGTCATTAAGGTCAGGCCAATCTGACCAGACCCCGAAACCAGCACTATGTGTCTCCATCTTACAATTAGATTTTCTCTTAAAACCCAGAAAGCTTGACTCTCCCTCTCCTGCCAAAGGGACTTTGCGTCTTTTCATGTCCAGAAGCAGAGAGGATCTAGCAAGCTCTCTGACAGTATTGTCATCATTGTTTAACATTTTAATAAGATGTGACAATCTTGTTGCATTGTATATCCACTCCACATTTGGAACACCAAGACCACCGTCTTGTTTAGACTGGAAAATTATGTCTCTAGTAGTATGAGTGTTCAATCCAAACCACTTTCTTACTAAAGAAACCGTTTTATCATTCAATTGACTCAGGGTCTTACTCATAAGGTGGACATTGGCAAAGAGATGTTGTATTCTAGACAGGGCAATCTGTCTAATGGCCTCCAGCTTCATGAGCAAAGGAAGTGGTGAGGCATCAATTAAGTCCATCCTGGAAATATACTCAGTAACAATGTACTCAACCTGCTCCTTCCACTCCCCTGCTATATTAAATTTATGACCCAAATAGGTGTACGTCTCATGCAGGTCATACACACGAATCGGTTCTGTGTTGATAGTAAACTCAGGTATTCGATCAGCTTTGGATTTGTACCAACGGTTTCCCCCGCTTCGTCTCTGGTAGAAAACAGCACATTTTGAATGCTTAATTTGCAGACCTGACCAGTTCGTAAATAAGTCTGTTCTGACCAGCATGTTCTTAATAACACTCTCTTCCCGAGAGGCCAATTGGATGTCATCAGCATAGGCTTGTACAGGGTTAGGGGAAAACACGTTGGGTGGAGCACAATCACACAACCACTTAATCCACCCATTAGTGGCGAGTACAAAATTCACAGCACTCCATGGGCAGCCTGTTTTTATGCCGACTTGGAGAGGTATTGGATCTGTTAGCTGTTTTCCACAGATAACCTGTATAAAGGATGAACTATATACATCCTTTACTATTTCAGTGAACACCTGAGGTAGTTGGATTTCCTCAAGAGCCTTAGTCATAACATTGTGATTTAAAGTTCCAAAAGCATCACGAAAATCCAAAAAGACAGAATAAAATTTACAAGATTCATGTTTAAAATCGTCTATTCCAGTTTTAAGACAAAATACATGTTCATTCATTCCTTGTCTATTAATATAGGCTTTCTGTTTTGGTGACAAGATGCTATTATTAACCAGCCAGGGAAGCACGCGAGACAGGACACACTTCATGAACACTTTATAGATTGTAGGTAAGAGAGAAATATCCCTCCATGTTGATGGATCCTTAGGTATATTGTCTTTTTTTGGAATACGATAAATCATTGCTCCTTTCCAGGACTCAGGCACTCTCCTATTTTCCAGGCAGACATTAAAAATGGATGTTAACGTGTTACAAATTTGTGCAGTTTTTAGGTTTTCATATGTAACTCCATCTATACCACATGCCTTGTTGTTTGGTAAACTATGTAAAACAGTCTCTACTTCAGTTGTTGAAAAGTACATTGAGTTTGGAAAGTCAGTGGGACTTACATATTGCAAACTATTATTCCAAGGTGGAGATGGAAGAGGGTCGTTGCTTGATGTTTGCCTTAAACATTTATTTTTATAGTAACTCGTTATCAATGTAGTATCACAAGGACAGGTGAGTGGCTCAATATACTCACTACTATTCAGGATGATCTGAATCGCCTTTGATTTCCTATGCTGCCACAAATAAGCAAGCTTATTTCTACTCACTCGTTTCTGACGTTTATGGGCTGTGATGGGTCCTAGCTGTGGTTGAATCACATCGCGGATAAAACGCAGTTGCGTCTCAATCCAGTCTGCGATGGTAGACGTTGTCAAGGTTTCCAACGTTTGTTGTTCAAGGGGAAACTTTTTTAAAATCCGCGTCACATATTTCAGCAGCGGAAATCCAAGTTGCTTTTCTCCACGAGTCACAGTTTGGAAAATGCCGTTCCTAAAAAACACTCCAATTAGCAGCTTTATTAAACGTATCCATTCTTTTGGATCTCCAGAGGTAGTAAAGCGTCTCTTTTCTGGTCTGGTGTTCAGCCTCGCTCTGAAGGCCCTCTCACTATCCTGGAAGTCTATCCATTGTTGTTGTGACAAGGGATGTTGATACTCAGCAAAATCCGTATCCGATGTTAACTTCTCCGGTAGATGTTCTAATACTGGAGCGGCATTTTGCTCTTTAACGCAATAAACTCTCCCACTTAGCAACGCCTCTTTAAAAGCGAGCCTCAGTGCGGCGACCAGGCACATAATCCATATAAGTTTTCCAAACAATGCTTGCATCTTCTACATTAACGATGGCAGTTACAACGGGTGTGTGCCGTGCGGTAGGATGTTTAAATAGAGAAATATATGGATTTAGATGTATAAATGTTAGCACCAAAAGCACCACCAAACAATTTCCATGTGCGACTTTTCGCGCAGCCGCACACACACTTATATAGAATAATTAGTTTAATGATAATAACATAACATCGCTTCTTTTCTTTAGGATTATGGAGTGAAATATGACCTGGACATTTATTAATGAGTTTCATTCAGCCAGATGTCACAAGTTCACAGCTGTTTATCTTAGTCTCGCAGAAACTGTCTGCAAGAAACTGATTCCTGCTGGATTGAGTGACACTGCCCGTAGTGCTAATGTCCTGTTTGTATTTTTTTATTTTATTTTAAAGTGACTACATGAAAAAATCTCCATGAATCCATAAGCAAAAGGGTACAACACATTGACAGATCATCAACACACACCCACATGGAGTGAAATTCGCATTAGACAAAATCTGATGATTTAAAGGCAGGATAGGCATGAATTATCTAAAACACTTTATATACCAATACATAATTAAAATGTAAGTACTCTGAAAAAGAGAGTATAAAACTCGAGTGTCTGTAGACCTTTCACGACTGTTTTAAACACAGCTAATTATTTCCATCCGGGACGAAACAAATGATTGGCTTGCGCGACTATCACTCTCCCTCACGACCATGGCACCACCCCTGTTGCTACGGGATCTGCCCACACATAGGCACACCCGATTGATTTGAACGTGCACGAGGCACTCTAGCAAGAGCAAAAGTACGGCAGAGAAAGAGCATTCAGAACTCACAGTACCTGCATATGCAGTCAGCGAAGGCAAATAAGGCAAAAAAAGTAATAAACGAAGAAATCAAACGAGAGTAAATATTGTGTGTCTTTTCACTGAGACGATGATGCGGTAGCGGTATTGTCTCCGGAGTGTAGTCCTCATCAGAGTCAACACTGCTATCATCACGGAAACTCTTACATGCAAAACACCGTATATGTTATAAATCTTCCACGAAATTCACCTTCATCACAGTGTAACTGATGGTAATAAAAAAACTTGTATCAATGCAACCTGTTTTTAGCTTTGTCTTATAAATATAACTAGCTCGTTTGTTACCGAATCAAACAAAAATATATTTTAAACTTTACCATTATCAATATGCTAGCTTAAGAGTAAGTACTTAAAGCAATCCTATTTGTTTCTATTCATAGTGATAAAGTTAGGTGTATTATTACATGTGATTGTGACATGATGTTACTACATGCACCGCGCTCCTTCTTCTCCGCTCGTCTGAGGTAAATGCTTCTCCCAGCAGAGCCGGTCAGCGTCGCCCGTTCATGTGTTTTGAGGGCGTGGCTTTAGAAGAAACCCAGAAGGGAGGGGGTGGAGTTAAATTGAAAAATTAGCTGTGTTTAAAACAGTCATGAGAGGTCTACAGACACTCGATTTTTATACTCTCTTTTTCAGAGTACTAGCATTTTGCTTGTGTATTGGTATATAAAGACAGTTTAAACAAATTTGTAAAAAGCGTTTTAGACTTTTTTTAGACTTAAACTTGCCTACTCTGCCTTTAAAAACAACCAAACACACAGTTTATTAAATAGCTGCCTACGGAAACAAGATCTAATTTAAACAAATCTTAAATGCAGGGTGAGAAAAAAATAAAAGTATTATTTCTGTTGAGAAAGTGGATGGGGGGTAAACAGTTGTTCCTTTGGTAATGCTGATCCAGAGTCAGCTGAAGCTATAACTGTTGCTAATCCCTATCTTTCCACCCGACAGCAGTGAAACTGATCCAAGGTAGAGATTAAGGCCAATCGTTGTAAATTCGTCTGCTGGCTTTGTAACACAGGGACATCTGGCTTTCTACAACCAAACACTAAATTAAGCATCACATGGTCTGTGCACCTAATGCACCCAATAGCATAGACGCAGTCATACATCACTAGATTTTGATGTTCAGATGTAAATTTAGCATGTTAAGCAACAGTGTTTTGGGTCACATGTTTTTATTATGTTTAACCATGTCATGAACACCATTCTCAGTCATGATGAACATTGTTTAGCATTTCAAATTTCCTTATTTGAACAAACAATACATGCTGTATACGAACTCATCACCTGAAGGGTGAAGCAGATCTTGCATTACATCAAATATGCATTATACGATTTTATAACTATTTTAAATGTATGGCCACATCATCTTATTATAACTCTTTAAACAAAACACTCACAGACATAAATACAGCAGTGGAGTTTCCACAGGTTAGGCCTAATACGCACTTACAGCACAACAAAGCAAACACAGTCTGTGATCCGGATCTGTCTAAATAATTTTAGCGCTACCTTGAGCAATGTTAGACACAGTAGCTTCAAACATCTGTATACCAGGTGTTCTCAGGGCTAAACAGCTGGAACATCTCGACAATCAATTTTTTCCATCAAAACTTCACACGCACATGCCTGTAGATATGTTTATGTTCAGGTGATAAAGTCCAGTATCTGACAGGCGATACATTACATTATACTATGATTTACTGCATCACTAATAATAATGCATTTGATGAACATTTGTGACCAGGAGACAACACTTAATAACCTTATGGTTAGTTTATGAGAAAATGGTTTAGCTTTGCCTTCAAGGGCTTTCATGATGGAGTTGAAGCCTGGGCAGGTGGAGACATATGACACTAAGAATGCTTCACATTCCTAACCCTACCTTCATACACCAAATATCTGCAAAGCATTGCAGCTTCAGCTTTGAACATGTATATACATATGATTTTACAACCAGTTATCTATAGACCATATTGCAAGATGTGAACAACACTGGTCCAGAAACACTTCTTGATTCAGTTTGTAACTGTTTTCTTTATTTCACATAAGATGTTTAACTTTTTCATTTAGTTCTATATGTTCTGGTTGTATTTTATCCCAAGGTTTATATAGTGTTAAAGGGGCCATGGCCCAAGACTTTTTTAAGATGTCAAATAAATCTTTGGTGTCCCCAGAGCACATGTGAAGTTTAAGCTCAAAATACCATATAAATAATTTATTATAGCATGTTAAAATTGCCACTTTGTAGGTGTGTGCAAAAATGTGCCGTTTTGGGCGTGCCCTTTAAAATGCAAATGAGCTGATGATATTCAAACACTGATCACAATGATGGTGGTTTGTTGCAATTAAAACTCAATTGTGCTTTTCTCTGCACTAAATGGCAGTGCTGTGGTTGGATCTTTTTCACATTTTCTAGGTTGATAGAAGTACTGGGGCCACAATCATAGAACTTAAACATGAAAAAAGTCAGATTTTCATGCCATGGCCCCTTTAAAAACGCACTTTTATTACAGTCAGACGAGATTGTGAGACTATACCCCAATAAATCATGTTTAAATGCTGTTTTCATAACTCTTAAGCAACTGAAATAAGTTGTTGTGAAAATTAAACAGTTCTCAGTTCAGAGAAACGACCGGTCCTGTCACAGATACCGCTCTGCTGTGCACGCATGCGTGCTTTGTTCTGATTGAGTTCAGCTGAAGGTGGGAGGTGCTTGCTGTTTTTTGTTTTTTCCATGTAAAGAGCAGCTTGCGTGGTGTCTCCTGTATCTGCCATGCTATCTTTTAACTGGCTGTAGCTAGCGAAGTTAGCGACTAGGAGGTTGACTCGCACTCGCAGCACTCAACACGTGTGTTTTTTTCCGCTTGGCAAGCTGACCGGACGTGACATGGGGGTGTAGCAGCATCGACGATTCCATTTTCTTATTCGAAGTTCGAGGTTGTGACACCCTTACTCAACATAACACAGACTGTGAAGTCACAGTCAAGATGTATGGCCCTAACATTAAATAAATTACAAAGTTGCTAAAATGTTCACTAATGTGAGCTATTGACATGAGCCACAGAGCAGACCAATTAGAGCAGAGCTCAACATTATTATTCATGACCCTTCCAAATTTGGCAAAAATAGACCATTTTATTAAAAAAGGACACATCCTTGGGTTGTAAATTGCACTTTATAAAGTTACATACCTTCTATGTATATATCAAAGAACAATTTAACATACTATTTCAATGCATTCTTTAGCACCTTAAATACACTACACTTTTCCAAACATATGTATTTAGGCAGCACTGTGTAGACTGAATGTCTTTCAACAAGGAATAGGGATTAACAAATCAAAGTTCGGCACTTATGAGTTATCCAGACACTGGAAACTGTTGCACAGAGGAGTATGAATGTCATACAGTGGAACAGACCCATGTGCGAATGTCTGAGACACAATCCAATCGTCCGGAAAAAAACTACCTGACCTATTTCCACATGTGAGGAAGCTGCGGTACTGTTGCTGGGGAAAACGTTAAAGCTGTTACACTTTAGGGTGCACATGCCAGGGTCCATAATGCCAGTCTGCCAAGCGTTTCAAAGTGAAAGCATTAAAATTAGCACAAATATGCTGCACCCACTACTTAGATTGGTGTTATTCAGGGGACCAGGGTCCACTTCCCAGACAGCAGACGACTCCAGGCCGGAACCGCATTGGAGCTGCTGACTTTGGCGCGTATCCGTTGCGGATCTGGCCCGGAGTCATCTGCTGTCTGGGTTGGGGCCTCAACAAACGTCCAAAGGGGTCTCAAGATGATTTAAAATGATTAAGACAAAATTACAAGAAGATAACAACTTAATATTATTTAATGGCAAAAATATACATCTTTAGTTATGCCAAGCTCTGGATTATTTTAATGGGAGTAAATAGGGAATGGGGTACATTTAAATATTGTTGTGGACGGGGGGCTTAGAGTCAAATAGACAACATTTTAAGAGTCGTTTGCGCATGCGGCCTTTTTGAGTGCTGTCTAGGTAGACAGCTCGCTAGATTTTTAGACACAGCCTTTCAAACGCGCGTGCAGAATGGACAACAATTTTTTTTAATTCTAATTCATTATGCAAAAACGTACCATGGTTACAGTAAGTTTCTGCCAAAATACTATAGTTACTACTATAAAGTAGTGATTTGTTATATTAACAATCATTCTGTAACAATAAAAGTATTTTGGCGTAACTTTTTGCTACCATGATAGCTCCACATCACTTTACTCCAGTAATCTGTACCTTCCAGGCTGAAGTCCAGTAGCACGTACTCGTACACGGAGTCTGTTTTGGTCTCGACTTGCGGTCTTTTTAAAGTGGAGTATATTTTCCCCGGGCTGCTGTCCTCCGGGTCCTCCAGTTTCCGCAGTCCGCATCCCATTATAGCGGGACCTCCAGCACACTCAAGGCAGCACACGGGGCGACCCACTCGGCCACACACACCCAGACTACCGTGCCTAATGGGTTTGCTCCATATTCCGAGAAATTAATCCTTTGGGAGTGGCACCAAAGCAAGAGCGATATGCCGTGTGTCCGATCCCTCTTGAGAAAGCGGCTTAATCTTAAGGAACCGAGAGATCACCGGGTCCTGATAGGAGGCGTTTATAAGACTAAAATGAACAAAAAGTTCCTAAAGTTGTTCTACAGTAAATAAACCCAGATTTTTTTCTCTTAAAATCGTCTACGAGAAACCCAACTAACGTTTAAACTTCCCAAATGAATGTGAAATATTAAAACAAAAGTTGTCTTGGGCTGTAGCGTGTTGAAATTAATGAGGGGGCGTGGCGCGGGAGGAGCGTGAATTGCTAATCGGGGGCGTGACATGGGAGTGGCCTGCATAAACTGCGTGTTTCATAACGGTGTTGTAAAATTGGTCTAAATAAACATTAATTTAATACAATAATACTAAATAAACTAAATAAAATAATAATTTCCACAGAGACCAGCTAAATAAATCTTCAAAAATCTGTAAATATAATTTTTAAATATAAAAGTAACTGGAAGAGCATTTCTGATACCTCTGAATCTCAAAAATCTGCAAAAGAGCATAAGCAGGCATTTAGGTTACTTTGGAAATATAAAGACATAGACATTTTATAAATTTGTGTGTAATTGTGACTTGAAACCACTTTAAGTAAAGACACACAGCAAAACTATACTAAGTGTGAAGCTAAATGTATTAATTGTGTAAATTTCTATATCTAAAGATCAAAGAGTTGTGTGCCTAAATGTCTGATAGTAATGTAACACTAAGCAAGTGTTTACAAGGCCAATGGCTATAACAGCATCTGGATCTTGTTTGTGCATGTTGTAAGTAGCACAGGATCGAAGCACAAACAAACACTGCTCTACTGTAACTGAAAACGATAAATTTCTCTAAAAAATAACATTATTTTGAGTAACAAACTATATGTTTGCAACAGTCCATTATATACTGTAAGAGCATTTTGTTAATAAAACAGAACAAAAGAGTGTGAAGGAAGGAAGGAAGCCTCGTAATGGGGGAGCAGAGGAAAGCTGAGAGACACAACTCAAATCCATCAACTTTTGTATTAGGTTAGTCTATTTTTAAACAGTTGTGTGTGAGTCAGGCTTTAACCAGGCCAAAGCGGAACAAAAAACAAAACATGAAACTACCAAAGTAGCTTGCAACTGTACCACCTGTCAACTTACAGCTGAAAACAATGCCCACCTGCTGGCTCTCACAACCATTCTGAACAACAGCCACACTTACAAGCCAAAAAGCAGGGCAATATTTTAAAAGCAGCTCAGTTCAGTGGCTTTGTGCTATTAGCTGTTCAGGGCAAAACAATTATGATAAGGGATTAGTTTCCATAGTATTCAAAATAGATCCTTTAAAACACATTTGCGTCAAGGTACTGACAAATAAATAATAGTTAAAATAACATCAGGAGAATTGTAAATGGACCAACATCTATTATGTGTCACTTTCAGGTTTTTGTATTTATCATTGTGTCATAAACAACCCTGAGTCATACAATGGTTTGCCCATATGCCCAGTATTCAGATAGAAAAACCATGTCTGGGTTCCAGACCGGAAACCACTGCCATTCTAAGGACACACACACCTCTATGAGACATGAGAGGGAAATGTATGCCCCCTTTAAAGGAGCAGATTAGGAAAAAACAAAATATAGTGTGAGCACAGTGTGAAACCTTGACACAAATCCCTCTGGGAATGCAAATCACAAATGCATTATTTATTATTAAACTAGCACTACTGAAATGCTATTCATCTGACATATTTTTTCATCCGCGAATACCAGCATCCCTATCCTATACTAATAATTTCACTATTTAATCCCACCTCTGTTCCTTTGAGATTAAACTGGCCTACATCAATTGCTCACTGAGTCTGACCCATAATCCTGATTTTACCCTTGCTTTATTACAAACTGTTCTTCTTTGAGATCATAACTGATGAGAATGAGGTGCAGGTTTTAACATTTGAACAAAATCATTGCCTAACCTCTTGCCCACTCTTCCCCTCTTGTGGCATCTACAGGATCTCTTCTGATGTTCTCTCACAGTTTATGTTTAATCAAAAAACTAAAAAAAGAAACCTTACCAGTGACACTGTCTGCATACCACTGGTATGTCTCTTTCTTTATTTTATTAATATATGATTTGTACATTCTTGTAAAGGAACTAAAAATATGAATACTGAAACAAATGATTCATTGAATTTAATCAATTTTTTTAAGGTAAGTGGTTGCAATCAATTTATTTAAGCTACATTCAAACAAAAAAAGATTAGTAACGTAAAATAAAATATACAATTTTTGTTTAAATGTAGCCTAAACAAATTGATAATAATAATAATAATAATAAATTTAATTTATAATGCACTTTATATTTAGAAAAATCTCAAAGTGCTACAGGATAATAATAAATAAGAGACAATACAACAAGAAGAACATAGCGAGTCAGTTAAAAGCTCTATTAAAGAGGTGAGTTTTGAGGCCACGTTTAAAAAATCGGTGCTTTGAATATGGTCTTCCTTGTTTTATTTCAAGAACACAAAGGCACCTTAACTATTAGCCTCATGAACCATAATGGGAATTGAATCTTGGCTATAAAACCCTTGTATCATAACTCAATCTCCCACATTTGTGACATAGCACCATCTAGTGTTAAAAAGCTGGCATAATCATTGAATTGTATTTTATTTGTGCATTTAATTATTTAATATGAGAACTTAGATATATACTTCATGGCTATTATAGATCCAATACAACAACCAGTGGTAGTAATGTCTGTAAAAAAAATGACACTATATATGTACTATAAATATTTTCACTAAAGATATTTAATCATTAATTTGATACGGGCCCTATCCACAAATGTTATGTACAATGGTGTACAGTCATTTTAAAATAAGAAAACCAGAATCAGAAGGCAGAATAAAAACAAAAGCTGGAAAAACATATACATAGTTTTTTCAGATATGACATTTTAAAGTAGGCCTACTTTATTCACCATACTACTTCCCTTGGTTCACACATATGATAATAAGGACAAATATTTATTTTCTGCATGCACGTGTGTATAACATGTAATGTGTGTGTGAGTGTGTACGCACGCATGTGTGTGTATGTATGTGTTCTGGTAATCCCTACGGTGTGAGACTGCTCAAAGGTCCCCACAAAAATAATACGGTAATACCAGTCATTTTTGACCTTGTATGGACATTTTTTGGCCCCCCATGTGGAAAATATCTTATATTTCATGATAAATTTTTTATTAGATAATGTAAAAATGTAGAAAGTTTTTTGTGAGGATAAGTTTTAGGGGTTGGATTAGGGCAGTGGTTCTCAAACTGGGGGGGCGGGCCCCACTTGGGGGACGCAAGATGGTGCAGAGGCCCCAGTTTTATGTCATTTAATATAATACCTAAATTTATCATAAATTCTGTGTAATTAAACATCAGAAAAAGAAGGCTACAAACCAACATCACTATCACTTAATACGTTCTGTTTAATTTAAATTTGAGAACCACTGGGTTAGGGGAAGTGTACAGAATACAGTTTGTATATTTCCTTTAGCACCATTTGCATCTAATCAAATTAATCTGGCAGCCTCAGTAACTACCGGTAACCTCATATTTACCTTGTAAATACAACTAAGGAAAAACCTTCCTAATTTATTTTTTTATCAGAAAGAGAAGTTACACATAGACACGAGTCAATAGATCTCTTTAGATTCTTATCTGGGGTCACAAGCCCTGAAGCCAACTGAAATATTCTGTGTTGAAATCTTGAATTGTTAAAAATATTATATTTCCTTCCAAATGCTACCAAGAACTTTTAAACCTTACTTTGATTCTGACGAATGCTTCCTGCACCTGCTGCTATCTCATTCTTCACTAAACAGGGAGCAAATAAGGCGAGCTGAGGAGTGAAGGACATAGAGATAAGAACAACATAACCTTGACACACATGTGTAACCTCTTTCACCCGCATGGGCTGTTGAGAAATAACACACTCTTGTTGGATATATTGTATTAACCTATTATTAACCTCTCTTTACGGGAAACAAAGCATGCAAGCTAAATAAACATTTCAATCTTTTAGACATACAACTAGGCCAGTTGATTTACAGCTTTAAATTTATTTTTTTATGAGAATAAACGATTAATCCAAATAAATATTTATACAAATATTAGAGAAAGTATATTTTTTTAAAGAATGTGTGAAAAATATAATATGTAAAAACTAAGTTCATCCTAAATTCTCTGTAGTAATTCATATGAACCACTTGAGGGTGCTGTTGCTAATTTGTAAATAAAATGCACAACTATAGTTCCAACAATTAGTAGATGTCATTTTTAAGGGATGCATCTAAAATTGCTGTTATGGGGTTATTTTATGTTTACCAGGTAATAACCAGTGTAATCAGAATGTATATAGGCTATACGTTCTTTATATATTTGCAGACTAAACAATTTTTTTTTATTTTATATTAAAAATACAAGCAAAAACTTCTATGTGTGGACTGAAGTTTTGAAATCTATTCAGCAGAACTATTAAACTCGTCAATTTTCAAACCTTGGTGTCTCTAAAGAAAATAACCCAAACACACACCCACAACATGTTACACCAAGCGTCTACTTTTTCCTGGGCAGGCTGACCAAAACTTTCCCTGTATCTCAATAACGTCGTTCTCATAGAAAGGGCTTAGTTTAACCATGACAACATGACCTTATGGGAAAAGCTGCACAGAGGTGTTAGAGTTGTAAGTGCGGTGCTAATGACCCTCGGGTTCTGTCTATATTTCACAGAGGCCTTCTATGTACAGCAAGCCTGCAGTGGGGCGTCCCATGAGAGGGTTTTCACAATGTTCTTTTACTTTGCATTTCTCTGTGAGTTTTACAAAGCGTTTTTACATGCCACATAAGGGCACTCCAGATGCCAAATATGAAATGAATTGCAACATCCAACAGCATAATTTAATATATATTTTATAGTAAAACCTTATGAAGGTCTTTGAAAGACAGTCGATCAGGGACTGTCATTAATAATGAACTATATAAACCATGATCCTTTGAAAACAAGGGTTGTGTTGTTGCATTGTGGGATAGGCCTATGTTGTTGTACAAAACTAGGATGTTATACATTCTTCCTTACTACTTCTCAATAGTTTGATTAGCTTTAACCAAAATGAATGTAGTCGAATTGTATCAACACAAATAAAACATGTTCATTCAAAGTAGTATGAAAATAGTAGGCCAACGTGTTGATGTATCACTATAACGTAGCCTACAGACTTTGAGTACTACATACACTTTTGACACATAACACCAAGGATTTTTTTTTCTCCAAACATCTGGTAAACTCAAATGAGTAACATTCCTGAGTCACATACGCATGGCTCCTCCTCTCTGAAAGACGAGAGATAGGTTTATAGACAGTTAGAGCATCTGATTGGTCGTGAAACGCGTCAATCAAAAGCTAAAGGACACAAGGGGCGGGTTTAACGGAGTAGTGCCTGTGTCTTTGGCGTTACTCTCTTGACAAACCAAACCAAATCGACTTTCTATTCAACACGGCAGCGAGATGAGCTGAGCGACACTCTCTACCAATATCCCGGCGTTTCTTTAACATTATATTGAAACAGACCAAGAAATATATGAATATATCGAATACGCACATTTTAGGTTGTTTTGATACCCGATAGTTTTGGTGACCCACAGTTCATCTGTGAACAAATGTGGGTTTTTGCACGTGTCATAGCAGGTTGTTTGATGCGCGCTGGATGGATGGAGAAGTTAGTCACCGGCGGAGCTTGTTAACTTGTTGCGCGGTGATGCAAGTGTCCACTTGCGCAAGAGAATGATTCACGAGCTCGTTATTACTCTATGCGTTTTTATATCTGGTGTTTGATTGACATATGTTGATTTAGGATGGACGACAAGGACTCGACAACGGAACGATATTTATTCTCAGTATGCGCTTTTAACGTAAATTGGAGCTCCGTGCTATCCAAGAACGCGTAAGAAGTGTTACATGTAGACGTTCTTGGGTTTCGCATGTTCCAGTTCGTACACTTTTAATAAAGTAAAATCATCTGGACTTCGTTACCGACTATTAGCCGTTGAGATGTCGGAGTCTTATGAGGACGGGGTGTGTGGCGATGGAGCTCCTGACTTCATCCCACCGAGAGCGCTTCGATCAGGCCGGCGGAGTGGAGTCAGTGTACCGCTGATGGAGCGCGATGAGACGGCTATCCTGGAGTCAGTGAAAGCGGCACCGAGGAGGAGCAGCATCATTAAGGTAAAGGCGGGAAGTGTTAGGCTTTTTGCATACACGTATGAATTGTCAAGAGTTTAATAAAAGAAATCGTACTCGATGGATGAACACGATTTGAGATTAAAATCTAGGTCTTATCATTTGATTTTGAAATTAGGAGAATCAAAGTTTGATTTCACTCGATTTCAATCTAATGGTTTACTCAGCCAATACTAAAAATATCAAAGTTATATTTTTACACAATGTTCTTTACATTATGTAAGATGATTCATGTATAAAACAATAAATCACAAAATATTGACATCACCTTGGGTTTCACTCACAGACTGGGTCACAAAATGATCCAGCTATGTCATTTCCTGTGGCTCATTTGGTAACAAAAAGTTCATAAGGTCGGATCTCAGTGACCGCACATAAGGATGCTTGTATACAAGTACTCTTGTTAGGTTTAAACCTACTACATTGTAGTTACTTGCTCAGCTCTTAAACTATTAGACTATCCCACACCAAGAAGATTTTAGGGGTCTAACATGTGCATTTAATACCAAAAATTTTGGGGTTTATGTTTAGAAATGTGCATTTCATATTCAATAATAGATATCTCTAGTTATCTGTTATTCAACATGACAGGCATTTCTGACTAAACTTTCAAAGGCCACAAGTGCAAATCTAAATCAGCTTCTTAGGGAAAGGCTAATACAGATTGATAGCTGGAACCCAAAGGCATGTCGTGATATAGTTTGGGGGCACAACAAAATTATTAAATCTTGACATTTTCACTTTGTCTTTAAATCAACTGGGTTTATCTGTTGGGTAATGATAGGTAATGATTTTATTCCCGCAACATATTTGGTAAAGCATTGTGTTAACTTAACAGCGCAAAAGTCATCGCACGATTCTCAAAATGTATATCCTGAATTGGAATTGAAAGAAAGATGATTGTAAATGTAATGCAAATGTAATGATTTTACATGGTGTCCTAGAGACATGGCCAAAGTGATACCTTAAACCTTTATAAACCTTAATTAATTTGGCAGTATATGATTGAGGTTAATGATTGTTGGGCATCAGATATCTGGTAACCTAACCATAGTCATTTGATCTCCTTTCTGTCTCCCTTAACACAAAACACAGTGAAAAGAAAAGAGCCAGGGGACATTTTCCACAGAGTCGTTGTTACGGTGTTTAAACTGTAAGGCCATCAAGACCTAAACGTTCACCTGAAACTGCAAGAATATCTATGTGTGTATGCACAAATAAAGTAGACAATATAAAACAGCCAATGAGTGATAAAGGTGAATTTCTTTTTTGTCATAAATGACACTAATACCCATATGTACCACTTTAGAGTTTTCTCAGTATTTACAGTACATGGATAACCCTTAGCATACCCCGCTTAAAGGACAAGTTCGGTATTTTACATTTAAAGCCCTGTTTTCAGATTGTTTATGATGAATTTGAACAGTTTTGACTGAAATTTCAACATATGCAAATGCCCCGAGATTTTTCGGGTGTTTGTTGTTTCACCTCCTACCTCTACAATGGGTGTATAGGTGCACTGGAACAATCCTTCCTAAAATGCATTAAACTTTCATTTACAAAGACGTGAAACTCACCGAGTGGTCAGGGGTATTCACTGATATGCTCACACAAAAATCGCTGCAAAAGATGCTTTCCAACAGGTGTTATAGCATTTGTTGTAAACTTGTGGACATATTTTTCCAAACGCCTGACATCCGTACATTCTTCCGTTGAGAGCTTGAATAATAGACACTCCAGCCCAGTTGGTGGCGATAATCCGCCTTTGCCAATTGCAACAATACAAACAACGTTCCCGGCGCGGAGTAATACCGTACCTCACAGCACATCTAATACAAGTCAATGGAGTAGGACAAAACTGTTGGAATGCTTATTTTGCAGCGATTTTTGTGTGAGCATATCAGTGAACACCCCTGACCACTGTGAGTTTCATGTCTTTGTAAATGAAAGTTTAATGCGTTTTAGAAAGGATTGTTCCTGTGCACCTATAGATCCATTATAGATGTGGGAGGTGATACAACAAACACCCGAAAATTCTCGGGCCAGCATCATATGTCGAAATTTCAGTCAAAACCGTTCTATTTCATCATAAACAATCTGAAAACAGGGCTTTGAGT
Organism: Misgurnus anguillicaudatus; assembly: GCF_027580225.2. Classification (NCBI taxonomy): domain Eukaryota; kingdom Metazoa; phylum Chordata; class Actinopteri; order Cypriniformes; family Cobitidae; genus Misgurnus; species Misgurnus anguillicaudatus. The sequence continues at coordinate 26,431,830 of NC_073353.2, forward strand.
GTAAAATACCGAACTTGTCCTTTAATAATGTTTTAGACAATCATTGAACCAGCGTTATGAAGAAATGCGCCAACAGCCTTGACCCAGTCCTTTTCAATGAAGGTCAGCCCATTATCTTTATTATTTTTATTTTTAATGCATGGGTGCTGACAAGGGCCAGTTACCTGCCAGGTCAATAGGGTCAGTGCCCAAGTGCCTCTTACTTTATCAGGGGTCTCCGAAATTCAGAGGCCAGATCCCTGGAAACGTTTTACTGTAGGCTACATGAATTAATATATAACTGATATGGACAAACAAACAGCACCTGAATTAGCAGTGACTAGAAAGAATGTGAAATAAATGTTAGTTTTTAAATATATAGTTCTGCTATAGTCTGCCTTAGCTCAGTGACAGATGGCAAAGATGATGATGATGTCAGTGACAGGCAGTGTTGATGGAGCAGGGAGGGGGCAGTGTTCGTGTGACCCAGTCCGAGTTCTTGGTTCGGTTTGTTTCAGATCCAAAATATGAGTAATGTTCTCTGCCCTCAGCCAAACTGCATTGTTGTTTTTCTTTCTTTCTTTCTTTTTGATGCAGAACTGAGAACTAGTATCTCACACCTATGAAATGCAGATAATAGGACACGTTGCTTGCCAAAGCATCCTGTGTGCAGTAATGCATGCCCAAGGGCACACAAGCGTGATATGCAACAAGTGGAGTTAAACATGCAGCATCCATGATGAACTGAATAGCCTAAACCCTCCCTACCAGATGTACTGTACTACTGTACTATACTGTCTGAATGTCCTTGACATAAAGAGGCTTCCTGAATGTACGACCGTAGCAGTGCACAGTATGTATAGGTTTAATCAAGTGCTGTCTAAGATAAAAATTATATTTCATGCTGAGCACAGAGGTGATTTTAAAATAGATTTGTTTTCACGGTCCTTGGGTACGGGGTGACCAGGTTACGAGATGAATCTGCTGTACTGTATATCAGATTTATTGATAATGTATCGGTGTGGTGCTTAGTAGCCAATCGAAATAATAGCCAATTTTCCTGCTTGTTGTTTAGCTTGATGTGATTGTAATGGGAATATAATGAAGGCATTCTGCAAATTTGTCAGTAAATCTGTTATTGGAGTGCTGGTTGTTCAGATGAATAACAAAATTGGGGAAGTCCCAGTACACGGCCGTGGGGATCACCTGGTGGCTGCCCGCTTGTTTATTCAGCTTTCCATTTCAGCAGTGCTCAGTGCTCTGTATCCACCACAGTGCTTCACAAAATCTCTTCCTCTCATCTCCCCTTATTTGCAGCTGTAATTTAAGATACTCTCTCATTTCCTGTTCTCTCTGCTGCTCTGCTATTTTATGCTGGTCTGTGTCCCTCTTTTAACTCCCTTTTTACTCCCTTTCCCCCATTTATCTTTTGCTGTCTTTGTCACCTACTGATTTTCTCATGCTGACACACACAACAGCTCTGTTGCAAATCTAGGCAGCTGCATTTTAAAAGACAGCCTTTTAAGACTTTTGGATTATTGCAAAAAATAAGCTTTGTGTTTAACAAAAGCTTATGACTAGGGCTTGATATCGATTCAGATGTTCCAGATTTGATTTCGATTCTCGATTAGATTTTTATACTCAATTCTCGATTCAATTCAATGAATATAGATTTAATACAAATACCATATTTATAAAAAAGAACAGTGAACATAAGTTTACAAGTGTAATTAATAAAAAGAAATTAAGAGCCACAAACCTGTACATTAAACACTTTTATATTAGGTACACTTGGGTACATTAAAACAGAACCTATCTTTAATTTTCAAATGCATACAATTATGTTAAATACAATAAAATTTTGATGCAAGATGAAAAATGTATGCTGAAAAAAGTCAGAACAGTCTAGTGGAGAAGACTAGTAATTAGATTAACGTTAATCGTACGTTCAATGTTTGCGTAAATAAATCGATTTGTGGCCTTTGAAATTAATCGAGTTAATCGGGAAAAAAACGACCCCCACTTACACGTTTTGTTAATCGAAAAAAAAAAACTATTTTCCCCCCAGCCCTGCTTATGACACTTACACGTTTTGTCCAACAAGTTAGTCTTTACCAATGAACACAGCTTTTATGACTTTTGAAGTCAAGGTTCGATTTTTTTATATTTCTAGTAAACGCATTTACATTTTAAAATGTGTTCATCTGTAAAGAGACGTCATCTCTGGGGCACTCTATTTGTGTTGTATTAAAGCTCACCCTCCTTTGATCCATCACACCTTTTCTTTCCTGAAAATGTTCTGGCCAGTGATTGTTTAAAAAGAGTCACTGGCTTCTGGTCAAGAACAAAGATAATGGAAGTCCTATAACACTTTGTATGACTGACTTTGTTGTGAAGTGAGCCTCTGTTTGTGTATGCCGGTGTTCTGAACACAGACTGGGCTCTCTGTACTCCAGTGTCACCCAGCTACTGGTGCCACAATCTGCTGAATGATGTTATCCTACCTTTATGACACAAGCACTGATCGGGACAACTGTGGCCTTGCTTGTATTCGTAGGTTGGTTATGTGCGCATGTATTTATCTAGGTCAATTTAAATGTTTAAATGTGTAAAAAGTAATTAGATGGTATATAAGCAAGGGATAATGTACAACCAGCTGGTTGGTATTACGGAATAAATCTCAACAGGGTGAATAGGATCTCCATTACGAAGCGCGGGAAAGGAGCTTCCGACTTTAAGCCAAGACACAGTTTAAACAAGACAAACATAAAGTTTGGTTTAAAGGGGTCATGGCATGAAAATCTGAGATTTTTCATGTTTAAGTGCTATGATTGGGTCCCCAGTGCTTCTATCAACCTCGAAAATGTGAGAAAGATCAACCCAGTAACTTAGTTTTGGTAAACCATTCTCTGTAAGGGCGCACTCACACTATCCAAACCAAACCGCGCTCGGGCGCGTTTGACCCCCAAAGCCTGGTTTGTTTGACAAGTGTGATCGCTCTGTTCCGCGCCCGGGCGCGGATTGGTTAATCGCGCCACGGCCGGGTTGCAGAGGTGGGCCGGAGCGCGGTTCACTTGGGCTCAGGCGCGGAAGGCTGTGGTGTGAGCGCATTAGCGCCTGAGCGCGATTTAAAAGGTGAAGACGTCAGCTGCGCGACCACTCACCTTCATCTGCCGCCGTAAAAACCTTTTGATGCGCGCAGCGGGGTTACGTGAATGTCCGAGCTGCGCACGTGACAGATCAACTAAGCAATATGATGACATGCGAGAAGGCTGTCTGTAATCGCGCACCAAACGACTCCGAATAAAAAAAACACAGACTTATCATTACGGTGGGTTCCAGTGTTAAGAGAAAGCTTTACTTCCTGCTTTTTTCAAAACAATCGCATTTTAATGACGAAAGCGCGCCCGGACTCGGATCGATAAAAAGTACAGTGTGAGTGCGTGCACCTGGGGGAGTAGGGAGGGGTGACAAACGCGCTGGGGCATGGTTTGGTTTGGTTTGGATAATGTGAGTGCGCCCTAAGCATGTGAAAAAATAGGTAATTGAAATTTGGCTCCCCTTGTGATATCAAAAGGAGGTCTTATTATAATAGTACGGCCCCCTAATCTGCACTATCCAACCACAGCACTGCCATTTAGTCCAGAGAGGGAGAGACAGAGAAAATAATTCACAGCACAATTAAGTTTCAATTTCAACAAACCACCATGATTGTGATCGGTGTTTGCACTTCATCAGCTCATTTGCATTTTAAAGGACACGCCCAAAACTGCAAATTTTTCACACCTACAAAGTGGCAATTTTAACATGCTATAATAAATTATTTATATGGTATTTTGAGCTAAAACATCACATATGTGCTCTGGGGACACCAAAGATTTATTTGACATCTTAAAAAAGTCTTGTGACATGGCCCCTTTAACTATATGAAATATAGTCTTATATACAGTATTTTATTAAATGCCGTGTAAAATCAATTCAGACAATTGTTTCTAAACAAATAAATATTAGAAATGTATTGCTGAAACACATTACAAAAGACTTAACAATATGTAGTACTTTATCAAGATTTTGATACAATTTTATTTACATGGAGGTTTTTATAATTCAAAGTGATTAATAACACATTTTTCTATGTAGTGACAAACTGAGAACACATTTAATATCGGAGTTTTTTCATGTTTAAAGGGATAGTTCACTCAAAAATGAAAATAATGCCATTAATGACTCGCCCTTATCTCGTTTCAAACTTTTAAGACCGTTCATCTTCAGAACACAGTTTGGGATGTTTTGTGTTTGGTCCGAGGGCTTGTTGACCCTTCATTGAAAATCTATGTACGGTATACTGTCCATGTTCAGAAAGGTAATAAAAACATCATCAAAGTAGTCCATGTGACATCAGTGGGTCAGTTAGAATGTTTTGAAGCATTGAAAAAACATTTTGGCCCAAAAATAACAAATAATACGACTTTATTCAGCATTGTCTTCTCTTCTGCGTCTGTTGTGAAGCGCATGCGCAAGACTAAAGTTACATGACTGCAGTGATGCGAATAAAACACTGCTATGACCGCTTCACCCAACGGTTGTATTTAATATCACTGGGCCCTTAGCAACACCCTTAGCAACACATAAACATATAATGAGACAAAGTCTGAGAGCAGTTTGTTGTTTTTATTTGAGTTTTCATGTTTTTGTTCGCAGTCAGGGACTATTTTTTTCTAGTGCTTTTATTGATTTAACTTCATGAGAGTTGCACTAATATTTTTTTTTACTTTAATATTGTGTGGTAACCGTTTTATTAAAGCAATAAGGTACTCGAGGCAAGTGCTGTATCGTGAATAAGTAACGGCTGAAGGGGTTGCAGGCACTCCGCTTCTCGTCGTGCCTAACAACGCCCTTCAGCCGTTACTTATTCACGATACAGCACAGCCTCTCGTACCTTATTGCTTACATATAACATGGGGAATATAACATGTGTTCATGTTTCACGTGTAAAAAAACATGGTATTTTTCACACAATTTACTTATCTGTATAGCGCTGTTTTCACTGTCCTCAAAACAGGCTGATGTCTTCCTTGTTGTGTGAAGTCCCTCCTTCAGAAATACGTAACAAGTTCTGATTGTGTAGTTTGTTTAGTGTGTTGTGATTCGATAGCAGCTTAGCTTAGCAGAGCCGTTTGTGCCAAAGCTGGTGACTGACGTATTCATGTGGACGGAGTTTAGTCAACGAACTGTTTTACTGACGTCATTAAAGCAGGAAATAGAGGGCTGTAGTCCAAACCGGCCGTTCGTTGTAGGCTTTTAAAGAGGAATTTTATTGAAGAAAATATATAGCCTGGCAGTGAACTTTGAGCTTTATCATTTTACAGGTATTATTTATGCTATTATAGCAACATTACACACTAACTAGGGTTTAAAAATGGTATCAGGAAGAACGTGACCTTTAATTTTAACAAACTACCATTATTGCGATCAGTGTTTGCATATCATCAGCTCATTTGCATTTAAAAGGACACATCCAAAACTGGCACATTTTTGCTCACACCTACAAAGTGACAATTGTAACATATTATAATAAATTATCTATATGGTATTTTGAGCTAAAACTTCACATATATACTCTGGGAAAACCAAAGATTTATTTAAACGAGTCTTGTGAAATGTCCACTTTAATACGTACTTCAATTATGTATATTCATAATTTATTTATTTATTTGTAAGCATTAAATTGCATCTGTTAAGAGGAATGGTAGTACCTGGATAAGGCTGTGTTATCAGTTTCAGGCAGTTGCTATCAAGTTAAAAGGTTAGGACCTGAGTCTGAATCTGCTTAGAAAGAAATATACCGTTGTAGATATTTTATGACTCTGTGTGTCAGGAAATATACACATTTTTATGAGTAGATGCAAATTTTGACATTTTCATAGCTCTCTTCCTGTGTGTTTCAGCCAGACCGGCTCAGTTTCCTAGTACCTCAGGCTTTCTTCCATCCTAAAGACTTTTGTCCCATTAACATAGTTTTTTCTTGACATTTCCTTTTCCTAACTTGCTTTTCAGTGCCAGCTAAAAACTGGAGGGCAATTTTGCCATGTTTTGCTGTTTGCAAGGCAAGTAAAGTCGAGGCAAACTACTGCCAAACTGTTTATGGACAAAAAGCTTTTTTATAGAGAAACCTGAAGACTGTTGCTCGTTACAGAACATAATTTCTCAACCTTTTAGATGCTAATACGTTTTTGTAGCCTTTATGATTCTTGTGTCCATGTTTGATTGTTAAAGCAGCGTTTAATGGTTATCATCACCTGCTAACACAGAGAAGTTAGAAGCGGGTAAACAAAAAGAGGGCGAATTTCTGAGGTTAGGAAGAGAGATTGCATAGAGACTAAAATCTGCCTATAACTTCCTGTTTAGTAACACCCTACCCACAGCTGATGTTGTGTATGTCTGGTGAACACTTTTACTTACAATCACTTACTTCGAAGGTACATCCCCTATCCACCACTACTATAGCCTGTTATGAACTCACAGGTTTATGTAAAATTAAGGCAGCCAGTGACATGGATATCGAGTTACCAAGCAGCGATGAATTACGACTGTGTGCTTGGGTGAATACAGGAAGTACAGTATAACGGATGATATCATGAAAATATCAGAGAGCCAAATGAGAAGTTGTTTTACTGTCTGGAGGGGTGGTAAAATGGAGGGTTGGTTGCTTTTGGCTTGTTATCGGAGCACATAATGTACCCCAAGGCGGAGCTCCACATGTGACTGCTAAACTCAGATCAGTCGTATTGGTGCTGCTCACCCTGGTAGACCACAGCCCGGGATGTGGTCTTTGGCTGTGAGGGATGTTTGTGTAGTTTTAGATGTTTAGAGCTCATGCATACAAACACAGAATCGTAAACACACTCTATTACATGATTGATAGTAAATAAATGTGAGATGAGATGACTTGAAAAGGATACGTTTCTTCAGATTCGTCACGTTGTTTGACGTTGCATCTTGGAGGACGTTCTTACCCTGTCAGTGTGAAATATATGCAGTTCTGTTGTTCCAGCCTGTAGTCTGTCAAAGAAGTTTCCCAGCTCTCAACAGGCCAGGCATATTGGGCACAGCTAAATGCAGGAGGCAAATGTAATAGACAACTTTTTTCTTGAATACTGAATTACATGCTCATCAAATGTGTCGTGTTTGTCCCCTAAAGCAGTGGTTCTTAAACTGGGGTCTGGGGCCCCCAGGGAGGCCGCAAGATGGTGACAGGGGGGCCCCAGTTTTATGACATTTTATAAAATACATTAATTTATCATGAATTCTGTGAAATTAAACCAGTGTAAAGTGTAGCATGCAGCATTCAGAGTAAAATGCTCTAGCCAGTCTAACCCAAAACTTTTTTTCTATTGGGTGGGCGGACAGATTTTTTGAATGTAAGAATTTAACCTTATTAAACCATTTTATTTAAACAATACATTGCAAAAAAATAAATGTTTTACTTATTGTTTTGTTCTGGAATATTTACTTGAGAAGTGAAATGTCTTAAATGATTAATCAATATAATTTTTTGGGTGGGGGGAATTGTTACAGTATTGTCAAATAAAATATTGTGATACTCACTTTAAAGGTGCAGTGTGTAAATTTTAGCGGCATCCAGTGGTGAGGTTGTGAATTGAAACCAATGGCTCAGTCCACTGCTCACCCCTCGCTTTTGAAAGGCATTGAGAAGCTATGGTAGCCGCCACCAGAAAAACATTTAATTGACGGAGACAACTTAGTAAAAAAAGTTTGTCCATTAAGGGCTTCTGTAGAAACATGGCGGCCCAAAATGGTGACTTCCATGTAAGGGGACCCTCCGCGTATGTAGATAAAAACGTCTCATTCTAAGATAATAAAAACATAACTGTTCATTATAAAAAGGTCTTAATACACCCCTGATAGTATAGTTTTGTATTTTATCTTGCATTTCTGTCAAGAGGTCCTCCTTAAAATTACACATTGCACCTTTAACACGTTAAAATTTCCATCAGAAATGGTTGAAAATTGCAAAAAATTAAGTTACATAAATTTTTTTGACATAAATTGTTATAACTTCACAACAAACTTAAATAAATCAGCAACGCAGAGTCTGAGGCCACACCAAAAAGATAGTATGCCTGCACCTCTAGTTGGCCTTATAATTGAACAAAATCTTTGACATCAAGCAAGCAGTTTGGACATACAACTTTTTCTACACTAAATGAAAGTGTATAGACTGTTTCTGCAGTAACCACATAAACATGCGGCTTTCGTGGAAAACACGTAACTTCCGGTAAACTTTGCTAAGAATAAATAACAACAAAATCCGTTTGAAGTAGTTTATTTAACAAGCAAAATAAACAACAACTTAGATTTCCTAGGAAACCAAAACATTTGTTATTTTTAACAAGGTATTTGTTTAAGAGTTCAGTTTCCACAACTAGTCAGACCATTAAAGAAACAGAAACCTGAGGTAAAGTTCGGACCAGACGCGTAATCGCGTCATCGCACGTGCGGCCGATGAAACGGTCTATAGTCATGAAACTGGCTAGATGTAATCATAGTCATGATGTGAGGTTGCATGCACGATTTCATCATAGCGCCACATAGTGGTCTTGAGATAGGAAAATTGTTATTTTTTGCTTAAAACTACTGCAAACTTACATAAAAATCATGAGCAGTTATACATTATTATTTTCATGGCTATGAGTATAAACATTGGTGGATGCCAATTCAATCCCTAGAAACCAATGAGAATACCGTAGCAACCGTTTTGCAAGAGCTATATCTCTGCATCAGAACATCGTAGGGACAAGGGGTTGGGGTCTTTTGACTCGTTAACACTATTGTAACATTTTGTGACCTAAGTTTTGCAACTGCAAGCACCACTTAAATTTTCTTTAGTGTTCTAGTTGTACATTTTCCTGAAGAAGGGATGGAGGAATTTCAGTGTACGAGAACATAGATTTTTGTTTATAAATTTTGTATTCATGGTTTTTCCATGTTCTCTAAACTGCTCATACTGTACAAACTGAACTTTATTTCCTTTTGTGCCCTTGTTCAGCTTGACCCCGCTATTGCTACTTGCAGCTATATTTTCTCTTGGGTCAGTTTCCTTATCAACTAAATGTATCTCAATTTAATAATTTTTTGATATTTTTCCTGGAAATCAAGACAACAGAACTAAATTAGACATTCATTTTTGCAGTGACATTATCACGTAAATAAAATAAAGCTCTCAGTTTTAATAAATGTACCAACTAAATCTAATAAAAGTAGTTTGATACTCTAATAAAACTGTTGTTGTACAGTCTTTTACAAGTTATTTATTTGTAAGAATATAAAGGGCAGTCCAGCAAAAATGTGAATTTGGTTTGCAATGTTTTCATTCCAACCCGCTATGGAAATCACTGGTGTGCATTTGGGCTTCCATGACAACCGTTAGGCCTGAGACAATCTACCTCAGTGTTCGCTGACATGCATAAAGTGGGTTTGTAGTCTGGGGTGTGGTCCCAGCTGTGTCAGCTGAGGTCTACTAAACATGTTCATGCTTCTCTCATTTGAGCACAGCCTGGTGTGGTCTCCTGCAAATGTCTAAGGAAACAGGAAATTTTGCTTCGGAAGAATTACAGGGAATGCGTTTCGTCCATCTGCACTTCATCAACGCAACTCTCCTCTTCCTGTGAATTAAAGCAGACAGAGAGATTCTCCATGCACAAAACAGACTTCCTATTTTAAATCCTTGCTGTCATAGCTTCTTTTGCAGATAGAAGTGGGCTTTTGGTCTTCTGACAGCCTGTTTAGGTGGTGCAAAGGAGGCGTGTGAAAATAAGTGATTCCTGGACGCAGGGTCAGTAACAGGATTACATCTCTAATCGTTGTCTTATTCACTCAGCCTTTCAGAGCAGACGCTGATCACAACCCAGAGGAGGAAGGGGGCGATATGTTAAAGACGTGAAGGTTTTAAGAAATATTACAGGTTGAAAATCTTGTGACATGTTGATTACCACAAAACACGTCTCGGTTTAAAAAATATATCTTTATCCATTTTTTATATATAAAAAAATTCAGTAGTAAGTATTGTGGTAATCAACAATAATTTATCAAAATATCATCTTGTCTTGTCCAAAAAAGTGGAGTTTTTTGCCAAAAAATGCTTGTATGCAAAAATGGTTTTGCAGCGAAAGACAAACTTACAGTCAAAATGTTTAAAGGGACACTCCACTTTATTTTTAAAAATATGCTCATTTTCCAGCTCCCCTAGAGTTAAACATTTCATTCTTATTGTTTTGGGACCCATTTAGCTGATGTCCGGGTCCGGCGATAGCACTTTTAGCATAGCTTAGCACAATCCACTGAATCTGATTAGACCATTAGCACCGCTTAAAAAAATAACCAAAGAGTTTCGATATTTTTCCTATTTAAAACTTGATTCTTCTGTAGTTACAGCGTGTAATAAGACCGACGTAAAATTAAAAGTTGCCATTTTCTAGGCAGATATGTCTAGGAACTATACTCTCAAACTGGTGTAATAATCAGTGACTTTGCTGATGTAACATGGCTACACAAGCGTAGTTATATTACGCACTGCCCGAAAATGGTCCCCTTGGTTACATTCAATGTCAGGGGACTATTTACGGGCAGTGCGTTATATCACTACTTCAGCAAAGTCCTTGATTGTTGCGCCAGAATTAGAGTATAGTTCCTGGCCATATCTGCCTAAAAAAATTGCAACTTGTAATTTTCCGTCAGTCTTGGTACACAATGTAACTACAGAAAAGTCTAGTTTTAAATAGGAAAAATATCGAAACTCCTTGGTTATTTTTTAGCGCTATGCTCTTATCAGATTCAATGGATTGTGCTAAGCTATGCTAAAAGTGCTAGCGCCAGACCCGGAGATCAGCTGAATGGATTCCAAAGCAGTAAAAATCAAATGTTTAACTCTAGGGGAGCTGGAAAATGAGCATATTTTCAAAAAAAAAAGTGGGCTGTCCCTTTAGCATGAATCAAAAGAAAACATGACAGATGCACAAGGTGGTGTGTGTACGTTTTAGTGGCGTCCAGTGGTGAGATTACGAATTGCAACCAACAGTTCACCTCTCAATTTCAAAACGCATATGGTACCATGTCATTATCTAAGACAACGTAGGGACAAAACACGCTGATTTAAAGGAGCATTTATAGTTTTTCTTAACTTGGTTTGTGCGTGTGAAGCGTTGCATTTTCCTAGCTGTGTCTTAACTGATAAAACAATTGAATGACCCAAAAACGAGACCAAAGCGTTACCACGTGTGTCTGCGAGTGTGTTGTCATCACACTAACTGTATGTATCTCACAGTCTTTAATGCTTTCCATCTCTTACCAAACTCTTCCAGTTCAAAACCTCAGTAAAAAGCCTGTTATAAATCAGTTCTTGTATCCAAAACAGAACTGTGTTTACTATTCTCTCTGATTAACCATAATGCCATGATTCTCATGCTTGTCTGATTTTGGCATGAGGTTTTGAACTGGCAGTTTTCAGTAGTTCTGCCCTCAGTTTTCAATCTTTTGTTCTTTTTGTCGTTTTCTCTGACATTTATTCATTAACATTGACATTTCTCTTTATCTGTCTTTCTTAATCTCTCTGATGCCTGGCAAACACAGAGTAGGCCCTTTGCATCACAAAGAATGAAAGTGCCAATGACCCTGTGATCTTTAAATCTTAAAAGAGACAGGTTGGGCAGTTTCCATAGTAATAAATGGAAAATATTGGCCTTTTCCTTTTTTTAATGTTTGTATTCTAGACTTGCTGTCTGTGCTATGTCTCTATAGCCTAATCTCCATCCCTGCAAACTCTTTACTCTCCAAATTCACTCTGATGAAAACTGCTCTTCAATGCATAACAAATTGATAACACAGACTTATCTCTTCATCTCGCTCTCGGTCTTGTTTTTGTCTGTCTATTTCTTCATCTCCTGTAGTGATTACCATCTGTCTTTATCTGCTCCCTCTAGAAACATTTTATTGGTTTTAGTTCTGTGTAGCCAAACCTAACTATCCTGACTAGCCTACTAAAGACTGTCTGGTTCACAATCTGCTGTAATTTTATTAAAGGCGGGGTGCATGATTTCTGAAAGCCAATGTTGATATTTGAAATCACCTAAACAAACATGCCCCTACCCCAATAGAATCTGGACCTTCATTTGATAGACCCGCCCCACACATACCCAACCCAGTCAACGATGTCGCTTAATAGTTAGTTAGTTATCAACTTTATTAATCCCACATGGGGCAATTAGTTAAGAGCAGCAAATTCTGTATACATTCATAACATACATCATACACGTACACATATCATACAACATACACATTCACAACATACAGTCTTTAATCTACACATGCACTACACATGCACTACACATGCACTTGTTTAAATAATAAATAAATAATAGACACGCCCCTTACTGCTGATTGGCTATAAGTGTGTTTTGGTAGTCGTCCCAACTCCCTTTTCCCAAGTGTTTTTCAAAAGTCATGGACCCGCCTTTAAGTCTGACATGCCAAGCAACAAATCAGTGATTGTTTTGTTTTCATGTGCAATTTTGGCAATTCATGCCAATTTATATGTAACAGATTATTTCACATTATTACACAGCTTTCTAAAATTCTTGATTCTGATTGGCCAGTCGCATCATTTGCAGGTTTATTTACAAAATAATAACCACTCAAAACTAATAACCCGGATGCTGCAAATCATTTTAACATTTTGTTAAATTTTTTAATAACATTTATGACATTATATGTACAAAGATTAAACCAAATAGTGTGTTCGTGACAATTGAACGTCTGCATTTGTAAAAAAATTGCAAATAAAAAATTTCAAATTAATATTTAATGTTCCTTACAAAATATGTAATATTATATACAGCCAGCCGGTTGTTATCTCAAAATAAGCCCCTTAAGTGTAATACAAAACTGATCTGATCACACTGTCGGGACTAAATTATGTGATAACAATCCATTGCCTATACATTATCCCTTACATAATGGACATTAAAGGAATATTCCATTTTCTTAAAAGAAAAATACAGATAATTTACTCACCACCATGTCATCCAAAATGTTGATGTCTTTGTTCAGTCGAGAAGAAATTATGTTTTTTGAGGAAAACATTGCAGGATTTTTCTCATTTTAATGGACTTTAATAGACACCAACAATTAACACTTAATTCAACACGTAACAGTTTTTTTCAACGGAGTTTCAAAGGACTATAAACAATCCCAAACGAGGCATACGGGTCTTATCTAGCGAAACGATTGTCATTTTTGACAAGAAAAATAACAAATATACACTTTTACAGCACAACTTCTTGTCTAGATCCGGTCCAGCGCGACCTAACGTAAATACGTAGTGACGTAGGGAGGTCACATGTTACATATATAAAACACACATTTGCGGACCATTATAAACAATAAACTGACACAAAGACATTAATTAATATCATTCGACAACCAACAACGTCGGAACGGTCCTCTTTCAACCACTTGCAAACACTGGGGCGGAGTTTCGCGTTCGTCTTCTGTGACCTCTTGACGTATTGCGTGGGGTCACGCTGGCGCATCACGACCGGATCTAGACCAGAAGTTGTGCTTTAAATGTGTATATTTGCTATTTTTCTTGTCAAAAATGACAATCGTTTCCTAGATAAAACCCTTATGCCTCGTTTGGGATTGTTTATAGTCCTTTGAAACTCCGTTGAAAAAAACTGTTAAGTGTTGAGTTAAGTGTTAATTGTTGGTGTCTATTAAAGTCCATTAAAATAAGAAAAATCCTGCAATGTTTTCCTCAAAAAACATAATTTCTTCTCGACTGAGCAAAGAAAGACGTCAACATTTTGGATGACATGGTGGTGAGTAAATTATCTGGATTTTTCTTTTAAGAAAATTGAATATTCCTTTAATGAATTTAAATAATACAATTGAACAATTGTACAGACACTGAGTAATAGTAAGAAGTGCAAATACTACATCTGCTCTAAATTTTGGCTCATCCAGAAGTAAGTACAGGCAATTTGACAGACATCATGCTGTTTTGCTCATGAATTTTAAATGATTAGCTTTTTTAAATGCTTCCAGCTAAAAACAAACAACAAACAAAAAGTAATTATTTTGATATCAGATGTGCTTCTTGGATGAACCTGGTACCTTCAAATCATGACTTTGTGTCTAGATTGACTGATTAAGAAAATACGTTTTTATTACCCCTAGAAATTTAATGCTAGCCAATCAGATTAGAGCTTGAGAGACTGCTTTAAATTCTGTGTACAATGTGCATTAGACTGCCAGTTTACAGGGAGACAGACAGAAAGAGATTTAACAAATTAACTAGAGAAAGATAAAAGTCAGAACAAATGATAAAGACGAAAGGACATACGCAGTATTGTTTTTGCCAACGAAGGATGCTAAAAATACAGATTTTTCTTTAAATAACAAACAAATGGGTTGTATATTATTGATTACTAAAGTGGGAATGTTTTACCTTTTGTCTCAAATATCCATCTACCTCTCTTTCTTTCTACCTGTTCTAAGTGGTGCTACTCTGATTTTGCTCATGATTGTTGATATTGTTTTGTTTTGTTGTCATTTTCAAAGGAAAGCACTAGCTCTGCGAGTGAATGTCGTAAGAAAACTTGGTATTTTTTCACACAATTTACTTATCTGTATACTGCTGTTTTCAATGTCCTAAAAACGGTCTAATGTCTTCCTTGTTCTATGAAGTCCCTCCTTCAGAAATACATATCAAGTTTTGATTGTGCAGCTTGTTTATGTGTTGTGATTCAATAGCAGCTTAGCTTGCCGGTAGCTTAGCTGGCGACTGACATATTCCTGTGGGCGGAGTTTAGTCAAAAAACTGTCCTACTGACGTCATTAAAGCAGGAAGTAGAGGGCTGTAGTCCAAACTGTCCGTCGCTGTAGGCTTTGAAAGAGGAATTCTGTTAAAGAAAATATATCGCCTCGCAGTAACCTTTGAGCTTTATCATTTTACAGGTATTATTTATGCTATTATAGCAACATTACACACTAACTAGGATTTAAAAAATGGGATCAGAAAGAATGTGACACTTAAGGGACAACAATTGTTAAATTCAGGAGCATTTTTGGGACTTTTTTAATTTGCTAATGCTGCAAAGTAACCAAGATTTGCAGTAGGCCACTGAACCCCCATGGTAAAGTATAAAGACATCAAAATAAGATGAAAATAAGTTAACAATTATAAGTAGGAAAGGCCGTGATGTTGTAGTTTAACATGCTGTTTCACTTTTCTTTGTATATTTACTATAGTTGACACTCATCCCCACTTTAACAAATGCCAAAACATATATGGGTCAAGACACAATACTGGCTCAAAATCACATGTCTGAAATATTTATTAAATTTAAATAGATGCACAAACAAAACTGAGCTCATATTAGATTAGTAGAAAAAAATGAGATATCACCATTTAAGATGACAATTGTGCCACCGCACTGAAAACAACTGTTTGCCCATTTGGAAAAAGCACCAAATTTAGGCATTATTTCTCCATGTTGCCAACACACCACAAATCAATCTGTAATTCTTTTCTCATCTGACAATTATGTTGTAAATTTGAAGTAATAATAAGACATCAAAAATAAAAAAGTTTACCTTGCAGATAGTACTGCTGTTGTGTCTGTGATACTGAATAGTCGTTCATGTTACCAACAGACCTACACTAGTATTGTGTTTTGACCTACATGTATATACAAACATGCACACACAGAACATCCCCGTCCTATCAAATGGCACAGTAGACATGCAGCAAATTAAAAACAGCCCTGGGCCTACAATTCAACAAAATCAGGAGCTAATGAAACTTAATTCGTGTTTTTGTTGTATAATAAGATCTCTGAAGAGAAATCTCACTAGTGTTGTGGGTTTACTAATAGCATTTAATTTCTTTACCCCTTGCCATCAGTGTTGGCACTGTGGGGATCCCTGCCACCCTTGCGTGCCCTGCCGAGTGCCGTGTGCCCCAGGCAAACTGTGATACTTGACCGATCTACATACATTACACACGTACCCGTACGTTGTGGTTCACTCTCCTGCTAGTGGCTCTCATTAAAAATGTTTTTCTTATATTTTTATGAACCCGGAACTGACTGTGTTCAGCAGATTTCTGTTAATCCTGTTTTGGTCTCTACAGCTGAGTGAATATATATGTGAATATTAGCTTTGTTTTGCCAAAACATACAGCCTTTTGTATTTCTGCCCATGCGTGTGTATGTTTAATACAAGCAAACGCTAAAAACAGACATGTTAAGAGTAGTAATGGAGATGAAAACAAATAATATTTAAATCCTGATTATGGCAGCTCGGTTCTCTTTACAACTGCTTAGAGCTAACTAAGATAACCTAAAGCTATGCAAGACTAGGAGTAAATAGTAGTGGCTTAACTTTTGGGCATGACAGCAGCATCAGGTTCATAGATTTGCATTGTAGTTTTGTTTATGTTTATAACCATCAACAGTGCTGGAAACCACAGATGGAAAGAAAGTTTGCTGTTTACAAATGGAAAGATAGTTGTTCATTTGTTTAATTTTAAAGTTAAGCAACTGCAAATGAAAGGCGTAGATGTGGATAGAAGTGGCTTTGGATCAGCTGACCTGCAAATATACAAGACCTGGTTTACCTCAGTAATCTCAAATCAGATTAAAGACTTCAATTGATAGCTTCCCCTATAGCATCTCCTTGATCAAATCTCTTAGCTTAAGGATGAGCGACAGTAATGGCCATATTTGCCTTAATAATAACTACTAACTAGGCACCTAATTTGAATCCCTAATTTCAAGTTATTTGCATAGACCCCCTACTCACATATCTGTGTTTCTATGGTTACCCAGTATGTCTGTTATCTTCTACGCTGTCTTTGAAAGAGTACCCGCTCGTATCTATGGTTACCCCACCTGTCAGTCAATTGCTTGCTGTGAGCCTCCACGCAGGGGTAGAATTGCCTGCAGAGCTCGGGGTAAACAAGAGGGCAGGTGGTAACAATGACTGGCACTGCGGCTCTTCGTGATGGATCTGGTGTGGAGTTTCAGGTTCAGACATGAATCTAACTGTAATCAGCCATATGTTTCACCTGTATCCGTATTGAGTAATTACAAAGTGCATGGGGCGCAGCCTATCATTTGACTTGGCATGCTTGGTATAATTAAAACTGCATTTATTTGGCTCGCTGTCTTGTAGTAGCACAGAGCAAGAATAAGAATTGCACTAAAACAAATTGTATAGACAGATATAAATTGTGCCTACATATGGATATCTTAAATAATTACATATTAAAAAGTTTTTAACGTTTTAGCAAATTTCTTAATCGGGTCTTCTTCAACTTGGAAATTTGCATGTTGCGTTGGCACGCTTGCCAATCAAAGAAGTGCTTATTGATGCGTCCGATTTGACACGGCCAGTTGTATGAGAGCATTGTTTTTATTCAAGCATTGTTTTCAACCCCTTATTGGGCCTTATCGTTTTAAAATGCTCTGTATTCACTATATTTTAAAGAGGGGGGGGGGGGGGGTTAAAGTTATTTCATGCATTCTGACACTGTTTAACACTGTTTAAAAGTTGGATTCCTCATGCTTAATATAGGCAAAGTGTCACAAGACTTCTTACGTAACAATCTTGCCTTATTTCTTTAATGGGCAATTTCGGTGCAGGAAGTACAGTGGAAGTCCTTATATGGGCACTTTAATAATAATAATAATAATAATAATTTGTTACATTTACATAGTGCTTTTCTGCAGCACTCAAAGCGCTTTACATATGAAAGGGGAATGAGGGGATGATAAGTAGGCAAATGGGCAAGTTTGACCAGAATGCCGGGGCACACCCCTACTCTTTTTCAAATGACAACCTGTAATTTTTAACGACCACAGAGAGTCAGGACCTCGGTTTAACGTCTTATCCAAAGGACCGTGCTTTTTGACAGTATAGTGTCCCCATCACTACTGGGGTGTTAGTAACCACACAGCCCACAGGATCAGCACCCCCTGCTGGTCTCACTAACACCTCGAGGAGCTTGGGCGTATACAGAAAGAATCGGTACAGCTGATTTGTCTTTTATAAATGAAACTAAAAACTCTTTGTATATACACTCACCTAAAGGATTATTAGGAACACCTGTTCAATTTCTCATTAATGCAATTATCTAATCAACCAATTACATGACAGTTGCTTCAATGCATTTAGGGGTGTGGTCCTGGTCAAGACAATCTCCTGAACTCCAAACTGAATGTCAGAATGGGAAAGAAAGGTGATTTAAGCAATTTTGAGCGTGGCATGGTTGTTGGTGCTAGACGGGCCAGTTTGAGTATTTCACAATCTGCTCACTTACTGGGATTTTCATGCACAACCATTTCTAGGGTTTATAAAGAATGGTGTGAAAAGGGAAAAACATCCAGTTTGCGGCAGTCCTGTGAGCAAAAATGCCTTGTTGATGCTAGAGGTCAGAGGAGAATGGGCCGACTGATTCAAACTGATAGGAGAGCAACTTTGACTGAAATAACCACTCGTTACAACCGAGGTATGCAGCAAACCATTTGTGAAGCCACAACACACACACAACCTTGAGGCGGATGGGCTACAACAGCAGAAGACCCCACCGGGTACCACTCATCACCACTACAAATAGGCTACAATTTGCACGAACTCACCAAAATTGGAAAGTTGAAGACTGTTGAAAAGTGTTGCCTGGTCTGATGAGATTTCTGTTGAGACATTCAGATGGTAGAGTCAGAATTTGGCGTAAACAGAATGAGAACATGGATCCATCATGCCTTGTTACCACTGTGCAGGCTGGTGGTGGTGGTATAATGGTGTGGGGGATGTTTTCTTTAGACCCGTTAGTGTCAATTGTGCATCGTTTAAATGCCACGGCCTACCTGAGCATTGTTTCTGACTATGTCCATCCCTTAATGACCACCATGTATCCATCCTCTTATGGCTTCTTCCAGCATAATGCACCATGTCACAAAACTCGAAAAATTTCAAATTGGTTTCTTGAACATGACAATGAGTTCACTGTACTAAAATGGCCCCCACAGTCACCAGATCTCAACCCAGTAGAGCATCTTTGGGATGTGGTGGAACGGGAGCTTCGTGCCCTGGATGTGCATCCAACAAATCTCCATCAACTGCAAGATGCTATCCTATCAATATGGGCCAACATTTCTAAAGAATGCTTTCAGCACCTTGTTGAATCGATGCCACGTAGAATTAAGGCAGTTCTGAAGGCAAAAGAGGGTCAAACACAGTATTAGTATGGTGTTCCTAATAATCCTTTAGGTGAGTGTATAAAGGATGTAATACTAAATAGGTACTCTATAGGTACTCAAGATTAACACGAGAAACAGTGTGTGTTTTGTGATCTTTAAATAACACATTTCTAATAGCCATGTGGCGTCTTTTTGTTCTGCCATAGATGGCATTATTTTTCTCCCTTTCTCTGTAGGTCTCCCATGATGGCGGCACATCATAAACATTTCAGTCACACTTAGTCACAGTGCAGGCTGATTTATGAAGTATTTCTCTGTGTCAGCCAGCTCTCTAATCGCTCCTCTCCATCTTTATCTTTGCCTGTCACTATCTCATTTAATGTGTCTCCACACTCGTGGTCTCCCTCCTTTCTCAGTCCCTCCGTCTACCCTCAATCTCCCTTGTCCACGTGTTTTGTCTTTCTTCCAGATTCTGTTTCATATGCACCTCATACTTCTATTTAAAAGGCAAAAAAGCATAACAGAAGTCATTGATGTGTTTAACAAATTTGATCTTGAATCTGACCACAAGACTTTGAATATAGCACACAAGGCATATATGGACCACATCTATGATAATTTTGGTTTGGTTGACAGCCCCATTCCCCATTCACTTTCATTATATGAAATAGAGCAGTCAGGATGTTTAAAAAGAAAACAGACACACAAAACCATCTTTGTTGTTAGGGCTTAAGAAAGTCTTACAGGTTTGGACAATATTGAAGTAAATGATGATGATGGTATTTTAATTTTTAGGTACTCTACAGTGAATGTGTGTTTTTAGTCCTCAAATGAGTCTGTGCTCTCCTGTCAATCATCTTTTTCCATCACACGTTCTCTTGTCACCACGTCCCCATCTGCCATTTACACTTGCCTGTTTGTCCTCTTCGATGTATCCTTCCTCGTCTCTTTCGGTTTTCTTTTTTCATCGAGCTGTCTCCCACCTGTCTGTCAGTCTCCTCCCTCTTATTTCTCTCACTTTCTCACTCTCTTTCTCACTTACTTTCATCCTTCCGTTCTCATTTCATTTCATAATTTTTTCACTCACTCTCTCTCCTGCTGGCCCTTCACTTAGCATTATTTGAAAAATCTCAATCCTTTTCATTTATTTTTTTCCTCTGGTTACATGATTTAATATGAAACCACCATATCTTAGAGGTGTGAATATTTTTTTTTAATAATATAATGCTTTCCAAGAAAATGCTTTCCCAGCTTTATAAGCAGAGATTAAAGTAAGCCATGGTTGACTCAGTCCTGACCAGACTGATAAGATTTAACCCGTCGCATGAGTTTAGTCACAAAAATAACACACTTAAACTTCATATCCTAAATATCAAGGATTTACTTTTTAAATTTTCTTATGGACATTAAAGAGCCACACAGATCCAAAATAAAAAATGACCTGTATTGCAGTGTGACATCTAGCTGTCCATCAATGTAAACAATGTGCAAAGTAGTTGAACCAAAAAGTGCACGATTAATAAAGTTTTGGCTTCTAAAGTAGGGAGTCGACTTTCGTTGAAACGAGTCTTCATATGGATTGAATCTCCTGCCCGTCTTTATCCACGTAATACCAACACTTTGCATAATAATCTCCACCTACAGCCTTGCCTAGAGGAGAAACGAAAACTATGACCTGCCCACTGCTAGTTAGTGTGTAAACATCATATCACGCTGTGTTTTCAGTTTGTGTTGTTTTCACTACCAAAGGATGAAGATATATAAAGAATCTGTGGTTAAAATTACTTTTTCACGGAGGGATTTATTAGACGTTTGGCAATGAAAGATGGTTCAGTACCCACTTTATTTGGAACAACATGCGTCTCCTAACCACAAACTGTAAGTATGATTATAGCTACATACTTGCTTAAATGAGTTTGAAATGGTTAACATCTGTCGTCATTTTTATAACCTGGACTAATGATGAATGATGTGTATTGATGTTGTTTTTTAAACTCTTAATATATTGTCAGAGAGTCACGTTAGCTTCGGTTAGCTTACATAATTCAGTTAGCTTACATACTTGCTTAAATGAGTGAACAATGTTTGTTTCTGTCGTCGTTTTTATTGCTTGGAATAATGATGAATGATGTTGTTGTTTAAACTGTTAATATTCTGTCAGAGAGTCACGTTAGCAAGCGGCTAACGCATGCTGGACTTACGGTTTTGCTATGACCCGGTTAGCTTACATAAATGCTTAAATGAGTGTCAAATTTTAGTTCCTGTCGTCGTTTTTATTGCTTGGATTAACGATGAATGATGTGTATTGATGTCGATAATGTCTTCTCGGTAAATCATGTTAGCACTAGGTCAATACATGTTGCACTATTGTTGTACTGTGCCACTGATCTGTGTCAGTTGACCAATCAGAGCAGAGCAGGCTACTGAAAGGTGGGGTTTAGGCAGACTGAGTCGTTAGACGACTTCACACAAATCGTTTGGGGATCTCTGAGAAATGGGGTAATTTTAAATTTTATATTTTGAGAAAATGACAGTGTTTTTTGACCTTGCATGCATTTAAACCTGTTGTCCGGGACTTATAAACAGTGATAGGACGCTTAAAATTGGCATCTTACTGGCTCTTTAAATCACAGAGCGGTAACCCTATAAGCATAACGTCCTGTTGATATCCAAAACATTGTTTGTCTAGTCTCTCTTTATGTTCCATTTCTCCATTTTTGCCCTCTCCAGATTACCCAGTCATCCTGTGTCTAGAGTAAGTGCCCCATCTACCACAGTAAATTGTGCCTGGAGCATTATATTGACCCAGAATAGGTCATCCTTCGAGGTTGTATGTGAACCATCGCCTTTGTCCAACATCTCATACACACAGCTGAAGTTACATATGTGCAGGTTGTTTTTGCATGTCCAATATGTAATCAGTTCTGATTTATATATGTGTGCATGTGTATATATGTGTGCATGTGGAGACTGGAGAAGTGGCTGTACTTGCCTTCCCCATTGTTTAGACTGAAATAAAGTTTAGTTACCATTGGAGCCTGACAATACAAATATTACCAAGTGCAAAAGCACATTTGTTTAATTTTATTTTACAGCATTGTGTGAATGTGACGAGCATGTAAGTGGTCTAATTAAGGCCGTGCCCCATCAGCACGTACTGTAAATGTCATGATGTTACCGTAGTTGTGTGTCATCTGTTGTTTATCGTCTGTGTGATTCTGGCTTTTTGGAAAGGTCTTTCCTTTTAAAGGGATGCTCTGTGTCATATTTAAATTGGCACTTGTTTACTTGTCTCCTAGAAGACGATTTAACAGGGTGTTACTTACAGTTCGCTTATTCCAAGGTCAATCTTCCCGGAGCTTCAACCTTCCCTTGAGTTTCTATCCCAAGGGCACATGGTGAGAGTGAGATATCCATGATTCTACAGTTAATGGATCAACCAGCGTGTCACTTGTAAACCTTTCAGTTGTCAGTGCAGATTCATAACCGCTCCGTTACGTGATCCGTGAACTGGGGAACGGGTTTGATACTGAAAATCGTCCAGGCATCACATCAGAAATCTATTCTTTTCAAATGTCTTTTAGATCATCATCTTTTCCATTTCAGATGTTAGTGGTTCTCCAACAGCACCAATCACTCATTGTGTCACTCTGCCCCAAAGCAATTTTGACTTTTTCCAAGTTCCATTTACAGTCCCAAATGTCTGGTTGCAAAATCTTTATAACATGAAGAAAACCGAATATTATTCTCTTGTACTTGTATGCTTGTGATGTGAACATAAATAGAATTGCTGTCTGTGCAAAACATTTCATATCAAGTCTTAAATTTCAATTTGGGTGCTACCTTTAAAGTCGGCTTTAAATTAAAACACTAGAGACAGTTTTGGGAATTGGAACACGACTTTTTCCAATTATCCTGTCCGGGACAAAGTGCTGATGTCTTGCAGCCCTTGCTCACCTGTTTCACACCCTGACAGAGAACTTAATTTTTCTGTAAGTCAGACACTCAGCTGACCTTCACACTTGGGCAGCAGGTCACGATTGCCTGCTTGATGACTTATAGCAGGGTTCCCAAAATCTTACCCTGGAAGGCCGGAGGACTACAGAGTTTAGGTCCAACCCTAATCAAACTTACCCACCTGTGATTTTCTAGTGATCATGAAGACCTTGATAAGCTTGCTCAGGTGTGTTTGATCAGGGTTCGAGCTAAACTCTGCAATGCTCCGGCCCTCCAGGGTAAGATTTGGGGAACCTTGACTTAGCCACCTATTTCTTGACGTAAATGCGCCACCATTTTTGAGCTTTCCTGTTTATTACTTCCAGTGAGCCACTAAAGCTAATGGTAGTCTATTGCGAAGGAGACAAGTGTGCCGTTTTGACTGGCTGTTTAATGTTTATTATGAAATCCAGGAAGAACGACATAATTTGTGCAGTTATGGGTTGCAATAGCTAATACAAACGCAACAAATCTCTACAAAACATTTGTTTTAACCATAAGAACTGAATATGTATGTGGCGCACATGCACTTATGATCTGTACTGTATTCACAAATCTATCCAGTAAAACCTTTCATAGAAACTGCCAGTAAACAATAAATACAATAATTATTTAAAAGCAACTAATATTACGCTGATAAAAATATGCTGATTTAGCGGATTTATTTATTCTGCTACTATATATTATTACAAAAATGTGTTTACAGTACGGAATATATATTCGACATAATCTGCTTAGTTAATGTTTATAATAGTTCGTAATGTTTTTGCTCATACTTTTGTTATGTCTCCACTAAGTGCTAGGAAGTGAAGTAATCATATTTTCATAAAACGAAAACAATACTCAATACATGGAGTAGTTTAATATGTTTATTATGGTTTGTTCAAATAACTTACAATGTGTTGAATGAGAAAGATACTGCTGACTGTGTCGGACCGTGTTGAGCTCGACGTGTTGCCATAAACAAGTCCATTAAAAATTGCCGTTTAAAAAAACTTCACACCAGAGGGACAGTTGTGACATTTTAAACCAGCCCCTGAAACGTTAAAAACACGAAGTCTTGGTAAATTCCATGTACAAACACTCGACTGTCTTTTAATTGTAAAGATACTGGTATGTCTCTGTGCTTTAATATTTGCGCATTGCAGACGCATCCGTCACTTCCGATCAACGACACAAAATGATTGAAAATATCTTCATATATCAAGCCACATCTTAATTTCATCCTCACACTGGTTCATACATGGCAGGTGTAGTAAATATTAACTGTTTAAATCATGTTTTATGCATGCTCCAACTACACTGTTTTTTACCGTCTGGCTATTAAACCGGAAGTCTCGCACCGGAAAGGAAATACGTTACTTACTTCCGTGTCGAGAAAAAGGTGGATAGAAAGAGAGGCATCATGGGACTATTTTAACTACTATATATAGCAACATGTTAATACACCACCCACCTTATACACTCATGCCATCAACCAAGAATTATCGCTGAACGAACAGGTGTTTGGAAAATTTTGAATGCAAAATGGATTTGAGATGATGCAAAGTAATGCCCTCCTGAAAATACGTCAGTTGCATATTGATTTTTATCCACGAAGGCTACAGCAGGTCATCTGTTCACCAGAAGGGTTTTCATTAGGAGATGATATCCGTTTGGATCGGAATAAATTTGCTCTTTGTGTTTCATTTAGGCCAACCGGAGCATCTGTGCACCCATGTGCCGTGGCCTCCATTGCCATGGTAACCATTACCCAGCAGCCCTGATTAAAGCGTGTCTCCTGCAGAAGCCTCTGTAGGTCCTCATTACCTCACCATGTGCGCCTGCCACTGACAGGGCGAGTGTGAGCGAGCATGTCTATGTGCGTAATAGAGAGAGGAAGGTGACGAGAGGAAAAAAGTGAGAAGATTGTTACATTTTGGAAGAGGAGAGAGAAATGAGGGAGGTTATCACGGAGGATTATGATTTGTTTTAGCCTGAATGTAGACAAATTCATTTTACATCCTAATTAAATTATTAAACCATGTATAATTTTTTTTCTCTGGGAATAACTTTGCTGTCAATCATTTGACTTTATATAGCTACACTGATAGTGTCCTGATGGTCTGTATAAAACAGACGTATCCTTGCCAGGAGTTATGTTTAAAGTTGACAAGAACAGGAAAGAGGAGGAAGCAAAGCATTCCTGTACTTTCTCCAGGTTCTTCTATTTCTATCGGATTACCTCTGTAATTGTTTCAGCCTCAGACGGCACGCAGACAGACCACCCATGGACTCCATCTAATACATATTGCACACAAATATAACTGTAGCTTTCTCAAAACAGAAAGCTTCAATCTGACTGCCTTTATTCAATTTATGGGAGTCAAAGTACACAATCGAATTTTATCAATCTGTTGAGAAGCAAAGTGTTCAGAAATTCCTAGGTTGCTGCTAAAGGCACATTCAACGTAAGTCGTTGCTGAGATCACTTTTTAGCATTTGCAAAGATCAAGCAGCAATACATCTGGAGAGAGATTTAATAGCAAGTAAGCAATATACACTCACCTAAAGGATTATTAGGAACACCATATTAATACTGCGTTTGACCCCCTTTCTCCTTCAGAACTGCCTTAATTCTACGTGGCATTGATTCAACAAGTTGCTGAAAGCATTTTTAGAAATTTTGTCCCATATTGATAGGACAGGATAGGATAGGATAGGATACCACATTCCAAAGACGCTCTATTGGGTTGAGATCTGGTGACTGTGGGGGCCATTTTAGTACAGTGAACTCACTGTCATGTTCAAGAAACTAATTTGAAATTATTCCAGCTTTGTGACATGGTGCATTATCTTGCTGGAAGTAGCCATCAGAGGATGGGTACATGATGGTCATAAAGGGATGGACATGGTCAGAAACAATGCTCAGGTAGGTCGTGGCATTTAAACGATGCCCAATTGGCACATAGGGACCTAAAGTGTGACAAGAAAACATCCCCCACACCATTACACCATTGCATTAATGAGAAATTGAACAGGTGTTCTTAATAATCCTTTAGGTGAGTATAAGGCATGTGTATAAATTGTCAAAAAAGATACAGAAGCCGTCAATGGGACAGTACCCTTTAAGAAGGTCGTAATATGTACCATTTAGGCACAGATATGTTTCTTTGAGGTACCAAAATAGCCGTGTTTGCACTATCGGGCTTTAAGTGGGCGTGCCAGTGCTTGCCACGGCCTGTTGCGTTTGCATTGTCACTTCCAGGGCATGATTGTGCTTCGCTGGTGCTTCGTTGGAGCTTAAGGCCCGGCTTTTCTGGCCCGCCAAATACCTTGTGCCAGAGCAGGCTTCTCGGGGCTAGGGGAGTGGTAAAGGTCAAAGGCGGAGTTTATCTGAGTCTATGGCAAAATTTGTCTGCAGATTAAACTGCAGGTTTAAAACTTTAAGAAATCGGGATTACCAGGTATTTATTGTTTAAGGGAAGATGCCTGCTACAAGCACACATCTCTATCTTCTCATCTTGGCTTTCACTGTGCAAACAGCCACCTCAGTTATTTTCATTGTTTGTTGTATGATGATGCAATCTAATTCCTGTTTCCTGTCAGATTGAAGTGACTTCCTCCTCATGCTGAAACGGGCGGAATTGTGTGATGTTAGTTCTGAAGCGCTGCCGGGGTATTGGCCTGATAATGGAAACAAGTCTTGATTTTGGCCATGCAGCTTGAGGTCGGAGGCTATTGGCTTCGTGAGGCCCATTTGAAGCCCTGGCTCGCACAGGCCCGATAGTGCAAAAGCGGCCTATGTGTAGCTTTGAGGTACTAATATGCACCATTTGGGTACAAAAGTGTATATGTGTACATTTCTAAAAATGTACCATTGTGTTTTTAGAAATATATCAAATAAAATTTCACAAATGCCTCATATTTACAAAAATAAACTGTATTTCTTAAAATCTTGTTTGAACAAACCCCTTCCTGCCAAATTGGGTACTTCTTGGCCAAAATTGTGGTAAGGTGTAGTTGTATTTTGTGTTGGTAGTCTTGTAGAGCCAGATAGTTATTTGTTTAACACCATGAAGCCGCTCTCCAGGCTTAGAAAGTGAAGAGTACTACACAGGGAAGCAATTTGTTGAAAGAACTGAGGTCAAGTGTAGGGTTAACAGAAAGATGAGACATAATGGGTTTGGAGAAGTTTGTTAGCTGAAGAATTTAGGACACCCATGAAATATGCTTACACACAAAAGGTTGGCGAAAGGCGGTGTTCTTTCTTTTTATGGGCCAATGAGATTTCATGGGGCTCAAAGTCAAATAAAAGTCAATTGACTGTTAAAATTTCATGTCACAGAATGGTAAGAAACTGTTCTTACCTATTATGGTTTTATCATTTACGATAAGCTTTTTCAATTATGCTAATATTTTTAGAGACTGAAGTAAATAATGTCTTTCAGATTAAACGTTTCAGTGAGTAAGTGAATACATGCCCAAAAGCTGTGGTATTGCTGTGAAAATAGTCTGTGGTGCTGTACATCAAAACCACCAGGAGAGCACTTTATTTCTATTATTTGGCCACTTTAAAATTCATTAGACTGACAATTATTCTCTTCAGATAACATCAATCCACAATAGTCCCGAAAGAACAAACTCAATCCACTTAAGCCTTCACACATTGGCTTATGTGCTTGTTATCTTGTTTTGATACTTATCTGGCTGGCACTACAGAGACAATAGCTTGTTAACCAATCACACATCCTCGCAGCTGCAGTCATCTCTGGTCGATATGGTCCGGTGATGACCTCACGCTGAGGCCATAATCATCAGGACAAACAGACACAATTGGATGTTGTTTTAAATTGGCTCAGTAAGAAGCTCTTCAGACTAAGGAGGTATTGTCGACTTAACTTATTGGATGTGATTGGAGCATCCTTTGGGTCTGCCATACATGTATTTCTAGTAGCTCTAAACAGATAACTGCTCTAGAGAGCATGTTTCGTCAATGTGTTGTCTGAGACGTGTTTGTCCTGTAGTGGCTACTGTAGCTTCTCTGTGTTTCGAAAGGGAGGGGCAATGACGCTTAAATCTACACAAAGCACCTTTATGTATAAAATAAATGTGATCCATAACACCATGATTCCAGGGGTGTCGATTTGAAGCTTTTTAATTTTTATGTGCAAAAATCATACTGTATATTCAACTTTTATAGCTACTTTATACTGTATGTATTGTCCTTGTAAATAATAAGACCAAAAATCATTTAGTTTTTTACAGTAAAATTGCTTGTGTGGTTTGGTAACACTTTACAATATGGTTGTGTTTGTTAAAGGCACACCTCACTTTTTTAAAAATATGCTCATTTCCTAGCTCCCCTAGAGTTAAACATTTGATATTTACCGTTTTGGAATCCATTTATCTGATCTCCGGGTTTGGCGGTACCACTTTTAGCATAGCTTAGCATAATTCATTGAATCTGATTAGACCATTTAGCATCGCGCTCAAAAACAAAGAGTTTGGATATTTTTCCTATTTAAAGCTCGACTTCTGTAGTTACAACGTGTACTAAGACTGACGGAAATTTAAAAGTTGCGATTTTCTAGGCCGATAGGAACTATACTCTCATTCTGGCATAATAATCAAGGACTTTGCTGCCGTAACATGGCTGCAGGAGGTGCAATGATATAACGCATTGCCCAAAAGTAGTTCTCTGCTATTGAAAGTAATCAAGGGGACTATTCTAGCCAAAGTCGTAACTTTTACCGTATTTTCCGGACTATAAGCCGCGTTTTTTTTTTTTCATAATTTGGCTGGTGCTGCATTTTATAGTCAGGTGCGCCTTGTAAGTCAGTATGAATTAATTTTGACTAGTGCTGGGCGATAATTCGGTAACGATAATTTTACCGATATAACTTTCCCAGATAAAACGATAGCGACAGTTCGATGAGTGGATGATAATGTTTACGCAATGTGCGTGATGTTGCGCAAGCACTTCCGGATGCGGCACGCGCTCTTGGTTTACACAATTACAGTGTTAGTTAGATTTGAAGGAGTGGAGTAAGATGAGGCAAGTTATTCATTTATTAGTAGAGCCTTATGATTTCGCGATGCGGATAAAGCGGATGGAATCACGTGGACGGAATCACGAAATCCAAATGCGCGTAAACATTTTCCTTTTGAAAACAGGGTTTGTCAAAGCCCGGAACACAGCAGACAAAATAGGTTCAGTATACTGTTCTTTCTTTCAGCGTCCGCGTTGAGCACGCGCACACCTCTGCACAGCTTCAAAAATTTATTTACAGGACATTCACAAATTCAGGAAACTGAGGAAAAACAGCAGATCCACCACTGCAGTGAATATAATGTATGAGTGTGCGCTTCCACAGAAACGTGATGCTGTTAACATCCATTTTTCACCGTTTATAGCTCGTATATGTATAACTGTGACTTATACATGTAATTTTGTCTTAAAGACGCATTTTTGAATGATGCGACTTATACTCCGGAGCGACTTGTAGTCCGGAAAATACGGTAATGTTCCGTTGGTCTTAGTACACGATGTAGAGAGCTGGAAAAATAAGCATATTTTCAAAAAAGTGGAGTGTGCCTTTAACATTAGTTAATGCAGTAACCAATGAACTAACAATTACAATATGTCCACAGCATTTATTACTGTTAGTTTATGTTAATTTCAGCATTCACTCAAATGTATTAAATAAAAAGTTGTAACTGTTACCATAACTAAACACTGAATAATATGAACATAATAAATGAACAATAAATGCAGAAATGCTCAGTTTGTTCAGCTAACACATTTGCTAATGTTAACAAAAGCAGCCTAATTTTAAGTGTTGCCATACAAGTTTTCATGATATGATGTGGTAAGGCCATAATCAGATATTTACAGTAGCATCTTTACGTTATTGTTCCATCAAATATACCAACAATTTTTTAGATATACGTCTGTGTAAAGAAACTTCTCCAATCAAGCTGTTTGGTGTATTGACAGGAATCATTCAGGAGAAGCCGGTTATGAGAATTGGATTAATTCAGATTGCTGATCTAAAATAACACACACAAAAAAAAAACACACAAGAGGGATTTGCAGGCACATACTGAGTTGCATGTGCTCAGATTTGGCCTGGCACACTGTCTGTGACCCATGGTATGCGACATGGTTTATATATTTGCATTGAGCTCATGCACTGAACCACATGCTCCGTGCGGGTTTTAAAGCCATCCGGGTTGCTGTAGTTTAGTGCACACAGTGTGGGAAATCTGCATCCCCCTCTGTCCTGTTCCCACATCAGTCCTGGAGCCCTACTCCCATAAACACACATACTCAGATCTGGTTTAGCCCTGTATGTGTGTGTGAAAGAAATGCAGGATTTTGAAGCATGTGCAGTTAGTAGGCGTGAAAAGGAATATTCATGTTTTGGTAGCATTACCCCTGATCTCTTAAAACAGGTAATTTTAGACAATGGGATTAAGTGTGTGTTTATTTACTCAACATAAGCCTACTGTGTGTGTGTGTGTGTGTGTGTGTGTGTATGTGTGTGTAGACTAGACATGGGAGCGCAAAAGTGGGGAGAGACTTCGCATTCGTAGTATCTGACAGGTCTTGCTTTGAAAACATGGGCGGTGCAGTGACACAACTTCCTTAAAAAGACTTTGGTTATAGTTAAGATGCAGTAAATAGCTTACATCATTACATTATTTATTTTTACTATTCATTGTTCGGCCTATAGTCACAAAGGCAGAAATTATGGTTACCATTTTTTGCAAGGGATGTAACTTTGCATCTTTGCAAATCTGTATTTTATTCGGAAACATAACAAAAGCATTTCACATATTTGCGTATAAATATGACAACCGTGACCGCGTGTTTACGTGCACATTTGGGTACGTGATGGGTGGTATGTGTTAGACTATAACACTTATTATATTTTCTCGGACTGACCCACAGAGCTTCTCTGTCATTCTTTAGATTGTGTGTTTTTTTATACATGCGTGACGTGTTTAGAGGAGGTCACCTCTCAGAGGAACTGGAAAGGATGCTGTGCCTCGCATATGTTGCATAAGCAGATTAAATTATGTAAGAGCTTTTTTCTAAAGGACAACAGACAAACATTTTTCCTTTAGTTTGTGTGTCGGCTTGATCCACATCATGACTTTATGCCCCAGTGTCCCCACATACACCACCCACTTTTAAGAATGTGTGTTTTTACACCCATCTTTGTGTATTAGGGTGTATCTGGATTATTTTATATGCTCAGTAAAAACATGGGCTTTCTCTGTTTCTTTAACCCTGCCTTCCGGTAACACCATTCATCTATTGTCGACCCACATGTGTGGAAGTGTATGACCACCAGGCTAAATTTAGCAGCGGAGATATCTTCAAATCCACTCACATACTCCTCTGTACATTTACATGCCCTGGATGTTCTTCTGTTTTCAGCTGGGTTTTCTTCACACAAATCAATAAAATATATTATGCAGTTTATTTTATAAAACATCAATAATGACAGCCTCCTCATTATGAATCAGGCATTCCTTTATATTGCAATCTCGGATGCACCCACTATCTTGTTGCAGTCTGAAATCACTGGTATGTTCAAACTTACATAAAGTGTGACACACTGACCTGTTCTTTACGTTGTGTTTCTCTAAAACCCTGCATGACTGACCCCTTCCATTGGGCAACCTTTCTATCCTCAATTTTCATCTTGATGCTGGCCAAAGCTAGAAAACAATGACATCAGTCATAATCTCTGCCTATTCTTCCCCTGATTTATACTTCCATCTATTCCACAGCCCCTCTTTACATCTGCTTAGCAATCATAGGGACGCACCCATTGTCTCTCTTTTATCCCTACTTTTCATATTTTATTCCACGTCAAAATCCTTTATAAAGTTCACTCAGCAGCCACATTAAAGGATTAGTCAATTTTCTTTAAAAAAAAAAAAATCCAGATAATTTACTCACCACCATGTTATCCAAAATGTTGATGTCTTTCTTTGTTCAGTCAGGAACAAATTATGTTTTTTTGAGGAAAACATTCCAGAATTGTTTTAATTTTAATGGACTTTAATGGACCCCAACACTTAACAGTTTTAATGCAGTTTAAAATTGCAGTTTCAAAGGACTCTAAACGATCTCAAATGAGACATAAGGTCTTATCTAGCGAAACAACTGTCATTTTTGGCAAGAAAAATACAAAATATGCACTTTTAAACCACAACTTCTCGTCTTCCTCTGGTCCTGTGACGCGGCAGCGCGACCTCACGTAATACATCATCACGTCAAGAGGTCACGGATGACATATGCGAAGCTACACCTCTGTGTTTACAAATGTGGAGAAAGAGGACCGTTCCGATGTTGTTGTATGTCGAATGATACTAATTAATGTCTTTGTGTCAGTTTATTGTTTAAAATGGTCCGCAAATGTGCATTTCATATATGTAACATGGGGACCTTTCGATATCATTACGCAATTACGTGAGGTCGCGTTGGTGCGTCACACAGCCGGAGGAAGAAGAGAAGTTGTGGTTTAAAAGTGCATATTTTTTATTTTTCTTGCCAAAAACGACAATCATTTCGCTAGATAAGACCCTTATGCCTCGTTTGAGATCGTTTAGAGTGCTTTGAAACTGCGATTTTAAACTGCAATAAAACTGTTAAGTGTTGGGGTCCATTAAAGTCTATTAAAATTAGAAAAATCCTGGAATGTTTTCCCCAAAAAACTAACACTCCTCTCCACTGAACCAAGAAAGACATCAACATCCTGGATGACATGGTCGTGAGTACAGAATCTGGATAATTTTTTAAGAAAATGTACTAATTCTTTAACTCCTATCCTAAATGGATGATATGACAAAATCTCTAAAACTGTTTGCCTTTCTACTCTTTCCTTTCTCACACCAGACATGGTAGAGGCGTAAAAACGCGATATTTGCGCATACTTGGCCGCTTGAACATTGAGTTTACTCGCTTCATTCATGCATGAAATTCAAGTCATTCGAGACATTCAGGCAGAATTCGCGTCATGGGAGGGGCTTCTGCAACTCCGCTCTCTTCCTGTAATCACGTCACTACTACAGCAAGGTCCTGATTGGTTAACGCAAATATCCGCCACAGTTCAGATTTTTCAGCTGGCGCTTTTTCCGCGGCAACGCTCGATTTGTGCGGAACGCGCCATCCGCATTGTGCCTTCCACACGTTCCGTGCCGCAGGATGCCTATTTGCGTCTTTGCATTGACTTAACATGTAAATCACTCGGGCTTGCCGCCTCTTTCGCGTCTGGTGTGAACGCACAGTTACATTTCCATTTCTGCCGCATGTTTCTGTTTAATGTCATAATATTACAGGGTTCCCATGGGTCCTTGAAATCCTTGAAAGTTTGTGAATCTGGGAAAAAAATTCAAGGCGCTGGGAAGTTTTTGAAAATATGCATACTGTACATAGATACAGGTCATTGAAAGTGCTTGAGCCTATTTCATGCAATAAGATTTCTGGAAAAAAAATCCATATTATTCCCTGTGCAGTGTAGGATAACATCATAAAAATTTTAGACTTTTTAAGAACACGTGCTAAACTGTTAACTTTAAATGCTTATATCTTCTGTATGCGAATGTTGATTCATACCAAAATGCTTTTTTTTGCATATGACACATAAAAACGTCTCTGGTTATGTATGTAACTGTTGTTCCCTGAGAAGGGAATGAAACGCTGCGTCTCCCTTGCCACACTTCCTGCGTCCCTGTAACACCGTCTTTGGCAATATTTCAGATACTAATATACTTTCTGGCTCCCGCATCACCCTGTCTTTGTCGTTAAGCCTCACTATTGGTTGAATATGATATACACATTCAGACGCACTTACCCCTAGAGGCGCCCCCAAAGTGTCACCACAGTGACACAGCGCGAGTTCCCTCGAAACGGAACTGTAACAATGTATCTTAAAAGGTAACACGATGTAACCTTGCTTTCACTTGAAATGTGTCCTGACATTAGTCCTTGAATTTGAGGGTATTAGACCTGAAAAGTCCTTGAAAGGTCCTTGAATTTGAAGTTAAAGGAACACGCCCACATTTTGGGAATTTAGCTTATTCACCGTATCCCCCAGAGTTAGATAAGTCCATACATACCTCTCTCATCTCCGTGCGTGCTGTAACTCTGTCTGACGCAGCCCCCGCTAGCTTAGCTTAGCACAAAGACTGGAAATGCATGGCTCCAGCTAGTATACTGCTCCCAATAAGTGACAAAATAACGCGATCATTTTCCTATTTATGTGTTGTGATTTGTATAGTCAAACCGTGTACAAATAACAAGGTGATATGAGACACAGCGATCTTTTAACAGTATACATACTGAGAACTATATTCTCTGAAGACGAAGCACTGCCGCATGGGCGGAGTGATCTGCTCGCAGCACATGAGAAGCCCCTGGTGAGGAGCATAGAGTTCGGTCAGAGTTGTGCAAATCACTCCGCCCATGCGGCAGTGCTTCGTCTTCAGAGAATATAGTTCTCAGTATGTATACTGTTAAAAGATCGCTGTGTCTCATATCACCTTGTTATTTGTACACGGTTTGACTATACAAATCACAACACATAAATAGGAAAATGATCGCGTTATTTTGTCACTTATTGGGAGCAGTATACTAGCTGGAGCCATGCATTTCCAGTCTTTGTGCTAAGCTAAGCTAGCGGGGGCTGCGTCAGACAGAGTAACAGCACGCACGGAGATGAGAGAGGTATGTATGGACTTATCTAACTCTGGGGGATACGGTGAATAAGCTAAATTCCCAAAATGTGGGCGTGTTCCTTTAACTAAGGTGTGGGAACCCTGTATTAGTAAATTATATTATAGTGTTCATGTAGCTCAGTTGGTTAAGCATTGTGCTCAGGGGCGCAATGAACAGTTTCAAGGGGGGTATGCAAGACAGAATTTTGGGCCCCTTTCTTTAGAGGATTGTTTGATTTTCATACCATAATGTGTTTATTTAATTTTAGAGGTCGCATTTGCACTAAAAATAAATGCATGAAGCAAAATAAAAAAATGTATTCGAAAAACGAAAAGCCTACCATTTTAATATGGTAAGGCAGAAAACATTCACGTGATTTTAAATAGATCACTAAAAGAAGAATAATGCATGGAGATGCATTTCTGAAATATGGAAATCTATGGAAGGTGCTTTGAAAGTCGCGGCAGTCGAGTTTTCTGTGCGGTTTTAGAAGCGAAAT
Source organism: Misgurnus anguillicaudatus (assembly GCF_027580225.2). Taxonomy (NCBI): domain Eukaryota; kingdom Metazoa; phylum Chordata; class Actinopteri; order Cypriniformes; family Cobitidae; genus Misgurnus; species Misgurnus anguillicaudatus. The sequence goes on from NC_073353.2 coordinate 26,467,300, forward strand.
GTGTACAATTATGTTTAGCCTATAGTTCATTCTTCCGAGTTCATATTGATGATCTTATAGTAGCCTATAGTTCATTTAAAAATGTGCTTACGAAACTGACTGTATTCGTCAGAAAAACACCAAATACCTTATATTCTCTTTATGTCGCTGTTCTCTGTGTGTGTGGTATGTGTTCCGTCCTCCGCTCATGACAAAAAGCGTGGCCGGCAAAATTAAAATTAATATTACGTTGATCTTTAAGATCGCCCGCGCACGCCCTTCGCCAGTGACACAGAAATTGCAAAAAGCTCAATCGGCTAAAGTTTTAAATATGACGTTGATTTTTGAAGTAAAAAAAATGCCGCAATCAAATGTGCTGCTGATGGGCATGCAAATTTATTTCTGTGCACTGAAGGCTGTTTTTTAAAGCGATTAAAGTGATATACCCCCTAATATGATTTTGCACATCCAACAACTATCATTACAAAGATAATACTGCCTGTTTTGGCATTTGGTAGGCTATATTGCAGTAGTTAATATTTGTTACGTAATGAAGTGCACCGTGTTCTTTTTTATGTTCTTTTTCTTAATATTCACAACACTTATTAACAAAACATTGATTAAAATTAAGAGACAAACTATATTAAACGAAATTCATTTGAAGCAAACATTTGAAGCAAACAAAACTTAATTTAAAGTCGAAAATTATGTCTAATGACCGACTCCATTTGTAACGTCATATTAGCCTTCAATCCATTACAACGCCCAATATATGGCGTTTAAAATTAGAGTCTTAATATCGAATTAAATTAAAACAAAACATTAACAACATTACAACAATATTTAAACACAACAATACTCAAACATAAATATAAAACAGACATTCTCTATTAGGATGCATGTTAAAAACAATCTGATATAGCGTTTATAATAGCTGCACTAAGTTTACAATTTTGGGCAAAACCTCCGTTGCAACCCTGAATAAAAATGAATCACTTTCACTTTGAAAATGATGCGCTGTCACATTAAAACCAGCTCTTAGTCATTTAAAATTTAACTCAATTATGGCTTAGACAATTCTCCTATTTCATGTTTATTTAGAAAATAATATTTTTAACTACGCCTATTCAGTTATTGTCCGTCTTAGAAATGCATTAGTGGTCAGCAGTCGCTATGCTAATATAGCTCTTGCTGTCCTTATAATCACACATATTTTTCAATTTTTCATGAAACATACAGTTTACGGATCAGAACACTTTTAGTGGGATGTGAGATCTTACCTTGAAATGCCAAACTGTAGGGCTGTCGACTATTTAACTTTGCATAGCAAACCCACCAAACTGATCCCAAACAAAAATGTTGTCTACTCAAATTAAAAACCACCAGAACCGCCAAATATGTAATTGCATCATGATTGCACGCTGTTTTTTTAAAGTGTCTCAATTTTACTCAACACAAAGTCATTCACAGTAGTTTTATATTAATTTACTTTACATTTTACTACAGTGGTAATAATTAAACGTGTACAATAAAAAAAAAACGGAAAAGTGATGACGGTGGGGCCCCCTAGAGTACTTATGGGCCCATATGCCTGGCATACTCTGAACCCCCCCTAACGGCGCCCCTGATTGTGCTACATGTCATAGGTACCATCACCAGTGAACACGCATGCTGATGAAATGTATAGACTGAAAGCAAGTTGCTTAAAATGATAAAAACATCTGTCAAATGCATAACTGTAAATATACAGTATTTCAGCTTAAAACAAGACCTGGCAACCACCCATACCATCCGAGCTTTCATTAAAGGCACAGCTTACCACCTTTGGATTATGTAATTCATCATGTGAGCATTAAACCACATCATACCCGCCTGAGGCAAACAGTTCCTTCCAGTGTTCCTTAGGTGCCTTCCCTCTTGTTCACCCCATCCCAGCTGGCACCCGTCCACTCACACGCAGCTGCCAAACATGCAGTGGACAAACATTCCCAAACTACAGACAGAAAGAAGTACACAGAGAGTGTCCAGCTAAAGCACACATTGACTTTCACACATGTGCCTGTGATAGCCCAATGCTTTGAAAATTTAACTATGCGGTTCATTGTAAACTCATGATAAGGAGTTTTTTTCCCTTTGGTTATCTCTCCAACCTCTGGTGATCCCTTCAAAAAGATTAAAACCTCTCTCCACTCTGCGCCCAACCTTATTGGGCTTCTTCTGTCTCACTATCTGTTCAAGGCCACACCATCATCTGCACATCTTTCTCAGTCTTGTTAGCATATAAACAAGAACTCTCCAGATCTTATTTTCTCTCTTTACTACTTTTACTTATTACACGATAGCCCTGTTTCCCCTCAGGGTTGTATGATGTTGTTTCACTTGTTTACGAATAAGCAAAAGATCAATTAAGTAGCCAAAAAGCTTTTCCGTCCCTCAGGAGATTGTGGTGTAATTGGCGAGCAGCCTCTTTTATTGAATGACCTTTAGCTTTTCAAGCTTTTAGGTTTTTTAGGCTCACTCAATGACTTTATCTTTCATTTCAAATGCCCTTGATTTGCATTTAATTGTCTTTCCCAGCTTTTCTCTTCTTTATCTGTTACTCTCCCAAGGCTTTTTACTTTCCTCATTTAGCTTATGGAGAGGGCAAATGTTATGAGGTATTAAAGCTTTGATGTTATAACTTTATGCTAATTTAACTCGTTGTGCTTGATGATGTGTGATGTGGTATTCATATGACCATTAGTGATAAATAGTTTTTATAATCTATATGTATTTTTATCTTATAACTTTTATAATCTGTGAAAACCATGATCAGATGCCCTCATAGATGTAGGCTGGTTGTAAGCAAAGGTGTTGGCACACGTTCCCTGTTCTGAGGTCTCTGAGGTCTGTGGTTCATTTGAGGTGTTCAATGGTTTGTGTGCTAAAATAACTTTGTTACTAGATGTAGAAACGTAAAAGCATTGTAGGAAAACACCAGTCCACCTGAGTGGTTGAATCATTTTACACCTCCACAAGTTCACACGGGTCATTTATAAATGGCTTTTGCTGTTGTTTGTTATTCTGACTAGTAAACTGCATAGTGTAGGAGGCTTTAAAAAATTACAAAAATTATTGAAAAATGACGGATGACCAAAAATAAAGATCCGCTGTAAGTGTAAAAATCTGTTACATTCAGGACGCAAAGAATTAAGAGGCTATAAATTGCATTTTGAATTGTGAGTTCAATGTGAAATGTCTAGAACCGCCTCTTTAGTCCAAACAGATTTTTTGTTGGATTTTGTTAAAATCCTTGAATTTTTGATATCAGAAACTGAGAACAGTAAAGCCCAGAGTATAGTATGTATGCGCATGGTCCAGCGCACGGCCTTTGCAGGCCTGACCAGCTTGCAGAGGTGGGCTCGGGCATGATTCACTCAGGCGCAGAACGAGCAGTGTGATCACAAATTGCACCAGAGCGCGGTTAAAAAAGGAGAGATGTCAATTGTGCGACCACTCACGTTTATTTGCCTTCGTAAAAACTTTCTAATGGGTACAGCAGGGTTACGTGAATGTCTGAGCTGCAAATGCGACAGATCAACTAAGCAATATGATCACGCACAAATGACTCAAAATAAAAAACAATTGCATCCTAATGAAGAAAGCGTGCCTGGGCTCGGATCGTTAAAGTACAGTGCGAGTGTGTGCTTTTGGGGGAGTAGGTAAGGGGTACAATCGCTCTCAGGCACGGTTCGGTTAGGTATGATATGAGTGCCGCTAGCTTCTCTTTTGCACTTTCTTTGCTACATTGTTTGGCATGCTATGGTGGCCCACATTCCTTCACATGTTTTGCTCTAAGTGCCTGAGACTTGAATTTTCAACAAGCACAAGATTGCTTCTAGCTAGGGCTGCAGCTATCGATTATTTTTGTAATCGATTAATCTAGCACTTAATCGATCGATTAATTTGATACATTTTTTTGTGTGTGTTTTTAAACAACCAAAACAAATAATGCATAACGAAAATGATGTGGCTTTAAAATGATCAAGCATTTAGCTTTTATTTAAAAAAAAAAGAGCTATTGATTCCAACTCCAACATTTGGCTCTAAAACTAAGCCTATTTATTGCAATTTTTACCCATTTAGTGTTTATAAGTGTCAGTGCCAACAATTAAGCAATTTAATTGATTAATATAAACAACAGATTTCATGCTGTAATCTAGCCCTAACATCAAAGTAAATATCTGGTTTATGTAGATTTCTACACCTGCAGCATTTACCATTAGGCTACTAACAAATAATATAGAATTTCTGGTGTGAGCCTATTTGCTATGGTAACTGTGTGTGTGTGTGTGTGTACCTGGTAATTATCACGTTGTGGGGACCAATTGTCCCCACAAAGATAGGAATACCAGTATTTTTGTGACCTTGTGGGGACATTTTGAAGTCCCCATGAGAAAACAAGCTTATAAATCAAACAAAATGATTTTTCTTGAAAATGTGAAGTAGCAGAAGGGTTTCTGTGATGGTTGGGGTTAGGGAATGGGGTAGGTAAGGGGAATAGAATACTGTATACAGTTTGTATGGTATAAAATGCATTACGTCTATGGAATGTCCCCACAAAACATGGAAACCAGAATGTGTGTGTGTGTGTGTGTGTGTGTGTGTGTGTGTGTGTGTGTGTGTGTGCGCGCCTGCGTGAGGAAGAGTGACACCCCAGTCAGACAAGTTGCTTCATTGCAGTTTGGTAAAGCAGAAATACATACATTCATTTTCAATAGAATGCTGCATTTGGCTTGCATCACTTGCATTGCAGTGCATTTTGGGTGAAGCATCTGTTCAAAAAATCGTGTCACAACATCACATCTCAATGTATACAGTGAATACATGCTAAAATTATTGTTGCGTGGCTACATAAAAGTTTAAGCATATGTGTAGGGCTGCAGCTACCGATTCTTTTTGTAATCGATTAATCTAGCACTGAATCGATCGATTAATCGAGTAATCGGATAAAATTTTTGTGTGTGTTTTTAAACAACCAGAACAAATAATGCATAACGAAAATGACGTGGCTGTAAAATGTTCAAGCATTTGGCTTTTATTTCTAAAAAAAAACACAGAAAAAAATAAGCCTATTTATTTCAATTTTTACCCATTTAGTGTTTATAAGTGCCAGTGCCAACAATTAAGCACTTTAATTTATTAAGATTATGCACAACAGGTTTCATGCTGTAATCTAGCCCTGACATCAAAGTAAATATCTGGTTTATGTACATGTCTGCACCTGCAGCATTTACCATAGGCTACTAACAAATATTATCTCATTTCTGGGGTGAGCCTATTTGCTATGGTAACAACCTGTGTGTGTGCGCGCACATGCACCTGTGTTTGTGTGTGTGTGTGCACGCGTGCTGTGCGTGAGGAAGAGTGACACCCCAGTCAGACGTTCAGTTGCTTCATTGCATTTTGGTACGGCAGAAATACATACATTCATTTTCAATAGAACGCTGCATTTGGTTTGCATCACTTGCATTGCGGTGCATTTTAGGTGAAGCATCCGTTTGAAAAATCACAACATCACGTCCCGCTGTATACAGTGAATGCATGCTGAAATTATTGTTGCGTGTCTACATAAAAGTTTAAAGCAACACTATGTAGTTTTTTTACCTTTAAAAAATGTCTCTAAAATTATTTCAGTGATAGAACAACTTTTAACTGGACAATTGAACTGTTGCTGCAACCTGTACAGCCTCCTAGCTGCTACAAGCAAACTCTGAAAGTGGCGGTGGAGGGTAGAACACACAGCCCCACCCCTCCCCCTGCCTGCAGAAGAGTGTCTGATACCAGGCACTGTTGCGCTTTTCAACCACATGGGGGAGCTGTAAGTCATTTTTACATGGAAACTACATTGTGTTGCTTTAAGCATATGTGATGCATTGCGCGATCGGTCTGACTCGCGTGAGAGAGAGACGAGGGTGCATGCGTGTGTGTGAAGGCGGGGGTCCTTTTTAAGCTATACTCTCTTGCAATTGAACGTGAATACTACTTAAAAACATCAAAGCTAAACATCATATCTACTCAAACCGCATAACGACATCGCTGCAAATACAGTATGGGATTAAAATCAGCGAAAGCTACGTTACCTTGATTCAGCGACGCTTGGTGAAACAGCAGTGGATGTTTTCGGTTCAGATGCTGAATGTAATGATCCCAAACTTTAGACATTCTTTGCCGTTTATGGACATATTTACTCTCCGCCATTGCGCCAACTTAATTCAAAATGTATCACGCGCTATGATGTGCTTTCTGAACATTGAACACGGTCCGTGTGAATCAGATCTCGGTGCGTATAGTGCGCGTCATAGGAATTAAATTTTTGCATCGAGGAATTTTTTGAATCGAGTTAATTGAGTAACTCGATGAATCGTTTCAGCCCTACATATGTGATGCATTGCCGCGATTGATCTGACTCGTGCGTGAGAGAGACGAGGGTGCATTCGTGTGTGTGTGTGTGTGTGTGTGTGTGTGTGTGTGTATGTGTAAAGGGGTTCTTTTTTAGGCTAAACTCTCTTAAAATTGAACGTGAATATGTTTACTACTTAAAAACATCAAAGCTAAACATCATATCTAGTCAAACCGCATAACGACATCGCTACAAATACAGTATAGGATTAAAATCCGCGAACATCAATAGGCTTGGGCTATGTAACCTTGTTTCAGCAACGCTTGGTGAAAGGGCAGTGGATGTTTTCGGTTCAGATGCTGAATGTAATGTAATGATAAGAATGTAATGATCCCTAACTTTAGACATTCTCTGCCGTTTATGGACATCTTTACTCTCCGCCATCGCGCCAACTAAATTCAAAATGTATCATGGGCTATGATGTGCTTCCTGAACATTGAACAACGGTCCATGTGAATCAGATCTCTGCACGTGTAGTGCGCGTCATAGAAATTTAACAATGCTTCGAGGCAGAATTTTTGCCTCAAGGAATTTTTGTAATTGGGTTAATCGAGTAACTCGATGAATCGTTTCAGCCCTACTTCTAGCCAAGCATTTCATTTTGTGCACATCTGTGAGTGATGGCGAAAGAAAAACATATCAAACAGGAAATAGGTATTACCACTTTTGGGTGTGAGCTGGCTAAACAAACAGCACGTGCAGTCTAATAAAGTGCACAGTGTTGTGGTTCACCATATGCTTGTAAAAGAGAATCACATTTAGAACATTAACAGTACATTTGCACTGAGCATGAATCTCTTTCCTTGGTGAAGGTACTGTAGTTTTGCAAGCATGACCTAATCTCCTCCCCCATGTCTTCTGTAATTACCACAAGCTTTGCTAATTAACAGCTTGGAACAGATCCTCAGGGTTTGAGGAACACAGAGCGATGAAGCTTAGTCACTCGACACTGCCTCTTAACTGCATCTGACACGAGTCCCTGAATCTATCCGACTGTTAAAGTAGCCTAAAAGACAGCTTTCTGTCACAGGTGATGGGAGACATGCATCTTCTACCAAGGTTATGCAACTGTCTTGAGTTGCTCGGTAGCAAAAATACTGTATAATAAATATAATGTTTCTGTCTTCCAACACAAACTCATGGAAATGTTTTAATTTTTTGTAAATTTGTAATTTATGCATTGGTACGATCTCATACAAATGTTTTAGTATGATCTGCTTTCCCGCCGATCAGGTTGGATTTAGAGGTCGGTATAAATCACATTGTATGAAGTCATACCCATTAGGCACCTTGTAAAATACTTAAGAATTTGTAATGTCATGCATATTTTAAGAGGTGGCTAATGCTGGGTACACACCAAAAAGTAATTGGGCTGATTTTGGACCGATTTCCCCCTTTTCGACAATCCTAGCTATGTCCTGATAATCTTGATGGTTCTACAGATTATTTTATCAGATTTTCTTTTGGTGTGAGTTGTGTTACGAGTGTCCGAACCTGATCGGAAGAACGTTGTGGCCTCCCCGATTGCGAATTGTAAATATCAAACATGTTTAATGTTTACAAGCAGAACTCCTGATATGTGGGGGGGTACCCCAAGGAAAAAACGCGCGCACGCTCATGAGATTATCACGGGAAACGAAACAATATCCAATCAGAAAGCGAGATGACGGAAAAGGGAAGCAGTCATGGCGCAGCACAAAGTTAAGTTAATGCAAAGTGAACCATGTTCCCACGGTCTCCACGACTTCACCCAAACCCTTTTCTTTTATCACTTGAATTTTCTGTGAAAATTATTCCAAACACTTTCATTGAAATTTCTTCCTGCATATCGTCCGCCATGCTCATTCTGAAGTCTCGTGGGATTTTGCGAGATTTCCTGTGTTCACAGCTGAGACTCTGGTTGAAAATCTGTTAGTGTGTGGTGTGCCGTCTTTGACACATCATGGCACACCAAACACTATAGGTGCAAACCTGTTAAATCTAATCATTTTTATCCTTGTGTTCTATCACATTTTAAAAATCTTATAAGATGTAAAAAATCTTTTGGTGTGTCCCCAGCATAATTCGTATAAATTTGTACGTCTACATTTGTATGCCTTTGTACGAATTGCTTTTGCCTGTGTAACGTTGGGGTTAGCGTTGGGGTTTCATTATTGTTTTTTTCATGATTCACTTCGTACGAATTCATACGAATCAGCCAAGTCGTAAAATACCTACGAATTCTTGAGAACTCGGGCTGGAGTTCCTGTGAGATCAGGCTGTGTATTTTCTTTTTACAGTACCATAAGACATTTAGTGTCAATGTTACTGCCATGCATTTATTTGTGCATTCACGTTCATCACAATCAAACTCCATGGCGATGAATGGTAAAAGATGCATGAACTTGTCTGCACTATTTCATCACTCTTTGAATGCAAGCTGAGCGTATCCAGAGAGTTGACCTTTAGTTTTCCCTCTTCCCTGTCTTACTGCATGGAAAAGTCCACAGATGTTAGAAAATGGATCTCTGGGTGGATTCCTGTGCCAACTTGGAATGGCTATGCTTACAGAGAACCACAAGGTTTAATTCCTCTGTCCTTTCTGCATGCTTGTTCTTAGTTAAGACCCTCAGGAGTGGTGTGTCTTTGAGGTTTTTTAATGATGATGATGTGAATGGTCTCAATAAATGTTATATTAGTTGGACATGTGCCGTTCAAGATTATAACCACACAAACTTTAAAAATACAATACTTTGTTCTACTCTATATACTTACATATTTAATATTTTTTGTTGTTTCTTTTCTTTGTCTTTCATGTAATGCTGCTGTAGAACAATACATCATTGTTTCCAAATTTTGAGACTCAGATTAAGGGATATTTAGTGTATTCCAAATCTTTTTGGACTTATTTTTTGGCGTAATCTGATTTATGGATCTTTTACGACTATAAGGATATGAAAGATTAGCTCTGCTTAACAAAGCAAAATTTCAGACTTGATGTTGCACAGTAGTTCTAGATCTTATGTTTCTCTCTTCAAAAAGACTGATTGTTAAGCTTCACTATATGGGAAATAAATAATGCCTAAAAACGGTCCCAGTGCAATCGGTTGCCAGAATGAGTGGTGTGTCGATGCTTCAGGCCAGCTAAAACCTGAAGGCTGATTGTTTTTAGAATGAAACCTCTGAAGAGTGATGAATGTGTAGGCAATGCAGGCTTGGATAGAATGGTGATAAGAGAAGACTGATTGTGAAAATGGCCGGCAATTACTTCAAGTGCTGCGCTCTTGAGCGTGTGAGAGCCGCCTTGCTATCACGGCGCTCTATCAATGTGAGCTGCTTTTCCCTTATTCCAGATTTTTTCTAAACCGTTGGCCAAGAACTAATTTGCCTGAAAGATAATAAAATGAAAACTGGAAATGGCCAAATTACAACTAGATTGGTCTAAAGTAGAGATTGTGAGCTCACTAAGTACAGTATTAACCTCCTAAGACCCAAGCTTTGGTTTGGCTTGCATTTTAGATTTCTTCCCGGCTATTTGGGGTTAGGAGAAACCAATAAATATAATAACTAGGGATGCTCCGATCAGGATTTTTGCAGCCGATACGATTACAGATTTGTTATCTCCGTGATCGGCCGATACCGATTTGTTTAAGCTGATATGCAAGCTCTTTGATGACTGTAACTATTAATTTTTTTTCTAGATAAAGTAATACCACAGATGTTGCCTTTATTATATTATTTGCAATAAGTGGGTATATTATTGTTTTAATAGAGACTCAAATAAATAAGCACAACAAATATTTCTTCTGCAAAGAGATATTTAATATGTAAAGAGGTTTATGTATCTTAAAAGTAATGAAAATAAAACACTTCACAGTCTTTACTGTATAAATTAAATATGCACGCATTCATATGAAGTATAACAGTTCCTTAGTCAAGAGTAGACACCGATTTTATTGAGAGATGAATTAGGTTACTGTAGCTTTAAGACGCGAGAGAGATCGCTCTTTTTACGTGCACTGACGGCTGCTTGTGCGTGCATCGGGTGTACACAGACTGTGAGGAAAATGAAAGTTTAAACGCCTAAAACTTTAAAATGCATGCAAATAATAAACTTTTTGCATGAGGATGCAATTGTCCGCGATAGATATGTGTTGTATATGCTGTTTGATGGGGATGTGAAGATGCGTCGCGTTGTTAGGACTGGAGCGCGTCCTCATAGAAAATACACATATCTCTGTAAAGGCAAAGTCGCACGGTTCATGAGATTGGCAAATTTAGCGAGTAGCGATAGAGTCATTTAATGTCATTATCGGCCATACCGATTGGCGGCCGATCGATCAGAGCATCCCTAATAATAACCAATAATATTTTTCTTTAAACACGAAGCAGTGTAATTGTCCACGTTTGTGTATAACAGGTCTTAGGAGGTTAAATATAGAAAAACATTATATGACCATTTATATTAAAGGTAGTCAAAATGTTTTCTCTGAAAATATTTTCAAATGTAATATTTCCTGTCTTTAAGGTGCCGTTTTTTGGGGATCCCAAATTTCAAACTTTAGTTAGTGTGTAATGTTGCTGTTAGAGCATAAATAATACCTGCAAAGTTATAAAGCTCAAAGTTTAATGCCAAGCAATATCTTGCAATATATAAGCAATATATGATTTGGACTACAGCCCACTACTTCACAGGTATGTGACGACAATATTCTGAATTTTTGACTAACCTCCACCTACAGGAATATGCAAAAAAAGGCTTTGACCTTGTTGCGCTTCCACGGAGAACAGGAAGGGTTGCGTTATTAGAAGAGGCGAGTATCGAGGCGCTGTTATTTTCATCCTGTAGTCAAATTCCCTTTGTTTGGCCTTTGCTGAGGACAGCTTCCTCTATCTGGCGTGACCTTTTCGGACAATGTGCGCTAAGTTGCTGTTGAATCACAACACACTGGACCAGCTACACAATCAGAACTTTTGACGTATTTCTAAAGGAGGGACTTTATAAAACAAGGAAGACATCAGCCCGTTTTTAGGACAGGTTAGAACAGCAGTACACTCTAAAAAAACAAACGGTGCTATATAGCACCAAAACTGTTGCTTTGGATCGTAACCATAGAAGAACCATTTTTAGTGCCATATAGCACCGGTGTAGCACCTGTGTAGAACCATATAGGGGCCATATAGCACCACTATAGCACCACATATGGTTCTACATAGCACTATATGGTTCTACACAGGTGCTTCACCGGTGCTATATGGCACTAAAAATGGTTCTTCTATGATTACGAGCAAAGAACCACTTTTGGTGCTATATAGCACCGTTTGTTTTCAGAGTGTATAGAGAAAAGTAAATTGTGTGAAAAATACTTTTTTTTCACACAGGAAACATGAACACATGTTATTTTGCACACCGTAAACGCAATCAAAGCTTCGAAAACACAAGAAAAAAACGCAACTTTAAGTAGCTGAAAATCATGATTTCATGTTGTACAAATTAGTGCCAATTACTGACCTAATTACTCTGAGAAAAATTACTCTCAGAAAAAATTGTCAAAAATGGTCCCTATAGCTGTCACTGGTGTGGTACCTTTTCAAAAAGTATTTTTGTACCTAAAATGTACCGTATTAGTACCTCAGAAGTACATAATGGGACCATATTAGTACCTCAGAAGTACATAATGGGACCAGAGTGCATATTAATACTTCAAAGATACATACTGGTACCAAATATATGCAGATCTGTATCTAAATGGTACATATTAGAACATTTTAAAGGATACCGTCCCAGTAACAAATTGATGTCATTTTTTTTACCATTTTAGCAATAAAGCAATAAAAAGTACAGCTACTTCTTGGTTCAGGACAGACATACAGCATAGTACATTAAAGAAGGTTGAGTAAGTTTAATTATATTAGAGCCCTGTAATTTTTATGATGCCTGTTTAATTATAAAGCAATTTCCGAGTGATGAATCAGCACACTGAAATCTCAGTAGCTGCCAGTTGTTATTAAGCAGAAAATCTTTAAATTGTACTTAAACATCTTCGTTTCACGCTCTGCAGTACTTTTATTAAATTACGTCTCAATTTTATTAAGAAAGATGACTACTGGAACTATTTATTTAGTTTGATGATGGCCATTGCCATGACACAGCAACTTCAATGCACAAGCGAATATGTATGATAGTAATGGACAATCTTCTCATCTGTTCTCCATATCTACCTCTAAACAGGTGTTTGGTAATCTCTCAAATCCTTTACTCATATTTGCTTTATTAACACATTCATCCATAAAGCCGTTTATAGACAAGCTCAATGTCAGGAGATCATTGCTGCCTCACATTACTTTATTCTATTCTGGCTCAGACATCAACATTTTCAATTAGTTGGACGTTGGGATTGACGGCTGGCTAAATTTTCAGTTAATCCACACGCGTTCACCTCTAACCCTACTTAGCCACCGGCTCTCCATTCTGCAGGGATTACCCATCAGGTCCCATAACATGGGAGAGATGTGGATGCACTAATCTACTGTCTTCTCAGATCTGGGATTATTAGCTGGATTGGAGCACCAGGTGTTTTTTCATGTAATGATGAGAAGGGATGAGTTGATATTTTGCTGTGGGGTTAGTGGGTGGTGTCATGAGTGGGTTAAAGATCTAGTGAATGATGATAATATCAATGATCATTGTTGCCAGACTATATATAGTATGGTAATTTTTATTCATGCATGTACATAGTTTGGCTGTGCACTTCAAGGCAGATTTTTAAAAAAATTCTGTCCTTTTTTATACTTTTATTATTACTATGTAACACAAAAGGTATATCCTGGCTACTAACATCAGTGTAATGACAGGAAATTAAGTCTATGGCTGTGAAACACCAAAATGGAGAAGTTTTTAAGCCATTTAATAGCTTTGTGCTATAAACAAATAGTAATTAAATTGGTTAAAAGCCACTTTTTATTTTAACAGACCGTGTTCTCGTTTTGTTTTTGTTGCCAGTTTGTTGGCTGGCTTGGTTTGGTTTTAATAAAAAAGTAATTCAGTTGTCAGTGTTAAATTACAGTATACTAATACTGTGTCTTTGTGATGTCATCGAAATCTGTTCCCTTGTTAGTTTCAGGGGAATTAAGTCACTTTCCTTTATAGGCTGCCATGTCACTGGCTTTTTGTTCACTTGCCCAACATATTGTGCCAAGTTCAACACAAAGATCTCCTTTCACATTTATAATTTGCAGGGTCTACCACCCTATACCATGTGTGACATGCCCATTTTAAATTTACATTTGCCTCACAATTTTAGATAAATTATTTAATCCACTCTGATGTTTTTCTTTCAATGCTGATTCCTTGTCTTGAATTAGATTTCAGTAGTAGAAATTAGGGACGTATATACAGCGGGAAAAATAAGTATTTGACACATCAGCTTTTTATAAGGGGATTTCAAAGTGGGCTATTGAGACAAAATTTCTACCAGATGTAGCCATCAAGACAAATATTAAATTCATACAAAGAAATCCGAACATTTAAGTATACAAGTTGAGTCATAATAAAGTGAAATGAAATGTATTTTTTAACATTGACTAGGTGGTGTGTTGCCTGAATGGCTTAGCTGTCTATTTGAAGAGTTTGGTTCCAAAACGCAATAAATCCATTTTGACAAATTTTGGTAAAAACGTGTTTTCTATACCAAGAAAGTGACAAGATGAAAACAACTATTTTCTGTTACAAACTTTCACACAGCATCTTTAGGTTATAAAAACATAAAAAATTCAAATCCATAAGTTGATTTTCAAAGATTTATTATAAAAACGGTTTATTTTTTCCACAAAATGCAATAAATCCATGACAAGTTTTTATTCAAAATGCTATAAATCTATTGAATCAATAGCCTATATAAATGTGCATTCGTCTTTGCCATGTTATATTCATTTAGTTGACTAGTTGTACACACTAATTAAAAATATAAACATTAATGTTATTAATCAAAACACTTACTTTGTCATATTAAGAACCCTGTCATTGCGGTTACTTGACGTCTTCGCTTAACGTCTTTCACAGCGATCGACTGTAAAATGTTTTTGGTCCTGCTCGATTTTCGTTGACTTTGAGTAAAATTATGTACAGTTTTTCATAAGATCCTCTGGGGTCAATGTGTTAGCATGAGAAGCTTGATGCTGTCGGGAGAACAAGCACCCGTCTCCCGAGTGCCTCTCAGGGAAATTGTTAGATGCTGATGGCTTACGTTTCTTTCCCATCACAGAAAACCATCACAGGTTTAGCGATGCAATTAAAGTATTATTTTGTTTTGTTTGTTGATCACGTAGTACAAAGTAGATGAGGAAAACTAGGACTCCGTGTACTATGCGCGTCCGCCATGTTTGTTTACATTGCGTGACCGGTAGGCTGTAATATCAGAAATGGAGTTATTGCGTTCTGTAAAAAAGTGGGAGTGGCGTTTGTCGCATTTTGGGAAAAAAGGGAGAAAAGATGACAGAATAACACGGCGGATATTGGATTTTGCGTAAAATTAAGAATTTACTTTTAACTACTGACCTGATATAATACTGATTTTGGCAGTAACTCATTTTTTTCAAAAATGGCGTTTATTGCGTTTTGGAACCAAACTCTTCATTTGGTTTTTAGAAGGCTGGCTTTAAGTTCAACGTAAGATGATTTTTATGTGATGTTTAAATAAGGCAATGCTACATTAAAAAACAACTAGAGACTGTCATAAAAAGGTACAAAACTGACACTGGGGTGGTAGTTTTGTACCTTTATGGGTATACAACACATTGAAATGTTGTACCTTTTGTGGTACAATATTATACCCCTACAGACCTATTGTGTACATTTAGGAAATATTATGTACCAGTTAAATTTAGGGGTACAAAACAGTAACTGTATATTCTAAAGGTACACAATAGATTATTAAGGCACATGTCCCCCAAAAGGTACATTGTAACTGTAAATGTACAAAACAGAACTTTAGGGTACCACCCCAGCCATAGAAAGGTACAGTTGTAAACCTTTTTTAAGAGTGTAGATAGGGACTGGCAAAAATATTGTTAATCTAATTGACCTGATAATCTATTTGCGAGCTAGTCCACTAATGTGGCTCATCACTTGTAAACACTGTGATTGTTTAGTATAGCCTCAGGAAGCAACAAAATGTTTTATTTAGGTCTCAGTTGAGAGTGAGAGTACAGTACTAGAAAAGAGTGATGTCATTGTTTTTGTTGCCAAATTACTGAGCAAAATGCCCCTTAAAGGGCAGGGATTAGGGCCCGGTTGCATAAAGCACCTTAAGTGTAATTTTCCCTTAAGTTGTTTCCTTTAAACTTAAGGGTGTTGCAGAAAAACCCTTAAGTTTTTTCTGTTGTGTCTCCATGGCAACAATAGTATTTTATAACAACAAACCGGGGTCACTGTCATGAAACACTTAACGATTACTTTTACCTAAGAGAACCGTTTAAGGGATTATATGCAAAACTCTTTAATTATTATCTTACAGAAGTTAAGGGAAATTTACCCCTTAAGTGTCATACTTAAGGAAAAAACTTAAGGTGCTTTATGCAACCGGGCCCAGGCACTTAATGCAGTGCTGGTAGAAACAGGCCAGAGGTCATTTCCACTAAGTCATCACCAGCACTCATTTCCTGATGCATTTCAGACCTTATTATATTTTTTTCTGTGCCACTCATTTTCTGCTGGTTTTTTTCCAAATGCATGTCTAAATTTAACTACAATTAAATTCACAGCACCCAGCCTTTTGTTTTTCCTCTTCAACTGATTGAGGTGAATGGTTTCATATGGTGGTAACACTTTACTTGAAGGGGTGTAAAGATGACATTGTTTGAAATGTCTTTGTTATGACAACTTGACATAAACCAGTATATCATAACTTAAATATAAAAGTCATAAATCTCAAAAATTTAGAGATAAAGTTAGAAGTGACCAAACACATCAACGTTTTTCTTATTTAAGACGAGTAGTTATACGAGCAAGTTTGGTGGTACAAAATAAAACGTAGCGCTTTTCTAAGCGGATTTAAAAGAGGAACTATATTTTATGGCGTAATAGCACTTTTGGAAGTACTTCGACTCGGCGCAGTAACACACTCCCTCTCCCATTATGAGAGTGAGAAGGGGAGCGGACTTTTCAGGCGAGTCCAAGTACTCCCAAAAGTGCTATTACGCCATAAAATATAGTTCCTCTTTTAAATCCGCTTAGAAAAGCGCTACGTTTTATTTTGTACCACCAAACTTGCTCGTATAACTACTCGTCTTAAATAGGAAAAACGTTGATGTGTTTGGTCACTTCTGGCTTTGTCTCTGAATGGTACCGTTGAATGAATGGGGCTAGGCTAGATGCTATCGCAGTGTCGCAGCGCGCTCCAGCGCTTACGTGCACACACACAGATGATAGAGGAATGTATCAACAATTCTTAGTTAAGGTAATAACATATTTTAATATTAAAAATGAGTAGACTATTCCTTTAATAGTGTAATCACGAATTATGTGTTTTAGCCTTGCGTGGTCATGTCTGATAACATGTGAACTCTGCTAACCATGCTTTGCTGCCTGGATCACTATGATTGCCTCCAGTATCACCCAGTCTACTGAAACACCTGCTGACCTGGATTTATCAGGCTGGTCCTGATCCAGAAGTGCATCAGCTTTGAGAAATGGTCTCCACTAGTTGCATAAAGAGGCAGACAGATAAGACAAATGAACATGTTAGATCAGGGGTGTCCAAAGTCGGTCCTGGAGGGCCTGTGTCCTGCAGAGTTTAGCTAAAACTTCCCTCAACACACCTGCCTCAAAGTATCTAGTCTGCCTAGTAAGACCTTGATTAGCTGGATCAGGTGTGCTTGATTAGGGTTGGAATAAAACTCTGCAGAGACACCGGCCCTCCAGGAGCAGGAGTGGACACCCCTGTGTTAGAGTGTTTAGTGGTTGCATGCTGTACTCTGTAACCTGACCACCAGTGCAATGCTGCTTTGTTTTGTCTGTTTCTTTTTTAGTACAAAAAGGATGTGGGTTGTCTTGCTTGTGCTACAGTATACTGAACAAGCAGGTATTTACTATATCTAACTTAAATTGAAATGCTGCTTGTCAATGTAAAACTTGCTGAAACAGTAGTGGGTGGTTTCTAAGGTGTTCTGTGTGGTTAATTCTTTGCTTAAGTTGAAGTGTGGCTTACAAACCAAAGTTTAATATTCATACCAAGGCGTTTGGAGTCCCCTAACCCTTAGCAATAATAACAGACATGCACAGTAACTCAAGACCAGTTACGTCTCGCATTTAATTATATCTTCAATATTTTGTACAGCACCTCTGAGATTCATTAGCTTCATATACAGATTGTGTCTCTGTTCTGAGAGTCAATCTGCTTTGTGCCAAATGGCTTTGGGTGGAAATCCCAGATTACTCATTCTAACTACTGCAATGACATAATGTGTTTCCTTTTAGGAGGCTTTGTGTGGATTCGGTTTAGATATTAGGACATACATGGGCCACTGCTTTAAACCAGTAACCCCCAAACGTAAACCTTTTATCTCATGTTTTGAGAGTAGGTCAAATCTGCCCTTATAGGTGCCGTGTGTAGTTTTTGTGGCATCTAGTGGAGAGATTGCAAATTGAAACCAATGGCTCAGTCAACAGCTCACCCCTCTCTTTTGAAACGCATAGAGAAGCTACAGTAGCCGCCACAGGAAAAACATTGTCGTCTGAGACAACATAGTGATGAAATGCGCTCTGTAGAAAAGTTTGTCCATTTAGGGCTAATGTAGAAACATAGCAGTGCAAAATGGTGACTTTCATGTAACAGGGTTCCCACGGGTCCTTGAAATCCTTGAAAGTTTGTGAATCTGGGTGGAAAAATTCAAGGCCCTGGGAAATTTTTGAAAATATACATACAGTGATACAGGTCATTGAAAGAACTTGAATCTATTTTATGCTCGAAGTTTTTTTCCATATTTTCCCTGTGTAGTGTAGGATAATATCATAAAAATTCTAGACTTTTAAGCACACGTGCTAAACTGTTCGCTTTAAATGTATCTTCTGTATGCGAATGTTGATTCATACAAAAATGCTTTCTTGCATAGTTGTGTTTGACAAATGAAAACGTCTCGGGTTACGTATGTAACTCTTGTTCCCTGAGAAGGGAATGAGACGCTGTGTCTCCCTTGCAATACTATCTGCGTACCTGTAACGCCATCTTTGGCAATATTTCAGATAGCGATATACTTCCTGACTCCCGCGTCACCCTGTCTTTGTCGTTAAGCCTCACCATTGGTTGAGTTTGATATACACATTCAGACGCACTTACCCCTGGAGGCTTCACCAAAGTGTCACTGCAGTGATCCAGCGCGATTTCCCTCGAAAGGGAACTGTTACAATGTATCTTAAAAGGTAACACGATGTAACCTTGCTCTCACTTGAAATGTGTCCCCACATTTAGTCAAATTTGAATTTGAGGGTATTGGACCTGGAAAGTCCTTGAAAGGTCCTTGAATTTGAAGTTAACTAAGGTGTGGGAACCCTGATGTAAGGAGACCCAGTGTATGTAGATAAAAACGGCTCATTCTAATGTAATACAAACTATATCGTTCATTATGTAAGGTCTTTATACATCACTGAAAATATAGTTAAGTATATTATACTATATTGCATGTCCGTCGAGATCCTTCGGAAAGTTACAAACTGCACCTTTAAACTCATAGTTTACCCAAAAATGAAAATTCTGCTGTTCAAAATCTGTATATTGTTTTATTAAGCAATGTTTGTAATCAAACGATTTTGGAGCACCATTGAATTTTTATAGAATTGTTTTCCTACTATGAAGGTCAATGATGCTTCAGAACTGCTTAACTACAAACATTCCTCAAGATATCTTCTTTTGTGTTCAGCAGAACGAAGAAAGAAGAAAAGAAATTTATACAGAACTTGGAGGTGACTAAATGCCTTTATTACATTCAATTAGGTTACATGAAAAAAAATCATTATCATTCTTAATCTCCAGACCAGAATGCTTTGAAAGCACTTAAGTGATGTCACACAATCCTTGTGTATCATTCCGTAAGCATTTGGGGATTCAGTACTCCATAAATATTTCCCAGGCATATTTTTCCAAGACAAAAATTCAAAGCTCGCTATGTGAAAGTAATTCAGCTTTTGAATCATCTCATCAAGAATCCATTTACAAGGCCACAAGCGAGTGGCCAATCGATGGTCATTTCGAAGATGTAATTTTGCTTTTCATGATTATGTGATGCATAGTAGTGTGTCCTCGAATTCATATTTGTACTTAAGGTTATTTATTTCTCACTTGGGATTTTTGTATACCCAAGGACTGTGTAAAAGGGAAGTATTCCTTACATATTTTAAATAATGTCATATTTGATGATCTTTGAATTTAATTAAAGACACCAAAGGCAGTATTTGTTTCATAAATAGCAGCTGCAATATCTTATCAGCTAGATGTTTAGAAAATTAAAGTACTTAAGAGCAAAGAGACTGTACATGTGTTCTAGCAGCTGTATGACAATGGCCATACACAGTCCAGTACTGCTGGACGGAGATCGACAGTGATGTAATGCAGGATGTGGTTGGTTTATTTTGTATAGGCCAGAAGAAGGGAACCATAGTTCAGTTCCCTTAGATGACATAAATCTTTGCATGTGGGTAATATGCAGTTTTAGCTGAAATAGGCTTTTTGTGTTTGGATGGAAGTTTCTTGAAATCACTGTAATAATTTGCTTTACAAGGACATGCATCAAATGCTTTTTGAAACACATTTTTTTCTCACATGGTCCCATTTTTCTTATTTTTTAAGGACCCTTCAGTGGCTAAGATCAGCGGCAGTCGGAAGAAAACTGTCTCCTTCAGTAGTATGCCATCAGAAAAGAAGGTGAGCAGCGCCGCAGATTGCCTGGCCTTCATGCAGGGTGGCTGCGAGCTAAAAAAGGTGCGACCCAACTCGCGCATCTACTCGCGATTCTACACCCTAGACCCTGAGCTGGCTTGCCTCCGCTGGGAGCCCTCCAAAAAAGACGGTGAACGAGCACGACTTGACATTTCTGCCATCCGCGAGGTCCGCACTGGAAAAAGCACAGAAACCTTTCTCCATAACGGCCCTTTGGATCATCTGGCTGAGGAAGCGGCCTTCTCCATCATTCATGGTGATGAGTATCAGTCCCTGGACCTGGTTGCCCTCTCTGCCGACGTGGCCAACATCTGGGTGACGGGATTGCGATACTTGTTGTCCCACCCTGGTGCCATTGGAGGAGGAAGTGGAGGAGATGGAGGGATGGGTGAAGGTAGTGTTGGTAGCAGAATGCGGCAGAGCTGGTTGGCGATGGAGTTTGCTCTGGTTGATGAAGACGGACATGGAATTGTAACTGAAGACACGGCCGTAGCCACCATTTGCAAGCTCTGTCCTGGCATTAGGGAAGGAAAGGTAAGATGTTTATTGTGATGTTCAAATATCTTCATTTGTCTTTAATAGAAATGTTCACAGTGCACTGTCAGAAATGGTCCCATGCTGTCACTGGGACAATACCTTTGCACCTAAAGAGTTCATATTAGTACCTCAGAGGTATATATTGGTACCAAATCTATGCATATCTGTAGCTAAATGGTACATATTAGGACCTTTTAAAATGTACTGCCCTAGGGACCATTTTATGACCATTTTATTCTGACAGTGTACTTTAAGTAAGATTTCTGATATTCTAATGTCTCAAATATAAAGTTAACAGAAAATCATACACAAGCTGTATTGTAGTATCTGTAAAGTATGCATACTACAGTTCTAGAAAAGTGAGAAATAAAATTATCAAGCACTTGGAAGAGCCATAAATGTGAACAAAGCTAATATTTGTCAAAATTTGAATGACTTGTTAAGTCACTCGGCTGAGATGCACAACAATTGTGGCGTTTGGAATCTGGCAGCCGGTGCAGGCAAAGTAGTTTTATGCCTGTGTGTTTGTATGTGGATTGGACAGCTGGGGACAGGGGTAGGACAGGCGGGAGTCACAGGGCCAAGGCTCGAAGTCTTTGTGACAGCAGGTGTGAGGCTTCTGCTTCATGTGTCTAGAAAGACAAGCAAATGCAAAAAGGGCAAGCAAGCGTGACAGACATGATTTACCTTGCTTCTGGCTGTATCCTAATCTTGAAATATGCAAGACACGATCTAAGCTCTGTGAAGGGCTACTGTGACTATTGGTATGAATTGTCACATTTGCTTCTGTACCTTAATTTATTGTCTTTTTGTGTGTTTATCTTTGCTCTATGTGATCATTTTTTGGACTGTGATTTACTAAATTTATCAAAGATAAATTTCAAGCAAGGTTTTTTATATAGATTTAGGCTTGGAAAAAGTGATGACACAAAAGGGTCAAGTCTGTGGTCTTCAGTAACCACAGACTTGAGTGGTTGGTCATAGATTTTTGATTCATGAATACATTAATACAACATCCCTTTTGATATTTTGTTTAGGTACGTTTGCGCTTTAAGGAGATTCAGAGGAGCAAAGAGAAGCTAACTTCTCATGTTACGCTGGAGGAGTTCCAGGAGGCCTTCTGCGAGTTGTGCACAAGACCTGATGTTTATTTCCTGCTAGTGCAACTCTCCAAAGACCGAGAGTGCCTTGACGCCCAGGACCTGCGTCTTTTCCTGGAGACAGAGCAAGGTCTGTCATTGGCAACCACTGAGGGGTGCTTGGAGCTGATTCGGCGGTTTGAGCCTTCTCAAGAGGGACGTGAACGAGGTTTTCTGGGCTTGGATGGTTTTACTCGCTATCTACAATCAGCTGAGTGTCGGTTGTTAGACCCTGAGCACCAACATGTGTGTCAAGACATGAAGATGCCCCTATCTCATTACTACATCAGTGCCTCCTACCGGTCTTACTTACTGGATGATCAAGTGCATGGCCGAGCTGAACTTGGGGGTCTCATTAGAGCCCTGCAAGTTGGTTGTCGGTGTCTGGAGCTGGGGGTTACCGATGGTCCAGAAGGAGAGCCACTACTAGGTGTAGACCATGGTACAAATGGAAAACATCACCATCATCATCACCATCATGGTTATGTTACCCTGCGAAGTGCCCTGGAGGTAGTGAACAAGTATGCTTTTCTCACCTCCCAGTACCCTCTGCTGCTGTATCTGTGCCAGCGTTGCTCACCCTCTCAACAGCGAACTCTCGCACAACACCTTAAGAAAGTGTTTGGACAGAAGCTCTATACCCCCGAATCTCTCCCTGTCAGTCTTGGAGGTCGTTCTACCACTTTACCCTCACCAGAGCAGCTGAAGGGTAAGGTGCTTCTTGTTGGAAAAAAGCTGCTTCCAGAAGAGGAAAGCTCAGAGGGAGAGGTTTCTGAGGAGGACGAGGAGATCGGTGGTGGTGGTCCTCTGGCTGGCCGAAGAATGACCATTCCCGGGGAGGAAGAGCTAGGAGTGGTCCTTGTTGTTCCCCCACCTCCACAGCCAAGACGACTCAGGTTGCGCCGTGAGTTGTCCGATCTGGTCGCAGTCGCTCGTACTGGAAGCCGTTGCTTTTATGCTCACAGGGCAAGTACTCAGCCATCCCAGCAGCATTCTCCCCCTTCCACTCCCTCAACTCCAGGCACACCTATTACCGTGGACCTTCCCTATTGGAGCCTGTGCTCTCTTGGAGAAGGGGAGGCTGGCCGATTAGCTAGCGAGAGCCCAGAGGAGTTGGTGAGCTTTACCAAGCGCAACCTTACCCGTGTGAGACCCAGCTCTGTAAGACTTGACTCTAGCAATCCAAACCCACAGGGTTATTGGAAAGGTGGTGTGCAATTGGTGGCACTTAACCAGCAGACACCAGGTGCCATGCTAGACCTAACCCGTGGTCGTTTCATGCAGAACGGAGGATGCGGGTACGTGCTACGTCCTGCTGTGATGCGGGAGGAGGTTTCTTACTTTAGTGCCCAGTCGCAAGGCTGTGTACCTGGTGTACCAGCACAAACTCTTAGGGTAAAGGTCATTAGTGCCCATAGCCTGCCCAAGCCACAGGGCTCTGGTGCTAAAGGAGAAGTCATCGACCCTTATGTGGTGCTGGAGCTTCATGGTGTGCCTGCAGACTGTGCTGAGCAAAGAACTCGTACTGCTGCACAGAACCAGGATGACCCACTGTTTGATGAGACTTTTGAATTCCAGGTAAGACTATAAGATTTACACATAATGAATATTAAGATGTTTTATAGATACAATATTTAGTATTGCAGTTTCCAAGGGGCTTTGAGTTAGGATTTAGACACACAACATTTTGCATCCACCTTGCCACTGGGTGAGTTAGGGGTCTGGTCACTGATGTGCGAGGTTGATTCTTCTCTGTGTATTTCAGGCGATTCTCTTATGTCTTAATCAGAATGCTTTAGTCCATTCAAGTAGCAGTCAATTGAGCTGTGTTCAGAGCACACTGATTACCGACTGCATGCAATATTAACACAGTTCCAACTGAGCTTAACTATGCCCTTTCCAAATCCTTGCACGTACACGAAAACCCAATAACCTCCCTCAGCAGGTGATAACAGTGATTCCAAACAAACGCTGGGTGTGATATTTAAGTCCTGAAACTGCTGTATACACTGTACGACTGTAACAAAAATATTACTTCACTGGCTGTGCTTGTCGTAAACATAGAGCAGAATAAAACATCTATATCTGATCTTAGTCCTCATTATTAGTCCTAATGTAGCACTATATACTTTTGTTAAATTGTGAACATACTCCAAGACAACTCAGTTAATATAAATTAGCATTACTTTGGAATAACTGGCAACTGTAACAAACAGTAAAATGTCACCTACATTAAACAAAAATGTTTCGAGTACTCCTCACTAGCCGCCCGCAAGCAGAATGAGGGTAATTGATGCAATGTTTCTCCAGAGATGCACTGGGGTTGACGCATACGTGGGCAACTTACACCCCATCTTAGATCTGTAATTAGGGAAGGTCCCCATCAAAACTTAATGGCCTGCTAACGTTAATGCTCTTGCCCTGGATTGTAGTTTGATACTACAGTCTAGGTAAGTTATTACACTTTGTAAGTGGGTGCCAGTGAATCCCAGCATGACCTTTTTTCAATGATGTGACCTTTCTTTTAGCAGGATCTAATTACATTGGCAAGCCATATTTAGAAAGCATTAATTAAGTTATGCGAAAGACAGTTGCTACAGGTAAAAGTGTATAAGAACAAATGTTAAAATACCTTCCCCTTATCTATCACTCGGGTAGTACCATTTATAAACGTCCTAATATGTACCATAATATGGTACAGACATGTACATTTGGAACCAAAATGTACCTTTTGAGATTTCTTTATTTGTGTATTAATTTATCATAATTTATAATGCCTTAATTTTATTCAGTTTCATGTGCCCTCTACATGTCTACAAGACAATAAGTATGACTGTCACCTGGAGGAGGTGTGGCTGACTGACCTTGGCTTTGTTTTTTATGCTTTCAATTCTACTCATTTTATCAGCTAAACCAGATGTTGTTTTCATATTATTTACCCATTATTGTTTGGCCATTATGGAAACACTTTGGACTTTGTTTCTCATTTTGTTCGCAAAAAACAAGTTCAAAGATTTCCCAGTCAACACCAATACTTCTATGTGTCTTTGAGGTGCTAATAAGCTCTCTTTGGTATGAATGTGTACCTCTAAGGTACTCATATGAACATTTTAGGCACAAAAGTGTACTTTTATGACTTCTATGACATTGTGAAGTTCCTTTTGTTCAGGAGTAGGCAATGATCCTGGAGTGCCGAGGTTAGCTCCAACTTTAATCAAACATACCTGTGGCATGAAAATCCTTAAGTGAGGGAGAAAAAAATCTCTGAGGGAAGGGATTTTTTAAGAGCGTCTTAACTGTCACCTTTACCAAAGTGTTTATATCAAGTATTTTACAGTAGTATCTGTCAAAAAAATCTCACTGCGTAAACAAATCAATGCACGTAGCTCAACAGATGGCGGGTTGTGTACAATGAAACGTCGCAAATAACAAATAGAAGCACTTTTGATTGGCTGACGATCAAACCACTATTCTCCTAATAAATGTGGATTACTTTTCTTTAAGGGATTATTTAGATCGTTAGAAATGCGGGTTAGTACTTTCTTTTCTTAAATAACCATTAAATCTGCCATGGCGTGTGACGTTAAGGGACCTTCTATTATAATCCCTTAATTTAAAATGGGTACTAAGGACTTTGTAGCAATGCATAGCAGAACTAAGGGCGCACTCCGCAAACCAAAACATGCCCTAGCGCGATTGTCCCCCCTACCTACTACCCCAGAAACACGCACTTACACTGTACTTTTATCGATCCGAGCCTGTGCGTGCTTTCCTCATTAGGATGCGATTGTTTTGAACCAAGCAGGAAGTGAAGCGCTCTCTTAACACTGGAATCCATTGTAATATTAAGTCTGTGTTTTTTATTCTGAGTCGTTTGGTGCTCGATGACACACAGCCCTCTCACATGCGGTTTAGTAATCGTGTCTTGGCCGGCTTGCAGAGGTGAGCTGGAGCATGGTTCACTTTGGCTACATCGTATTGCTTAGTTGGTCTGTCACGTGTGCAACTTGGACTTTCACATATCCCTGCTGTGCACATCAGAAAGTTTTTAAGAATGCAGATGAAATTGAGTGGGCGCACAATTGACGTCTCTCCTTTTGAATCGCGCTCAGGCGCGACTGCGCTCACACTATAGCCTTCCGCGACTGAGCCCAGATGAACCGCCCTCTAGCCCACCTCTGCAAGCCGGCCAAATCACGATTAACCAAACCGTGCCCAGGCGTGGTATAGAGCGATCACACTAGTCAAACGAAACAGGTTTTGGGGGTCAAACGTGCCTGGGAGTGGTTTGGTTTGGATAGTGTGACTGCGCCCTTAAGGGAATACTTTAGCATTTAAGGGTAAGTACTTATTGACAGCCTTATGGTTCCTTAAGTGAACCCTTTCTTGCAACCCATTTTTTTATTAAGGGTACCCTTAACCTTATATCTAATGGATTTCTTGGCTTAAGGACGTTTGTGCATCCAGGCACAGAACAACTAATCAATGTCAAAAGAGTCACCTGAAAACTACAGGTAGGGAAGGTTTCATCAGGGTTGGAGCTGAAATCCGCAGGACACTCCAGGAATGACGTTGCCTACCTCTGCTTTAGTTTAAAGAGTTTATCTGCATTTTTTTCTACATGAATTTGAAAGATCTCTAACTTAACAGTAGCAATTGGTGAATACGATTTGCTCTTAGCTCTTATTGTACAAACCCTGCTATTGGGTTTTAACACACAGACTGTACCCATATGGTGATCTAAAGAGTGGGTTTTGAGGGCGTTCAATGGAATCATATATCTCTCACACACACTCTTTGTCAGTCCTGTGGGTTTTTGTGCCTCTTGTTGTTTGAGTTTGTTTGTCTTGTTGCTTGGAGCTTGAAGACGTCATGCAATTTTAAGTCATGGGAGGAAGTCTGACAGCTTGAGCCCCACACTTACACACAGGAGTAAGAGTAGATCCCCTGGTGGGATCTGATAGAATGCTGTTGGGTCTCTTCCTGTGGCCTTTTATACTAAACACATTAGTCACAGAGAGACCTGTACTACTAATGATGCTCTAGTCTCAGTGTCTCTGCTTGGTGTGTAACACACTTTGGTCATACACTATAGGTGTATTTCTTGGTAGAACAGTAGGTAACAGTATTTTTTGGGCGGTACCATGCTAAAGTATCAGATTATAATAACACCATATTTTGTGATTTACTGTTTCCTACGTACATTATTAGAGACTTTAACCTGGCAGGCAGGTTCACATACATTCATATTCATGTACTGTGTTCGGAGTCATTTTCTTATCAGTTTAATTATGCATATTCACTGTGACACAACATCATTTTTCGTGTCATGCTTGTTTTGTATGTTTCTTCACACATGGCTGAGTATATTCCCATGCATTTGCAGAACTTCACTGTCTTTGCACCTCAATACTCACTTTTATCTTTATTTCATTTTATTAATAATATTTAATTGTTGTTATGCTCCGGGTGCCTATTCCTATTATTCTTGATTACATTTTTATGTGTGCTTGTTTGTGTTTCACTGTATGGGTATGACTATATAAATCTTTATCAGTAGTTCATTTTTAAAGCGTGTAAAGTTGCAAATTGTGACTGAATATAGGTGAGTTTCATTATAACACTCCCTTAGGTATTCCTGCTGTGTAGGATTTATTATTGTGTGTTTAATTGTCCTTGCTTACTATGTCTGTCCTACATAACCAGATGCCCAGGTGATGTGGTGTGCGTGTATGCAAAATGTTTCCATGTTCAGGTAGATGGAATTATAAAAACACACATGAGGCAATAAGCGCTTTATGCAAATGCATATTTAACAGCCATATTTTGTGGAGTAGCAATGGTTTACATTGCTCAATAGTTTGTACGGAATTTTGCATGCATTTTGCATTGAGTTGCATTGGGTCATGCATCCCGTAGACGTTTTATCGACCTGTTAAATGCTATATTGTTGTTTTAAAAATGTTGCAAAGCACACCCAAGTAAAAAATCAGTTTTCTCTTTTCACAGGTCAACATGCCCGAGTTAGCCCTGCTACGTTTCGTAGTTCTGGATGATGATTATATAGGTGATGACTTCATTGGTCAGTACACCATTGCCTTTGAATGTCTGCAGCCTGGGTACCGCAACGTTCCCCTGTTGGGTCTTGCCGGAGACCCTTTGACCCACGCCAGCCTGTTTGTACACGTGGCTATCACTAACCGCAGAGGTGGCGGTAAGGCCCAGAGACGGGGTCTGTCTGTCAGGAGAGGGGTACGCCGTGGACGAGAATATGTCACGCTCCGTAATACTGGCTTTAAAGCGCTGGATGACACTTTTCGACCAGCTGGCGGACCTCTACGAGAGGCTACGGACCTTCGAGAAGATGCAATGGTAAGGGAGGTGAAACGTCAAAAGTTTAGAAAGGAACATTGGGTGTTTAAAAGAGCCAGTAAGATGCCAATTTGAATTGTCTTATCACTGTTTATAAGTCCCGGACAACAGGTTTAAATGCATGCAAGGTCAAAAAACTCTGTAATTTTCTCAAAATATAAATTTAAAATTACCCCATTTCTCAGAGATCCCCAAACGATTCGAGTAAAGCGTTCAATGACTCAGTCTGCCTAAACTCCACCTTTCAGTAGCCTACTCTGCTCTGATTGGTCAACTGACAGAGTCTCCGCACACAGTGGCACAGATCAACAATAGTGCAACATGTATTGACCTGCTAGTGCCAACATGATTTACTGATTAGACATTATCGACATCAATACACATCATTTATCGTTAATCCAAGCAATAAAAACGACGATAGAAACATTTTACACTCATTTAAACATTTATGTAAGCTAACCGGGTCATAGCAAAACCGTAAGTGTAGCATGCGTTAGCCGCTTGCTAAAGTGACTCTCTGACAGTACATTAAGAGTTTAAAAAACAACATCAATACACATCATTCATCATTAGTCCAGGTTATCAAAACGATGACAGACATTAAAATTTTTACACTCATTTAAGCAAGTATGTAGCTATAATCATACTTACAGGTTGTGGTTAGGAGATGCATGTTGGTTCAAATAAAGTGGGTACTGAACCATCTTTCATTGCCAAACGTCTAGTAAATCCCTCTGTGAAAAAGTAATTTTAACCACTGACTATTCACAGCCAAACGTTTAGTATATCCCTCCTTGAAAAAGTAATTTTAACCACTGATTCTTTATAGCCAAACGTCTAGTAAATCCCTCAGTGAAAAGGTAATTTTAACCACTGATTCTCCACAGACAAACATCTAGTAAATCCCTCAGTGAAAAAATAATTTTAACCACTGATTCTCCACAGACAAATGTCTAGTAAATCCCTCAGTGAAAAAGTAATTTTAACCACTGATTCTCCACAGCCAAACGTCTAGTAAATCCCTCTGTGAAAAAGTAATTTTAACCACTGACTCTTCACAGCCAAACTTTTAGTATATCCCTTCTTGAAAAAGTAATTTTAACCACTGATTCTCCACAGCCAAACGTCTAGTAAATCCCTCTGTGAAAAAGTAATTTTAACCACTGGTTCTTCATAGACAAATGTCTAGTAAATCCCTCAGTGAAAAAGTAATTTTAACTACTGATTCTTCACAGCCAAACGTTTAGGATATCCCTCCTTGAAAAGTAATTTTAACCACTGATTCTTCACAGCCAAATGTTTAGTATATCCCTCCTTGAAAAAGTAATTTTAACCACAGATTCTTCATATATCTTTTTCCTTTAGTAGTGAAAACAACACAAATTGAAAACACTGCGGGATATGATGTTTACACACTAAATAGCTGTGGGAAGGTCATAGTTTTCGTTTCTCCTCTAGGCAAGGCTGTAGGTGGAGATTATTATGCAAAGTGTTGGTATTACGTGGATAAAGTCAGGCAGGAGATTCAATCCATATGACGACTCGTTTCAGCGATTCAGTGTTAACTCCCTACTTTAGAAGCCAATAACTTTATTAATCGTGCACTTTTTGGTTCAACTACTTTGCAGATTGTTTACATTGATGGACAGCTACATGACACACTGCAATACAGGTCATTTTCGATTTTGTATCTGTGTGGCTCTTTGCAATTGACTTCTGTCTTTTTTACTCTAATAACATGGCCATGCAAGATGCTGAAAACAGATATTACATTAGGACAGAAGTTTCTCTTTAGGTTTATTGGGTTTATATTTGTTGTTTTCTTTTTAAAGACTTGTTCAGAACAACTGAGAACACCTCCGCAATGGAGCATTCCTACCTATTATGGAAGCCAAGCTTCATTTTAATCACTGTTTCTGGACTTTTAGAGCCTGCCAGTTTGGAAAAATAACTACAGATGCTCAGAAGTTACTGTTCAGTTTTAGAAAAAAAAAAAAGTAATAAATGGTCTGCTAGACTTGTGATGGGTGAAGAGATGAAAGTACTGTGTGGTAAAGTATCTGTGGAGTCAGATTACGAGATCAAATGCCACAGAGAGAGAGGGGGGGAGACAGAGAATGTCAACAAAAAAAGTTAGAATTGACATTTGTTACCAGTATGGTGAAACCAAATGACACTATGAAACCACTTGGCATCAAGTTTCTCAGAAATATAACTCTGTTACTTCAGAACGTAGCAAACATGAAATGCTTTGCCTGTGATCTTTCTTTAAATGGAAATGCCACTTCATTTGTTATTTTGTTAAAGATGTATGTTGTATTTATTACAGTGTGACATATATCTTAGCAGACATTCTTTGAGGGTCACCCTACAAAACTTTACTCGCCCCTCTTTACTGTATACATGCATTCACATTCTTTAATCATGTATAACATTTGTCTGTTGGCGTTACCGAACAACAGCAGTGTACTCTTCCTTCACAGCTGACTAATTATTCAGCACACCCCCATAGTTTTCCTGTGCAAACATGCAAACACCGATATGAACACGAATCACCCACTCCGGCCCTCAAAGACGCACAAACACATACATTCCCAAATGGGTCTGTAAAGCGTTGTGGGTGTACGATTCTGTCAGGTGAAAAATAGAAACTGGCATTATTTCTTCCACAGCGTAACGAGAGGAAATGCATGATAAAATCCGAAAAATTCGATTCGACTGAATGCGAAGGCATTTGACAGTTAAGCAGACACAGAAAACGGTTACAATGCAAATGTTTGATTGTTTATAGGTGGGAAGTGGATTATTTTGCTTCTGCCTTTTGCTTTACAGAACACAGTGTCTACATCTTTCTTAGTTGATTTAATAATAAAGTTAATTTAATAAATCATTTAAATTTGAATTCTTTTTTCTTAGAGAGATCTAACATGTCATATTCTGTGAGCATATTTGACAAATTAAAAAGTGTGCAAGTTTGTTTTCCTTTTGTTTGTTGATATCTGTTTAGAACTTTTCATTCTGTATTACTTCCCTTTATTTATCTGACACATTTGCTGTTATTGAAGTACTTGTGGGTAACCCAGTGTAACTTTTCTTCATGGTTCCTCTTTCTCTAGAGTGCCACGGTGGCTTTTAAAGAACTGTGTGGGCTCCCCCCGGTGGCCACTTTGAAGCAGTGTATCCAGAGCTTAGCCACCAGGCTGCAGAGTCCAGACGGGCCCCCGGGGGCCACGCTTACTCTGAAGGACGGTTACCCATACCTGGAACCTGTGGGGAACTTGACAGACACCACGCGTAAACTGTTCAACGGTTATGACACGGTAAGAAATGCACATGTGGTCATACCTGTACAATGAAGCAAGTTTTTTTTTTTTGATGAATTGTGTGGTTTTGTGTAATAACAGACAGCAAATAGGAGGATGATGTTTCAGGTGTCAAATTTTTCATACATTAATAATGTGTTAATAAACCATTTTAGAAATGTTAGGGTGGAGAGTTTGCGGACACATGGGGGTCTCCTGTTCTTACGGGTACTTTTGTCTTTTTATAATGGTTTTGATAATGATCTAATGATACGATGTTTAACTCTAAGCCTAACCCCGAAACCTTTATGCATATTTACCTTTTTGTTATATTTATAGACATTTTAATTTGTGCTTAAATGTTATAATTGTTCAGTGTTTCTTCATTTTTTTCTTCTGTTTTTAACAAACAAAGACATTTTGAAACATTACATTGATTAAGCAGATCATAAAAACATCACAAAAATATATTATATATTATTTAGCTATACTTTGCATCCTCTACCATAGTTATTGGTACTGATAAATGGTTTTTTAGTGTACTGCGTGCGTGCGTGTGTGCGTGTCAGTATGACTAGGCACAAAATGAGTATACTGCTATGTGGCTTTAGTCACCATCTTCCTTCTTTTCTACATGCATACATGCATGCATGCATGCATGCATGCATGGGTGATTCTCACGAAAACTTGGTTTTAAAAATGTCAAGCATGAAAATGTAAAAATTGCTTAAATTTACTTTTTTTCCCACCAGACATTGAAAAACAAAGTCTGGAGTAAATGGGAACATTAATTTAAAAACTTTTACTTATCATTTAACACTTTTTGTAACATAATTTAAAAAATTAGTCCTAAAAATCTCTTTACAGCAACAGTCAGAAAACATCAACACTGACATATTTTCAAAATGACATGACAAACCTGAAAGAACATAATTTGGAGATTCTGCACATGCATTTAAAATCAAAGTATTATGCTTCTATTAATTAAATTAACATTTAATAAGCATCTGTTGCGGTAATGATAATCAAAATGTCGTGTAAGCATTCTGACAAGACAATATTTCAAATTAACTGTAAAAAAATGATCTTACCTGGTAGCCATCTTGAAGTAACTGGTCCATGTGCTTGGTCACTCAAAATCAAACTTTATTAAAATTCTGTATGTGTGCTTAAACTGTTCTCAAAAAGTGTTGCGGAGGATGAGAACATCAGGCATGGACACATCATTTTCCTAATTTTTCTTCATTATTATTATACATCAATATATTTAGTAAATATTTTTTCTGTCATCTAAAGTAGTCTAGCAAAACATCCATTTATTTTTTTCTTAATATTTTTGTGTTAATTTCATTAAATTACAACATAACGCATGTTCAAACACAGCCGGACACATTGCGGTAATGAGAATTTCAGCAGAAAATGAGATAAAATTTACAATTATAAATTCTTATGTTGAAATCACACATTGTGCAAGGTAGAACACAGTATTGTGTTAATTCTGATGCTTTTTAATGTTACTATATTACACATTTTAAAGCTAAAATCATTAGTGCCGTGGTGTTTCAATGGTTTCGTGAGAATCACCCGCATACATACATGCATGCATGCATGCATGCGTACATACATGCATGCATGCGTACGTACATGCATACATTGTTTCTGCTCCCTCTCTGTTGTTTGTTTGCGATGGGAAGAGTCAAGACAGTGTTCACTGGCAGGTTGTTTCATAAATATCTTCACTGTGGGAAAGGGCAACAAAGGTCTTCCCAGAAAATGTTATTGCTTAAGATTCCACTTTCATAGTTCAAGAGCTAAAATTGAGTTCGCAGTGCTTTTAAGTAATAATGTGTTCTAAGATTATGCTCCGCAAAATTCCGTTGGTAAAACTAAAACACAAATCAGGCAATGTTTGACGCACAGTAAATGTATAGAATTATAAAATAAGTATAGATAGATAGTATAGCCTAAATTAACTGGCCAAAGCCACACAAGACCACACCAATATGTGCTTGTTGAGCATTTAGAGTAAATACCATTGGCAGTAGTAGAGATTTGTTTCGCCCGAGGAGGCTTTTTGCAAGATGTTGGAAAATGTTCGGATTTGCTCATTCAGACACACAAGCATCAGTAAAGTCTGATTGCTAGGGTGAAGAGTTTTTTTTTTTTAGGAGAAAAACAGGAGACGACTCAATATCAAAGTCTCAATCTGCTATTCATTGCCGTCTACAAAAACAACTGGATCTCATTTGTGTTTTTCCTTCCTTTGGGTTTGGATGCTATTAGTCATTTTACGTACATTGTGTGTGAATAAGCAGATCATAATCCTGTTCATGTCTGTGGCCTCCTCAGATGATCTCTGCCAATAAGCAGCTGATTGAAAATGCAGACGGAGTGCAGGAGAGAATCGCACAAGTGCAAAAGGAAGGTGAGTGGAGTCATCTTTGTCTTTCCTTTTAAATGTTATTTTAGTTTGGACCCAGATGAAATCTTCAGAAACAAATTCATAAATTGAAAGAATTTACATTCAATCCACAACCTACACCGGATGTTTTTACAAATTGTAGTTGTGCATTAATGGTGAGTGCTGGATAGTAGCACACATCACCATTTCAGTCAAAATACTGTTTTTATGTCCTTATGAGGCTATATTAATAAAATTAGGGAGAGAGAACACAGACAGCACAGCAGATTTGGAATGCAGAAGCATTTTATGCAGGCTTTGTCATAATTCATCACCACAAGATACACATCTATTATTTGCCAGCTACCGAATTATGTTTACACCATAAATGGCATTCTGAAAGGTCTGTTACTGAAAAAAAAAGTGAAAACAGAAAAATATGCATTGTTTATTCCCTCTCAGGCATGGTGTTTCATGAAGAGCTGCCCAGGTTAGGGGAGAAGGAAAATCTAAAAGGCCGTAAACAGAGTAAAGCTCTGGAAAGCTTCACCTGGAACATCACTGTACTGAAGGTAAATAGCGTGAGCTTCTCTCCTATTTTTTTATTTTCCACCAAACAGTTTTGATTGTTTGGGTCATGACATCTTTCTGTTTTAATGGTTGAGACGTGCTGTTTGACCTTATACAGTACATGAACCAGTTCCATGCAGTGAACTTCTGAAATCATATATGCAGGGGCGGCTGGTCTATTATGGGCGCTTGGGCGCCGCCCTTCCTACAAAGTTTAAAAAAAGCTTTAAGTTTGACAAAAACATGACTTTCTTCTGTACAGGTGTACGTGTTTTACACACTAGAAGGAGGGGGTCTTTTGTCTGCCAGCTTCATAGTGTGCCGCATATCATCATAAATGTGTAGTTTTATGCTTGGGTGTCGAGAAAGGGGCACTCTCGCTATCTAACCAATGGAGCTCTGATATGCTATTAAAACGTCACTAAATATGATTAATTCAACCAATCAGTGAAACGCAGTAATAATTAAGAGTAAAGTAGAGTATAAGCAGAGGCAAAGCACCCATCGGAGAATAACATGGAGTTTTACTGTACTTGGTGTGGTCATGTGGCAGAGATTCGGTGGGTGGAGCCAGTCTTTCTTGACGGTGGTACATGAGAAAGAGACCGTGTAATCTCTTCTTCAAACTCTGTTTAAAACAAACAAATACATAAAATAAAATATTTTAAATTGTATGCTCATCTTGTAAGTACATGATTAGAAATAAACATGTGAACGAAAAAAATTATTATCATTAAAACATGAAATGACGGAAAATAATTGATGGCAGAATTTTTACAAGTGAAAACGTCTTACGCAACCTCTGGTGTGTGTGTGTGTGTGTGTGTGTGTGCGTGCGTGTGAATGATGACCTTGATTAGTTCGTTACTGATAATAAACCCTTATTATGCACAAATTACATTTATTTCATGCTTCAACAGTAACTTTTTCAGCATTTTAGCTAAGCAGTTATGATATTCATCACCTGATAAATGGCTATTTACTGTTCTGCATTAATACAATAAAAGTTTGATTTTAAGTTTGTTTGCGCCCCCCAAAATTTTTAAGCACCAGCCCCCCATATGGGATTTTAATGTTTTGGTTTAATTTGATGTAGGGCTGTAAAATTATTAATCACGATTAATGGTTTGGAGAATAAACGTTTTTGTTTACTTTATATATGTGTGTATAATAATTATG
The DNA here is from genome assembly GCF_027580225.2 of Misgurnus anguillicaudatus. Taxonomy (NCBI): domain Eukaryota; kingdom Metazoa; phylum Chordata; class Actinopteri; order Cypriniformes; family Cobitidae; genus Misgurnus; species Misgurnus anguillicaudatus. The sequence goes on from NC_073353.2 coordinate 26,503,131, forward strand.
GATATATAAATACACACACATGCATGTATAATTTTAAGAAAAAAAAAATTATATATTAACTCATTCCCCGCCAGCCTTTTTTTGAAAATTGATTTTCACAAAAGTTTAAAAGAATGCCTTCCAGGAAAATTTTCTTTTAAAAATATATAAACATACAAATAAATCAAATGAAAGAACAGATCCTCTGCATTCAAACAAACAAACAAAATGGGAAAAAAATTCATCCTATCTATATTTTTTTCTCTGCTTATAAACTCTTAAATATGGGTATTTTTCTTAAAAAATAAAAAATTTTTAGCAAAAAGCTGAAATAATTGCATTTTTGTGAATTATTTTTTTTTGTTAGAGATCAGATTCAGAACAATTTTCAAAACATATACAGAGTTTAAAATTAGTAAATAATTAAATATTTACAAATTAAATAGTAATTTTTAAAAAAATTGGGTAAACAGATTAACATAACTCATCAGGAACTATTTTTTTTTCATATATTTTCTCTTAACTGATGAGATAACTCGTCAATGAGATAACTCGTCAATGGCGAGGAAAGAGTTGAATATTTATAATTGTTTAATATATAAATCATATTTAAATATAAAAATGTGTATATATATATATATATATATATATATATATATATATATATATATATATATATATATATATATATATATATATATATATATATATATATATATATATATATATATATATATATATATATATATATATATACAGGACCAGTTTGGACACCCAGAACTCAGAAAAAAGTTACAAAAGTTGTCACTGGGACGATACCTTTGATATATGTATCGTTTTGATAAAGATATGAACCTTCTGAGGTACAAGTATGTTTTAAAAGTTTACTTTTTGAAACTGTACCACCCCAGTGACAACATTTGTACCTTCTTGTACCTATTTCAGCCCAGGATCCACAGTTCCTGTCAATTTTTAGGTTTTGCTTCTGAAACGGCATTTTTAATGTCACTCCACATGTTTTCAATGGGGTAGAGATCAGGGGATTGAGCTGACCACTCCAAAACCTCAATCCTTTTGTCTGGAAGCAAGATTTTGCCCACTTGCTTGTGTGTGTTGTGGTTGTTGTCTTGTTAAAACACCCATTTCAGGAGCATTTCCTCTTCTGCAATTGGCAAAATAATCTCTTTAATTATTCTGATGATACTTGTTCCCTTGTATACGATAAATAAGCCCAACACGGTAGTATGAAAAACATCCCAATACTATGATTTTTGCATCACCATTAACTGTCTTTGCAGTGTACTGTGCCGTGAATTCAGTACCCGGGGGTTGCCTGAGGTTCTGTCGATAACCACTAGACCCAAAAAGAACAATTTTACTCTCATCAGGCCACAAAACATTACACCATTTTTCTCTGGACCAGTTGATGTGTTAGGGGGGCTCCCTTCAAACAATTTAGTTTCAGTCAAACGTCTTCTGACTGTCACAGTACTTACAGATTATTTAGATCATCTTTGATCTTTCTAAACTTGATGAAAGCCTGAATATTTGGCATCCTGACCATTCACCGATCTGTTTTAACAGTAGTTGCTTGTTTTCTTCCATGTGCTTTGGGTTTTTGTTGTCATATTAAAACATTTTGAGATCATTTTAGCTGATTGTCCTAAACTTTTCTGCATTTCTTTACGTTTTCCCTTCTCAAATCAACTTTTTAATCAAATTACATTGTTCCTCTGAGCAATGTTTGGAATGGTGCATTTTACTTAGAAATTTACCAGAAGATATATTATATAACAATGGGGCAAAACATTTGCTTTCCTTCTTTCTTAAAGGGGACATATCATGAAAATCTAACTTTTTCCATGTTTAAAGGTGCAGTGTGTCATTTTTAGAAGGACCTCTTGACAGAAATGCAAAATAATATACAAAACTATATTACCAGGGGTGTGTAAAGACCTTTCATAATGAACCGTTATGTTTTATTACCTTAGAACGAGACCTTTTTATCTACATACACAGAGGGTCCCCTTACATGGATGTCGCCATTTTGTGCCGCCATTTTTTTACAGAAGCCCTAAATGGAAAATTTTTTTTTACTAAGTTGTCTCCGACGATGACATGTTTGTCCGGTGCCGGCTACCATAGCTTCTCTGTGTGTTTTAAAAGCGAGGGGTGAGCAGTGGACCAAGCCGTTCGTTGCAATTCGCAACCTCACCACTAGATGCTGCTAAAATGTACACACTGCACCTTTAGGTGTTATAATTGGGTCCACGGTGCTTCTATCAACCTAGAAAATGTAAAAAAAGATCAGCCCAGTAACTTAGTTTTAGTAACCCATTCTCTGCAAGCATGAAAAAAAGTAATTGAAATTTGGTTCCCCCTGTGATGTCAGAAGGGGATAATACCGGCCCTCAATCTGCACTATTCAAACATAACCCTGCCATTTAGTGCAGAGATCAGCTCATTTGGATTTAAAAGGACACACCCCAAAACGGCACATTTTTTTCACACACCTACAAAGTGGAAATTTTACCATGTTATAATAAATTATCTATATAATATTTTGAGCTAGAACTTCACAAACATACGCTGGGGACTGTATAAACTTAACCACATGGAAACTTAACCACATGGAAAGTGCTTGTCAGTTTGACCCATTAAGGCTAGTTGGCAAATCAAAAGTTATAATATAATTGGGCATAATCCCATGGACAGGGTAATCATAACCAAGACTGTGATTAAGAAATATTTGGCCTTGCTCACTTTGAATTAAAGTCACCACAGATGAACTATGAAAGAAACAATAAAAACATACCAATCTCCGTTCATATAATTCATATCTCTTTTTCAGGGCCAGTGTGATCTCCTGCGCAGTGCCAAGACAGATGCTTTGGACACTTTGAGGCAGCTGGCATTGGCCTGCGAGGCATGTGGCCTGACAGTGACCTCGGATGGACAGTACACCTCTCATGGCCTGTCCAACAGACGCGGCAGTAACCATGGCAATGGCCGCATCTGAGCCTGAAACACGCAGATGGAGTATTTATTAATAAATGAATGTCTAAATGAATGGATGGTTTGTTGGACCAACAGCTGTTTAAGTGTCTCAGATGGTCAGATACTGGTAAAGTACATCTTAAATGACAAGCACAGCAATGGCCAGTAGATGCGTTGTGAGGACAAAAAAGGAATGTTCTTATCAAAACGAACTATGAATGAAGGACGCAAGAAAGACTGAAGCAAATTCCTCCACGATTAAAAAATTGACTGACGTCAATTCGGAATAACACAGATTTTTACCAGAATGAACAACATTCCTGCAACCCTAAGACTGGACTTTGGTAGGAAACTCATTGTTAGTTGCAGGCTATACAGAGAAAATGAAAATTGTTTGAATTCCACATAATTGTAAACAAATTAATTATTCGAAAACTTACACACATACCTGTATGCCCCCCCAACCAGATCACAAAAGTGTGAGGTTGTTTACTCAGGTTGGCATGAACACATCTCAAACTTCACTTTCATGGTTCCACTAAGAGCACCATGTAATTCTGCCTCGCCTTCAAGGCTTTAATTCCCTTTATGCCATCATTCAGAATGATTGACAACCCGTTGAGCCATCATACCCGGCGTGTTTGAGACGCCTCCAGTGCCTCTCCATCGGAGGGAACCGTATTCTTCCATCTTCACTTACCTTTAGGGAAATGTCATGGATCGTCTTCAACTCATTAAAAATGCAGAAGGAACACAAGAAGGCTTTGTTAAAACACCGCTCAGCCCTCCCTGACAGTTAACTGAGCCCGTTTCTCGTGTCCTGAATGGGATAACCAGCTCTGATTACACCACCTATCCTTGTAATCCGTACAGAAGACTTTCCTGTATATCCGATCAAGCACACATGCCTGGGATCGTTGAACAAATGTTAACCATTTTGAATTACTGTTTAGGTCAAGAGATCAGGTTCATTTCCAACATAGATTCCTGGGCTTTCACAAAGGATTTAAATCTTTTACATGGGAATCCAAACGTTTCAAAACGTAAAATGCTACATAACATGGAAAGTAAAAATTACTGCCTGTATTTTGATCACAAACTAACAACTTTAAGCACTGAGAGGACTAAAATGGATCAAGAACAAATTAATGTATTTGCATTGTGTAACACTTGACAGTGTTGTGATTGACCCAGAAGATGGCAGTATTGTGTCTACTGCTGTTAAAAACACTTACATAGACTAGTTTTATCATTGTTGATGTTTGCACCATTCCACATGGTTACAGAAATTAGATATGTGAGATTGGAAATACTATATATATATATATTTGTTAAATGATAGATATAGAAGTGTGCATAGAGTGGCACATTGTGTATGTGAACATTTACTGTACGTGTGCAAGGTTGTTAATGTAAATGCATGGGCGACATTTCAAGGGTACATGTTCTGAATGTGACCAATCTTTCCATCGCCCAAAGTGTTCGGGGGATTGTTTTTAAATGAAAACTTAATGTTAGTTGTCAAACTCTTTTGCTGAGTGAGTTAAACTTTTATTTTTGATGTAAAGACCAAATTGTCTTTTCTATATATATAAATAACAAATATGTGTGAAAATCAATAATGAATGAAAAAGACAGGGCATTTAATATTTCACAACCCCTCCATTCACATTTTACTCTGCGTTCTGTACTCCTCTTTTGTGGTTATATACTTATTTGACTTATTTGATTTTACTGTAGCTAGGAATGCTAGGCTATGTGACCATTGAATTATCGTAGATGTGTAAGCAAGCCTCCAAAGCAAGGTTTAGGGGGCTCTGAATGCGACAGTCTTGCAAGGGGTTGTCATTAAACTGCCTGCCATGTCACTCTCTCTGTGTGTGTGTGTGTACAGTATGTGGATGTACATGTCTGAACAGAATGTGTACTAACTCCATAAGTGTTCCTTAAATAACGATACATTTGCCGAAGACGGAAAACTCACAAAGGCCATTTGGTGGTTAAGGGAACTTTAGATGGCATAGCTTTAAACTGCATACTAAAGTAGAGTATAGTTGTCCTCTTTGAGATAATACAATCTGTGTGCAAGTGTGCGTGTCATGTAACCTTGTTACTTCAGCCCTCGGACCTGCACCCAGAGCATCTATGTACCTGTAAGGGGGCCAAAATTTAAATATAAATACACATTCCCAGTATTAGTGTGACATTGCAATCGAGGTTCTTGAGTTGTGGCTTATAGAGGTGATGCATTTCAATTTAAGCAGGTATACTATTTCATGTCTGCAATAAGGGTCAATGACAAGCAAAATGAGTCCCATTGAGCTGCACTTTAAATTAATCAGAGCAATCTATCGAACCAGTCCATTGATTCCTGCAGTATTAGGTTTAGTGGTCAACATCTTAGACGGTGCAATATTACTCTGTTTTTTGACATTAAACATAATGACTAGACTAATGAGGAGCATTAATCCAGCTGTCTTGGTTTGCTGTTTTCTGCATTTTTCTGTGTGTGGTTATCGTCCCCATGTTGTGTCTGCCTTTCCTCTAACTTTTAAAATACATTGTTTTGTTGCATTCTTGTTAGCAATTGTTGTCCTTGTATAAACAGAGTATTTATTAAAGGTGACAAGCGTGCGTTAAACAGAGCAAGCTTTAAAGAAACATTGCTTTTATTTTGAAATGTTGGTTTGTATTTTATAACATTATCAGGTTGATGTAAAACAGATGTGCCCTTGGACTAAATAAAGCTATCTTTTAATGGCGCTTATGTTACTTATAACTGTTGTGTCTTATCTGTACAGCTCTGAAGCAATTTAAGTTGGATCTAAATGTTTAAAAGATGCTTATCGTCACCATCATGTAACATTATTTTGTGAGGGACGTTATCAGAAATGAACAATATTACCGGTATGAAGACTATGGACACAACTAAGAAATAGCCAGCCGATCGCAACGTTTTCTTAATTCAGATTATTCCTTTGTAAAATGATCCATCATTTTATTATAGTTAAAGTGAAGTAACCATGTTATTTTGTCAGACTCGTTTGTATTACAAAAGTAATTAACCAGATATATCATGGTTAAAAAATGGTTCCTGTAGTGAGACCTGTGGTTTTCTTCAAATAAACTTTTTAGTGGTCTGTTAGAAAGTTCAGAAGTGATTAATTTTATGGTAACTTAAGTCATTAAGTTTGTGATAAAATACAAACATGGCTTTATAACAAACAACAACAAAAAAAATCGAAACAATATATTTTAACTATGTAGCTTAGGAAATAATTTTAATAAATAGGTCTATTGTTAAATTGCATTAAAGGATTAGTCCATTTTCTTAAAAAAATAATCCAGATAATTTACTCACCACCATGTCATCCAAAATGTTGATGTCTGTCTTTGTTCAGACGAGACGAAATTATGTTTTTTGAGGAAATCATTCCAGGATTTTTCTCATTTTAATGGACTTTAACGGACCCCAATACTTATTAGTTTTAATGCAATTTAAAATTGCAGTTTCAAAGGACACTAAACGATTTCAAGTGAGGCATAAGGTCTTATCTAGCAAACGATTATCATTTTTGGCAAGAAAAATAAAAAATATGCATTTTTAAACCACAACTTCTCGTCTTCCTACGATCCTGTGACCCGCCAGCGCAACCTCACGTAATACGTCATCACGTCAAGAGGTCGCCCTGGCTCGTCACGCAGAGGAAGATAAGAAGTTGTGGTTTAAAAGTGCATATTTTTTATTTTTCTTGCCAAAAATGACAATCGTTTCGCTAGATAAGACCCTTATGCCTCGTTTGGGATTGTTTAGAGTAATTTAAAGCTGCGTTGAAACTGCTATTTTAAACTGCATTAAACTGTTGAGTGTTGGGGTCCATTAAAGTCCATTAAAGTGAGAAAAATCCTGGAATGTTTTTCTCAAAAAACATAATTTCTTCTCGACTGAACAAAGAAAGATATCAACATTTTGGATGACATGGTGGTGAGTAAATTATCTGGATTTTTTAAAGAAAATTGACTAATCCTTTAACATGCATACACATTCATTATTCTGCAATATAGCCTCTAATTAATTGTGAAGCATAATTAATTGTGAAGCATCAAATCTTTTGACTATATCCAGTGTAGTCTACATATTTTCTGACCACCACTACCTAATCAAATTTCTTATACAAGCAGTCTGTTAACCATAGAAAAACCAACTAGATCCTGTTATTAGCAAAATGACCTCATGGTGGAGACAGTGACATGGAATTGGGAAGCAAGAGCAGAAACATGAATATCTAAATCACAACATTGAAAAGACCAAAACACCTGTGAGCTAAACAAAACCAGACTAACTTGTTAATACATTTAATAAAAATAAACAAAATCTCTTTATCATTGCAAGTGACACTGACGCTATAACGCAAAGTATCCTGAATATATGACACTGGTGAAAAGTACGTCAGTATTGGTTGTTATAGAGACGCGTCCCACCGGAGCAGATTTAAGAAGATGAACAATGTGCTAAGAGGACAGATGAGATGACAAGCTGACAGCGTCTAATGTTAGTAAACATCTGCCAGCTGCTGTCTTGTGTTATGAGCATGCGCAGATCTGCCATCTGATGGTGCCCGAGGCCACGAGTAACCGCTGCAGGGACACTTTCTAAATCACGAAACTCCTAAGTACGGTTACGGTTAGAGGTAAGTTCAAAACATATTTGCCTCAAACATCGACATATGCCCCCTTAGGCGTGGCACCAAACTTTAATCGGTGTGTGCAGCTGTTAAAAAGCCATTTAAGAGAATTGTTTCAAAACACATTATAAAGATTAGAAATGTAACGTTATTGCTGAAACACGTTACAAAGACTGCGTTAATGAATGAGTTACAAATTAAACAGTTTCCCCACATTTCTGTGGTTATAATAAACACAATAACGAGCATCCATTAAGGTTGTAGCGATATTTGAAAGTTTAGAGAGAGATGGCTTTCCCGCGGGTGGGCGTGGTTTCTGTACACGTCCCAACGTTTTAGAGCAGATAATCAATTGCTGCCTGTTTTTCAAAGATTTAGATTTACTTGACGTTTTTTAAACATTCATATTCGTCTGGGTGGAAAATATCGCTTTTCTGTGGTGTGACAAACGGAGAACAAATTTAACATCAGACTATACACGGACTTTAAGGTGGGACATTAGCATTTTGTTTACCTGGTAGCCTTGATTCAGGCCGTTCCTCAATCCGAAGACTGCAGCCTTCGGAGGTCGCATTTATGCAGGCTACATACGTCATCAGGATTTTTTTTAAAGTTACCTGAGCATTATGCTGCGTTCCAGGCAGGTTTTTAAACCCGTGACTTACGACTCTATGCGTTCCAGGCAGCCTGTAACTCGTGTTTTTACAACCTTCTACTACCAATGGTGAAAGTGCACTGGAACGGCAGTCAAACCCGTGACTTCCCACTCGTGAACTCGTACTAGATCGATGTACTCCCAGTTCAGAGTCGTGACTCGTGGTTTTGAAGTCGTGAGTTACGGGTTACAGGTTGCCTGGAACGCAGCATTACATTCACGAGTTATAAGGATATTACAACACTTTACGATTAAAGGGGACATTTCACAAAACTTTTTAAAGATGTAAAATAAATCGTTGGTGTCCCCAGAGTACATATGTGACGTTTTAGAGCTAAAATACCACACATATATTTTATTATAGCATGTTAAAATTGCCACTTTGTAGGTGTAAGCAAAAATATGCCGTTTTGGGTGTGTCCTTTAAAATGCAAATGAGCTGATCTCTGCACTAAATGGCAATCCTGTGGTTGGATAGTGCAGATTAATGGGTGGTATTATCCCCTTTTGACATCACAAGGGGAGACAAATTTTCAATTACCTCTTTTTTTCACATGCTTGCAGAGAATGATTTACCAAAAGTTACTGTGATCTTTTTCACATTTTCTATGTTAATAGAAGCACTGGGGACCCAATTATAGCACTTAAACATGAAAAAGTCAGGTTTTCATGATATGTCCCCTTTAACTAAGAATAATAGTCAACTTTATAATTGTTAATATTCTGATAAAACAAATGCGACCTTTGGAGGCCGCAGCCTTTGGATTGAGAAATGGCCTGAATGTAATGAGAAACGCAGAATAATGTCATCACTCATCAATCCTGCCTTATTTGTGAAAGAGAGAGACAGTAAGTTTTAAGCATATATATTTTAAATTCGAATTTTATCAATGTTTTTGACTCACACTACTTTATTGATATTCTTAGGGCTAAAATATTTATTAACACCAAAAACCTTTTCGATTTCTTTTAAGTCAGAAAGAGCTACTGGATATGCAGGTGTTGTGTCTTAAGTAGCACAGATATCCTAGACCTCGAATAAAAGTTAAGTACACTTTATGTCTCTGGGATGATTTTTACTTAACAGCGGTGAGAGCAATCAAATCCTTGACACAGCCAGTGTTAAAACAGCTAACCATTAGCAGCTGGAGCTCTTCGTGGTATCGTCAAGATTCTCACAGCAAGTCACATCAATGGGACGTTTTTTTTTTTGCCAAAGGCGCTCACCAACGATGCCGTTCTGCTTCCCAACGCTAATAGGTCCCTGTTAATTTTAGCCTGGCGTGCGCCTCAGAGGAGAGCCACTTTGAGTTTAATTACAGTCTTCCCGAGGCAGCAATTTCACTATGATTTTGGCGGAGAAGAGGAAAAAAGAGCGAGAAATGATCACCTCTTAAAAGTGTCTAAATTGCATCTTATTTCCCCCCCTCTTTTTAACCACAACAAAAGGGACAGGCACAATAGCGCGGCATGTTTCCTCCCAATCCAGCGCGCTGTGACCAATTACCAACACCATTATCTGAGCTGTATTAAAGATGGCGCAGGAGGACTGATGAGGCGTGATTGAAAAGTTTGTCATACAAACAAAGTTTCTTTCCACCATGTTGTTGTGTTTCTTCTCTGAGCTACGACACGTATTAACTGTCTTGCTTTCCTCAATGTGGAACTGTCTTTTCATAAGAAAAATGTGTTACAAGAATACTCTATTAAATCCATTGCCTTTAAAATGGAATTGACCGCACTTGGTGGTATATAGAGTATTGCATGATTGGACTTTCAGAATTCAGGTCATTATCTGGTTTTGCATTGCTTCTATTAATCTAGAAAATGTTATCAAGAACAACCCAGTAACTTAGTTTTGGTAAACCATTCTTTGCAATCATGTGAAAAATAGGTTATTGAAATCTGGCTCCCCTTGTGATGTCAGAAGGGGATAACACCACCCCTTAATCTGCACTGTCCAACCATGACACTGCCATTTAGTGCAAAGATCAGCTCATTTGCATTTTAAAGGACGCACCCAAAACGAGAGTTTTTTGCTAACACCTACAAAGTGGCAATTTTAACATGCTATAATAAATTATCAATAAGGTATTTTGAGCTAGAACTTCACATACGTACTCTGGGGACACCAAAGATTTATTTATCTTAAAAACGTCTTTATGTGAAATGTGCCCTTTAAAGCAATATGCAAAGATCGTATCAGAAAAGAAAGTTGGGATAGATCAGCCCATTTAAACCAGGCCAGATCTGGGTGGCATGTGGTGCACAATGATATTCACAATTCTCTTTATATGGAGATCTATTGCAGTTTTATAGGCTGGCACATATGCGATACGTCCCTTTCCAATGGCGTTTTCTACTTGAGCTGATAAAAAACAATACAAATAAATATTTTTTTATAAATAGAAATGTATTGTTTAGTTTAATTTTGTGCGTTAACAATATAAAAATGGCCTTTCAGATAAATGCTCCAGCAGGCAATACTTTTTGTCAGAGTTGTAAAAAGTCCTGGCCAGTTTGTTATTCCCAGCATCCATCCAAGCACGTTGTATTACTTAAAGCAAAGTTGCAAACTGACTGAGCTCAAGCTTTGACCTCTATATCACATCCGATGAAGCTCAGAAGGTATATTTCTTTTCTAAGCTTTTAAATGAGAGAAATGATTTCATGCCAATCTGAAATCATTGCCTATTGTTTAAGCGCGAGTTGAGTAGTAAGTTGTATGGAGAGGGTATAGCGTAATTATCTCTCGGTATCATATGTGTGAAAGTGAGCCCCCCTCTGCTGGACGAGGGGGCTGAGCTCCACCCCCTACTGATGAGAGGATACCTGTGTAATCAGAAAGCACACCGAGAGCCATTGTATCATAATCACTCTCATTCACACACATCAGAATCCTCCTATAAGATTCATTATCCTCCTGTCAAAGTCATTTACGTTTTCTACTTTTTGGTCACTCACTTCCCACGTTTCAGTTATTTCTCCTCTCTTCTCCTCTCCTCTCTCTGTGTACCATCTTTACTTTCTCTTCTGCATCTCAGCATCACTTGCTGTGATAAAGAGGATGCCTGTGTGATTAGCACACAATGTCTTTATGCCATTTATCTTTCATCATTACGCTGACTCTTTCTTCCCCGTTCTCTATCTCTTGTAGTGCAGGAGTTGTTAATGGCCCGCGTTGCTTCAATTGGTTTCTAAATGCTTATGAGCGAGGGTCCAACTGTGCGCTTAATGAACAGGTAAGACTGTGTAATTACAGCAATCTCAGCCCCCTCCCAAACACACACACATACATACACATATGCCAGTCTGGACCACACAAAGCCAAACAGGACTAAGGAAACCAGGCCCTGCAGGAGTCTGCAGAGGCGGAAAGAAAGGGCAGGAATATAGAGATTCGCTGTGAAGGAAAACAAAGGAGACTGAACAGAAAGATTTAAATGTAGTAACTGGCTATTATCGGTCATTTAGATAAACGCTTGAGATGCTGGAGCGCATAAATGCGGGAGATGCATTTAGTACACAAGTAAGTGTTCATAGTAGAGATAAAACATGGATCTCTCATAAACACGTTTGAATAGTTCAGAGCCTGAGCGTTTCAGGTGTAATTTTTGAGATTAGACAAAGTTTTATATGTTCTGGGCAAATGCTTTGTATCAAACTTTTACACTTTCCTTATTTAGTGCAACTAAGTGCAACTTTTTGTAAGGGTTGAACACACAACACTCTCTATTATAACTGTGTAAAATTATCGTATATAATGTTAGCTAAAGCAGTGGTTTTCCAACTGGGGGCCGCGAGATGGTTTCAGGGGGGCCCAAGTTTTATGACATTTTATAAAATACATTAATTTATCATGAATTCTGTGTAATTAAACCTAAAAAATAATAACCCAAGTAACCAACAGCACTACTAGGTATAATTTAATATATTTTGTTTAATTAAAATATTACATTTTAAAACAGTTTTTGTCATAAATTTTCTTTCAGGGGGCCGCCAAAAAACTGTACACAAGGGGGGCCGCACGCTGAAAAAGTTTGGGAACCACTGAGCTACAGGACAGCGGTGCTCCCTGCTCGTTTTCTCCCCTCATCTTTAGGAAACCAAAACAGTGTTCAACAACGTCTAGAGGTCAGTTTACTCACTATAACCAGACAGATAAACAGACACAGACCGGAAGTTAACCTTGGGCCAGGCCTGTAACCGCGACAACGCGCCTGTGTCCGATGTCATAATAATGTAGAAATTGTGAATTGAAAATCAACTTTTGTGGCTGTTTTTTTAAGTAATTGAAAAAAACATCTTATTTTGTATTTTACAACATTAAAGCAACACTATGTAGTTTGTTTTTACCTTTAAATAATGTCTATAAAATGAATTCAGTGATAGAACAAATTTAAACTGGACAAATTTTACTGTTGCTGCAACCTGAGCAGCCTCCTAGCTGCTACAAGCACACTCTGAAAGTGGACGTGGAGGGTAGAGCACACAGCCCCGCCCCTCCCCCTGCCTGCAGAAGAGTGTCTGATACCAGGCACTGTTGCGCTTTTCAACCACATGGGGGAGCTGTAAGTCATTTTTACATGGAAACTACATAGTGTTGCTTTAAAGGGATAGTTCACCCAAAAATGAAAATACTGTCATTAATGACTCACCTTCATGTCGTTCCAAACTCGTAAGACCTCCGTTCATCTTCAGAATACAGTTTAATATGTTTTATATTTAGTCAGAGAGCTTTTTGACTCTTCATTGAAAATCTATGAACGGTATACTGTCCATGTCCAGAAAGGTAATAAAACATCATCAAAGATGTCCATGTGACATCAGTGGGTCAGTTAGAATATGTTGAAGCATCGAAAATAAATTTTGGTCCAAAAATAACAAAAAATACGACTTTATTCAGCATTGTCTTCTCTTCCCCGTCGATTGTGAAGCGCATGCGGGAGACTAAAGTCACGTGACTGCAGTGATGCGGATGACGTACGACGCGGCCAACGCGTTATCTGGTGCGCCCCAGCTGTTTTTTGGGGGATTTTTTTGTGCGCCCAGGCTTCGTTTACATTCTGAGGGAGATGCACGCTGTAATTTTGGAAAAAAAAAACTTCGCAAACATGTCTAAGGATAACAGGAAGCCAATGCTGAATAAACTAAAGTAATATGATATAATATAAAGAAATTTTTGTTATTTTTGGACCAAAATGTATTTTCGATGCTTTCTCACATTCTAACTGACCCACTGATGTCACATGGACTACTTTGATGATGTTTTTATTCATTTCTGGACATGGACAGTATACCGTGCATAGATTTCAATGAAGGGTCAACAAGCTCTCGGACTAAATATAAAAAGTTTGAAATTACATTAATTTCATTTTTGGTTGAACTATCCCTTTAAGGCCCGGTTTTGCTGACAAAGCTTAAGTTTAGTCCCAGACTAAAGTTCATGTTTGAGCTGTCTTAACTGAAAACAACTTGCACTGACATATCTTAAAATATACCAGTGCCATTGTTTTGTCTCAATATAGCCAGCAGTAATGTTTATTTTTAAGTCAAATTTATAAAAGCTACTTAAATGTTATAATTTAACTAAAACCTAATCCTGGCTTAATCTAAAATTTAGATTTTACACACCACAATACTTTTGAAAGACATAAAACGTGTGTTTAAAGATTTCTGGAACACTGCTTTTCTAAACAGCATTGCTTTCTAGTCTCATCCCACTGGGTGCCGCAAGGATGACGTATTTTTGTAGGCCAACTTGTAAGTTAGAGGGACACTGGTTCCCTCGCAAAAAAGCCTATTTTTTTTTTGGATATTGCAAAAAGTAAGCTCTATATTTAACACTTACATGTTTTGTCCAACAAGTTAATTTTTACAGATGAATACAAATTTTATACATTATGAAGTGTAAATTTGATTACTACAAATATAAAAAGGCGAATTTTGACATCAAAATTCATGTTCACTAACTTGTTGAACAAAACGTGTGTCATAAACTTTTGTTATTTTTTGCGATAATCCAAAAGTCTATGGGAAAAATTAATGAGCTTCCGTGTTAGCCTACAAAAATACTTCTTCCCTGTGGATCAAATCAATAACAGATCACAGTGGTTCCCAAACTTTTTCAGCGTGCGGCCCCCCTTGTGTACGGTGCATTCCTTCGCAGCCCCCCAAAGAAAATTTGTGACAAAAAACTGTTCTAAAACTCAACATTTTAAGAAAAGAACCATTTAATTATACAAAAAAAGTAGTGCTGTTGGTTAGTAGCCTTATTTTTTAAGGTTAAATTACACAGAATTCATGATAAATTAATGTATTTCATAAAATGTCATAAAAACCACTGGCCTAGTATATTTTTAAGACATTTGCTGATATGATTTTCAGTATATCACAAGTTAACACATTTGTGGTTGGTGGTGATGAAGGTGTAGGCCTACTTGAGATTCGTTGGGTCTGTGGTGGAAAGAAACACTGAAACCGAAATTATATCTTAACTGTTTAAAAGAATGAAATACAGCACACTCTCCCCTCCAAAACATCTCACCATTCAAGTGGGTCTTATCTGTTACTCTGGTCTGTCTTGAGGTAGCGGGTGAAGTTCTACTCCCTAAAGCCGTCTGTCATAACCACCACAGCACCCACGCCCCGACCATGGATATTTATCACGGATTTTTATAGAAAGATGGAAGGGAGTTTTTTAATGGATGGACGGATTTGCATACTGGAACTGTTAATGTGACCAAGTTATCTTAAGAGTGAGTGTGTGGGAAATGAAAAACACCTAAAATTGGTGCAAAGAGCAGAGCCAGCCCTGGGACTCCCACTGCTTGTATACATATTTTTGCCATTTGTTTAAACGTGCCAATTTCTGAAAAATGGAGGCAGGTTTACAGGCAGGCAGACGGAGAGAAAGCAGCAGTAGTGATGGGGGGCAACACTTTGCCAGATGCCCTCGCCTAAATGAACGTGAATCCTCGAAGGGACGTTGGGCATCTTGTTCGCTCCGGCCCCCGAGGACGCAATCACGGTGTGCTACTGTCTGCAGGGAGAGAGAGGAGAGGTGAAGGGGCTCGGCCCAGGGTGTCTGTTCTGTATGAGCCTCGGGTTTGACATGGCCAGGCAGCCGGTTAATTCATTAAACTAGGGCTCTAATATAAACAGCCATTCATTTCACTCTTTGACAGTGTGCGGTCTGGACAATGTGAAGCACCCAAATATAACTGCCATACTGTGTTTATGTGTGTGTGTTCAAGGGGGAAATATGAATGTTTATGTGTACATGATGTTGTATGCGAAAGGTTTGTAGCAGTCGGTGAGTATGCAGGAGAGAGGGGCCAGCCAGCGCTTTTCATTTAAACACAAGACGTTTGAGAGAAGCAGGGAGAGGTTTGGCTAATTGGCAGGGTTTACTGCATGGCAATGGCATTTCTCTGTACAAAGCAATTGAATCACAAATTTATATGTGATGTAGCTATATGCATTTTATTCAGGGTTGCCACGGGTCCTTGAAATCCTTGAAAGTTGGTGAATCTGGGGGAAAAAATTCAAGGCCGTGGGAAGTTTTTGAAAAAATACATTCATAGATACAGGACATTGAAAGTGCTTAATCTATTTTATGCAAGTTTTCTGGAAAAAATCCATATTATTCCCTGTGTAGTGTAGGATAATATCATAAAAATTCTAGACTTTTTAAGCACACGTGCTAAACTGTTCGCTTTAAATGCTTATATCTTCTGTATGCAAATGTTGATTCATACCAAAATGCTTTTTTGCGTAGTTGTGTTTCACAAATGAAAACGTCTTGGGTTACGTATGTAACTGTTGTTCACTGAGATGGGAACGAGACGCTGCGTCTCCCTTGCCATACTTTCTGCAATATTTCAGATAGCGATATACTTCCTGGCTCCCACATCACCCTGTCATTGTCGTTAAGCCTCACCATTGGTTGAATTTGATATACACATTCAGACGCACTTACCCCTGGAAGCGTCCCCAAAGTGTCACCGCAGTGACGCAGCGCGAATTCCCTCGAAAGGGAACTGTAACAATGTATCTTAAAGGGTAACACAATGTAACCTTGCTCTCACTTGAAATGTGTCCCCACATTTAGTCCTTGAATTTGAGGGTATTGGACCTGGAAAGTCCTTGAAAGGTCATTGTATTTGACGTTAACTAAGGTGTGGGAACCCTCTTTATTGGATTGCTCAGAGGTTGTTTTTTCATAGCTCAGGAGTTTCATTGATGCAGAAAAAAATGGTCCTAGGCTGTCACTGAAGCCATACCCTTCAGTCCTAATATGTACCATTTAGGTACAGATAATATGACGTTTTTAGGTGCAAAGGTGTACTTTTTGAAAGAGAGCTACCGCCGTGACAATTATGGACCATTTTTTGACTATTTGTACTGACAGTGTGTATATTGTTCCTATAGTCCTAGTTTGCAAGCTACAAGTTAGTGAAAAATGTTTGTTTTGTGTTTTAGACTGTTCTGTATTGAGTACAGCAACCACAGAGGGACATCTGTTGATGAGTGCTTTTTGAAGGCCTATTTATTATTGTATACAGATCCATTAGAAACAATAAAACACACGAACAGTCTCCTACATGAACATTCACCACGGGCACTGGAGAGTGACTGACAGAGGTCTCCTGCTGTGCCCACGCTGTGTTGAATTGTTTAGTAGACCAATCTCTCCTACTGGAGCTTTTAGCTCAGTGTCTCCATTTCACCCCGTGAAAGACGGAGAGAGAGAAAGCATTGAACATTTGTGAAAATAGGCTCACTTATGTGCTTTGAGGTAAAATGAGAGCGATTTTAAAAAATGCTTAAGAGACACACAAAGTGTTTAAAAAAACATGACGCTATACTGTATGCCACACACACTGTAGCCATAACACTCTCTCCCTATTTCTTAATTAACAAGTGCATGTTTGATTTTTTAGTCGTGTGCTAAAAGGAGAGCAAATGTGACCCTCCACCACAAACCTGTCATAAGTAGCACAGGTATATTTGAAGCATAAATAAAATTAGCATTGTATGGGTCAAAATTATTGATTTTTTTATGCCAAAAAAACATTAAAGATCAAGTTCATAACGATAATTTGTAAATTTCCTACCATAAAAATATAAAAAATATTTTGATCATGATATGCGGTGCTAAGGACTTTATTTGGACAACTTTAAAAGCGATTTTCTCAATATTTAGATTTTTTTATTTTTAAATAGTTATCTCGGTCAAATATTGTCCTATCCTAACAAACCATACATCAATGCCAAGCTTTTATTTTTTATTTATTCAGCTTTCACATGATGTACAAATCTCGATTTCACAAAATTGACACTTATGACCCTTATGGTTTTGTGGTCCAGGGTCACAAATGGAGACTCTTGGAAAGCTCTTGCTTTTTTAATCTGTTAAAAACAGCATGAGGTTCAGTGAGGATATGTTTGTGACCCTGACTTTGAGATTAAAGGGACACTCCACTTTTTTTGAAAATATGCTCATTTTCCAGCTCCCCTATAGTCAGTGTTGTAATGTAACGAAGTAAAAATACTTCGTTACTGTACTTAAGTAGAAATTTGACGTATCTGTACTTTACTTCGCTATTTAAATTTATGTCAACTTTCACTTTTACTCCACTACATTTTCTAGATAAAATGTATACTTTTACTCCGATATATTTGCACTAAGCATATTCGTTACTCGTTACTATAAAATCAGAAGAAATGTGTGCGACCTCAATAAGGGAGGTTTTGGCGAATCAGTGATTCTAGATTGCATTACGCACGTTGCGCACACTCTATTTCACGCACTCTATTTTAGCGTAGTGTTGCCAAAGGATGAGGAAGCACAACTGTAACTGCAATGAAAGCACCTACTGGAGGACCTCCTGTTATCGTAATCGACCACCCCGACGATGAACAGGGTGAGAAAGCTAACGTTATACACCTGTTGCCGTATTTGTAAGAAATGTTTTTGTACATTGGAATTAAAGATTAAAAACTAAAAACTACAGTGAATGACAGAAACCAGCTTCGGAAAAAAGATAACTGAAGTGTAATTAATTTTTTTTGTTGGTCTCAAGTCCCATTAAATAACATGGGGAGGCGGGGTTTATGACCTATACTGGGACCAGTCACTGAGGGGCGAGCGAGACGTTTTGGCTTCACTTTTCAGGGCTTGTGCGGCACGCTTGTTATTTTCTTAGTAAAGCAGCTAACTAAGGGATACTACACTTTTTTCAAAAATATGCTCATGTTTTGAAAGAAATTAGTTATTATTTATTTTTCATTTTTACCTGAAGTTCATACAAAAGTGAAATTTCTGCTTTTTTATTTGATGTCAGCTCTAAAAATATGCTGTTTGCGCTTTGAACTTAAGAGAATTGTGCCTGAAAAGTCCTGGAAAAAGCAGATTTTTATTTGATGATTGAGATTAAGAAGATAATGGGAACCCTGAATATGCTTTACTATAAGAAAGCCACAATAAAGTTCACAATCAAAGTTCTAACCGCTTGCTTTAAAAAAAAAACTTTTTACTTTTACTTCAAATACTTAAGTACATTAAATATCAGAAAATTACTTTTGACACTTAAGTACAGTATATATCAGATACTTTAAGACTTTTACTTGAGTAATATTTTAAGACAACTTTCACTTCTACCAAAGTCTTTTTCTAGTACAATAGTACAAAAGTATTGCTTTCTAGTACTTTATACAACACTGCCTATAGTTAAACATTTGATTTGTACCGTTTTGAAATCCATTCAGCCGATCTCTGGGTCTGGCGGTACCACTTTTAGCATAGCTTAGCATAATCCATTGAATCCAATTAGACTATTTAGCATTGCTTAAAATAAAAAGATATTCTAATATTTTTAAAAAATATCTCTTCTGTACTTACATTGTGTACTAAGATTGACTGAAAATTTAAAGTTGCATTTTTTTAGCCCGATATGGCTAGGAACTATACTCTCATTCTGGCGTAATAGAAAAATTACGCGAGAAAATCACAACTTTTTATTTTCTGTCAGCCTTAGTACACGATGTAACTACAGAAGAGTGAAGTTTTAAATAGGAAAATTATCGAAACACGTTGGTTATTTTTGATCGCGATGCTAATGGTCTAATCAGATTCAATAGATTATGCTAAGCTATGCTAAAAGTGGTAGCACCAGACCCGGAGATCAGCTGAATAGATTCCAAAACAGTAAAAATCAAATGCTTAACTCTAGAGGAGCTGGAAAATGAGCATATTTTCAAAAAAGTGGAGTGTCCCTTTAAAGCTAACGTTTCATAAACACATTGTGAGATTAGGGAAATCAAAGTTTGTTTTCAATCATTGTTATCACATAGAATTTTTGACATTTACTCAGTCAGTATTAAAGATATCAAGGTTATATTTTCACAAAATGTTCTTCACATTATGTAGGATGATTTTATGTCGAAAACCGTAAATCACAAAAGATTCTCCCAAGTTAAAATTTCCCAAGACTCTAAAATATTCTAATCTATGTTATATAACATATCAAATTCTCGCTGTATAGTATCTTGTTTTATTACTCCTAATTATTAATGAAAGCATGTATAAGTATGCCTTATTAGTACTGCATCTTCATCTCAGTACAAACACAAACATGTACGCAGGTGTGAGTGTTACCCCTAACCGCGTGGTTTGGGTTGCGAGCAGACGGAGTGTCTGGTGTTAAGGAGCACTGCCTCATGTGGTTAGGCTGTTAAACACAGGCTTTTCACGGCCCTCTCATTACATCTCCACCAGCGATCCTCTCTCCATCTTCATCTTCTTGGTCGTGGCTGCATTCTCTGTCTCGCTGCAGCACAGCCCTGCATTCCACGGCACGAAGGGCAAAATAAGTGGCGGGTTGAACAAACACAACACCAGCAATTAATGGTCGCAGTCAACAGTCTGTACATAGACAAATGGCTTGGCTGAACCCAGGCAGTGTCCCTTTGACCTCTTCCCAGCATTGCTTCTTTTGTCATTCCTTTCATATTCATTTCCTCATGGATGAAAAATAACTGGTCTGAGGTGCAATGCTGGTCTTGTTGTCGGGCAAGTTAGTTGACAAGTGATCAAATGACCAGTGGAAACAAGCTAGTGTACCTTGGGCTGGTTTTAACTCTTGAAGGTTAAAATTATTATACAAGTTAAACTTCACGAACACGCTGTGGCTTGCTGTTGATCACCCCGAAAATCATCAATACTGTATATCAGTTGCATTTGCTACTTTTATAGTAAGAGCATGTCCAGGATCAGAGATTGTTTGAAGTTTATCTGTTTGGATTTATGTGTGTCAATGTGTGAGAAACAGTGGGCGTAGACAGACACCTTTCCTAACAGTCCAGACAGACAACAGTGTGACCACCAACAACGCCGAGCTATTTGTGTTTAATTCAAAGCCCCTGTTGAAATCACAGTTCCACGGTCCAGACAGAGGCCATTCGGGGGCCTACAGGCGGCGCGTGCACTCGCGTATCCGTGTGCGAGTGACTGCGTGTGGGGTCGTCAGGTCACCGCGTGCATCACCCTGATGGTTTCTGACACGGGCCTCCTCAATGCTAGCTCACTTCTGCAGCCCCAAATAGAGGATGAAAGCTCTGCCCTTTCTCCTTTCCTCCCCCTTCCCCTCCCCACGCTTCTGTCTCCTATATGTTTATCTTATCATCAGAGCTCTTTATTGGTAAATAAGGGTGGCTGCCCTGCTGGTCTCTCCCGACGTTAACCGCCGCTGATGTGCCTGTGTAACCATAGCACCCAGTGTTTAGGCTATTAGAGCTGCCTATTTACAATCTGGAGTTTCCTATTGATTATGTCTGCCTTGAATTCTGTTTACCCGGGAAATAAATAACATATGTGTCTCTTCCTCTCTCCCTCTCTCTCTCTCTACCTTTTTGTCTGTCTCTCTTTCTCTTTTTACCACACATTTTTGTCTTTACCTATCTCTCCATGCATATCCTAAAAACTGTCGCTTACTATTTTTTCTCCTCTAACAATGATTCTGTTTAGTCAGCATTTGTATTCTGATATTCACTTTTTTTTCTTTTTTTGACTTGTGGTTATAATACAGTTTGTGAGTCATTAGCAGACCCACACAGAATCTGCGCCCACAGAAATCTGCAGATTTCTCGAAAATCCGAACATGCTTTTTTACATAATGCGCTTCTTGTGTGTTTATTATATTTTTGTCTAATTTGATCATGCTTTACTGAAAGTAATTTAGATGCATTTGTAAAATGTAATTCATTTCACCTTTCACCAAAACAACACAGAAAAAGGCTACAGATTTTGTCTGAGACTAGTTATTATTTTCACAAAGGCTACTCCAAACCTTAATTTGATGCACAAGCAACACCTTTTCCAATAATTTGACACAATTGCATTAAAATAGATGTAGACAGAGAAAATGTCACCATTGGGGAGAAACACCAGACCGTAAAACAAATAAACAGATGCTTACCCTTCTTATATTTCTGTATGCATTTATGCGCATTTATGCTTTTAAACACACACACACACACGCTCCCAGCATTCCCGCCATGCTTTGCCTCCTCTCATTGGTAACAGAACCCTGTGTTAGAGGGGTGAAGGCCTATGTATGTGTCATTCGTTCCATCTCTCTCTCCCTCTTTCCTTTTTCACTGATCACACAGATAAAGACACAGATAAGCAGTTCATGTTCATATGTTTGTGTAGCACTGCACGCCACACTGCTCGCACCAGTGTCTGATTCAGAAAGACTGCATTAACTCACTCTCTGATACCCAATCCCATGTGCCTTAATCAGACATACGGGGTTAACCCTTTGTGTAACATAGCAGAACATTTTTGCTGGAAATTCCAGCATAAGATGGTAGATGTGTTGTAGAAATGGTTGCTTTTAAACTCACTGTTAACCCAGATATTGTCTTTACTTAAACAATCAAGTAAACATCACTTAATATTTTCTGTTTTGAAGCCAAAACTTAAAAAGTTTAGTTGATTTAACTTTTAAGCTTACAAAATCCATTAAACTAAAAGATTTAAGTAAAATGAACTTAAAATTATTAGTTCATGTTGTGAGGAATACCCATAATCCTTTGCGCCTGGATATTTTGATTATTTTCTGCTTTTTCACAGAATAAAAACTGATAAGAACTTTCACTACTCAAATATTTGTTAATAAAATGTCATATAGGTTCAAGCTCTTATATTTTTGATGTTGTTTTGTTGTAAATTATAATTTTGTGAGTCACCGTTCAAGTGATCAGTGTTTCCGTACATGAACTCTGTTGAGAACATTTTATTGTGTTTCTCTCCAGTGTGTGTTTCTGTGGAGAATCACATTTATTCAATGATTGACTTAAAGTCAGTCATTAATTTTGTGTTATAATACCATTAGGGCTGTCACAATAATTAAAAAATCGTCTCATCGCCATTGTTTGACCTCATCGTGATGATTTTAGATCACCGCAATGATTGCACATTTCTTTAAAAAACACAAGGGGGAGCTGCAGGAATTTATTTTTTTTGCAGCCACTACAGGCATGTGGTCCTGCACTAATATGACCTTAGCAGGATTGGCTACTATTTAGGCCTGTTCTGGTATAGTTTATTTTGATTGCATTTTTATTTTCATGTATTTTTTTGGCACTTTATTGTGTTTATTTCTTGTGAAGAATTTTTAGATTTTGAAAGATATATTCATTAAATAATTATTTTGAAATGTGTGTTATGTGTACTAATATTTACTGCCAGGTAAACCTTGCAAAAGATTGAATTAATTGTCATGATCGCCATAATTAATTAGGCAATTAACCATTAGCCAAATTTCATAATCGTGACAGCCCTAAATACCATTTATAACATCAAAAGTAATATAAAGTAATAAAAACTAAAGTTATATGCAACGGTTTCCTCACAAATTTCTAGTAATGTCAACTAATCCGGGTTAAGAGTAAAGGAATATTGGAAGAAATTAAAACATTAAGTCTATTCAACTTAAAATTGTTGTTAGAACAACGTGTATGTTTAAGTAAACTTCACTTAAAGTTTTTAAGTAATCATTACTTAAATTTTTTAAGGCAACAAGTAACCTTTTTTTAAGTAAACTCAACTTATCTGGGCTTACAGTGTTGGTAGACTAAAAACACAAGTGAATGTTAGCCAAACTGGTTTTTGGCCAGCCCCTAATAGTTAACAACCATACTAGACCAGGTAATGAACAGCTTGCAAGGGTTAGGCTGGTTTTCCCAGCAGGGTAAAAGTCACTGTTGGCAAAGCTCCTTTACACTTGAAATTATGGTCTAAGACTTGATGATTTACTGTAATAAATCATTACAACTAACCCAAATAAGCTTTAATGAAATTGAAACAATGGCACGCTAAAACAGAGAATTTTGGGGTCTCTGAATTAAACCAGTGTTGGCTCTTTCAATCAGAGTATCAGTTATAAAGCCTTTTAACCCTTACTGTGCTTTAACCCCCTCCAAAAAACTGACACAGGCCACTAATGAAAAGGCCATGTGAGCGTCTGAGCGGGAGCAGCTTGTGTTTGTTCAGCCTATGATCGTTCTTTGGAGCTGTTTAGAGTGACTTCACCCGGCTGGCACCGTTGTCATGCTAATAAAGCTTTTCTTGATTTGAATCAGACTGACACTGGAGAAAGGGAGTGGACCACAAAAAAAAATCACTGCACCCAGTGCTGGCGTGATCTGTCAAAATACAAACACGACTGGCGTGTTAACGTGTGTACAATTTGGTTACTGTGTACATTTTATATGCCATCGTGGTGGGATTCTGCAAAGATCTTTGTTTTGTGTTTGAATGCATTGTGTACTGTGTATGACTACATATGTTTAAATATTTGTATAACTGTACTTTGCTGTTGCCTTTGTATAGCAAAATGTCTGGAAGTGATTAATAACTCATCTCTACTATTAGATCCTTTTGATCCCCGTCTTTCATTTACGTGCAGCACACTTGAGAAATGCTCTCTTGTTTACAAGTTCAAAGCGCTAGTTTATCTTAACCAGGAAAGACAATAGTAATTATACGTGTGAAGTGAATCGTGTGTTTGTATGGGGCTGTCGGTGGGTGGATGGGAAGCGCTGTAATCTTAGCAAAGAAGTACACAACGGTGTAAACAGCAAGCAGATGAGATTTCATCTGGTTTATCAGAGATAAACATTTTGTGGTCTGAATTGGTCAGTGGCTCAGGATTACAAATGTTTTGTTTGTAACCTCTAGAGGGAGCTAGAGACTTAGTCAAAAGGGTTTTTATACAATAATGATGCTCCAGTTTCGTGAAATAACAAATTTAATATTTAAATACAATAGATATATTAGATATAGGTTTGTTTTGTAACTTTTTTGGGAGGAGGTTTGGTTGGTGGTTGTGTGAAAGATAATTTCAGTTTTTTTAAGTATAAATATATATTATACACTGTCAAATAAGTAATTAGATACAAAAGCCACACATCAATCTTACTTTATAGTTAAGGCTTTGGGTTATTTAAAAAAAAACACATGGACATTTATTTTTTTAAATAAATAATTCAGAAATATAGCACACCTGCTAGCACAAAGATGTTTTTTCAGGTTTCAAAATATAGAGTGATTCATATATTGACCATCCTTTTATTGGTTATAATATAGCACTAAATACAGTTATGTCATAAAATATATATATATTTTTTATTTAGTCTGACTTTTCGTCTGATTAATCGAAGGTAAGCAAACATTGACATTACTACCATATTAATATTTTTGTTGAAAAAATTAAATATGTTTATACTGTCTGCTTTTCTAAATATTATTTAAGAAGTGCTGCAACTACATAGATAACAGTCGAGCTTTACCCAAACCTCTATGGCAGGGGTTTCCAATGTGGTGCCCATGGGCACCAGGTAGCCCGCAAAAAGTCTGTGAGGTGCCCGCCAAAGCACATTCTATTATTAGTCTCAGTTGTAATATTTATTTATTACATATTTTTTATATTAGCTTGGCTTGATTTACGTATGTTAACATTTTAAACAATACTAAAACATATCAACAAGTAAAATTAAATAAAATCAACAAGTTAAACAAAAAAGTTTTGTGTAGACTATATAAAAAAGTAGCCCTCCAGATTGTTTTATCCATTTTGGTAGCCCTCGCTCACAAAAAGGTTGGAGACCCCTGCTCTATGGTATATGCCAGCTTGAGTATATGGTAAAGTTTTAGTAAAAGACCAAGTAATAAATTCCACAAATTATATAAATGTATTAATTTACAATTAAGGTGTCTGGACCCCCATGTATACATTCGGGTAGGTTGGCTTCAAATTGCTTTTGATTATTAGTTTGTCGTTGGTTTGGAAACTGGCTCAACATGGACAGATGTGAGTGTAAATTTGTGTGTGCAAGTCAGAGTGTGTGTAAGTCTGTTTTTATTGGCAGACCGTGAGGTGTTGTGCTGTGAAGGATCCATCAACAGTGCCGTGCAGCGCTCAGGAAACCCGAATTGACAGACACACCACTGATGCAGTCGCGTGTCTGTGTGTTTTATAGAGAAAAAGGTGAAACTGAGAGCTGCCTGCCACCTGCGTTAGGTCTCTGCCACTTTCTCAAAAGTCAGAAAAATAGAGATATTTAATTAATCCAGATTTATAAATGTAGTTCGTTTTTTTTAATTTCACATAAAAATTTTGCTGGCTGAGTAGTTTTTATTGAATGAATGTTGGTTGTGTTTTAATGTGATGAATTGATCAAACAACTTTTTAGAGTTTCATTTCATTAAGTTGAAGAAGTTTTCTACTGATGTCTTTAAGTCCTGTCACGGCCACAAAAGTCTGACAACCAGTCAAATTATAGACTAATCAAAATATGTTCTGCATCCATGTAAAATAGCAGCAGTAATTGCTGTCTTAAGTATAGGTTATACCTTTTGGAATGTGTTTATATGAGTACGCAAAGTGTTGAGAAAGTCTATCCGCAATGTGTGTGTCAGTGCGCATGTGGCTCATGAGAAAAAGTGGGAAAGGCATTGAAGGTGACATTTTGTGGCCATAATCAGAACGCCGCGAAAACCGCCGATGTCCCACAGTAAAGCAAGCCTTAACCTGGCTCCCTGACCTTGGGCCAGTTTGTTCACCATGGTTACAATATCCTGGCCGTGCAGAGAACCGATCTAGAGTTTGCGGTTACTGCCGTGCTGAATTGGTCCACGTCCCCTAAAAACCTCCAGCCTCTCGAAATCCAGCCTGGCTTTTCCAGTTCCACTTCATTACAGAGTTGAGCGAGTATCCCAAATGCTCATCCAAAAGCTTATGCCTCCATGTAAACAACACAATCCCCGTAATTTACTGCTGGATTGACTGGAAAAGAAAATAAGAGAAGAGACAAAAATTCAGTAATAACAACAACAGCCGAGGATAATCAATGCAGGTCAGCTATTTTATGCCGCTCTGATAGCAAAACATTACCTCCTGTTCTTCTAAAAACGGGTCGAAACCAAGAGATTTTGCAAAGAAAGGACAGCGGCGAGATGCCTTTCCTCAGGCATGTGCCTTTCTGGCCCATGTGGTCAGCACGCCCCGGTGACAATGACCAGTGGCCCCTGATTGTCTGGTCTCAGAGGGGCAGGGCAGGCGTGGCAAGCTGTGGTGACCACGCCGAGTTCACGCTGGCCCCACACAGGCGCCTTCTCTTCGGGCCAGCCGAGGTCATAAATAGTGGACGGAGAAGGATAAAAAAATGTCTTGCATGCTGCTGGCCTGGAGATCCGTCTGACCACATGAAGAGTAGCCACCGGTGCCCACAAGACAAAACAGATTCCCAAAGACACTTGGTTATCATGCTCATAAATCAGCTCTCAGAAATAAACGTAAACTTTCTATTTTTGATAGTTATTGATTGTATACGTCTGAATTTTTGAGATGCATCTTTATAAGGATCATTTAAGAATGCATAAAACATGTTAGTGAGTACAAGTCAGGTTTGTTGGAGGCGAGAGCTTCAACACTGTATATCATTCTTTAATTAATGCAAGGGTGACAGAAATGTTTGTGTGGTTATAAATCACATTAAGTGTTCACAGTTCTCTATCAGCTGCCAAACGTGTGCGTTTGTGCAAGAGGGTGCATGCGCTGTGTCTTCGCATGTGATTTAAATGGCCTGATACTGTAGGCGGGGCTATCTGTGGCACCTGTCTGTATGGTCATAGTGTGAAAGGTGAGGAAATTAGGTGTCGTTACCATGGATACATTGTCGACTCCTCCCTATTGCCATGAGATGCGGTCCTCGTATCCATGAGCGTGTGTGTGTGTGTTTGTGGGACATTGGGTGTGTTTGAGAGAGCGTTTATGGGAAAAATTATATGCAAACATAACAAAGCCCTAGTGTGTGTGTGTGTGTGTCTACGTGGAATCTCTGGTTCCGCATCGGTTTATGAAAAATGATCGCTTTCACTTGATGTTTAACCTAATTTAGTTGTGTATCTTATACTATGGCCCTTGTGTTTTGAGTAAACAACGCGTAAATAAATTAACTTTCGCGACTTGAATCAGCCAAGGTACGTGGTTTCCATAAACAGAAAGTCTACAGTGTGGGTGTGCTGCAAAGGGGGAGTCTTGGGGGAGTTTTATGATGTCATAAATACTTTTTCTGATCCTTAAAGATAAGCAGTTGTAGGAAGATGATGAAGAACAGAGAGATGAAGATAACCATCTCTGACAGGGCCATTAATGATTCTGGCCTTTGCACCGGGTCTTTAAAAACATTAGATATCTAAACTGTGAGCTTGTAAGTGGCTGTAAAATAGATGAATGGTCTGATGGACAGCCTGTATGTCTGCTATACACTTTTTTTCTGTGTATTTTACTTTCTGTTCATCCATTCATCAGCTCATACACTGATTATCCTGCAAACCATTTTCACAAGAATATTGATAGCTTTGCCCTTTTATAATTTATTTATTTATTCTTGACGCCATTGCAGCATCTATGGCTATATACATGCCGAGAACTGGTTAATCCACGCAAGTTGATCAATGCACATGCTGGGCAATTTGACACGTCCAGTTCACCTAACCCACACGGACATAGGAAGAACATGCAAACTCCACACTGAAAGACTTCCTGACCCGGCCCAAGCTCGAACCGGGCACCATCTCGCTGTAGGGCAACAGTGCTACCTACTGAGCTGCTGAGCTAACCATTCATAATTTAAATGGTTATAAATTACTTGCCGATTAATAAATTCCTTTTGAATTTAGCTTTTGATCACTGATGCTGGTAATTTATTCATGTCAGTTTTAATATGCGCCTATTTGTGACATATCACACACACACATGCGAGTGCATAAAAACTTTAACAGCACACACACAACTAACCTATTCTGTTTGAATATTAGGCCAATCAGTTATTAAAAGTGTGGACGCAAGTGATCCAATGAGGCACCACTTTAATAAATGCAGTCATATTTAATATTGTGAATATATTAAAAATAAACACAGATAAATAATTCAATGTTTTTCTTTTTTTGGAGCAGACGGATTAATATAACACCTAATTGATATTTAATTTACATCCCTGGTTTGGAGAAAGTTTGACTTTTATTGTGAAATTGTACTGAATAAGTGATTCATTGTAGATGCTCTGACATTTTACAATTTAATAGTTGTATTTACAAAGATTTGTAAAAATAAACAATAATAATAATTTTTGCATTTGCAGTGTCCTCAGTTGAGGACTTGTCTTTCATCAGTGTCATGTTTTATTACCATCAGACACAGGTACAGACACAGGTTGGGTGTTAATGTTTGTTATACCCTTTATACAGAGCAGGTGAATTAAACCGTAGCATATCCTTGATCCCTTTAAAAGGTTGTTAAAATCATTAAAAGCTCAACTCATCAGCACTTTTTGACAGCCCTAGCGTGAGAATACACTTCTTACCCATCATCTCAAAAATGACGTCCATAAAATATTCAGTTCACCTTTAGCATTACCTTTATTTTAGGGTCTATTTAAAAACAATAATGCCGTAAAGAGCTCGTAACGTTTACAGTCGCCGTAAAAAAAGCAGGAGTTCAGTGCTGTTAAATTTCTCGTTTAATGACAGCGATGGTTTATTGTGATGAGACGTGACTGTCATCAATAGATGGGGTGGATAGTGCACATGATCCTACACATTACAGCTCTAATAGGTAATTGGCAGGTAGTGCAACAGGCCAACAGGCACTGTGCAACAAACCCATCGATTTTCATTGCCCAGGTCATTGCATTGACTCTCATACTAAAACGAATGGCTAATTGTGGTGTATGAGGGAGGTCTGGTCATTGTTTATCCGATTATATATGACTTGTGTAATAACAGGTGATGTGGTTTGTCTTAATAATGTGCTTAACGATTATGATACCTCATTGCTCGTTTCTAGATGGGGACTGGGGTAGCTAACTATTGTATTACAGAGAAGATTTGATGCAAAAGTCATTGCGGAAGTAGGTTGGTATATAACACCATTACGAAGGCATGATGGTGTTTGTTGCACACAATGGCCACAAAATTTACAGTTTAGGCCTCAAATTGCAGACCCCAAGTGTTTGCCATAGATTTATACATTGAAAAAGTGTGCAAAAATAAAAACACCCATTGCATTTTCTATGTAAACAGTGAAATGTTATATTGGTAGAGCTTTAGGTGTTTGATTACAGTACACAAACAGATACTTGATAACAGTATACTGATTTCAGATCAGGCATTTGACAAAATAATTACTGTGCACGATGACATAATTTACACTGATAGGAGATTTGACGTCTGTGACACTGTAAGCAATTGCGATTGATAAACCAGGATGTTTATTAAGTGAGAGTCCTTCAACATTACGAGCAATAAAACCAAATAAACTGACCGAGGACTTATTACATATAGTACAGGTAAACTTTGAACCACCAATAAACATTAAGGAGATACATATGCTATCAGCATTTTTAAAACGATTTTTTTACACCCATTATATCTAATAAAAGTCCTTTTCTATAATGCTAGGTGGGACTGTTTATCAAACTGACCTTTGCATGCACTTGGAGCACGGACATTGTCCAGTTACAATAAAATAACATTATGAGATGATTTTTTGCTGATTGAGTTAAATTAATACATAGCCACTGCATTTATTATTTAAAATGGGACTGAGTTTCCTCATGCGAATCAATTCTAATTCAATGTTTTTGTGGTTATACGGTGCAACAGGTTTGGAGTGAAACCACATAGTGCACAAGCTCTATGAAACTCTGGCACTATATTTCTAATGGGAAAACCGTTTCCACGGTGGTAAGAAGTGCGGTTAAACTGGCCATATATCCCTGCGGCATGTGGTACTGGGTGTCGTAGGCTTACCTCATTCACTTGGAGTGGAGGGCCGGTGCAAATTTTCTTTTGGCTTTGCCAGGTGAACTGTGTTACTATGGCAACCTCCAATCAATAACAAGAGATGCTGGTTTCAGGGTTCCACGGGTCCTTGAAATCCTTGAAAGTTTGTGAATCTGGGGAAAAATTGTCAACGCCTTGGAAAGTTTTTGAAAATATACACAGATACAGGTCATTAAAAGAGCTTTAATCTATTTTATGCAAGAAGTTTTCTGGATTTGTTTTATTATTCCCTGTGTAGTGTAGGAAAATATCATAAAAATTCTAAACTTTTTAGTGCTAAACTGTTCACTTTAAATGCTTATATCTTCTGTATGCGAATGTTGATAAATACCAAAATGCTTTTTTGCATAGTTGGGTGATTCTCACGAAATTAAAATTGCTTAAATTTACTTTTTTTCCCACCAGACATTGAAAAACAAAGTTACTTATCATTTAACACTTTTTGTAACATAATTTAAAAAATTAGTCCTAAAAAATCTCATTACCGCAACAGTCAGAAAACATCAACACTGACATATTTTCAAAATGACATGACAAACCTGAAAGAACATAATTTGGAGATTCTGCACATGCATTTAAAATCAAAGTATTATGCTTCTATTAATTAAATTAACATTTAATAAGCATCTGTTGCGGTAATGATAATCAAAATGTCGTGTAAGCATTCTGACAAGACAATATTTCAAATTAACTGTAAAAAAATGATCTTACCTGGTAGCCATCTTGAAGTAACTGGTCCATGTGCTTGGTCACTCAAAATCAAACTTTATTAAAATTCTGTATGTGTGCTTAAACTGTTCTCTGTTAAACTGTTGCGGAGGATGAGAACATCAGGCATGGACACATTATTTTTCTTAATTTTTCTTCATTATTATTATACATGAATATTCAGTAAATTTTTTTTCTGTCATCTAAAGTAGTCTAGCAAAACATCCATTTATTTTTTTTCTTAATATTTTTGTGTTAATTTGATTAAATTACAACATAACGCATGTTCAAACACAGCCGGACACATTGCGGTAATGAGAATTTCAGCAGAAAATGAGATAAAATTTACAATTATAAATTCTTATGTTGAAATCACACATTTTGCAAGGTAGAACACAGTATTGTGTTAGTTCTGATGCTTTTTAATGTTACTATATTACACATTTTAAAGCTAAAATCATTAGTGCCGTGGTGTTTCAATGGTTTCGTGAGAATCACCCAGTTGTGTTTGACACATTAAAACGTATAGGGTTACGTACGTAACTGTTGTTCCCTGAGAAGGGAACGAGACGCTGCGTCTCCCTTGCCATACTTTTTGCGTCCCCGTAATGCCGTCTTTGGCAATATTTCAGATAGCGATATACTTCCTGGCTCCCCCGTCACCCTGTCTTTGTGGTTAAGCCTCATCATTGGTTGAATTTGATTTACACATTTAGACGCACTTACCCCTGGAGGCGTCCCCAAAGTGTTACCGCAGTGACGCAGCACAATTTTACTCGAAAGGGAACTGTTACAATGTATCTAAAAAGGTAACACGATGTAACCTTGCTCTCACTTAAAATGTGTCCCCACATTTAGTTCTTGAATTTGAAGGTATTGGACCTGTAAAGTCCTAGAAAGGTCCTTGAATTTGAAGGTAACTAAGGTGTGGGAACCCTGTGGTTTGTGTCACCATCCTAAGGAAACATTCAAATCTGAGCAAACTCTTTCTCATACTGCGATAGATTGGATCTGTAAAATTAAGTCTATATGAGATGGACCCCTGATGCTTGTCTGCACATGTACATTATATTTTGTACTTCTCGTGTCTAGTGTTTTGAACCCAGCGTGACCAGTAGGATAAATAACCTTATGGAGCCCATGTGTGGTTTTGAGGGTTGTTTCAGACCAAAACACACAATGACTAAGTTCAACCTTCATAAGTAGCCGGTATTTAAGTATAGGCAGACATACACACACAAAAATATATAACAAATCACCATATTGCCCTGCCAGTATTGTGGTCATCTGCACACAGGGTTATGATCAGACTTCCCAAAGACTTTTTGTATGCATTATTCCACAGTATACACTTAAAGTGTTTTCGTTTTCTTTGTATGGGACAGGATTAGGGGGTATTATTGTTTTTACTTTTCCTTGGACAAGGTTTCTCTTCACCCTATAGGCGTCTGAAAATAATATCATTTGGGGCACTAAAAACCAAATATATTGACAGCTCTCTTAAACAGCACAGCCTTATTAAATGTTTAGTAATTAGCGACCGCAGTAAGAGCAACTAGCCAATCCAGCTACTCATTATGGCAGCTCTAAATGAATAGTGTACAACCAGTAGGTTTTATTATAGTTTTTATTAGAGTACAATTAAAAAACAACATTAAAACCACAAAGACTGTGTGTCCAAATGTAAGTTTACATGTAAATAAACTAAACAGATTACATAAATTAAAATTTAAGTGCAATGGCATCTTTACATCTTGTGAAATGTTTTAAAGTGCATGTTTTAAATGAACAGTTGATTTGACATATATTACTAATAGTGCTTTTTTGTCATTTTTATAGCTTACCAGCACAGCCCTTGGATTAGCCGTCCTATATGGAAAAGAACGAACATCGCTTACATCTCATTTTGTATTTGATGGAAGAAAGAAAATCAAAAGGGGTTCTGGAATGGCATGGAGGTGGGTAAATAATGACAGATTTTTCATTTCTTGTGTACGTCCCTTTAAGATCTTCATCAACGTAAAGATCTAAAACAAAGATTACACTAAATTGGTCCCATTTTCATGTAGCTCAAACCTGGAATATATTACAGCCATAGATAAATCAAGATAATTCAGTCCTACTCTACATTATACAAAAGCCACTTCTTCCAAAGAAAAAAACCCTCTGTTGGGAATTTGAGACTTATTTCTTGTCTAGCAGACAAGCGCACATACTTGTGCCGTTGTTTTGCAAGTGCATGTACCATTGCTAATTGAAAGAGTTTTAAACTCACGCATAAAACTGGTATCAAAAAGCGGCTAAGCGAGAGAAAACGGAAACAATTAAGAAACCAAAGAGAGGCAGCAGAAATAAAGACATGGCCATCACCCTCTGTTAGGTGTGGCCCCCCCCTAAGGTTAGGGGGTGTCCATGCTGATTGCCTGTGTGGTTTAATTAAGAGCCCAGTAAATGTGCCGCTCCTTTACCGCTAAGTCACGTGATGGAATGTGTGATGGTAACAGATGCTGAACTAATGACAACCTGGTGACACCCAACCGCATCCTACCGCCTTCTCTAACTGTCTGTGGGCCAGACCCCCCACATTTTCAAGTCTGTGTGTGTCTTGCGATATAGCTAGTCTATCTGCTGATGTGTTTAATGGAGATACAGAGTGATGATGGGTTCGTGCATATTTATGGTCAGGCTTGGCAACAATCATGTCCTTTGTATCTCAACAGCAAACGTTTGTGAAGCTCTAGTTTACCAAAGAAAGTACAAAGAATAGTATGTGTATTTGCTGAGTGATGGAGACAGGATGAGAAAAAAAACTGGTTATTGGTTTCAAGTGAAGAGTTGGCCGTCACATCTTTTTGATTTGTCATGGTACTAACCTGCACTAAAGGACGCAAAACGTCAGTCTTTGTTGTTCTGTATTACTGTATCTTGCATTTCTAAGCTTGTCTGTATTTGCAGTGCTGTGCTGACCAATTTGTTACCTTGTAATCCCCTATGCCAGTCCCACATTGTTCTCCTACCTTTACCCACCTACATATTCTCTTTGAAATCATTTATAGGTCCATCATTTAGACCTATTTGTCTCAATAATGTTTGTCTCAATAATAGCAGATGGTAGAGTGTTTGGGAAACCTGTTTAGGAACATCCTTCTCTGCAGATTTGTTTTGTGCCATTAATGATAAGACACTGCACCTTTAAATAATGTTTGTACATTTTAACTTGTTAGCTAGTGTTTCTGTAGCTCAATTGGTAGAGCAACTAGCTGCCAGTAACTTACCGTAGATTTTACATTTATGTTATTTACTGGCAACATTTTGTTCAAAGTTAAATGAACATGAAACATTTTTAGACTTTATCTTCTACAGTAAGTTACTGGCAACCAGCTGCAAAATTACAGCTAATTTTTTACAGTGTAGGCAGCTAAGTTAGCATAATAATACAAGGAGGTCACAATTTACAATGCTAAAATATATTGCAAACACAACTAAACAATTAAAAACAATTGCACCATTAATTCACTCTCTTAATTACGTAGTAAAATTTTGAGATGATTGAAGTTTTATAACTTCAACAATATTTGCAGAGATAAAACTATTTAAAAATCTGTAATTGTTCAAAAAAAAGAAAAAGAAATCGAATTATCGAAATATTGCAAAAATCACCTTTAAATTTGTGCAAATGAGTCCTTAGCAACATATATTACTAATTATAATTTTATATATATTTACGGTAGGAAATGTACAAAATATCTTCATGGAACATTACCTTTACTTAATATCCTAATGATTTTTGGCATAAAAAATAGATAATTTTGACTCATACAGGTGATTCTCGCTAAATTAGACTTATGAGGTGTCATGAAACATTTTGATAAAAAAAGTAAATGCAAAGTAAGAGTATCAAAAAATAAGAAAGTTACAAACATCTCTTCATGTACTATTTTGCACATGATTTCAAATCACATCATACAAACCAATTTTGTTGTTTTTTCCACATTTAAGGGGAAAATTTTCATTACCGCAACGTGTCCATGACTGAATTTGGTTTCTTTGGCATGGAAATATTTATAATTAAAAAATCTAAAAAATAAAAAGCTTCAGTGCATGTTATATTATAAACATTTACAGTAAAGAACCGTGGTATTTGGTGATCATTGGTAAATGTAGAGACAATAATAAGGAATAAAAATGTGTCCAAGACCAATTTTCTCATCCTCCGCAACAATTTTCAATCATTGTTTAAGCCCTCAAGGGGCTAACATTAAAAAAAAAAATGTGTTGGAAGGGACATAATTGACACTCAAGATGGCTACCAGGTAAGCAGTTCTTATTTTTTCTCTCAAGATAAAAATTTTAATTTTGTTTGTCATAGTAACTATTTAGTTCTCATTACCGAAACATGAGTTTGTAAATGCATATATTTAATATCATGTTGTGGTAATGATAATTTTTTATAATGATAATCTAAAAATGTAAATAATTCTATAGGAAATATTTTTTAAATCCTCTAAAAATAATGGTTATCGTAAGTTCAGACCTTAATCTTATATGTGCAAAAAAAAAATTGGCTTTAAGGGCTTTTTTTAAATTCTGATGCTAAATTTTAATTTTCACCTTCTAAATCTGGATTTTGTGAAAATCACCCATACAATGTATTGTTGGCTATTGCTACAAATATACCTATGCGACTTATGACAGTCCAGGGTCACATGATTGAAAACGTAATGAGTAATTGCCAGGCAAATTCATATGAATGAGACAACAAAGACGGCAGATAACCCAGTATGGCTATACAGACTTCCAGGATCCTATACAAATATTGTCAGTAAGACCTTAAAGGGGACATTTCACAAGACGTTTTTAAGATGTCAAATAAGTCCTTGGTGTCCTGGAGTACGTATGTGAAGTTTTAGCTCAAAATACCATATAGATTATTTATTATAGCTTGTTAAAATTACCTCTTTGTAGGTTTGATAAAAATGTGCCGTTTCTGGGTGTGTCCTTTAAATGCAAATGAGCTCATCTCTGCACTAAATGGCAGTGCAGTTGTTGGATAGTGGTATTATCCCCTTCTGACATCACAAGGGGAGCCAAATTTCAATGACCTATTTTTTTCATATGCTTGCAGAGAATTGTTTACCCAATCTAAGTTACTGGGTTGATCTTTTTCACATTTTCTAGGTTGATAGAATCACTGGAGACCCAATTATAGCACTTAAACATGGAAAAAGTCAGATTTTTGTGGTATATCCCCTTTAAACATATCCTGAGTTAGTATTTTGCAGGTTAGGGTTGGGTTAGAACATGAGTTCGGAACAGGACAACCTGTTTATCTTACCCATTGATATCCATCCAGTGATGCTAATAAATACTTATTAATAATGAACATTTTGTTCTTATTGTTGGATATCAAATGTGTGGTTTTAGTGCTGGTAAATAATAAACAGGTGGATTTAGTGCCGTCACTGCACCCCTCTGCACAGTTGCCCGATCGGCTGTCAGACAGTGGAAAACTGGAACATGTTTTTGTTCTTCCCGGCATAATTCATTGTTTGTCTCTTAGATATTCTGTTGTTGTTATTTAGTCAGAAAAATGTACTGTAGCCTAATCCTCCTTTCACAAAGCAGTAAAGGGAGGCAGGATCTAAAAGATAATCAATGACATGCATGTGTTTTTTTATCCCCAGCGTAATGCTGCATGTTTATCCTAGCGGGGCTGAAATGTGTAACTTTGCTTCTCGTGTTGAGTGACTAAAGGCTTCCTGATAGATGAGACACAGACATTCAGAGAGACAAATACACAGATGGCTGGACATGCTTGCTCTCTCTCAAAGGCCCATGGGTAGATTGATGTAACCACTCATGTATACTCATCTAAATACTGAGAGACAGATGACCCAACCCGTTATAAGCCTTCGACACACTGGCTTTATCTAACCTTCAAGGATCCAGTCCTGTCTAAGTTGACAGTCAGTTTTTACTGGAACAGACTTTATTTGTGGTTGTCAGGCCAGCTACTAGAGGACAGACTTGACGTTTGGCAGCTTGTCGTCTTGCTTTGGCCCTGTTCAGCCTCTTAGGGTCTGCTACCAGAGTGCAAAATCATGTCGCCTAACACTGTGATGTTTACAGCCCAACAGCAGCTCTTCTAACGTGCTGAACATCTAATAAATAATACACTCCAACAGACGGGCGGGAGGGGTAAATAAATGAGCAGGAATAGGATGAGCAGGATAGAGTGGAATGCTTATTTATTTGTCAGGAAATGGAAAATGGTAACTCTAATGGTGTTCACATGCATGCTTGTCATTTTGAATTTTTGACTGTAGTACATGAGTTGTCTGGTCTATGAGTTTTGCTCTGCTTGAAATTAGGACCATCTCCTAAAAACAGTGATGACTCAGGGGATACTTGAAAAAAATGTAGGTCTTTCTTTGTTAAACAGAAAAATACAATAGGAAATGCAATACTGTAGTTTTACCCCCAATAGTATGTTTACATTTGGCAGATGCTTTTATCCAAAGCGAATTACAGTGCATAACTTTTTTATATTAGTATGTGTATTCCCTGGGTTCCGACCCATGAACTTTTACGCTGTTAAGGCAATGCGCTACCACTGCGCTATACAGAAGCACAGACGCTTTAATCTAGGGATGCACCAAAATGAAAATTCTTGGCCGAAACAAAAAAACGAAAAAGAGGAAACCAAGGCCGAAAACCGAAACACTGAAAGAAATTATTATGCCAATAGTACAATTGCATTTATGGCTATCACTGTGTACTAACCAGTCCTTCCAGAAAAACGTGGAGTTTTTTTGTGATTGTTGGGGGCAAAAATCCTCGATTTTGCGGCACGTTTTCTCAAAAAATGCGATGGAATATGCGGGATATTTATGCAATTTATGAGATGGAATTGCGGGAATTTGCGAAAATTGCGGAACTTGCAAAAACTGCGGAAACTTGCAAAAGCTGAAATGATGTTCACGTCACATAATCATGTCACTTCATAACATTCCCATGGCAATAGAGGACACGGCTGCGCTTTTGGGAAGTAAATGCAACATTTTTCAACTTTCTGCTAATATATATGTGACTTTTTGCTACGAAAATGCAGAGATTATGAAATCATGCAAGCCCGCATATTTTTTGCGCGGAAATATGTAATTAATGCGGCGAAAGTGCGTCGTATTTGGAAAAAATGCAGCCCCGCATAAATATGCGGACTTTGGCTGATTATGCAATATATCGCACGATCGCACAATCACGTTTTTCTGGAGGGACTGACTAACTTTACTAGGGTTGTGTGACGGATCACAAAACTCATGGTTCGGATCACATTACAGTTTTTGAGGCACGGATCGGATTATTTTTTGGATTAGCAAAAAGGGGTTGGGATTAAATGAATCATAACACTGTCTTCATTGTATAAATTAAATATATTATTATTTTTAGAGTTACAGCTCTTTTGTCTCTTTGTCTTTGGTTATTTGATTAACATTAATGACACAGTGTTTAATTGAGGTTACTGTCTCTTTAAGACCAAATAGGCACAGACTGGTTTTTGACTGTAATCTACACTTAAGACATAAACAAATGTTTTTATTAGAAAAAGAATACTGTGGAGATAATTTTGTTTATATGTGCCCTGTCAATAACAGAAGGATTTTATGTTCGCTTGCTCTTTAAAACGCGTCTCTTGTGTGCACTACTGAGTGCCCTCTGTCCGCGCACACACAGAGACTGAGGGTGAATCCCAAACAGAGCAGCATAAACAGTCGCTCCACATTAAAACGTTACGTTGTTTTTCATTGCTTTATTCGCCAAATGTATGTTAATGGACTAAAGTATGAGACACATTAGCGCGACTCTCTCTAAAGTTTACACATCAAGAGTTCTAATCTTTGAAGGGCATACTGTGATGATCACGTCTGGACCGGACATATTCAACCGCATGCGCCTCTGTGTGTACAGAAAGCTGCTCACTTTAGTGCCTTTTTGCAGTTAAATAAGTCCACACCATGTACATGTTGCTTCAGACAAGCACGTGCAGGTTGCGGTATCTGTTTGCGTCATCACAACATTTTGGCCGTATTATTTCAGTGATAAAAGTCTTTCGGTGGCCGAATATTTGGTGCATCCCTACTTTAATCCTAAGCGACTAACAGTGTATTTGAGTTATACACTTTTTATCAGTATGTGTTTTCCCTGTGTTCGAACCCACAACATTTGCACTGCTAGCTCATGCTCTGTTTGCTATAAATATAATAACATACTTTAATATATTTAATCTGATAGTGTTCCTGAAACTCATTTGGTAGAGCAATGAGTTAGCAGTGCAAAGGTTGTGGGTTTGAATCCCAGGGAACACATGAAGAGCAGATGCAAAACCCCTGTTTGACATATTTTCTTGTAAATAAGCATTTTTAATCAGACTCTTATGTTTAGGTTCAGTAATTTCACTTTAATGGCAATGTAAAGGTTATTAGTCAGTAATTGACATGCCAAATTTTCACAAATGTCACTTTAGTCATTTCATTTTTATTTAAAGGGGACATTTCACAAGACTTTTTTATGGTGTCAAATAAATCTTTGGTGTCCTCAGAGTACATATGTGAAGTTTTGGCACAAAATATTTTATAGATAATAAAAAAATTTTAAATTTTCACTTTGTAGGTGTGTGCAAAAATTTGCGTTTTTGGGTGTGTCCTTTAACATGCAAATGAGCTAATATCTGTTCCAAATGGCATTGGTGTGGTTGGATGGTGCAGATTAAGGGGCGGTATTATCCCCTTCTGACATCACCAGGGGAGCCAAATTTCAATTACCTATTTTTTCACATGCTTGTGGAGAATGGTTTACCAAAACTAAGTTACTGGGTTGATCTTATTCACATTTTCTAGGTTGATAAAAACCAGTGGGAGTCCCAATTATAGCACTTTAACATGAAAAAGGTCAAATTTTCATGATATGTCCCCTTAAACAAAATGTGACTGTATTTTGCTGCAAAACCCTCTAAGTACACTTCTAAAAAAAGTCTCGAGTCACTTTTCTCTGTCCTTTCTGAATAAAGGTAAATGGCTCAAAAATTCGATCAATATCGTTATATATTTCAAAAACCTCCTTTAACCTGGTAAAATACTCTAGCGCTATTCTTCATTCAATTCTTCTTTCGTGCACTTAGAGGACTTTGCTTAAAAATAGAAGTGGCGTTTAACAGATTCTGCCAACTAACCGGTATTTCTGAATGGCCTGTAGTCGTGATTAAGTGGATTTGAAGTGAAAGTATTTGATGAACGTATAATAATACATGCCAAGAGCATTCGGTCAATATCACAATCTCATTTTTGTCATAGATGGCGGCTTTTGCATCTGAGCTCTTCACATCGCACATTTACTGCCAGTGTATTTGCTTATGACATATTATTTGTCTATACTGTATTCAGTATGTTCTGCATTACCGTGAACTAAATAAACTAGCAGGCCTTAGAACAGTTTCTTACATTTGAAAGATACGGCAAATATAAAATTACAGCATGTCATATAAAAGAGAAATATAGATTCCCCGCAGAGAGAGGCAAGAGTTAACTAAATCAAGCCATTAGGGACACAGTGGGGAAAAGCCAATGAAAAACTAGCGACGGTGTCTTTTATTGTTGGGTTTAATTAAATTTTCAGCTCTAATTACAATTAAGCCACTTAGTATGTATAATAATGTTTGCATCACGGAGCAGCACAGATGCAGTCCATCAGCGCAATTAAATATTAAACTGGCGGAGGCTGTACTAATAGTGGCACAGCATGAAATCCTACTGTCTGAGCCAACCAATGCAACCGGGACTTCCCATACGGTCGCTCGGAGACCCACGTAGCACCATCACCATTCCCCATCGCTGAACTGGTTAGCCGTGTGATAGTATTTTTGCCTCCTTTTGAGTCAGTAATGCTTTTACACCACACGCTCCTCGAGGTGAATATAGGTCATTCTGAAAAGCATTTGGTGGAAAAAAAATGACTAAATAAAAAAGGCAGGAAGAAATCCTGACACAAGGGTAAACAGCCCTTGAGAGTTGGAGAGTGTTTCTGAGCTGTGAATTGGCAGTCTAATGCAAAATTAGTGTTGTGTTGCCAAATTATTCATAACCCAGGAATGAATGCGTTTTAAGCTCAAATGATACATTTCTTTGCTCATCCCTCTCTCCATTTTTTCATGTGCGCACCCTTTCTTTTTTGACGATAAACCTTAACTCATCAAGGTGTTTTGCATTATTCAGGATACGGTGACCGCCAACAACACTAAACAATGGTTTGTTTGGTTCTGCTTTGTCAAGCGCTTTGACAGCATGCATGTTTCCTCTTAACATTTAACAGTAAAGAGCAAACGTAGATGATTTTGGTTTGTATGGCAGTGGTGATCTTTAGAATGATAGACATTTTGCCGTTTATCTACAATAGTTATCTCACTGTTATTATGCAACAAATCTGAATAAGGACCAGCTGATCAAACAGTATTGTTCTGAAATAAATCAGTTGTTTTAGCTTCAAATGTAAAGTCGTCCATCCCATTTTGCCGTTTGATTATTTGAGTCAGCGCAAGCCCTTGGCAAGCTCTAGTCCTTCATTATGGGAAGAGAGGAATGTGTAAGGGTGCAGGATCTTTGAACTGTAAAGTCAAGTTTTTGGCTCGGCCGGCATCAAGGCATGCCTGGATAAATTTAGCAGCCATAGATTAAACCTAAATGGAAGGCTCCTCTTGGGGTAATAATTGGGTGTTGCTGCCCTACATTACAAACACTCTCGATTCCAACGAAATATTTCTGCACTGAGGCACACAAACAAAGCACGAACGCAAAATATAAGGGGAAAAATATGACACATAAGACAGGATCAACCACTGGGTGTGTTTGTGTGGGAAAGTCTGCACGATGGTAATTCATGTGGAGTTTACCTTGCTGGTTTTGTAATGAAAAAATCCTTTTACTATATATTTTGGTTTATCTTTTGACAAAGTATGTTTTTTTTTGCCTGTCCCCACCCTTGTTTTTAATCTTACACATTTTGACGAAAACGTCTTTCACTTGCTACTCATTGCATCTGGACTGCATCCCATTGCATCACATCTGTAACCTGTTCCTGTTGTGTTCTCTGTGTTATGCCTTATCATAATTCCTCCATTTTTGAGCAAAACCGAGATAAGAACAAAAACTATTTTGAGATTGCACAACAGTGCTACTGTATATATGATATCACATATATTTCATATGAATATTGACCATATGCTTGTGTTTTGTCTTTGCGTGTAGTGATAAGGCAAATATGATTATCAAAAATGCGTGATGTTTTAGTTAAAGAGCTATTACACATATAACAACAAAATAACACGTGGTGCACTTGGACAAAGCAGTGTGGATTCAGAGATCCCATGAAACACTACACCAGACCATGTACACGGCTTCCTCTTGTTCATTAATGCAACAACAAGCTCACGAGTGACCGTCTGGTAGTAAATGATGATATTTTCTTTTTCCATGATATTCCTATTTTGCATGGTTTGAATGTTATGATTTTACTGCCAGTGTTTTGAATTAATTCATATATACAGCTTTTGTTGCATTTATTCAGCAATCAGTATTTTTAATCAGTTTGCATGTGATAAGCTGCTTTTTATTGATCTCCTAAAAATGTTATCTGTCAAGTCCTCCACGTGTGTGTGTCTGTATATGTTAGTGTGTATATGTGTGCATGTATTCATTTCTGTGGGCGTTAGTTAGATGGAAATGTTTATGACAAGGGATTATCCAGTAGTCCAAAGGGCACCATAACCACTGTCTATACGTTTCATCTGAAAAGGTTAATCAGAATGCAAATTAAGACCTTTCATAAGAATGTTAAAGATTTACAAATCTCAAATTACATAAACTCACA
The DNA here is from genome assembly GCF_027580225.2 of Misgurnus anguillicaudatus. Lineage (NCBI taxonomy): Eukaryota > Metazoa > Chordata > Actinopteri > Cypriniformes > Cobitidae > Misgurnus > Misgurnus anguillicaudatus. The sequence continues at coordinate 26,546,491 of NC_073353.2, forward strand.
TTTATTGAGTTTTGTGCAATATTTATGCATATTTGTATTTGGGAACTTGCTGAATTGATTAAAAACTGTGGTAAGGACTGAATACAAACGGGTATCAGTACTGAGGTCTATTCCCTCCAAGGGAGACAATATAAATACATTCTTAACATTTTATTTATTGTTAAAAGAACTAAACCAATAAATTTGAACTGATTTTAAAATGTAAATATCTCATATTCAAATGCTGAATACAGTATTTTGTGGGGAAAAAACTAAAAACTAAAATTAAATATTTCCCACACTGTAAAAAATACTTTGCTGCCTTAAAATGTTTTGTTAAATCAACTCAGATGTACAAGTCATGTCAACAGTGATGAGTTGTCACAACTTATAAAATACAGTTGAGAAAAGTCAACCCAATTTTATAAGTGATAACAACTCACCTGTAGTTATAACAACTCATCTCTAGTCAAGATAAATAATAGTAAGTTGAAATGACTTGTAAATCTGAGCTGATTCAACAAAAAATTTTAAGGAAGCAAAGTATTCTTTACAGTGCAGATATTTTAATATCTTGTTACAGCTTTAGTAGAATAACAAAATGAAAGTTGTTTTGTTATTGTCATATTTTTTATTTTAACATTATGCATGCATACTGTTCTTTAAATCGGTTTTGTACATTAAACTTTTAAGTTGTCTTTTTTATTTTAGATAATGTTTTAGTGGCAATGAGATCTTTAAATTCAGAGCCTTTTGGCATTAAAGGAATAGTCAATTTTCTTAAAAGAAAAATCCAGATAATTTACTCACCACCATGTCATCCAAAATGTTGATGTCTTTCTTTGTTCAGTCGAGAAGAAATTATGTTTTTTGAGGAAAACATTGCAGGATTTTTCTCATTTTAATGGACTTTAATAGAGCCCGACACTTAATACTTAACTCAACACTTAACAGTTTTTTTAAACGGCGTTTCAAAGAACTCTAAATGATCCCAAACGAGGCGTCTTATCTAGCGAAATGATTGTCATTTTTGACAAGAAAAATAAAAAATATGCAGTTTTAAACCACAACTTTTGGTCTAGGTCCGGTCCAGCGCGACCTCACGTAAATGCGTAGTGACGTAGGGAGGTCACGTGTTACATATATAAAACACACATTTGGGGACCATTTTAAACAATAAACTGACACAAAGACATTAATTAGTATCATTTGACATACAACAACGCCGGAACGGTCCTCTTTCTCCAGACTTGTAAACACTGGGGCAGAGTTTCGCGTTCGTCCTCTGTGACCTCTTGACGTCATGACGTATTGCGTGAGGTCGCTGGCGCTTTCAGGACCGGACCTAGATGAGAAATTGTGGTTTAAAAGTGTATATTTGTTATTTTTCTTGTCAAAAATGACAATTGTTTCGCTAGATAAGACCCTTATGCGTCGTTTGGGATCGTTTATAGTCCTTTGAAACTCCGTTGAAAAAAATGTTAAGTGTTGAGTTAAGTATTAAGTGTTGAGCTCTATTAAAGTCCATTAAAATGAGAAAAATCCTGCAATGTTTTCCTCAAAAAACATAATTTCTTCTCGACTGAACAGTGAAAGATATCAATATTTTGGATGACATGGTGGTGAGTAAATTATCTGTATTTTTCTTTTAAGAAAATGGACTATTCCTTTAAATACAGAAAAGGCAGTTTTTGAGAGCAGCAGTCCAGAGACATCTACATCTGGTTGTAACCCAGAGTACCTAAACGATTATGTGAAAAAAGAGCTGTGTTTTTGGAAGGATTAAATGTCAGGAATTACAGTATGTTGTAATGGATTGTAAATTACAGTAATAGTGTTATTTCACTATAATTGTAAAAGACATCATACGGCATATCATAAAGACGTTATTCAATCAAATCTATAGTGACTGCAGTAAGATACAGTAAGTACAGCAACTTCCCTTAAAAACCCACTTGTGGTAATCTTTACTAAAATGCACATTAAAATGCACATAAATTATAACATTGAAATGGAAATCACGTAATGGCAACTAAATAAAATATTTTGCTTTTATTTGATGTATTTGCTAGCATAATGTCCACAGATGCATGTAATAAATTAAATCCCCAGGAAATATGTAAGGTTTACAAACACATACATGTTTTTGGCAACCAAGGCCAAACAAACTTGGGGCCGGGCATAAACTATCAATATGAGACAATCAGTATGATATAAAACAGGTTAAAGCAAGTTAACCTTTTTTTTACAGAGAAGTTTTGTTTCTTCAATAATGTACACTAGTAAATTTCAATATTGATTTGACAACGAGGTGATGCAGTTCTCTTTAAAACCTAAGGGGGCAGTGTAGACACGGCTGCAATGGATGTTGTCTTGCCATTTGAGGGCTTTGTATTCATTGCATGACCTTTTCTCACCTGAACGCATTTGTAAGCTGTGACAGTGTGCATGTACAGTCACGTGTTTATAACACACCGCATTTTAATTCAATTAAATGTTTGATAATGTTGTTAAAGTTTACATCTGATTTATAATTTGATTTGCCTGTAATGGTACCATTGGAATCAGCCGGTTCCTAAGTTAAATTTTAAATATAACAGCTACACATGTTCACCCACATGTGTTTTCTTGGATAAAGCAATTAAGTGACATTATACACTTTTTGCTTTTTTCTTGTCACTTTCACATAAGAGAAAATTCAGATGTTTAAATTAAACGTTGTTATTTTTTCACACAATAAAATCCTGTTTGTAACAACATAAAGTATAAGTAAATAATGACATGAATAATGCAGATAATTAATTTACTTATATTTAACTAAAAACTGACATACGTAGTGGTTCATAGTTACAGACACATAATTATATGTGTTATAAAATCCTGGTCTCCCCTGCTTTTGGTAAGTAGCATGGTGTGGTCATCACCTGAAATCTTACAAGGTTACAAAAGTTTTAAATAAGTTTCATATTATGACAGATACTGTAACTAGGGATGCAACGATATGGAAATTTTGGCCGATACCGATAACTTTATATTTGGGGGCCGATAACCGATATATATATATATATAGGTTGATAAATATTCATATTATTTTCGCAATGAAAAACTTCCAGACCGCGGACATCTTGTCTTTGCGCTAGACCAGCATACTCTTCTTAAGCCCGCAACACGTGTCATCTTCGTGCTATGTCACAGAAAGCACCAATCAAAATTTCACATGGCCAGCAATGAGCAAGTGAAGTGGTTCAACAAACCAAAATAATCCATCATTTATCGGCTTTTATTTATCGGCCTACTTTTGCTACCAGACCGATAACCGATAATATTAAAAATGAGCAGTTATCGGCCGATAACGATATGTCGGCCGATATATCGTGCATCCCTACTGTAAACTATGTACATAATCTATAGCAGGGGTCTCCAACCTTTTTGTTAACAAGGGCTACCACAATGAAATAAAACAATCTGGAGGGCTACTCTTTTAATATAGTGTACTCAAAACTTTTTTTGTTTTATTTTACTTGTTGGTATGTTTTATCATTGTTTAAAATGTTAAAAGAAGCCAAACTCATATAAAAAATTTGTATAAATAAATATTAAAATTAAGGCTATTAATAGAACTTGCTTTGGCGGGCAACTCACAGACTCTGTGCGGGCAATCCTAGTGCCCGTGGGCACCATGTTGGAGACCACTGATCTGGCAGCTACTCTGCCATATAGTTTACATTTTAGAAGGGTAGTGTTTTAATAGACCATGTAACTAATGCATTTAATGTTTTCTGGTTGAGGGACATTTAAATGCACCTGTATCATGTTTAGCCTAACCCCTTTTGCTGTGATGCTTGAGTTCGTAAAATGTGTTATATTATCATATGAGTACTTGTAGTGCACTGCATCTCATTGTCTTTTGTCACATGAAGACACTTCTTGAACTATTTGTATACAGTACTAAAGTATTAAAACATTGTACAGAATAGTACAAGTATTTAATTTGGTTGTGCCTACTAAAACATCTTTTTTTTACCATTATTGCTTAAATACAATAAAACCTGCATTCTCCTATAATTTTAACCCTTATGATTTAAAAAGTTATTCTCCTTAGTGCACCTGCTGAACTGTGTTCTGGATGTGCAAATATTACTTTGAAACCATTCTCACCCTCACATTTTTTTTCCTGAAGATCTCACTACTCTCGATGTCATGATTTTGTATTATTCCTCTTTCTCCAGTCTCCATCTTGCCCGCCTTCCTCTCACCCTCATTGTGCTGTATCATAATTTGCCTAACTGAAAGCAGGTGGGAAAATCATTTGACAGTGAGTGGGCCAGATGTGCTGCTCCCAAGATGTTGTCAGATTTGAAATCATTTTTCTTAGCGTTATTCAAACTTCACCAATTGACATGGCTCCTACCCATATGCTGTCTCGCACACAACCCATCAGCTGCACGGCTCAACAGCGATTACTGGCCAGCTGTGAGCGGAGAGGACGATCTGAAGCTGTTTACACACACAATTGCTATTAATGCCTGAGACTCGAGGGGCTCCTTTATTTATTTATCGTCCACAATGCCATTGTGTGGATGTGGAGCGCGACTGATTGGGTGCTGTTGTGTGCAGCAGGAGGCAGCAAACCGTGAGGGACACACCTGTTAGTGTGCTGCACTCTCATCATAGGCTGTTTTACATCCACTGCTATATCTATCTATCCATCCATCTATCTATCCGTCTATCTGTCCACCTATCTACCCACCAATCCAAACATCTAAAGTTAAATAGAAATACCATTTTCATTCTTTTCACAGTATATTGTATAGGCCTGACCAGTCTCAGAAACTTCAGAAATGTTTTTGATTTGAGTCCTGATCTTTTTGTCTGTGGATAGTCTGAGACGATAAACTACTCGGAGTTAGTTTTTATGGGTTTATGGTGACAGGCTGTAATATCAACCATACCCCCTTTGGACAAAGAATGGGATGAGATCTTTTGGTCCGCTTCTCTTATCCGCTAACGACAAGGACAGTGCTCCGTAATCTTTCTTTTCTCATTCTTTGTCTACTTTCTTGTTTAACCTTTTTAATTCTTCGTCCTACATTGCCCCCAAACCCCCCTCCCATCATGCACTGCAGACCAGATGCCAGTGTTGAGCCAAGAGTCTCCTGAGGCTTTCAGTAACATATTGGTTTATAATTAATGAAATTAGCACCGTTATCTGTTGTGAAGATCCCAGCTCTGGAATTAGACACTCTGAAGAGAGAAAGAGAGAGAGAGAGAGTAAAGACAAGGAGAAAAAGTGGAAGAAATGGAAAGGAGAGCAAGTGAGGCTGGTAGAGAGTGTTGGATACCAAAATGAACAGAATGCCACTAACGAGGAAACGAAATAAAGGAAAACTGGAGTTGACAGAACAAATGAGCTTATATCATGGCAAGAAGGACAAAAATGAAGCAGCAGACCAGGAGGAAAATGTTATGCTAAGTAAAGGAGAAATGTTGTAAACCACACTTAACTGTGCATTTAACTGAGACTAGTACACATCAGTTTACATTAATATAAAATCCTAACAGTTGTCTGATATTTTCCCATGGCTTTTACAGTAGATGTTTGTGTGCTCCAAAAAGTGTTTTTGTATTTCATTGTATAGTCCAGACCATATTGGCAACCATTAATTTTGGAATGGCTTAAATATGTTAATCAGCCTAAAATAGCTATAAACTATTTTTATGTAGGTCTTAGAAGTATTGTTTGCATCTTTATAAGGAAGGGTTGTATAAGAATGACCATAAACATGCTGTTTTGTAGACAATTTAATGTATAAAGTTTTTTTAAATGTCACAAATAACAGACACATTTTTTTACAAAAATATTTTTGTAATGGCTACATTAATGGCTTTTTTGTACTGTAAAATTGTATGTTCTTAAATTTAAAATATCACTGGCTAATAAAAATCTACTGGATTCAATGCAAACTATCGCCAGCGATAAGATTCAAATGAGACAACTGCTAAGATATAGTAAGAGTAAAGTACTATAAGGTTTATGTGGATATAGATATTTTGAAGAATTTGTTTTTTGAAACGAAATATTGTTATCTTGGACAAATTGTACACATGGCCCCTTTCAGTGTATTTTTGCATATTGTAGTTCGTAATTATATATGCATTTTATCGTATTCGTTATCCGACAAATTCGTCACTCGCACAACCCTTGCACAATGTATCCAATGCATATTTATTCATTCATGTCTTCGTAACTTTAGCAAAATACGTGAAGTAGTAATGCATTATTTTGTTCAGTTCTGCATGACATTGTCACATATTTCCAACATTTTACGTGCCCCCGCCACGACTTTCTTTTCCGTGACAGTTTCACGTGTTTGTTGCTCAACTGTTTTTCCTATTTTCTTGCGGTTGTCGCGTGGGTTTGGGGTTAGAACAACTTTGTTACATAAAATGACATCCTTACCCAAACCCAACTCTAACCCTAACGTCAGACGACAATGGTTTAAAAAGCATTTGGAAAATTGTATAAACCAATACTTTAAAGTGACATCCTAACGCAAACAGCAAACCTAACCCCAAACTGAAGCGACAATTGTTTAAAAATAGGAAAAACAGTTGAGTAATTAATACGTTAAACTGTCACAGAAAAGAAAGCTGTGGCAGGGGCACGTAAAATGGTAGAAATACGTGACAATGTCACGCAAAACTGAGCAATAATGCGTGACTATTTTACTGAAATTTGTGAGATCAGGTTGTAGCCGCACTATTCGCTGCAAATGGATGAAGAGTTTGGTTCTATAACGCGATAAACGCCATAAAAAAGAGTTACCATCAAAATCAGTATTGTATCAGTAAAGTAAATTCTTAATTTTACGCAAAATCCGATATCGGCCGTGTTATTCTGTCATCTTTTCTCACTTTTATCCCAAAACGTGATAAACGGCAGTCCTCCTTCTCTGCAGAATGCAATAAAATCGCTCAACAAATCACAGCGCACCATTCCACGCATTGTAAACAACAATGGTGGCGTGTTGAATACACAGAGAATCCTAGTTTTTCTCATCTTGTACTTCGTGATCAACAAACAAACAAAAACAAAATAATACTTTTAATTGCATTGATAAATCTGTGGTGGTTTTCTGTGGCAGAGAAGAAACGTAAGCCACTCGGGCACTCAGGCGACGGAGAAGTGTTATTGTTTCGGAGGCAGTGTGTAAACGATTGTATTCATTTTTTAATGTGCAAAAATTTCAGATGAGTATTTCGGAATCGATGTGCAAGATCTTTAAACTTAGATGTTTGTATCTTGGCAAATCTGAGCAAATTTGGCAAATGTGAAACAGTGTTGAGATCTCTTCTGAGACTCTAAAGGAGTTCAAACTGAGCTATTTTTCTTGGAAGAGCAGAAGTCTCTATTTGAACTTGTTTTTATCTCATTGCTGCCTGGAAAAAATAGAGATATTATTAAGTCTGAAAGTGTCAGTTTTCTTTCCTTTGGGTGATTTGAACAGTCTTTAATGTTAACAATTGAAAATAAAACATTAAGGACATTACTGCATCTTTCAGATAATCTATTAGGCCTGGTTTGGGTGGACAGTGTTTGGTCCTGGTGGATTTGTGGGAATGACAGGGAACAGCACACGCTCGGCACTGAATGAGACATGGCTGCGTCTGCAGACACGTCGGCCTGCCGGCAGCTCTCCAACATTCAACCTCAACTGCTCCTTAGGGTCACTTTAGCCAGAGAGCGTGATTCCTGTTCCGCCCTGTGCCGATCACACGCACACACGCGCACCCACACACACGCACACACACACACACACACACACACACACAAAGCATTGTTCTGCTTCAGAGGAACAAAAATGGACAGTTGGTGTGTTTATAGAGGACTGTAATTAGTATATTCATAGAAAAGAATATGAACAAATTGTGGAACCTGCATCAGAAAACACATCACATATTGTGCACTTTCACACACATATACACAATAGAGGTTTGCTTACATGGGGTGGGTAAATTGTTTTTGTTCGGAGGATATTCATCTGGCATGATCCTGTGGTCCAGTGGCTTCTGTAATAGGTCTGATTAATGGAGCTTTATTAACAAAAGGTGGTTTGTTCAGACCCCGCAGGCGCCATGTAATGCTGCCACTCAACACTGCTGTAATGGACTGTTTGAGAAGCACTGTTATTAATAAAGAACATACGCAACAGAACCTAGTTAACATGTAGAAGCTTTAATGCACAATGAGAGGTGTTTGGATGGACGAATCAGTCATGTGATAACTGAGGAGGCAGGTGAATGGATAGATGACTTAGTTGTTAGGTTGATTTATGCTTTTAGGCCCTGTTTATACCTGGTATTAAGATGAATTTTGGTCGATTCGATAACAAGTAGATCTTTTGCCCTCTGCTGAAGGCTTTTGTATTGATTACTTGGAGGGAATGGTCTATAGGTGAGGCGTTAAAACACAAGTGGGCGAAATGAATGAGTTGATGCGCACTTATATTATATGAGAGTACCACTTGCTTGTGTTGTTAGTAAACATGCATGTATATGTAAGAGCTTTTTTTTCAGATATTTGAGAGCAACTGATGCAACTGGTAAAATAAGCTTGTGCAACATTTAACTGTCACTAGACTTATGCAGAAGTTTTATTTGCTCAAAGCAATTAAGATATTAAGAGATCTCATGTGGCTTTTATAGGAATAAATGAATGTTTTTAAACACAAAACAAAGCTATTAAAAATAGGCTAATAGTTGCATTTCAAGTAGGAGGAGTCCTTGATCCGCACTGGCACTGTTCCATACGCGCTCCCTGGACAGACTCCTAATTACGGCCGCCCGAGCTGAGGCCGCCTGCGTGTGCTGCCGCTAACCTCATTCCGCACTATCTAGTCCTCGCCGTTAACTAATCCAATCAGAGCTCATTTCAAACTTCACACTGGAGCACTAATAGAATAATGCCATCATATCAGCTCTGTAGTGAAGGGGGAGGCACGTTCCTCGACCTCTCGCACACACACAGTTCAGTAGCATTTCTGGCCCTCCCCCCCTCCACATCCTCTGGCACCACAGGGCTGGCAATAATAATTATTATGTAAATAAATACGCCAGCGGTAATCACATTCGTGCCACTGATCCAATTAGAGCGCTGATACTCGCAGGGTCGGTGCAGATAGGTAGAGTCTGTATGTCTGTCTGGGCCCCTAATGCTGGAGCCAAACTTCTGAGCTCACCTGCTCCATCAACATCTACCTAATCAACACAAAAAACTATATCATCAATAAAATTGAACTAGGTTTCCTTAATAAAAAACTTTTGACTTTTTTTGATGGTTTATTATCTTCACTGTCAGAAGAATGATTAAAAATGGTCCTAGCTGTCACTGGGCCTGTACCCTTTTAAAATGTACACCTTTACACCTAAAGTTTATGATAATATCTCAAAAGTACATATTGGTACCAAGGAGTGCATATTAGTAACCTTAACGGTACACAATGGTACCAAATGTATACATATCTACAACTATATGGTACATATTAGGACCTTTTTATACCGTGGGTACTGCCCCAGTGACAGCTTTTTTGAAGAAAATTCTGACAGTGTTGTAACCATAATGGTACATTCACACAGGCGAAAGCGTTAACGCCTGATGAAAGGCTTGTCTGAAGCGTGGCCAACAGCCAATCACAGTGGCCGCAACACATGCTCCGGTCTTCCATAAAAAGTTTTTTTGCATAAGGAGTTCTGATTGGCTGATGCCCGCGTTGGCGCTTGAAAAGTTGAGAAATTTTCAATTTCTGCCACAAACAACGGCAGTGACGCGTTGTTGACGGATCCACAATTCAGTTCGGCAACACATGACATCACCCATTAAAAGTAAATAAGAATCGTTAATGCTTACGCCCCGTGTGAATGTACCGTAATGCTACGTACACACCAAACGCGGGGCATCGCGTTACTCGCTCTAGATTACTCGCGGGATTTACCTTCGTGTCATGCAAATTTTTCGCTCGAGTTGAATATTTTCAACTTTATATCTACCCATCATAAAAATTTGTATAGATTGAAGTAACTTTGGGAAAAAATGTCTGTCGAATTGTTGTGATTTGCTTTCTGTCTTCTGTCTTTTTGATGCAAATGCGCCACCCATATCGCGTCATTCGCATCGCCCCACGCGAGGACGCTCTGATCGCATCTTTGCATTGACTTTGTATGTAATCTACTTGCGCAAATCATTGAACTTGCGTCGGGTGTAAACCCACAGAGTTTTAAAGCTTTTTATTAATATTAAGCAAAAGGTACAGTGCAGTGTACACTTTACGATCTCACAGATAGCAAATCACAGCAATTCGACAGACATTTTCTTCCCAAAGTGACTTCAATCCTTACAAATTTTTCAGCATGGGGGTTCCCTGGGAATCAAACCGATGCGCTACCAGTTGAGCTACAGGAACAAATTTTTATTTTACTTTTAAGTCAGTTTAATTTCTATTGACTCTAAGGTTAAACCTAATGAGATTGTTGTAAACACAGTACAGATTCTCTGCATTGCTACTATATGCCAGCCTTGTTTTTATCTTTTTTTACTGGACACAAAATTAAAGGTACTGTACTGGGTTTTGCCATCACATCTGCTTATGATTTTTATAATTTTTAGTTGTTTATGGTGACTCTGAATTGTAGCATTGCACGTGTTTTATGAATGCAAGGAAACAGCGGTATTGGATTACCCACAGAGAGGTTGCTGCCGAGCACCACTTGGAGACCAAACGTTGCCAAAAGGTGCGCCGTACGGCACATCACTAGTAAGTGGCAAAGTCACCTATCAGTGCTCACACTTCCTACACGTAATAATAACAGCCAAAACCCTGTCAGGTCTCCAGAATGAATATGTAGTAATGGGAACGGCCTATTAGTTTAAGCGGTCTATGCTTAGCGTGTCTAGTGTCATTGGCTTTGCTTAGAGCGTTATGGTTAATGCATCATTCTAACGAATGACTCCCAGACCTGAGTCCCTGCCTTTTACATCTCAATCAGGTCATTTCTGTTTATTTATGTATTGTATGGGGGTGGTGGGTATGGGTGAAGTGCATATTTTTCTCTCTATTTAGTTAGTGGAAAGCTTTTACAATAAATTTGTGCATCTGTACTGATCTAAGGTCTAAACTCCCCAAGTTCTTAGGAGTGATTATGAGTACAGTGTGCGTGGACACAGGGGCAAAATAGATAAAAAGCATTGTATATACAAATGTGGAAAAAGTTTGCATGTATTTCCCCCCATATGCATTCTTTATATCTGCCCATCATATTCTCTCTCTATTCCTCTCTCTCTCTCTCTCCCCCGCCTCTCTTTTCCCTCATATCCTTCTGCTTTCCCAGTCGGTCGCACGCTATTAAACAAACACTCTTAATATTTGGGCTGGCTGGCAGTTTGAATTTCATCTCGTGGACGCATCTTGTTTCTTTCAAACCTTGACTGTTTTGACATTCGCTTCAATTAAGATATAAACAAGCAGGGCTCTTGATGGTGATGGCGGAGCCACTAATTTGCCTAATTGTTTGCAGTTGTCTGGGAGGCAGGGGCCTGATCGACTGAACCAGAGAAGACGAGGAAAGGGGGCTGAGAGAGAGAGAGAGAGTGGGGAAGAGAGAGAAAGAGAGGGAGGGACTGAGTGATTATGGCTCTAAAGACTTCCTTCGCCTGTTTATGTGCTAGATCAGCTTCAAACACGGCCATTAGACCACAATTACCGATTTGGACAAGGCAGGAGGGGCTCAGGGGAGTCAGTGGAGTGAGGATGTGGCCCTGGAGGGTGGGCATCCTCAGACCCCCGGGACTAAAAGAGGCAGCCAGATAAGCAACTCCAGTAAAGTGGCGATAAGGATTTATCAGCTACTTAAACAGGCAAAAGACTCAAATGAGTGAATTGAAACATTGCAGTTGTGAATGTAGAAATTGAGAACTGTATTTACAATCATAATGAATAATAATGAATAAGTATTGATTGTATTTTACTGATTAAGTGCTTTTTTAAATGACTACACTGTCGGGAAAATGCTCATGATCATTAAAAATGCGTATACGAGTGGTCCGCTGACAGTCACCTTACATACTCACTAACAATGAATGATTTCTAGATGTATTTGTGCTGCAAAGTGCTGTGAATGCCTCTTTAAGCCATTTGCATACTGAATCTTTACAGTTTTTTTTTCTACTTTACGATTGTTGCTTGTCAGAATATACAATATGAGCCCGGAGAGATCTTGCATAAATCCCAAGTCAGACTGTGTGACATCTATGGTTTTTTATGTCGGACTGTGCCATTTACATCTTAGTTAAGATTTACCGCATCGACCGGCCAATCAATCAAGTTGTGTTGTCTCGACCTCATTGACACACAAAATTGAAATGCTACCGCACAGACCCAAGCCAACCCTTGTGTTAATGTTGCCAATGTGTTTGCCTGGAAAAGCAAAAAAAAAAGAAGAATTCAGAGTGACTGAGGTTTGACGTGACTGGGAACAAGAAATCAACTTCAGAGGGAACACGAGAATTTTGATCATAACGTAGAGGGAACGCTAAATAGTTAGATATTCATGTTGCATATTATATAGACAAGCTAGTGTAAACATTTTTCTGAATGTCTCTTTGCTCTCTGCCATTCTGTCTCTGTCTCCCAAACACACACACGTCATCAATTGCTCTGCTCTTATTGGTTCTTCATTATGCAACTATCTTAGTTGCAATCGCATTGCAGGACTGCAACACAAAATTTCCATCTCAGAGTCAACTATATGGTTGTTGTTTAGCATGCATGACACACAGAATAATCAAACGTCTTTAATCATACAATTTTGCTTTTACATACGATTTTCCTTCTTAAGAGCCCATGGGTCATGATTTGGTCCTTGCAGGACTTGAACCAGAAACCTTCCTGTTGCAAGCCATAATCTTTGGCTGCTACACCACAGCACCCACAAGTTGTAAAGAGGCCTAGTGTAAGAAATCGGCTTGAACAGATGGTGCAGAACAGAGGTCAGTCATGAGAAGCACTGTTGACCTTCGGTTGAATTTGTCACCTCTTCCCTGGTGAAAGTGTCTTTAATGAATAAACCAATGATTCATTCACAGATAATGATGTGTGTTGGGTGAGCGATGACTGTTTAAGTGGTCATCTATTAGGGAGAAGTTGTTGCCCTTAAAACCCATACAGGCCCACCGAGTGTGGAATCTGATTCATCATTAACACTCACACTAGTGTAGAGAGAATTATTACCATTATGAAGTGTTGTTCAGATGTTTATATTTTGGTCTTTTATTTTTAAGAACTGTACAGACATGACATAAAATATAATATAATTAATAATGTTTAAACAGGAAATTTTACAACTTGTGCCACCAACATTAACACCAGCGATCTACTGTCTGTGTTGCATGCATACATGCATGCTAACAACTAGTCCTTGCCTTCAACTTCAACGCATTAATATTTAACACTAGATAGGTCAATGTGCCCTGCTACTGTGGCTTTTAAACAGACAATTTCACATTATAGACACTAAGATGCATTTAGAAATTCATTTTGGGCTGCATCATTTGCAATAGTATCACTGCCACTGTTTTGTGTTTTTGCCACTGTAAAAAATTCCTTGTTGCACCTAAATTTTTAAGTTTAATTAACTTGAATTTATAATTCATGTTTAACTTTCTTGACTAGTTGAAATGAGTCGCTTTAAATTATTTAAAAAAAAGTTGAATTAGCTTAAGTTATTTCAACTTTATTTTTTTATTTTCTTTATTTATAGCAACTCCTTACTAGTCAAGACCTAAACTATTAACTATTAAACTTAAAAATTTAGGTGCAACAAGTAATTTAAACAGTGAATGTGAAGCTGCTTTAAAACATGGCATCATTTTAAAAAAGTGCTATATAAATAAATTTGTATTGAAATAAATTTGAATTGAAATGCATCAGACATCGTGCACTGTTCATTAAAGGATTAGTCCATTTTCTTAAAAAAACAAATCCAAATAATTTACTCACCACCATGTCATCCAAAATGTTGATGTCTTTCTTTGTTCAGTTGAAAAGAAATTATGTTTTTTGAGGAAAACATTCCAGGATTTTTCTTATTTTAATGGACTTTAATGGACCCCAAAACTTAACAGTTTTAATGCAGTTTAAAATTGCAGTTTCAAAGGACTCTAAATGATCTCAAACGTGGCATAAGGGTCTTATCTAGCGAAACGATAAATAAAAATAAAAAAGGAAAAATAAAAAATATGCACTTTTAACCCACAACTTCTCGTCTTCCTCCAGCTGTGTGACGAGCCAGCGCGACCTCACGTAATTGCGTAATGACATGGAAAGGACACGTGTTACCCCCAATTTCCACCGACTGCGGGAAGGCTGCGGATCTGCTGCGGAACGGCGGCGGAGTCGATCGGTTTACATTCAAGTCAATGTGTGTATTTCCACTGACTGCACTCCGAATCCGTCACAGCTCCGGCCATCTGCAGTCCTCCGGCACAAATACGCAGAGCTTCTATTTTTGACGGATGCCGATAGCTCCGCAGGGCGGAGCCATGACTTTATCGCATGATCATACCTGAATTCGTGAGATCTCGTGTTTTTTTCCTTTATTAAATCTTTGCGATACAAACATTACAAACACACACAAATAAAGTCATTAATACAGAAACAACAAATAATAGACAAGAACAGAGCCAGGGGGAGTTTCAAATAAATACATTAAAGATAGAGCATAAATAAATGGTTTTAGCAGCTTTCTTATTTTTTGAATTTTGGATGGATTTGATGTACTGCTCTTTCTATGCGAGATCTCGTGTTGTGATCTGGGCTGGTTTGTAAAAAAGTCATAATTCAACGTCATAATGGGCGGAGACAGAGCTAGGTATTGCGTGATCATCACGTGAATTTGCGAGACCTCATGGGTCCTTGTCACTTCAGCACGCAGACGCTCTGCAACAAATACGGAACTGGTGGATATTGGCGGACGGCGGAGTGCGGAGCCGTAACGCAGCGGAGCCGCTCCGCAGTCGGTGGAAATCCGGCGTTACATATGAAATGCACATTAGCGGAGCCGATCTGTAGCCGCTCCACAGTCGGTGGAAATCCGGCGTTACATATGAAATGCACATTTGCGGACCATTTTAAACAGTAAACTGACACAAAGACATTAATGAGTATCATTCCATATACAACAACGTCGGAACGGGTCTCTTTCTCCACACTTGTAAACACTGGGGCGTAGTTTCGCATATGTCATCTGTGGCCTCTGATGACGTATTGCGTGAGGTCGCGCTGGCGCGTCGCATGACCGGAGGAGGAGGAGAGGTTGTGGTTTAGGGGTGCATATTTTTGTTTTTCTTGCCAAGAATGACAATCGTTTCGCTAGATAAGACTCTTTTTTGCCTCGTTTGAGATCGTCCTTTGAAACTGCAATTTTAAACTGCATTAAAACTGTTAAGTATTGGGGTTCATTAAAGTCCATTAAAATGAGAAAAATCCTGGAATGTTTTCCTCAAAAAACATAATTTCTTCTCAACTGAATAAAGAAAGATATCAACATTTTGGATGACATGGTGGTGAGTAAATTATCTGTATTTTTTTTAATGGACTAATCCTTTAAGGGACTTTGAACATAGACTGATACACACAGTTTTGGGAATCTAATACTATTTGGATTAACTGTCTATTTAAAATCAGAAGTTTGATTAAATTTGTTTAGTTTATGTTTAGTTATGGTCAAAGTTTAATGCGAATCCCATCTAGTGATTTTGTAAAATTTAAATTACCAAAAAGAAAACAACCATAGGCAACACAGTGTCAAATTCACAGTTGGTCAATAGATTATACGCCTAAAAACCAACCATAAGCAATAGAAGCAAATCATGATCAAATTCTTGCTTTAAAAATGACTGCAAAATGATTTTATAGGATTCTAATAGGAACAAGCGTGAGCTTCTTACTCATGACGGCGAGTACTGTTTACAGTACAGTCTGACCCATGCTTTTCATCTCCCTATTGTCACAGTTTAATGCACTGCCCTGACCTGTGTTAACTCTGCTTTGGACAGGCCAAAGTATGGCAGTGGGTGGCTTGATACAGTTCATGCCCTCTCTTGCTAGTGCCTGGCATCGGGCCGGGAGATGTGCGGCAGATGAAAGCATCCCGGTGCAGCTGTGAATGCTATCTTCCCTGCCATCTGCAGACAGAACGCTGCATGCTGCGGCTAGAGAGGAGACAGCAGCTCAATGCTATCATCGGGGCCATCAGCCAATGGCAGCAAACAAGAGAGGCGGCCCTGCACGCGCTCAGTGGTGGCTAATTGAGTGTGACCGTGGGGACATGAGGCATTGTGCCGTACAGGTGAGCTAATACAGTCACCCAAGCAGGGTAATGCGAAAACAATGTCCCCACGCATGGGCGTACACACGTTGCATGTACATAAAACTCAAAACATTATACCTCTATCGCCTTGTATTTTTCGGCAGTTCAAATGATCTGAATGAAGAAAATAAGATCATTCATTTCAGCTTTGCTGGTTATCTTTGAAGGATCTGCATCTTTCCTCTAAGTGTCTCTGTGTAACCTATAGGCTGCGAGTGGAAAGTTAATACCAAGTGCATTGGCTGTCTTAATGACTGACATTTAGCCATTAACTGCTCCAGGGTCATAAAGCAGTGCTGTTTCTCAAACACACCGGCCGGCCTGGGAGCTAACAGTCACCGCTCACTCATTAATCACTGCTTAAGGGGAGGAGAAAAATAAGAGGTCAGACACTGGTGTGAGAACATGTTAGATATTGATTCACATACGCCATAGATACTATATGATGTATGAACACGAGTTCCAAACTTTTTATGCCAGCTGATCTCCATATAAACTCGATTATTTAACATAATAATTTACTAGGCTTTTAGGCCCGCTTTTACAGACAAGGCACATGTTGTAGCTGTCTTAACTGAAAACAGCTTGTGCACTGGCATATCTTAAAATACATCAACCCCATTGTTTTGTCTCAGGATGCACACAAATAATGTTTTTTTCGAAGGCACATTTATAAAAGCTACTTAAATGTCCTAAATCTGTCCACGAAACCATGCCTTAAAATTTAAATCTTACAATTTTATGTTTTAGGTTTATGTTAACATTTTTAAATTTCATTAGCTATCTTTCTGTTTATTTTATTTTATTTTATTTATTTATTTATTTATTTATTTATTTATTTATTTATTTATTTATTTATTTTATTTTATTTTATTTTATTTTATTTTATTTTATTTATTTTATTTTGGCATTACTATAACAAAGCCATGAGATTACCTCATGAAGCACCAGGGTTTTGTGAGCCCTTTTCAGAAACCCTAAACAACAGCTTTCTATGGCTGGGCCCATTACTCTGAAATTCTCTAGACCATGAAAAGGTAAGAAATAAAAAAAAATGTCAAGAATTTTTGAACGAATGGTTCTTTAGGGAACCAAAAATGGTTCTATGCCATCGATTGATGTGAATAACTTTTTGTTGCATCTTTATTTTAAAGAGCACCTATTGCTCGATTCATGTTTTTACATTTCCTTTGGTGTGTAAATGTGTATTAGTGCATATTAACAATATGCCAAAGGTACAAACACCAAAGTTAACGATGAAGCGAGTTATTGTCTCCAACGTAAATTTCTTTTCTTGGACTACAACAAACACACGGATTGTAGGCAACAGTTTACTTCCTGGGATTGGTGATGTAGTAAAGACCGACATTATCACAACTCCTCCTACTTTGAACTCAGCCTGTAAGTTAACTCCTGTTAGCATTGCATTATGCTCAAATCTTTCAAACATGGTAAGGAGCGCCACATTTCCGTCACAGGTATTTAGGCCAATCACAACGTACAGATTAGCTGGCCAATTAGGGACACAGCGCTTTTCAAATCTGTGTTTTTCAGGAAGAGAGTGAAATCTGAAGCTACAAAAATGTACATTATGTCGAAAATAATGTGTTTTTTAACCATAAACCACGCGGACACATTGTATTATACCAAAATACACAAAATAACGTTGTTTTTTAGCAATAAAATAGGAGCTCTTTAAATGGTCCCATGACAGTGTCAGATGGTGTTTGTCAGGATCCCAAATGTTATTAAGTGTATTTAGTCTTGTTTGTTGCCAGGATCCTGACACCCCTGAATATGTGTTCTGTGTTTGTGTGGAGAGTCACGTGACCTATGTGTGGCACGTGCTCTCCTGTCTTTAGTCTTAACCTTACCCTCCTGTTTCCTAATTATGTATGATTAGTTTCCTCACCTGTTTGTTATTGTCCCCTAATTAGTTTCCCTATTTATATGCCATTGTGTATCTTGTCTTTGCCGGATCATTGTGTTTGTATGTTGTCAGGAGTCCGTCTAGTTTTGTCATGCCTGTTATTATTTCATTCTTGCCTTGTTTACCCCCTCGAGGGAGTTTTTGTTCATTAATAAAAGTCTTTTGAGTTGAGAGCTTTTCTGCACTTGGGTTCATCCTCCACCATCCCTGACAGTGTTACCATAATATGGGTGATTACCCTGGTTATATTCCATGGTAGTAAAATGGTAATAGAAGTTAATGTTATTACCATCATCGTAGTGTGCTAAAGACTTTCTGATTTTACCATGGATTTTCCCTGGTATATAAAACTACTGTAAACTGATAGACTAACCGGATCTTGTTTGTTAAAATTCATATATTTTGTTGTTCTCTTATCTTAAAAGACTCTGGCTATTTTGAACTCGGTTTTAAGAGTTTTTTGCTCGGCATTCAGTGCTGACCTTTAATACCATGAAGAGGCACAATGAGCACCAAGCCCATCATTATTTCCTATTTTTTACGCAGACGTTCCTGACCAACAATCACTGGAGTCCACAGATTGTAAACGGCACCGACCGCCACAAGCGTCCGCAGAATGTGGCCTCACGGGCGATGTTTGAGACGGCTATACATAGAGCCCCTTCAAAAAAACCTCCATTCCACAGTGGCTGGGTTAGCTGAGGGGGGAGATCGGAGCCATGGTGGGCGCTAGGGTTGCTTTGCTCTGTCAGCTGTTAACCAGCGTAGGGTGATTGAGTTGGCGGAAGAAGCGTATTATGTGACAGCTTGCTGATGAATATTGAATAATGTGTGTAAAGCTACATTAGTTTGGGATTGTGTGGTGACATGACAAGTGTGTGTGTATGTGTGTGTGAGACATGTATATGAAAGATGGTTCAGCTATTTTGTATGTTGTGTACCCAATAAGTTGATCACTTCACACACTATAATTGGATGCTACTTAGTAGGTGTTAAACTCTTTTAATTAGTAGTTTTACTACTCTCTGTAAAAAGACTTGCAAGGGCCTAACTACTTTTCCTAAATTGCAATGCAACCATGCGTTATGTTACACTTACTAAGAAAGTTATTGGCCAACTGATCTTTTTTTTTTTGTTGGGTAAACTTTAATTTGGATCCCTTATTACCATTTTAAAAATAAATATATCCCTAAGGTGTTAATAGTAATCATTGACTGATTTCAAGTGATGTACAAGGTGTCACATATTTTTCTAACTATAAAGTTACATGGTAACTTTTTACTAATTCCTGCTTACTTCATCTATAAAGGAGTATATTAGGTTTAATATCAGCGTGGTCAAGACACTGATAGATAAAAGAATGACAGCCGTCAGTCAAGCTTTAATAAAGTAAACAATAAAAGGACAATGAGTGACGGAGAGATGGGCTGTTCAGTCACGTCTGGTAGTTTGGTTAATGTCTGAAGTGAGTCCAGCATTTGACAATGTCACGTCTGTATGGGTCAATCATTCATGGATGATGTGTCACTGCATAAGGAGCTTATTAGAAGAAGGTATGGACATGCATCCAGAGAACTACACACATGACATGTCAATGGACAGACAGTTCAGACAGTCTTTGTTAGTTTGTGTGTTTGTATATGTGTTAATACTGTAGGAAAATTTCTTAGCATCAATAGAGATGTTCAGTCATGCCATCAGGTTGTTTGTTATTTATTTGTTAGTTGCAGAAACGTCTCAAGAAATGTCTAGAAAGTACTGTGCAATTAAGATAAATTTTGTAGCTCATAGAGTGCCCAAATGTCAGAAAGCATCAGCTATAGACGGAATGGAGGCATTTCACCCTGGGACCCCCTTGAGCAGGCCCATTCCACACACCTGTCACACCCTGGCCGCCTTTGGGCATGAGATAGGTGGGTGTGATGGCATCCTGAAGGAACTCTAGAAATGCCTTCCTCTATCTGTGCCAACCGCATATATTGTTATCAGTGTTAATGCCAACTTCCAAATTACCGGAAAATACTGCTGATTTTGTAAATGTCCACACCACTTGCACTTTCAGGAAATTAAAGGTACAAAAGTTATCTCTTATATGTACCATTTAGGTACAGATATTTACCTTTGCGGTACCAGTATGTACCTCTAAGGTACTAATATTATGCATCTTTTAGGTACAAGGAAACTGCCCAAGTCACAACTTTTGTACCTTTTTTTGAGAGTGTCATACTGTAGAAGTAGGATAAGGTCCTTTAGTGTTTGTGGCTGTCTGAAGCATGTGCTGGTGTGCTTGCTCAGGTTTTTGATGGATAAAATCATTACATTTACTCTCATGTTTTTTTCACGTTACAGAGGAGATTAGTTATTCTGGGATTTAGAGAAATGTGGCACGTAATACATTTTTAATTGCAGCAGCTGTTTGGTTACTTATATTGAATATTGTGCTTGACAGGGACAGTGATTCAATCAGACAAATCAAACCCACTGCAAACCTTGTTGTTATTTTTACCACAGATAACTTTTTACCACACTTAAATGTACCTGAACCCCACTTAGGTGTCTCTTACTGTATGTGCAAGTACCAAACAGCCCTTCTGCATCCATATAATGTTTGTTAGGAAGGTGTTCGTATGGTGGTCACTTTAAAGGGACACTTAACTTTTTTTGAAGGGATGCAAGTTTTCCAGCTCCCCTAGACTTAAACATTGGATTTGACCTTTTTGGAATCCATTCGGTTGATCTCCGGGTCTGGCGGTACCACTTTTAGCATAGCTTAGCATAATTCATTGAATCTAATTAGACAATTAGCATTGCGCAACAAATAACCAAAGAATTTCGAAATTTTTCCTATTTAAAACTTCTGTAGTTACATCGTGTACTAAAGTCGACAGAATATTAAAAGTAGCGATTTTCTAGGCCGATATGGCTAGGAACTACTGTATACTCTCATTCTGGTGTAATAATCAAGGACTTTGCTGATGTAACATGGCTGCAGCAGACGCAATGATATTACGCAGCGCCTGAAAATAGTCCTCTGCTATTGAAAGTAACCAAGGAGACTAGTTTTGGGAAGTGCATAATATCACTACGCCTTCTGCAGCCATGTTACAGCAGCAAAGTCCTTGATTATTACAGTATGCCAGATAAGAGTATAGTTCCTAGCCATATTTGCCTAGAAAATCACAACTTTTAATTTCCGTCAGTCTTAGTACACTACAGAAGAGTCAAGTTTTAAAAAGGAAAAATATCCAAACTCTTTGGTTATTTTTTAGCGTGATGCTAATGGTCTAATCAGGTTCAATGGATTATGCTAAGCTATGCTAAAAGTGGTACCGCCAGACCCGGAGATCAGCTGAATGGATTTCAAAGTGGTACAAATCAAATGTTTAACTCTAGGGGAGCTGGGAAATTAGCATATATTTTTTTAAAGTTGAGTGTCCCTTTAAATAACATTTATGATTATGTGATCCTACGTGGGATGTTCTGAACACAACATTCTTATATATGAACATGTTTGTGTTTTCGAGGTCTGAAAACTTTGGGAAATATAGGATAAAAGTATTCCTGTGTTTGTCAAAAAGCCATTTCTATTTTTGCTGTCAAACTGATTAGGGGCAGCGATCAAACGGAGACAGTTTTGATTTTCATGCTCGGTTGAGGTAATTGAATGTTTGTTCAGGAGAGCTGATTGCGTTGTGCTCTTGTGAATGTTGTTGTTTGGTGCATTAGTGTCGACGTATGACACTCTGATATGGGCCAGTGACAGATGCCCTGCTTTAGCCTGATCTCCCTTGGGATGTCATCATCATGACAGCTCACATTTCCTCTCATCCGCAATCTCTCACTCAAATAATGAGCCGGGACTCCTTTGAGCTTTTTTGGCACTTATTCTGGCTTTTGTTTTCTCAGAGATTGAGGACGTGTTTCAGAGATGATGTTGATGCTAAACCATATACTGTAGAAGAACACAGGTGACATTCTGTAAACTTTAAAAGAGCAGTTGGGTTTTTAGTTGACTCAATCGAGAAAATGTTGTCAATATTTATTTATCTGAGAACCGAATCATTGAACAAACAGCTTAATCTGGTGTGTCAACTAAATCAACTTGTTCATTAAAAATGACAGGATCAGAAGATTGATGTTTGGTCTTATTAATAATGTGCTATGAAAGGGTCTTTGTGGAGATGCCAACCATTTTTGGTTCCCAAAAATCTTTCAATCAGACGTTCTTATAAGTAGGGGAGAGCGGGGCACAACCTAAAGCTTTTTGGTTTTGGCTCAATCATTCAAAAAATATTTGAGTTTGATTAATTATATTTTTACACAAGCAACACACACACACATCTCTGCTACAAATGAACATTTGAAGTTTGTTTCTATTGCTTACCATTCTTGGACAATTATACGAAACATGATAGAAGTACAAACATTACAACTTACCCCATAGGTGGGGTTAATTGTAACAGACAGGGGGTTAGTTGTAACACTTGCTAAAAATTAAGTTTGCAGGCAAATATTTCAATACTATTTTTTCTATTTACTTGAAGTGGGTATTGTTATCTGTCTATAATAGACGGGTATCTACACTATTCATCCCTCATCCAACCATGCATAGTTCAATTATAAATGGGTACAAATGTCTAAATATGTGAGATAAAGCAGCACAATTGACATAAAAACTTTTTTATTTGTGACCCAGTCTGTAATAACTATACAGTTTCAAAATCAAATTCTGAGATAATGAACATCAAAGTCTGATTTTAGCCATGAATTTCATTATATTTTTAATCTTTGACATAACCTTATTCAATCAATATTAAAGATAAATACATTTTGCCACACAATTGTTGATATTTGATAAGACAGGCACATTTATTTTCTTGGCAGACAGTAATCATTAGTGCGTGTCTATTTAAAACAATGGCAAGAATTGCTCTAACTTTTGTAAGTGCTGAGGGGTTAGTTGTAACACAGCGTTACAACTAACCCCGCTGGTTGAAAATATGTCCAAGCCTACCCAAAAAGTTGCTAAAAGCTGCAGACATATTTAAAAGTATGCTATGTTTTAGTCAACAAGACACTTATTAAGATGACATAACATTGGTTTTGTCATCTAACACCTAACCGAAACCGAAAAAACCCATGATGAAAAAATGTACTTACACCCCCCAAAAACACTCTTTCATCAATAACTCAATGGAAAAACATTATACCTTTCCATAAATTTGTGGAGACCCTCTTTTGGCAGCGTGAAAACAATACCAGAAAAACAAATGCTCAACCCTGTGCAACAATGTAAATGGTCCGTGTTACAACTAACCCGCACGTTAGTTTTTGCCCCGCGCACCCTTACCCTGTTTTTTCTTATCTTTTATACTTATAGTCTATAAACCATTTTTCA
Organism: Misgurnus anguillicaudatus; assembly: GCF_027580225.2. NCBI lineage: Eukaryota > Metazoa > Chordata > Actinopteri > Cypriniformes > Cobitidae > Misgurnus > Misgurnus anguillicaudatus. The sequence continues at coordinate 26,570,220 of NC_073353.2, forward strand.
CTTCAAAGATCATTTTGTGCAGAATTCTGTGGACGTTAAAACCTGACAATTCCCATAAAGAACCTTTTGGGAACCTTTCTTAATGGTTGTCAAGTTCAACTCACAGACTATATGAAGAAATGCTGGGTTATTTTCAACCCAACGTTGGGTCAAAAAAGTAAGAACCCATTGTTGGGTTAAATATAACAATTTTGGTTTAACCCAACAGCTGGGTTCTTCCTTTTTAAAATAACCCAACATTTTTTTAGAGAGTATGGTTTGTGTAGGTCTAAAAATATAAAAACAGTAGCATTTTGAACAGATTTATTTCTAATTTTGGTTTGAATAAAAACCACATACAGTATATATTTGAAAGACACTCATTTTCATGTTTGGATGAACTATTAATTTAATTTGAGTTATGGTTTAAGTGTTATTTAAAATTTAAAACCATAATGAAGACTCATATGTTTGTATATTTATAAATAGGCCTATTCATGTAAAAGTGATGAAAAACTCTGATTTAGAGCGATGAGAAAGCATGAGAGAAAAAGCACAAACAGTTATAAATGGAAGAAGACACATGAAAGCGCGCTGTGGGTATTAGAGTGTTTATCAGTGTGTGTATTAATGTGAGGGAGTGAAATTGGGGGGTTGCTAGTGAGCGTGCCAACGGGAGACCACAGGTGTGTGTTTGAGTTTCACCCCACTGAATTCTGGGTAATAACAGGCATTGGTGCACCTGCGTCTCATGCCACCCCCACGCTCTCACCTCTAATGGCCCCTAATCACGCTGCCATCAGGCCCTAATACCCAAACAGCAGTGCCCTGGCAGCTGCCCCCTCTCCCCTGGCAGAGAGCTGTCAATCTCTCTTCATCTGTTCTCTGTCCATCACTCACCATACTGTGTCTAACGGTCTAATTCACATTTAAAAGACTCTGGTCAAACTGAGAATATATTTGTTTGGATGTCATGCGATTCTGTCTTCTGTTCCGAACCATTGTTTTACTCCATTTGGGCTGTTTTTGTCACTTAATCAGGACATTCAGATCCTTAAGTGTTAACAAAGGCTGATACAACAAACACAATCAAAGTATTTGTCAAATTGGCCACACACAGATCTTCCAACACACACATTTATGTAAACAGAAAGCAACAGAGGGGAAACCGCATACGGCCGCGAACTCGCAACTTCATGTCGCACGCAGTGCTACATCTAAACCTTTCCCACAGAAACAATGATGTCTTTTATTGTGTCCGCTTAAAGCCCTTGGCCACATGGGCCCCTTGAGTTTCCTCACACGCACTTTTCTGTGGTTTGATAATTACAAACAGACAGACACAGTGTTGGAAAGTTTGGGTGGCGCTTGGTGCGCCAATATTTATTCAGTGGCATGTGCTTTGTTCATGCCCAAGTGATGCTCACTTATCCAAACGCCCTGACCTGATTACCTGACGGATCAAACTGACAATGTTTCTGTGACCTCAGCGTAAAAACGTGTCCATGCGAGCATAGAGCTTAAAGTATAAAATTAGGTGGAAATTTTGTGGAAATGCATTTAGTAGCATTAAGGTGTTTTTATTGATAAAGCCATTTGATCACTTGTAGGACGGTGCTGATCATCTGACATTTACCCTTATCTGATTCTCATGTAGCCTGAGTGTAAAATGATGGTATAAAGACTTGATGTTGCTTAGTTTTGCTGAGAATTGCCCACTTACAGACGCCAGCGACTAGCAGTTGCAGATAGACAAGAGCTCATTAATTTCATTAATGGAAGCTTGGCGAGTTTCGGCGACACAAGCGACAGTGACCGTTGGTGACAGGAAGTGGGAGTGTCCAGCGACACGACAATGTTGAAAAAAGTTTAACTTTATGCAAATGATGAGCAACTTTCGAGAGCGGCTACCAATGAGAGCGAAGTAGTGAGTTCACATCATCAATCTTTAATCAGTTAAACTGCAGTGGAAGGTGTTCATTTGTTTATGACAACCAGAAGTAGAAACGCCTAATGATGACCTCATTGAAAGAGATGGGTGACACACAACGAGAAAGTTGCTGGTGGTTAGAACTGGGCGTTATTCAAAAAGAATAAACAGAAAAAGTTGTTGTGGATTTCATAAAGGCTTAAAGGATTAGTCCATTTTCTTAAAAAAAATCTGGATAGTATACTCACCACCATGTCATCCAAAATGTTGATGTTTTTCTTTGTTCAGTCGGGAAGAAATTATGTTTTTTGAGGAAAACATTGCAGGATTTTTCTCATTTTCTCATGGACTTTAATGGACCCCAACACTTAACAGTTTTAATGCAGTTTAAAATTGCAGTTACAAAGGACTCTTAACTATCTCAAACAAGGCATAAGGGTCTTATCTAGTGAAACGATTGTCATTTTTGGCAAGAAAAATAAAAAAATATGGACTGTTAAACCACAACTTCTCTTTTTCCTCAGTTGTGTGATAAGCCAGCGCGACCTCACGTAATTGCGTAATGACGTCGAAAGGTCACGTATTACAAAACGCACATTTGCGGACCATTTAAAAAAATTAACTGACACAAAAACATTAATTTGTATCATTCGGAATAGTCCTCTTTCTCCACACTTGTAAACACTGTGGCGTATTTTGCATACATCATCTGTGACCTCTTGATGTGATGATGTATTACGTGAGATCGAGCTGCCGCGTCACACGACCGGAAGAAGACGAGAAGTTGTGGTTTAAAAGTGCATGTTTTTTATTTTTCTTGCCAAAAATGACAATCGTTTCGCTAGATAAGACCCTTATGCCTCATTTGGGATCATTTAGGTAGTTTTGAAACTGCAATTTTAAACTGCATTAAGTTTTGGGTTCCATTAAAGTCCATTAAAATGAAAAAAATCCTGCAATGCTTCCTCAAAAAAACATAATTTCTTCTCGACTGAACAAAGAAAAACATCAACATTTTGGATGACATGGTGGTGAGTAAATTATCTGGATTTTTTATTTTTTAAGAAAATTGACTAATCCTTTAATCAGGATACCTAAAGGTTTTCATGTTCTTGTAGCTTAGTTAGTAGAGCGTGGGAGCACACATACTGATAAAAATGTAAATCTTTTAATGCAATGTAAGTTGCATTTGGATGAAAGCATACATTTAAATGTTTTCATGCTTGTCTTTTGCCTTCACTTAGCATTCTGAATCTTTCCAATGACTAATACAGTAGCATGTGTTTCAGCAGGTGCTGATCTTTATTTTTTTCTCTAGTCGAATAACTTATGCCGCATACAACTGGATCTTTTTACCCTAAAAAATGACTTCATATTGTTAAAATTTGACATTTTATTTATATAAAAAACAAAGAATAACCCATTTCCAGCTCCATATTTTGAGAACACACAGATGGCCAGTAAAATGTTTTACACAGATTTTAGATCACATCAATGAGAAAGAGATGAAGAGAATAAGCGAGCGGAGGGAGATCCAGGTCGCCAAAGCTATCAGCTGGGACTGAATCTCATCAGCCAGAAAACAAACTGGGCCACACATCCCTCTCTGGGTGGTCTGGCTCCGTTGCACTCATAGAATGAGCGCTGACTCTTATCCAGCGGATGCAGCAGCAAATCCTGCCAGGGACCACGGTTTTATTGCTACACTCCAGCTCCTGACGCTCTCACTGCAACCGAAAAATCTTCTGGCTAATGACATCCAGCCCTAGACCTGGAGGGGGAGAAAGGGTTAAAGCAAGCCAATTGAGCGAATAATAAGTTCAATTAGGAGATTGGAGGGCTGGTGTGGAATGAAAACCAGAGGACACTACTGCAAGCTGTTCTTAGAGAGAAGGAAACCATGGGAAGGAGGCCTGGCAGGTGGCCAGAGACAAGACTCTAGTGATGTGCTGACGTTTCTGGCTGGAGGACTGTATGTGGTCAAGGAACTGATGAAGGATGAAGAGACTTTTTTGTTAGGCATTAAGTTCTTAGAGGGGAATTAGAAAAGGGGTCCTGATAATTACATTTCCAGATGTACATAATAATAGTCATAAAAAATGTGTTTTAGTATAGTGTGGTAATTCAGTGGAGCTAACACCAGTGAGCACCTGATTTTAAAGAATATATCAGGAGCTCATGCAAAAGCTGCCAAATGCAACGAGATAATGATATTAACCGAATGCTCTTGGCACGTATTATACGTTCATTAAATACTTTATCTTGAAATCTGCTTAATCCCAACCTCTGGCCATTTATAAATACCACTTTGTTGACAGAATCCATTAAGCATTTAATAAAATGTGCTAGTTTACAAGAAAACGTGTTAGACACACTTAGAGGGGATTTGCATCTGAACTCTTCATACAACCTGATCTCACGAATTTCCGTGGTATCATGGAATATTTTGCTCATTTATCTGTGTCATTGTCACGGATCCCCGCATTTTTCCTTGGCCGTACCACGGACTTTCTTTACAATGTCATTGTCACGGATTGGTTACTGTTTTGTCCTATTTTCTTACCATTGTCGCTTCGGTTTAGTGTTAGATTTACATAAAATGACATCCCTACCCAAATCCAACTCTAACCCTAACACCAGGAGACAATGGTTTAAAATCTGAAAATATAAAAAAAATAGTATAAACCAATACTTAAAGTGACATCCTAACGCAAACACCAAATCTAACCCTAAACCAAAGCGACAATGGTTTGAAATTAGGAAAAAGCAGTTGAGTAACCGATCCGTGACAATGACACGGAAAAGAAAGTCTGTGGTACGACCACGCAAAGATGCGGAGATCCGTGACAATGACACGGATAAATTAGCAAAATATTCTGTGACTAAAGACGGTTTCAGCAGTAACAACATAAACAAGCGGCTGTCGTGGTCCGCACGTAACTTCCGGTAAACTCGGCTAAGAATAAATAACAACAAAGTTCTTAAAAGGTAGTTTATTTATATAACAAGCAAAAAAACAACACATAGATTACCTAGGAAACCAAAACATTTGTTATTTTCGATAAGGCATTTGTTCGAGAGATCAGTTCAGCAACTAGTCAGACCATTAAAAAAAACAAAACCGGAAGTAAAGTTCGGATCCAGACGTATATCGCGTCAGCGAACGTGCGTCCGATGAAACACTCTATACAACGGAACTTTGTGAGATCATGTTGCTTCATATGAAAGCCATAGAAAAGCAATATGCTAGACAATAGGTCAATACTCATTAAATAGCACTAAATTGATTTGTTTAGTGTTTTTCAATAACGCATTAAATTCAAATGGATAAGCAATAAAAAACACTGTGATCTTCCTATTATAGTTTGTTCGTGTGCTGTTATGTACAAAATCATTTTTCACCATTCCTAATCCCTCCATTTCAAAAGTACATAGAGAGCCATTAGATTCTTTAAAATGGACAAGACTTTTTTAAGATCTAAAATAAATCTTTGGTGTCCCCAGAGTATGTATGTGAAGTTCTAGATTAAAATACCATAAAGATAATTTATTATAACATGCCGTTTTTGGGTGTGTCCTTTTAAATGCAAATGAGCTGATCTCTGCACTAAATAGCAATGCCGTCTTGGATAGTGTAGATTAATGGGCGGTATCATCCCCTTCTGACATCACAAGGGGAGCCAAGTTTCAATTACCTATTTTTTCACATGCTTGCAGAGAATGGTTTATCAAATCTAAGTTACTGAGTTGTTCTTTATCATATTTTTTAGATTGATAAAAGCACTGGGGACCCAATTATAGCATTTAAACATAGAAAAAGTCTGATTTTCATGATATGTTTCCTTTACTGGAGTGTCAAGGATTGAGCAATCTATCAGTTCAGTTTAAGAATTGAGTCAGTATGGTACCACAGTAATAGTGAGCAGGTAGAACAAGCACTCACACACACTATTTCTGTTTTCCTTATATGTACTTTATTTAAACAACAGCATTTGAAGAACAAAAAAAAACATTGTCATACAAACAAAAGAGCCAAATGATGCACATAAGTTAATTATCACTTAGTGATAACGACAATGCATTCGATTGACTAGGAAAGTACCAATTCAGGAGTGGCAATCCTGATTCACATTGTAGGCGTTTATGAGTACAAAAATCACGAAAACAATTATGAAAATTATGAGATCGCTTAATTTTGTCATCTCCGAAGCAAAGAACCGGAACATTGTGCTTAGTTCAGAGGCACTGTGAGATAAAAAAGAGATAGGAATATCTGTGGGGTAAATGATGTTTCTGTATGGTTTTAGATTTATTTTTCTTTTGTACCTGTTAATTTATTGTCAAAGTTATAAACAGTAATTAAATCGTTTGATATTGTATACACAGTACCTTATTGTTTGTGTAGATGTTTACAGTAAATCATATGAGACCTTAAGCTTTTGGAGGCCTGTGGCTTTTGGACTTTTCACTCACAACTTTGAAAATCAACCCGTTGTTATAATGGTTTTGTCAGTGATGAGATACTTAGCAAATGACTAAACTCGATCTACACAAGTCTAAGCTTTTGTCTTAATCGCAACTCCGCATCTCACATACGTCGCTCCAGGAGTCTGCTGTCTTTCAAGGAACTACTGTCTTCACAAGAAGACATGATCACCTCCACTTAACCTCGACACCACAGCATGAGAGAGAACGATTACATTCCCGCCTGGTGAACGAGAAAATGAGGGAACAGAGAGATGGTATAGTGAACTGAAAAGACTGAATGAAAGACATAGATAATTGGCCAGTGACCTTCACCTAGTGCTCATCAGGGACTCTTGGAATCTTCTTTGTTTTCTCCTAAGCGTCTCTCTCTTTCTCTTCGCTAACTCTGACAAAGATGAAAAAGTGTGTGATGTTCTCTCATGCTGAGTGGGAAGCCAACCCCACGGTAGGTTAAACACCAGTCTAGGACACACAGACACATGCGTGCACGAGCTATCATCATTTATGAGGATAATTTGGGAGGTGTATAAGGATGGACTCATCAGAAGTGCTTGTCTCCAGCTGATCTGGGCTCGGCAGGGTGGCGGGATTTGGAGAAGATGCCTGGAGAGTAACAAAAGGGGTGGGACAGGCCTCCAAAAGTGAGGGATGATTGACAGACTTAAGTAAGGTGTAGATCAAGCAGGCAATCACTACCGTGTTATTAAAGACCCTTTGCAAGAACCCGCAGGTATCCAACATCTCACAGTGAAGATTGCGAGTCTTCGGATTGAAAGGCTATATCCATTATCAAATGCAACAAGAGACCGTGTGTCATGTGAACAGCAAATTCCAGCATTTATTCCATTTAAAATGTCAAACATAAAGCTCCTGAGATTTTGAACACCTTTAATTTGAGAACTTCAACTTTGTGTCCAATATATCATGACAATGTTGGGCCAAAATAAATTACCATGTAACTGTTGTTTGGGTGTAAGATTTTAAAATGTGCAGATGCAGACACAGTGTCTATGTGATGGATTCAATATGGCCAAAGTCATTTCAAAACCACATCAGCATTTTGCACAGTAAAGACATTTCATTTGTAATAGACAAAACATGGACATGGATCACAATTATCACTTTGAAACAAAATAGTTTAAGGGATAGAGTAAGATTAGACATTTTTTATAGTCCACGAAAGAGCAGGTAGCAGCTGATTCTCAAAAGCAAATCAGAACCCTGGATCCAAGAGTTGGCGTGATGTCATGAACGTATTGCAACAGGTGTTGCCTCAAGTTAGTCCTTCTCTCTTGAATAATGTATGTTCATGATTTCTGAATTCTGATTGGCTCAATAGGATTGTCATTTATATGCGCAAAAAGATCATATAATTCCTTTTCTCCTGTTTTATTATTCAACTTCTCATCTGCCAAGTGCTGTTCTCTTTGGAAAAGTACATAATTTTGATAGATTTGGCAGTATATATATATATATATATCACACGATTTACTCAGTAACTTCAGTAACTGCTTCTAATTCTTGCCTCTCTGTTTTGGCAGTGTTTCTTTCTTTCACAACGTCTTTCATTACCAAAACAACCGCTGCTGGCCGAAAGCTGATATTAGACCATGGAAATACAACTAAAAATAACAACAAGAACAACCATAATAACAATAACAACAATAATAATTGTGGGTGAAGATAGCAATAAATAGTGCTGTGGAGTTGGGTGTGGGTAGGTGTGGTCAAATCAGGACATTGTGGGCACCAGTCAGTAAAAGAGAGAGAGAGAAAGATGAGGGAGGCGACAGAGGAGAAATAGACTACCACACTTCCACACAAGCGCCTGATTGTTGGCAGATTGTTTGCTTTTCCTTTCTGGGTCAGTGGCAGGCTTATGCAGTTAGACTGCATCTTCATCATTGTCCTTTAATCTGTCCATAGCAGTCAGTCGTCCTGCCACTGGGTCCTATGTTTTTTCTCGCAGTCTTTTAAGTGCGGAGAAAGAACGACTGGGAAACCTATGATCTAGATGTATTTGTATAAAGCAAGCATTCAACCATTAAACAGGAGTGACAGATCGGTTGCGAGCAGTCTGTGTTGGGTGCACGGGTTGCATGGGTGGTGGGATAAAGGGATTGATTGTGTTAACCATGTGGGACTGCTCGGAATGATGTGGTTGGTTGTGGGAGGGATGGTGCAATCTTCAAAAGCGCCATTGGGCTAACAGTGGACCTTTTTGCACACCACATGTGTTTATAGTAGGGTTCATGGGCTGGGCTGATGTGTACACCCAAGATCTCTGTACCTCTTCAACCAAACCGACTGCTTCAGCCCCCAGTCAGAATACCCCATCATGGAGGGGAAGATGAGGATAGCCACCCACAAAGCTCCCTGATTTGGCAGGAGTGATTATATTGGTGTCCTATTGAAGATCCATGGCTCATCTAAAGCTCTGTCCCTGCCATTAACCCTGTAGAGGTGAAGAGGGCGCATGGATAGTGGTATCTTATGAAAGACCCTCTGCTCTTCGAATCAGATTATAAAGTATTTTGTCTTAAACTTGTAGTGTCTTGTACTACATGAATGAGGTTAGTCTTGGGGTTGAGGCAGTCATCTTAAAATGTAATATTAACAACTTGTAAATCTAAGCATATACAACTATCAAATCAAAGCTTTCCAGACAACCAGATTCTTTCCTTGTAGTATGAGGTACTGTACTCTTACTCTTATTTGTAACCTGGGATCTACACACTTGGTTCACGTCCCTCTCCTCATTTTTTTACTGCAACACTTTGTGTGCCACCTTAATCAATATGCAGATCTTGTCTGGTTTGGTTTACCTTCTAAAGGTCCTTGGAGGACACGGCATCCTTGTCAGTAAATTTCTAAGCTGTCCACTACACAATCTCGTCCTGTACAGAATAGTTGTAAGTGCTCACCCCTAGACTTTCCCCACTTATAGTCTTTACTGACTCGGTTTTATCTTTGATATTCTGCTTGATCTCTGGGACTGGGTGAGGAACCAGATGGGGGCAGAGAGCTGGGCCTTGCCGATCCAAGAGAAAGGCCTTTGTCTTTACTCTCATCATGGCCAGATGAAAGAGCAGGGGTTGTAGCAGAGTTGGTTGCTCCGGTTGAGGCACTCTCGTGCCCACTGTATATCTCCTCATGGCCATCTTCACTAGACTCTGCATCCTCTGAACTGGAGAGCAGCTCCTCGTCACGATATTCGGCCACGTCCACACCGCTGCCCTCAGCTCCCAGCTCTTTCAGCCGACCATGATGTTTCACATGGTAGCGTTGGTTTTGGAAAAACTTAACTATGGTGTGTTTGGGTAGATCCAACTGGGCTGAAAGTGTGTGAATTGCTTCTTGGTCAGGGTAGAGGCCCACGTCTTGGATAAAGCTCTGTAGGATGCCTAGAGCCTCCAGCGAGATCTTGGTGCGGGAACGAGGCTTTTTGGTAGCAGTGCTACCCCCTCCACCGTTCCCTAAGCCTGCAGTGGCCTGAGGGCTCTCTTCAACTCCAGAGCTGGGTACAGGGTCTTCTCGGATGGGAGAGTGGTCCTTCAGTGGCTGCACAGGCTGTCTGTGAAGAACCTGAGAGAAAGATGAAAACTTGTATTAGTTGGAAACTATGTTTTATGTACAGCTAGAAACAAAGGTCATGAGAAATAAGTGAACAACTGTTTAAAAGTTCAAAGTGTTCTTTCAATGAATGTCCTCAATGCACTTGAGTTTGTGATGACCTCTGGTAAAAATCCAACCAGACTGTCTCAGTTTATGATTGTTTAACTTTGTATATTGTACACATATTCAACAAGATTGAATGTCTTGTCTTTCTGTAATACACTTGAGGCCATCAACTAGCAGCATCTGATCTGACACATCAACCATATACATCACAAAGAATCCACATTAAACAACAAGGGCAAAGAATGAAGAAATACACACCAAACCAAAATAAATTACATCAAAAGAATCTCTTATGATGAAATGACCACTTGATGTACTTGGCGTATAGTGACAAGTTGGTTTTCATCTGTCATGTTGACAAGGATAAATTCATCCCTATAAACACAGACGTTTTATGGTATGTTCTACTTTTCGCTGCATGCTAAGTTTAAGAAAAAACTAACAGGAACATTAAATTGTCTTGTTACATGCTATTGTCTACAAACACAGTGAAACATTTTTATCAAGTTAGCAATGATTTTGTTTTTTACAGAGGTTTTAAGACACAGTATATGCTGGTCTCAATAAACCAGCCATCAAAGAGGCGATGATGAGGGTATACAGAAAGCATTGTAGTAATAAAAAATTTGATATAAATATCAAATATTTTGTAGGGGCAAGACAAAAATCGTCCAGAATTCTGATACACAGGAAGGTGCAGTGTGTCACAGCTGAGCTATCGGAGTCTGTGGCGCTGTCCTGCTGGGTTTATGACCAGGGTGGGGTGCCCAGTGCCTCCACACTGGAATGCTAAGCTATAAATCTGCGGTGCATTAAAATTAAAGGACCTACATAAAGATAATAGTCATGCGCCTCTCTCTCTCTCTTTCTCTCTCTCTATTCCCTAAATAATAACAGGGTATTTTTTAAATAATATTGAGGGCAGGCCAGACCATGAAATTGCTCCGATTTCACTTGTGGGGGCTGTTTTGGGCTGGCGCTTTACAGGAAGTGTGTAGGTTTGTTCTTTTTTCTCCTTTATTTCTCCATAATGTATTACTTTCCATGTCTCATAGAGAAACAAACAGAGGCCACAAGAAAGGACCAGAAAAAGAAATGTCAAAGAAGTTTAAAGATGGTGAATAATTAGATTGACCACAAGGAATAACAGTGCAAAATACCCATTAGCCCAGCTTAAAGGACCACACACACACACATTCACAACCCATTCATCTGTTGTATATATTTACTGTATGTATTATGTTATAAAATTCTGGGAACAAGTTTGGTTCATTTTTTAACCAAAACATATCCAATCTAAAAGGCACAACACGCACATTAAACAGACGTTGTGTGTCTGGCATCTTTGTAGGCACACACATAAGCAGGCCTGTTCTCCTTCACCGACTAATGATCACACCCATGTGTCTTAAATGAGGAGAGGGAGTCTTGAAAAGGGTCTTACGGGCCTCTACTCCAATGGAGGACGTTAATGAAGACCTTTTTTGCCAAGCCAAAAGGGTGACTCCATTTGGAAATCTAACCCAATCCTGCTTTAGCTATGAAGTCAGCCTTCGATTTCCTTAACCATCCAATTCATTCACCTACTTAGTTCTCAAACAACGTCTTCTCAACCACAGAAGTCACATTAGAACAGAGGGCCACTTTTTCCTTCAAAACCCCCTTCCCAAAAAACGTCTTTTTCGGGGTATAATTTAATATTCATCCTCGTACTTTCCTTCTTTTCTAATTCCAAGAAGGGGCGGCTTTGGGAGTTCATTGCATTAAGAAAAAGTAACTTTTTTAAAACACAAATTAAGGCAAATTATGGTGAAGAAGTATTAAAGAATTATAGAATATAAAAGATTCAGTTGATTCTTAATGAGGACCGTCCTCATGGAGCTGGAATGGGGGAGATGTGTTGCCACATGAGACGCCATTAACAGGCGGATAAATATGTAATGATGAGAAAGACACTTTGCTGTTGGTTTGCTTGTGCATGACTTCACCTTCCCAAATCATCATGTGCATCATTTCTTTTTCGCATGGCAAATACACTGAAAAAAATGATTCATTGAATTTAATCAATTTTTTAAGGTAAGTGGTTGCAATCAATTTATTTAAGCTACATTTAAACAAAAGTTTTATATTTTATTTTATTTTACTAATCTTTTTTGTTTAAATGTAGCTTAAATAAATTGATTGCAAACACTTACCTTAAAAAAATTGATTAAATTCAATGAATAATTTTTTCAGTGTACGTTCAGATTTGAGGAAATCAGTATGTGTTTCCACAAAATAACCGAGATTGGTAACCAGCTCAATATGACTAAACCCTATTTACGGCATCACCACAGCGAGCATCACACAGTTGGACTAAAAATAGCTTCAAAATAAACAGACCCGTGGTGTTTGGGCAGCAAGACAAAAAATCATGAGAAATCGTTCATGTGGAATGAGATGATTATGATTATGCCTAATAATTTTAGATGGTTAGTGACATCAGTAAAATATGTTATATGGAAGTATGCGCATTGCCAGCATTCAATTAGGGTCCCAATCCACATGGCAGGGTCTAGAGGGCACTTCTGTGCACATTGCAGCATCCAATTTAGCAAAAACAAAAGCGAAATTATTCATAAGGAATGTCCTTCCAAATGAGCAGAGGGAGGCACTTAAGACCATGCGCACGAATGCATCGCTGAAGCAGCGTGGAGTCATCCAGAGTGTGTTAAGGTGTGTGTGTTTGTCAGGTGAGACGAGCTGCACATAGAGCCACAAGTAGAGCTTGCTTACCTGTCCTGATTGGGTATAACCATTACATTACAATATAATACAGAGGAAACAAACCCACATTTGCACATGTGCAAGGGCAGCATCAAATAGACAACGGCACTACTGTACATGCGGACACCACTTTCTTTTTTTTGTTCTATGAGATGACTCACTTTATTTAGTTTGACACGTGTGAGTGTGTTAAAAAGAATAGTTAAAACCGGGCGGATTGGATTATGTGCTTTAAGTTTGTCATTGTAAACAAAATGCAGCATGAAGTTGAAACAACTTGGTTTTGTAAAATTAATTCAACCTACTTTTTTAAGTTTCGACCTGTGATAAAGGATTACTTCACTTTCTTAAAAAAAATCTAGATAATTTACTCAACCCCATATCATCCAAAATGTTGATGTCTTTCTTTGTTCAGTCGAGAAGAAATTAAATTTTTGGATGAAAACATTCCAGGATTTTTCTCAATTTAATTGACTTTTTTGAACCCCAACGGTTTACGGTTTTAATGCAATTTGAAAATTGCAGTTTCAGTGCAGCTTCAAATGGCTCTAAACGATCCCAACCGAGGCATAAGGGTCTTATCTACCAAAGCGAATGCAATTTTTTGTAAGAAAAATAAATAATATGTACTTTTAAACCACAACTTCTCATATTGCACTATCCGTGTGAAGTGCCAGCGCGACCTTACGTAATGGTCATGACGTCGAAAGGTCATGGGTTACATATGTGAAACGCACATTTGCGGACCATTTTAAACAATAAACGAACATAAGGACATTAATTAGTATCATTTCACATACAACAACATCAGAACGGTCCTCTTCTCCACACTTGTAAACACTAGGCTGGAGTTTTCCATACGTCATTCATGACCTTTCGACGGCATTACGCATTACACGAGAGGTTGTGGTTTAAAAGTACTTTTTTTATTTTTCTTGCCGAAAATAACAATCATTTTACTAGATAAGACCCTTATGCCTCGTTTGGGATTGTTTAAAGCCATTTGAAGCTGCGTTGGGGTCCAATAAAGTCTCTTAAATTATGAACAATCCTGGAATGTTTTTCTTAATTTCTTCTTGACTGAATAAAGAAAGACATCAACATTATGGAAGAAATGGGGGTGAGTAAATTATTGGGATTTTTTTTAAAAGTGGAGTTGACATAACTTAGAAAACAAGTTGAAATTGTTTATCTTAATTTGTTAAGTTAAAGTAACTGCTCCATTTTTATACAGTGTACATTTGATATTAAAGGTACACTGCGAAAATTAATTTTATACTCATATTTCATACAAATTTTTGTTTTGTTTTCCAGCCATTTTATCCAGCCTGATCTCATGAGAATTTGTACGTATTTTAAGAGTTGGCTAATTCGTTTGAATTAATACGTATTGAATTGTACAAATACATATGATTATCTTAAAAAACCAATAGCAAAACCCTACCCCTAACCCCAATGTCACAGGGGCAAAAGCAAATTACAAAAATGTACTAATCTGGTCATCTGAATTATATACGAATTAGCCACCTCTTAAAATACGTACAAATTGCCATGAGATAGCATTGAAATATCTAATAATTTTTAAATCAAGACACATTTACTTTAGAAGCAAAATGACCCAAGATATTAAGTCTTGTTTTTTTTAACAAAATTATCAAAATGAAGTGAGTTTGTGCTTTGTGCTTAAAACGAAAAAGTTTTACTTTTTTATTGAGAGCTTATCGTGTAATCAAAGGTTATTTTTCTTACCCCATTGGCAGATTTTTTTCTTGTTTTAAGCATCTCGATTTAAGAGTTTTTACTTTTTTTGTACTGGAAATAGACAAAAATTCCTAAAAAAAAAAGCAATGGGAAACTATTGCTAGTTTGCAGTGTAATCTCAATTCTCCATTTAAATGTTCAGCAATCATATTCAAGAATTTCTTAAATCACCTGTGCGACTGCACAGTGTTTTGCTCACCTGTTAGGAAGTGCAGGGCCAACAGCAAAAGGCATGAACATTAAATTGCTATTGCTCCACATGCACCGTGGAGTCACATTGAGTGCGTCTCTACTAAATAAACTGTACACATGTACAGTACAGTGCTGTGTGTGTGTTCGTTCATTAATGTGCACATGTCTGCACACACAGATGGGGCGCATGTGCCGACTGTTGTAGTAGGCAAGCAGGAGCCGAGAAGGCTACTGGGCTGTGAGTAGGGTCCCTTATTGCTACTGTACATCGAAAAAAAGGACTTACTTGTATATACTATGCATCTGAATAAAACACAACATTGCAACCCACAATGTCACTATAGGTTTTCGTTATTTAAGGGTTTCTTTGCAACTCGACCCTGATAGCTAAATGAATGGCTAAAAGAGAGGTTGGTAATGTAAAATTGCTAGTCACTACATGTGTGTGTGTGTGTGTGTGTGTGTGCGCGTGCATATGTGCGTGTGTTCCTTCTTTTCCCGTAATTATTAATATCAGGGCTGTGGTGGCACTGTCTGTCAGCAGGGTGTGTCCTAAATGGGGCATTTCCTTCTGCGCCCAAAACACATAAATGAGTGTATTTACACACACACATGTTGCCAACAGACTGTTTATTCCACTGACATAAAAGAGAATGCAAAAGAAAGAGAAAGATACGTAAGGCACTAACCCACAGTCTCCATTTGTTAGTACTTAATGTTAATATGACCGCTTAACTAAGGTTAATAAATGTTAATAAACAGCAATCCTTACGAGTGAATAAAACCACGTTTTGCTGGCAGGATAAGAAAGGACAGTAGGTTTCGAATAGAAAAGAAGGTGGAAAGCATTGATCCAAGTGTTTGTAGATTTATGTGTATGCGGTTTGTGTGCGCATGTATTTACATATAAGTATTTGTGTGTGGGTGCATGTGTGCGCACCGCATATGAATGTGTGTCTGTGTTAATGCTGGAAAAGTGTGTGTCCATAGTCTATACTGTAATGACCCTGGCTGGCATAGGGGAAAGTCCATTTAATCAGTAGTGTGTTATTAGTAATTCTGTGTGTGTGTGTGATTAAAGAGGTTGGAGTGTGCAGGGTTATTAGATGTTGGCAGGAATTCTGCATAAATGATGCTAAAGCCTCATAGAAATGTGCATTCACACAATAAACCTATGCACTCTTAAATAAAGGTTATTTAAGGGTTATTTACAGCGATACCATAGGAAATCTTTTAGTTAAACGTTCTTAAGAGAACCATTTCTTTTTGACCTTTTTCCACTACAAACAGCTTTTTATGCAACAAAAAGGCTTTGCAGATGACGTTAAAGGTTCAGCTTGAGCAAGACGTTTTGTGCTTAAAACTCAAAATAATATTTAAATTTGTTCCCTTCACTTTAAATGCAACCGTCTTTAATTATTTAATTTAAATAAAAAAATGTAATGATCTTTTGGGTCTAGGTGTATAATGTGTTCAGCTTGATGTTTAATGAATATTCACCTGAGAGTCAGATGGCAAGTGCAGTACAGTGTGCAGCCGTTCGCTGTGGTGATGACGGGACTCTTCCTCATATACCAGATCTCTGTCAGCCTGCGGTAGGCTGAGAAACCTCCGAATAGTACACAGGTTTTCCCAGAGTGTCCGATTTTCTGGACTGGGACTCTCCTTCCAGCGAAGCAACTCACACAACCACCCCTTGAAAACAGAAATAATTTGATTAATTACATTTTTTATTAAAATATGGCTTATAAAACTACAATAACTTGCGAAAGTTTATTTTTCATTACACAGTATAACACATGGCTGTTAAATGCTTTATTCTGATTGGTTGACAAACGTTCTAAGGCTGTGCATTATTTTTTAGTAAACGCAAACCTGTGAAGTAGTTCCAGATCTGCATTACAGCTCCATATCACTACGCCAAGTTTAACTGAAATAATGGATTTATTTATTTTAACAAATACAGTACTGTGAAAAAGTCTTAGGCCACCATGCCAGAATTATATTTGTTGTTTTTGAAATGTTATCGTGATCATATAAAATTGTTTTTCAGTCTCTTTAATAGAATACATCGAGAAAATACTGGAAATGTGTATATAGGATTAAAAACTGTACAAAAATGTAAACTGATGGGTCAAGTTTTTAGGGTAAACTCCCCTTCCACTTGAGCAATAGCAGTTTCCTGCAGGATTTCTTAAACCTAAATAAAGGTTTTATTCTTTCGCGGCCCCCCGAAAGAAAGTTTACGACAAAAACAGTTCTAAAATGTAATATTTTAATTAAACAAAACATATTAAATTATACCTAGTAGTGCTGTTGGTTAGTTGGTTTATTATTTTTTAGGTGTAATTGCACAGCATTCATGCTAAATGAATGTATTTTATAAAATCTCATAAAATTGGGGTCCCCCTGGCACCATGTTGCGGCCCCCAGTTTGAGAACCACTGCAGTAATTGATTCAGTGAGTTTGTTCAGCGTATTTGTCAAGCTGATTTAAACCATCAGTGGCGGCAGGTGACTTCTCTTCCGAGGGGCGCAAATTCTAAATATGTGTCTAGAGTGTCGTGTGCCGCAAGTCACGTCAAAATATGTGTTCGGTGCGGCGTGTGAACCTATGTGCATACGTCATGTCAAAATTCTTGCCTTCTAAAAATGCATCAAAAAAGTTTTATAATTGAAGAGACAATCAAGTTTAAAAAATACTCGCAAGACCCTAACTTAAAGGAACAGTATGTAGGATTGTGGCCAAAACTGGTACTGCAATCACAAAATTTGTGGCTTAAACTGGTACTGCAATCACACAACTGCTGGCCAATACACAACATGACAACATAAACATCAGTTGAGGGCTCTTGAACTCCACTTTTTAAATGACAATATCTTGGCCTGACCACTGTTGTCAGTGATATAAGTATTTGAAATGAAAATGATTTCTTAATGTCTAGTGCCATATAAGTGCCATTTTATGATTAATTGATATACATGTCTTACATACTGTTCCTTTAATACTTAACTCTGATTACACATGAGATTAAGCGAGTATCTGGCAAACGTGAGCATCTCTTTTATCATAAACCCCTTCGCAGTGTCTGCATATTTTGACATGAAGTGTGTGCACATAGGTTCACGACGTGCCAAAGACATCTTTTGACATGACGAGCCACACACGACGAGCTAAATACATGTTTTGACATACATGTTGTTCTAAACCTGTATGAATTTCTTTTTCTGATGAACAAATGATGGTAAACACACAGCAGATAGTGACCATTGACTTTCATAGTAGGAATAAAAAATATGATGGAATTTAATGGGTATCGTCAACTGTGTGCTTACCATCATTTATCAAAATATTTTCTTTATCATTTATCACAATACTTCCAAAATATGTTTTTCCTACAATGGAAGTCAAGTCACCATCTGCTGTGTGTTTACCATCATTTCTCAAAATATCCTCATACAGGTTAAGAACAACATGAGGATGAGTATAAATGATGACAGAATTTTAATTTGAAAGTGAACTATCCCTTTAAAGCATTGAGTATAGATTTACAAACATCATGAACCATGTGAACCATATACTTAAAAAGCCCTTCAAATGTCTATATAATCTTAAAAAATAAATCTTATTCAGCTTCAATGGCACTCAAATTACAAATACCTAGAAAACAATACTTGGGTATATTAATGAAGTACCATTGCTTAAGTAATTTACACCTCTGTAAACAACTACCACCAAAAAGCATCACACAAGTGCATCGAAAGTACTGAGAGGAGAGGAGTGCATGTGCGACAGAGTGAAATGGTAGGAGATTAGAAAGATTTGATTATCTCTGCTAGACTGGGCCAGTCTTTGACACCAGCTGTTGTGTGCAGCCAACCTCTTCCAGCACACATTGTTAATGACCTGAGCATCTCTTTCGCTCTCTCCTTTTCCCTGAGCTCCTCCTGGCCAGCTGCAGCAGATGGGCGCGTTCAGCCGTGACCCCCCCACCCGACCCCAGACCTGAGAGACCTAACCGCATCTGTCACACACATTTACGCTATACATACATACACACACCATCAGCGTAACATCGTATACACGCAAACATTTAAACACGTGCCTACGGATGAGGTGGTCACACCTGCAAAGCCATGCGCTAATAATGCAGAGTTCCTATCAAACATCAAAAAGTGATTCTCTCTCAGGCTATTACATGGTAAGAATTAGGCGCAGCTGGGAGCGGCACCATATTTGACTAAATCAATTAAGTCTCTTTGGTCTAAAATGAGACGGGGCCAAACAAATGATCCAATAGATTTTTTTGATTAACACTGAATGCCATGCTTTTCCAGCTTGTGTTAAACAACTGGATCACAGTTGTTGTCTTTGCAGTAGGATGATGTAGCCAAACCATGGGTCCAAATGTGTCAATAGGTTAAAATGCTTGCAGTACAGGCAATACAATTTAAGTATGGGGTCCAAAAGTTGACGTTGTACATGAAAGTATGTATGACATTGAGCATTTTTGTATAAAAGGTCAGATTTCCTTGCATCCATTTAAGCATTCATGGATCATTCGTTTTTGCAGCGCACAATGCGTGCCATCATGCCGCTTTCAGCATTTTACATTTTACATCTTTAATCGCATTTGATAGCTGTCGAGTGTTAATTTGGGATTGCCTAAATCAAAGTTTATGAAGACAGTTCAGATGACACAAGCAGTTTTGTATAACTGTATACTTCAGCTAGCAATTGTTTCAAGGCCTCGGAAACATTGATATCGCCCTTCTGTGATCTTTTGCATTCTTTAAATAGCTACTCTGGAAACAAGTGTCAATGTCAAAAGTATGTGGCATGGAATCAGACCTGTCTCTGCAAATACAATGGAAAAATTTGATGTACTGATGCACGTCTGTATCACGCCATGACTCATGGGAACGGATGGAGAGATTGACAGAGACAGAGAAAAAGAGAGATCCTTTGGCAGGAACTGTAATGGTAAATCAGAGATGAATAAATGAAAGACATTTATCAGGCTATCTGAAATTGTTGTTGTTGTTTATCAACAGTAGAGACGCGCCAGGATCAGATATAAACGCCTGCATAAATGGACACCGTTACTTCCCCTACACTGACTGAATGAAGAACATTAAAGGGGCCATGGCATAAAAATCTGACTTTTTCCATGTTTAAGTGCTATGATTGGGTCCCCAGTGCTTCTATCAACCTAGAAAATGTGAAAAAGATCAACCCAGTAACTTAGTTTTGGTAAACCATTCTCTACAAGCACATGAAAAAATTGGTAATTGAAATTTGGCTCTCCTTATGATGTCATAAGGAGCTCCTACTATAATAAAACCACCCCTTAATCTGCACTATCCAACCACAGCACTGCCATTTAGTGCAGAGAAAAGCACAATTGAGTTTTAATTGCAACAAACCACCATCATTGTGATCAGTGTTTGAATTTCATCAGTTGATTTGCATTTTAAAGGACACACCCAAAACGGCACATTTTTGCACACACCCACAAAGTGGCAATTCCAACATGCCACAACAAATTGTTCATATGGTATTTTGAGCCAAAACCCCACACATGCGCTCCGGGGACACCAAAGATCCACTCAACATCTTAAAAAAAGTATTGTGCCATGGTCCCTTTAAGTCTTAGTGTAGGCATACAGTAGCATGTTCTAAAATACCAAATGTCCTATCCTAAATTTTATACATTTTGTTGTATACTTAAAGGGGACATTTCACAAGACTTTTTAAGATGTAAAATAAATCTTTAGTGTCCTCAGAGTGCGTATGTGAAGTTTTAGCTCAAAATACCATATAAATCATTTATTATAACATGTTAAAATTGCCATTTTGTAGGTGTGAGCAAAAATTCGCTGCTTTTGGGTGTCTCCTTTAAAATGCAAATGAGCTGATCTTTGCACTAAATGGCAGTGCCCTGGTATTTTTCACATGCTTGCAGAGAATGGTTTACCAAAACTAAGTTACCGGGTTATGTTTTTCAAATTTTCTAGGTTGATAGAAGCACTGGGGACCCAATTATAGCACTTAAACATGGAAAAAGTCAGATTTTCATGATATGCCTTTAAAAATGTATTATTACTGTATACATTTATTTTTTTTGTATTGTAAGTGTGCTTAGAAGTTCTCCAGCACTGTGGAAATCTGAAAAACTCCACTTTTATGAAGCTACTAAGAATAAATTACTTAGCTTATTTATAATTTGCGACTTCAGTGCCAGGTGTAGCCGAAACATTAAATTAAAGACTGGAAAAGTGTCAGGCTTATAAACAAGCACTGTAAAGATAAAATCCGAGTAGACAGTTATTGAATTTGTTCTTACTTGGCTCTTGTTGGCTGCCACTTTGGCAAACAGTGCCTGGGACACTTTTGCCCTTTTCATCTCCTGCTGGATTTCATCATAAATGGCTGACGTGATGTTAACCAGTGGCTCCAGTTTCAGGGGAAGGTCAGGGTTAGGACCAGAAACCTTGCACTGGGAGGATCCAAATTGAAACAAATTGAAACTTCAGGTTAGATGAATATTCATTACTGCTAGAGCACATTATAAGACACAATGTACATGCATTATATTTCAGACCTGTTTATACTGAGATTTTATAAGTTATTAGTAATGCTTTGTAGTATGTGTTTGAAATATATAGTGTATTGATTTTACAGCAGTGTGTTTTCTTATTCAATGTTTGATGTCGCTGTGCAGGCACAGGCAAGTAATCTCGCATTCCCCAGTAAAAACGATTGCAAGATAAACATATACAGACATAATAGTAATGATAATACACTAGCACATTCCCTAAGACTGAAGAATGAGAACTTTGTTCTCGTATCAGAAGGATTTTTATTATCTGCATGGTTTCATTGACATCAGCCATGAGGTTAAACCCATTCATATGGTTCATACAAGCATTTAAGAAAGTCCACGGACCAGGTTCCAGGTCATTTAATATAAACGTGCCTTGACAGGAGCAGAGCCGTGCTTTCCTGCTCTTGTTGCACTTTAGAAGATTAAGGGCAAGAGCTTGTGGACATAGGTTTTAATGGGTATGAACCAAGTAACTGTTTATCGTCATGTAAAGTTTTGACATTAGTTTAAATGTGATCTTCTCAGTAGTTTGACCTGTTGAGCATTTATGCTAATGGATAGCATAGCATGTTGTTTATGTCAACAAATAACAACAAATCTTAGATGTCTCAAAATGAGGTACACCAATAAATGTGTTTCATGTGGTAACATCTAAACAAACTGATTTTATTTTAAGTATTATGTAACCACTATTAAAAGCATTATGTAAACAACTTTAATACAGTGGGTAACGCCAACAAAACTAATTCTATGATTTAGACTAGAAAGAAAGAAAGAGATGTCTTTATGGTAAAAATGTAAGGTTAACACTTTTTACAGTGCACTGTATGTTCAATAAGGAAATGCAGCGAGTGAGTTGTGTAATCCTCACCGAGTTTGTGATCTTGGTCTTATTCTTCCAAATAGATGCCCATGCGTCAGGGGTTAACTGTTCATCAATGCTGCGCTCCCACACTTTCTGCATTGGGTGATATAGTGTTAGGTTAGCAATAAATGGTCACTTAGACACTTCGAGGTCACCTTAGACAAGGGGTAGGCAAGTTCGTTTGTTTAGAGTTTGACTCCTACCATGAAAATACTTCACCTCTGTAAAGGCTTTGGCTGCATCAGAAACCGCCTACTTCCATACTATATAGTAGGCGAAAAGCAGTAGACGAGGCGAGTAGTATGTCTGAATGCATAGTATTCCAAAAAACAGTAAGCGAAAAGTACCCGGATGACCTACTACTTCCAGTTAGAAATTGCAGTGTACATACGACGGACCCTTCACTATCCCATGAAGCCCCGGGATAGGAGTTATACAACGAAGAAGAAGAGGGGTCGTCATATTAGGAAATGGCGGAAAGTGGCAGTGCGGCTGTATTCACGTTGGAATGACATGACGTGATGACGACGTATGTCACGTGATGTATAAACATGGCGGATGTAGTACATCCGAATCTCATTTATACTACCCGGATTCATTCTATACAGTACTGTTTTAACGGTCAGTAAGTAGGTACTTCCTCTCATTCGGTACGTACTGTCACAGTATGCGGTTTCTGACGCAGCCTTTGTAATCTTGAGGACATTGATTTGCTGGTTCAGGTGTGTTTGATTAGGGTTGGAGCTAAACTCAACAGGACTGCGTCTCTCTAGGACCGAACTTGTCTACCATTGTCTACCATGTTATATTTGAGTTACTAAACCTAGTGCTTGGATTTCTAAGGCATAGTATTGTAACAGCCTGATACAGATTACAAAGAAAACAGCAATGTGTTCTCCAAGCAAAACAAGTAAACAAATCACCTTAATCTAGACAGAAACAAAAGCAATCAGACACAACAACATTTTTTAGGTACACCCAGTCAAACAAACAACCACAGAGGCATTACAAAGGAATCAGGAATTTTGATGGGCTAAACCTGGAGTAAAAACTGGGGTACCTGAGAGAGGCGGACGCCCCCAGGGCTAGGGTTTGTGCTTGGGGGGAGACTCACAGGAGGGTTCATGCTACGTTCGCGCTCTTCCTGGTAAATGCGATCCCTTTCGCTCTCTGGTAGGTTGAGGAAGTTCTGCATTGCTTTGAGGTTCACCAGCAAGGACTGAGATGCTGACCGTGGGTCTTCCTCTTTTCGCAAGATCTCAGACAACAGGCCCTGGTGTTCACAGATAAAGTAAGCGCACTGAGGCATCAATGTGAGGAAAGCTCTTTTTTTTGCAGTGCATCTATGTAGTTACTCAGTTAATAGTTCTTCATATGCATCAAACAGTCATACAGAGCACTCTGTTGGCTGTAATTGAGCATAATTTATGCCTGCCGTGACTCAATTTACCAGGTGTGTTTACTGCTAAGAGTGTGTATTAGAAAAGATCCAACCTCTGATCCTCTGGTTAGTAGTGCAAAGGTATGGGTTTGATTACAGGGATTGTGCATACAGATATAAGTGTATATCTTGGATAAAAGTGTATGCCAAATGTATAAATGTATAGTAAATGTAACCCTTAGACCAGAGGTGTACTTGTTCAGTAGCTTTGACTTGGATATATGTGCATATACCTTTTAAACATTAGATGATATTCAATATACATTTGTATAAATGCAATCTGTATCACTCTACCTGTGTACGGTTGAAGGCAACTCGAGCGAACACTGCCTGTGAGACACTGGCTCTTTTCAGCTCATCTCGCACCTGCTGGTAAATTTCAGAGGAAACTTCTGCAGCTGAGGGGTTGGACCCAGGCTCTCCAGGGCCACCGGCTTTGCTAGGTCTCGGGATAGGCGGGTGATTGAGAAACTGCTGGTTAAGAGCCTGCGGGTGCTGATGCAGGAGGCGGCTGACGGCCAGCTGCTGATTGATAAGATGAGCCATGGCTAACTGCTGCCTCACCAGCTGCGGACTGAGTTGGGGTGAAAGAAGTCCCCCTGGTGCCAAAAGAGGTTGCAGGGCAGTAGGTGGTGGTGGAGGAGGCACCTGTGCTCGTAGAGGTGGACTGTGATGTAGCTGCCCATGAGATGATGGAGTTTGTGGCTGCCCTTGGTTTGGAGGCTGAGATTGTGCTGAATTTTGTGGTTCTCCAGATCCACTTTTCACCAGAGACCCAGCACTGTTCAATGGACCAAGCTGTGCCAACCCAGCCAGGTGAGGAGGTGGACGCTGTGGTAATATGCAGAAATCAGCAAGACTGTCCCTTTCAACTGTGAAGGGAGGAAGATAAGAAACAAATGAGGCTGTTCCTGTTAGTCAAGCAAGAGAGAGAAATCAAACACAGCCGTATTACCCTCAGAAACATGAAAGTGTTGATACTCACCCTTGATTTCAGAAGTTTCCCGGCCTTGCCACAAATAATCCCCTGAAACAAGCAGGAGAAACTCATGGTAAGTGACACATGCATTCTCTTACGCAACCAAATCACACTGTCAGTGTTGAAACAACAGCATTCTTTCAGCAACAGAAAAGTTTTATAACTTGTCTAGCGTCTGAATGCTTTGACTGACATGTGATGTGAGTCATCAGATGGGGTCTCTCTGCAGTGGCACACATCTGGCAATGCGGGCTGAGTGTTTAGCTCAGGGAGGCAAGGAGCAGAACTAATAGAGGGGGTTTGGTGTAACATAACACCACATATTCTGTCAGGGTGCAAAGGATCTCTTTATTATTGGTTTGCGCACTTTTTCGGAGTGCACTTGGCCCCACTTTGATCCATCCTGCTGTGTAATTACTTTGCTTTTTGATGGGACAAGAAAAGAAGGATATTGTCACAGGCATTTGTATGCTAAAAGACTTAAACGACAGAGCGTTGGGACAACCCTCTGTAGGGGCAGTCACTGGGAGACCCTCTGCACCATTTTGGGGGAAGGATGGGTGGCCTCTATTAGGCAACGAGGAAGCTTGCATTTCCCCATCCTGTGTAAGCGGAGTCATTAGGAGATAATTTAAAACACTCAGCACACAGCTTAAAAATATCCTTCAGCACCCCAAACACCTCACCACACGCCACCAAGAGGTCATCTCAGGAAAACATACGCTTGCCTGGTGGCCAGACTACTGTGTTGGTGTCAGGTTAGGTCATACTTCTTAAAGCAAGATCTGAGCAGAAGTTTGCTTAATCTCAAAAATGCTTTACCTTTAATCTTTTTGTACTTCTTGTACCAGCGACCGAACTCTTGGCACTTGGCAGTTGAGACGTTTGCGTAGTAGGAACTATTCACTATAGAGGAAATCATACTCTAGAAAAAAGCCAGAGAAATGAAAGAGGTCAGTAAAAAGAGAAAATGGGAACAATGATAGAGGTTGAAAACAGAAATAAACACATATGGTCAAGTTCTTATAATTACGATGATAAATGGCCTATAAAATACATTACTGTGGGAAGCCACCCAGGCAAGGCGGATAGCAAACGGCATGACAAACTCCGACCCGCAGTGACACAAGTAAAGATGAAGAGTCCCACACATATGCAAACAATTGATATGAGAATCAACACCCACGCAGAGTTCCACTTAAACACAGCATGCACAGATACATAAATCTCCAAGACTGCTTGCTTGCTTAAAAATGAGCACAGTGAGGATCGCGGATACACACCCACATGGACTCACACATACACTCTGCCTCTCTCTCTCTCTCACTTATGGTGAAGTCATTTCTGGGTTTTAGTAATGGCCCATGAATTCAATGAATATTTGAGGGAATACTAAATCGAAGAGGATTTAGGCTACATTAAACATGCACATTGCATCGATCTGGTATTAGCTAACCCCAGGGTTTTCATTTATGGTATACTTTATGGTATTATGTTGTTAGCTTTGGTACAAAAAGTTGTATGGTCTCACACAGAATGTGTCTGTCCAAGTTGAAGTACTGTTTGTTGACTGGCTGACTGTACCTGGGAGAGTGGACATTCTTTAGCCAGCGTACTCTGGTTCATCTCTTTCAGCAGTTCTTTAAGGGCGTTGCGCACTGTAGCATGGTTCCACTGTTCTGATGGGAGGTCCTCCAGCTTGGCAAAGCTGTATTCACAAAATCATAAATACTCATCAGTGATCATCATTTCCTAATCCACAAAGCAGCAGACCCGATGCCAGATGAGTGTTCCTCTAGCTCAGGTGATAGAGCATTGCGTCAGTTGTGCAAAAGGGCATAGGTTAAATCCCCCTGAACATGCCTACTGATAAAATGTATACCTTGTAATGCACTTTAAGTCGTTTTAGATAAAATCCGCTGCCAAATGCGTAAATCTAAATCAACTATACCATGGAGACGCAAAGAAAACAAAACCGAAATGGTACATGACTACACAGCGATTGCAATCCTCTCATCTGGAGGCTCTGTTTACTTCTTAAGCATTCAGGAGTAAACTGCAATCAGTGGGCATGAAAAGACTCAATGAACAGTGCAGATAAAAATTCATCCTGGTCTCTTGTCTCTTGCTATTTTGACATATCAACAATGATTCATTTTCAATCCTTGAAGTCAAATGCACATCTTTGGAGGGTTTAGAATTGTCTTATTATTGAAAAAGACACAAAAAAATCTGTAGATGAACTCGTGCAGCATGGTGCTACCAATGGCAACATCAGTGGTTTGATTTCCAGATAAAACTATAGATAAAACCATCCGCCAATTGGCGAAATGTAATTTTATTCCAAAAATATCTGGAGACTTCTGTAATCTGCAATTCTGTATATGAATAATATATAGTAAAAGTGAAGTAATGACCAATCTATGGTAACCAATACTTGGAATGTGACTTCTGCATTTAACCCATATACAGTACTGTGCAAAAGTCTTAGGCCACCATGCCAGAATTAGATTTGTTGTTTTTGCATAGTGATCATATATAATTGTTTCTCAGTCTCTTTAATAGAATACATCGAGAAAATAAAGGAAATGTGTATATAGTATTAAAAACTGTATGAAATGTAAACTGATGTGTTAAGTTTTAAACTCCCCTTCCACTTGAGCAATAGCAGGAAACTGCAGGATCTCTTAAACCTAAATAAAATTAAATTCTAATTTCTTATTTTAAAGAAATTAGTCTTTTTACTTCATTCTGTTCAAAAACGGTCACACTAAACACCGACGGTGCCTAAAGAAGACATTTAGTCCTAAAAATTAAATTTTTTATTTTTTTCTACATATTTCCTGTATTTTCTGTTTGTATCTTAATAAAATAGATTGAAAAATAATATGGATGGACATTAAAACTTCTAAAATAACAAGTCTGGTGGTGGTGGACTAAGACTTTTGCACAGTACTGTATGTATAAGGAATAATTGACGATGGGACATTGAATATTTCGAAAATAATGCACTCCCTAAGGGGGGAGTGCTGTTACACCGCAGGTGTGCATTATTTTCAAATAATTCAAAGGACCGGAGTCAATTATTCCGCTTATACCACGGTGGTTATTTTAAGACATTTGAGAGGTCAGGTGTGCGTTTATCAAAAAAAATAATCATACCCGTGGGACATTTCTCAAACAATCAGAATAAAGCATTCAACAGCCCCGTGGTATAAATAAAGAGTTTCGTTGCAAAACGAGATAAATCCGTTTTTTTAATTGTTCAGAAATCTCTTTTTTTGGTTGTGCTTTCCAATTAATATAAATTCAACTGCAGTTGGTTTGTTTTGATTTAAACCTTCATAACTTAAAAAATACAGCTAAGTAGCACCATAAAACAAAATAATAACATAATAACATAATAATAAACATGTTTTGACAAAAATGTTAAAAAATTGATATATCTTATTTTGCAACGAAACTCTTCAAATATATACAGTATATAACCAACAAATCTGAGAGGCAAACATTATAATAAATATATGTAACATAAACATAATAATGAATATAATATACTTATAAATACAAATATTTCATTTTATCAAAGATTCAATGAACAAGTGCTTTTTTACCATTAATTCCGTAGATAAAGCAAGAACCAAAACAGGGTTTTGCAACTTGATACCATGCAAAAGGTTTATTAAATTCCATAAATAATTTCTAATTTTTTATAAAAACACCCATGTAATTGTCCTTATAGATGGTTTCAGTAACAACATAAACAAGCGGCTGTCGTGGTCAACACGTAACTTCCGGTAAACTCTGCTAAGAATAAATACAACAAAGTTCTTTAAACGTAGTTTATTTATATAACAAGCAAAAAAAACCATGCAGATTTCCTAGGAAACCAAAACATTTGTTATTTTCGACGAGGTATTTGGTCAAGAGTTCAGTTTATCAAATAGTCAGACCATAAAAAAAACTGAAACCGGAAGTAAAGTTCGGACCAGATGCATATCGCGTCACCACATGTGCGTCCGATGAAACGGTCTATAGAAACCAATTCGCTTCAAGGCGGGGTGCATGATCTCTAAAAGCCAATGTTGACATTTGAAATCACCTAAGCAAACACGCCCCTACCCCAATAGAATCTGGACCTTTTTTTGTTAGACCCGCCCCACACATACGCAACCAACGATGTTGGTTAGTAGACACGCCCCTTACTGCCGATTGGCTACAAGTGTGTTTTGGTACTCGACCCGACTCCCTTTTCCAAAGCGTTTTTCAAAAATTGTGCACCTCGCCTTTAAGAACCTTGCTTAAAAAATGTTAAAACCATAATGAACCTACTATAGTCGAAGGTTTTTGAAAAAAAAGGGTTCCCAATAGTGCAATAAAGCACGGTGAGCAACCCTTAGTGGACTCAGTTCTGTTTTACCTCTGTAGCTGGATGCGGAGTGTGACCATGTGGTATACGTCCAGCAGCATATCAGCAACGGTTGCCTCTGGAGCATCTGTCAGGTAATGGATGGGCAGGGGGTTCCAGCGGCCCACCTTAATGATGCCTGAGAAAAGAAAGCAGAGCGAGTCGATTAACCCCACTTGATCTCATTGTGCCACAAATTTGCGTAGCATATTTCCATGACATCATCAGAGATGGCCTTATGTCAATGATGGCTGTAATGAAATCACAGTATGGGAATAAGTCACGAGGGGCAGTGCTCTATTCAGCAGACGACTCAACCAAACCAGAACCGAATCCTAAATACAGCACATTACATCATCACAACAGCACCCACTTACAGTAAAATATTAACATTAGAGATCACGTGACACTTCATGTTTGAAAGAAAGCGAGAAGTGAGGGATTCAAATGGGGCGCTAGGATGGATGGAGGCATTTGTGCTGGACACACGCAATAACAATGTGATTTATTTAATATGTCAAAAGACACGATTATGCATTCGGTTTTGAAGCGACATGGGCATACTGGGAAATGAGTCATGATTTTTTGTTTATGAAACAGCGATTATTTACACTGCACGTGGGTGTTTGCCTCATAGACTTCGGAAACTGTGCAGAGAGTTTTCGGTTACTTAATTAATTCTCTGCAATGTTTTGTCCCAGGCTTTAAATGCAGACAGCAATTATTTGACTTTTATCTATAAAACACTTAGCAAGGCACCAGGATGACGGCCGCAGCATTAAGAGTGGACTCCAGGGGTGGCTCTTGCTCTTTTACAACCAGGTAATATGTGTAGGAAACAGGCGCTCGTCTATGGCATCGCAGCTGACAATTACAAGAACCTCACTCCACCCCCCCATTAATGGGCCGTCATAAACATGGGTCAATGATTGTATGATTAACCCAAATTGACTGTTATAAATGCCTCTCATTGTGTAAAGGATGAGACGCGCGTTTATGGCTGAAGAGTAATCTGTAATTGGGGTGTCACTATGAGACAAGCCATATTTCTGAACAATGTCGTCTGATTGTTTTGTAAATACGCCAGGTAACTAAGGCCGTCCAAGACTGACCTGGGTGGAAGACGTGCATTGCTTCCTCTTTTACTGTTGTCTGGCCAATCGAGCAGCGAGATCTACGATTAGCGTCATTCTAGTGCCTCGTTCGATTTCAGTTCATTCACCTCAAAATATCAAAGGTCACAAACATAAATAAGTACATAATTATCTTGATTAATTTATTTATTCCGACAACTAATTCTGAACTAAATAAATATAAAAACACATAAAAATGCAAATTTCTATGGACATTAAAGTATTGATTGATGTAATCTTAAAATAACTGGATAATGGTTAATTTATAATAAAATATAAAATGCCTTTCTAAAAATACTTATAGCTGTTACTACTTTTTAAATTGCATGTACTTTATTTTAAATAGTTTAATACAAAATGTGTGTCTGTATTGTTTACTAACTTATATTGAGCATAACCCTGAACCCAAGTTTACACTTTACAACAGGGACAAGACAATGTGCATCGACTGAGGGTGCAATAATTTTTTCCAAGAACAATGCTATTAAAAATGAATTAGCTGAATCTATTATGCCCTTCGCTCTGTTTATTTCCAGATGTCGCAATCATTGTCAAGATGCGAATTACACGTAAACTGCACCCTCTGCTTATTGCATTATTAACTATTTTCCAAATTCTGCACACATCCGTAAACACTTTTCCACACGCACTTCTTATGTGCACGTCAGTGTATATTCCTTGTGCACACGTACTGTATATTTGACATATCCATAAAAAGGAAGTAAAAAGAGATCAAAAACAAAAGGGAGTAGATGCAAAACACATACTTACACACAAACTCTCGCACAAAAGTGTTTCCCATAGTCTTATAAGAGACTGGCTGAAGCTGTGAAAACTAAACAATGCTAATCACATTACCGTCCACTAAATGAGACCCAGACGCTATACAGTCTCTCTCTCTCTCTCTCTCTCTCTCTCTCTCTCTCTCTCTCTGTCTCTCTCTCTGTGTCTTGTCATATTTGGGTGCTTTAGGCTGTTTGTGTCTTCTGAAGGACTCCAGCTGCACAATCACATACAGACATGTCGATGGATCACTTACCTACAACCAGACACAGATCTGCCATGCCACTGCTGCCACTAATGCCTGATTGAACGAATTAGCTTTGGACAGACTCTGCTTTTACAAATTAGCAAGCGTTCCATTGTTTTCTCTCAGCTCAGCGGTTATATTTTGACTAGTGAGACATTGTGCATGACCTGTTCCATCATTTTCAGTCTCTAAAAACAGTTGCTGACAATTCAGTGTCACTGAATCTGACCAGGACCAGTGGGGTCCCATATAAGAATATTAAAATGGGCATTTCTGTTAAAAACAAATGAAAGTATAAATATAAAAAAATGTCAGAGGAATGTGGTTTCTATCACACTGAAAATTAGGTTTAAGAATGTGGTGTTGAAGTAAAATTCAGCATAATAGTGCAAATAAGGCCTATACAAAATAACAACGCCTCTTGTTTGTTGTCAATTCATTGTCATTTTATTTGGTATGTGCTGTTTTCACAGTTATTGTGGACTCTGTGTTAAATATTGAGGTAGGCCTACGTGCAAATTCAAGACTTTTATCAGCTTTCTGCTAGCATTTTGGATATTGGTATACTCGTTGATGAAAGGGGTTAAATATGGATTACTGCGCTAACTTATAATGGTGTTTGCATGAATCTGGTGATCTACTACCTATAGGGGTGGCCGGCCCTGCTGATGACCTTTGTAACTTTAGTGACTTTCTATTCTCTGTATACTCGGTCCTCTCGTTTTTGTTCAACTGTTTCAAAGGATTTGTTTAAATGTGTTTCCTGGACAAAGACTTTAAGTCAGTGAGTCAAATCAGACAGATGAAGACAATTTGCCTGATTGTGCTATTTCCCCTTAAGATCCCCTTTCTTAAATGTTGTTTATATTACTGGTTTTGGTTTATAAGAGACACTTTTTTTGCAAAATAAAATATATGTGCAGCCCACCATAGGTGCCCTGAGCCGAATTCCCACAACTGGGGCTGTCACGATTATGAAATTTGGCTGACGGTTAATTGTCTAATAAATTGTGACGATTAATTGCCTGTTTTTTATTGCTTTGATCATTTGATGTTTAATTCTCATACATTTTTTTGTTTGTTCATGACATAAATTTTACACATTGTTGTGATTATTTAAATAAAATCTTTTGCCAGGTTTACATGGCAGTTAATATTAATACAAAGTAATTATTTAATAAATAGGGACTTTAAGCAACAGCCTCTGGTGGAACGGCAACGGCATTCTGGTGTTGTATTGCGCATGCGCAAAATTTTTCGACGTTCTACTGTAACGGTCTACTACACTGTCAGAAATAAAGGTACAAAACTGTCGCTGGGGTGGTACCCCAAAGTACCGTTTTGTACCTTTACAGGTATATAAACATAATACAATGTTGTACCTTTTGGGGTACATTACTGTTCCTTAAGGATCTATTTTGTACCTTTGAAGGTACAGTTAACTGTTTTGTACCCCTAAAATTTAACTGGTACAAAATTGTTCCTCAAGGTACACAATTGGTATAATATTGTACCCCATAAGGTACAACATTTCAATGTGTTTTATACCCATAAAGGTACATAAAAGGTAGTTTTTAGGGTACCACCCCAGCGACAGAAAAAGGAACAACTTTGTACCTTTTTTCTGACAGTGTACAGGAGAACAGCTGGTTTGCCGGAGTCGCTACAACGTGAGAAATTACGTAAATGAATGTTATGTTTTATGGCATATGACATTGTAATTGCATGAGTTTATGATTGTACCACTAGTCTTTTATATAATGTGTGTTAAATGTTTTAAATTTAAGTTTTTCCGTTTGTATAAAGATATGTCTGTTGTTAGCAACAACACCTTAGGCAGCAAAAAAATTGTAAACAAAAGACTGTAATTTAATGCCAAAAGCAATCCTTCTCTTGCTTTTTTAAATGTCATTTTTTTGTATCTCAATAAATGAATTAATGCTGCGTTGTGCTGTCCTGTTGCTAGTGATTTTTACGTTCTTGGCTACGGCGGTGTGACAGGATACTTCCGGTCGCCGTAGCCGTTCCATTCGCAGCTGTTGCTTAAAGTCCCTATTATATCTTTCAAAAACAACTGAAAATAAAAATGCAATCAAAATAAACTGACTATACCAGAACAGGCCTTAAAAAGTAGCCAAACATGTCTGTAGTGGCTACAAAAAAATCTATTCCTTACAGATCCTTAAAGGACAAGTTGGGTATTTTACACTTAAAGCCCTGTTTTCAGATTGTTTATGATGAAATAGAACGGTTTTGACTGAAATTTGGACATATGATGCTGGCCTGAGAATTTTCGGGTGTTTGTTCTATCACCTCCCACCTTTACAATGACAGTATAGGTGCACTGGAACAATCCTTCCTAAAATGCATTAAACTTTCATTTACAAAGACGTGACACTTACTGAGTGGTCAGGGGTGTTCACTGATATGCTCACCCAAAAATCCCTGCAAAAGATGCTTTCCAACAGGTTTTATCGTAGTTTTTGTCCAACTCCATTGACTTTTATTAGATGTGCTGCGAAGTACGGTATTACTCCGCGCCGGGAACGTTGTTTGTATTCTTGCAATTGGCAAAGGTGGATTATCGCCACCAACTTGGCTTTAGTGTCTATTATTCAAGCTCTCAACGGAAGAATATACGGGTGTGAGGCGTTTGGAAAAACAGGTCCACAAATTTACAACGAATGGAAAAACACCTGTTGGAAAGCATCTTTTGCAGCGATTTTTGTGTGAGCATATCAGTGAACACCCCTGATCACTCAGTGAGTTTCACGTCTTTGTAAACGAAAGTTTCATGCATTTTAGGAAGGATTGTTCTAGTGCACCTATACACCCATTGTAGAGGTGGGAGGTGATAGAACAAACACCCGAAAATTCTCGGGCCAGCATCATATATCCAAATTTCAGTCAAAACCATCATAAACAATCTGAAAACAGGGCTTTAAGTGTAAAATACCGAACTTGTCCTTTAAGAATAGCATCCTTCCCTAAATTTAGAATTGCTGTTTTGGAAATGTATGTTTTATGTCTTGTTAATAAAGGCACTGCAGCTCCCCCTTATGTTTTTAGAGAGATGTGCAATCATTGCGGTGATATGAAATCATCGCGATGAGGTCAAAACAACGCGATGAGACGATTATTTAATCATTGTGACAGCCCTACCCACAACCCATGATTCCTGCTTGCTTGAGATTCGAGCAGCAGCATAGATTGAGACTAAATGTCCTTAAGTCTGTCAGACTGGAGTGTCAGTGAGTTTCAAACACCCCACGTTTCAAATTCATGTGTTTAGCGTTGAACAGGCATCCCGCTGGAACCAATTCACCAAAGAACAGAAAAAAAGTAATGTGCCTTATTCCAATAAACAGTGGTTAAATGTATTCCTATTTACAGTATGAGCTCGCATCACACAGAGACTGTGGTAATGTCATTAATGAATCATTTTTAACTTGGAAAGACTCTGTTCCTTGTCATTTTCCTCCCTCCCCCAGTACAAACCATTGTTCCCATTGCCACATTAAAATTCCTCCTTCTTTCATGTGGTCGGCTGGTGGCTTGGCTAAAGCTTATGTGCACCCATCCATATACACTCACACACAAACGCAACCTCACACACAGCCTGAAAATGTTTTTTGACACACATATTCAGCAGAACTAGTTTGGATAAAAGCATCGGACTCCATACACTTGGTGCTCTGCGTAGCTTGGCTCTGTTGAAGGGATGCCCCAATCTCTATGTGTCATAAAGACCACAGATCTCTGTACTGTTACAAGCAATTGTGTCTGTATCTACATCTATACAGAAAAGACAGTAGAAAGAAGCCTCTTCAATTACAGGAATGTACAGTATATAGGATTTAGTATAGTATATAACCAGTGGTGTAGTGGTGTCTGGAGAAGTGGGTATACTCTTAATTTATGCCCCCAGTAGAAGTGGGTATACCCCATGCCATCAAATAAAGAGGCGTATACCTGCATATACCCTGCACTACACCACTGTATATAACTCAAGTATCTTATACCTCATTTGTATTTTGGCAAATTACTGTAAATATATATATTATCTGTCGGGGAGTGCAGGAACCTGCTTTATGTTTATTTGAACTAAAGGCACTTAACTTGTTATTTACTGTTCAAACCATAGTAAATAATGATTTAACCAAGGTAGTCAAGAGCCATTAATTTTACCTACAATGACTGTAGTCTTACAAATACAGAAGTTAAACTGTATTATACACATGTGTTAATGTGTAAGTTTGTCTGAGAAACAGCTATCTAGTCTCAGCCTCAGACGTCACGCCCAGAAACTGTTGGCTGAACATCTGATGTTTTTCGTACACTTTTCTGGAAACCCTGTGAGAATGTCTAAAGTCGTCTTTTGATTGGTTGAAATAAACCGGATTTCCAGGAGACGCGAGTGTTGCGATTAGTCTCGGTCCCTGGAAAACAAAGCTCTGACGTTCCATTGAGGAAGAGATTCAGTCGTGTTCACGTGGATAATAATGAGCAGTTATCATGATCAGCTAAACATTGGATTCTCAAAAATATGCAAAGTTCACAGCATAGACGCTCTAAAAGACGTCCAAGAGTTTTGCTTGAGGCAGTTAGTGGAGTCAAAAAATTCGGTTCTCCTGAATTGCTTGTATGTGTTAAAAAGTGGAAAGATATGCTTCAAACAAATGTTTAACGGGAGCGTCTCATTGGTGTGGCTGTTGATGAAGTGCACAACGATGTTCTATGGTGAGTAATATTGTTTATTTAGATGCTATTCGATTGCGGCTGGTTATTTCAATAACTGACTTGTTGCCAGCCGGCTCGTTATTGTGAGGAGTCCGAAACGTGACGCTACACGAAACAAACTGTGATTGGTTGTTTGACATGTCGGTCAAACAGCTTGTGGGCGGGCTTTGTCCAGAAAAAGCAGCGAAAAACACCAGGCCTTCAGTATAAAGTTGTGAGAAGAGAACCCTTGGCGACAACAATTATACTGACTGATTTTTATTGGCTGCCAGGTGAATCTGATGACAAATAAGCTAGCGCTGCCCATAAATCAAAATTTTGTTAAGTACTCAATGGTCTTAATAAAGCACTCTTAAACTAAAACAATGAGGCACAGAGAATCCAGAGAATGCTCTGGATCTCATTTCACAAAAATTATTTGCATGACTAATCAAGTGGTCAGTAAAAATTGCTCTATTCCCGACACAAAACTGTTGCATGGCTTCACACAGTAAGCCTTGGAGATTACTCACTAATAATGCTGCTTTCATGGTGTTTTGTTGGAAATTTACAGAAATTATTATTAATTTGTTGTATTAAACTGATGTGTGCAGGATCTTAAAAAAGATCTCCTTTTGTGTTCCCATTCCATTCATTTTATGGGTTAACCGGAGACAATTAATCACCACAGCCTGTTCACAAGTAATGGTATGAGTTAGTTGTCATCGCACAAAGTGAAATGACTCAACAGGCAACCGTGCCTATTTTCCTAACACCGACCCGGATGGCCGTTCGACCCGCAGCGGCTGCATGTCAAACGTGGCAGCACAACAATGCCGTCGTGCTGTAATCCGTCACCGCTGTTAATTGTCTGAAGCCTTAAAGTACAGGTCTGTCTATAAAATGCTATAAAAGTATCAGACCCTTATAATTGAAATAAACAATATCTCCCAGTTAATTACTGGTCAGGCTAATTAAAGAAAGGCAGCGGTGATGGGAGAGGACCTTAAATATACCGCTACCAGAAAGCTATGCAGGACACAATTCAAACAGGGAGAAAATAGATGGGACTCTGTGTAATTTTGGTTGTGAACCGCAAGGGAAAAAATGTATAATTTAAGCCAGAAATTATTCATTTAACATAAACGCTTTCTTTAAAAAACAAAAGTATTCATTTGAGAGGAGCTCTTTCTCTCTCTCTTTCTCTCCTCATATGTAATCCTCGGCTCATTGAATCAAGGTTCAGGAATAAACTCTGTCAGTTTTGTCAGTAAGTATGGGATAGTTGTATCATTTATCTGGGTTGAGAAGGTGGTGTAAATAATTTTTTCCTAATCTTTTGTTTTTAGTCACTACTGTTTTTTGTTCAATAACCGGCTGCACTTCTGTATTCAGGGGAGTAACGTCTGGGACTTGCACATAGATGTGGCGCCATTGCGTGGGTCAGACAGGACAATTTTGCCTTTTCAATCATAGTGCCGCTTCTATCAATTTACATACTTGTTTAATTTTAAAGCACATGAGATATTTTTGAAAGCTACTGTGTGGGTAATATCGATCCTGTTTTGGCTCTTCAAAGGAATCTATACAGCCCGCACTGAATGAATTTTAGAAGACATGCTGTTACCCTGCAAGTGACCTGTAGGGTTTATGCTCTTTTCGTTGTATTTGTTCATCAAAACAAAGTCGTTTTTGAAAATAAAGTACGCAATTACACAACCACACAATGTTTTCATTTTAAAAACGACAGTCTTGCCTCTACGAAAAAACAAAGTTGCAGCCATTTCACAAGCCTGACATAGATGATGTTTAAATTAAAGGTTGAAATGTGGCCTTCAGTCTTTTGACTTTCCGTCTCTTGTTTCTGTCTGCGCTGACAATACGTTTTGAATACATCAATAAAATGTAACATGACCTCATCACACAACAATTTTTTTAGACAGATTTACAAAATGTCGGTGTTGCATATGAAAAACTACGTGAAATAAGTTCACAGATGTCAACCTGTGGATCAGCTTGAAGTTGAACATAAAGGCTGTTTTACTTTGAAAAGCTTTATGAAAGAACTTTTCAGTCTTTTGGGAGATGAGAATCATGTGTAGGCTACAGCAATAAAGTAATGCATATTCATGTTTGGCCCACACAAACACAGAAAGTGGACACATACTATATGAGTACAAAGAACTTGCACAGACACATTCCCACAAAGTTAGCACACACACACATGCATCTTTCTGACGTTAAAGTACCACATTTTTTGCCTCCTGCTTTGTTCTTTTTAATAGGACTTTCAGACTGCCTGTGATTCGGTTATAAACAAATGCCCTTCCTTCTCAAACGCATAAGCACACAACAGTATATCCTTCTGTCAACATCTAAACAGCCCTCGCGCTTGAGCTCACTGCCACTTTAATTGGACTGAATAATAATGGTAATGGAATAACATATTGCTTTTCCATACAGTAAAGTAGCCTATATACTGTAGTACATACTTATGTTCTTTTAAAACAGTATGCCTTAATTATTAAAATTGTAAACATTCATTGTCATCCACTTTTGTGAATTAAATCCAACCAAGTTTGATCAAACAATGCAAAAGTAAAAAAAATCACAGCTGATATTGCACAGTTCATTTTTTGGAAATGAAACGTCAAGTTGAGTGTATTGCATTGTGGGATACTGTCCTGTTTACTGTGTGATCTGGTAGTATACTGCATATTTTGGCAAACAAAATATGTCATCTAGATGTATCATGTGTATTGGAAACACAATATTGCAAATTGCGTACTATTTTGTTATTTCAAAAATAGCACGTAGTTTGCCAATACAAACATACACTAATACCGCCTGAAACAGACTAAGATAAACAATTTCAGCTACAAGGTAATTCAAATATATTTGAAATTTGGTATCTGTCTACAAACAAAGTTTTAGCCAACACTGTAAAAAAATACTTTGCTGCCTTTTTTTGTTGAATCAACTCTGATTTACCAGTCATTTTAACTTACTATTATTTATCTTGACTAGAGATGAGTTGTTATAACTACAGGTGAGTTGTTATAACTTATAAAATTAAGTTGACTTTTCTCAACTATATTTTATAAGTTGTGACAACTCATCTCTGTTGACATGACTTGTAAATCTAAGTTTTCTTAACAACACATCCTCACCCCATGGCGTCAGTATTTGACGCACTTGACCATGCGTCAATATGTTACGCGGAGGGTATACCTTTCGCGTCATTTTTTGACGAACTGGGGACTTCAATACTATTACGTCCGTTGCATTCTCTTTCCTATTTTCTTACCATTTTCGCGTCGGTTTAGGGTTAGATTACGCAAAATTAAACAGTGTACGCGAAATTAAACAGTTGTCACCTGGCGTTGGGGTTAGAGTTAGGTTTGGGTAGGGATGTCATTATGTAAATCTAACCCTAAACCGACGCGAAAATGGTAAGAAAATAGGAAAGAGAATGCAACGGACGTAATAGTATTGAAGTCCCCAGTTCGTCAAAAAATTACGCGAAAGGTATACCCTCCCCGTCACATATTGACGCATGGTCAAGTGCGTCAAATATTGACGCCATGGGGTGAGGATGGGTTGTATTTAACAAAAAATGTTAAGGCAGCAAAGTATTTTTTTACAGTGAAGGTATGGACTATTTTTTTCTATAATTCATTAAAAACAATGTCTTTGTGAACTAAAACCCATGATTAAAACAATAGAATGGTCATTTCTAGTGCTTGATTTTGATTGGTCACTTTTTTATTTATGATAAAACACACACATGATGCATACCTACACTGTAAAAATACTTTGCTGCCTTAAAATTTTTTGTTAAATCAACTCAGATTTACAAGTCATGTCAACAGAGATTCGTTGTCACAACTTATAAAATATAGTTGATTATAATATAGAAAAAATACAAATATAAAAATATAAAATATATTTAAAACAACTTATCTGTAGTTAAAGGAACAGTATATAGGATTGTGGCCAAAACTGGTATTGCAATCACAAAACTTGTGGCTAAAACTGGTACTGCAATCACACAGCTAGTGGCCAATACACAAAATGACAACATAAACATCGGTTGAGGGCTGCAACTCCACTTTTATAATGACAATATTCTGGCTAGACGACTGTTGTCAGTGTTATAAGTATTTGAAATGAAAATGATTTCTTAATGTCTAGTGACATATCAGGGCCATTTTATGATTAATTGATATACATTTCTTACATACTGTTCCTTTAAAACAACTAAAATCTCTGTAAAAATACTTTGCTGACTTGAACCAACTAAGATTTACAAGTCATTTCAACTTACTATTATTTATCTTGACTAGAGATGAGTTGTTATAAGTACAGGTGAGTTGTTATAACTTATAAAATTAAGTTGACTTTTCTCAACTATATTTTATAAGTTGTGACAACTCATCTCTGTTTACATGACTTGTAAATCTGAGTTGATTTAACAAAACATTTTAAAGCAGCAAAGTAT
This sequence comes from Misgurnus anguillicaudatus, assembly GCF_027580225.2. Taxonomy (NCBI): domain Eukaryota; kingdom Metazoa; phylum Chordata; class Actinopteri; order Cypriniformes; family Cobitidae; genus Misgurnus; species Misgurnus anguillicaudatus. The sequence continues at coordinate 26,610,701 of NC_073353.2, forward strand.
TTTTTTACAGTGTAGTCAAGATAAATAATAATAAGTTGAAATGACTTGTAAATCCGAGTTGATTCAACAAAAACATTTAAGGCAGCAAAGAATTTTTTTTACAGTGTAATGATTCTTTGTATTACTGCCTGGCACCCTTAGCAATGCAATCATATGTGAAACATTTTGTTCACAGTCCATCAGGGACTATGAGGAATTACTTTTAGTGATTTTACTTCATAAAAGTTGCTTTGATAAATATTTTTGCTTTAATATTTGTATTGTGTGGTAACCTTTTTTTTTAAAGCAATAAGGAACTCTATTGTAAATATGTCATGATCGTTTTGTGCCTAATAACACCCTTTACCTTATTGCTTACTCATAGACAGCAATGTTCCCTACTCTTACAAATCCACGAAATCTCCTTTTTATGGAACATAGGGTCTCCTGTGAACATATACTTTGATTATGGGACAGTGTTGAACTCACCATGTGCCTGGGCCGCAGAACTGTGAGAGTAGCCCAGGGCGAGAAGCGCCGTCTCTACCAGCTGAGTGAAAAGGATGTCCTTCCTGACCAGCACAAATTCGGCATGTTCCTCCCGACTCTCACCTTCTGAGATCATCCCTCCATCCACCTGCTCCACCACACAGAAGACTGGAATCATCAGACCTGCAGAAGAATGTGAAAAAAAATGAAAAAATGTCCAAGAGATTGAGAGTTTAACTGAATTAAGGTGAGAACTTTAACTAAAGTCTTATATACACTAATATACACTTAACAATGGTTCCACTGCACTAAAAGCATTTGTTAAAGTCTGTCTTTAGTGACCAAGGTTTGCAAATGGGAAACTGACTTCACATCATTTGCATATATATATATTTTTTTTTTAATTTACATACCAATCCTAGTCATGGTGGGTTTATATAAATCATGCATAGCGTTATTTTGAATAGTTGCCATGTGTTGTTCACAGAAAAGTTGTTTTATTAGAAATCATTAATGATTAATAGGTTCATAATTTGCATTAGAATAAGGCCACCAGGGTCAATTGTAGTCTCAGCTTTACTTTCCAATGCAAATAGTCAAGGTGGACAAACCGTCCAGATTCAGTATCAAATATCAAACCAGCTCTATTATGCACATTAAAGCTATCCATCTTCATAATATACTTTTCATGACTGCTGAACTGATATTTCTTTAAGTCAACGATCTTCATGTTAACAATTAGTTGTATAAGCTTGCAACGGATATGCACACCTTTTTGCTTTGTGTTTAACTGCTCGTGACATTGCACATTATTTTAGTAGTGTTGCCTTTGTTAACATTTCAGTTAAAAATGTTTATGATTAACTTGGAAAATATGTTGGCATGTAATTCGATGGGTACAGAGTCCCATCTTCTAATGGGATGCTGAGATGCATAGTCATTCACGGCTTGTTAAGAAATACCCTAGTAGCACATATAGGTAATGATGCCTGAAAACACACTTCTCCCCTAAGTTTGCTCTAGTTAATCTAACTAGCCTTGTTTTGTTTTTCCAATTTCCCTGAAGTGCTTTGTGCATCTGTCTAGTGACCATTAATTAATGCTCTCTATAGAAATGAAAAACTGAAAGCATTAGGCAAAACTTAATACTAATAATACAATGCGCAACTCTCTCTCCTAATATACACACACACACACACACACATACTTCCATACAAATACATACATTTACGCTATGCTCCCAGAGCCCCGTGGTTTAATCAGTCAATTCCTATATTTCTATTTCCTTTCCATTAATCACTCAGGCTTCCAGTTCAGAATGCTCTTATGGAGTGAATTACAGGCCAGGGGCCGGTGCCAATTCAAGTAAGTGAATTTCCCCCAACAGGGAAATATAACTGTCAACACACAGCAGCTCCCAGCAGTCTCTCTCTCTCTCTCTCTCTCTCTCTCTCTCTCTCTCTCTCTCTCTCTCTCTTTCTCTTGTTAGCGCAATAGACTCATCCTTATACACTTTTAAAAATTGAGGTGATTCACAATGACATAGAAAAGCCATTTTCTTTATAAAAATTCTTAAAGGTAAGAAAAACACTCTTTTATGAAGAACCTTTCTTTTATGATATTTAAGGGGGAGTATCCGGTATATACAGGTTCATCATAAGATAGTAGCATGTGTGTGTTTCAAGTAAATGTTGTGTAAGTGTTTTGTAATACTTTTAGACTTTTGTGAGAAGTATTAGTAAAAAAGATTGTTAGTAAAAAGCAATAATCTTCGTAAACTGTTTGAGATAAAAATGAGCATGGATTATTATGGTGTGTGTATATATATATATATATATATATAGGAGGAATAATTGACAACGGGCCATTGAATTATAAAAAATAATGCACACCCAATAATGCCCAATAATAATGCCCAACCGCGGGCGTGCATTATTTTCACATATTTCAGAGGACCTGAGTCAATTATTCCTCTTATACCATTGGTCTGGTGACATTTGACAAGTTATCAAAAAATAATGCATTCCCACGGAACATTTCTAAACCAATCAAAATACAGCATTCAACAGACCCGTGGTATAAATATGTTTATACCACGGGTCTGTTGAATGCTGTATTTTGATTGGCTGAGAAATGTTCCGTGGGTATGCATTAATTGCTGATAACCGCACACCTAATTTGTCAAATGTCTTAAAAATGGGCACCAGAGCAATATTTGTGGTAACCGTGGTATAAGAGGAATAATTGACTCCGGTCCTTTGAATTATAAAAAAATTATCCGCTTCCCGTCGTGCCGCATTGCACCTTGGGTGTGTGTGCATTATTTTCTTATAATTCAATGGCCCGTCATCAATTATTCCTTACTTGTTTTATAGAACATATCAAATATCTTTAAACTAAAAAAAAAATATGTGGATGTTTAATGCTGGAAAATTAGCTATTTCCTGAATTTTAGTAAAAGGACTGCAAAAATGTTAAACTTCACATGAAATACACTGATAAAATAACTATCAAAAATCAAAATTTTCTGGAGATTTTCTGAAGCACTTCTTTTAATTGACCATTTTGTACACTATTCATAGACAGCGTCATTGGTTTCATTCCACGGAGGAGGCCTACAGTTGGGTAACACTTTGGGGACCGACCAATACTCACTTTAAACTGATTGCCTACTAGTTTGCATATTAGCAAAATACTGGCTGATTATTAATACTTATAAAGCACATATTAATGGTTTATTTAGCATGGCCATATTTTTCAACCCCTAATCCTACCCAATACATTTATACCCTACAACAGCGACTTCACTAAGAATTAATAAGCTGTAAATAAGGAGTTTATTAAGGCAAATTTAGTTAAAAGTGAATATGTGTTCATCATATTTAAGTGTTGTAAACCTCATTTCATTTGGTAACTGACGATAAATATAGACTTTTAAAAAATGCTGGTTTATTTTCAACCCATTGTTGGGTCAAATAAAAAAGTGGTTATTTTTAACCCAACGGCTGTACATTTTTGACCCAACACTGGGTTGAAAATAATTAGAGTGTATGTATACTGAAATATAAATTGTGTGAGTAAATCTATATCTGATCTGTATAAGACCTACTATTTAGTGTTTTATTATGGTTTGGAGAAAACTGTAGAAAGACAATCTCTCATTATGACCATTCATTCGCCCCCTCTGCTGGAGCCCATAGAAACCCTCTACATGTCTCTCTCAGCGTCTGTCTCTAGTGCCTCTGATATATTTTGTCAACTGGCCCAGTTGTATTCTTCACTGTCTTTATTACCCTATGCATAAGATGAACTAAACTTATGAAAAAAACTCTCTTTTATTTATCATATGTGTTTGTTGACAAATCGCATCTGCTGCTCCAGAGCAGTACAGCAAATCACACCTACTGTACACACAAATAGAGACAGTCATAAACATATGGACAGTATGTGTTGTTAAGGTCTCTAAAAAATATCTAATCTATATCTGATATATATCTTTATGATTGGTTATGCATATCACTTACTGTCAAAGTAAATTACAGCTTGACCTTGATGACATTCTGGTTCATTTATTTACATTTTAACTATGAAAGAAATGTACTGTATTGCATGAAGGGGGGTGATCTTTTATAGCTCAAGAGAGTTCATTGAGTTTTAAACAGTTTATTTCAATGTACAGTATTAAAAAAAATATGAATTTCTTTTTAAAAATAAGAATAGAAATTAGACAATTGTTGATATACAGTTAAAGTAAAGAGCAATGAAATAAGAAAAAATAATGTCTTTGTGAAGTGTCAACTCCACATGTGTAAAAACATTTAAAGCTGTTCAATAGCTTTGACTACACCACTGTCTATAGTGTGGCAGTTTCTTAGGGTCACTGTAATCAATATGAGCTCCTTTCATCACTCACACAAACACACTGTGTTGGAATCAATAACTTACCAAGTAGAATAAATCAGGTTTATATACCTCGACTTAATTCACTAAGCTTTTATTGCTTACAAACACTCATATGAGCTAATCTAGATTGGTGTACGGGATTACATTTATCTGCATCATGCACTATAGGTGACTCTTTTAATAAAATAAAATAAATAAGGAGCTCAATGCAGAGCTGGAGTTATAGTTGTGCTGTTGTGGGTGACCAAACATCTACTGATTCACCATCTCTCCCCATCATTTTCTGTAGTTCCCGATTTATTAAGACATGGATGGATGTAAGTGTCTTACCTCCGAGAGGTCTCTGAGAGGCTCCATTGTGGCGACTGCGATGTCCGGTGGGACTGCCATTGAGTTCTAGCCGTCCCATCTTCGGTGGTGGCCCACCAATTTCAGGACTACTGCTCCCGCGCCGCTCCGGGCTCTCCCGCAAATGAGGACTCTCACCTCCACCTCGCTCCATCCCCCTCCACACCACAGAGGGAACACCAGCCAGAGGATAAGGACCTGAGACAAAGAGAAGGCGCATAAAAACTCAATCTATGTCAAGGTACATGTTTTTTGATTAACATCAAAATTGGCAGTACAGTAAACAAACGGAGTTGGTATGAGCAAGAACGGGATGAAAAGAAGACAGAAGAGAAAAGAAATGTGAAATATATCACGCTAAAAAGATTAACACGAAATAATCCGATTCTCATAATAAAAAATGAAAAGCTAACAAAAGAATTTGAAAGAAAAAACACAGACACCAATTCTAAAAGAAATCCAAAATGATAATAAACCATCTAATTGTTTCATATAATTTAATAGTTTTACATTTAAAATTTATAGCACTCACAGTTTTGCATTGTAATAAAGTAGCTTTACAGAAAATATATTTTAGCGCAAACAGCAGAGACATAAGAAAAAATAACACCGAAAAAAGTAATAAAATAAAAACAAAAATTTATAAAATACATAAAAAATTTATAATTCTATGAAATAGAATTATAATTCATTATCATTACCAACCTTGTATATAGAAATGTAATCCGACCATTACATTCATAGTGATTTAAAAAAAGTATATGTCATAAAACAGACATGCCAAGTGTCTAAAAAGCTAAGTTTTCTGCCGGCTCAAAAATGTCTAAATGAAAAGATGGCTGAATTTATGACTTCAGTTTTAAACCCTGTTTAAACCATTTACAGTAATGGATGCTTCACAAAAACATTTCATCTACCATTTCAAGATTGGCTCCAAATTATAATAAAAATTTTATTAGGATTCCAATAAGACGTTTTGACAGGAAAAATAGAGGATTTCCTTTGACTTTTACTTACAACATGAACAGCTGCGATTAGAAAACAACACACAGACATCCACACTCAAGGCTATGCGCTGTCCTAAAATACAGTGGATTGTTTAAAAAGACGCTGGCATCTTATCGTCACTATCAGCAAACAAAAGAGCTGAGGCCCAGTGTCTCGTTCTGCTCCAGTGTCTGTGGAGAATGTAAACTTGTGTGTGCGTATGTTTGTGTGTCTCTCAGAATAAAGGTACAAAAGCTGTCACTGGGATGGTGCCCTTCGTCCTCCTAATACTATATACCATTTAGTATATAGCAAAAAATACCAAAAAGTACTACTTTTTGAAAATATACTGCCCTAGTGACAGCTTTTGTACATTTATTTTTGAAAATGCCAGACATAAATATGAATACCAAGTGAATTAGTAAGTCACCCTAATCATATTTGTATGCGTATGTGTGCAAATATGTTACTTTGCACCGAATGCCTGCGGATGCCTAAATAAATTCATCTGAGCCGGGGTGCACCATGGGGACAATTTTTCAGATGTCTTTGTTTTCAAGCCAAACCTTTAATATTGGTAATGTCCATCAGAGTCAGTGCCAAGCAGTATTGAGTGCATGCCAAAAGTTCAGCTCATTCCCCACTGGCCAAATGAACTCTTGATTTGCATATCACTTCCTAAATATAAAGAAATTATAATTGCTCTAAAAGTTAGGTAGGTAGATAGATAGACAGACAGAAGTTTGGCATATTTGCTAAGCAGTTGCTGGATTTCCACAATCATTTTTATTTCTAATAGTATTTCTCATTCTGTTCTATGAACTTTTATTCATCCTCAGAAAGACTTTATTCTGGTGTGTCCACCCACTAATGCCAATCTCTTCCTTTGGCCTTGATGAGAAAAACACCATCATGTATAACAAAAAAATGTCCAAAGAGAATTACAAGCTAGAGCTACATTTTCAAAATGAATAATAAATTAAAAACATTAGCCTCTGCGTGATTAAAAAAAATTGCGCCGGTCCAGAAAGCAAATGTCGGAATTCTTTAGAGTTTATTAAGCGGGTGGGAGGAAAAACACTTTGAGGGCATTTGCATGGAAAGAAATGTGTTAGTCTGCTGCTGTACTTTCACACAAACACACACGCACACACACACGGAGAAGAGCAAACCTGAAGTGTGAACTACAAACTAAAACAATTGACGTACATATAGCATTTCAATTAAAAGTGACATTTCTACAAATAGATGAGAGGATTATGTTACCTCTTGTTTATCATGCATGTGCTTTCAAAAATGCACATCCCAAACAGAAGAGCAGCTCATGCAGCATAACAAATAAATCCCACTGCTATTTGTAAGATCACAGACATGCATTTTAACTCTATGATGAAAACGGATCTGCTTTTAATTAACAGCTCATCTACGATGTGGCCTTGCCCATAGACTTGCAATCCCATGGGTAAAATAAAATCTCTTTACAAAAAGTGACTCTTGATACTTGCAAAGAACCAAACAAGAGATTGCCTGGACACAATTGACGCAACGTTCGTTTTGCTTGATGCATTACCTGATTGCTCTTTCACCGTTTAACCCCCTTTAAGCCGCTCTCCCTTTCTTTGCCATATTATCAACCCTTAAAGTCTTTTATCAGCACTGATGGGCTGTCTTTGTTCCTCCCTCATTGGGCTTCACGGGTTCAAACCTGTCTGATTTTAATGAGTCCTCCGATCCCAATCAAGAACTTGTCTGAATCTCTTCTCCAATCTCTCTCTTCCTCTCTGATCCTCCACCACCCCAGCATCAAATATTTGATGGGGAGATAAAACCAGCTCCAGTATGTCTGCAAGTCATTAACCTATGGAGATGGCACTAGTTCTGTAAAGCTCTTGCCGTGGATGTGCGTTCATCTTCTGATGCATCAGTGCAAACTTAATGATGAAATATGCTAGTTGTGATGCATGTCATAGTTATTCAAATGTATATAAGTTGCATGCTAAAAGAGAAAAACAGTAGTAATGCGTGATTATGCATATATGCTGAGAGCTTTCGTTTGCAAGCCATGTAATTCAGCACCACTGCATTTTAAATTCACCCAGATGGTAACGGTAAGACTGCCTCTTCATCATAATGTTTATTAAATAAAGAGCTTGCTCTGCTATTCGAAATGACCGAATGGGAATAAATGACGTGATTTGCGTCTAAATTCACATTTAAAGTGGGTGAACCTTTAGAAGATTATAAAACATACAGTTCCACGGCTGTAATTACATATTTATTACTTTAGTGAAATGTCTAAATATCTAAAGCACATTATCTGGAATAATCTACTGAGCAATGATTGTAAAGACAAAAAAGCAAAAACTTTGGTTAATAACAGAGCATTATTTTTAATAATTTTATAATAAGGTGTACCAAATCGGGATAAAAGTAATTACAAATATGCATTTTATGTGTTATTAAAAAGCACCCTAATTACCCTTTTGACAACTGACACACTACATAAAAATTGAAAGATACACAACACTTCAATTTTCAGTTTTTGTACCTACAGGCATTCACTACCAAATACATGGTTCCATTTTTATTTGTAATGCTTGCAGCCACACATTACAAACATAACTAATGACTGTTATGTTTAGTGGTAGATGAGAGAAGCCAGACGAGGGAGTGGAACAGAACTCTGATCCCATGAGACTCAAATTTCCAAACTTCGACGACCACACTGCAGAGACTCTCTCTTAAGCATGCAGTATACATTTTCTGCTCTGTTCCTCGCTAACCTTCCTCTTCCCTTCACTCTTTTCTTTGGCACTGTTAGATGCCTCTGCCAGTTCTACCACACACAGGAAACTGAGGGCAATAAACGACACATTACTGATCTGACTATACTCACACTGTCAGTCAGTATACACAGAGGAGAGACATGCTAAGAGAAAGGGCAGAAGGTTGCAAAAGAGATGCCTACCGAGATCTTAGACATCAGGAAGAATGAAAGTGACCAAATAAACTATGCAAACTGGTGCAATTTTCATGTCCCCTAATCTGAGCAATAAAACTTAACCTTCACAGCTAATATCAACTAATAGAAAAATACATGCATGTGTGTCATAAGATAAAGCCATGCCATGTCACGGTACTTAGTGTACCTGTGTGTTGATGACGTGCTTAGGCGTTAACCTTATTGACCAGGGAATAGGGCTATGATTCTCATTTATTGCAGGGTTATTAAAGTATCGGCTCAGTCAGGGTACAGATAAAGCAGCTGAAGATGGTCGAGGGATATATGTATTAAAGGCCCCTGCACTGTCTCTCTCCAGCACAGGTGTGTGCAGAAGGGAAGGATAGATAGATAGCACCTTATCACCTGCAAATTTGATGGCAGATCAAACTGTAACTAAGACATATGTGATTACACTGGAAATACACATAGGAGGATAAACTTAGACCTTGGATGTATGTATAATAATGACAACAGTAACCATAATAATAATAGGATATTTATTAATTTATGTGTATTAGAGGCAGAGAACAAGACCATAATGCCATAATGTGAGTATGTCAGTGTATGACAAAGACATGTGCGAAGAATATGTAGATCAACATTTAAAGAGAGGATGCGTCAGACCTTCCGGCGAACACAATCAGTTCAATACTAAACATCTTAAACAGTAAAAGATTAATAGTAAGCAGCAGTTTATTATGTTCTTTCTGAACATCTCGCTCTCTCTCACACACATAGACAAAAGTGCACAAACACAACTGTACACACACAAAAACCACAGGGCGGACTCACTGCTCTGACACTTCCAGGGACCACACATTGACTTACAAAAATCACACATGGTAGACAACACTAAGCAGCACTATAAAACACACATGAACACACAGATTGAATCTATAATTCGGAATGTATTGACTGTGATCTGGATGTTCAATGTTAAATAGGGATAGATTTTATAAAAACAAACACAACAAACCCACCAAAACTGTACCGTGTGCACACACAGCAGCCCATCTACAGGATTTTCAGTTGTATTAGCTTATTAACCTCCTAAGTCCCGAGCTTTGGTTTGTCTTTTTTTATTCAGATTTTTTCCAGCTATTTTGGGGTTAGAAAGTAAATAAATAAATATAATAACCAAATATTTTTCTTTGAACATGAAGCAGTGTAATTGTCAACGTTTGTGAACAACAGGATCCAGTTACACAGAATTAAGCATTATGGTGCAACAACAAAAAATGTGATGTCCACATATGTGGAAATCCTGGTCTTAGAAGGTTAAAGAGATCATTTAGCAAATCTTAACGGAAATAAAGGGGTAAAAGAGAGAAAAAGTATCTCATTTTGACCATCATGACAGAAAATGTTATCTGTAGCCTGTATATGCAGTACTTAGTAAAGACAGACAGATGATGAGTTAAGGTTAGAAAAGCATTTTAGATAATCCCTAGCTTTTTATCTTTGTGAGTTTTAATAATCATGATAATAATAATAATAATATAAAATAACTAGAATTTAGCAATTATGTATAATAAAAATAAAGAAATGACCAAATTCAACAAGTGTTGTGCAACAGAAAAGTAATTAAATTACATACCAATGATTTTTAAGTCTTGACCAGCTATGTGCGGCAAAATTCACAACAATTATAAAACTTAATACTGGTCCTAAATAGCCCAACATCCAATCATTCTGAAATACGCCAAATTGTAAAAGCTATGACGCGAAAAACACTTGTTCGCACCCACACAGAATAACTTAACCTTAGTTTATATCTTCAGGCGGAAAGCTGATGGTTATAAAATTTTGAATGACATTTTAATGACTGTGTATGTCCTTATTTTTATTATGAAGTGACCGTTTAAAAGTAATAAGGCACTCGAGGTCATGCTATATTGAGAATATCCCAGTCATATCTGAATGGTCGCATCATGCAATGCACGCGCTCCCCTGTGTTTAACACTTGCTGTGAATTCAACAGTTGGGTGATACTGCTGTACCTGCTTATTAAAGCTATAATATTTCATAAAGGTTTGCTAACAACAAATGGCTTATATCTGAAAATACGTATAAAAGTAAGTCATTGCGTAATGTACATGTATGCAAAGCATCATAGCCTATAGCATATAAGGTAAAGAGGTCCTTATGCTGAAGTGGCCAAACTCTTCTGTATAGTCACGGAAAAGGTAAGAGCTGGGGGAAATTCTGGATTTGATCCATTTTGATGTCCTCCCCAAAACGCCAGATTAAAAGATCCTTAGAGACTTCTATCCACTGCAAAATTACTGAGACCTATAGAGTCTTTCTTACAGAGACTAATTAGCTTTTTGTTTTTCCTTATGGTCTTGGTAAAAAAAATGCCGTCTCCCCTGGCTATGGGGCCAAGTTTGTACAAATGAATAATGAATACATCAATGTGACTTTAAAAAGAAACAGAATGATTTCTAACGCTGATGGCAGCTATATAGCAAACATACCTTCTCTTGCACAGGCATGATTTTGTGAGTGACTTTTCAAATACATTGCTAAAAAAAAGTTTAAGGATATGTATACATAACTTGTAGTTTGAACTGACAGGGAAAAAAATATCGCATGTAATATAATAACAAATGCTGTGCACCCGGCATGTGTTTTTTCTTTTTTAATTTAAGTATTTACTGCAGAGTTCAATCTAATAACAGTATAAGCGTCTTCTTGGTTGTGGTTCCATTTGCATGTTAGATGTATTGATTTTGACAACGATGGGATAGCGATTTCATTACTTAATTTTGAGTTTCTTTTTCTGTTTTGTTTTGTTTCAAAGCAAAGACCACTCGGTTCACTTCATCCACCCCCTTATGTAAAGTAAAATCCATTGACTCCATTATAAGATAAATCTAATTTACTTTAATGGCGTATGTTTTTTAAGGCAGAAAACTGTCACTTTTGAGGGCGAATCTTTTACTTTTTGAAGTTAGTTTTGTTTGCACCACGACAGAATTATCTAAACTATATATGTTAAGTAAATCATAGAAACGTCAATAACCGGAAACAGGATTTTTGTATTCCGTTGCAATTATGTCTGGCCTAATAAGTGAACTTTATTAATAAATAATTTGCCAGTTATCGCTGTTTCTATCACTATTCGATGCTGTATGCCTATATGTGTTATGTATTAATCCTAAATTGCCATCTTGACTAAGTTTCTGGTAATTTGTATATTTTTGAAACTTATGCAAAATGTAAACAATAATCTGAAATGTTTTAAATATTAAATCATAAGATTTTTTGGCGTCAATGTGTCTCCTCATTGCTTCAAGTAGGCCTTATCAAAAATGTTGCACCCAGTAAAAGTTAAAATATTTAAAAGATTAAGCGCTTTACAAGTTGAGATTTGTACAAAAATACCCTATCTGTATTTTGAATGTAGCATAGTTATATTATTTTATTTAATTACTTCTTAAATACCAGGATGAATATAACAACACAAGATCTGTTTTAAAATAGACACGACTTATGTGCGTCACTTTTTCAAAACTGAAGTGGACTGGGCACATTAAATTTATTGTTTTGTTTTGTCCTCTTTTCATACAAAACAATAATATGGGATGGTATAGGCCTATAGCAAAAACATGTTTCATAAATTCTAAGAATCCTGTCTTAGATTTAGAGGACGTAAATATGCTAAAAGTAAACACACACACACACAAACACACACACACTCATGAATGCGAGGAGACCACAGACAAACACGTGTGAAACTAAACTTGAGGCCTAATCTTGTTGAAGCTTGAGGAAAGGGATTTTCCTTTAAACTATTCCCATTTGCATCAAAACTCATTGAAATGCGTAAAATATCAATAAAAGTGCAGTAAAAACAATTTTGAATTAGTTTAAATGTGTTTAAAGTGCTTATACATCTCCGCTTCCATGAATATACACTCGTCATTAGCGAAGTGACTTACTAGAAAATCACCACAATCTGTAAATTGGTTAGCTTTGGTCTAATAAACACATTTTGCGATATTCTTAACACTTTAATCTTTTATGCATTGCTCCTAAACAATCGACATTGCAGAATATGCCTTACTTTAGCACTCCTGTCTTAAACGTAATTTTTATTAAGTTGCAAATTTAAATAAATGGTGCAAATATTCTTCGTGCATATGCGTGTATTCATGTACAAAAACATTTAAATAATTTTAATTATTATTATTAGGCCTAATATTATTATTATTAGTATTACTATTATTATTATTAGGCTATTAATTAATATTTGCAAACATTTCCACTCATTATCAGAAGTGCATTGCTCCACTGTGTCATAGTTCCTGGAAAAACTTAATGTCTTTAAGAATAATTAGTGTATTTATTAAATCCTTTAGACTTACATAAATAACTATGTATGTTTATGATAGAATGACAAGCATATAATTTTTGTTTATTGGAGATACAGCCTCAAAGAATTAACTTATCATATAAGAGTTCATATTAATCGATATTCTAAACAGTACTTAAGACGTTAACAAGTTAAAGAATCTGCTGTTAAATTAGCAGTATGCATGAATGTGGAAAACACTGGATGAAAGTGGACGAAAGTTGTTTCTGTTGCACTTACTGCTTATGGCGTGTCGGTACCTCGGTTGGCCGTTGAGAGGGCTCTGTCCATTGATTAAAAGTATTGAATCCAGGGCTAGGCTTCTCGCAGCCTCGCGGAGGGCTGAAAACGGTCGGCTTCGGTATAGGTTCGGTGTTGGACACTTGGGCTCCGTGCACTGTGCGCTGTGACTGAGCCACTGGAACTGAGAGACTCCGAGCTGAGAGATACAGGTAGCAGGAGACAGACAGCATGAAGATAGAGAGGGGGTGCGAGAAAGAGAGGGAGGGAGAGAGATAGGACAGTTCACGGGACTGAACACAGCACAGAGATCCAAAAAGTAAACGACACAAGTTCCGAGTAGCGAACCGACGACAATCTGTCCGGTTAGGAATCTTGCTTACGGTTTACCGCAAGTTTGAGTCACGAATGTCCGTGGGACAAACCCGGCAGAACCAAAACCCCCAGCTGCGGGCGCAAAGACAGCATCAGAAGCTGAAATTGCATGCACAGAAAAAGAAACAAAGCAAACAGACGTCAGATATCTGCTTTGTGCGATGCGGACAATACCTATTACAGCGTTGTAAAATCTCCAAAGCAACAATGTATGTCACTTTCAATCTGTTCCTTGCTCGGCGCGCGGACTGACGGAGAGGGGGAGCCGAAAGAGCAATGGGAGTGGGAGGGGAGGACTGGAGAGCAAACGTGGAAGTGTGACAGGGAGGGAGGGAGGAACTGGGCTGTCCAAGGTAAGTAATTAATGTATTTGATATAGGTCTTTAAGTTATCAACAAAGCGCATTAGGTCTGGATAACTTTTTGACTTTTGTTTTAAACAGTTGTTTATTATTATTATTATTTAAGATACATTTTAAAATGTTTTATCTTGAGTTAATCAAGCTGCTTTAGATTAAACGCACGCGAACGTGTTTTTTCTCATAACCATTTTTTTTTTAAATGTAACCAAATTTAAATGCACAATTGCCCTGTTATGTTTACTTGTTGAAGTCATCTAAAGAAAGTTTCATATAGAAATGATAACTGATATGCTTAAACGTGATAAAAGCATGAACAAAAATGCAATAGTCGCTCAATGAATTCAAATCTTAAGTGAATTTGTAGCTTAGTGTTGTAAAGAATATAAACGAATTGAAGAATTGTAAAGAAAATAAAAAATATTGTTTGAAAATCATTAAGGACAGCCGTCCACATAAAGACTACGTAAAATGTAATTAATCTTCTGTGACGATAGCTTTTAAAAACACACAAATGCATTATTGAATTCTAAGGCTGACTTCACAAAGCACATTTGAGTTGACAAGATAGCAATTCTGATCAAATCACTCAATCGTTCAAACCCAATAAACAGACGTATGTTTAAATCTATAAAGGCATTAAGGTTCTGTGGTCTTACTGTCTTTATCTTTAGTGAGTTTACTAACAAGGTATCAAAGCGTAACGCTTATACGCACACAACAATATACGGACGACACAGATACTTACAGCCTATATTCAAAAGCATTAACAATAACGTGCATCTACAGTTGTGGCCTTTGCTGTCGTCTACTTTAAGTTACGTTATCTTAAATAGTTATAGCCACACAAATCCGAATCTTCTAAACGTTAAAATGCATGCAGATATATAATGAGTTATATTACGACATTTATCCACAATATGTTTGGTTATATTGTAAAAGTATCTTACCTTTTGGCAAAGTGTTTCAATAAGAGCTCATTAACTGCACAATAGTGTGTGCAGTTGGCTGCTATGCTGGTTTAAAACACTTCAGAGTGTGTGAGCAAATGCTGGCTGATTCTCCAACCTCATTCGTCACTATTATAAGATAATGATCCACGATGATGATGGCAATGTGGTGCAGCCTTGCGTGTCAGAGATAGGTAAAAGACAAAAAGGACTTGTGTTACTAATAAGAAACAAGTACTGCAACTGATCAATACATTGCCTGTCAAAATCAGAGCGAGAGAGAGAGAGAGAGAAAGAGAGAGAGAGAGAGAGAGAGAGAGAGAGAGAGAGAGAGAGAGAGAGAGAGAGATTTTTCATCTGTATAATAAGGTTCAGAGCTTTGTGTTCTTACGATGCAGATACATGCTTGTCTGGATAAAACAAGAAATTTGTCATCCCTTAACTTTGCTCTTTCGAACATTTAAAGGTTAGAATTAAAAAAAAAAATAGCACATTGCCGGATGCCGTGTGTAATCTTTAAAATAAGTGCATTATTTTGTTCCTATTTTGGTGAATAAATAAGTGTCATACATGTTTTTGGTCACTGACAAATTTGTTTTCCGTCAAGTTCTGTTGGTTCCAGCAAACACGTTAACTCTATAAACCATGTTTGAAACCCCTATAACCAATAGTTAAATAATTTCGTTAAAATACATATATACATGGTAATATATATAAAATTATTAAATGCAGACTTTCAATTATTATTATTATTATTATTATTATTATTATTATTATTATTATTATTATTATTATTATCATTATCATTATCATTATTAAAATCTCGATCAGTTTAATATAAGAAACATTTTGCTTTCGTTATTTAAATCTTTATGATCAATTTCATCTTTTTTCAGAGAGGCAAAGAAAGTTCTGACCAAAATTATTAAACATATTTGATTTTTTAAGTTATATAAATGCTCATAAACACTGGGGTTAGAATTTTAAATTAAAATTAATTTGGTCGTTTATACAAATTATTTTGCATGTTCAATATATTAGCCGATCTTCCGTTTACCTGCTCTGCTGAAATGAGAATTCAGAGAGAATAAAGGCGCCTTTCGAAAATTATTATTTAATTGCGATTCAAAATAGCAGATTTATAGACGAGTAAAATAACTAGCAGAAAATAAATTAAATGAACACATGTATATGTCCATGCCCATGCAAATGAACACAATATGAACGTTGACGTTTAAAACGTTCGCTTTACCTGACGTTTTAAGTACACTTTATTTTTATTATTTTTTTATTTTTTGTGCTAGGCTATAAGTACTGACAACAACTGATTCCCAGATTTAAAAGCACATTTAAAAGAGCTGTGAGTTTTTGGGGAACCTTTTTTGAGCATCTCTTTGAATGTCCCCATGAGCTCTTCTTTTTTCCATTTCTTGGGTAACTGGGAATCTAAAATTAGCAGATTACTTAGAGCCAAAGCAACAGTCAAGCAGAAAGAGTCGTTCCACGAAACAAGTAAAATAAATAAGCTGTAGACTTCAGAAACATTTCAGCTTGGGAAAGTAAATAATTCAAAAGATTCATTACCCTGAAGCATTTGTAAAACATGACAATAATTACGCGGCAGTTTGCAACGCTTGGTGCATGCAGTCCCTAGGTAAATTTGAAGACATCCTTAAGTCCATTAAATGGACCGTACCATCAAGTTGGATTATGTAACCAAATACTAAAGACTTGAGAACTAAACGTGAAAGTTTAGTAATCGGTGGGTTTAATTTACAAGACTTTAAGTCTGTTGCTATTGAACGTTATATAAATTATAATGTATTTGTTCAAACTTATTTTTGCATAATTATCACTTGGAAATCTCTTAAATTCAAGTGTAGCCTATACTGTTAATGCAGTCCGACACTGAAAACGATATTTAAATGGAAGGACATACCTGTACAAATTAGGCTAATTATGTGTTTGGGGCAGCTTTCTCAGATGACCATTCACAAATGTTAGAGTTTACAGAAAAATATTAAATTATTTCCCAATAAAAGCAGAGTAACATCGACATGTTATTGTCGAATCACAAATTATCATCGTTTTATGTTGGTTACGTGGGCTATGTGGTGAAAACGGGAAATAGTGATTTTAGGTCACTGCTGAAAGACTGAAGTGTGAGACGTAAATGTGGAAATAGCGTCGTCTAGTGGATGAAAAAACCTGCCATACAGTAATTCTGATCTATGAAGTTTCAAAGCACTAAATGTTTTCTAAATTGGTGGTATTTTTAGGTTTATTTCTGGGATCAGAGAAAGTGGAAAAAAGATTAAGTCTCTGTTTTTATTGTTCAAGAAAAACACTTCACTGCCTAGATATCAACTATTTCAGTTGTAAAGATCGCATTTAACATAAAAATATCGACACCAGACGATAAATGTTTTATTAGAATTATTGTTAGTAATTATTATTATATTATTATTAGTATTTATAGAATACATTTCTATTCGTTTCGCAACAACGTACATTAAACACTGTTACAAGCAAATAAATAATCATTTTGTAATAATATATGGGCTTAAAATAGTAGCAATAATATCTGTATTGTTAAAAATTCTTGTATAATACCAAAATTGTACTTCTGCAAAGGGTTTCTGAAGCACTATGTTAAAAGCACGCAAGGCTGCTTAAACTAAAAAAACATCGTGCTTTAAAACGTTTGTAAATTCTCAGACCACTAATATATTTTGTAAAATAAAAATTAAATGTATGGTGTAATTTAAAAAGGATTCCGACAATACTGATGCGCAATTAATAAGCATGTCGGTACTCGGTATTCACAGACAAATTACAAAATAATGATACTGCAATATTTAGCTACTTAAAAAACTACATTTTATGAAAACAAATGATTTGCTGGTTGAGGGCTCTCTCTCTCTCTCTCTCTCTCCTCTCTTCAGGTTGTTCAGGTTGAAATTCATACAGCCTATTCTGTATTGCAGGCACATTGCATGCTGCATAATGGCAGTCACAAGTGTGAGGATCTGCACTGCGCACAATAGATGATCAATGCTGCAAATGTCTCTCTATGTTTTCATATAAAGATTTGAGTTCATGTTTTCATATAGAGATTTGAGTTCACAATATTGCAGTTGTCTATCCAACCAAAGCAGCACAACTAGGCAAAGTGTTAACTGCTAATGATCTCTTTAACGTGCACGTTGCGTATTTTTATATGGTCACTTTTATTAACAAAAAGTTGCACGTTAACATTTCTAAACGTTTCTCTGACCTAACTATTATAATTTCTTTTTCTATATTTGGTAATATTTAATTACATTCAGTGCCTCGACATGATTCAATTCCCATGCCTGGCCATATTTTCGTATAGTGAGATCATTAGAGATATTGGCAGCGGTTTTAACCTTAATTCAGCACTTTTGGACCTGACAGCTCCCGTACCGAAGCACTAAAGCAATGTAGGCCTACTTCTTGTTGTAGGATTACACACGATGATCCAGCATGCAATGTACGACGAAAGTTAAGGAGATCTTAAGAGTGAGAAAACTTTTAAATATAGTTTTATATAAACGCATTTTAATTTAAAATAATAATTTGACACATAAAATACCTTTATATTTTTAGAATTTATGTTTGGTTATTTTTCGTTATTATTATTATTATTATAAATATTATTATTATTATTATTATTATTATTATTATTATTATTATTATTATTATTATTATTATTAATCTCTATTTGCCCTAAACGCAAATGTTTTCTATAAAAAAGGCAATAAGAGTTTGTGTTAGCAATTAGACTAAACATTTTTTTTTAAATCAAGCCAACGACAAATGTTAAATCCATTTGTCTTGTAAAGGAAACTTTAATAGGGGATTCAGGGGCACGGGAACAAATTGCTTCCACTCAGAGGTCACGATTCCCGTGAATTTCCCCTTCTAATGGTTCCACTTCAGATCAACATCATCTGAGTGCCAAAATCTTGTTAAACTACTGAAACATATTCGATAACAATAAGATTCAATATTACAGCATAACATGATAATAATAATAAATTGTAATAATAATAAATTGTTCCAACCTTTATTTTGAAAACAAATCTCTCCGTCGTGTCTAAATTGCCTGCATGCACACTGGAGACTCCAGACAACTCAAGTGTTGCTTGTCGCAATTATTGATAATGGTGATTTACGAGAAGGTTGTAATTTGTATAATTTATTTTTATTTTATCATTTTAAAATGTGTTTTTAAATAACTATACTTTTGTTAAAAACGACTTGAATTTTCTTTGAAACCGACAATAACTAATAGAATAAATTATAGTTTTGATTTTAAAGACTATTGAATGATCTAGATTTGTCTCTTCGGTTATTCACATTGGGTTTTACCTGAAATGAAATCCGACTGACCCGAGACATTCAGTCAGGGGCTTGGAAGCAAACGCGAGCTGTTAAGCGTGAGCAGCACTCTGCACTATGTCATTGAGCAAAAGTATTTGACAGTTGGAATGATCTGTAAATACTTCATTAGACTGTGTATGAGTTCCCCCTTGTGCCTCATGGTCCAGTTCTGGTAAGATTTACAAATGATAACATAAACAGAGCAAAAAGAAATTGATCCAGCGTTTGAAAGCAGAGGAGGGGCTCTTAAGAATGCGATCTGCCCACTTAACACGAAAACCAGGCAGTCTGTTGGCCAACATGAGGTTTGACCCACCACAGCTTATGCTGTGTTTTGCTAATGAATTTCAAGGTCATTTGGCATCGAACCTCATCAATGTACTTTGCGGTTAGAATAACAGCACATTTTTGTAAAAATGTCTGGTGCATTACATTTCTTTTTTTTACAATAACTATTCCTTCATTATAGGTGTAAACTCATTTTTCTTTTCAGTGAAACTTGTATTACACTTTATTTACACATTTTTTCAAATGTGTAAAATATGAATAAAACTTTAAATAGTTGGATTTAAATGAACATATGTTGTTCTGTTTCAACCAGTGGTTAGGTCAAATAGCTATGGGAATTTTTAAGGTTAATTCAAAACAGGTAAACCAGTGATTGGTGTTGTCCATGTTTTACCCAACCATGGCTGAAAATAGCATTGTTTTGTGTGTGGTAACTAAGAAGTGTAAATATTTCAATATTATTTGATACAATATTGTATTTATGATATCTATTGTATTAATTGATGATTATTCAATACGTTTTACTCATTTTAGACAACAGTACAGTACAGTACAGTACAGTACAGTACAGTACATTGCGTGCCTTTTTAAAACTTATTATGATAAACGTAGCATTTTTTAATGAGAATAAATACTTAAATAATAGTATTGTAATTGACACTGACACTGTAATTGACTTGATATCTGTATAAAACTGAACCCACCAAATATCCTATAAAAAGTGTCTTATAATCCACTCACCTTATTTTTTGAAAACCTCAATTCAGCCTGACAGGCATTTTGAAACAAGCAGATTGTGGTATTGTGCCTACAGAAACCCATTACAGACAATATGAGGACAAGCAAACAGTAGGTGTCTAGACAACAACATTGACACAGTCACATTCACCAGACTTATCAAAAGACCGTCTCAGGGACATATGTGATGGGATGGGCGGATGGGAGTTGACTGATGCTGAGGCGATTTGTGTCGTCACTAACTTAATAGGGATCAAAGTCCGTTTTCTTAGTCCTACAGACCAGGACAATAAACAAATTCCTAGGACTAAGGCCAACTTTGTGAATAACAAACAGAGTCACAGACACTCACAGCAAACACACCCCTGAGTAAACAATTATATTGGTGCAGCAATAAGGAACAATGATTAGAGCTAAACATGGCCTTGTACAGACCCCCCCAAAAACAGGATCTTGGTCATTTGTAAACCTGCTGTGAAATCTAAACTAATGTCTCATAATTTAATTATGAGATCATGATCATCGAAGTGTGATTTCAATCATTGATTTTACTTTAATTTCAATATTTGATGTGGCCTTACTCAGTTAATATTAAATATATCAAGGTTATATTTTCACAGAATGTTCTTTACATTATGTACAATGATTTAACAAAACAGTAAATCACTACTTAATGTGACATTTTACATCTGTGTTGTAAAATTAATGTAATAATGCATTTAATTTTTATAAATAGTCAAACAGTTGGACAGCCAAGTTTAAAATCATATTACTTACTTACTTATTTTCTGACTCTCTTAGTCTCCTGTGAAATGGCAGAAGTTTGGCAAAAGAAATGAAGCATGCATTAGTTTTGTTTCACAAGTGGGTGAAACTATGGCATTTAGCTTTAACTAGTTACCACCATTCAGAAAGGAAGAACTGATCCATTGTCAGGTATTATCTGTGACTTGCAAGTCATCAATCTGATTTACAGTTTGGTCCCAGAATACATCTGATAGTTCTTTAATAAATAAAAAGGTTTAGGCCAAAAGCTTGTTTGAGTTTGGATATTCATGTGAAGAGAAGCTGTTTGTGTTTGTTAAAGTAAGACGGGTCATTGTCACTAAGCCTTACTCAGCTTTACACATCACCAATCCACCTTCTCATTTCTAAATCTTCCTTGGCTTTGTGAAATTTTCCAAAGCTGGAATAGATTTCGGTGTCTCTGATGCACTAAAACACTGAAAGAAAATACAAAGACAGAGAGAAAGTAATAGGGACTGGAGCCAGGTCGTATTACTCTTACTTATTAAAACCTCAATCAGGTCTGAGCGCTCTGGACTTGAGCGGTCTGTCAGACTCAGCTCAGAGCAGCACCACAAAACTTGATCTCTTTTTTCTGTGTGATGTGTCTGTAGTCTACATTTTCAGTTCATTTACAATTATGACTCACTGGCATGCACCATGGACTTGTTTTAATGCAAAGTATCACAGATTTGAAGAAAACAACGACAATATATGGCTGAAATCCACGCAGTCACAGTCTGGATCTTTGATGCCAAAGTCTTTAAAAAAATCAAAGTTGAAAGTTTTATTATTTTGCTTAAGCAGACAAAAGTGTATGTTCAAATGTCTGGGCTAAAAATTGCTGGTTGTTCATGCCAATTTAAAAAACATTATTTAGTTACAGAGTTTTAATTGTTGTACACTTGAAATGCTTGCAAATGTTTCCCGTTGTCCAAAAGTATAGCCTACTTTTGCATATTTCACTAATTTATGTGTCTCACATGTATTTATTCTGTCAAATAAGCATGCAACAGAATTAGAATATGGAAGTGAGTTAAAAATGCATAAAAAAATTCAAATTCAGAAGAGGATCTTGTGCATTGTGTGTGGCTTTGAAGCCATTGGGTTTGATAAGAATCTGCATTGTGATGGGCAAGGGCTTTCAGGTCAGAGGTCGTGCTGGTTCTGTGATCTTGTGTTTGTTATTGCTATGCTGCCCTTGGCCAGGTTAACACAGCGCCGTCATGACGACTCACCGCGCACCACGGAGGGGGAAGGTGGAGGTCACCCTCTTAAATGTGTTGATAGGACCCGGGGTGGCTAAGCTAAAGTGGTGAAATATTATCCCTCTAAAGAGGGGGAAATTAAGTTTCAAAGCACACTTACCATCATTGCGCCCATTTTCCTTGTCAGAAAGACTGCTTGCCAAATGAGCTGCACTGTTAAATGGGTGAAAGTGACAGCTGGAGGGAGCTCTCACACTTCGTAGGGCTTCGTATTATTGCAGTGGTGTAAAATCATTAGGGTGGAAGCGTAAGAACTGAACAAAATTTGAATAGTTTATGCACTCTAAAAAAAAAAGGTTCCTTGAGGTTCTATATAGAACCGTGGGGTTCTATACTTGGCCAATAGAACCTTTTACCAAAAAACGGGTTCCATATAGAACCCTTGGAAGGCAAAGAACCATTTTTATTAAAATGGTTCTATAATTCACGTTTTGTGACTGAAGTGTAAACTAAAGATTACACAATAATTGCAGACCTACACAACTCATTTACAAACCTACACAACTCATTCACAAACCTTTTTGTGTCAATAGGTTGTGGTCAAATAAAGAGAGAGTCAACAAATAGGCTACTAATATTTAGTGTACACTGTAAAAAATCCAACTAATGAAATGTTGGACGGGCAAAAATATATAAGTTAAACCAATTTTTTTGTTTGAGCTAGTTGAGAAGATCTGTGTTTAAAATATTAAATGAATGGTTATTTTCAAATCCAGTCAACATTCAGAATGGCTAGTGTTGACTGATCTAATTAAAACAAATCAGGTAAATATGTGGACTTATGACAGCTATGTTTCCTGACAACAAAATGCTCATAATATTACTGTTATTTGGTCACAAAATGTAATTGTAAGAGTTGTTCAGGCGTGAATGTATGTGCTTAAAGTTTAAATATGCGGTCGGTTAATAAAGATAGCGTCTATTTAAAAATGTGCTCGGACACTTTCGGACGTAGATGAGCTCCATATGAGCTCCAGAAAATCACAGACACTTAAGCGCTCACACCCCGCCCAGCGCAGCCTCTCCTCAGCAAGCCCATCAGACTGCTGGCTCTGATATCTCTGTGGCGTTTAAACATGCGATTTAATTCATTTTAATTTGTCATACTTAACAATGAAAGGGTTATGTTTTAAATCATATTTTAGGATTGCACTTAATTGATATTGCTGTTGAGTGATGTTTCATATCTTTTACATTTGTTATAACCGGACTGCATGCGAAATTGAACTTCAGAGCTGAAGGAGCGGGTGGAGAAATAGTCCCAATTAACAATCTTAAATAAAACTTCTAAATATACCCGTGTGTATACCCGTGTACGCGCGCGTGCGCGCGACCCGCTCGCGCGCGCGTGTGTATGTACAGTATGTGCGTGAGTTTTTAATTTAAAATGTCTTAACTTAACTCGGAAGGATCTGAATCACAGGTCATTTAATCTGAGATCATTCCGCATGTAACAGCTGGAATCACTCACTGTTTCCCACAACGACACAAGTCATCAGCCGTTTCCTCAAGGTCACGTCAGGTAAGCGTTTGTAAATAAATGTTAATTTTAGACTATATTAATTGGCAAAGACGCAAATACTCGACGTTTTTGTAAACATATAAGTTATATAAAGGTGTGTTATGTTATGTGACCGACTTAAAGCGTGTGTTATGTTATGTGTCCCGAGTAAAAGTGGAGTTATTTTAGTTAAGATAATACCGGACAGGGTTTAGGACTCCGTCTTAATTATAATTGGGACATTTTTACAAACAAACCTTATAAAATACAATACTGGCGTGCATTTTGAGACAAAACAATAGCACTCATATGTTTACAGATGTCAGTATTTTAGTCAGTGATAAGTCCTGTCCGAGAAAACCGCCCAATAGTGTTTAATTCAATTACGTGTGATGTCTGAGGGAAATTTGGCAATTTTAGGGTATAAAATCTTTCACCGTCAAGCTTTATTATATTAAACATGTTATTTATGTATGTATGTGTGTTTATATTCCTCTGTTTATTAAACCAGAGCGGTGGTGATGTGGAGAGGCAGACCAAGACCACCACCATACGCGAAGATGAGCCTCGAGGCGTGACAGTTATTTTTTCAAACTGAGGAGTTCGGACTCCGGACCGGCATTTCTGCTTGTTTGTACCCTGAGGTAAGTAAACTTTCTACATTTTTGAAACGATATTACTGAAATATTTAGTATAATTAGTTAATATTTTTTTTGTTAGAGTAGGTATTGTGCTAAATAGTGATACTAGCTACATTTATAATATTTACCTCAGTTAAAAAATACTGCTGGTAACGTTAAAGCACTGACGGGCTTCGTCAACCGTCATTATAAAAGCTCTGTTAAATACATTTTGTTCCGGGTTTTAATGAATTACGTTACAGTCCTGCTTTATTTCTTTGTCATTTTAAATTAAATTGCCAAGCACAATAAGACAGCTGTGTTGTAAGGAGACGAAATTCGAGACAGGGGTGTTATTTCAATGAAGCGCGTGGTCAAAGGAACCGGGTGGAAGACGGTTGAAGGGAAATTATATGTAAATGTTTGTCGCAGTTTTACACATATTCCGTGAGTATTTTTCGCTTGTTCACGAGTGTTTTATCAGGGTTGGAGCTAAACTCGGAAGGAAAATGGAAACTGCTGGCCACAGTTGAGAACATTCCGCCGGTCTGTATTATAAATGCTCGATTGCAGTGCAGCGTTTGTATCCGCAACAAGTCTAGATATGTATGTTTTCTGTGATGCACACAAATAATTAATGTGATGATAGCTGTTAAGACACTTACATTTAACATTCAAATGTTTTAAAAACCAAACCTGTTCAGGTTTTTATGTGTATTTGGTTTGTGAAGTGTAATTTATGCTTTTTTCCTCTCCCCCACAGATAACCATGGTTAATAAATGGTCAGACACGTCACTGGCTTTAAAATATAAACCCCATTGATGCAAAAAGGTAAGGTGCTTAAAAGACCTCGTAAACCTGACTTCTGACACTAATGTTCATCAAAGAGCAAAATAAAAGAAATCTGTGTTTTGTAGCTTTAATGATAATTCTTACTGTATGTATTTCATTTAGAATTTAGCATTAAAGACTGTAAAGTGTTTGAGGACTTAATTTAAATTCTGTATATTTCACACAAATTTTTTTATTGAACATTGTGTTTTGAAAAATACATCAATTGCAACCTCAAGTTAATGTAGACTTTAAGGAACTTGTTTGTCTGAAAGTGGATATATAAAGATTTTGTGTTTTAAGATGCTGCGTGGAATGACAATGAGGTTTGGAACAGACTTGGTGAAGAACATGGAAACATCTCTTAATAAAATGGCCCCAAACATCATCAGGAGTGCAAAAGAAGGAAGTAAAAAACATCTCTACGCCAATCTCATTGGAGAGGAAACCACAGAAGGTGCTTGTTCTTTGTCCAGTGTAAAGTAGCTTTATTTGCATTGTCAATGTAAAGGTTCTAGCACCTATAAATTGTATAAGTGAAAATATGAAAATAATGTTAGTATAAACTTTTTCCTTGCCATTGAAGAGTAAACTTGTTAATTAAGAGACGCTGGCTGAGAAAGAGTTAAAGTTTACCCACAAATTAAAATTATCGTCACTTTCTTCAGCAGAACACAACAGAAGATATTTTGAAAAAGTATGCTAATCGAACAACAATGGTGCCCATTGACCTGCATTGGTTTTGTGTCCATTAAATTGCTAGCAGAGTTGTTCGGTTACAGACATTCTTCAAAATCTTTTTTGTGTTTGTGTTCTGCTAAAGAAAGAAAGCCGTGAACGTTTGAAATAACGAGTGAGTGAATGAGTTTTCTTTTTTGAGTAAAATGTCCCTGTAATTGATATCTGTACCTAATGTACAATAATTTGTATCTTTGTAGGTCTGGTGAGGAATGCTGCACTTATGTTATTGCAAGCATTATTTCAAGAAAATCCCAGCTTTCTTTACTGTGTTAATAGTGTAGGTATAGTCTTCTGTAATTTAGTTAGCATTTGAGGCACTTTATTTAAAGTAACATTCAATGCAAATATAAAAATATTACTCTGTTTACCCTTAAATAGCATACAGCTCTACATCAATTATTATGAGTCTTGTTGGTTCGTGAGTGTCGCTTGCCTAGTTGTCATACTTTATTTGTGTTATTATGGGATAATTTTAAGTCTATTTGATGGCTTCTGTTAATTGGTAAAAAGCACTTAAAAGGTGAAATGTTTGTTTTACAGGAACCCAAAGGTCCCACACCAACCATAGTGTTCAACGGCTCTCCTGATCTTCTCAAATCTGAAAGTATCAACTTTATAATGGACAATGTGAACTTAATATGTGGAAGACATTGACATCACAGGCTGTGGAATGACTGTGTCACAGGTCGGAGAAGTGGGGAATGGGAAAGGGAATCTAAAAATCTCGCTTCTCGCCCTCAGGGGGAGTATTACGGGGCCAGGGACGTTGGAGGGGTTTCCACGTGACTCCAGCTGGAACACCGCTACGGCCCCTGATGGCATCCACAAAGGTCCAAGACCCTCCTAAGGTGAGTACGGACGACAAGGACACAGCACACATCTTCAAGAAAGCTTTGTGTATTTCCGTTTCAAGAGGTTCTTACTTGACTGTTGAACAGTGTTTCTTCTCCCTCCTAAGCTCCCAGCCGTAGCAGAACTACGTATTTCAGCACCCGAACGACTAACAACCCAGCCGGCATCTGCAGCGTATATCCAACGCGATCAAACTTCACTCTGACAAGTAACTTCCTATACACAACTACGCCGTCCTTTCGCCCGGACCAGCCCCGCACTCTTTCCGCCCGCTACCTAGCGGTCGCCGGATCAGCAGAGCCTGCGGACTCTTCGGAGGCTGGTCTTCGTTGTGCTGCCCAAGGCGGAAGTTGACTCGCCCGAAAATCGACCCTTCCAGTAACTTCTACCTTCTCTCTTTATATCCTCCTCCATGGCGTGGCTCGCCCAACCATCGCTCGCCACGTCACTCACACAGCTGTGCCTTGTTTCAGCGAGTGCGGGGATTCCCGGGGAACCCGGAAGTGCCGGTGTCTGTACAAACCGGTCCGGGCGGAACCTCTTCACTCTCCTTTTGGTTCCGCCCCGCATAGTCACTCCGTGACAACTGTTTGCGTTTTTTTTTCTCCTCAATGTTCAATACCCTTTTGCCATTAAGCACACAGTGACTTTAATTTATAAAATATATGCTTAAGTTTTAATACCTGTACAAAACAAATGTACAATCAACTTGTGTAAATTGTCATTCTATTTAATAGATTGTTCATGAATTGTCTTTAAATGCATTGTGATTTCGGTAACACTTTACAATAAGGTTCATTAGTTAACATTAGTTAATGTATTAACTAACTTGAACAAACCATGAGCAATACATTTGTTACAGTATTTATTCATCTTTGTTAATGTTAGTTAATTCAAATTTAAGCTTTAATTGCTTGTTCATGTTAGTTCAGAGTGCATTAACTAATGTTAACAAGATTTTAATAAAGTATAAGTAATTGTTGAAATTAACATTAACAAAGATTAATAAAGGCTGTATAAGTGCAGTTCATTATTAGTTCATGTTGACTAATGTAGCTAACTAATGTTAACTAATGAACCTTATTGTAAAGTGTTACCGTGATTTCTTTTTATCATTTCAGACACATGTAAAAGTTACTAAAAATTAGTACTGCATATACTGTACAGTATCTATGCGTAAGGGAAATAACTTGAACAAAATTTTTAATGTATAGTGTAATTAAGAGTTTAGCTGTTTAATACAGAGATGCAATTTATTTATTTATATATATATATATATATATATATATATATATATATATATATATATATATATATATATATATATATATATATATATATATATATATTATTTATGTATAAACGTGTGTATGTTTATTAAAAAGTGAAAATGCTTAATGGAAATAATTAAATAACTAAATGGTTGAATGTAATGAGACATTTTAAATGTAAACTAAAGTTTTGCTGTCTAATACAGAATAAAGAGATGTGATTTTAAGTAATTTTTATAGATTTATATTTCTGTATAATACAATTAATAAATAGTAAACTTTTATAATTTTCTGGATTGGTTATAATTTCTTATCAATAATAAATTACTCATAATAATAATAAAGAACCTTTAATGGTTCTAAATAGAACCATCTAACTATGATTTAAAGAACCATTTGGGGTTCTTTTTAATGAACCCATTAAAGTGGTTCTATATTGAACCATTTGGGGGTTCCATATATGAAGCGGGTGATAGAACCATTTCTGGTTCGATATAGAACCATTTTTTTTAAGAGTGTGGTTTAAATGTACAGTGGGATGGTACACAAGCAGTCATTTTCATGTTTGACAGATTAGGTTCATGGTCATTACGTATTTCTATAAATATTTCTGACGTGTGTGAAGTGACATGTCTGTCAGTTCTTGTTAAGCTGGCTAATGATTAGGGATTCCTGTCTGCGTAATGTTAACAGAAGAATTTCGAAAAGAAACAAAGAAAAATGTAATTGATGTCAAGAGCTCTTTTTCCATTTTAAAATATGTTTTAGTGCCTGATAGAGACATTCAAAAAAATTTAAACTCCCCCTACTTTCTTTTTCCACTTCAGTCAGATGCACACAGCGCTATAAACATTTTCTCTCCAAAGTAAAAGCTTCTAGATTTTTAACAGTCAGTAATGCTAACCATAAATATCCATAAAAGCTAATTTGGAGTAATATATATATACAAAGTCCATAAAGTTTATCCTCTGACAACAATGGCTACAACGTCACTAATGCCAGCTGGGCCATAAATGGACTTTGTTAAAAATGACCAACGTAAACACAAGCATGCATGCTTGCGATCTGTAAATATCAGACTTTTTGAATTATTGAGTTTACTTAGCGTGGCATGTTTATGCCTGCTCACATTTACGTTAACAGCGTAAGTGTATCTCTCCCATCTTCTGAATTAGTTTGGGTCTGTAAGATGTTTTAATCTATTAAGTACTCTTTCATTAAGGGCTTCCCGTAACTCGTGGGACCAGTCCTTCTGCATTCCCTGTCCTTTTCATTGATGCTAATGCAGAACACATTGAAGTCCACGGCGCTCAGACCCAGGCCGCGGTAAATTGGGCTAAGAGAGCTGGCGCAGCCACTTAATCAGCCATTATTTATGGGGCTCAGTGGTTTAAATCAACAAGAGCAGGAACTGGGGCCAGGCCTTATGGGTTTATAACTGCTGTCAAAATAATCACATACAGATATATTCATCAGAGCTCAAACCAGATCAGTTTAGTGCCCCCCGCCTTCTCCTCTCACTGCCTAGTCTCTCACATTCTTGACACTTTCCTCTCTGTTCCTCCATCCTGCTGACTATGTGAAACAACCTTCGTTCAGCTGCGCTATGCATTTGCTAGTCCACACATATGATCTGACACTTTTTTGTAACACTTAGCTCTTGGACTTTGTTCAAGAAGGGATAGACCCTCTGCACTAGGTATGACAGCATACCTAAAGTATATCATTAAGAAGAGAAAAGGGTCTTGGCAAGTTTGCGCAGCGTGAGGAAGAAGTTTTTTTTTAAAGAATGGAATCTTTGAGTGAGTAATACATGACCATTGGACCTGCCTGGGTTTGGAGGAGAAGTATTTGGGGAACTGGATTGGGTAAACTGCTGTTTTGGC
Organism: Misgurnus anguillicaudatus; assembly: GCF_027580225.2. Taxonomy (NCBI): domain Eukaryota; kingdom Metazoa; phylum Chordata; class Actinopteri; order Cypriniformes; family Cobitidae; genus Misgurnus; species Misgurnus anguillicaudatus. The sequence goes on from NC_073353.2 coordinate 26,640,881, forward strand.
ACTGAAACATCGGGGAGGGGTTGGATAGCAACGAAACGAACCGCGTAGAGACAATGGTGCAACAATGCACAAGGCTGCTTTTCTGGGTGATCCTTATTCTCCATGTGCCATTAATTAACTTAATAGTCTTTAAGCTCTTTAGAGGATAAAGACTGTCAGATGAAGGGTGGGGTAATTTGATCCAAAAGCAGGCATGTGCATTAATGGTTTGATTTCAATTTAGCATGACATATTTGAAAATGAATCAGATGAATGATATACTGAATAATAATTTGGACGTTATAATCTGAACATGAGCGTGACATAATATTAAAAGTATTGCAATGACTCCTTACGAAATCCATACAGATGTGTCAAAATTTGGTTATAGACAACATATTATGTGAATTCAAATGTATGAGGTTCTTACTGATAATATGTATTTGTCAATTAACCCTCCTAAGCAGTGATGAGGAAAGTTACTTTTAAAAGTAATGCATTACAATATTAAGTTAAGGGGGTCGCACACCGAACGCACAGCGCCGGGCCGTTTTAAAAAAATCGAACGCATTGTTTTCTATGAGTATACGCACACTGGTGCCTGTCCCCGGCGCCCAGCTTTGACTCAGGAAGTTGCTCAAATCCCTGTCCTGCCACAGAGCACCACTCACATAGTTTAACATCAAATAACATCATATTTGTCCCAAATCATTAACAATTAAAATTGGCTGCTAACGTATATTTTGCATTTTGAAGTAGACGCTATCTGACTAAGCTCGCGCTATTTAATGTGCACTTCCGGTTTACGATACCTCCTAGATGCGTCTCGACGCGGCGCTGTGCGGCGCTAAGCTGCGCGTCCGCTGTGCGACCCTCTTTACTTCCCTAAAAAGGAACTAATTGCGTAGTTACTTTTCATTGAAAGTAATGCTTACGTTACATTTAAGTTACTTTTGCGTTACTTTTTCTTACTTGGCTGAGGCTTGACCTCTTTCAGGCCTTGCATGTGTTTTTTCTGCATTCAGAAATTGCATATTTTCATCGCAAAAATGTCAAGCTCTGGCCTGCAAACTCAGGCGCGCATAGATTGCGTAATTCTACGTGACGATGTTTAGTTTAATTCGGTATATTATTTTTTATCAAATTAATTAAACTGAAAAGGAACTCGTATTACCTTTTTTAAAAAGTAACTTAAATATTAATGTGTAAATTTATAAAGTAATGCGTTACTAATAGTCGTTACTTCAGAAAAGTAATATTATTACGTAATGCACGTTACTTGTAATGTGTTACCCCCAACACTGCTCCTAAGTGAAAAACTTTCATATACTGTGTCTATGCTTGGCATATGTGACCCTGTCTGTGAAATCCAGGCTAAAGTCTCATAATGTAAAGATGTCAAATTTGATTTTAATCTTTGACATGACCTTAATCTATGATGCTGTTAGCATAAATAATACCTGCAAAATGATAAAGCTCAAAGTTCACTGCCAGGCGAAGTCCCCTTTCAGAGCCTAAAGCAAATGGCCGGTTTGAACTACAATCCTCTACTTCCTGGTTGAATGACGTCAAAAGAAGAGTTTTTGACTAAACTCCACCCACAGGAATACGTCAGTCGCCAGTTACGGCTCAAACGGCTCTGCTAAGCTAAGCTGCTGTCGAATCACAACACACTAAACAAACTACACAATCAGAACTTGTTATGTATTTCCAAAGGATGGACTGCGCAGAACAAGGAAGACATCAACCCATTTTGGGGACAGTTAGGGGGCGTGCACACCAACGCTTTTACAACCGCGGCCGGCGCATGTTTTCAATTGTTTCCAATGGAAGCTCGCCGTTTTTCAAATAAGCCAGCAGCTAGCGGGTTTTTTCCACGCTGAAAACCGGCGCTCGGCGGTTTTTCCACTCTCGACGCTCAGCGAAAGAGATTCAACTTTGGGAGAAAAGCTCCACTCCTCGATGTCAGTTCTCACACGGCCGCCCAATCACAGTGGAGGAGGGGCATTACCACATTACCACAGCAACCAACCGGCTTGCAGCTGAAGTGTCACAGCTACCAAAGCGCTCAGCTGAAGAAAGTTGGCATTTAGCTGAAAAACAGCTGGCATTCGGCGTCCTCAAGGCGTTTTCAGCCGCGTTTAAAAGTTTTGATGTGTCCAGCCCCTTAAAGCATCGGTATACAGATAAGTAAACTGTGTGAAAAATACAGTGTTTTTTACGCATGAAACATGAATCAAAGCTTCAAAAACACAGAAAGAACTTAAAATATATTAAGGTTATGTTTTCAAACAATGTTCTTTACATTAGGGTTGATTTTATGTAGACAACAGTAAGAGTTTAACTGGGTTTTAGAGGCAGGATCACATATAGTTTGAACATGCATTGAAATTTTTATTGCCCACCCACATACACTTCATAAATAACTTACATGACAAGTGACAAGTTGAAGATACCGCTGCTGTTAAGTAAAAGAGGAGCTTGAAAATGTATCTGGTGAGAATGAAAAGCTAGCAGAGACAAACCAAAAAAAAAAGATTAGACGAAGATGAAATGTATTACGATATCCTATTTTAACTTAACCACACAAAATATCATATTATGCACATCAAAATCTTGTGGAGCCTCATACTCAATAAACTAACTAGACATCTTTGACATCATGATTTGCAATGTACAGCCTTAAGATTTTCTGACTGACACCTACAAATAAAAAGCAGGAAATTGTAATAGTAAATGATGCAAAGAAGTGGAAAATAAGAGTAAGTAGAGAGGAACTGTGACACTATTTCGCCCTCTATAGCACCTGGTTTCCTTCTGTAGGTCTGTAGAAAGCCTGTGTGGCAAAAAAAGAGTTTGGTGAGCTCAGAGGTCTTCCCAAGGACAAGGCCAAATCTGTCTCTGCTTTGTGCAGCTCTAGGTGTGTGTGTTTTCTTGTGTTTTCAGGCTTGGGGGTCTGGCTAGAAGCAGTGTTTTGGGGTTTTCTAACTGATTGGGATCTAATTTGTTGGCCCGAGTAGAGGGAACCTTTTCAACCCTCCACCCAAGGGAGTCTGATACAGGAGCCCTGGAGCACCATGACTGACAGCCTCTGTAGCAGTTAACCAATGATGGGACCAGAAAACAGAGATGTGGAGAGGTGTGGAAAAAATCAATGCCATGAGCAATGAGACAAAAATATGACCCTTTTCAATTAAATGTTTGGTGATGATGATCATTAACAAAAGGATGCAAAAACTTTCTGTGACTCCCAGCATGACGGATTACCTTGGTCTAACATTAGGGCAGCACATTACACATTAATTTAACACATTAGTCAGACAATAACAACATGTTGCTAACTTGCCTCTTAAACCTCTGGAGACGTAAAGATTGATACCGTCTAGCATGTTTTGGATACAAAGAAGGCACACTGTTATCTGTACCAGAATCAGATTCTATAAGAAGTAGATCCTAGCAAACAGCTTAAGGCCGGGTATCCCTGTGTTCAAGTGCCTTTATCTAATCTACACAAATGAGGATGACCTGGACTTTGAACCAAAACAGACATGGTGTAGCTTGGCTTGTTTGACTATAAAATAAAAGCAATTCAGGTTTTTCTCTTTGGAACGTTTGTAAATTGTTTGCCGAAGTATCAGTTCACTAAAGTGAAAGACAACAGTAGAGCTAGTTTATGCAGCAGTCTACATTTACCAGATGTTGTAAAACATAAGATAGAAATATAATGGCAAATTCTAATGTTCACTGATGTAAAAAGACTCTGGGCCAGATCCGCACCGCAGCTGCTGACTCCGGTGCGGATCCGGCCCGGAGTCGTCTGGAACACACCAACGGTATGTCACAATAATTTGTATATATTTTACTAGTTGGCTAATTCATATTTATTCATTCGACCACATTTGTTCGTTTTTGTATGATTTGTCTTGACCCCTGTGACTTTGGGGCTTGGGTTTCGTTGTTTTTTTTAACTATTTCCCCGCCATTGACGAGATATCTCGTCAATCAAGAGAAAACGCTTCCCCGCCAATGATGAGTATTTCCGTCTTTCCACAATGCCGCTATTATACCGCCCTTACGCAACTTTTTAAAACCGGAAGTATTGCCCTATGGCAAGCTGCTGCGTGTCCGTGTTTTAAAGATCACTCTGAATGGGATCTCTATGAAAAGTCCGTCACAAAAATGGAATTATCTCAGCTTTTTGCTCAAAATGTGGTGTTTTTGAAGAAACCTACCCAAATTTTAGAGGTGATTACAAGAGAACTATTGAAGGTAGGATGAAACGTTTTTTTTTTTGTTTGAAAGCAGAGGGTCTGTTCTTTCATTAGGTATATTGTATGTTTATATATTTGAAGAAGAACATTTTCTGGAAGGCATTAAACTTTTGTGAAAATCATGAAAACGCTGGCGCTGGCTGGCAACTTTTTTTTAAAAACGCTGGCGGTGAAAGAGTTAATGAGAATCGTACGTTTTTGCACAATTAACTTGATGAATTCATAAGAATTAGCCAACTCATAAAATATGTACGAATTCTCATGAGATCAGGCTGGAACACACACATACTAATAAAATGTATAGCTTAAATTTACTGTAAGTTGTTATGGATAAATGCATGTATGTTAATGACATACTAAAACAATAAGCCCCAAGAAGCAGTGGGTTACCAGTGCATTTTATAACATCTAAGGGGCGTTTCGCGTCGTGCCTAAAACCCCCTTAGCTGTTATAAAATGCACTCTGACACCACTGCTTTGTGGGGCTTATTGCTTTTATAAAACGGTTACTTCATATGCATAGCAGGATTTCATAAAATAAAACACAAATAAGTTGTAATTATATTAGTACAAATGAAGAGTTTGGTTCCAAAACGCAATAAACGCCATTTTTGAAAAAAATGAGTTACTGCCAAAATAAGCATTATATCAGGTCAGTAGTTAAAAGTAAATTCTTAATTTTACGCAAAATCCAATATCCGCCGTGTTATTCTGTCATCTTTTCTCCCTTTTTTCCCAAAATGCGACAAACGCCACTGCTCCTTTTTTACAGAACGCAATAACTCCATTTCTGATATTACAGCCCACCGTTCACGCAATGTAAACAAACAATGGCGGACGCGCTGAGTACACGGAGTCCTGGTTTTCCTCATCTACTTTGTACTACGTGATCAACAAACAAAACAAAATAATACTTTAATTGCATTGATAAACCTGTGATGGTTTTCTGGGATGGGAAAGAAACGTAAGCCATCAACATCTAATAATTTCCCTGAAAGGCACTCGGGAGACGGGTGCTTGTTCTCCCGACAGCATCAAGCTTCTCATGCTAACACATTGACCCCAGAGGATCTTATGAAAAACTTTCCATAATTTTACTCAAAGTCAACGAAAATCGAGCAGGACCAAAAACATTTTACAGCTGATCGCGGTGAAAGACGTTAAGCGAAGACGTCAAGTAACCGCAATGACAGGGTTCTTAATAGGGATGTCCCGATCCGATCACGTGATCGGAAATCGGCCCCGATCACGTGGTTTCAGACTCGATCGGAATCGGACGTTACCTCCCGATCAGGACTCGGATACATATGCAGGGTTTAAAATCCATTAAGGTCTCGCTCTGCTCCGCGCCAGTGTACGCGCTCCGCTGGTGCGTGTGAACTGATGAGAAGAGAATAGGCTTGTTCGACTTCATGCAGCGCCACAACAGCCGGATGACGTCTAAGTTCCGCGGGAGCGATTTAAAAGCAAACTCCTCCGTATGATTTCGCGGATCGCTCTCGCGGTGGTTTGACGTCACCCGGCTGTCGGTTGTTGCGGCGCCGCGTGGGGTCGAGCAGGCCTATTGACGTGCTTTCAAATTCATTCATAGGCTTCACACTCGTGCGTGCAAGGAACCCACGACAAAACCGGGTTTTTACCGCTCATTTAAACGACGTGTTGATCGTTTTTGTCACCATGTGCTCAGACGCAGCTCCGCGTCTCACTCAGAACCTCAAGAACGCGCATTCGCGCAGGATACTGTAGAGATGAGAGATAGAGAGAGAGGTAAGAATGGTGCCCACGTCGAGAAAACTTAATAGAAGTCTAGAAACAAAGTATTAAAGTATGTCTAGCCATGTCACTCATCTCATTACAATATGTTAACTAGATAACTGGATACAACTTATTTTATAGTTTAATAAAATAATGTATTTTGATTATACAAATTAATTACGACCTAACTATAGGTATTTTATAACTAACTGCTGACCAGTTTAGGGAATCTCTATGGCTAATTTATAAGATATATTGCTGAATCAGTATGTTGTTTTTTTTGTTAATTGAGTCTTTTTGGGTGCCTAGAATTAGTCAAGGAGGTTGATTCTTATAACTTTCTTCAAAGTTTGATCAATTGTGTATAATGACATGTGCAACAAATGCATATAGGGTGTCAGACTCATAGATTTGCATAATTTAAAGTTCAGGTTTTAAAGTTTGGGTCAACATGTGGCACAGCTTTAAAACTGAAACTTATAAAATCCTATCAGAGGTCCAAAATGTCATTGAAACACACCAGTGGCTTTGCTGTCATCAGGATTAAACATTTTACCCCTCGAACCCTCCCTCCCAACAGAGCATCCCCACAAAACAAATCCCAATTTAACCCCTGTACATATACTATATAAATTCTCATTATTTTTTAACACATCTGTAGTTATGCACTGGCATAGAGTTAGACTCTTTTGACTGCACACAGAAACAGCAATGCGTGCGGCATGACATACTGTAAGGAACATCCTGGTTCTGTTTTTTTCGCTCTTATTTATTCTTTTTTTATGTATTATAGAAGTATCAGATCGGGACTCGGTATCGGCAGATACTCAAAATCAAATGACTCGGACTCGGACTCGAGGGCAAAAAAACCTGATCGGGACATCCCTAGTTCTTAATATGACAAAGTAAGTATTTTGATTAATGACATAATGTTTATATTTTTAATTAGTGTGTACAACTAGTCAATTAAATGAATATAACATGGCAAAGATGAATGCACATTTATATAGGCTATTGATTCAATAGATTTATAGCATTTTGAATAAAAACTTGTCATGGATTTATTGCATTTTGTGGAAAAAATAATCCGTTTTTATAATAAATCTTTGAAAATCAACTTATGGATTTGAATTTTTTATGTTTTTATAACCTAAAGATGCTGTGTGAAAGTTTGTAACAGAAAATAGTTGTTTTCATCTTGTCACTTTCTTGGTATAGAAAACACGTTTTTACCAAAATTTGTCAAAATGGATTTATTGCGTTTTGGAACCAAACTCTTCAAATATTACTCTTCCGCCAAAACAAAGTAGTTCTTCAGAATCAAGTGTGGCTGCAACAGAGTGCAGTTCCCAACCAAGACGCAGCAAAGACACAATGAAAATATGATTTAAGACTGTGGTGTTTTTTTTTATAAATCAACATTCATCTAATTTATACATTAACATTTATATCGTGCAACTGTTGAAGTGATGATCAAACATGCTTGGAAGCATGCTTAACTCGTTCCCCGTTTTTTTAAGTTGCCACACAGTTTTAGTTTAATATCTTACAGAAAAATTATCTTCTTTAAATAAACATAAAATATCGGGGTATTTTATCACGGCCTAGAATGCGTTTCAACCAATCAGAATGAAGAACCAGAACTGCCCGTTTTATAAACAAGATTAGGACTCACAAGACTCCAAAAGACAACTTTACATCATAAGAGCACTCCATCAGAGCTATGGAGGATCAGTCTCCACACCTTTTCTTCGAAGTTTCAGAGGCCATAATACTGATGTGTGCATACATTAACACGCATGTACTTGGCCAGAGAAAGCTCTGTTCCAAGTTCGACCTGCCCAGCATCAGGCTAAGTGCTCCTGACAGCCAACCGCACAGTTATTAACTGTGATCCGCCACCACAGGGCCCGGGCACCACTGCCACGGGGAGGGTGTAGGATGGGCTCCACACCCACACAAAGGCGGCTTTCAGCGGACCCCTTGCTCACACATCTCTAATACACGCAATACTGTACTTGCACTGCACATACAGTTTGGCTTATATTAAATAATCTCGGTTTCTCCTTAACTGGTGAATGTTTACTAAAATAAAATTGTAAATTTAAAATAGGAGAATAAACTTACCAACATGCATGGTCAACCCAATGCCCCTACAAAAATACTGGTGTACTGTACCATTGTGCTATGATGCAGTGATGGAACCCATCTTTCATTGGTCATACCAATGGTAATTAAGTGGTAACCTAGTACAGAACAAATACTATATTCATGAAGCATTCATGAAGTTCCAGCTAAATGCAAAAAAGTTGTATGAGATATTTGTACAGTAGCCTGCATGTGCCTGAAAGCGACAAATGCTCTGCTTCATCTCGCGCCAAATCCATCCAGAGCACTTTAAATCTAGGCCGGTGGTCTCAGCACTGTTTGTGTCTTTAGGTTCACATCTCAACCACCTCTTCTTTGAGGATATAGATGCTGAAGTCCAATTTAAGCCTGTGAAATAGGGATGCAGTATATTTGAAGCATGCTGGGGAGAGCTTCCATAATGACAGTTGTCTATGTTTAGCTCTTAAATATTTCAATAAACAGCAGCTCGTCCTCACAAACAGACGGGGTAAGTCGCTGAATCGAAAAACCCCAAGCCGCTTTTCCTGCCTGCGTTTCCATAATTAGAGCCCACAATTCACTGTAAAATAGTTGAGGCTTTATTTCTCTTTGAATCGACAGTCTTTTATACTCGCAGGGCGCATACGGTTTCTCTGCGCTGTGGGACAGTGCTGGCCATTCACAGCCCGCTTCAAAGCAAGACTGGGCTGGGGCATTATTATACACATCCAATATCTTTTGTTTGCTTCAGATGGACAGCCACAAAATAAAATCAAACTTTGCTGTTTTGAATGTTCTATATCTTCCTTAAACTTTTTTGTTAAAACAAGTCATCATAAGGAAACTTAAATCAGGACAAAACTGCAGTAAAGTTATAAAGTTGTTAATTTTTTGTTTGTACATTCAAAGCATATTAAATGAAATAAGGATGTATTTACATTATTAATGAGTTACTTATTGTTGAACATCTATTGTTTTGCCAACAAGATCTTCATCTTCAACCCATGAAATCTGTTACGACCAGTAAAAATCTCCTCTTCTATAGTTTAATATAATGGTTTAAAACATACATGTATGCAGCCGAGACCAACCAGGTGGCCATTTGTCAGAAAAAAAGAAGAGGGGCAAAAGTCTTGGAAAAAAATAATTTAAAGCACACATAAAGGCAAGGTAGAAATCTGTGGCTTGGAGTTGCGGGACAAGGAAAGACTCCCCAGTGCTGATGCAGAGGTGATGTCTGAAAAAGACCCCCCATAAACTATACAGTCACATTTACACAATATATACATTACTGTTTCATCCCTCTAATTACAGTGCTTGTAACAAATACAGTATACAGTGCAGCATTTAAGGGACAATTCACCCAAAAATGAAAATTCATCATCATTGACTCACTTTCATGTTGTTGCAAACCTGCATAAACTACTCTGTTTTGATAAACACAGGAAAATATTAGAGGCCTTATTGACTTAATACTTATTCATTATCCTACTATGGAAGTTAATGGGGCCTCTGATCGGTTTGGTTAAAAAATTCTCAAAATATCTTCCTTCTTGTTTCTTTTTTAGAACAAAGAGATTTATACAGGTTTGTAACAACATCAAAGTGAGTAAATGATGACAGAATTTTCATTTTTGGTTGAACTATCCCTTTAAGTACTAAAATATATGCTTTGACTGTCACTTACATTTATACTGATTCTCATTTATTCACGCTATTTATCCTTTTCACTACTTCTCACATACACAACCTCACAGACAGAAATACGCACACAGGAATTCACAACATGTATAACCACACTGTTAAACAGTGTGTACAAACAGATTCCTCTAATAGTTTATTGGCAATCCAGGACACACCCTGACAGACGACCTCCCCCTAAAGAGCGACCACCCGTCTTCTGGTAAAAACACGTCCTGATTCAGCACAAAACCACCTGCAGCACAGTCAGGAAGACTGACACCACATACACTCTATCTTTAGCAAATTATTAACTTAAATATTAAATATATAATGTATGCATTAAACACTTATGGGATTTACTAAAATTAGGAGTAACAAAAATCATTTAGTTTAATGGAGACAGTAGAGGTCTTATAAAAGGGGGCTGATAAAAGTTGGGATTCTTCGACTAAAGACAGCAAAGCCCTTTTATCTGTAATGAGCTATAATTAATGTATTAATTAATAATGCTGTTTAAAAGATGTTTCAGTCCTCAGAAACAAATGTTCTGTCTCTCTTACTCTCTTTGTTAACCGATATTCAATTTCTTTTTGACAATTTTGGATTCGGCAAAGATCACGTGACTAAAACCTTCTACCATTTTAAAGTTTAGGAGTGGCTTTTATCCAGCATTTCGTGTTTTTTTATTGTTATTATGACAGGTCCCTTTATAAATTTTTTTCGATTTGGATTCGGGCGAACAAAATATTCAAAGAGGTTGGTTGCATAAACACTTAAACAGTTTTGCAGCAAATTTCAAGAAAAAATCAGGCTATTCGTTTTAATTTCTTTAGTCACTTGATAAGAGTATGGATAAATAAAAATTGTAAGATTCATGGAGTTTTATAAGCAGTGTGGTAAAGGGAATCAATTCCTAAATATTATTGATATTTTGCTGCCCTCTACTGGCTGCTGCCGAGACCAATACAGTAGACATCCAATGGAGTAAAATACAATAGAATAAACTGTGAAAAAATGCAGCATTTTGTCAAATCAACATATATTTGGGTGATTCTCGCGAAATTAGACTTATGGTGTCTTGAAACATGTTGATAAAAAAAGTAAATGCAAAGTAAGAGTATCAAAATAAGAAGCAGACACCAAACATCTCTTCACGTACTATTTTGCTCATGATTTCAAATGGCATCATACAAACCAATTTTGTTGTTTTTTCCACATTTAAGGGAAATTTGTTATTACCGCAACGTGTCCATGACTGGATTTGGGTTCTAACAAGGAAATATTTATAATTAAAAAATCTAAAAAATAAAAAGCTTCAGTGCATGTTATACTGTAAACATTTACAGTAAATATATGTGGTATTTGGTGATCACTGGTAAATGTAGAGACAATAATAATAAATATAAATGTGTCCAAGAAAATTTTTCTAATCCTCCCCAAATATTTTCAATAATTGTTTTAGCCCTCAAGCAAATAAAATTTTAAAAAAAAAAAAAAAAAAAAAAAAATTGTTGGAAGGGACATAATTGACTGTGACACACAAGATGGCTACCAGGTAAGCAGTTCTTATTTTTTCTCTCCAGATAAAAGTTGAAATTTTGTTTGTCATGTTGCGGTAACGATAATTTTTGATAATGATAATCTAAAAAATGTAAATAATTCTATATAAAAAAAAGGCTTCAAGGGCTTTCAAAAAAAAATCTGATACCGGACACCTTCCAAGTCTGGATTTCGTGAGAATCACCCATTATTATATAACTTTAACTGAATAAAGTTAAGGTAATGTCAACTCTTTAACTCAAAACCTAAAATAGTAGGTTGTATTGACTTGTAAAACCAAGTTGTTTTAACTTAAAGCTGCGGGTTTTTTTACAGTGTAGATAAAGTTTTTTCTGAAATCTAGTTATTCACATTTTTCCTATGAAATTTTAAAGCTTCCAATAACAAAATCTTTGAATACACCACATATTACAAATTACTTTTAAAACAAATACATATTTCAAGCTTTGAACTCTCATGTCAAAAACAAAGCAATCTTTTAAAATATATAAACATTCTACTTTTATATCAAGCCTGTAGTACACAGTTTCTTCTCACTAGAAACTTTTAATTTCATTTCAAAAGTACAAATTATTTTTCCTTCACTTGAGCTCTAGATGGTTACTCTATTTTGTCCAGTGCAGTCCACAAAAAAGCAAAAGGAAAGAGAGTAGTTGGTAAAGACCGTAAAGACCCAATAGGCTGAACATGGTGGGGTAGGGGGAGTAAAGGAAACAATAAATTCAGTTTAGTCACATAGTAATTTACATAAGAGAGCTGAACTTTACAGTTGAATATGTATTCTGTTTGAAAGTCAAAACGAAGTAAACGTCTCGGAGGGAAAAGACCTGTAACCAGAAGCCAAAACTGAACCAGGCTGACAAGTACCTCACATTAAAATAGTAAATAGTTAGTGTTGTTCTCTGCACAAATAACAACAACAACAACTGCAATAACCGTGATAAATCTGTTCTTTAAAAGAAACATGCACATCAAAGACTGCAGACTCTCAAGGTTCAAAACACATAACTGTTTCTTTCATAAAACACGGTGTTGAAGTGTACAGTGCTGAGGGAGGTGTTTAAATTGTCCTCTGGTTTGAAGTCTCAGTCCTCTTTCTGTTTGTGGGTTGTCCCAGTACAGGTCAGCTGGCACTAAACATTATGCTGATACAGTATTGGACGACGGTTGACTGGTCATAGCAAAAAGATTGAACAGTGTGTGTGTGATGAGAAGTCTTATTCCAAGTATAAAACTGGGGACTGTGTAAAAAATGAATAAGTTGGACAAAACTTGCTCACAAAAACAGCAAAAAATTGCTCCAATGGAAAACAATGCTTTAAAAAAGAAATAAGCAAGTTTAAAAAGAAAATAAAAACAAATGAAGAAAATCTATCCTGAGAATAATTCCAAAAAATAAATACACCCCATTTGCTTGTTCCTTGTTTGGTGTTCAGTCCTTTGTGTGATTTACTTTGCTGGTTTGTCAGTATCCCTGCAGTCCATTATAAACCTTTTGAGATGGTGTCTGTTTCAAAAGCTGCCTTATACCTGAGGAAAAATTATTTGCTTTAAATATACAAAACGATTCAGCATAAACAATGCCCATAATGCTTAGATGTGTCTTACCATCCTTCTGCTGGTCATCAAGCTGATCCTTGGGGAAATCTACATCAAAGGTGACTATGAGTGATCCACGAATATTGTTGTTGTCAAAATTTGGCAGACCCTCACCCTTTTTCCAGATACGAGCTCCTGGTTTAGTGATTTTATCCCTTACAATGTGCACCTACAAGACGACAAGATATGTTTATGATGATATTTTTTTCTTTATACTTTTTTAAATATAAAAATACAGCGCAACAGTAATAAGTATCTAGTAAAAATATAATTTAAGAAAACAGGACATGCATTGTGACCATCTAGGTGACTGATGTACATCTCAAAACCAACCAGAGCCTCTACCAGAGAGATGGTGACATTTGTATACAGATCATCACCTCTGCGCTCAAACACGGGATGCCTGGACAAATACAAATTTACAGAATGAATCTCAGAACCTTTCAAATAGAGAACTGCATTTTATATTTTACAAATACACTTGGTATGTATGATAACAAATGGATTAAAGATGACCCAAAAATGAAAATTCTTTCATCATTTACTCACTCTCATGTTGTTATAAACCTGTATAAATTTCTTTGTTCTGATGAACACACAGAAAGATACTCTGAGAAATGTTTGTAACCAAACCATTTGTGGACCCCATTTACTTAATAGGAAACAATAATATTATGCAAGTAAATAGGGTCCACAAACAGTTTGGTTACAAACATTTATCAAAATATCTTCCTTTGTGTTTATCAGAACAATGAAAATTATGCATTTATGATGACAGAATTTTCATTTTTTGGGTGAACTATCCCTTTAAATACGATTTTGTACAAGAGAAGTAAGACATTACCCATCAGAAAAAGTCATTTTTTTCCAATACATTAAAAATTGCCTACAGTTCACATAGATGTGCCTAAAAGCTATTTAAATTGTATATAGATTGTCACAGGAGAAATGTTGCAGTAACATAATTACACTTACTTCAAGACTTTGATGCGGAAACGCAGATCTCCAGGCTCACCATCAATGTGAGGTTCACCTTTAAAAAAAAAAAACATTTTATAAAATGAATACTTGTGTTACTTGCATAATACTGTTATAAATATATTATATAGACTTGTGTCCTGTACCTTCCCCAATGAAAGGGTACTCCATCTCATCTCTCACACCCTGCTCAATCTCCACCTCTAATGTTCTCTCCTCATTAATAAGCCTGGAAACAAAGATGATTGTCAGGAGTTTTAGTCTGTATTTAAGTCATGTTATTTTATAATTTTTTGAATTAGTTTTTTATATACTAGTCAACATTTGAAGTGGATCAAAACCTTTCATAAAAGTTGTCTTAATACCAATAGCCAATATTCATTCTTGACTCAGGACAACTTTGATTAACTTTTTTGATCCACTTCAAATGTTCACTAGTGTATTTATAATAGCTTATCATATAGTGGGTGCAGTTTCAGCGCTGACAGCGGACATGCTCACAGCATTTGCTAGGGCTGTCACAATGATTAAATAATCGTCTCATTGCGATTGTTTGACTTCATCACAATGATTTCAGATCACCGCAATGATTGCATATCTCTCTAAAAAACACAAGGGGGAGCTGCAGCGGCGGTATAAACGAGATTGTATCCGATGGCACTCATTTACTGACATTGTAACGTGATACATTGCAAAGCCATTCAATATTGTGGAAAAACAGCATTTAAAGAAATGCTGCGAAACTTTGATGAAAAATGTACGAGAATTAAATGTCAAAAAAAAAACAGACAATTAATCGTCATAATCATCAAAGACCTTAACAGGCAATTAATTGTCATAAACATCACAATTTATTAGACAATTAACCTTCATCCAAATTTCATAACCGTGACAGCCCTAGAAAATGCAGCTTATTTTACCCAGATTTTGATAACTTATTTTATTAACTTGCCGTTTTTTAATTATTCAAATTTGGCTAGGTGGTAAATAACACATTTTTCTGTGGTGTGACAAACTTAGAACACATATTTAATATCACTTTACATGGACAAGGAAACACTTCTAATGTTTGTTTTCTTTAAGGGCTCAACTAATTTAGGCATTAATTTTATTTCATTTTAAATAACAGACAGGCTTTTAATAATTTTAGTTAATGATAATAACCCTGTTGTCTGGTAAGACTCACTTGATATTGGGGCATTCATCACAGACTACTTCCTGTGTCATCTGGAAGCGACCTGGTCCTAGCTGTGTGGTTCTCATTTCTTGACGACAGTTACATTTTCTTTTGCCTGGAGCTTCTTTTGCTACAGGTTTGTTTCGTATCACCTAAAAAATAAAGAAGGGGGGAAACAAGATTAGACAAAAATACTCAAAGACAAAAAGCACAGTCTGCACACTATATATGAAAGATAACAGAGAACACACACAAGCAAAGAAAAGAAAAGCTCACCTCTACAAAATTCCCAGAATACACCTCCTCTAGGGTTACTTCTAGATCCAGTACTATGTCATTGCCCCTAGGAATATCACGATTGGCCTGCTGCCTGTTTCCGCCAAACATAAATCCAAAGTCTCCAAAGAAACTGTTGAAGACAATTAATACATGATTGATTCACCATCTTTAAATATAAATGCACAGATATGCTGTAGATTAAAACCAATGCATTGGAGAGGTGTTTTAACTATCACTAAATCACTTTAAGTTTCTTTGATTAAATTCAAAGAGGTTGAACTGATTTGGGAAGTCTTTAAAGACACATAATCATTAATCCTACAGTTTTATTTATAACCTCTCTGTTGTTGTATTAACAAATTACTTCTAGTTATCAAGTATTGTCATTATGTTCATGCTGTATTTCTATCTAGTGGAGATCTAGCCCCAAGCCAAGCCTGGTTTCTCACAAAGATTGTATTCCACTACTATTATCTCATGTTTTTTTTTTTTTGTTCTTGCCAGTCACCTTTGGCTTGCTCACTTGGGGCATTATGTGCTCCAATTAGGTTTTAAATGGAAACTGCTTGACTTTTGTGACAATGTACCATATTCTGTAAAGCTGCTTTGAAATTATGCGTTTTGTAAAAATGGTATACAAATAAATTTGATTTAATTAAAAAATTGCAGTGTCAATGGTTTCCATTTATCAGCTAGACTTGCTTCATAAACTACAAAACTATGCATCAGAAATTTGTATAGCTAAAGTATGGATTCATAACACAAATTGTAAGACAATTGTACAAATATATCAGTATAGGCTATTATTTTTGTAAAGACTGTGAAGCTAACAGCATGACAGTGTTTTTACCTGGAGAATATATCACCATGTGAACTTTGATGGCCTTCCTTTAACCCTTCCTCTCCATACTTGTCATACTGTCCCCTTTTCTCCTCATCTGAAAGCACCTCGTACAGAAAATGTCACCCGAAATGAGTGTTTTTTATTTGTGAAGCATTTTCACCTTAACAAGAAGCTTTGTCTTTGTTTTAATGAATATAATGATGAAAGTCCTATATGACAGATCACAAACATGAAATGATATATACATTTGACAAACATTTCATTATATATAGTTCTACATGTATGAGTTTTATGTTGTAAATATATATGTTTTATATGGTGAGGTTACTGATCATCACCAGTCTGAATAGAAAATAATTTATGATAGTTTTTCAAACAGTGTAGGCAAATAACCCAAAGCGCTCAACAAACCACGCTTGAACTCCACGTCACATCTAAGGAATAATAATAGCTTCGTTTTAACCAATCAGAGGCGGCCACACATTTCCTGTAACCAATCAATTTCCAACATCAACGCACAAGCTTGTCATATTCGTTAGCTTTGAGGCACCATTCAGAAAAAAGCCAAATATTTAATAAAAATCCTTGGTGATCAAACAAAGCGCACATAATTTAGATGTCATGATGAAATGTATAGTTAACATTAGTATTAAAACGAGAACTAAAGCATACCATGCTCTAGTTACATAAGACACACAGAAAATACCAGTACAAAATAATCGGTGTTGAACTTATAACACGGATAAAGAACCACGTGAAAGAAGTAAAAAACATACCTCGTAAGCAGCTCCAAGGTCTGCAAATTTGTCTTGGGCATTTGGGTCATCTTGGTTTCTGTCTGGGTGAAGCTGTAATGCCAGCTTTCTGTAAGCTTTCTTAATATCTTTAATTGTTGCTGATCTACTTACTCCCAGAATTTTGTAGAAATCCCTCCTGTAATAACACATCACTTTAGCACTTCTGAGTCGTGCATTCATTCATTCTTTTGATGTATAAATAAACATACAATTTACATTTATCCACAGATCACGAGGGACGTTCTGTGTCCTTAACAGGATCATATACCACACACTTACATTTATTTAATCTTGTGTAACAGTACTTATGGCAGCAGTGACAAGTTATCAGTTTAGCTATTTGGGCTAAACTGGCTGACGATTTTGCTAAAAAATATAGTAAATTTTACACGTTTTTAAATTCACAATAAAATTAATAAAGTACAAGAGTTTAGCGATTTCTTCTAAAGTAGTGAATGACAAGCTTTACCAACAATATGCATGGACAGTGGCGTAGACCAATCACAGTGAAACATGTGTACCATTGAGTTTATAAAGGAGCAACGCCAAACCTAAAAATAACACGATCTCTACTTACCCGGCAAGTACTGTAGATATTAGATATAAGATTAAAAAACACACACTTGACAGTTTCATTCCTCTAACAGCCATATGTCCTTATTTATCTTAAATGCACTAAAACACACCGGCTTTCTGTGTGTTGTCTATCAAAAAGCCTCTTCCTGCTCTCAGCCGTAAGTCCCGCCTCCTTTACAAACGGAAGTGACATAAAAGTTATATGCATTCTGTTATTTACATGCGTATAAACCATATGACAATAATTAAGTTAAAAATGTCAATCATATTGGCATAATGATTTAATGATACTTTATTAAACCTATGATAATTTTTGTATGTTTTCCACACCCTAAATATAAACAATACAGATAACAAGAACAACATATAAATACGATCTATTTATTTTTTATGCATACACTTATATTTTACTTTTACTTACATACATACAATTTTTATTGTCAGCTACATATTAATTCTTTTTCTGCGTTAAGTTACTTTTGTTTTGTTCTAATAAACGGATAAAAGGAAGTGTACACAGTACACTTCCGCAGAGCAATGGCATCTCTAGATAGGGTAAAAGTGTTGGTTTTGGGGGATTCTGGTAAGAAATATTATCACAATAATTTATCGACCACATTGTTTTTTTAATAGTCAGATAAAGCAAACGTACATTTAAAATATAAGCGTGTTGTTGGTGTTAAAGTGTTAGCTTCCTTTTAGCTGTTTCCCATAAGCATACTGTTCTATTAAAATTATAACTGGTGTAGAATACTATAACACATACTTTTATTCATCTTAACGTTTAGTCTTTCACATAGATATATTGTAAACCGGTTACTGTTTTTTTTATAATGTTTGTTTGTTTGCAGGTGTAGGGATGTCCTCTCTTGTACATTTACTCTGCCAGAATCAAGTTTTGGGGAATCCATCATGGACTGTGGGCTGCTCAGTGGACGTCAGGGTACAATGCCAATTTACAGTCATCATTATTAAGTTACTGTGTCATTATATAAAGCTATAACAGTTATTGTGATCTGTAGGTGCATGATTACAGAGAGGGAACTCCAGAAGAAAAGACATATTACATTGAACTCTGGGACGTTGGAGGATCTGTTGGGAGCGCCAGCAGTGTTAAAAGCACCAGAGCTGTGTTTTACAATTCTGTAAATGGTTACGTATCAGACCCAACAATTAAGAATATTTATACATATACTAGAATGCTAAAATAACTCAAATGATGTAAAGAAAAATGTTTATTTCTAATGCTATATCTAAATGTGGCATTGTCTTGTATTTACAGGTATTATTTTAGTTCATGATTTGACCAACAAGAAATCCTCACAGAATCTGTATCGCTGGTCACAGGAAGCCTTGAGCAAAGACTCTTCTCCTACTGGGATAATTGTATCTAATGGGTGAGCTAAGGTTAACTTCGGATTCTGTTAGAACAATGCCACAACTGAAAGATAATGACCTTATATTCAAAAGCAACATGAATGTGATTTACTGTGTTGTTTATTTTTTGTGTCTCTTACTTGATTAAACATTTTAGGAAAATAAATCAGAATGCATTCTGATTAGTTATGTTTTGTTTATGATGACAAACATGCAATGATATATAAATTTGAAAAACATTTCATTATATATAGTTTTACATGTATGAGTTTTATGTTGTATATATATTTTATGTTGTATATGTTCTGATTAGTTATGTTTTGTTTTTGCAGGGACAGAGAACAGTTTGCAGAAAATTCTGTTCCTCTATTGTTAATTGGTACCAAATATGATCAGATCCCAGAAAACAAAAGGAATGACGTCCTGGCTCGCACTGCCTTTTTGTCTGAGGACTTTAACGCTGAAGAGATTAACATGGTGTGTGCTGTACTACTGTTGTAATTTTTTAACCAATGATGAATGGGGAAAACATTTATTTGACATGTTAAGCTTTGATTGGAGATTTTGGGTTCTTGAATTCTTAAAGTATTCCTGCATTTGTTTATAGGATTGTACAAATCCACGATATCTTGCTGCTGGGACATCAAATGCAGTAAAATTGAGCCGATTTTTTGACAAGGTAAAAGCTTATGAGGATGAAAGACATTTTTTCAATCTGTGTCATACAGCCCCAAAAATCATGAGCTTTAAAAATATGGACAGAAAATCTAAGTTGCAATAACAATATGATTTTAATGATCCTCTCATCTTTGATAGCTATGCAAAATGTAATATATTTTTAATACGAATATGACTATGCAATGTGAAAACATTTCTGAGGTGCATATATGCTGAGTATGTTTATAAAATAAGACTAAACTTTTGTTTCTTTAGGTAATCGAGAAGAGATACTTTACAAGAGACCCTGGCCAGGTGAGAGTGTGTGAATGGATATTGCATTTTTTTATTATTACTTAAAACAGTTTCTTATTTTTTTTGTCTACATATATCATTAAAATCAAATGTAATGTTAAATGTGTAGTGTATGCATTAAATGTGGTATCTTTGTGTTCATTGGCAACACATTGTTTTCTTTTTCTACGTAGATGCAGAGTTTCACAGACAGGAGGCGCTTTAATTTTAAGAGTCTTCACAGTGATTGAGTGTTTGGGTTTAGTATCAAGTATGTTGTTTGTTTGATGATCACTTTATCCCATGTTTTGTGATTTATGATTGTCTTGTTAAAAATATAAACTCAAGGTTCAATAGTAATTTGAAATCCACAATTAGGGAATATTAGGATAGAAGGGGTTGGGGTGTCTTGCACAATGATTATTATTCAGTGAAAGTTACTTTCCTTCTGATGTTCACTGTTTGTACTTACTAGGTGGAATAGACCCTGTTTTCTTTTTGGTTAAAGGTACCTGTATAATACAGACAACACAATGTTTATAAAACACAGTTTAATAAAGGGCAAGGCAAAATTATTTTCTAAATTATGTAAATTGTGTCTACTTTATCTTAAAAAAAAATCACTAGTGATCCGAAAGTGTATACAGTATGAATGAACAATATAATTTGTACATCATTATGACAGGTTTCATTTTTGATCTTTGTAAGTTACTAAATATTTCAAAATACAAGTCTTTGCTATATTAGCAAAGTGTTAAAAATGTGCATGTGTGTAAAGCTATGTGCTTTAAACATCTACAATAAGAAAAGATGCATTTTAATAAACCAGACATGTGCCTAATCGTGTTTCCCATTTAAAATGTTTTTTTTGCTCTGAAAAGAAACAACATGTAGGCCTCTGCATTTATTCGTTAGACCTCCTTTAGGTAGGACAATTCTAAAGGCTCTAACACTATTGGGGCCTCCAAAGATCACTTTTAGTAAGAACATGGGTGTGGTAGAAGGTCCATCCACATATTTTTTCATGGGGCCCAAAATTGATAGTAGCGCCCCTGCATATTACAAAGGTTGTCCCTCACAAAAGATTTATCAAACAGCTCTTGAGCTATCTAAGATATACTGAGGCAGGATTGCAAGAGACTTTTCAGTCACAGTTTTATTATTAAGTACCAGAACAGCGCATCATCAAAAAATTTCATGAACCAACACCTCCTCCTTATCGGGAAACATGCTTAATGTGTCGGTGTTGTGTGAAATATGCCTATGAATCAGTGATGTGTGAGTTACTCGTATCTACCCCTTAACACCTAACAGCCATTACAAAACTGATTAGAGGCCACACTAACGTCCATAGTATTCTTTATTTTGATCGGTTTGGTTACTAACGTTCCTCAAAATATTTACCTGCGTGTTCATCAGAACAAAGAAATTAAGGTTTGTAACAACATGAGAGTTATTAAATTATGACAGAATTTTTTTTTTAGGGAAACTATCCCTTTTAAATCAGGATTCAGGATGGGTAAAGCTTCACTAACCAAGAAAGATTTGAACCCATGTAAGCCTCTCACATATTAAAGAATGTTACAGTAGACCTGCAAGAGTGAGTGTGGTACAGCGTTTTTACATCGTACTCTTAACATTGGCATTGGCTTAAACACATCTACCCTGCAGTTTTCACCTTTACCACCCGCTTGCATTCAACCACAAAGTTTCACAAAATGAAAGCTGCTACTACCGCAGAGTGTTGTAAAAAACACTTTGAGCAACACCTGGCTTTAGCAAAAATGTGCACATTTGATGATCTGAAACCAAACCTCAAACTTTATTCATGATTTCAATATGACAAACCATAAATAAGCTTTTTGACTTATGTAGCAGATAATAGTAAAAAGTAGAAATGCACCGATATAAAAATTTCAACCAATAGTCGCTTTTTCAGACTGGTATATGCCAATACCGATAGTAGACTATTTTTTAAATTGCATTAACCTAATTCTGAAGTACTGCCACTTGTTTTCTGAAAGTTATTCATTCATATAATGCCCATTAATATTGAACATTAAACTAGTAATGTTTCTTTACATTTTCTATACACAGAGCTGAAATTCATTGCATTTTCCTGTTCTCCTTTGATTGACAGGATATATCGGCCATGACTATTGGCTTTTATAAACTCTTGCAGATAGTGTAAAAAATGCTTTTATTGACCGATACAGATTATTGGCCAATATATTGGTGCATCTCTAGTAAAAAGTATAATTGAAATGCAGATTGACACTACTAAATCTCCAATGGTGCACCTAATTTCTTGTTAATGTTGTGTTAGCTGTTATTCATCATTCTAAACAAGTTATATAAAAATGGGCTTACTACTGCCTTCAACAAACTGTGAAAAATTACCTTTAACATAAGAAATGAATTCAATCAATTAACATTAAGCAATCTTCTTTTTAATCCAGTCAAGGAAGTAGAGAATTTTTACATAAACTTCGGGATACTTTTTATCGGTACAGTCTCCCTTTGAATTATAATATGAAGCAATTCCTACTGGTTTACTGTTGCAGAAAAGAGGACTTCCTGAATCACCCTGGTGAATAAGTAAGGAACAAGTTAACAAAAATTATCACATATTCCCATTATATTATAGAATATATATACTGTATAAAATATCTTAATATACCTTACCCTACAAAAAGCTTCTTTCCCATTTGAAACACTACAGATATTTCTTTCAGAACTGAATGACTCCTTCCACCTGTTTTTACATTCCTTGCTGAACTGCAGTTTGAGAGAGACTTCGCGCAGGACACTTGATGCCTTTATTTCCTTAATGTTCTTCATGCCCCAGCCAGCAATGGAGCAATTCACACGGGCTGGTGTTTTTCCATTTTTCTTTGGTAGAGGAATTACTTTCACAAATTTATTCAGCTCGGCTTTTGTCTTCAGCTGCAAATATCAGAAGTCAGCAAATTCATTCATTTTATATGGTATGAAGTTGCTTGAATATAAGAAGTTAGAATCACTGAAGATGCTTACTTTTAATAGCATGATGTCATAGCTGAAGTCTTCCTTGTTTTTCTGTTTTTCAAAAAATGGATGACGGATGTATTTTTTCACTTCAATCCTCTGTTGGCTGTTTTCTTCCTGACTGATATTGTGGGCTCCCAGAACGACTTCCAAATGGTTCCGACCAGAATAATCACTGCGACTGTATAGACAAAATTAATAGGGAATTTGGCTATTAATAAATCAATAAATTATAAGTCTTGAAACCATATAATACACAGGGCTGGAACACACTCACTTTAAACAGTGGGCTGCAGTTAATACAAAATCCTCTCTGATCAGCATCCCTCCACAAGTGTGATGTCCATTACGCTGAAGAGAGGCCATGTATGGTCTGGAATGAGGTTTAGCCTCTTTTCCACCTATAATGCCACTTTCCATCCCACCTGCCAAGCATAAGCCAAGCAAATAGTTGTAATTTTAATTAGGGATGCACCGATAGGATTTTTTTGGGCCGATTCTGATTTAAACAGACAACTTCTGGCCGATGCCGATACCGATATTAAACACTTGTATACAATACTATACAGTTGGTCTATTAGCTAGTTTATATCTGCATCAAATTATTTTTACTGAACATGGATTGGATCTAATTAACATTCAACTGACCAACATAATAAGAGAGGCACAAATTAAGCTAAAACAAATATAAAAAGACAGCATGACAACCTTCAAAGGTGGTTTTTGCTATTCAGAATTTATTTTATTAACATCATTAACTCATTTTTTACATATAATGGATTTCTATATGCAGTTAATTAATAAACAATCGGTATCAGCCTTTCTCGTGCTATTGCCGATATGCCGATGGTTTCAAATTCATCAAAAATTGGGCGAAAAATATCGGTAGCCGATACATCAGTGCATCACTAATTTTAATAATCATCTTAAAAAGATGAGAATTTCAAAGAGAATAATATCTTACCAACAAAAGAGACACAACAGAGGAGAAAGAGGTAATGAAACATGGTGCAATTCTTCTCCAAGCAGAATCTTTAAACATCAGATCTAAATATGCTCAAATGTATTTATACCCACCCTGTACCGTCAGTAGGTGTAACTCCTCCCTATCTTACCTCAAACCACAAATGTGTGCACAAAGTTTAAAGAAGCAATCGACGTGACAATAACTACTTTGTTTAAATATTCTTGCTTATAAATAATAACTACTAAAATATATTGTTGAGTAACATTTGCGGTGCAAGTAAGAAACATACTTAACGCACTTGGATCAGAATACACAGTGTTTTATTTGCAATCAGGCACAGGAAGTTGATGCTATTTAATAATTTTAAAGCATAATATATGTGTCATACATGACAGTCTCTGCACTGCCTATTCATAAGGACACATATCTGTGACTCTCCCAAGCATTTCAGTGATATTAGAAGGTTACTGGGTGAAAAACGATTTAAAAAATATATTTTCAAAGGTTTACAAATACAAGCATTACATTAGAGCTATGCAATATGAAATACATAACACATTTCATGATGCATTATTTTGGTGCATAAATGTATTTTACATAAGAGTCTATTTTATCACTTCATCTTTTTTTTAATCCAAGCAAGGAAGGCAGGTATTTTAACAAAGACCTCAGGGTAATCCTTGTTTGTGCAGTCATTTGGATACGTGTATGCAGCGATTCCTAGAAGTTCAGATTCACAAACAAGAGGACTGCCAGAGTCACCCTGACAGAAAGACACAAGAAACATCAGAAAACTATTCTGCTTGTTAAGCAATGGCATAATTATAGTAATGTTAAAGTTAATATAATTTATAGTGACATAGCAGTACCTGACAGAAAGCTCTTATCCCATCTGGGACAGTACAGATATTTCTTTCCTCACTGAACGACTCCTGCCACTTGCTTTTACATTCAGAGCTGGACTTCAGTTTGAGAGAGACTTCGTGCAGCACACTTGATGGCTTTATTTTTTTTTGGTTCTTCATGCCCCAACCAGCAATAGAGCATTTTTTATGGGCTGGTGTTTTTCCATTTTTCTTTGGTAGAGGAATAACTTTCACAAAATCATTAAGCTTGGCTTTTTTCTTCAGCTGCAAATAAAAGGAGTCAGTGAAGTAAATTAATTTTTAAGATATAAAGTTGCATGAATATATGAAGTTAAAATCACTGAAGATTGTTACTTTTAATAGCATGATATCATAGCTGAAGTCTTTCAAGTTGTTCTGTTCAAACAAATTATGACGAATGTATTGTTTCACTTGGATCCTTTGTTGGCTTTCTTCTTCCTGACTGATATTGTGGGCTCCCAGAACGACTTCCAAATAGTTCCGACCAGAATATTCACTGCGATTTAGGCAAAATTAAGATATTTGGTCCAAAACAATAATAAATAAATAAAATGTAAGTCTTAAAAGCATAAACAATAACACACAGGGACTCTAGAACAGACTCACTTTAAACAGTGGGCTGAAGTTAATACAAAATCCTCTCTGATCAGCATCCCTCCACAAGTGTGATGTCCATTATGTTGAAGAGAGACCATGTATGGTCTTGAATGAGGTTTTGCCTCTTTTCCACCTATAATGCCACTTTCCATTCCACCTGTGACAAAACCATAAGTGACTTGCAATTAAACATGGTTTACATTTTTACAATCTTTTTTATTTTCATTTTGTAGTCTAATTATTTAAAAAATCATGTTTTAGCAAAACAAGTAGGCCTAGTTTGTTTAATTTGAATTTTTAAAAAAAGAATGAATAGTGTCTTACCAGCCATAGAGACACTAAAGAGGAGAAAGACGTAACGATACATGGTTCAGTTCTCCACTAAAAAACAGAATCTTTAAGCGTTAGCCCTGAATATGCTCAACCCTACTCAAATTCACAGTCAACTCCTCCCCCTTTTGCATCAAACCACATTTACATTTTTGGACAAGGTTAAAAGAAGCCAGTGAGTCAAAGAGACAAAATACGTAATTAAAAGTTAACCATTTTAATAATTATTTCATTTTGTTATTATTTTTGCATTCATGCTTAATATGCTGTGTTACATTTTTGGTGCAGGAAAGAAACATACTCATGGTTCAGAGCACATGTTTTTATTTGCAATCAATGACAGAAAGTTGATGCTATTTAATAATGATACAAAATCAGTACGTTGGATTAGTTTGAAGCATAATGTATTTGTCATACATGATACATGACAGTCTCTGCACTGTCACTTTATAAGGATGCAATCGGTGGCTGTGCCAAATGTGTAAGAATGAAGGGTTTACAAATGCACACATTACTTTAGAGCAATGCAATAGTGAAAGTGACATTCTTGTCACAGTGATGCAAGTTGTGAACACACACACACACACACACACGGAGCAGTGGGCAGCTATACCTACAGCGCCCGGGGAGCAATTAGGGTTAAGGTGCCTTGCTCAAGGGCATCACAGTCACAACCTGCTGGCCGTGAGACTCAAACCAGCAACTCTGGGGTTACAAGCCCGACTCTCTACTATAAAATGCATAATAGGTTGGGATTCCCAACCTCAGTGGGCTCAAACTTGTACTCTTTTCATTTTGAATTTTAAGATTCCACTTATTTTCTTTCTAACATGACAGATGGGCTCTTTCATTTATGTTTTAAGTTGTGCAAGGAAATATGGATACCTCCCACCTCTAAATAACAACTTAAAAGTCATTATATACAAATTAATTTAAAGATTTATTAGACCATTCACAAAAAACATGAAAATTGCATTCCTTTCATAACATCTAACATCATACATCTAAATTCTGTTGAATCAGATTACAAGAATGACAAAAACGGGTTACATTTAGACCTTTAAACCACACACACACGCACGCACGCACGCACACACACACACACACACACAAAAATAACTATAATACATACATGCCCCACTTACAGACCATTAGAAACCATAGACTCAACGGAAACACCCAGTGTCCATGTGCTACAAAGACTTCTAGAGCCTTTTAAATACTTGATGATTTTCTGAAAGGCAGCTTATCCACTTTCCTTCTTCTTGGTTTTTATGAAGGGCTGATGCAGTACATCATAAAGTCTCCTTGCCTGTGAATTACAGTGTATGCATAAAAAATAGGCCTATACACACTACATTTACATGCACACTCATAAAGAGATTTAGCAATATTGTGATTACAATTTACCTCGTGTAAACACAACTTTGATACTTCTATCAAAATAATGTGACCAAACACATAATTTCAGCAAGCATAATCGCTTCATCCAGAGACAGCGCAAATAATGCAACAGTAGTGTATACAACCATTGCAAATGCACTGTCATAATATTTCTGTGCTTACCACAGCGCCAAATAACAAAATACATCCATAGGAAAGTGCTTAACGTAAATATATTAAATCAGTATTCACACAGTAATTTCGGTAAATGACCATGGATTTACCAGAATTAATTTACCAGTAAATGCAAAAATATGCTGTCCGTTTTAAATGTATATTTGTGTTCACACATAGCGCTTACCTAACCTGGTTAAAACCAGACCAGTCTCAGTAGTAACTGAGTTATGGTCTGGCAAAGCTTCATAGGCCCCGTCCCAAATGGCACACTTCATGAGGACTTTAGCTCTTGTGGACTTAAATTGAGCGTGCTCGCTTAGTCTACGAGTCCGTAGGGTGTCCCATCTGTCATTTTTACGCTATAAGTGTGCTCATCAGTGCCCCCTTTGCCTCCTTGATGCGGTCTTCGGCGAAGCCCGCACTGCAGCAGGCTTTGCGCACTTTACCAACCCAGAAGTCCTAACGAAATAGCAATCAGACCAATCCGACGATGGAAGGGAGGAGTTCACACTGACCGGCAACTTTCCTTCCTATTTCTGGCGTGGCGCTCGAGTCTGTCCCAAAACAAGACTCCGGTGCACCCACATGGACTTGCATCAAGGGTCCCTAAAGTCTGCACTCTATTATGTCATCAAAGTGTGGACTCTGAGAGGACCACAATTCCGGAGTGTGCCATTTGTGAGTGTGCCATTTGGGACAGGGCCATAGACAAATAATTTCCAAAGGGGCGTCACCAACGAACGTCTCTCAAATGCCTCTGTGTCCAATTGGATAAACCAAAAACTAATTATAGCGTTGAAGGAGATGATGTATGCAGAGCTATATCAGACTTTTGCCGAATCCAGTCAGTAACATCTTTTTTTAGATATGAAGGCTTAGAGTGTTTCGTTTTGCTCAGGTTTTAACGAAAAGGAAAGTTTAAAAACAGCTTAAAACAGATGCGATAGCTGATTCGAACGAGTGATGTTCCACGGCAGCATCCATCTTTGTAATGTACAAAATCTGCTTCGCCGTCGCTGCGCTGCCATCATCGTGTAAAGCCCGCCCTAAAGTTTCTGATTGGTGCCGCGATTTCTCAGCATTAGAAATGGGCTTGAATGGCCTCTTTGCCAGACGACTTGCAACCGGAAGTTGTCTGGGTTTTCCCAGGCTAGCGCTTACTGGTAAATTACTGGTAATCTTACAACCTCTCTTACTGGTAAATAAGCAACACTGATTTACCAGACAGTTTCTGTTCACACATGACCTGTAACTGCAAAAAAACAGTAAATTACCAGTAAAGACTGTATGTGTGAAAGGGACTAATGTCTAGTAACACACTTACTGAATGTGAGATCATCATTTGTGCTGTGCATTGGGGTGTGTGAATAACAATTCTTAGCAAATAATACAAATAAGGAAAATTGCATGTGAACAGGAGTGAAGACGTTTGCTGAAGTCACGTAAACATCTTACTGCGATTAAGTGATTACTCTAAATAATGACATTATTGGTGCACATCTAAACATAGTCATAACTGATCACAAGGCTTTTTGACAAGACAAACAAATATCTCTGTACGTACCTTCTGTGGACCAAGTCCTGGACACAACACAAGCTCCTCCTTAGAAGCATTAATGATGCCCTCCAGAGACTGAAGACACAGATTTTTAGTAACTTTAAAGGCTGCAAAGTTAAAACAGGCTAATGGTTTTAATAAAATAATGTGTTTGCATAAAGAATAGGATTGCTTACAGAAAAAGTAGACAAGAGAGTCATGGCATCTGTCTTATTGACTGACTTTACTGTGGTTAAACAATCGGTAACCTGTAATATAAAGAGGAAGTATTTATTTAGATTAACCAGGAGAGTTTTTTTAAGCATGACAGCCACTACAGTATCTACACTTTTGTATATTATTTGGGATTATTACATTGGTGTTCTCTAACCTGGGATAGGTAATTTTTCTCCACTTGTTCCTTCAGAAGATCTGCAGGTTTCTTCTCATAAGATTTATATGTTTCAAGGTAACGACCTGCTTCTTCAGGGCTTATACATACACACAGAGGTATATTTAGGTAAGATAATGAAACCAACACTTTAATTTAAAGCATATTTTAAATGACAATAATAGCATCAATCACACATGACGCCCTTTCCAGAAATTTAACTGTAATGTTCCATTCAGTGATCATGTATATGAACAGCACACATTGCTAAATCTTGGCTTGTCTTAAAGGGATACTCCAGCAAATAATGAAAATTACCCCATGATCATGACAACCTTGACATACATGATTATTTTTTTAAACCAACACAAAGTTATGTTAAAAAATGTCTTTGCTCTGCCAAGCTTTATAATGGCAGCAAACAGTCCAAAAAAGTGCATCCATCCTTCATAGACGTAATCTACACGAGTCTGAACAGTGAAAGTTATTATAGTTACATTTTAAATATGGATTTTTTTTACAATATTGCATAGATTACCCCCAGAAGGCCTTTATAACCCCCCTTGAGCGGTGCAAATTATGTCTGTGATGGATGGATGCACTTTTTTGGGCTTCAATGTCAGAAGTTGTTCCCTTGTTACAGTTTACTACGGTTATAAAGCTTGGACTTTTTTTATATAACTTAGATTGTGTTCGTCTGAAAGAAGATGGACATATGTATCTTGGATGGCTTGAGAGTGAGTAAATCATGGGGTAATTTTCATTTTTTGCTGGAGTATCGCTTTAACCAAAAAGCTTTGATGTACTAAAAATGAGAACACCACCACTATTACACCTCCCCCATGTTTTACACTAACATTTTTTGGGGACAAATGGCACCATGCGAAGAAGACAGCACTTGGTAAAAGGTGGAAAGATGCTCAGGATAATGATTCATAAATTCTTAACCCTAACCCTACATTTAACTGTTCTGTTCCACAAAGAAATCCCCCCTCCCACTTGATTTTTTTAACCTTGTACCTCCAGGCCAGGATGAGGGTACAGTCAGCCATGATGCATATTCGAGCGAGTTCTTTCAGCACATGATGTGGGTCTTTCTGATAAATGAGAGAACAATAAACCCATCATCAATATTTGTAACTTTAAGGGGCAGTTTCCCAGACATATAGTCATAGACTAAACTGCATGATGTTTGAGCTGCCTTAATTTAAGACCTTAATTTTTTGCCTCAAGATGGACACCAGTAATGTTCCTTGCAAGGTTTGTTTGTAAAACTACATAAATGTCTTATATAACTAAGGCCTAGTCCTGGATTAATCTAAACCCTGTCTGGGAAACCTCCCCTAAAACATTAAATACATCAAGGAAATACAGATGATGTTGAAAGGGAGAGAAAATAAAATGGATGTGTAAATGGGGACATTCCCTCCATAAGAAAAGACATGAAGACTCACCACATCAACCTGGACGAGCAAAACTCTGAGGGTGAAACTCTGGCCCAGCTGTTTTAAACGTTCATGGACGTAATTTGGGTTCAGATTATGATAGCGCACACTAGGGTCAGAAACAGAAACATGTTCATTAACCAATCCTATCACTGAACTACAAAACCAGATATTGACACTTAACTTCTCTCAGTTACGTTTGTAAATGTGTTTAACAATCCAAAGATAATTTTAATAGCTAAATGAAGTCACATTTCCCTCAGGTGATCCAATAGCAAAGCCATGTTCCTCACATTTATTAACATCACATAATGTAATAAGTTTTAAAACATGATAATAAAAAGAGTCAATATATTATTAATTTAAGAAAGCAGTGGCTAGGATAGGCTGTGCTATATGCAGGGTTCCCACACCTTAGTTACCTTCAAATTCAAGGACCTTTCAAGGACCTTTCAAGGACCTTCCAGGTCCAATACCCTCAAATTCAAGGACTAAATGTGGGGATAAATTTCATGTGAGAGCAAGGTTACATTGTGTTACCTTAAAAGATACATTGTTACAGTTCCCTCATGAGGGAACTTGCGCTGCATCACTGCTGTGACACTTTGGGGACGCCTCCAAGGGTAAGTGTGTCTGAATGTGTATATCAAATTCAACCAATGGTGAGGCTTAATGACAAAGACAGGGTGACGCGGGAGGTAGGAAGTATATCGCTATCTGAAATATTGCCAAAGACAGCGTTACAGGGATGCGGGAAGTATGGCAAGGGAGACGCAGCGTCTCGTTCCCTTCTCCGGGAACACAAGTACACACATAACCCGAGACGTTTTCATTTGTTAAACACAACTATGCAAAAAAGCATTTTGGTATGAATCAACATTCGCATACAGAAGATAAATAAAATAGATTCAGGCACTTTCAATGACCTGTATCTATGTATGTATATTTTCAAAAACTTCCCAGGGCCTTGAATTTTTCCCCCAGATTCACAAACTTTCAAGGATTTCAAGGACCCGTGGGAACCCTGTATATTGTGTAACCTCCTTTCCTCCACTTATTCGTGATCTTATTAAAAACAGTGATCTTACTTTATAAAACCGTTATCACACAGTACAAATATTAAAACAAAATATTAACATAATTTTCATGACGTATAATCACTAAAGGCTATGGCTGCATAACAATAAATCGCGACTAATCGTTTGCGGAATAAAATGAAATATATACATAATTATTATAGACAGTACACACATTTTTGTTGTTTTAGCACAGTTTTAATGGCCATCTATATTTATTTTTCACTCTTTTTTAAGATACAAACAGAAAATACAGGAAATATGTACCAAAAAAATTTTTTTTTTCAGAACTAAATGTCTTCTTCAGGCATCAGTCAGTATTTAGTGTGACCTCTCTTGGCACTAAACACATCTTGAGCTTTTTTGATGAGACTGAAGTCTTCTGATTAGAATTAGAAATAAGGATTTAATTTCATTTAGGTTCAAGAGATCCAGCAGCTGCCTGCTATTGCTCAAGTGAAAAGTGAGTTTACCCTAAATTCTTCACACTTCAGCTTATACTTTTACACAGTTTTTAATACTGCATACACATTTCCTGTATTTTCTGGTTGTATTCTAATAAAGAGACTGAGAAATAATTATATATGATCATCACTATACAATTTCAAAAACAACAAATCTAATGGTAGCATGGTGGCCTAAGACTTTTGCACAGTACTGTATAAAAAATAGACCCTGACCGCAACAAAATGCATCACCTTTATGTTGCTAAGGGTGATGCGAATCGTTGGTTGCAGTGGTCACACGTGTTTTATCATAAAATAAGATTCAAGGACAGGAACTAACCGTTTTATTAAACCCAATAAAAAGCATACTAGCTATATAGTTATATGTACATTTTGCGGATTATGAAATGATACAGTCCACTCTATAGTGTGAACATGAAATATCTTTCTAGACAAGCATGCAGAAAATTTACTTCATACATACATTCAAGGTTTAACACCTTTTTGAATGTACACAGCATTGTCATACCTATGCTTGCTTCTTTGAATTCTTACTAATTGCCTTTGCAAAGACGGCTGATGATGATGTGGTTTCACACCTTAACTAAGACCATTCCATTCTCACCCTGACAAAAGGTGCACGTTTAAAACCAACAGTAATAAATAGTTTCGAAAACTTACACTTTCTATAGTTACTATACTAAATTAGCTACACTTAACACTTGCCATTTGTGTCAAATAAAACTAATTCCATACATAAAACCCTGCATAATAGCAGGCAGCTGCAGGACCTCTTAAACCTAAATGAAATTAAATTCTAATTTTTTAATTCTAATCGGATGACTTCAGTCCATTAATATAGCTGGTGTTCTGATGAAACTGTGTCCTGTACAAAACCTGTCACTTGAAAAACTGTCAAAACATAATGCTAGGTATGTAGTGTATTGCATTCACAGCAGTTTACTGAGACTTTTTTAATCAGATGTTTAAAATGCGTTTAATGTGTGTGTGTGTCTATGACACGTTTAATTTACCAGTGCATTAACTCAGAATTTGAATATATTAGGAAGACTTTGAATATAGTGTATAAAAACATTTATGGTGCATTTATAGTAGTGTGACTTTTATATAGCTTGACAGTAACAACCATGAGTAATGCACAGTATCAGATTTAGATCGGCCCACGTTAGCCCAATACCAGAGCCAGTAAAAAAAAAGGTCCGGATTGGACCGATACCGATCCAAATTATTAGATCGTCCCACCCCTAAAAATTAGGCAATAATAAAAAAAACAACTCATAAAAATGAATGTCCAAATATCAAGGAGGTATACGACCATCTGCTCACTTGCATTTCATGTAACCACAAACCAACCTGAGAAAGAGAGCACATGTTGTCCGTCCCAAAACATAGTCTGGCACCACTTCTCCAAACTCCCAAGGAACATTTCTTACAAACTTTAGGATGGGGTTTCCTCTCTGCAAGACAGATGAAAATGTAATATTCAATTACAACAAAAACAATGTTACATTTTATATAATGCAACTATATATGGTAAAGGTATGGCATTTTTATATAGTTTATAAGTTTCTCTTTGTCTTGCAGGCTTTTATTTGGCGTAGTAGTTACTGACCGAATTGGAAAAATTAAGTTTGCAACATTGCTTAACTGCATTACAACATAGCTGTTTGTCTTTTATTTTGGATCTATTTGTCAATGTGTTTTCTCAGTCTAGCACTAGATGCACAATCAATAGCTAGGGCATTCCCCCAGTCGAACACAAGCACTCATCTTGCAATGTTTGTACGATGTACCTTTCTTCGACAAAGCCTTTATGTGGCGTGGTGGCTGTTACTGTTAAGTCTGCTCACTTTCGTACCACTTTCATATTTATATTGAAACTTTGTGGGCAGAATTTTTTGCGTATACACTACTGGTTCAAATGTTTAGGATCACTTGACTGAAATGTTTATAATTATCTTAGAAATCTTTTAATCTAAAGGTGTAAAATTAAAAGCTTGATATTAATTTCATAGACAACAATATACTTGTGCTAAACATATTAATTTCTTTCATTAAAAAAACAAAAATTTTATTAAATTTTTTTTTTAATTAATGACTTTCACTATTTAATGAATTAATGCATTCCAGAGTCCAGACAACTACGATTTAGGATATCTCATCAAAACAAAATAATGTCTGAATTAAGTAACATTAAAAGCATTTACTAACATTAAAGTTACATCAAAACATTATCCAACATTAAATAGTGACACATTATTATTCTAGGTTAAGGGGAGAAATATCCTAAATCTGAGTTGTCTAGAATGCAGCATTCAACTAAATATATCAAAGAGAAAAAGCAGCAAATAAAAGCCCAGAATAGATGTGAACTCCGTTAATATTCAAGGTGAAACCTCAAGAGCTGCTTGATAAAATGCCATAAGATTTTGCAAAGGTGATAAAATATAACCAAGTGATTTATTTTGGATGCTTTTATAACATTTATTATGTAAAACACAGAACACATAACATGAATTAGTAAGTTTTGAACGGTAGTGTAACAAATTACTGACTGTACCTTTAATGACAATAGACATACAGTATACAGACCTGTCGAGGACTGACAATGATACTGTTTCCTGATCCTAAGAGATGAGGAGCAATTACACAGCTCTCCAAACTCTGGCCATCCTCTTTTGTGGGTACCTCAGCTGGTCCCTGCTGGACAGTCTCGGGTTTCCCTGAATCTGTGGAGGTTACTGACTCACTTCCAGCTGTGCTTAAGCAACTTTTGCCTGCAGCATCATTATTCGTATTTTGGGCACCAGATGTATGCTTCTCTGATCCATGGGCTGCTCCCTGAATGCCCCTGTTTTTGTTCTGAACGATGAAATCTGCATAGGACAGTGGTTGGCCAGGAGCGGTTGAAGCACTTTGAGCAGATGAGATCTCTACATTGCCATCTTTCGTCTTGAACAAAGACGCCACCTGTGTCAATGTAGGAAACCAGGTTACTTGCATGATTCAGGAGATCACCATTTGAGTTCTACAGTTTAGTAGAATATGATTTATTTTTCCACTACTTTTTGTTCCAACAACTGATAACTTGCATACTTTAAACTTACAATAAGCCGCTTTGGAAAAAGCCAAATCATTTTACATTTCCATCTCTCACTGTATTATTTAATTGGCTAGTTTTGCTACCACAAAGCTAATTTTTAACTGGAAGCGAAAGTTGTTGTATCAATTGTGTAAGTATGCTCAACAAACAATTTACTTTTATAAGTTTTGCATTTATAACTTACAACCTTAAATTTATGGAAAACGGACAAACTTGTTAATGAATGATCTTGCATACACAGATGTCCAATCAAATGCTCTCTAGCAGATGATCTTCCACAAAAGTACATGCAACTAACCAATCAGTAGAACCAAATTTTAGTTGATAGCCAACTGGGGCCCTCAGAATACACCCCGTTTAATCGTTTTAACACGCCAGCACAGAAAAAGCAAAAGTAATGGTCAATCTCGTAGAAGACATCGTATAGTATGCACGGTAGGGATCATATTTTATATTTTACGTTAGCTTGTAGTAAAATGTAGCTATTCGTGTATTGTTAAGTGATGATGATATGGCTGTATTTAAATGAATGAATGTATTTATTAGTAAATTTCAGAAAAGTGTAATTTGGTAAACACCACATTGTTGCGGTCACGTTTAAGCAGCGGATCAGGCTGACGTATATTTAAATTATATGACGTATAAGAAAAAACAGATGATAATTCATGTACAGGTTTGAATATTCATCTTTTACAGTTACGTTACCGGTTCAGACCCAATCACTATCCCAACATAATCACATGCAGAGGTAAAGGTTTAGTTTAACAATACACACCGGACTTCTCTCCTTGGTGAATTTTGAGTCGTCCAAATTGATATTAAATTTCTTTTTCTCCATTAATTAATGATCAGTAAAAGAACAAACAAATGAAACTAAACAAGAGTCCCCTTGCCGCCATCGGAGCAAAACAAACAGGGTCAGACAAACGTGCAGAACACAGAAACATCGATCGACACTGAGAGACGTTTCCTCAAACTTACCGACAGATGGCGCCAAAGCAACACTATACAGTTTTTTAACTAAACTTTGTTTTTTGGAAATGATGCCAGGGTGAAATGACATCACTGGATAATTGTATAAAACCATTGTAATATTTGAAGTCTTTTGGAGTACCATGTAAATACCATGGTACATGAATATGGAATCATTTAGTACTGTGGTATGTTGACTTCTGATGTCACTGTTTAGTGGTTCTGCAGGGGAGAAGCTGGTAAAATTTTAATTGATATCAAATATCTTAATATTTATTTCTATTAATGTTTAATTCACTTGTATGACAGTAAATTATCCCATTAGTTACACAGTTTAATTTTCATCATTAATTAACTATAGTTTATTAACAACTGGCTCACAACAGAAACGGTAGAACACCATTATATTTGCAGTTAAAAGGCTACTTCACACTTATTCAACAAGCTCAATCTAAATGAAAATGTTGGTGAAAAAAAGCATGTTGAATTTTATAAAGGTAATGCACATTGTGGCTATGTAAATTCATTTATAGGATTGATTGGCATTACATGAAATAGTAGGATCACAGTATAACAGGTCACACAGTCACTCAAACCTTATCTCCCATTGGCCGTCAGAACACCATGTTTTTTATGTTTTGTGTTATGTTAGAGGTTATCCAATTAAGAAACCTAAGGTCTGAGAGACAGCTGTGTATTTCCCATTTAACCCAGTGTGAATGTGTTTATGGAAGGCGTTTCGGGACATCCTGCCACCATTCTATGGCATCGCAGGTCCCATAGACAGATGGTGCCAGCTTCAATCTGAAATCAAGTTCATGCCCTCTAAAAGAACCTATATACACAACACACACACAAATCTTTGGCATCACACCAATGTTTGTCAGTCACTGCTGAAGACAAAACGGACATTAAAATATGTGGAAAGAGGATGAATGCACATAGACATGCATAGTTTAACCATATAAAGATGTAATGAGGACACACAGCCAGAGTTTTAAGGTGAGTGGGGTTGTACCTGCAGCCTGCGGAGCAAAGGATTATAGGTAAATGTGTCAACCCAATTAGTTTCTCCATAGGCATGACCTTAAAATATGTCCCCATATTTAAATTACAATATTTGTATAAGCAATTTTTACAACCTCAACTTACTGCGTCTAACTTATTGGCAGAGGACAAATAGGAGGTTTCTAATTTTTTTTTTTTTTTAAATCAGTTTTCACTGAACAGGAAAATATCACTGAAGACAGACATTGGTAATTATGTTTGATTTGTAATGAAAAGTTTGTTGAGCAGGCCCTCACCTTTTAAAAGTCTGTAGCATTTTTAGAGCAATTTTTACCTTAAAGTCTCGGTTACTTTTCGAAACCTAATACATGAGAATAACGGCTGTAATGTAAAAAAATTATGGAAGATAAAACAGTTCATAAAGGCAAGAGATGGAATAATCTTTCCAGGGCAGTGCTGAAAATTATGTAAACTTTTAGTTCTTCAACGGTATTTTTAAATCTTTCAAAGACAGCCTTTCCAAAAATGGACTGTAGAGGCACAACAGGAAAGTGACAGACACATTAGACAGCCGTTTAGTGGCTTTTAAACACTTGGCTGGTATATCTGGACACACTTTTTCTCTGTCTCTCTCGCTTTTGGCAGTGAGCCTGGCTTTGGCTCCAATAACGGCCACCTCCAGACCTTCGGCCCCTCCCTCAGGTCTCTCCTCCCCTCCCTTTGCTGACCCCATGCTGAGGCGGCTGTGTCGAGCTGTCAGCCCCCGGCTGCGGGCTGCTCCTGGGCTGCCGGTGTGGGTGTGTGCGCGTGTGTTGGGGCAGAGGGGTAACGGTCGGGTCCGTGGTGGCCGCTTATCTGCCCTGCCATCACTGGGCGAGCGAGAGGACAGATTGGCCCTCCAGCTGTCCGACTGAAGGACTCGCAAGACCCCTCACTGAGGCAACCACATGCCCGATACACAGCACTCACATACACACACATATCTTATTGAGAGAACCACATTCCCCGATATGTACACACACACAGAGTCACCCTCAACTCTAACATATGCGTTTCAGCAGTACACCGACTGTACCATCCTGTGCCAAATGTGCCAAAGTACCCTTACCCATGAGGTTCAGAGAACTGCTTTTTTCCAAATGCAAAATATCATTTCCTGTTTTTACTGTAACAGTGACTTGTATTTTTTTACTTACAGAAACCATAATTTTAACAATGTTTTATTGTAAAGTATGCTTACTCTCATTGAATATTGTTAAAATATATGATAATTCACACCTTTTCAAAAACTGTACATTTTACTTTTTTACCGTAAAATTAAATGTAATGTTTTGTTAAATATAATACAGTTTCTAACTGTAAACTGTAAGTCAAGTTTTTTTTTTAGAATTAATCAATTAATGGGTATGTACTGTAGCATTTTTACAATAAAATTACGGAATTTTTTTTTTACAGACCATACAAAAGTGGAACCAAATATTACCTCAATATGCATGTGTACCAGGATGTAATTCTGGTTTACATTTCACATGTTCTGGTCATGCTGAGTCTAAATATGGACTATTATTTGTCAAAACCCCTAAATATGTCATATTCAATAGCTAAACAACTTTAAGTTTGCTTGCTGTATGTTTCATGCAAAGTTCGAATCCTTTTTTTTTTAAAGGTCACCATTTTATGGCATTCCTCTCCTATTACAGCAGAAACACTATTGCAGTTGTTGTTGTTGTCTACAGTGCGACATTAATGACCTCTTCTCTTCGCACATAGACACATAATGAAGTGTTTTCTCAATCAGGTTACAATACATTGGTCCCCATGTCCCAATGCCACATATTATGAGAATTCCCAGTCAGACTTCGTTACTCTATCTTACCTCCCCCATCCGGCGATCCTGGGACCCACTATTCCCAAAACTGCCTGTTAGCTACAATATCAATGCATAGTTTTTCTTTGGCCCCCAGTGACTTCTTCTTGTGTACATTCATGTCTGTATACGTAGAAATAGAGAAATAATTTACTGAATACTTCATTTGGAAGAAATGGGTGTATTGGTAATGTACACATACTGAGATTAGAAAGTAAGAGTATATGAAAAGTTAAATAAATCAGAAATGCACTTGTATGTTTGTGTGCACTTGTATTTGTGTGGGTGTGGCCCTAGGGACAGATAGGCCGTCTTGAGGGCCTTCAGGGGCCAATGATAGCAGGCTGTATGCTGTCTGTGTACGGTCTGTTCTCCAGTTGTGACAGGGAACAAATCCTTATGAGCACAATTAACCAGAGAAAAGGTGTGGCCAGGACAACAAAAATGTGCCATTAGGAAGTAAAAGACAGCAAATAAGGGCATTGAAAGTAAAGTTTGGAAATACAAAAGTCTTGCCACCATGTCAGATTGCTATTTTTGCGATGCTGTAATGACAATTTAAAATTATTTTTCAGTATCATTATTAGAGTACAACCAGAAAATTCAGAAATTTGTATGCAGTAATAAAAATCAAATTATAAGCTAAAGCGTCAAGTATTTAGTGTGAGCTCCACTTACAAGTAATAGCAGAAACCTGCATGCACTCTTAAAACTAAATGAAACAAATTTAGTCTGTCCAGAAGAGTTTAAGTTAAGATGTGCTTTAGTCACAAGGTAGATCACACTAAACACTGAATTTTCTTAATTTTGAGTACATACAGTATTTTCTGTTTAATAAAGAGAAAAATAAATAGTAATGGTCATTTAAAGTTTGCTAAAACAACAAAGCTTGTGATGGCTTGTTGAAGGATTAGTCAATTTTCTTTAAAAAAATCTGCATAATTTACTCACCACCACGTCACCCAAAATGCCGATGTCCTTCTTTGTTCAGTCGAGAAGAAATTGTTTTTTGAGGAAAACATTCCAGGATTTTTCCCATTCCAATGGACCCCAATAGACCCCAAAACTTAACAGTTTTAATGCAATTTAAAATTGCAGTTTTAAAGGAATCTAAACGATTTATCTAGTGAAACGATTGTAATTTTTGGCAAGAAAAGTAAAAAATATGCACTTTTAAACCACAACTTCTCATCTTCCGGCTGTGTGACGAGCCAGCGCGACCTCACGTAATTGCGTAATGACGTCAAAAGGTCATGTGTTACATATATGAAACGCACATTTGCAGACCATTTTAAATAATAAACTGACACAAAGACATTAATTAGTATCATTCCACATACAACAACGTCAGAACGGTCCTCTTTCAACACACTTGTAAACACTGGGGCGTACTTTCGATACGTCATCCGTGACCTCTTGAAGTGATGACGTATTGTGTGAGGTCGCGCTGGCGCGTCACAGAACCGGGGGAAGACGAGAAGTTGCGGTTTAAAAATGCATATTTTTTACTTTTCTTGCCAAAAATTACAATCGTTTCACTAGATTAATTGTTTAGATTCCTTTAAAACTGCAATTTTAAATTGCATTAAAACTGTTAAGTTTTGGGGCCCATTAAAGTCCATAAAATGAGAAAAATCCTGGAATGTTTTCCCCAAAAAACACAACTTCCTCTCGACTGAACAAAGAAAGACATCAACATCCCGGACGACACGATGGTGAGCAAATTATCTGGATTTTTTCTTACGAAAATTGACTAATCCTTTAATACTTTTGCACAATACTAGATAAAGTAAAGGAAATAAATTTGAGAAGATGAATGGACAAGAGGGATACATAGGTGGATCCAGGTGTAGAGAGATCAGAACACAATTAACAAAGACAGTGAAAATGCCTACTAATGAGAACACAATCAAATCTCCAGCGAGAACCCACTGGATTTAAGAGGTCGTCAGGGTGAACATCAAGGGAATATTTACTCACCAGCCGCTAAGCCTCAAATATACATGATATTCCAAAACACACCACGCCATATGACCTCGTCTACCCACAATGCATCTCCGTCCACATCCAGGGCTTCTTCCCATGACCTACTTCCCCCCTCGTGTGGTGCATTGTTGTGTGTTTGCGGCCGCTGAATGCGCCCTTCTTTGTGGCTATTTGTGGGACCAGGGGGTTAAGACCCTTGTGTTCTTCCCAGTCTCCAAAACAGGCCTCTAAACAACCGCAGCAACAATAACAACAAAAACAAGCAAACGTTGATGGCAGCCAAACTACTAAGCGGGCCGTGACGGCATTGCGCCAACACAGTGCCTCCTTTGTCAGTGCTCACATGCCGTATTGTGCGGCACGACATCATCGCCTCCCAGCAGCTGTTGCCGATGGAAACAAGCATGACTATCAGCCGTGCTGGATTGTGTAATGCTTGGGCATCAGGCACTAAATGACTCAATTGCGCGCACGTGTGTGTGTTTAGTTGTCTGCCAGGATGTTTTTGCCTTCTGATTTTTATGTTTTTACTTTTAGGTCAACTGCTGTCCTCAGAAAGCAGCTGTTTGAAGCAAGGCTTTGAACCGGTTCACGGAACGAAAACGAAAACCAGAACTTTTGATGTTGGAACAGAAACAAAACCAGAAACTTTCAAAAAATATATGTTCCGGAGCAGAAACGTTTATTTAAAATAATGGTAACCGGTTAATACCGTAATTTTTTTCGGTCTTTGATTTCTGGGCAATATATGGCTCGATGAATTACTCAAGCCCAAGTCTCTAATGCTTAATCATAAGAGGTAAATATTTTAGGCTACCAAGTATCTCAAGATGTTTGTTTTTTTAATACTAACTAGTGGTGTAACGGATTGGAGTTGATTTGTGATCTGTACAGATCACGCCCCACGGTTCGCCTCGCATGCGATTTGCAGATTAATACGCAAATTTAAATAGAGAAAGTTTATCATTTGCACGGATTTCAAAGGCTTGCAAATTTTATCACTCAAGTGATTTTAAACAATTTAACTGCAAAAAGGCGCTAAAGCGAGCAATTTTCTGTACGCACAGACGCACATGCGGTTGAAAGTGTCCGGTCAAAATGAAACGTGATTATCCCTATGCCCTTTAAAGATCTGAACTCTTGATGTATCAACTTGAGAGAGACTTGCGCTACTGTGTCTCATACTGTAGTCCATTAAAATACATCTGGCGAATAAAGCACTGAAAAACAATGTAATTTTCACTTTATGTGGAGCGACTTTATGCTGCATCTTCTTTTTTCTGTTTGGAATTCGTCCCCCGTCTGTGTGTGTGCACGTGTTTAAGTGCACTCAAAAGTGCACACACTGAGAGACGCATTTCAAAAAGCAAGCGAACCACAGTATTCTTTTTCTTATAAAAACATTTGTTGTTTAAGTTGTTTGCCAATAAACGACATGGCAGAAATTGTCCTTGTCTTAATTCATGTACAATGCTGAAACAAATGTAGGCGTGTCAGAATTACAGTTATTCCGCTTACATAATGTAGACTTTTTTAATGTTTGATGACAAGATAGAGACGTAAGGAAAATTATGTAGACTAATAATTTAAGTTTAATGTCCTAATGATCAGCCTACTTTTTTTTTATGTCCCACAGCTGACATGGCAGGTTATTAACCGGTTCGGGAACTTTATTTTTTGTTCTAACTGGTTCAGGAACGTCAATTTTAGGGTTGAACCGAAAACCGGAAACTTAAAAATACTGTTTCTGCTTGAGTTTAATAATACAAGTTTTGTAGCATTTCATTTAAAATCAGCTGGCAGCTTCGAGACATCTCACAAAGGTTTTCACCAGACGTTGGAACACGGCGGCATTTGGAACATTTGAACCAGTTCAGGTCTGGATTTCATGCAGGCCAGTCAAATTCTTTCACAGTCTAAATAAATGCATTCAAAAGGGTTGTCCATCCACATGCCTTTGACCCAGTGCAATGACCTTCATCACCTCCTTAAATACAGTACAAGGGCTTTAACATGACTATAGCTATCTCCATTCCACAAATAGTA
Source organism: Misgurnus anguillicaudatus (assembly GCF_027580225.2). NCBI lineage: Eukaryota > Metazoa > Chordata > Actinopteri > Cypriniformes > Cobitidae > Misgurnus > Misgurnus anguillicaudatus. The sequence goes on from NC_073353.2 coordinate 26,684,082, forward strand.
TTTACATTTATGCATTAGGCAGACACTTAAATCCAAGGTGCAGTGCATTCAATCTATAGTTTCCTAGGATCGAACCCATGACCTTTGTATTGCTAATGCAATGCTCTACCAATTGAGCTACAGGAACACTCCTGCCTGAATCCTAATCAAAAATGCCGTGAGGAGTGGGCCTGCATGTCTAGCCTTACTTAGATCCTGGCATGTTGCGCAACTACACGCAAATATTGCTCACCTTACACCTCTACTTTTCCTACACCATGTTTCTCATCCCTCTTTCTGCAACCTTAATTGCCTATAAATGTCACAGTCTCTTAGTCTCCAATGTTCTTCTACTAAATTAACCAATACCCCCCACCCACACATATACACACACAATTAGCCCTCTTGCACTGAGTTGTTCATTAGTGCAGATAAATACCCAGAATGAGAGTTAAAGCACAAACACACCTGACAACATTTATTCCTGCAGATCATCTTTCCCCTGTCGCACTTTGTGTGTGTGTGCGCGTGTGTGTGTGTTAGAGAAAAAGAGAGAGTCACTGGGGAAATTAACCCCGGTGCATTTACTGTCTCACCTTGTTATTGTTGCTGCTGCTTGGATGCACATGTATCTGGACTTGGGTTTCAAAATATTGCCTAATTTTCCTACCATTTTCTAGCCTACTATGCAACAACACTAAATGACAAAATTGTGTCGTTTAAGCTTTTTTGTGTGTAATTTTGACCTTGTTAAAACGTTTTTGAGATTTCTGAAGTAAATATGAATGTTTTTTAATGTACCTTGTTTTAAAGGATGACAATATGAAAGTTGACTCATATCATATCATATGAGGTCGGTTTGGCCCTATCCTCCATGTCGCAATGCAGACATTGTGTAGTTCCTCCCAGATGCAACTGAGCCACACAGTGCAACAAACTATAAAGATTCTTTAGTTATAGTAAACTAAGCTGCATGTTCATTCATGAGCACCCTAATAGCATTGTGTAATCATCAGTAAATAAAATAAAGTGTATAAGAAAGAAAGAAAGATGCAGGTGGTACTGTGTTGCCTAGGTGATGGCTGGTGTAGTCTGGGGGTTTCTGTTCTTTTACACCCTGTTCACAGCTGTGTGTGTGTGTGTGCGCGCGTGTATGTCTTTTCCAGCAGGTTCTTTCACACACAAACACGCCAATAATGAGCATCTTAGTAAAAGATGGCTCCATAAGCTGTAAGGACTGACAAACACACTCTCTCTTCTTCTCTCTCATGCTGTCTCTTCTCTGTCTTCTGTCACACAGTGGCGTCTCTCTTCTCCAATAGTGTTTCAATACTCTACTGTCATGCCCGCTGTATGGGGACCAGATCTTATTGTGCCGGCTTAAGACGCACACATTGAAAAAGAGGGTTTGTGTCAGAGTGAGAGAGAGAGAGAGAAACAGAGCGAGAGAAAAAGAGAGAGGTAGAATGAGAAAAGAGCGCAGCGGGTTCTCTATGATATCATTGCACAGGGAAGAGATGCGTTCCATTGTGATAAACTCTTGGCAGGAACACAATCTGAGATGTAATGCTTTGGGACGGTCAGGTGTGCGTGTGCAAGCGTGTGTGCGGGTCAGTTCGCACTATAAACACAATGTTTGTACTGTGGGGGTTTGTTGACAGATGGTCAGGCTATTCGGCAATGCTGTGGAACAGACCAGTCTTTGTATCGAAAGAAAGAGAGCGATTGTCAATCTGTAACACTTTCATATCTATCCTTCCATCTAAGTCTACATCCATTAGCACTCAAGTTCTCGAGTTTGATTTCGATAAGATGCTTTCATTTCAATAGGAATTCTAAAGATCAATATCAGGTGAAGAGATGTATAAGAATCTTTAAAATTTTATTTGCTTCTGTAGATAAGCAATAACTTCAACTGAAGACTTTAGCACCTTTTTGTCTCCAGGGGAAAAGACACACCCTCACTTTCACTATATTCCTAAATTTAAGCTCCTGAAAGAATTTGAAAAGTCAGTGCATAAAGTGATGATTCATTTTTTTTAGTGGATTTATGATTTGTAACTGTGATCCTTGTAGTCGATTATTATTAGTTTTCTACTCTTATAGTCTTTAGCTTTCTTCTATTGAAGACAAAATGTTATCAAAAACTCAATCAACAAACCAACAAAATAAAATTAGTGATATGACTGATAGTTATTCTAGAAATGTGATTTGTAGCATGCAACAGTGATTTTAAAGGTATTGAAAGAACATGCAGTATTTCAAATGTTCATCAATTCAAACCTAGCATTGTGCCGAAACACTGCCTCGCTCACTTTGTAATATTTAGTGTTTCACACCTGTGTGAGACCCATGCTGTGCTACAAGCTTCCCTGTCCAGAGACACCAAAGGAGTAAACAAGCATCAGTGTCCCTCAGCAGGAGAGGACAAACTGAGAGAGAGAGAGAGAGAGAGAGAGAGAGAGAGAGAGAGAGAGAGAGAGAGATTTTTTTAAGACAGATATATGACCCTTTCTGTAAAATCGAGGCTCAAGTCTCATAATCTAATTATGAGATAAGGAGCATCAATGTTTAATTTTAGCTTTTTTTCACTTAATAAAATTTCCAAATGAACCACTGTTTTCATCAAACAGTTTATTTGTGATTGATTCGATGAGCAGGCTTTTTGGTACTAAAGTTGTCGATAACCTCTTGGTAGTGTTTTAATTCTCACTTTTTGCCTTTTTCCCTTTCTGATATAAATTCAACTATGTGAAAGTAAAATTTACACAGTTGAAATGGTCAGGAATATACACTCTTTGTTACCAATATCAATATGTATCTTTAAGGTAGTAATCAGACAACATGATGTCACGGAAAGTCGTGTTACAGTCACGAAAAATTGTATTAATTTATTCGGCACGAATTTCAACTTTTTTGTGTCACCTGCACAAATGTCTTTAAATAGTGTTTTGTGTCCAAGGCACGACTTTGTTTTTTCCTGTCATTTTATGTATTGTTTACTGTTTGTTTTTCCTGTTTTTAAATCATTGTCACTTGGGGTTGTGGTTAGACTTGGGGTTTGGGTTAAAATGTCGCAGAAAGTGATTCTAACCCCAACCCCAAGTGGCTGTGGTAAGAAAATAGGAAGAAAAACAATGAGAAAACATTGCATAAAATTAAATGAAACTAAGCGAAAAAAGAAAGTCGTGCCACAGACACAAAAAACTATTTATAGAAATTTGTCAGAGTGACATGAAGAAGACATTCAAGCTCAAGGCATGAAAAAAGCTGAATTTCTTGCCATGGACACGAGTAAATTAATAAATTTTTTCGTGACCATAACACAGCTTTCCGTGAGATCAGTCTGAATCAGAACTTTTAAGGTACAATGGTGTACTTTTTTAAGGGGTACCACCCTAGTGAAAGCTAGTGTAGGAACCATTTTTTGGACTATTTTTTTTCCGACAGTGTACAGATACAGTATAAGAAGAGCTAACATTCAGAGCAATGTTAGAAAAACTTGGTAAACCATAGGAAGTTGTATTTTTTGGTTGGATTGTAGATCATATTTCTTAACATTCAAATTATTTTCCATGGTAATTATCAATCTTTCAAGTGATACCCATAGGTATGAGAAAATATAAAAAGAGGTAGTACACCAGCTAGACAAAATTAGTTTAGATAACTCTCTTTCTCATCTGCACTCTTAAAAATAAAGGTGCTTCATGGACCATAGAAGAACATTTTCTGTCTAAATTGTTCTTTAAAGCACCCTTAACATCTAAAGAACCTTTCTGTTTCAAAAAAAGTTACTTTAAAGTGAAATAAGGTTTTTCACATTATAAAAATGTATAAAGGAAATGGTTCCTTTGACTAACCTGTTCTTTAAGGAACCAAAAAGGTTCTTGCTGTGATCCTTTCAGACACCTTTATTTTTAAGAGTGTGGTGCATCTCTCTCTCTCTCTTTCTTTCTTTCTTTCTTTCTCTCTCTGGTTTTGGGTTAACTCCAACTCTCTGAGGCTGTCTGACAGTATGCAAATATATGCAAACGAAGCTCCAGTCAAGCCAAACAGCACCTGCGGACCTGACCAGTCAAGACCACTAGTGACCTGTGTGTGTGTGTGTGTGTGTGTGTGTGTGTGTCAATGCCCTTACCAGAACAGAATGCTTTTTGTACACCACACACTTCTCTCACTGTCCTCCATAAGCATAAGGACATTAGTACACAGACTGAATGAAATGACTTTATAATCAGCATATGAGATATGTTCAAAATAATAACATCATCTAAAATTGATCTCTTTTAAGCTTGGACAATAGACAATGAAGTTGACTTTATTGCACTTTTGTATAATATGTTGTTTTTGTATATTAAAGGCGGAGTCCACGATGTGTGAAAGCCAATGTTGATATTTGAAATCACCTAAACAAACACGCCCTTACCCCAATAGAATCTGGACCTTCTGTTGATAGACCCGCCCCACACATACGCAACCCGGCATTTGATTTGATTTGATTGGCTATAAGTGTGTTTTGGTAGTCGGACCGTCTCCTTTTCCAACGCGTTTTTCAAACATCGTGGACTCCGCCTTTAAGTGATTTCTCATCATTTTAAATCAGCTTTAATGAGCTTTGAAAGTGCAGTTTGTGAGTATTTAGAATTAGATTCTTACATATGTATCAGATATGAACATACCTAAAATTTTATATTAAAAAAAGTTTCAAGATATCAGGGAAAAATCTAATTGACCTTCCCTGTTTAATGAATATGAGAAATGTTAAAACCACAGTTTAAGTAATACGTTTTGTACAGAACTGTTCATTTCAGTGCATTTACAAACCCTGCAGAGCGTCTCGCTTTGATCCTGCCTGCTGGTTTTGGCATTCCAGCAAGCAGGATGAGGATCTGACCCTTCTTCTCTCTTTCCTCATCTCTCTTTCCTTTCCTCCGCTGCCCTTGTGTGGATGTGTCTGCAGGTTTGCGCTGGTCAGCACAACGTCTGTCTGCCGTCTGGCTGAGCTCTGCTGTCAGTACAGTTCCAGAGGGTGAGTGTGTGCGTGTGATGAGGTTTAGCATGGATGTCAATGTGCCCCAAATGAGGAGAGGTGTGTATGTTTGGTTGGGGTGGTAAGGTGGCTCAAGTCCAGACCTTGTCTATAAATGACACAAACACGTACACACACATGCACACACACACATGGACACACAGTTTGCCCTTCTCTGTCTGTGATCAGCGGCAGTGTGCACAGGGGAGGAAAAGAGGGCATGACAGCATCACTCACATTGTGCAAAATGCACATGCTTTGCACGGTCAAGCACGCATACGAAAGGACTATGTAGGATTTCTTTGGCTCATACCCAAAAGCCAAATTGTATATTTAGAAAGATGTTTCAAGTTCACAAAATACAGTTTTTGATGAACCACGATTTAATTGACTGTACTTTACTTATAAAACAATGGAAACTTAATATATACTGTACAGATATACTGAAAATGAAGACAATGTATGTGGCTATTTCATGGATATTTAACATAATAGAACATGTCTATTAATAAAAGGATGAATCTTCGTTGCTTTGCTTGAAGACCTGTGTAAACTTGACATATATGAACTAACTAATACAAAATATATATATAATGTAATATAAAATACTTTTTGGGGATTATTTTCCCAGTAAAATTATATTGTCACTTTTTACAAGACTGTATGTTAAAAGTGGTTATGGCTTTAGTTAGTTTCAGTACCATGAACTAACACTTAATTATTTTTTTCTAATAACATTTTTACAAATTGAAAAATATCGTTTTCAATATACAGTTTTAACCTTCAAAGTTGTACGTTAAATGCATTATAAATAACTAACAATAAACAATATAGTATTTATAAATGGACATTAATAAAGATGAATACATCTAAAAATTCAGTTTATTGTTATGTTTGGTATCTTAAAATAACCTGTAAAACATGAAAGCCCCAATAAGTTGTGTACATACTCTTTCTATTTAATTCAAATAATCATGGAAAGTTTTAGATATTAAACTCATGTTTCCAAAAAGTTAAACGTAAAGTTATACATTGTCTTAACTACTTATGAGTTGAAACAAAGCATATCTTCAAGTATATTTAACTCACATTTTTAAGGCAGCAGATGAACTTTTGTTTTTTACGTTTAACCAGCTTGAAATGTTTTACAGTGATACAACCTTATTATAAAGAGTTCACAATACTGAATCTAGTTAAAACTAAAAGCTTCCTTTATTTACAGTAAAAAACAGCAAATGTGCATGAAATATTTTTTTAAGTTTACGTTTCTCTCATGTGTTTGACAGGATGATGAGCTTTAGTTTTGTCCTGTGAGCCTCTCATGGTGAAGTATACTGCACATAGAAGCATCTGCAAGGACTTTCGGCTTAAATGAGGTAGATATTTATGGTGTTTGCTCGGCTGTCAGGGCCGAGTGCTCTTTTATCTGCTTTGCATTGTTTCCTTTCTCTCTTTTAAAATGACCAGTCAGCTACAGACTTTCTCCTCGTATTAATGTATGGAGTGCTTTTTTATTATTTCAATATTAATTGGTTAATTCTTATTTTATAATAATTGATTAAATACATTTTTACACATCATCACAAATGATTAAAACCATAATCAGTTTATTTTGTGTTTGTTGGCACAGTTACCCCAGTTAATTTTGTAACCATAATGTCAGTCTCGAGTTCTCTAGTGAAAAGTGATTTTTTTTCATAGAAATTGTTTACCTTATTGGAACAATTCCTGTTTCCCATGCTGTAATACACTAAAATTAAACTGTAATTTTAAAAGAGAAAAGAATATTGGTAAATGCAGTAACTAACATAAACAAAAAATGAACAATACATTTTTTCAGCATTTTTAAATTCTTGGTAATGTTAGATTATGTCAATACCAGACAGATCTCATGGAAAGTTGTGTGATAGTCAGTCCAAATTTTATCAACTTATTTGTGTCCATGGCATGAAATTCAGCTTTTTTTCGTGCCTTGAGCACAAATGTCTTTTCGTGTCCATCCCACGAATTTCTATAAATAGTTTTTCGTGTCCATTGCACGACTTTCTATAAATAGTTTTTCGTGTCCTTTGCATGACTTTCTTTCTCGTTTCGTTTCATTTCATGTATTGTTTTCTCATTGTTTTTTCCTATTTTCTTACCATTGTCACTTGGGGTTGGGTTAGAATCATTTTCTGTTACATTTTTAGACATCCTAACCCAAACCCCAACTCCAGGCAAGAATAGTTTTAAAAGCAGAAGAAAAACATGTAGAAACCACAGAAAGTAAATCCTAACCCAAACCACAAATCTAACCCTTAACCCAGGTGACAATGATTTAAATATAGAAAAACAATGAGAAAACTATACAGCCAATACAGTTATTCGTGTTAGTTCATGGTGCATTAACTAATGTTGATCGTTACAACGTTTGATTTAAAAAAAATATTAGTAAATGCTGAAATTAGCATGAACTAAGATTAATAAATGCTGAGAAGTGTTGTTCATTAAAAGTATATGTTAGTTAATGTATTAACTAATTGTTAACAAAACCCATAGTGTTATTATAGTGTTATAACACTAAAATATTTTACAAGCATAAAAAATAATAAAACAAAAATGTAAACAATTTAAAACATTTGGAAAAGCTTTAGTAATAACTTTGGTAAATCCGACAATCACTAACTCGACCTATATCATGAAAGTAAAAAAAGTCTTGAATATAAATACTGATGGAATGTTGTGTAACTGTTTGTTTTTGGGATTGTTTCACTTGCAGACATAAAAGCATTAAATTATTTATGTCCCTCGCTCTCTCTCCCTCTCTCTCTCTCTCTCTCTCTCTCTCTCTCTCTCTCTTTTCACTCTGTGGAATATCTAGTCAAGCAGCACTAACAGTGAAAAACTAACCCGTCTAGCGGAGCACAAAGACCAACTCACACTCACTGTGTGTGTCCATACACACACACACCGACTCCCCACGCTGTGGCGGTGAGTTGACAAGCCTGTCTGCCAAACAACTCAATTAAGCAGAAAAGAGGAGGAAAAAGAACTAGAAGGAACATAGAAGAGAGGGAAAGCGAGAGAAAGAGAAAAGCCTGTTGCCTGTCAGCTGCGCGGCCGCCTCTGCGGGGCAAGAAGGGCAGGAACATGTCGGAGATAAAGAAGAGCATACAAGAAAAAAGAGACAGGGGAGAATAGAAAAGCTCTGTGATGTGTTAACTGGCATTCTGGACCCCAGGGCAGCGCTGGGGCACAGGTCAAACTAAGAGCCACTGGGTCATTGCCAAGCCGACAGGGACACTCGGCCATAACAGTGCGTCTTTCTCTGTGTGTGTGTGCATGTGAGTGATTGTAAGTATATGTGTATTTGCTCTTCTCTTCAGACTGGAGTGAACTCTCTCTGGCCAAAGAGTAAGAGTGAGTGTGTGTTTATATTGCTCTTTACAGACTTTATGAAAACTGAAACATGCCTACTGATGACATTCAGACACAAAATACAATTTCTCTGAGAAAAATATTTAAACAATTGAATGGAGCCTTTTTTACAGGTTAACTTCACTAGTGGCCTGCACATTTATTTAAAAAAAAATTATTTATATGATTTTATATATGACATACGCAAGCTACTCCAAATAGCATGACTTTTATTGCATTCAATAACAACATGTCAAAATGAAGTGACTCAAAATAAAGTAGCACAGTTTTCAATACATTTATCAATAGGAAAGGTTTAAAATGATAAAACTGGTTTACACTGTGTGAACTTAAAGGAAACTGGCTTTATAAGTTTACCTACACTGTCAGAAAAAAGGTAACCTTTCAAAAGTACAGCTTTGTACCCAATGGGTGCATATTAGTACCTCAAAGATACATATATGTATCTAGGACTGTTTAAAGGGTATTTTAAAGTTTAAAATTATTTGCTTGCATCACTTAATTTAATATTTTATTTTAATTCCAATGCAATTCATAAATAAGTCTGTTTGCAATTTTTTTAGCAGGTATGAGAAACTGCAATCAATAGGAATACATTAAGAGAATAAAATGGGCTGGCTGGTAAGGTTAAGATTTTAGACCATTGACGACTTTCATTTCTAATGTCTATGTAAGTGTGTTTAACTGCTGGGTTTTGGTTTGTTCCCATGCCACGCCACCCTGAAGCACTCACAATCTTCAGGGGCATTAGGGCAATGAGACACTGTTATGGAAGCCAATAAAACTGTGTCTGTGTGACAGAGAGAGGGTGTGAGAGGCTCAGGGGGTTAATGGCACAGGTCATTACCGGCCCAGTAAAGTGTGTGTACTGGGCTGAACTGGGCTGGAGAACAGTAGGCAGGAATTTGGGGTGGAGAGAGAGGGATGGATGGATGTGGGGACACATGAGGTTTAATGCATGGGGAGATAAATAAGAGGGGTGGGAAGAAGAGAGGGGTCCTCTGTTCCACCCCTCCCTCTGACTTTCTTTCATTCAGATGTTCCAATTTATGGCTCAGCATTTCCTATCGTCAAGACTCCCCACGTTGAGATGAACAAATGAGTGAGAGAGAAAAAAGAAAGGGAGAGGGGATAGAAAAATTAAAAAAACTTGATGATAATTTTCAAGAGATAGATAATAAAAAGTCATCAATTGAAACTAAAAAGCTTTAAACACATGAGTGGAATCATATTCTGAAATATAAAGTAGATGTATACATTTCCATCTGAAGAAAATTCCATTGGTGGTTGCCAGGTTGTTGCTATGCAGTAGATAAGGTGTTTGAAGAGGTTATTAGTGCTTTGCTATGAGGTTGCTAAGTGGTTGCTATGGTTGCTACAGTACTGTATGTTGCTAAAGTGTTCTGAGTGGTTGTTGCTTGCTTGGAGGTTGCTAGAATGTTCCAGTTGCTTTACTCTCTTGGTTAGGTTGTTATCATGTTGCTCTAGTAATAATATAGTGTAATTTAGCAATTTAATATGTTAAAAACATGCATCATACACCCGAACTTTATTTTAGTAAATGTATTAATTTACCGGTCTGTTGTTTCCTATGTGGTGTGTTTTGTGTTGGTGTGTGTGTGATATATCGATGACTCTCTAACCTTTTACAAGTCACAAAGAGGTTGGTGTTTTTTGGCCGAATTGTAGGAATAAAGAAGCCGGAGAGGAGAGAAATAAATCCTGGGACGTGTGCAGAGTCTCTGAAAGGAGGTGTGGAGATCTTCTCACACTCATCTTTTCACCCAAAGCTCAGGATAGATGGCCCTCAATCGGTCTTAAGCTTTACCCTGACACACACACACAACTAGACTTCTATTGTTATAAAATAAAGCAAATTACAATTATTTAAGACTGTGAACCAAACCCAATGAAAAACATTTTTATGTGTATGTAAACATTTTTTTTTTTTATTGGCCCTCACACACCCCACATATTTATTTATGGTGGGAAATTTGTATTGGCTTCTATTTCTTTAAAATATATTATGCTATAATATTTTCTATTTGGTGCATTTGCATTGTTTTATTGCATTCGTTTATTAGGTTTCTCCCATTGGCCTCTGCAGTTTAATCCCCCCCACACATCTATATCATAAACATTCTTACACACTCATATAGTTTCGCACATAAATCCTCTTTTTAATAGTTAATAAAACCAATAGATCGATTCACCTGGGATTTTGAGAATTCACAGGTCAGTTGGCTTATCCCAGCGAAGTATAGGACACATTGGCATTTAGTGGAGAGCAATTGGACACCCCGTTCTACTCTCTTCTCTTTTGTTTCATTTTGTTGTGGCTGGATTTAGCAGCACTGATGAGTTGAAGATTGAACACAAAGAGAGAGCAGACCCCTACATCCTTCTTACAATACGTCCACCATCATCATCACAGAGAGAGGGGGAAAGTTATCATCTCAGGAGAGAAAGACAGGAGAAGATGGCTTTAAGAAAGCATTGAAGTGAGGTAGAATTAGTGAGGTAATCTTCTCAAGTTGTCAGCGGACATAAGGCAGCTATATGTAAATGTTAGAGTGGCAAGTTAAAGCGCGAGTGTGTGTGTGTCCCCGCAAAGAGAAGGGTTTTAAGTCGGGACGTCTTACTTTGATCTTTTCCACTTCTCCGTACCACCACACCCCTCCTCTGTACTTCTTTTTCTTTTTTTACCTCCTTGTAAGAAAATCAAGGCCTATTAACCCTAATCTCACTTAATGGCATCTACCTCTCCTTTTGTCCCGGGCGATGGGCAACAGACTCCTTCCATTCAGCTTCTCGCCCTCTTTCACGCGCCTGGCCGAACTAATCCCTTTTTGCCGCAGGGCCGATTACTCCTCGTATTTTATCATTATTCTTATGATTATAATCTGCATTCTCATTCACGCACCCTTATCCACAAGCTGGAATTGCTTTCCCCCCTCTTTCATGGTCTGTTCATTTTGCCCTGAGATTGAAAGAACTGCTTCTTTTTCTCAACCACCCAGCCTGCATGTCAGAGTTTGGTTGCTGGAGAGGGTGTTGTTCCTAATTTCGGTAAGTGAACTCCTTTGGTGGAAACACATTTTCTGGGCGTTTGAATATGTTGTTCACAGAGAGCAATGAATGGCACCAAACCGGCCCATGTCAACGCATTTACCTCGACAAGCAGGGGACGAGGGAGTGAATTAAAGAGACAGTGAAGATGGAAAAAGAGTGTGGGGTAGTTATTGGGGGTGCCGGTTTTGATGTGGGGTTTGTTTGGGAAACTGTATGGGGGTCTGTGGTGTAAGCCCGGGGTAAAAGAAAGGCTTCGTCCTTGTATCGCCAAAATAGGTGCACTATTAATTATTTCAATTCTTTTGGATGCAGCCAAACACACATGCACAACTTTACTGACAGAAAACAAGACTTTGAAAAAAAAAACAGTACGTGCGTGAGAGGTGTACTTTTCTCCCAATAGGTTTAAATAACATACTCAAACTGTTTAATTTTTACTACTTTTAATTGTTAGCGAACACACTACAATGACACAGAACTACAATGTAGGAGACAGTTGGGGATTTTAAACATAAGGTCTTAAAACAAGATTTATCTCCGAGTAATGTAGAAAATGTTCAACAGTTGTGTTATTAGTTACATCAAAATAATGGATGGTGACATTTTACTGTAAAAAAAAATTTAGCAGACACCTCACCTTCCACAGATAAAGAAATCGATCAGGGCTACAGGTACACTTTTATGTCTTTCTCCAATGCAATCTGAATTCACTTTGAGAAACGTGCTGCAGGATTAATATGCAACACTCTTGGGGTCCTGCACACCCCACACTGGCACACCGGGCTCTCCGATATGCTGTTTGACCCCCACACCGAGGACTCTTCCTGGGCTGGCGAGGAGTTCTGAGCCAGAAAAGGCCCCTTTGCTGCACCCAGCTGCTGCTCAGGAGGGGAGAGCAAAAAGTGTCCTGGCCCGGTGAGAAACGGCCACCCCCCTGCCAGCAGTAGACGTGGTACAGTCCCGCCGACGCCCATGCTGACCTCGCCCAGCAGACGCCTCATCTCCTGCAAGGAGGAGCCTAGGAGCAGGATGTAGTTACGGGCCAGCACCAGCGTGGAGATCTTGGACAGGCGACGTCCAGTCGTAGGTGCTCCAGGAGGGAGGTAAGGGTGTTGCAGTGCCCCCCCTACACCGGTGGGAGAATAAGGAACCATCACTTCTCGTAAAGCATCCATGGCCACGTTAAGGTCCTGCATTCTCTTCCTCTCTCGGCTGTTGATCTTTCTCCTCAGCTCCTGTTGCTCCTCCACACTCAGTTCACGTGGGGGTTTTGTAGCTCTGAGTGGCCCCTGGAGATCTGCAACATTGGAGCCTGGTCCTCCAGCCCCTGTTACCCGTACCATTCTTGGCATAAGTTGCTGTAAAGAGTGCTCACCCTGCTCTCTACACCTAAACCCAGGTACAGCCTGCATTCTGATAAGAGATACAGAGAAATAAGGCAGACCGAGAGAAAAAGATGAAATGAAGTAGAGAACTTTGCAGAAAACTTATATAAGGCTAAAGTCCATTTGCTGGAATGTTAAGACTTTACCTTCAAGCTCTTGGTCTCCAAACTCCAGCTCTTTCTTGAATAATAATAAAACTTACTTTTTGAAGTTCATATTCATCTAGCAAGAGTATTAATATTCCTAACAGCAATTATTAAATATAAAATGCTCAATTATATAATCTTCCTTGTCCAAATTTCCTCTTAGATGTCTTTACACTGTGGCTAACTAACATACACTCCCTAACCATATAAGAATTTGAGAGTAGCACTGGTGTAATGAGCTAATGAGTTACTCTTTCACTCTCTCTCTCTCTCTCTCTTTCCCTGACGCCCCCTTGACTGCCCTCCATGCTAATGATTTGATCATCATTTCCAAATGATGGACATGATCCAAATGTTGGTTGAAAAACTTGATGGTAATCACATCCCCCATCCCATTGAACAGCCAAATTCTTGATTGTTCACTTGAAGATATCTTCATTGCGTTCAACTCCGTGCCATGATAACATTAAATGCAGGGAGGTGTAATATTCAACTAATGGATGAAGAATCAAATTAAATCATAAACAAGTGAGCCAACAAACATGCACATAGTGATTCTTTGAATGTAATTATTGTATTCTTTACAGCAATGCTATACTTTGTAATGATCTCTTTGTCCCAACCATTCATTACACAATCATTTAAGCTCCCTATAAACGTCATAGGAAGGAAGAGAAGCAAACAGAAAGCATGTTGTTGTTCACGTTGAAAGCGGGAGGTGGAGGACAGAATCTCCTATTTGTCTGTTGGGGAGGAAAGGAGGGTAAGAAGGTTGCGGCACCCGGTGTGGTCGTGCTGGTGAATGGTATCATGGCATCCACGCTCACATACTCGCAGGCTTAGACAGGAAAGAAAATTTAAAGAGCAATCGCAACGCCAGACACCTGCAGGAGAACAGAACACAACCTGCCAGTGTGCTGCGGTGTGTGGAAGTGTGTGTGTCTCTAGTTGACCTATAAAAGACAGCCTGTGATAGATTAGAGCAGGGATGTTTGTCAGCTGTATATTTGTGAACGTGTATGTGAAAAGAAACGGCAACAGAAAGGAGGGAGGGTGAGAAGAGAGGGCAGAAAAGGACACCTGCTCTGACACAGAGACAGAGAGAGATGAAAAAGAGAGGGAAAGAAAGAACCTGGTGTCCACCCGCAACACCGCCCCCCTCCTGCTATCTGCGTCCTTCCTTCCAGCTTGTGGGTGCTGAATGGGGTGGTGTGGTGCCGGGGGGCTCACATCCGTATCCCCAGCACCCATCGTCTCTGTGGGTTTCATGGCAAGGCTGGACTGGGTCAGGGACCGGTGGGGCCTGGCAGGGGGGGATGAGGGCCGTCTTTGTGGGGGTCAGAGTGTGCTCCATCTGGGCCAAGCCGGCGAGCTTGGGCTGGGTCTCTGGAGCTGCACCTGTGGATTCAATCAGCTCATTCACACCAAGCCTGTTTCCTGTAGTTACCAGTAAAATGCCTGGCTGAGTAGTGTTCGCTTGGCACCGTTGGGTTTCCCATTCAGACAGACAAATGCACACATACTAACACACACATCTATGATAACGGTTTAGTGCAATAATTAAGTTATTCAGAATTGTTTTTACTGTCTATATTTCATTAATGTGTTTGTGTATTTTTTGAATACTGATGGATTAATCTGTTGCTGCCACAGTGACCTGTGGAGACTTTTTAGTAGACTTTTAGCGAATTACAATTTTTATGTTTTTGTTTGTCACACAAACTTTTATAATTTGCCATTCAGTGTATACATGCTGAAGAAGAAGAAATTGTATTTACATTGCAGCTTTCCATAGCTCACATAATTATTTACATTTCAACGTTTTAACACAACACACATTAGCCACATATAGATCACTTATTGCCAGCATTGGTAAAGTACATATGAAATAGATATGTTTTAAGCTGGGTCTTGAAGGTAGGCAAAGATAAAATGTTAATGGAGAGTTAATGGTAGTTAGTCCAATACTAACATAATCTCATGGAAATTCGTGCTATAGTCACGAAAAATGTGATTAATTTATTTGTGTCCATGGCACGAAATTCAGCTTTTTTTCGTGTCTTGAGCATGAATGTCTATTTCGTGTCATTCAGCACGAATTTATAAAAAATAATTGTTTGTGTCCGTGGCACATCTATCTTTTTCATGTCATTTTATGTATTGTTTTCTCTTTTTTGGGGGGGGGGGGTACATTTGTGGTTTGGGTTAGGATTTACTTCTATGTATTGGTTTCTACATGTTTTTCTTCCACTTTTAAAACTATTCTCGCATGGAGTTGGGGTTTGGGTTAGGATGTCTAAAAAAGTAACGAAAAGTGATTCTAACCACAAGCAACAATGGTAAGAAAATAGGAAAAAACAATACATAAAATGAAATGAAAAAGAAGTGGTGCAACAAACACCAAAAACTATTTATAGAAATTCGTGCTCAAGGCACAAAGAAGCTAAATTCCATGCCATGGACACAAATTTATTAATACATTTTTTTGTGACTATAACACGACTTGCCATGAGATCAGTCTGTTCGATACACTGCCAGACAAAATTCCCATTTGTTTTAAAAAATGTTCTGTCATCATGAAAAGTGTCCAGTTTTTGTCTGAAGGTTAGAGGAATGTTACATTCTACCATTTTCAAACGTTATGACAATGTCATGTTTTAATGTTCAATGTTTAAACAACTGTTTTCTTTATTTACTTTTTACTTGTTTCTGTAATTGATAGAGAAACATTGCATTTTATTATTTTAAAACTGTTTTTAAAATAATTTTTAAACATATGGTTGAGATGTTAAAGTTAATGTTTTAAGTCACATTATGGTGATCAGTGTATGTTTTAGTTGGACTCTTGACCTTGGACATTTTGCTTGCTAGTTTTTCCCTGGTTGCATTAGTGTGTATAAACACATTTGTTATGGTAATGTAAAGTTAATAGTGCAATTCTGTGATGGTTAGAATATAATAGTAAAGATCAAAACGCGTTTGTCTTAAAATAAAGCCTTTTTACCTTCATAACTTTTTTGTCTTTTATCTGGATCCACATTTTTGGAATATTGTTACCCTTCTGGAGCACAGATAGTTATGATTGTGAGTAGCAGATGCGCCCATGAGTGATAGTTGTTTTAAATATTGTGTAAACATTAAAACATGGCATTGTCATAATGTTTGAAAATGGTAGAATGTAACATTCCTCTAACCTTCAGACAAACCACTTTTGGGAACTTTCAAGGAACGTTCTTAGAACTTTTCTCTGGTAGCTGGGTAGCTGCACATAGAGCGTTTTTGTGACCCTGAACCACAAAACCATCCATAAAGGGTCCATTTGTTTTTAAATTTTTTGAAGCTGAATGATACGTAAGCTTTCTATCAGCCTGATCTCACAAATTACGTGAAATAGTCAAGCATTATTTTGCTCAGTTTTGCGTGCATTGTCACGTATTTCCACCATTTTATGTGCCCGGATTTTGCATTTCTTCTCCGTTTCAGTTTCACATATTGGTTACTCAACTGTTTTTCCTATTTTCTTACCATTTTCGCTTCGGTTTAGGGTTAGATTTACATGAAATGACATCCCTACCCAAACCCAACTCTAACCCCAACGCCAGGCAACAATTGTTTAAAGTTTAGAAAATATAAAAGAATAAAGCAGAAAAAATAGTATAAACCAATAGTTAAAGTGACATATTAACGCAAACACCAAATCTGGCCCTGAACCGAAGCGAGACTGGTTTGAAAATAGGAAAAAGCAGTTGAGTAACCAATCCGTGAGAATGCCACGAAAAAGACAGTCCGTAGCATTTTGAAATGCGGAGATCCGTGAGAATGCCACGGAAAAATGAGCACAAAATTCCGTGACTATCCCACGGAACTTTGCGTTAATATGTCACTTTAACTATTGGTTTATACTATTTTTTCTGCTTTATTCTTTTATATTTTCTAAACTTTAAACAATTGTTGCCCGGCGTTGGGGTTAGAGTTGGGTTTGGGTAGTGATGTCATTTCATGTAAATCTAACCCTAAACCGAAGCGAAAATGGTAAGAAAATAGGACAAAACAGTTGAGTAACCAATCCGTGAGAATGCCACGAAAAAGACAGTCCATAGCAGGGCCACGGAAAAATGCGGAGATCCGTGAGAATGGCACGGAAAAATGAGCACAAAATTCCGTGACTATGCCAAGGAAATTCGTGAGATCAGGTTGTGGTACCAATTGAATACATAGGCTATCTGTACAGTAATACTGTCCGAGTACAGCTAGGGACCAATTTTGACCATTTCTTCTGACAGTCTAATTTAGGAAATTGACCCTTCACTGACAGCGGATAACTGAAACAGAGAGTGAACAAAAAACCTAGTTTAGTATTGTCCTACAATAAATTGCGAGGGCCTATGTGATGGGTAGCAAGAAAAGTATTAACCCAGCACAAAGCTGTAGGGCAAAAGACAAATAAACAAATGTGTGGCCCAGCAGAAACATCGACACACTTCTCTGACAGAAATGTTTGCTTAATTGCACAAAAAGACACATACAAACAGCAGGGAAAACATTGGGCATTGAGAAGTTGTTCAACCTGTGCAAACTTTGACAGCTTGCACTGCGAATTGTTTTTCATGATGCGGAAGGTCAAAATGCAAGCTGATGCAAAAATCAGCAACAATGAAACAGAGTAAGTCTGCTTCCATATTCATTACCAGACCATGGATGCCGAAAAACGTCTGCTAAATGCCGAGCGTGATATTTCAACCGCCGGCTGGCCAGCCCTTTGCCAGCTTGCGTCCGTACTGCACGTACTGCGGAGCTGTCTCGCACCAAAAAACCTGCATAAAGAAAAGTTCTAATGAGAAATTAACAGATGTCACAACTTTATTCTCTCTTTATCTCCCCTGTAGGGAAGCAGGTGTGGAGGGCAAGACGGAAGGGCCTCAAACGGTTCACGTTCTTCACAAAATAGCTGCAAAAATCCAGGGAGGAAGGGTGCGTATCTGTTAAAAAAGTTGACATGGGGGAGGTGAGCTGTCTGGAGCTTCAGAACGCTGCATACTCCGTTTGACGTGTTGCTTTGGGCCAGCGGCCATGGATATGAGAAGATTACAAGCTGTTAATAGGGCGGAACCAATGAGCTGAAGGCTGGGCATTGTGGCTCCCAGCATGCTCTGGGAAAGGTTGGCCTGGACCGAACTATTGGCTTCTCAGATGGATGAGGCAAGGCGAAGAGTCACCCCATGGGTCTTTTGTCAAGTTGCCCGAAGAACAGTTGACACAACAGACTCAAAGTCATACGCAGTCATTGACGTCCAGTCAATGTTGGGGATCGCTCCTGAAACACATGCACTGAAGCAGTCCTGCTGAGGACACACTGATTATAGCTGTCATGAGCTACTCAGTGCCAGCTGCCGTGTGTGTCACATTTCACTAATAAGAGCACTCACTCTGACACGTCACGTTGAACATATGCATTCCCGAATGCTATGCCAAAAGACGTTATGTAAAAACAAATGTAAAGCTTTTGTCAGGTAGAATTGCATTTCATGGTTTTTGAAGTGTTCACATTTTAAAGAGGATGGGTTTAGGAATAAACGCAAGAATGATGTGGCTTTTTTCAAGATTCACTTTTGATGTGTAAATAAAAGTGATGGCAAAGTACTTATTTATAGTGATGTAGTATTCGAGTCCGAGACCGGTCATTTTTGCTTTCTCGGACTTGTCTCAGACTTATTCCTTCAAAGACTCGGCCTTGACTCGGTCTCGGACCACAGTGGGAGAAGAAGGACTCGTAATTTCCTCGAGACCAACGCATTTTTTTATGTTCATATAAAAAACCACACAACATAACAATAATAATTAAATGCAATGTTGACGGGCATTATTTAAAAATGACATCACATGGTGCAATGCAAAGATAATGCCATCAGAGCCGTTTATTTATCTCTAGAAAAATAGATAGAAAATGATGCATGTGGTAGTGATTTTTTTAATGATAGTAAAAGCATAGTCATAGACGCAAAGACTGCTCCTTTAAACATTTCCCAAACTAGCTTAGTCTGTAGGCCTAACAGTTGATTATTATCTGGGGTGATATTAAATCATGAATATGAAAACTGACATGTTTTTATGGTCTTGGTCTCAACTTGGTCTAAACTCCTAAAGGACTCGGTCTCGACTCAGACTTGCTTCCTTAAAGACTCGGTCTTGACTCGGACTCAATTGTATTTGAAAACCAACAGACTGGGTCACGGTCTCGACCCTTCAAAGACTAGGTATTGACTCCGCATAGGCGGTCTCGTCCCCCGCCACGACTTATTTGTTGGAAAACTCCCACCCCAATTCATTTTTCAATATCACTAACGCTGTTGTACCTCCTGTCTAACAGTAACCAATGCGCAATGTTGCTCTGTGCATGATTGTATTAATCTGTTTAAGATTGAAATAGAGACAAAGACACACTTGTAAAAAAAACCTGTTACACGGCATGGTGGGGCTCGATGCGAAGTTCATCACAACATGTATGTAGCCCGTCATGTGTGTGGTTCCTTTTTTCAAAATATGTGTTCTGCGCGTCGAGATTGTATGTGCATCATGCGTCAAGTGCCTGATGCAGACGCGTCTAAAGGGTTTATGATAAAAGAGATGCTTGCGTTTGCCAGATACCCGCATAATCTCATGCGTAATCAGAGTTTATTGTTAAGAGAGTGTCTTGCGTGTATTTTGTGAACGTGAGCTCTCTTTTATCATAAACGCTCTTGACGCGTTTGCAGCAGGCACTTATTTTGACAAAACACGTGATGCACATGGTTCACATGACGCAACAAACACATATTTTAAAAACGCAAGCTACACACATGACACTCCCAACACATATTTTGAATTTGCGCCCCTCGGATGAGCAGTCACGAGCCGCCAATGCTGTTTTTATTCGCATTTGAAGATTTAAAATAGTCAGATCTCTTGTGTTTAAAATGTAAGCATTGTGAACACTTTTGAGAATTTTAATTTTTCTCCATTCACCACCCTGAGATGATGCCTGTATTAACAAGACTGATTTGCTTAATAAAGCTTTCCCTTCTATAAGAGAAAGTAAAGGCTCAAAATGTATGATGGATGAGCTGAGTGCTAACTGGATGTGACAGGCACCATGAAAATGAACAAACCAGATGGACAAAAACACGGAAATGCACAACGCCCACTGTCAAGATCATAGGCTAAAGAGCAGAATGTCACCAAAGTTAAAAACGTTGCAAAGTCAATTAACTAACTAAGAAAATCAAAATCTACCAACACACAACAGCATCCACAGTACAGGAAGTGAATAGCGGGTATGGTGTTTTAGATAAATAATGAATATTGCATACAAACAAGGTATTTTCTGACTTTCAGTGTTAAACGTTGTGCCCTCCATTCAGGCAGCTGAGGCCTGATGAAGGATGCATTCGCAGACACTTGTCAAGGCGGTTAGAAACAAGTGAAGATAAATGAGAGAAAAGAAGAGTCGGGCGACCCATGCAAACTGAGAACAGAACACCTCTGTCACACAACCCATCCATCAACAGCCCTGACACATGCACACACAACACACGCTATATGCTGCAATCCTAGACAAAGCGTGTGTGAAAACATAAGTGGACACTTTCTCTCTCCCTTCATGAAGTTTCTAATAAGATTTTGTGTTGCAGAAAGGGCGAGGAAGAGCGTCTCCCAGTAGTGACATATGCCAGAACCGGATCAGATTGCAAGACAAAGTCCTTTAAAGTTTATCAGGTAGGGGGACGACGATAAGATCATTTTTCTAAAAGGGTTCAACTGGACACCAATAAAGCCACAAACAAAGGTCTAGCAGCACACAGACCCTCTTTGGCCTGCTGAGCTCCCGTGGTGCTCTTTGATGTTAAGTTGTTCGGGCTCTGTCTTCTTTTCATTTTGTGTCCACACTCGGCCAGTCATGAATATCCAAGAGTCCCCCCCCCCCCCTTTACAGGATTATCCTCTCTTTCTTTAACCGCTCAAACATTCCTAATGCGCATCTCTCTCTGTCCTACACTTCTTTGACTCTAATTCTTTCTTGCTTTCTCAGCTCCATCTGGCTTAGTCTCTTTCAGTAAACACATTGATCCACCCTGTATGACAGTGCATTGGCTTTAAATCATAGACTTCTGCTTGCACATAGCTCCCGAGAGTAATCTGCACACATACAGTACATGAGCTCTTTCTCGCTCTCTGGGGTTCTCTATGTATTTCACTCCCAAATGTCCAACATCACCAACCTTTACTGTTTTTACTTGATTGTATTAATGGTAAACATATAAGTACACATATTGTTAGATAAACAAATAAAACAATTTAATTGCTAATTTATTTAATCTATATCTCACTTTGCTTTAATTCAATTCAATTCAATTTTATTTATATAGCACTTTTCACAATAGTTAATTGTTTCAAAGCAGCTTTACATTAATAGAAACAGTGAAAAGCACAGAAAAGCGACAGATAGCACAACATAATACACGATAGCAAAAGCAGCTAAATTTGCTGCGGCTATGACCCAACATTATAAGCGAGCGTATTATTAATGTAACGTCTAGAAGAGGAAGCTAAGTTAAGCCCAAGAAGGCTGCCTCCCCGGGTTAAAAAACCCCCTAGGAGAAAAAAACCCGGGCTTTTAGCCGAGAAAATAAAAAAAGTCCTAGGAGGGAAAAACCCTTTACTCTCTGTATTTTTTTTTATATTTGATACAGCAATAAATTAAAACAACCCAGCATAGGTTAAATTAGAATCCATCGTGTTGGGTTCGTCCATTTTTGACCCAATGCTGGGCAAACAATGCTTAAGATGCCCTCCGTTCCTTGGATTGTGTTGCATAAGGATGAACAGATGATGGAGGGTGAGATAAACACTCGTCCCAGGGGAAGTGTGGTCTCATATGGCCACTGTATGGGTTCTTCAATCCATCCGTCTGCTCCTCCTCTAAAATGCACTTCTTGGAACGATTATGTGATAAATGACTGACGCTTGCAGTAACAATGATAGACCAATGAAACTGAGAGGCAAAAGACACATTTCATAATTGAAGAGGACAAGTGGATAACTTTATTTAACTCTTTACTCATTCTTGTAGGATAAATTGATATTTTATTGTTCCATAATGCTACAGATTTACATCGTTTATTTGTTTATTTTGACTCTTCTTGTATTTACACTTTTTTGTGTTTTTATACCAACTTTGATGCATCACTTCAATCCCTACTCTAATCCGTTGGGCTAACAAGTCCCAGTGTTTGTGAGTGAATAGACCAACATCTGGACTGAATTGGAGGATTTAAGGATGGTTTTAAGATTTAAGTTTAAAACCCACCACAAACTCATAAATATTAAACACTAAACATCACAATCTGTGAAATTGCATGACTAAATATTAGCTGACTGTTTGCAAATGCATTTGTTTAATTTTTTAATGCCTTTCATTAATGACAATTTTTGGCAATTAAATTGCAAAATATCATCATTTAAACTGTTTCAAATTGATTATAATTAAATGTGAACAGTGAATAATTATCCAAAAAAATCTTAAGTGCCCATGATATTGACACTTGAAGCTGATCACTGGACTTCATCGCTTCACGCTAGATAAGGGCAAATTTGCTTTGCAGTAGTTTGTCTGTGAGCTGAGTAGATGGTTAATTAGTGAGGCTTATTAGTATCTGTAAATATGTGTCAGTAAGGCAGTGAATGATAGGAGATCCTCGTTAAGGTAGGCTGTGTTCAGTGCCTCTGGGGGGGAGGTGCTGCTCTGATTAATTTGGAAATGTGATAGCGTGTAATTCTCATTACCTTTCGCAGTAATTGCATTTTACGCGGAGCAAATGGGCGAGGCGGCTAAAGATTACTAACAAGCAGATGTTAGTGAAGGAAGACAAGACACCAGCAGTCTGTTTGCGTTCATCGTGTTCAATCTGGGGTCGAAATGACTAGTACACTAACTTTGAAGTCCAGACTCCAAATGCGTATTTTGTGCCAACTTTTAGAGTTAAACAATGTTGAAAGCTTTCAATTATCTTTATTTCAAACATTGAATTTCAAAAGCAAAAACCGAGAAAATAACACTCCTGTTGAGTTGCTGAATGTAGGCAAAACGAAATATGATATATTTCTGTCTACTCTATTAATTTGTTTGTTTGCGAAATCGTGCCATAAATGTTGTATTAAATGCCTTTGAGATAAATTGACAGATATTAATCAGTCACACAATCAGTATTTTTTCATGTGTAAAAATACTCAGTGTGTAATACAAAACAGACAAATAAAGTGGCTTAATATGAATATTCAAGGCCAGTTTAATTCTAAATAGTTCCAGCTCAAAAATCCCTCGGAAAACATTGCAACAGAAAGAGCAATCTGCCATCCAGCTGCTGGCGTTTAGTTATGTATTCCACCTACTCCCTGATTTATTCCCAGCTCCTTTTTCTCCATATTTTGTGTACTGCAATGTAAATGCGTTTCTTGCATTCTTAATAAACGAAGCCTTCTTTTAGGCTTAAAACCACGAGGGCAAACACTATTTTTTGCGGACATTCTTTTATAAAAGTTAAGAAAATCTACAACGTCTCGCCTGGAAACTTGCTTTGACAGATAAGGGTAATCACACCCTTGATCAAATTAAGAATATAAGGCAGCTCGATGTCAACTGTATACATGCCAAATGAATTACAAATGGTGATAGGCTGATTTCTTTGTATCTGAAGCCATAGAAACGTGATCTCTTGCAACTTTGACATGTGTCTGAATTTAATTTGTCCGTCACTGGACAGTTCTGCGTTATAATTATGATTATATATTTAGGTAATTATGACACAAACCAGGCAGCTTTAATTGCTATTTAAAGCTGAGCCTAAATTATTTTCATTGTGTCGGTTAGAGAAAACAATTCCTCGTCTTTATTTATTTTTAAGATACTCTCCCCACTATTTCAATATATATTTACATTTTTCTGCATAAAAAACTTTTTAAAGGTTGGTGCGTAACTAAGACGACCAGTTTTTAAAAAATGTAGGCCTATGATTTATTGGAAATAAGAAGAATAACTCGTAAAAGAATAATTACATTAATCAAATTAATTAAAAATAATCAATTATTAGTTGTCACCATACAAGCATTTCTGAATGACTAAGTTAAAATAAAAAATTAAATATCTCAAATAAAATCGTGGTTTACAGTCTGTTTATAAACTCAACATCTGAATAATAATTGAACATTCTTTTATTTAAAACATCTTTGTTCCAGTATTCAATAAATAAATGGTGTCGGTCTGAGCACTCTCAGTTTGTTCTTGCCACGAGGGAATAAATGATTATTTGTTTCCGAAAAAAGCAACCATTTTATAGCCTATATAAAAATTATATATGAATTTAAGCTAAATTTTTTTAAACAAATATAATTTGGTTAATTTTGTTTATTTAACTTGGCTTGTCTTTTGTTATGTTTTTTACTTTGAACATGTTAGGCTCATTATGTTGGCTAACACTGATAGTCTAAAGCCAATCAAAATGAGGAGGCAAGATTAAATGCTGTCAGTTTTTTGTGGTACTTCAGATTTATATATAAAACTAGTCAATAATCGAATTATTGAATGCTACGTTTTTAGTTAATATAAAATGTGTCACCCCTATGTAGTCTGTATTTGAACTTTCTTGCTAAAAAACTTTTTAATGAAATGAGCAAGCACAAACAAACATGTATCATTGTAAACATTTATTTTACAAGTGGAACTTAAACATCCAACGCACATTAATTTGAAAATACCACCAAAATAAGTAAATAAATATCATTTTGCAATTTATTATAAAAAATAAAAGTTGATCATTTTTCGTATCAGCAATGACATATGCTTGTGCAGAGCGAAATAAAATAACGAAATTGAAAGCCAGAAAATTGTATGCAGGTGCTTTGTTCCCTTCAGAGACAGCGCTTGGCAATGAATTCTGACCCAAAACATAAGCTGGGAAGGAAATATAAAATCTCTTAAACTGTACAAACGCTATCTACATATTTACAAAGTACAGTCCTAAAATATGTTTCCAAATATATAGGACTTTTAAAATGTTTTTTTTTTTCTAGAAATGCACAATAAATAGCCCTCTTAACTGCTGCAGGAATGGGTCGGATTTACTTTAAACATCATTTGTGAAAAAAAACATGGACTTGTATGCTATATCTCTATTTCAATACATTAAAATTGGCACTTCAAATTATAATTTTTGCAGTTCCAAGTTTAAAAAGCTTTAAAACGAGTAGGGCTAGCATTGTCACAAACTTCATACACAAAAATGCACATATGGATAACAAACCTTAATTTACTCTAACGTGTTAGCAAATTCTATGTTAGTGTAATTTTACATCAGATCTTTTCGGGCTTTTTAGACAAATTGTTCACAGTTTTTATTGAAGTCTATTGGTCCTCCTTTCCAGAACTCATTTTGAGTCACTGGTTAGTCGTGGCATGCTGACGGTGCTCATACCGGAAACATGAGGAGGCACCTGGCACATGCTGCAGGGGCACGGGATCCCCGCACCCCAGTGCTGAAAACTTGTGCCAAGTGGTCCAGCACCTGCTGACGGTGCCTTGAGAAGTCCGTGATGCGGCCTAACGGCTGAAAGACCAGTTGCGGAAAGAGACGCGGCGGTGGAGACTGCTGGAGGAAGCAGAGGATGATGCACCGGGTGAGAAGTATGCGGGACAGCACCAGGGTGGCCCGGTAACGGAGCTGCTGCTGCGTGCGCAAGGGTGCCACAACTGGACGGGTGGAAACCGGCGTGATGGGCCCCGCTCCCGCCGCCATAGATCTCACTCACGAGTCGTTTCATCTCCTCCAATGAGTTGCTCAGCATGAGGATGTAGTTGCGCGCGAGCAACAGGGTGGCTATTTTGGAGAGTTTACGCACGGATGGACCATGTGCATAGGGCATGACCTCCCGTAACCCGTCCATGGCAATGTTGAGGTCGTGCATGCGCTTTCTTTCGCGGCTGTTAATCTTGAGGCGCATGTTCTGAAGTTCGTTTTCGGAAAGAAGTTTGCGGTCCTTTTTCGAGAACATCTTCAGACCCATTGCATCCTCGTCTGCGCTGGAAAGGCTCCGCAGTTCTGCGCCTCGTAACTCCGGAGGAGAGTCGCTCTGGGTGGAGGAAACGGCACCGGAGAAACCCACGGACTTCTTCACTGCGGACAGGAAAAGGTCATCGCCTTCAGGAGATGAAGGTCTACTAGACACTCGGCTTGAGTCGGAGTCCATGGTGTTCAGTGTGCTCATATGTCAGTATTCCTTTAAAATAATGAACAATCAAAATTTACAATCAAAACACAACAAATATAAATATTAAAATTAATAGTTGAGAGTAAAATATAAAGAGCAACAGTTCTAGAGATTTAGCTACATAAATACGCAAACTCAGTGAAGTGTATTATCATTTTTTATTGTTTACACAATTTGCCACTGTCAGGTGAGAAAAGCAATGGGCCTATAAAAATATGATAAATGTTATATCTCGTATCTTTAATATTATCTAAGACACAACAGATCATCCAACTGAATGCATAGAAAGAAGTTTAAGCGTTTTAATCATACTGGTGTGTTTATAAATTATACATTACTTTTTATTGTATTAGTACCAAATTATAAGTACCAAAAAAGTCACTACATTTAAATTATTAATGCATTTTATATAAATTCAAACTTACCGGTAGCAGGTGCAAGCGCGTGCTTGTGTGTGTTGTCTTTGCAGAATTCACTCGTTATTCCAGCTGACTCGTGCACAGTCTGTGTTTGGCACACTCAAGAATGACGAAGGGTGTTTTATAGTGGGTCCCTCCTCCCACCTCCACCCGGGGGCAAGTCACCGGGACAATGTCAACGCTTTTCCGACAGCCCGTCAAGAACCAATGAGCTCCAGTGGGTGGGGGTCCTAAAACCTGATGTCATTCTAAAAAAAACTGAGGCTTCATTAAATGCATTAGACACACTTCGCATATGGTGCGTCTTCGCAAAATATCGCGGGGATTTATATTACAGTCGGTTGAACAAACTGTTCAGTCAGCCTACTTTAAGTTTGTCAAGTCAAGTTATGTCCTGTCAATGACGCAGAGAAAGACAAACATTTTATAACAATGTATTTATAAAAATGTAAGAAAACTTCATAATTTTGTTATTATCCGGGCCCTAAATTGCCACGCATTTACTTGATGGGCCTACATTGTTTACACATAAGGCCGAAATGTTTATTTTCCTTTTCCCTGATGTTTTGAATGTTAGGCTATAATCGTTTAATTAATGTGCAGAAATGTATTTAAACTCAAGTTTTATCAGAAGTAAATTTTTATGTTATTTTTAGTTTGCTTTTATGTGCATATGAATTAACAAAATGTGATTCAATATAAACGGTCAATGACAGTTCTGTAAAACAAAATGAAAGTAAGGCCTACTGAGGGGGTTCAAGGCAAGGGGTGGATGCCGATGCGATGCAGTATTTTCGTGCGTTATTACGCATGTTTTAGGGCAGTTAAATGCGCTGTTTTGCGGGTGTGAATGCAATCATATTGTTTTAACCCGGTGACCCCATACGGCCGGCTGACAGCTGACTGATTTCAACCGTTAAACGCATTAAAAACGATAATAAACGAGGCATGCAAAATGGTTTTCAACGGTTATGATCTGAAACATTTCAATTAGGCCAATATGGACAAACAGAAGTTCCTTACATTGGGGGGAGGACATAAATATGTCACTGGTTGCAGATTGTCCTGATAGCCTATTTTTGAGCAATATAGGCGTATCCTTTACTCCATATAAGGAAATATATGTATAATTTATAATATTTATACAATAGTCAATATTATATTGGAATGATCGAATAATTTTCGGATCAGCAAAAAAGGGAAATAAGTAAAATAAAATAAAAACAAATCAAGAAATTCTATGCATATGAAAATAGAAAATATCAAAATTACAAATAACATACAAATTCAAAATATTGACATTGAAGCATCTAAGTTTTTGTTGTTTGGTTGTTTTCCCCGTGCGGAGCCTCCCGTCCGTCTGTTTGCTTGTTTACTCTCGTTAAATACGCTTATGCAAATGAGATGGTTTAACCGGAGGAAAGTTGTAGTTCAGTTCCTTCATTATGAATTCTGGTAATCTCACTTGTTAAGTGTACCAGAATGGTAATATATGCTGCGACGGTCTGGATTAGAAACGAGGGGACAGAAAAGACCCTATTGTCAGGGCTGCAGTTTATTCCTTGCGCATATAATTATCTGAAATGTCACCAGGGGAAGAATGCACACAAATTCACACGCACTCACGCTGACTGACAACTGTCTTGGGAGCAATTACAGAGAGAGAAGCACGGGGTCTACCCTCGATTCAGCCCAACTTTAGGCCTAACTGTACAGTCTACTGATAATGTAGCCAATTAAAGCTGATCAAGAGTATGCGCAACTGACGTCGTTACATCTTGATTCAATTCGAATTAAGACAATGTGGCAGAAATCTATCCTCTTATTCGTGATTCGGATCGGCTTAAACGTAAGTAGCCTATAACTATACTCTGCATAAACAGAATACAACTGAAAGAAAGAAAGAAAGGATTAATCGTAAGATTACACATACTCATACTGTATAAGGGTATAGTGCAAATGATTGAAAGAAAGAAAGAAAGAAAGAAAGAAAGATCTTATTTTGGACGAGTTTTAACGGAGAACAATTGCATAATAACATAAACAACATGTAGTTAATTTACATTTTTCTTCTTTGCAAAAAATGCAATTACTTAAATTAACATAATATGTATAAAATGGACAGAAATGCAGAACTTTCTATTCAAATCAAAGCTTTTAATTTTGGTGTATTTGCTAAAACACAACATCTGAGCAGAGATAAATTAGTGAGGGTTTTCCAAACAGCGTTTTACAGCTTATTCAAATTCTCAAATTCACACTTCAGGTGCAGAGAATTAAATGAAATAAAATGACAAAAATACAGAACTGGCTCCATTTTATGCCACTTAATCCTTTCATTAAAAGCTATTTGTTTAACAAGGGCCTGTCTCAGTGAAAAAGGTTTGATAGGAGAGCTTTTGCCACCTCTGGGTGAATGAATGTTAGCTGGAGTGTGGAGGGAGATTGAGTGCTAATTTCTGCATGTTGGCAAAGGCAGACTTTTATTTTCTCATTACCTTCATTAGATAATGATGTGCATTCCAGTAATGATGTGGGCAGAGGTTTATGTATAAGTGTAGAAGCTGCTAAGAGCTGAATTAGCCGTGCACAATTGTAACTGCAGTCATGAGTGAATTCAGATGGAGTTCACTTTTAGCATGGTTAACTGGGACAACATTAAAACAGTTGTGTCATTAACACTGGGGACGCTGGGGACATGTCCCCACCACTTTTTAAAATAGCTAATTTTGGTTAAAATGTTCTGAAAAAGCAAGCGAATCAAGAAATGTTAAAGATTTGTTTGCACAAAATAAAACATGCAATCCAGTTTAGATACAGAAAGAAACAATGTACATTGTCCAAAAAAAGTAACTTAAACAAAATAAACTATTACTGATTCTAAAATGATCCAAAAACATGCATATGACAATCAGTAACTTGAACAAATTCTTGACGCAGTTTCTTCTTGTCCAAGTTATACTTTCTCTCTTTGTGAACATGACAAACAGCCACACTGTTGAGTTGGGTTTGTGACATTGAAATTTTTTTTGATACAGCATTATTCAATATTTTTCCAGTCCTGCTGTAATGTTTATTGATCTGATCTTTTTTGTCCCCACCACTTTTCAACACAAACTGATGCCCATGAAAACAGTGTTACTTTTTCGACTTTCTGTCTATTATTAAGCACACTCTTTTGCTTAAAAGGCTCCTCACAGCTATACCATTTTTGGTTCCACAAAGAACCTTTCAAAATAAGTATTTCTTTCTTTCATATTTGTAATCTAAAGAACCTGTGGTAAAACATAAAGGTTCTTTATATAACCATTTAGCCAAAAATTGTTCGTATACGGCATCTTTATTTTTAAGACTTCTTGTATTTCTAAAACATATTTTTGTTGAATGGTAAAATAAATTATACTTAGTGGGGTCCAAAGATTTAAAGCATCTTGTGAATAGCTGTATGGCTTACGTTTGATAATGTACCAGGATCTAATGCATCAGGGGGTCTCCAACCTTTTTGTAAGCAAGGGCTACCACAATGGATAAAACAACCTGGAGGGCTACTTTTGATATGGTCTACTATAAACTTTTTTGTTTTCCTTGTTTTATTTATTTTATTTTACTTCTTGGTATGTTTTATGCTGCTACCCATCATTTTATCATATTTAAAAAGTTAGCATAAAAAGAAGCCAAGCTAATATAAAAAATATGTAATAAATAGGTTATTATTAGAATATGCTTGGGCGGGCAACTCACAGACTACATGCGGGCAACATGGTGCCGGCGTGCACCATGTTGGAGACCACTGTAATGCATGATTACTCTTGCGCTATTTTCCCCAATAAATGCATCTGCACCCATATCCTAATTTCCTCCTTGAAGATTTTGTCTCCCTTTCTCCATAAACAGCTTTCCCCACACAATGATTCTGAACAGTGTTGGTTCTGTGTGGCATACTTTAATGTCAGAGGTAAACTTTCACTCTCGTCCTCTTTCTCTCCACGTCTGGGTGGCAGTTGGGGCTCTGTTGTGTTGAATTCCAATAGTGAAGAGCAGCATATGTGAGGTAGTCTTAATCCTGCTAATCTTCCCTCCAACTGAAAAAGAAAGAGAATAAGAAAAGATTAAAGAATGGAGAAAGACACAAGAAAACTTCTTTCATGTTTTTGAGTCCAAATGCCACACTACAGTAGGCCTAAATCAAAACATGCAACATCTTTCTCTTTCTCTTCACCTTGCATCGTGAATGTATGTTAAGTTGTGCTTAGCCATACGCCATATGAAATGTATGAACAACGCTAATTTCTTGCACACAGCATCTTAATAAACAATCCCCCCATCGCCCCTTCCTCTCCCTTTTCTCCCTGCCTTTCTCCTCTATTACAGGAGTGTAAGTTGTTGGGGTCTACACAAGTCTTTTGTCCCTACAACAGCCATTAGTAGGTAATTAAGTCTTAACATAGCCTCTGCTCCCCTGGCTACTATTACACCCTGCTCAAATGGAACGGCTTACAAGCTCCTTTACACGGCTGGACAAATTGAATGGTGCTCATCAGGCTCTGACTATTATTCCTGCCACCCCATCTGGCTGCCAGCGGATAAAGGGGGATTTGCAAGCGATGGTGAGGGGCACGCAGACTGCTGTGCGCAGGCTGAGAGCAAGAGAACGACCAGGGGCTTCACTGGAGGAGAGCCCCCTTTTTTTAAGGTGGTTGCTTCTTTTCAGGATAAAGCTGTGGGATTTGCTGCAGCCAAATGCTACAAATGTTACCACAACCTGCTCCCCAGATCCTGCAAGAGGAGAAGAAAAAGGAGGGGGCATGTGACTGAGTGTGTGTGTGCTTAAATGTTACATCTCGAAAATGAGATGGTTCGGTATGGATGTGAATTATTCCAATTTAAGTCAAACAAATAAAATCATTGTATTGTATAAAACACTAAAATCTGAATTAAATCAATTTTAAAATGCATTAGGAAATTTTACAGGATCTCTGAACAACAAACTTAAGTATTATAACCATGCATCTGAACTGCCTGTATCATAAAATCACAGTAACACAAAAATAAGTTTAACAATTTATAGTGTCCAAAAGTTATTTAGACACTTAATTAACATGTAAAAATGTAGGGATGCACCGATAGGATTTTTTGGGCCGATACCGATTTAAACAGACAACTTCTGGCCGATACTAATATTAAACACTTGTATACAATACTATACAGTTGGTTTATTAGCTAGTTTATTTCTGCATCAGATTATTTTTTACTGAACATGAATTGGATCTAATTAACATTCAACTGACCAACATAATAAGAGCGGCACAAATTAAGCTAAAACAAATATAATAAGACAGCATGACAACCTTCAAAGGTGGTTTTTGCTATTCAGCATTTATTTTATTAACAACCTTAACTCATTTTTTACATAAAATGGATTTCTTTATGCAGTTAATTAATAAATAATCGGTATCGGTCTTTCTCGTGCTATTGCCGATACGCCGATGGTTTCAACTTCATCAAAAATCGGCCGATAAATATCGGCGGCCGATACATCGGTGCATCACTAAAAAAATTTACAGATTGCATCAAGTGAATTGAATAATAAAATGTCAGACCAAAGTGGCATCTGCAAAGATATGCACTGTCAGAAAAAATGATCCCTGCGTCACTGGGACGGTACTAATATGCATTCTTTGGTACCATTATGTACCTCTAAGGTACTAATATGAACTCTTTGAAAGGGTTCTGCCCCACTGACATCTGGAGACCCTTTTTTGACAGTTTTCTTCTGACAGTAGTTTCTCCACTTATCTTCATAAATGTTTTTTAAATGCTTGCTTATAACAAGCTTTTTGCTAAATATTTTGCTTGACATGTACTTATGTTGTCTTTTGTAAATAAGTAATATTTCAATACCTAATATTTTTCAAATGTGTCTGAATATTTTTTGGGAAAAATGAATGGTAAAGGGAAGAATATGAAAAAGTAAGCTCCTTCCCAAAAGTCAGATGAAAGAGAGGATTCCTGTACTCCTAGTCATACACGCACACACATACGCGTACGATGCCTAACAAGGGGGCTGGCAGCTTTATTACGAGCGTCCCCTCCCACAGGCAAACTGAAGCAGTAACAGGTTGGGGTTTTGTTTTCAAAGGATGAGAGTTGTTGTGGGTGAGAGTTGCCCTCTGTGTCACCCTTCTGTTTCCCAAGTGCCTCCGCACTGTTCCATTGTCTCTTCCAGGATTCTTCACTAAGTAAAGTATTTCTCCATCCCTACTCTTATAGCAGCCAGGGGTCGAGATCATCAGCCTTACGCAGATTGTATACTGGTAATCCAAACATCTTCAAAGCATGACAGCATGTCCTCAGGACGTTCTGCTGGAAACTGAATAATGAATCATGTGGTATGGCAAAACCATGGATTCCTTCATCCTTCCCTGACAACACATGCACTGTAAAAAAAATAATTTGTTATTTACATTTATGCATTTGGCAGGTGCATTTATCCAAAGCAACAAAGACTTAAAGCATTCGGTAACACTTTATTTTGATAGTCCACTTTACACATTTTAGTAATTATAAGTAATTTTACAACTACTTTTCAACTACCAATCTTTAGAGAATAAGTAAACTGTCTGCTTAATATCTACAAACACTTTATTGCGATGATATTTCAACAGACATTCAACTGTCTATAAGTATCTTTGCAGGTGCATGTCAACTTATTCCACTAACCCAAACCAATTCCCTAACCCTAACCCTTACAGTCTACTAATACTCTAATGAAGTTGACGTATAGTTGTAAATTATTGAAAGTTAGTTGACATGTAGTTGCAAAGTTATTTATAGTTAGTAGAATTTCTTAAGTGGACTATCAAAACAAAGTGAAACCAAGCATTCAAGCTATATATATTTATAAGCAGTGTTGGGGGTAACGCAAGTAACGTGCATTACGTAACAATATTACTTTTCTGAAGGAACGAGTAAAGTAACGCATTACATTATAAATGTACACATTAATATTTAAGTAACTTTTTTTAAAAGTAATGCGAGTTACTTTTCAGTTTAATTAATTCGATGTAAAAAAATCTATGTACTGCGTTAAACTTAACGTATTCATGATTTACGCACTCTATGCGTGCGCTCCTGAGCGGGAACAGTTTCAGTCATTTTTGCGATGGAAATTTCTGAATGCAGAACTTCTCAGTCATAAAAGCCACCTGCAAGGTCTGAAAGAGATCAAGCCCCAGCCAAGTAAGAAAAATTAACACAAAAGTAACGTAAGCATTACTTTCCATAAAAAGTAACTAAGTAACACAATTAGTTACTTTTTTGGAGAATAACTTAATATTGTAATGCTTTACTTTAAAAGTAACTTTTTCTAACAATGTTTATAATTATGTGAGCTCCCTGGAAATGAAACATTTGCACTGCAAACACATTTTATAACTTTTGGATAAAAGCATTTTGGCATGAATGAGATAAAAACATATAATCTATGTGTACGGTCATATAGTAAGAAATAAAATAAGCAATGAAAGTTGTAATACTTGCTTTTCATTATAACTTTTATGGATTTAGCTATATATACATATAATGTATACGTACTGTGACAAAAAAAATCCCATTATAAAACGTTTGGCATTTGCAGTGAAATAAAGAGTGTCGTAACGAGTGTATGCATTAGTGAAGTGTGTATTGCTGCAGATGCAAAGGAATGCCATTGGGTTTTCTCTCTCTTCTGGCAGCGTTGCTCATTCAATTCTTTCGCCATTACGTTGTCATCAAGCCATTTGGCTGCTTTAGCCTCATAAGAGCGGCACAAGAAAAGACCTGGTTGATTCAATTAAAGCCACACCAATTGAGAGCCGGCCAAGAAGTTTCTTTCAGAGAGAAACAGAAAGAAAAAAGAGGAAGGTAGAGGAAAGCCTTTTATTCCATCTGTCTTGGTTTTGAGTGTGAATATTAATGCCATTTAGGTGCCAGTGTGCTACTAAAGTACAGCTGCCATGATTTACCAAACCTGTCTACTGTTGTGCTTTAAGTAGTAGTTTTTTTGCCAGGACAGTTTAGCAAATTAATACTCTATGAAGAAAAAACAGCACTTATGCATCTGATCGCCAAGGCCGGTCTATGCATGCGTTTGTCGCAGGGGCCGGCGGTGGCCGTTTGTCACTGTGAATAGGCTCATGGTGGTTCACATCATTGGGGCATTGAAGGTGTCTCCTCCCCTGTTGTAAAACAAGGGTGTGTGTCACATGGGGACACAGGAGGCATTGTGCTCTCGGCAGGGGCTACCGTACCACCCAGAGTGTTCCCTAAATCTAATCCCCCTGTCCCTGATTCCACTAACACCTCCCCACGACCCTGTCCTGCCTACGGCTAAAAACCTCACTTTGACCACTAACCGCAGAGAGAAAGACAGAGGGAGGAGAAGAAGAGTCGGGAGGGATGAAAGTAAAAGGTAAAAGTTGGAGTAGGACATACATGATGTAAATAAATATTATAAAGCAGCCTTGCAGCAATGCAGAATTATGTAAAGTGCTCATCTGAACTGAATATGCATATAGATGTGCATACATGTGTGTACTGTATGCACATATACTATTGTTAATTTATATCTCAGAAAGGGAGCGTGGGATGAGATAGCTGTCTGTAAGAAGGGAGGGGGCGTGTCCGTCAGTTTCCCCTAACACGATAGGTCAATGGGATGATTGATGGCTGCAGAAGTAAGGACAAAAAAAGGGGAGGTCAGAAAAATCAGAAAAGAAAGAGAGGAAAGAATGGAGAGGGAACGAGGGCCTTGTATCCGAGTTAGAGACGTCTGTGCAAATGTGAGAGTGTGTGGGAATATTTACTGCCCTGCAAAAGTGGGCGGATCTGACTTGTTGCTAATTAGCGGGGAGGCATCTGAGCTCTGTGGACAGGGTGTGCGTGTGTGTGTGTGTGTGGAGATGAGTATGCAGGGATAAAGAATACGACAGGATACTAGTGCCCATGCTGACCACCTAAGATGACCCCCCCACACACATACATACATACATACCTAAAGTTACACACCCCTCATTACTTTCCCCCGCCCTCTACAAATTGATGTAAATGAGCAGTGCTTGTAAAATAATGGCAAATAATTTATGGCTAACTGTCAGTTTCCTGAGTTTGCAACACAGACCAACAGCAGGGCTCTTAAACTGAAGAGTTCAGGCTTGTGTTTTTAAGAGAGGGTCTCTTGTCATCTGAAGTACTTTGAAGAGGATCGGCAAATTGCAAGCACAAACTGTCACTGGGAGGAATGCATGTGAAAACATTTTGAGACACACGTTCATGCGTACCGTATTGAAAGAACACCAGTTGTTTATTGTGCAGCATTTACTAGATTTGAGGTTTATTTCTTGGTCTGGTTAACTTTGATAAAGACACAGTCTTTGTACAGTTCAGGAATCAGTGACACTTTATTTTCATAATCCACTTTAGACATCCTAAATGACTTTGCAACTACCTGTTAACTAACTCATTAATTTGCAACTATGTCAACTAACTGTCATTAGAGTATTATTAGACTGTAAGAGTTATGGAAGAGGTTAGGGTTAGTGGAAAAAGTTGCATGCACCTGCAAAGATACTTATAGACAGTTGAGGGATCATCACAATAAAGTGTTAATAGATATCAAGCCAACAGTCTACTAAAACTGTAAAGTTTGGTAGTTGATAAGTAGTTGCAAAGTTACTTACAATTAGTAAAATGTCTAAAGTGGACTATTGAAATAAAGTGTTACCCAAGAATCAGTCTAATCCTTTTCTATCTAATTCTGTCTGTCTGTCAAATCATAAAAATGACATCATAAATATTGCTTATCAATATTTACTTTGTTTTAATAGATAAATAAATAAAGGTTTAAAGCTTCCTAACAGAATTAACTCACTAATATTTACTAAAACTTGCAGGGCTGGTAAGTTGCTGTTCAACGAGGTATACCCAGCAGTGTTAAATTAACTCTCACAGAGTTGATTTCAACACTTTTTCAGATTTTATATAGGTCCACACTTAATAATAAAACCTGGCGATTTTTTAAGCACTTCGGGCGCAGTAATATTGACGGAAGTTTGAGCAAGAGGCGAGCAGTCGAAGTGCGGAAGTGCTCTTCCGCCATACAATATAGTTCTCAAATCCGCTTAAAAAAATCGCCACATTTTATTTTGTGCCAACAATTACTTGTGTAACAGTCTTTATATAGGAAAAACTGAAGTGTTTGGTGGCTTCTAAATTCATCCCTGTTTGGACCCTAAGGAATGAATGGGGCTATGCTAAATGCTAACAAATTCATGACGCTTTGTACAAAGATTAATTGCACGCAATGAAAAAATATAGGTATGTATTAAAGGCGGAGTCCACGATGTTTGAAAAACGCATTGGAAAAGGAGACGGGCCGACTACCAAAACACACTTATAGCCAATGAAATCAAATCAAAAGCCGGGTTGCGTATGTGTGGGGCGGGTCTATCAACAGAAGGTCCAGATTCTATTGGGGTAGGGGCGTGTTTGTTTAGGTGATTTCAAATATCAACATTGGCTTTCAAACATCATGGACTCCGCCTTTAATTCATCTAAGTTGAGGTAAGAACATAGTAGCATTCATTTTATTTTGTGCCAACATAATTACTCATGTAACAGTCTTTAAATAGGAAAAACTGAAGTGTTTGGTGGCTTCTAAATTCATCCCTGTTTGGATCCTAAGGAATGAATGGGGCTATGCTAAATGCTAACACATTTATGACGCTTTGTACAAAGATTAATTGCACGCATTGAAAAAAGATAGGTATGTATTAATTTGTCTAAGTTGAGGTAAGAACATAGTAAAATATTGAACAAATGTGGTGTTTTCCTTTAAATGGGTCATATTATGCAATTTTTTGGAGATGTAAAATAAGTCTTTGGTGTCCCTAGAGTGCATATGTGACGTTCCACGGATAATTTATTATAGCCTGTTAAAATTGGCACTTTGTAGGTGCAAGCCAAAATGTGCTGTTTTGGGGTGTGTCCTTTATAATGCAAATTAGCTAATGAAATGCAAACACTGATCGCAATGATGGTGACTTTAAATGAATCAGCCAACAAACTTTACAAGTAGGATGTAAAATACAATTTTAGGTTTCAAACAGAAATGGCGATAAAAAGGATAAAGTTACAGATTGCATTACAGGAACATTAAAAATTTTGTTTTACTTACCGTTCAATCTGCAGGACACGGAAGACTTTCATCTATAAGATGTTGAGTTATCAGTGGCATGATTAACTCTGTCAATTAACTCTAACTGTGAACAACATTTTACTCCTAATATGTTACATTACTCTTCAGATGTTGAATTCAACTCAGAAATGTTGAACACTGAAATTGTAAGTCTCCAATTTTTGCTGTATAAGCCACAAATCGCTATTGTGTCCTTACAGGAAGGCATTTAATCTGAGGTTTGTCCAGATGACATTTCCACTAAAGAGAAAAAGTACGATAAAAGTATGACTACATACAGGATTTAAGCTAATCCTCATATTTGTTTCATAGATTTTATACACTCCTTAAGTTGTTTGGCAGCCACTTTTTGTTGCCTTCTTATTTTCTTGTCTCCATCCCATCTGCTCTTTTTGGCACATTCAGACACTTTCACCTTGACGAAGAGGCTTAGCAAAAGAAAAAATCAGGCTCTAGCGAATTGCACAATTTTATGATAAACAAACCCCCTATCGCTAAGGGCTGCACATTAGTCCAGTGCAGAGAGCAACAGGGGTCAGGATGGAGATGTGGAGGTACTGTGGTGGGCCGAGGGAGCTTTTACAAGCTGCTGGTTATTTAAAAAGTAAATTATAGCACAAACAATACCTGCTGCAGGAAACAAAAAAAAAGACTATGGGTTATGAAAAGACAATGAAACAAATCCACATTGATGTCACCAGCATTTTAGTACAAGAAAAAAAGTCAAAATACGTACCCCAACTGTTATTGGGCCAGTATCCTTAAAAAAGGTCCTAATATGTACCATTAGGTACAGATATGAATACATTTGGTGCACATCTTTAAGTTACTAATTTGTGCTATTTAGGTGCAAAGCTGTACTTTTTTTAAAGGTGGGGTACAAATTTTGTCCATTTGTAGTATAAGGTTTACAGCTCAAGCTCTAATTGTTTTCTATGCACAATCTGAGCAACAGGAACACTGCAGATGGCTGCAGAAGTAGGGACAAAAAAAGAGGAGGTCAGAAAAATATGAATAGAAACAGAGGAACGAACGCAGATAGAAACATCCCAACAGATACGACTAACACAGCTTGTTAGTAAATTCCCAGAACACACATGTGGCTACATAAGGTCAAATAGCATAACTGGCATGTATTGGTATGGGTTTACTGAGCGCTACCTCATATATTGTCATCAGCGAGTTAACACCCAACTCTCAGCGGCCACGCTTGCCAGGTTGAGTGTTTAACTGACAGGTGGGAATGAGGGAATTGTATATGTGTGTGTGTGTGTTTAGGAAGCAAACTGTAATGAGGGGGCAGTATGTGTTTAGGTCTGTAATGAGGTGTGAGAGAGAAGCGAAGACCTTAATAGGCAGCAATTACCGAGTGTGTTGTAGCTGAGCGAGTCTATTTGTGTTTGGGTGCCAGGTTACTTTGACACCTACTCTCTACCAATTCCAGCAGAGAACATTTGACTGACAGCATATCAAAGCAAAATATTGAGTTTTAAAACACCTTTGTGTAGATGTGTATGTGCGTGTGCATAACAGATAATTGTGTATTTGGGTGATTCTCA
Organism: Misgurnus anguillicaudatus; assembly: GCF_027580225.2. Lineage (NCBI taxonomy): Eukaryota > Metazoa > Chordata > Actinopteri > Cypriniformes > Cobitidae > Misgurnus > Misgurnus anguillicaudatus. Next base: position 26,723,617 of record NC_073353.2, read on the forward strand.
CGAAACCATTGAAACACCACGGCACTAATGATTTTAGCTTTAAAATGTGTAATATAGTAACATTAAAAAGCATTAGAATTAACACAATACTGTGTTCTACCTTACACAATGTGTGATTTCAACATAAGAATTTATAATTGTAAATTTTATCTCATTTTCTGCTGAAATTCTCATTACCGCAATGTGTCCGGCTGTGATTGAACATGCGTTATGTTGTAATTTAATCAAATTAACACAAAAATATTAAGAAAAAAATAAATGGATGTTTTGCTAGACTACTTTAGATGACCGAAAAAATATTGACTGAATATTCATGTATAATAATAATGAAGAAAAATTAGGAAAATGATGTGTCCATGCCTGATGTTCTCATCCTCCGCAACACTTTTTGAGAACAGTTTAAGCACACATACAGAATTTTAATAAAGTTTGATTTTGAGTGACCAAGCACATGGACCAGTTACTTCAAGATGGCTACCGGGTAAGATCATTTTTTACAGTTAATTTGAAATATTGTCTTGTCAGAATGCTTACACGACATTTTGATTATCATTACCGCAACAGATGCTTATTAAATGTTAATTTAATTAATAGAAGCATAATACTTTGATTTTAAATGCATGTGCAGAATCTCCAAATTATGTTCTTTCAGGTTTGTCATGTCATTTTGAAAATATGTCAGTGTTGATGTTTTCTGACTGTTGCGGTAATGAGATTTTTTAGGACTAATTTTTTAAATTATGTTACTAAAAGTGTTAAATGATAAGTAAAAGTTTTTAAATTAATGTTCCCATTTACTCCAGACTTTGTTTTTCAATGTCTGGTGGGAAAAAAAGTAAATTTAAGCAATTTGTACATTTTCATGCTTGACATTTTTAAAACCAAGTTTTCGTGAGAATCACCCATTTATGCAGCCTTTATATTTCAGTGTTTTACATTTACACATATTTAAAGCAACTACAGTCCATTCAAGCTATACATGTCAGTATAAGTGTTCCCTAGAAATCAAACCCACAACCTTTTGTGCTGCTAATGGAATGCTCTATCGAATGAGCTACTGATGGTTTCTTCTTTGTTTTTTTTTGTTTTTTTGGACTTTTTATTTTGCAGTTTTATGGCACGCAAAGCTGCTAATGCTTTGGCAATGCAAATGTACAATTATTTGTAGTGCCAATAAATCACATTAAAAACCAAAAATGGAGAGAGAAAGTGATAAATCAATTAAACAATGAAAACAAGACAAAACATACATTTGGGGAAGATCTCAATGAAAAAAGTCTCAGAGTTTCATTATATGGGTGAATCTCGAGAAATTAGACTTATGAGGTGTCCATGAAACATTTTGATAAAAAAAGTAAATGCTATCAAAATAAGAAGCATACAGTTACAAACATCTCTTCATGTACTATTTTGCACAGGATTTCAAATGACATCATACAAACCAATTTTGTTGTTTTTTCCACATTTAAGGTGAAAATGTTCATTACCGCAACGTGTCCGGATTTGGGTTCTTTGACATGGAAAATATTTATAAGTAAAAAATCTAAATAATAAAAAGCTTCAGTCAGTGCATGTTATAGTATAAACATTCACAGTGATGAAACATGTGGTATTTGGTGATCATTGGTAGAGACAATAATAAGGAATATAAATGTGTCCAAGACCAATTCTCTCATCCTCCACAACAAATTCTAATCATTGTTTAAGCAATATATATATATAGATATATTGTTGGAAGGGACATAATTGACTTTGACACTCAAGATGGCTACCAGGTAAGCAGTTCTTATTTTTTTCTTGAGATAAAAGTTGACATTTTGTTTGTCATAGTACCTAGACAACTTTTTAGTTCTCATTACCGAAACATGAGTTTGTAAATGCATATATTTAATGTAATGTCATGTTGCGGTAATGATAATTTTTTAAAATGATAATCTAAAAAAATTCTATAGGAAATATTTTTAATCCTCTAAAAATAATGGTTATAGTAAGTTCAGACCTTAATCTTATATGTGCAAAAAAAATTGGCTTCAAGGGGTTTTTAAAAATTCTGATGCTGGACACCTTCTAAATCTGGATTTCGTAAGAATCACCCATATAGTCCATTTGACAATGAATTATTGTTTTAAAGCAATTTTACAAGAAACTGTGCCTTTTTAGCATAATAGGCAAGTGAAATGTGCCACTGACAAGACAAACACCTTACAAAGATGTTTAGCGGACAGAAAAAAAGTCTTGCAAACTTGTCCTTCTCTAGCAAGGTACGTATTACAATTATTGTACATAAATATTAATGTATAAAGTACATGAAAACATAGATAAACACCACATGCTTTTTTACCGAATGTGTTATCATTGTTGAATTTTGAAGTAAACTATATATTGATTTAAGCAATAAAGAAAGTTAAATGTTACATCATCGTTCACCAATGCTCTTTGACTTTTGAATGACCTGGTGACGACCTCATGGGGACATGCTGGTTTCGGGGTAGTCCTCGAGATGACCTCATCAATTAAGATGACCATGAGTTCAACACCAGACAGCCACTGAGATCTCTCTCTTTCGCTTACTCTGTACATCCTTTGTTTCCATTACTTACTATGTCCGTGTGCGTTCCTTCATTATGCCCGTCTGTTGGCTCACCATTTCACCTACGACAAACTTCACTTGCCCCTCACTACAATATTTCCCCCATCAAATTTCCTTCAATTTTCTATAACTGTGATTTCCCTCATTTCATATCTTATATTCAGATCTGAGAAAGGTGTATCACTTCTCAATTCAGAAAGTGAATCTTGCTGTTTAAAATGAAATATGGGCCTTTCTATTTCATAGACACAGTAAATAAGACATCACCGGGGTGGTTGAATATGGCATGTGATTATGTGGGACAGAGAGAGAAAAGAACACAGAAAAATGAGAGAAAGAGGACATGGCTCTGATCTCTGATGAATATGTAAATCCTGATAGTGGCCTTCTCTCCAGGGGATCCCCTTCACCCCTGCTTTCCCACCCCACCCAAGAGATGAGGAACTGGGCCGCACTGAAGCTTAGTGGCCCGAGATCTTCATTCCCTGGATGATAATCCTACTGTCCAAAGGCACGGATAACGAGAAGAGGACCGTAATCCTTTTGTCCCTCTGTGTCACATATGTCGCTTAACACACTGTCTCTCCATCACAAGACTTCATCCAGAGCTGCAACAGATTGGACCCTCCAAAAAGGTACCAATATCTCTCCCTCCCTCCTTCTTCTCCATAAGTAGCATTTGCATCCTTCAATAATGTGAAATACAGTACACACAACAATAACTAAGACGCTATAAAAACAAAAAGCATCATGCCCTTATGAACCATGGTTTTACTACATGCTTACCATAGTAAAATCATAGTTTGCCTGGGGTAATTAATACGCCAAAAAAGCCATAACCAAACTTTCACAGAAACATTTTTATAACCGTATACACAAACTCAGAGTATCAATATCACATTTCCATATTGCTGCGTGGGTGGCAATGCAGTGGGGTACGCGTGAGAATATTTACTTTCATGTGTGCGTGTGTGAGTGCGCCTCAGGTTAAGATGCACCCCTAGTCTCCCTCTGCGCCCGCCTCTCTCAACCCCATGGCGCTTTGTGTCGGGGAGGACCTGTTGGTATCCGTCTTTGTCTTTGAGCGTCCATGTCCATGGGCATATGGTTGATCCACCTCCAATAGGTTCATGTAGGCAGAAAACAGCCATTCATATGCCTATTCAGTCAAGCAGCTAAAGACACAGATTACTATGTCATAACACGGAGGGTGGGAGAGCGGGAGGGGCTATAGTGATAGTGAGAGAGAAGAGGGTGAGAAAGAGAGATTACTTTATAAAGTTACTCTGATCTCCGTGTGTGTGGCACAGCGATTGTGCCAAAAAGATTGCTCCATTGTCTGGCTTTCGAGCATCAGTTTCAAACGCCTATAGCCTAAATGTGTTGCATCAATAACTTTAGTAAAGGAGATGCGTTTGAAGGCAAGTGTGCTTTATGCTCTTCTTAATAGCACAAAAAAGTGCTGGTAGTGAATGGTGTTAAAATGGATTCACACAGAAATGTAAAAATGTTTTAACATTTTGAAGATAAGTGCTTTGTGATTTGTGTAACACTAACATTTTATAATAATAAATAGTTAATGGTACAACACTAAAGGTGCTACAAAGTTATAGAAAAACTATTTTGGTTCCTCAACGAACCATTCAGTCAAAGGTTTTTCAAAAGAACCATCTTACCGTCTAAAGATCCTTTGAAGACAATAAACAGAAAGGTTTCTTTGGATATTAAAGGTGCATTGTGTTACCTTTATAATATATTTTGACAGAAATGCAATATAATATACATAACTATAATATCAGTGGTGTATAAAGATCTTACATAATGAAATGTTAGGTTTTTATTACATTAGAATGAGCCATTTTTTATCTCCATACACCGCAGGTCCCCATACATAAAAGTCGCCGTCATGTTTCTACAGTAGCCCTGAACAGACAAACTGTTTTACCGAGCGCGTTTCGTCCCTACTTTGTCTCATGTTTGTCTTGTGGTGGCTACCATAGCGTTTTGAAATTGAGGGGGGAGGTGTTGGTTGCAATTCGCAATCTTGGCACTAGATGCCGCTAAAATGTACACACCATCTTTAAAGACTCCTTATAGGCCTTTTTATAGACCACGTGATCAAATAGTTGCACGCGCATTTTGGCAACGGAAGTGGTGTTGTTCCGCAGTGGTACTAACGTGTTAGCAACTCAGAATGTTTATCAAAACGTTTTCCACCATCAAAATGTCTGGTTGTTGCGTTTACGGTTGCACTTATATTTGTATATTTTTATTATATATTTTATATTTATATTGACCTATTTTATACACTCACCTAAAGGATTATAAGGAACACCATACTAATATTGTGTTTGACCCCCTTTCGCCTTCAGAACTGCCTTAATTCTACGTGGCATTGATTCAACAAGGGGCTGAAAGCATTCTTTAGAAATGTTGGCTCATATTGATAGGATAGCATCTTGCAGTTGATTGAGATTTGTGGGATGCACATCCAGGGCAGGAAGCTCACGTTCCACCACATCCCAAAGATGCTCTATTGGGTTGAGGTCTGGTGACTGTAGGGGCCATTTTAGTACAGTGAACTCATTGTCATGTTCAAGAAACCAATTTGAAACTATTCGAGCTTTGTGACATGGTGCATTATCCTGCTAGAAGTAGACATCAGAGGATGGGTACATGGTGGTCATAAAGTGATGGACATGGTCAGAAACAATGCTCAGGTAGGCCGTGGCACTTAAATAACGCCCAATTGCCACTAAGGGGCCTAAAGTGTGCCAAGAAAACATCCCCCACCATTACACCACCAGCAGCCTGCACAGTGGTAACAAGGCATGATGGATCCATGTTCTCATTCTGTTTATGCCAAATTCTCAACAGAAATCGAGACTCATCAGACCAGGCAACATTTTTCTAGTCTTCAACTGTCCAATTTTAGTGAGCTTGTGCAAATTGTAGCCTCTTTTTCCTATTTGTAGTGGAGATGAGTGGTATCCGGTGGGGTCTTCTGCCATTGTAGCCCATCCGCCTCAAGGTTGTGCGTGTTGTGGCTTCACAAATGCTTTGCTGCACACCTCGGTTGTAACGAGTGGTTATTTCAGTCAAAGTTGCTCTTCTATCAGCTTGAATCAGTCGGCCCATTCTACCTCTGACCTCTAGCATCAACAAGGCATTTTCGCCCACAGGACTGACACATACTGGATGTTTTTCTCTTTTCACACCATTCTTTGTAAACCTAAGAAATGGTTGCGCGTAAAAATCCCAGTAACTGAGCAGATTGTGAAATACTCAGATCGGCCCGTCTGGCACCAACAACCATGCCACGCTCAAAATTGCTTAAATCGCCTTTCTTTCCCATTCTGACATTCAGTTTGGAGTTCAGGAGATTGTCTTGACCAGGACCAGGTTGCTGATTCTCGCCATACTTCCATTGCCAAAATGCGTGCACATAAGTTGCTACGTCATCAGTGTGTACAAACAGTAAAAGGGTCTATGGGACCATACAGCCAAAAATATTTTACCACCTTTATGTTTTTGTAGATAAAAGGATTTTTCAGCAAACATATTCTTATTCCATTTTGTTCTATGTTGGGTACAGAAATGACACACTTTATCTTTATAGTTCTTCATCAATAAAGTTTACGGCTACCTCATTGAAATATCCCCTCTCCATATCATCGTTTATAAACATTCACTATTCGGACCCCTACGCTGTCTACTTGTCTAACTGGCTTGTAATCTGTCTCTCTCCCATAGCACAGTTCTGTCTGTTCTTTACTCTGCATGCCCATCCATGATCACCTTTTCTGCCCTCTTACAGGATGGAAAAAAAATTCTGACAGTAATGCCCATCACTGTCTCACTTCCTCTTGTTCTGATGACCTCACGTTCCCAGGCCCCAACCGTTTGTTCGGCAACGGTGTCAACACTGTCATTATGGACACATTGTCCTTATTAATTAATGAGTGATGTTGTTTATTTCTCTCTCTCTCCCTCTCTCTGTTCTCATTCGGGCAAATGCGGATTAACATATTCATGAGTCGGACAGCTTTGCAGCAGCTTGTCGGCGAATGGGCTGTCTCTGTTTAGCCCCTGTGTTTTTGTCTTTCTCCATACCTAACCTCGTTTGCTGGGCAGATCCCTGAACCATTAGAGCTCATGATCCCTTTATGCCAGCCAGACAGGAGGGTCGGGTTATGAACCCAAACGCTACCGTTTCACGCACCAGCGAACACACCCCGGGTAATAAGGCTCAGATACTAAGTGTTACAAACTGATTAAAATGTCTGTGTTACAACTTTATCTAAGCACAATAGACAATGCTGTCATCATCTATGAGGAACTACAGCAGCTTCCTCTTGTGAAAATGAACCTTTTTTTGTTGTAAAAATGTAGTAACCATGGTTTTTTAGTGTATTTATTACTATTAGCAAAAACATGGTTTTACTAAACTAACCATGGTTTAACTATGGTTTTTGAGAACCATGGTTGTCAAAACCAGGGTTATTTTGTGGTTACCATGGTTTTACTACAATAACCATGTTTTTTTTTTGTTTTTTTAACTGTACCATGGTTCATTTTCGTAAGGGTCCTACTGCCACAAAACTATTTAACTGTTCCCGGTATGGGTGTCTAAACAAATATATGTTTATGTCTTCATATGCATAAACACAAAGTTTATTGGTTAAATCTCATAAATCATAATTAACCCCAGAACATTATCTGTTTCAATAAAGGTTCTTAAATTTCATTGATGTCTAATCACAGCCTTAAAGTAAAAATAAAATAAAATAAAATAAAATAAAATAAAATAAAATAAAATAAAATAAAATAAAATAAAATAAAATAAAATAAAATAAAATAAAATAAAATAAAATAAAATAAAATGTGTAATCACTGTTGACTTTGCTTAGATGATGCAATATTAAACATTAAGTTATTTTTGTAAAAACAGCACCTTATGTAATGTAAATGTTTATTGTGGCAAGAACACTGAAGAAAATGATTCATTGAATTTAATCAATTTTTTTAAGGTAAGTGGTTGCAATCAATTTATTTAAGCTACATTTAAACAAAAGTTTTATATTTTACTTTACTTTACTAATCTTTTTGTTTAAATGTAGCTTACATAAATTGATTGCAACCACTTACCTTAAAAAAATGGATTAAATTCAATTAATCATTTTTTTCAGTTAAGGACTATGTCTGACCCTGGACCACAAAAACAGTCAAGAAGATACAAATATTTGAAAATCTGGAATCAAACTAAAATCGCCTTTAATGTTGTCCAAATGAAGACCTTATAGCAACTGCATCTACGCATCTACTTTTATTATATTTACGGTAAGAAATGTAATAAATATCTTTATGGAACATGATTTTTTTCCATATAATTTTGACCCAAACAATTGCTATAGCAATTTATATACCTGTGTGACTTAAGGTTTTGTGGCCCAAGGTTACATATCAGGTCTACAGTTAACCTAGTCCAGTGAAATGATGGCCATTGCTTGCTGGGTATTGCTGATATTGTATCTACTGTGCATTCCTTTAAATTGGTATCAGATTATATTTATAAACTAGTAATATAATGACTGTGTGTCTGTGCACTTACTGTGAATCTTTCTTTATTGTCCATATACTGTATGTAAAACCCATAACAAGTATTTTTGACCAATTTATCAAACTCTACATGCATTTCTTAGGTCTCGATTTATGCGATTTGTGAAAGAGAATCTCTAATAGTCATTTCAGTCATCAAACAACCTTGCTAATGGCTAAATTTCCTTTATGCACACACAGGAACACAAACCCGAAAACTACAACGGTCTCTATCAGCAAGTCCCTGCCTAACGCCCGTACACACACTCACACACTGAACTAGCACTCACTAATTTGTAGCCTGCGCAGTCACATTGTTTGTTGAGTCTTGCAGTGCCGACCGCTTCGTTAGCTTGGCCTTTAACAAGCTGCTTAATTGAGCTGTCTAGCAGGCCACCTGTCGCCCTGCACCTCATTAGCATACTAATGCTCATACATTGTGCTGCAGTGACAGCCAGAGAGAGAGAGAGAGAGAGAGAGAGAGAGACAGACAGAGAGAGAGAGGGATAAGGAAGCTGGATGAAAACTTATACAGAGAGACATTATGATTGACAATATTTGATTTAAATATTTAAAAACATATATTAATTCTATGAGGATTAATTAATGTGATGTTACTTATCAAACTCAAGTTAATAATATTTCAGAGAACTGTTGGATAGCTGAGCTTAATATTAAAACTTGTGAAGACTGGAACTGTAAAATAGCGTGCGGTGATTGAGTTACTGGGGAAAAAAAATGTGAGTGTCAAGCCTTTAACAGCCACATTTTATATGATCCCTGATTGATCTGATCACTTAGTGTATGTATTTGGGCAATGCTTCTGCAATGGCCATGCAAAGTCCATGGAAAGGATTAATAGGCTTTTTATCCTATAGTGAATCCTCACTATTTGCAAGAGAACTCTCGCACTTTAAAAAGACAGCCCACTACAAGATGATTTCAACTGGGTTTCACTCATTGACCCCATTTCTCTCTCCTTTCCCCTTTTTTATATGGAAAATTCAATGCAGTGTTCATTCAGTCAACCAATCAGGTAAAAAAAACTTTAAACACAGATACAAACACTATTTTAAAGGATTATTCAATTTTCTTAAAAAAACCCAGACAACCTACTCACCACCATGCCATCCAAAATGTTGATGTCTTTCTTTGTTCAGTCGAGAAAAAATTATGTTTTTGAGGAATATTTTTATGGACTTTAATGGACCCCAACACTTAACAGTTTTAATGCAGTTTAAAATTGCAGTTTCAAAGGACTCCAAACAATCCCAAACGAGGCATATCTAGCGAAAGACTGTCATCCTTGGCAAGAAAAATAAAAAGTATGCACTTTTAAACCACAACTTCTCGTCTATCTCCGGTCCTGTGACGTGCCAGCGCGACCTCACGTAATATGCCATCACATCAAGAGTTCACGGATGACGTAACGAAACTAAGCCCCAGTGTTTACAAGTGTGGAGAAAGAAGACTGTTCCGACGTTGTTGTATGTCGAATGACACTAATTAATGTTTTTGTGTCAGCTTCTTGTTTAAAATGGTCCGCAAATGTTTCATATATGTAACACGTGACCTTTCCACAGCATTACGCAATTACGTGAGGTCGCGCTGGCGTGTCACTGGACCGGAGGAAGATGAGAAGTTGTGGTTTAAAAGTGTATATTTTCTTTTTTTTTTGCCAAAAATGACAATCGTTTCGCTAGATACGACCCTTATGCCTCGTTTGGGTTCGTTTAGAGTCCTTTAAAACTGAAATTTTAAATTGCATTAATTAAGTGTTGGGGTTAATTTAAGGGGCAATAAGTAGGATTTACTCCCATCTAGTGGTGGAATTGTATTTTGCATTCAAACGAACAGTGCTTTCTAGCACCTCCCCTTTTCAAATGCGTGTTGCAACTATGGTAGCCGTTATGTAATCGCTGATCTCCTTGTCCGTGGCAGCTGGTTCACATGTTCTGAATGTAAACGCGTTTTGGAAACGGGTTGGTATAAGGCAAGTGCTTTTTGTACCTCTCTGCTATTATAGTTTATCAATACGGAACGATATGGAAGCCTTCTTGGAGTTACCCGTTCAATGTAAGTAAAGAGGAGAAATTCTAAGCTTACAAAGAAAAGTCAGATCACTGGCACTGGAGGTCATTTGACACCAACGAGGACATATTTATGAATAAAGACATTGATTTTGATTAATAAAACACTTAAAATCCTACTGATTGTCCCTTTAAAGTCCATTAAAATTAGAAAAATCCAGGAATGTTTCCTCAAAAAACCTAATTTCTTCTCGACTGAACAAAGAAAGACATCAACATGTTGGGTGACATGGTGGTGAGTAAATTATCTGGATTTTTTAAAGAAAATTTATCCTTTAAGAGAAAGCAAAACAGATGCCATTACATACAAATAGAGATTAATTGCTTGGTTTTAAATTACCATAAAGCAGACCACAAATAGCAAATATACAGCCACAGTAAATACACTTAAATTCTGATTATTTAATATTTTAAACATTTAATTATACATTTAATCTGAATATACACAAAACAATCACTATGGAAACATTAACCCATTAACCAAAGCAACAATGTCCAAATACACATTTTCCCTATGTGTCACAAAATGACGCATAGGGAAAAGATATAAAAACTCACCGGCTACATCACCATTAATTTTCGTAGCTTAATTCTACACAAAAGATTTTTTCTTAAATCCAAGTAATGGCAGGCATGCAGTGCTCACTTCTCAGTAAAGTGCATTCTAGTTCGTGCATTCTGGCTGAGAGAAGGCCGCCAACCGCTTGCCACCACATATACTGGGTGCACACGCAGTTGCTCAAGTGCCTGCTTTCATTCAATTCATGACATGCAGCTGCAAGACCAAAGATCTACCTGCCAGAGAGAGAAAGAGAGGACTGCCGAGCTTTTTGTGAATGGTCAAATGGCTTGACAAGTATTGTTGTGTGTGATTGGAGCATTCAGATCCACACATGTAATTCACACACTTTCTGTGCCACACACAAACTAAACTTTTGAAGAACAGTTTGATAATCTTTGGTCCTGACCCTTGAAGGCCAAGTTCCTACCAGATGGAGAGATGTCCACTTCAACCACCGATGACCGTGAACTTTGACCTGAAACAGGCTGACCACTCACAAAGACAGGTCTTGTGGATAAACATGTAGCCACACAAAAACTCGCATTTGATGGTAGACCCTGGTTTGCTATTCCTTTGGAAAGAGAAAAACATTCAGCGGTGAAGGTCTAACAGCAATTCACTGTATGATTAAGCACTATTTGGCATGCACTAATGTGACAGCAGAAAGCTGGCACAGGCAAACCAGCACACAAAAGATGAGAGGCACCACACTGGGCGACCCCTCTGCTCTTTTTCAGTACCAGAAAAAAGTGTGATTGGCTACATTCTTTAACTCACTGCGAAGGGAGAGATGCAGGGAAGCACAGACAACTGATCATAAAACGTCATTAAACGAATATCAGTGCTATACAGTTAAATAAACAACAACAAAAGCCTACTTTATGTAGACTTAATATAAATATACACATGCACTTCACATGGGCACATGTATTTTTTAGGACATTTCAGTACAATCTCATGAGAATTCATATGTATTTTACGAGGTGGCCAGATCATACAAAAAAGTCAATTCAACCTACTATTTTAAGTTTTGGCTTGTGATAAGTTGACATAACTTATAAAAACAAGTTGAAATTGTTCAACTTAATTTGTTAAAGTAACAAAATATTTGTTGATTTGATATCATTTTTATTTTGTATGTTTTTGTATGATGTAATTCGTACATTTCAGTAGGATTTGCCTTCCCCCTGTGAAGTTGGGGTTAGGGGTGGGGCTTTATTAACGTTTTTTCTAGTAACCTTCCTTTTTTGTAAGATTAACTTTGTACAAACTTATATGAAATGGCCACCTCGTAAAATACATGTGTCTTATGTGAGATCAAATTGAACATTTATATCTTAAAGAGCCCCTATTGTCCGATTCACGTGTTTAAATTTCCTTTGGTGCACAAAAAAAAAAGATGAATTCAATTTACTCAATTTTTCAAGGAAAGGTGTTGCAATCAATTTATTTAAGCTACATTTAAAAAAAAGTTTTTTTTTGTTTTATTTATTTATTCTTTTTTTGTTTGTTTGTTTAAATGTAGCTTAAATAACTTAATTGCAACCACTTACCTTAAAACAATTGTAAATTGAATTAATACATTTTTTCAGTATGGGTAAGTATGTATTCCTACATGTTAAATATGTCCAAAAGGTATTCCCCAAAGTAAACGATGACACGAGTTATCATCTCCAACGTTAATCTCTCTTCTTGGACTACGACACCCACACGAATTGTAGGCAACAGTTTACTTCATGGGATTGGGGATGTAGACAAGACCGACATTATCATAACTCCTCCCACTTTGGACTCAGCCTGTAAGTTAACTCCAGTTAGCAATGCATTGTGACCGAGTCTTTCAAACATGGTAAGAAGCATCACATTTCCGGCTAACGTCAGAGGTATTCAGGCCCAGTGTTGGGAACTTTAAAAAAGTAATTAGTTATAGTTACTAATTACTTCTCACAAATAGTAACAGAGTTAGTAACTGCGTTACATTATTATAAAAGTAATTAATTACCAGGAAAAGTAATTACTGCGTTACTTAAATTCTAATATTTCAAATAACTTGAATGCCCCTTACAAAATTAAAAATGTTAAATGACTAAAATGGATACTAAAGAGAAATAAAAAAAGCATGTGACGTGAGGTGCTTTATTAGATCAGAATTACTTGCCACAGACGTGGAGAGACTTTTTCTTCATAGGCATAAGTTGCACATTACACAAACATTCACCTCAACAATTGAAAAGTAGTGCTTTATTCTTTGTGTTTGCGACCTTTGTTACCTTTGAGCTTGCAAAGATCGCTAGATTTGTCCTATAAAGTCGCTAAAGTGATAGAAAGTTGCTAAATCTAGCGACAAAGTTGCTCAGACTATTTTACACTGCTTGCTCGGACTCATAGATATATACACTAGATGTCGCCTTGGGGCTCCGAGCATGCGTCAAAACCGCGGCCATCTTAGAACAGGGGTCTTGTCATAGGAAGTATCTAGGTAAAGCTGCTATCTCCGCCTGTACTTCGAATTCATGGACGATGCCGGACTTTTGTGCTGCGTATGGATGTTAGGGCTACTAGCACTATGCATTACAGTTAGAAAAAGTAAATTTTCATAAAAAATAAAACTTTTATTTTTTCCTGAACTAAACGCTAAATACATGTCTGACTGTTGAACGAACCAAGAAAATCGCGTTCATGACAATTTATGGTGATTTTATTTCTGTTACACCATCGCCTACAATGACGCTGATGCAGGATTCCGCTGTTTCAAGATGGCGGCTCTAGTTGACGCATTCGGTCCAATGAACTGCTGTAGCCAAGGCGACATCTAGTGTACATATCTATAGCTCGGACTGTGCGAGTGTACGTGTCTGTTGAACTCTGCCTCTGGTTGGCTAACGATGGAAATTAAGCCAATCATCATCAGCTATGTGGTTGTCCCACCCCCTCCAACACACACACCAATCATCATCAGTTATGTTTCTCACAACACACACACGAGGAAAACAGTGTTTGGCTGAGAAAGCGAGCATACGCTGGTGAAAATCACTACAGTGAGATCAATTTTAGTAGCGCGCAGCATTTTAATGTCAGTAACGATAACGGCGTTATAACGGGGGAAACAGTAATTTATTTGATTACTCGTTACTGAAAAAAATAACGCAGTTACTAACGCCAATTACTTATAACGCTGTTATTCCCATCACTGTTCAGGCCAATCACAACGTACAGATTAGCTGGCCAATCAGGGACACAGAGCTTTTCAAATCCATGCGATTCAGGAAGAGTATCAAATCTGAAGCTACAAAAATGTACGATATGTAGAAAATAATGTACACAAACCACACACACACATTGTATTATACCAAATACACAAAATAACTTTGTTTTTAAGCAATGAAATAGGTGCTCTTTAACAAAGATCACTGAAAATGATACTAAAACTTACAAAAAATTGTAGGCTAATGCATAAAATCAGACAGTTTAACAAATACACATGTTAAAATGTATTTTAACGTTAAATTTTCAGCGCCAATATCAGTTTACAAGTGCAACACACACATTAATTACATAAAAAATCAAGCATTGATTTGCAACCTGCAGATACACAACCACTACTTTTGTTACAAATAAGAATACATAAGTGTCAGCTTATCACAAAGTCTGTTAATATTTATGCTAATGTTATGCTAATAATCCTAATATTTAAAGAAAAGAAAATCTAGCTGCGTGGCCGTTGGTACATTCTACATTCACACCATTGAGAAACGTGGCAGAAAAAGGCAATGCCCATAGAAAAGAGTTAAGAAAAGGAACTGAAAGGTGAGAGGGGGTTTCAGAAGGGAGGAGGGAGATCTGAAAAGGTGGTCATGGAAATTTAGGGGGGTGAAAGTCATATCCATGCTGCACACCCATTCATTTCGGGCGGTAAATACTGAGCCCGGACAATCCAGCATATGCTAATCAAGACATCAACACAGCATTTACTCGTCAAACTCAGCATCCAGTCCCTCTCTCTCACAAATTCATTCCTTCTGCTCTTTATTTCTTTTCCCCCTTACCCCTCGTTAATTATCATGTGTCTTTCTCTTTGATAGAGAGTCTCTTGCACGAATTAGTACAATATTGCAGCCCCCTTTAAAGCTCAGCCCCCACGGCACCCCATCCTGTTGGATTGGGCCACCTTGTGCACGTATTGGTACCGGGTTTTTCAGTATAACACTTGTCGGTTGCATGCATATGGAAATTTGAGTCTCTATTTTAGTCGCTAATTCGTCCCCCTTTATTTTTTTGCTGCAAAGGCCCCTTGCTGTGTGCCCCCCACTATAACAACTAGGGGATGCTAGGACCTCATGCTGGGGGCAACAAGGCGTTGTACTATTGAGGGAAAAAGGGAGAAATGGACAGGGGTCAGTGCAGGGGTACACTGACAGACAAGACACGCTTCTCTGGTCAAACACCAGCCCACCCCTGTTTTGAAGCTGGAACGATTATGCCGACTTACACTGACCACCTGTTGTATCTATAGATGCGGGCAGCAGAGACAGAGTGGTTGGGCTAATGTGCTTGGAAAGTATGTAATGGGACAGCTGTGATTGTCGTTTAACACATCACCAGAATCTTAAAAATTACACATTACAGAACAAACATATAGATTTATAATGATAAAACAAACATCCTGCAAAAAAATCATGAAACACAAAAAAGTAGTTTTTAATATTTTTTCTTTTTCTGAATTGACGCACATCATTGATGCCAAAACGGTTGATTTTGATGCATGTAGTAACACCCTAAAAACAAACGGTGCTAAATAGCACTAAAAGTGGTTCACTGACTCGTAATCATAATGGGCACCATTTAAAGTGCAATATAGCACCTATGTAGTACCTGTGTAGAACCATATTGTGCTATATAGAGCCATATCTTGTGCTATAGTGGTGCTATATCACTCCCGAATGGTGCTTCATAGATGCTATATAGCACTAAAAATGGTTCCCCTATGATTACAAGCTTTTAGTGCTATTTAGCACAATTTTTTCAGAGTGTAATACAACAATATGTGTAATGCTGCGTTTACACCAACCGCGGTAGAGGCGTGAAGCGCGAGTGATTTCAATGTTAAGTCAATGTGAAGACGCGTTGACGCGTGTCAGGAGGTCCCGCGGCGCCGAAAAGGCGTTCAGCGTGGCGCGGAAGAGCCGTTTCCGCCTCATTCGCGCACGAAAGGCGCGAAATGAGCGTTGTGTGCGGAACGCACAAATGGTGCTTTTTGTGCATTTTGTGCTTCACGCGAATTTGCGGCTGAAGGCCGAGTTAAAATTTTTTAACTTTGGTGGAATTTCGCGCCGCGTTAACCAATCAGGAGCCTTGCTTGCTGCTGTGGTGGCAGCCCCGCCTGGAGTCACTTATTCAACCAACGCTTGATATTGTTCGTAAGCAGTCACCCGGAGCTATACCACATAAGTTCTTATTTTTATAGAGGAGACAGGAATAAAAAGGACCTTGCTTGGAAGAGTGTCAGTGAGGACATTGGGCAACCTGGTAAGTTGTAATACACATTTCACTTTTGAGTCACGTGACGTTTATCGACCTGCGTCGTTTATTTTCCCCCTATAGTAAGGTTACCAAATACAACATCAACATCAATCATCTTGCAAACAGACAACCGCATAGCACTTGCCCCTCCCCTCTCATTCGCACGTCTAGTTCACGCGAATGGCGCGAATTGAGCATTGCCGTAGCAACGCGCAAGTTGAAAAATTTGAACTTTGGCGGAAAATGCACCACGTTAACCAAACAGGAGCTTGCTCTAGTAGTGACGTGATTACAGGAAGCGAGCGGAGTCGCAGAAGCCTATGGAAGGCCCTCCCATGACGCGAATTTTCGCGTAAATGTCTCGATGACTAGAACTTCACGCGCGAATGAAGCAAGTAAACTCAAAATGTTCAAGCGGCAAACTAGACACGGTAGACACGAATTTGACGCCTTTACCGTGGCTGGTGTAAACGCAGCATAATAATTTGTGAAATCTAAATATATGAAAATTGTACACATTCTTATCTTACATTACATTTTACATTGTTTATTTTTAATTGAAACATTTCTTTAAAAATGTATATTTTACAGAAAAATTTGACGCATACAGGTTTGAGTAGCTAAATAATGACAAAACTTATTCAACTATTCCTTAAAAAAACCCGCAAAACCCCAAAAAGACACAATCTGAGAGGCTGGCAATTCTTTTGCTGCTCAAGCAAAACATAATTTCAGCAAAAGTATATATAAAAAAAATGGAAACCATACACCACCTGCACAATAATTATTCTTATGTCTCAAATGCAATAGAAAACGTTTAAAGAGTGGAGGAATTGGAAAATATGATGTCATGAGAAAAATCCCTTACCTTGCATTGTATAGACTGCGACCTCACTGTGGAATAAAGACTCTCAAGAGCATAAGCCAATCAGAATAAGAATAAAGGGAACAGGGGGAAACAAGCTTTCACACAAAACCTAATCCACAGGCTGCTATCAAACAGGCCTGTTCTGCACAAGTATGAGAGGTTGAGAAACTCTCTCGTCCAGCATGTGTGTGAAAGCGAAGGTGTTTGTGAGAGAAAACGAAATAAGTGTGTGTGTGAGTGACTGGCATGCTCTTGACCTGAAGCGGTATGCTGCTAATCCTCTGATCAGGATGCCAGGGAGACCGCGGGGCCTCAGACCGGTCCCTGATAAGAGTCCCACTGACAATAATACACCAAGACCCCAGCCCATTTACATCCCACAGGGTGTCTTACACTCACACACTCCACACAGTTTATGTCAGGCCAGGTGAAACTCAGACACTGACATAAGGATAGTTTAAAAAAAACTATGCATAAAAGCTGAAAAGGAGGAAAGGTAGAATTATAGTTAGAAGAAATAATAAAAGATTTTACAAACACATTTATCCAAAGTGACTATCACATTCAAACTTTACTTTTTAATGTGCATACAGTATGTGTTACCTGGGGAGCGAAAGCCCATTAAAGGACTGTCTGACCATGTGAGAGCATTGCATGTATGTGTGTGTGTAGAAGGTGTAGGGGTAAGTAGCCTTAGACCAGCAGGCAAATACTTACTGTTTGCCTGTTTAAGAGTGGCTGTAGGCCCCAAATCCCTGCACTTTGTTCGAACAAATTGGCAGAAGCCGAGGTCTTGTTTGCCCAGCCTCTTTGGACGGTTGTGGGGAGTGGGTAGCGTGATGAGAGGCGGGTGGTAGAAATCCCATCAAACAGTTATGTTCCTGGTAATAGAAGAAATAGATGCCCTGGTCTGGGAACAGGCCTCTATTAAAAAGAGAGAGGTCTAAAGTAACCAGCAGAAAGACGCATCTGCCTGACCTGACCCTAAAGCAAGAAAAAAAAAGAGGGAAACCAGCGCAGATGTCCATGCTATCAGATCACACAACAGGAGCAGAGATGGTAAGTAAAGAAAATTATTTGATTAAAACCGAAAGCACACAAAATGCAAAAGCACACGGAATGGGTCTAAATTTTAGCTTATATTAGGCAACTCGCATCAAAAAATAAATTAAATCATTTTATGTAGCCCAGCAGGTTCCAAGTCACGCACAAAAAAATCAGATGTGGAACCAGTGGCGGCCGGTGACTTCTTTTTCGAGGGCAAAAGCTTGTCACACTATATAGCCAGTGATGTGTGTGGCTCAAAGGGGTTTATGATAAGAGAGACTCTCACGTTTACGTTTGCCAGACACTCACTTAATCTCGTGTGTAATAAGAGTTTAGTGTTAAGTTAGTGTCTTGCGAGTATTTCGTGAAAGTGAGCATCTCTTTTATCATAAACATTTCGATGCGTGTGCAGCAGGCTCGTATTTTGACAAGACATATAATGAACATGACGCAACAAACACATATTTTGACATGATGAGGAGCAACACTTCGAACATATATTTTGAATTTGCGCCTCTCAGAAAACTCACAGGTCGCCAACTCTGTACAACCACAGCAGTCAAAATGATATAGTTAAAATAAGATCATCAATATTATTTAAAAAAACTCATTTTAGTTTCGTCAAGTTTTCATAGCGCACCTCAATCACGTACCATAACCTGGTTTTCTGTGCGCGCGGCTGCGTGGGTTGCCAGACCTGCGTAACAAAACCTGCCAAGTAGTCATTAAAACTAGCCCAAAAGCATCCAAGTGAACATTTACAGACCAAATACAAACAACTAACGAACAAAATCTTTGGCCCACTGAAAAAATCTTGAGAAAAGTTTCAAAGTAGCCCAATTCTTAACTCCATCTGAAGGACTTGGCAACACATGGATTTCTGCGTCAGTTGTTGTGTTCTCGGTTAGTGTTTTGAATTGGGTTACTACTATTTTGCAGTGCATACGGATTCGGGTTTTGGTGCCGCGATTGTAAATGTAAATCAATACACTAACAATTTAATTGTTAAAATGTAAACTAAATATATATTTAAGGGGTATAGGGCCCCCCTTTGGTATGCATTTATTTGTCTTAAAGGGCCATTTCACATAACCCATAGTCTAGGAAGTGTGTGTTTATGAAGTCATGCCTCAATAATTAAGTGCGGGTGCTCAGGAAATTAATCTGTGCGAGCAGCTCACAGGTCCCTTTGAGGTGCGTGTAGCCTTGCATGATGCCATATGATGATCGTGCCTGTAACTAGTCATGTGACTAATCCTGTTAGTCCACAACACACCCATTTTTTCTTTCTCAGTTTCCTTCTCTCATGATCCAGGACACACATTTCCTATTCTCTCTTCACAGTCTATTTAGATAATCTGCCAGTCTACTTTATTCTTATTTTATTCTAATTGTGTGTGTGTGTGTGTGTGTGCGTGCGTGTGTGCGTGCGTGCGTGCGTGTGTGTGCGCGTGTATACGTAAGCAATAAGGTACGAGAGGCTGTGCTGTATCGTGAATAAGTAACGGCTGAAGGGCGTTGTTAGGCACGACGCGAAGCGGAGTGCCTGCAACCCCTTCAGCCGTTACTTATTCACGATACAGCACTTGCCTCGAGTACCTTATTGCTTTTATAAAACGGTTACACCACAATATTAAAGTAAAAAAAATATTAGTGCAACTTTCATGAAGTTAAATTAATAAAAGCATTCCTTCCGCTAGAAAAAATAGTCCCTGACTGCGAAAAACAACATGAAAGTTCAAATAAAAACAACAAACTGTTTTCAGACTTTGTCTCATTATATGTTTATGTGTTGCTAAGGGTGTTGCTAAGGGCGCAGTGATATTAAATAGAACCGTTGGGTGAAGCGGTCATAGCAGTGTTTTATTGCGAATAAAGCACAACTATTGACCAATCAGAATCAAGGATTGGAACTAACCGTTTTATAAAGGGTATATAAAAAATAACATTATAAAAATTATAACATTACAACAATCAGTGACTAATCATTTATAACTATTGAGAAAATAACATTTAAGATATATTAAGATACTTCAAATGTATTATATTATCATATTTATCCAAATATGAAATTGTTGGTCACTGATTGTTCCATCATTTAGCATTTGACTAAGTTTCGGTGACAACTTATGAACAACTAGCCACAGATATTATTTTGAAAGAAAAAATGTTCACTTTATTTTTCAATTGATGTGTTGTATTAGGTTGGTACACCTTTTCCCTTTCCCTGGTACAAGTTTCCCCTTAAATTAATTCAAAGTTAAATACATTTATAAAGATTTCAAAACTAACCTTAAAGCTTCACGTATTTCACATTTTCCATTACAGAACAGATTTGTCAATAACACCGATTAAGCCTTCATTGTACAGTCCTAGCCTATAACTGAACTTAAGCCCTTATTACGGAGACAGAGATCGCCCTCTACTGAACATCCTGCAAAATACTATATATCAAGGTTGATTAATAATGTCTGAGAAACTTGCCTGATGCAGATGCAACATGCTTGAAAAGCAATGTTCCATTTAGCAAACATGATAACACTATTATAGAAATGGGTAGCAAGCTGAATGAATTTTCACTTCCCGCTGAGCTTTAGGACATTTTTCACCATGGCACCAATCCCGTCAAAGATCAAGTGTAACTTGGTATCACACATGAATGCAGGTGTGGTCACCACCTTATTCTTCGGATCCACATGGGCTTCGTAAGGATCAAAGGTCAAGGATAAATCAGCCATATGGAAAACAAAAATGCCTTGAAATTTTTAATAACATTTACAGATTAGACGAGATGAGAACAGAAGATGAGATGGGAGGGGAAGAGAATAGAAGAATAGAATAAAATGGGTCTACTCTGTACTGGTAGGATATGGTGACTTCTTTAACTGTATGTTTGGCTCCCAGAGCAGTAATAGCTTGTGTAGTACCAGCATATGGCCACTTTCCACCTTCTTCCTCCTCATGACCCACTGTCACATCAACACCAGAAAGAACCTTTGCTGCCAGCACTGGAGATATACAGCACAACCTGGGCACCACAAAACAAGGCATCAGTGGCATAAGAATACATAAGCAATGCCTTAACATTTTTTGTCTCTCAATCTGACATCCAGATTACTTACCCAATCGGCTTTCCAGCCTTATGGAAGTCTTTTAAAACCCGTTCCACCTCCACATTTACTTTACAATCTATCCCATCAACAGCAAATGATGACCTGTTTATTGGAAAGATATAGAAAATAATTACAGAAGGATGAGCACATAAAAAGCAGCACTACAACAGAACAAGAATGTATCTCAGAGGCAAATAAAATAAAAATGTTTTATGATCGAGTTTATCTATAATATTTTAAAAGACAGGAAAAAAGGATTTTTGCCCTTAAGCATTCAAACTTACAGGTTTTTAGCTGCGCCAAAACCACCAGGGAAGATGACAGCATCATGATTACTAGCATTGAGTTTCGCCAGGTCTGTGATGTTTCCCCTGGCGATACGCGCCGACTCTGACAAAACATTTCTAATATATCAACAGAAGTAAAAAGAAATAATAAATAAAAACCATTTTGTGGACAACATTTTAAAGGAATTGCAAATTGTATTTGCAATTGAGTTTTTTCCTGTGGCTTAAAAACTGTGACATACATAGTTCAAACGCAAATGGGAAATTAAAAGTTTTTAATTAAAAATGATTATACATTAAAGATTATACATTATGTTCATGACTTAAAAACCTGAACTTTTTTAACATTGCATAAAACATGTTTATACAAGAACATTGTAGATGGGGCTTTACCTTGACTCTTTATCTACAGGCTGACCTTTGCTGTGATCTATCACGTGCATCTGAGGCACATCAGGAGCAAACATCTGCACCTCTGCACCTCCTCGACTTAGATGCACAAGGATTCTACCAAGAAAAAGCAAAAGATCTCATGGAAAAAATGGACTTAAATTTATCTCAAAAACTGGCTTAAACTACCGTAACAAAGAAGTTTAACATTTCAATAAACGTTTTAATATTGACTATATTTGTGTAATAAGAGCATTTAAAGTTGGATTTTTTTATAAAATACAAGCAACAAAGAGACCTTTAAAAGCAACCGGTTCTGTTTTGAAAGTTTAGACCCATGTCTTAAAGTTATTCTGCACCTACTGTATAACGCAAGAAAAAAATAATTGCACAGATACAGAAACTCACGCTGATGCCTCGTGGACTTCAGTGCCATCATAAACACCACATCCAGATAACACCTAATGACAAAGTGAAAGAAGTAAACACATGTTGGTGTGCAGTAGTGGCTCTTAAACTGGGGGGCACGAAATGGCCCCAGTTTCATGACATCGTTTGTAAATACATTCGTTATAAATTTTGTGTTATTAACCCTTAATCAATCTCTAATCAAAAATATAATAGGCCTAAAGCACTACATTGTATAATTTCATATGTTTTGTAAATTCACATTCTTAGGTTGAGATAGATTTATGTCATGGGGGGCAGTAAAAAAAACACTAGCATCAAACACATATGCATTTGATATTAGTAGTATAGCAAAAGTAAAGGTCATTTTGTGGATGTAAAAATCTCTGGAACCACATCTCATACAGTTTCCCCTGACACCTGTATGTGTTATTCAGCATTTAACTACAGGTAAATTAGGCTACTTTATAGATTGTTGGCTAATCGTGACACTGAATGTGTGGGTTAATCTAATCTAGTTTAATCTTTAAATGCATCATCAATCTTGATCTAAGAAACTCTGGGAAACTTTAGATGACACATCATCTTTATGAAGTGTGCCACAGACAAACCTAAAGCTGAGTTAAACAGGTACCAAGCTGACAGGCCGTCCAAATAACAGCCACGTGCAGGACCATTATTATTTTCACTTAAATACTTACTACAGCGACTTTTGCCCCTGTGCAGTGTGAAGTGGCATGAAATTGAGCAGCCAGCGCATATCTTATGTGCGCAGATCGTAGCAGTGAACGTACAGTAAACATTGCGCTGACAGAGGACATAAAGCAACTCACTTCTTTGCGCTAGTGGCGAGTGAAGCACCACTGGCCTATACCGCCATCTACTGTTTATTGTGCAACCCGCACCAGCCTGCCTGGTTCTGGCTAGAGGGAATACATCTACGGCCAAATCTCGCGAGATGTTGGGTTAGTTCACCTAAAAATAAAAATTAGGGTGAAAACAGCGCTTATTGTCCGCGGCCAGATTTTGAAATTATTAAAAAAATGAATAAAAATAAAGCGTTTAAGTCAGAACAGAATGACAACATACATCAATCGAAACACAACTGGGTTTGTTGGAAAGTTGAGCAAGACAACGTTCCTTATAATTGTTTATCCATTTTTTTTATTGTTGCTGTTTGATATTTATATTTGTCCTATTAATGTCATCTGACTGAATCATTTCACTTGAATATAATCTATATTAAAATATAAACATTTGAAAAAAAGATGAACATCTTAACACAATAGATTATATGAAAACAATGTCCCATTGGTAAAAGTTTTTTTATACATTCATAAAAAAAATGTTCATGCTCAATATTATGCAACAGAATATCAATATTTTATTTATATATCAGTTGAAGACAAAATTGTAAAGAGAACAAAAGGAAGAATATGAAGACTTTCTAATAATAAACATTTCCATACAGAACTAGCTGCATGGAAACTTAAACAAATAGGCAGAGTGCAGTCTAAACAATGAAACGTCTTTGCAGATCCTGCAAATGAACTAAACTGGCTACAGTCTGAAAACACACAACATAAAATAAGACCATTTTTAATAGTTATAAACAAACCTATAAAAGGTCTTTGCAGTGTATCAAAATGACATTGTAAAATGTTTAAATAGCTTAAGTTGAGCTAGTGTGTGTGTACTTTGCTTAAAGGGGACAGAGAATGAAAAAACATTTTTACATTGTCTTTGTTGAATAATGGTAGTCTACTCACATTCACAAACATACAAAAAGTGCTAAACATGCTAAACATCTCAGTCTCATAGAAATTCCTCTTTTAGAAATGTCAGCCAGAAAACAGCCCAATCTGAAAAACTGATGCTTATGACATCACAGGCATCTCACTGCCCTTCCACTTTAAAATAATTGGCTACATTTTTTGAGTGGCAGCAAAGTCAGCCAATCAGTAATGAGATTGCAAGTTAAGCCAGTAGGGGGAGCCAAATAGGTGCAAAACCACTTGTTTAAAATCCCCCACCCTAATAGAGCTATCTGAGAGAGGTTTTTAGGAAGCTTCTAAGGCATTACAGACTCCAAAAAAAATTTTTTGTCTACATGTCACATCACAGAACAAGGATAAATAC
This sequence comes from Misgurnus anguillicaudatus, assembly GCF_027580225.2. Taxonomy (NCBI): domain Eukaryota; kingdom Metazoa; phylum Chordata; class Actinopteri; order Cypriniformes; family Cobitidae; genus Misgurnus; species Misgurnus anguillicaudatus. The sequence goes on from NC_073353.2 coordinate 26,748,229, forward strand.
TCCGTTCAATCATTCTATGTCACTTTTAATATGGAGCCTTTACAAACTTGGACATAACTTTGCTAGCATCCTTCAGGCGCTCCAAGCGTTCTTTTAATTCTTTTCTTTTACGAGCAACGTCAGAATCTTCTCTGAGCAGATCTTCTGCATTGTCCCTTCCGAACATGGCAAGCATTTCATTCTGAAGCTGAAATATGTACTGGTCCAGGATGTGGTACTGGATTATCAGTGGCACTTGGTTAGCCAGACGGTCAGATGTGATCTAGCAGCCAATACAGACAAATTACAATTCTGAAGTCACCTAAATGCACAACTGTAACTAGAATAAGCCAGCATTTCCAGTATAGGCTACTTTGCAAATTGCCTGCATGTAAGTTCTTGCACAAATGTTTGATTGTCATTTAAATTAATTGTGGCCTTGTATTGTGGCCTTATGTAGTTAATTGTATTCCGTACCTTTTCCCACATAGATACCACAAACACACACACACACACACACACACACACACACACACACACACACACACACACACACACACACACACACACACACACACACACACACACACACACACACACACACATGTATAGTAACGAAGTAGAACTACTTCACTACTGTACTTAAGTACTAAAAGACAGTATCTGTACTCTACTGAAGTATTATTTTTTTCTCCTACTTCCACTTTTACTTCAGTACATTTTTTCTTTGAGTTTAATACTTTTACTCCAATACATTTTTTATGTGCTGCGTAGTTACTCGTTACTCTCAAATGTTACGAATCATGGTCACATGGTGGTCTGAACCAATTGGAGATAGTGAAGGGCGACCCCTCCCTCCCTCTCACTCACAAATATGAGCCGGGGTTGTGGACAAATGTGAAGCGAAGAGAGAACCAAAGTGCATGAGAAAGACAGAGAGAAAGAGAGAGAGAGAATGCGCAAGAAAGGGCGAGTGTGCGCGAAAGAAGGAAACCTAAATTCAATGAAACACCTTGTACCTTTACCTATTACCGTTTTATCGACTAATATTTCATTAATTCTGAATTCTCTATCGCCATATCAGTTAAATTAATCTGAATTATCTGAACATTCATGTCCTTGTACTCCTGCTACAGCCAAAGGAATTGTGAGTGTCCTTTAGCTTAAACATTTGAAATAATATAAACAATATTATATTCAAACTTTTGACTGTTTTCTTTAATAACTACATTACACAATACTTGTACTTTTACTTTCAGTACTTGAGTAGTATATTTTAAAATAAACTACTTGCAATACTTAAGTACAAAACATGTTTAATACTTTAGTACTTCCACTTAAGTGCTGTGCTTAAAGAGCACTTCAACTTCTACTCAAGTCACTTTTTTGATAGAGCACTTGTACTTTTACTCAAGTCTGGGTCGCTAGTACTTTATACATCTCTGCACACACATAGCCTACTAATAAAATGAAATAAAGACACTGTGCAATTAAAGTGACTGGACTGGATTGTTCTTACCGACACCTCCACTGGTTTCAAGCCAGCCATCTACACACCTAGCCACCCTGTCAAAACTCCTTTTAATGTAGGCCTACACTAACTTTCCTGAGAAATGTAAACTATGTTTTTGTAACATGTCAACATCTTGTTTAATAAACTAATGAATGTGTGAGAATCTGCAGTAGTCCTTAGCTGTAAATAAGCTGCCCTTTCAAAAGGCAAAGATTCTGTATTACTTTAGTATATAAACAAGTGCATGAATGTTACGAATGATTACCATTAAATAGGCTTTAAGATGCTGCGTCATCTCGCGTATATCAGCACTGATGCTCTTTACCCTCCGAGTCCCAAAGCCTACATCAACTAAGGTTGCGTTTGATGGTTGCTGTTTAACAGCCTCTAGCTGGCGACTGTAGAGAGGATCTTGAGAGTAGACAATCTTCTCCATCTTAAACTGAGATTTTACTTTCTCCTCTGCATTCTTAAACTCATTTTCAAGAATATCTTCAATTGGATCTTTAGCAGCCCTCAGGAGCTGAGAGAATGCCTTAAAGTGATAGCTAACAATGGTGTTCACACAGTTGTGAACAATTTCTGTGAATAAAATAGAACAGATGAGCCAATCAGATGAGATAAAACACATTAGCGTGCATGTCTGCCATTCATTGTAATTCTGTCAATTATTTTGAAAAAAAAAGATAATTTTATAAAAGCAGTTACCTGTGACATCTTTTAGGAGCTTTAAAGCAGGTTCCTCTAGCTCCTCAATGTGTTTCCTGACAATGCTTTCAAATGTTCTGTAGTTAACAAATCCAGGAAGCTCCTTTCCTCTGCGATTTTTAATGTACTCTTCAACCTCATCTCTGAGGGTTTCCTCCGCTATAGAGAATATTTACAAAGAATCATGAAAGATGCATGCACTGGCTGAAACACCCCTCTTTAGCCTATGCAGGTGCCTCCTCGAGGTGTTAAGCCATGCATTTACAATATAAATTAAATAAATCTTGCCCCAAGCTTTGCAGCATACCATAAGACTTGATATTTAATTTCATGTTAACTGTATGTTATCATAAACTTACTTTTAATAGTCTTCTCATCCAGAAGGAGTTTCCATTGACCAAATGTTTTCCTGATTTTGGTAAAGACCCTCATGTCTGAGTTCTTGAGATCTTCTTCTGCCCGTTTTACTCCTTCAAGTACATCATTAAACTGACGAATTTTCTGTAGAGCATTTTTATTACGAAAAAATTACGAGACCATTACAAAAAAATTACCTCAAGAAATTACAAAAATTAAAGAAAGCTAGGGTGGAATATACAAACGTGGCCCTGTCCGTGAAATCCAAGCTAAAGATTATGATCTAATTATGAGATTAGGAGCATCCTAGATTGATTTCAGTGTTTTCACATTGGTTAAATCTTTGATTTTGGCCTTAGTCAATATTAAATATATTAAGGTTATACTGCATTTACACACAATGGGCCTCTTTCAGGAAACCTTTTTAAATATATGAATAAATTCTCAGCTTAAAACTGACTTTCCTGAAACCTTTCCTCAGGATTCACAAATATTTCATAAACAGATAAGAGACTAGGCTACATGCCTACCAATAAATTAAACCACCAAGCTGGCCAATATTGCATTCATAATCAGGAAGAATCGCCTGCGATAATGAATACGATATTGCCTACACTTTAAAGAGTAACTAAACCCTAATCCAACTTTTTTTAGTTACTGATGTGTAAGAATGATGGTTTATTAGTGCTGTTCATTGATTTTAGTAAGTTTTTTGACATTTGGATATAAAGTGTTTCAATACTGCAATATATGGTGTAAAAACGTCTGAGTGCTGCCCTCTTCAGGTTGAACGGTGGCTACTGCAGTTCAATTTTCCTATTGGATGTTGGGTCCAAAAAATTACTCGTGACGTAAGCAGGTTCAAGCTTACCACGCCCTTGTTACGATCTCACCACATTCTTAGTTCGTCCCCTCTATCTCTGTTGGGATCTGCCCACTTTTCTTGCATTTTTCAAATATTGCCAGTGGTTGGAGTCAGGCTCTGACCAGGGGTTTAGTTACGCTTTAAAAAATATTTAACCCAGGGCTGGGTAACTATAGGACAGAACCCATTTCTGGGTTAAAATGACCCAACTGCTGGGTTATTGTTAATCAACCATGTCAAATCAACCAGACCTGGTTTAAAAATAACCCAATATTTTTTAGAGTGTAGCTTGTCTGTAAACTACGTTTATGTGTAGCAAATGCTGCTCCATCTGAAAGCAGGTTACGGCGATTCACTACTAATCACCAAACGGGCTTTACTGATGAGATGCGCATGACAATCCCATTTGATATATAGATTTGTGATATCCATGACAGTTACAAGTTACTAGTATGTTACTACTTATTAACTTCTCCATTGTTGAGTTGTACAAGTATGATGGCTTGTCAATGTAGTGTTTGTCCAGCCCCAACTGTGACTGGACGGCTGTGTAAAAAGGATAGTGATGAGATCTGCGTTTTTCCCAAAGTTAAAGCAACACCATGTAATATTTCAACCTTCATAATAAATTTTCAAGACCCTTGTGATAGTACATCGACTTTAAATAGGTTGAATGACATGTCTACCATAGCCTGACGGAGTCTGTATCGCTTTTACTCGTACTTTAAAACTTAGGGTTTCTGGTAGTAACCAGAGCACAAAAAAAAACTACAAAATTCGACTGCTTTACGGCATACGTCACTTCCACCACACAATTTTTAATTTATGTGAATTTTGCTGGAGGCTACTGAAGGAATGTAGAGAGCAACATCTATTATGTGACCCTGTGGCACTGTGTTATTGTCACGTACCTATGACACGGGCAACCTGGGTTCGATTCCCCTTTAAGGCAATTTATTATATAAACTCACGATCTTGATTCAAAAATAAATGCGATCTTCTTTATAAATGACGGCGATTATCTTGCATATAGTTCCCTGTATTCAGATGCTGCGTTCACGTATTTATCTTTCTTTTACTGTCTATGCCGGTATTTTATAATCCAGGATGCTATAGCAGTCAAACTTGCTGAAACTCACACAGTGTAAAACCAAACGCTATTCATTCACCAATCCCTATTCATTCACCAATCAGATCCGAGCGTTTCTCTCTTCTCTCTTCCCCATTTGCTGCGTTCCGCTGTCACTCGCGTGACGTATAACAAAGCGGCAGACGCAGACCTAAACACATCGGTTTATTGGATTTGGAGCGACAATTTTCACACAAAAGAGAGGAAAAACGAGCACCATTGCGGAAAATCCTGGTGGCGAGGTAGAGAGAGACGATGCAACAATATTTGTTTCGAAAAAGGCAAGGAAATACTTCTGGTCGTTTCTCAATTGGAAGGCTGCAGCCCCCGGAGGTCAAATATGCAGGCTGCATACGTCATCAAGCCTCGTTTATTAGGGTAAACTGAGCATTACATTCGCAAGTCATAAGCATACTGCAACAATTTACAATTAACTAAGTATAATAGTCAACTTTATAATGGTTAATATTCTGAAATAAGACAGTCTTGATGACATATGCAGCTAGAAATACGACATCCGGAGGCTGCAACCTTCAGATTGAGAAATGGCTTCTGCCATGAGTTCCTCATATCAGAAAGTTATAACATGACTGCGTTTCTCCCTGATGCCTCAAAATGTCGATTGTTTAGCGTTTTAAAGGTTTAGTTTTAAGGTTGGTCAGTTCTTTTCCTTTGCGACAGTGCTGCGGCGCTTGTGGACTCTAGGGGCGCTAGGCGTGAAAAATAGCGTTTAGCGCCCCCTAGTGGCCAAAAAGTTCCGCGGTGTGCCTTTAAAGAGTAGAAAATTAATAATAACATGTCCTTATGATACATTGTTTATCAAAATTTCCTTTGTATCAGCTAAGATTTTGCAAATACGAACTTTTTCATGAATTCGATTTACACCCAAAATCATTTTGCTCCTGTTTCATAAATGAGGCCCAATGTTCTTTATATTATGCAGCATGATTATATGTTATTATGTTGTATATTAAAATACACACTGTAAAATTTTTTAGTAGAAAATACAGTATTAAGTGGTATTACTGACAACTAGCTGCCAGTAACTTTAGAGTTTACATTTATGTTATTTACTGGCAACAGTTTTTCAAAGTTAAATTAACATGAAACATTTTCAACCAGCTGCATACTGTAATTACAGCAAAATTTTTACAGTGCAGTAAATCACAAAAAAATTTAAATATTTTCACCATAATCAGGAAATTTTTCCTCTCATGTTTATCAAGAGGAACTCCATCTCCCAGTACTTTAAGTTCCTCAGTGGTCTTTGCTAATTTCTGCTCAAGTTGGGTTCGTAACTGCGGCAGTAAATTCTAAAAGTGAAACGAGACAATAAAATGTAGAATTTACAGCAATCTAAAATCATGTATTTACAACTTCTATGTTTCATATTTTCTATATCAATGTTTTTATGTCATTTAATTTTGCATACTTACAGTAATGTGTATAACCAATTCTTTAGTGAGCCGTTCTGCAAGAAGAGGTACTGTAGCTTTACCTTCCTCAAGGAGAGTCCTAAAAAAAGAAAAATAAATTCGGGGCAATTGCCGGATTTGTATAAGTGAAAATGTATAAAAAGAAGAGAGAAAAAATCAAGACTCAAAAACTTTAACAAAAAAGATTTAATACTACAAAATAGCCATTCAAAAACACTTCATATCTATTAAACTTGCAATATTAAAATCTATAATGACACACGTACTTGAAAATATATCTTGCACATATACTGTGGCAATATTATAACCCTTTTTTATCTCCACACATCATCTGTTTTTTGCGCGGAAGTACACTTTTTGAATAAATAAAGCAGATTTATAAAACAAACTTTCTTGCCTAAAATGTGAATTTTCATTGAAAAACTTTCTTTCTTTTTCCAAAGCTTCGACCAGAGTAATCTTCTCATTGATGTCTTGCTGGCCACGGCACTTTACAATCATATAGCCCTTGATCAGTGGTATCACAAGATTGTTGACGGTTTTGACAACTGTCTCCTCCATGCCTTTGTCCACCAAGTCGGGTTTAGTCAGAATCCCTATATGCATGAATATTAATCAGGATTTTATAAATGTAATTTCATTTTACAAACCAAGATAGGGTTTGGTTAGGGTTAGTTTTAAATAACAAGTAACTAATATAGTAGGCTAATTTGAGTAGCATAAAATGTTACATACCAAGTGTCCTGTTTCCATCTCTATCTACTTTGTTTGCCATCTGTAGTGCTTCAGTGGTGGCAATATCAATGTTTGCAGGCACAACAACCAAGCTGATGGTCTCTTGTCTTTTAATGAACTTTTCAATTAGATCTTTTATCTACAACAAACAATATTTGCATTAAAAAAGGGAGACTTTTTAAATCTTTAAACCCATGACAAACGTAGATATTTTGCAAAGTCTTGCCTCAGCAATCAACAATTATAAGAATATGGTTGGACTGATGTGTTTTGACAATTATTTGCCTCTGTTACCTTTCATACATGGTTCAAACTATTCATCATACTGTAACTTGGCAGCATTACAGTGCTACTGCAGGTTTTACATAGTATTTCCATAAAGAATTATTTCAAATATAACATGTTTTATTCTGTCTGGCAACAGTTTACTTATCTCTAAATGTGCATACAGAGTATCAGGTTTAGTCTTACTTGTATCCCAATGTCTTTAGGCTGGTTACCAGTGGCAACCCTAGCAATTCCTGGCAGGTCAATGAGAGTAAGATCAGGAACATCACAGGACTTGATTTCCAGAGTGATCATCTCATGACTGATTCCTTCTCCTTGTCCAGCCAATGCTGTCTGAGCTACATACACAATACAACGTTATGCTGACATCACCTCAAAGATGATGAAACACAATTGATTTAACTTTTAAAAATAAAATAAAATAAGTCAATTTAGAAACCATGTAATACAAACCATCTAGGACAGCCTTCTCTATTTCTGCTGGATTCTTCAGTTTCTTTATTTTATCATTATATGACAATAATCCATGCCAGGTAACATTCTTTGTAACTTTCTTCAATTTCAGTACAAGAGGACATCGTGTGACAATACCTGTGTTAACAGATAGTTAGCAATCTAGTTAGCAATCTATTTATCAAGGCTAATTTAGCTGAGAGAGCTTTTTTAGAGAGAGAGAGAGAGAGAGAGAGAGAGAGAGAGAGAGAGAGAGAGAGAGAATTGCAATGTGTAAACATGCAGTCTGCAGATCACTGTACTTGAATTATGTTTGAATTGTATTACCTGTTCCTCTGGGCAGTCCCACACCTGACAGAGCCTCCAATACAGAACTCTTTCCTGAGCTCTGGTCACCTATAACAGCAATAGCTGGCAGATTCAGGTCCTTCTCGACACCAAGTGACCTGAGTCTGTCCACTAGGTCAATACAGGGACGCACCTTTTCTTCATAGTATTCATTCAGACCACTACTCATAATTTCTTGTTTTGAGGAACTGTGTTGAGACATGTTTAAACTATATGTTGGTCCTGCAAAATATAATGTTTTAGTAAGTGTTTTTTTTTTCTATTTAGGCCTATTTGATTTTTAAAAAACAAAATAAACACCAGTCTACTAACACAGTCCAACAGTGATGCTGTACAGTAGAATTCCAAAAGTGAAGTTGCAGTTCATTACAGCCAGGAAAGTACTGCGTAAGTACAGCGAATTGTGTACAGTGTACCTTTCTGTAATTATAGTGTACTTATAAAGTACGTACGTGTAATTATAAGGGAACAATTCATTATATTTGGGGAATATAGGGGTAACAACCAGGAAAATTCAAGTAATATAAGCAATAAGTATTTTATAAGGGCAAACTATTTTAATATTACATGGTATATATGACCTAAACTCTAAAAATGGCTGGGTTAATTTTGACCCATAATGGGTAAATATTGGACAGAACACGTGCTGGGTTAAAAATTTATTTTAACCCAACTGCTGGGTTATTATACCCCATGGTTGCATAACAACAACCCAACATTGGGTCATTTTTAACCCAGCATGCGTTCTGTCCAGTATTTACCCATAATGTGTCCAAAAAAAAAACCAGCCATTTTTATAGTGTGTATATGCTAAAAACATGGAAAATTACAAATTATTTATACAGTAAGTATTTTTTAACTTTGGGCTAACTGTTCAAATATTAGGCCTACGTGACATGCAAAACAACAATCAATATGTTTGAGAGCAATTTAGTGAAAACACACACATTCACTGAATTGGCTCAATCACATTTCTCTCCACATATAGCTGGTGTGTGGTGATCTCACTGGCGTCGTAGTACCATAGCTGCTTACACATGGATTCTTCAAACTGTGTTGATTCAGAAGAGACCTCTGAAGGAACATAAATTCCCTCTACTAGATTAAAACGCAGGGGTGATAGGGCCTTTTCTGTCACTGGTCCGAGGCTTTGGAACAATCTACCAATAAATATCAGAATTGCTCCCTCCATAGGTATTTTCAAGTCTTTATTGAAAACTCATTTGGTTTTTTTAGCTTTTGTAAATGATCATGTTTAAAGGTGTTGTTAGTGGCGTGTGTAATTATGTGTATTGTCCACTGGCATACGTCATTTGTGTTTTGTCAACTGACAAATTGCGACCCATTGTCATGATTTCGGTCTTACCAGTTTGGTGTGTGCCTGTTTTCCTTTGTTGTCTTGTATGTTTGTCTCACAGATCCACGTGCGCGTCTCTCACAGGTGTTCCCTTTCGCTGTGATTTCCTCACTATGTCATCCACACCTGAAGCTTGTTTGATCCCCAATCGGCAGTAGTATATAACTCTCTTTTTCCCCTCAGTATTTGCGAGTCTGTCATTGAATGTACTAGTGGTGCTTCTGATGCATATCGCCATCTTGTCCTATCTTGTTAATTCTCAGTTTTTGTTCACATATATTAGTCTGTGTTATCTGCTGTCTCACTTCGCAGACTTCCAGCCACCTAAGCTGCTACGATCTTCACAGCCCTGCAATCAGCCTGCTCATAAATTAGAGATCTTCTTCGCTGTGGAGATATTGGTATACTACGAGTCAAAATTTTTCTGCTCTACTGCTGCACACAGCTGAGTTGACTTTTGATTCATTGGATTTCTATTGCTGTCAGCAGGACATTTTTATTGTTCATCTACCTCAGCCGCTTTGTGACTTTGCTGTGTTTTACATCTCCAGCGAGCTGCCCAGTACTGAGCGCTGTCCAGCGCTTTCTCTGCTAATGTTGTTTCCCCTTTCTATCACAGCTCTGGACTGTTGCTGCTGGTGAACTGTCCCTTTTGGGTTGGTGCCGTGGTTCAGTTCGCTGAATAATTCCATGGCGGTTTAATTATTCCCCTTCCCTGTGGCTCCCGTTACGCGGCGCTCACGAGAGCGGTCTACGTGCCCTGCCCCATATCGGGGTCCCCCAGTCTTCACCCTGAGCCCTAATAGCCAGGGATATTTCTTTGTGCTCTTTTCCCCGGGAATCTGATTTGACTTTTGGTGGCTGAGGGACTTTTCTGTGTGAGCTTATAATAAAGAACTCTGCTCTGGAATCCTGTGTTTGTGTTCCTTACACCCATGTACTGTACTTTCTCATGCGCTTGGCCGGTTTGTATTTTAATTGTTTTTATATGTGAGTTTTTTTTATGATAATCTTGTTTTCTCGTGTTTGGTTTACTTGTATGCCTTGTTCAGCACTTTGGTCAGTCTGGTGACTGTGTAAAATGTGCTCTATAAATAAAAGAACTAGAACTCTAAAATGGTTGTAAAGTGCGCTGGGTCTTCCTTTAATCATACACCACATATCTTTTTGGAATAATATAGGTATTAATTTAGCCATAGGCATTTTTTTAACCATGATGGAGATTACTGAAAAACAAAACTTAAAACTCAGGAAAATTAGTTAATGAGTTTATGCTATTTATAAGTACAAAATTCATTTTGAACAATTTATTTAGAATTTTTAATAAAGGTTACTTACCTTAAGAAAGAAAAAAGTACAGGATTTTGTTGGTTCATCAAGCAAAATTAAAAATAGGAAAGCCAACTATGGTGAAAACAAGGCAAGAAAAACTTAAACTATTTTCTGTAGTTACTGTGTAAATCGACCCTTGTTTTGTGTTGGTACAGTTTAAGTCAAACTTGTTACACCCTTGTTTCACGTAGTTACAGAGTAAGTACAACATCTGCAGGCTGTAAATTAAAGTGACACTTGTTACCCCCTTGTTTCACCAACCTGATCTCATGAATCTCCACGGGATAGTCATGGAATGTTTTGCATTTGTCTGTAGCCCCACCACAGACTTTCTTTTCCAAGGCATTCTCACAGATTGGTTACTCAACTGTTTTGTCCTATTTTCTTACCATTGTCGCTTTGGTTTAGGGTTAGATTTACATAAAATGACAATTGAGCAAAACATTCTGTCACTATCCCATAGAACTTTGTAAGATCATGTTGGAAACAAGGGGGTAACAAGTTTGACTTAGGTACTATTCGGACTGGATTAGTTTTACATATAGGAGGTGGGGTAAAGCAATTTTTATCAGAGCTTCTCAGTGATTTTAGTCCCGTCCGAATGCTCCATGTCAGTAATCATTACGGACAATGTCAGTAAAGATTACGGCGACTTTTACCTTCTGTAAAAAGGTCCGGAGAAACTACCTCAGGTAATACCAATCCAGTGCGAATAGACCAGCTGTAAATATACACGTAAATTGCATCATTTCCTGTTACTTTGCGGGTTTCTTTTAAATATAAAAGCGCTTAAAGAAGCATTTACTTGCGTTCTAGACGGAAAAACAAGTCACTGGTAAGTCAGTTCCTGAATAATAACACACAAATTAAAAAAAAAAGTCAAATTTACTTCTCAGAGGTGCGGAACTGTTTCTGAAACTGACGTTCTCCTCAAACTGAAATTAAACACAGTGTTTTGTGTTTTCCTCATCTGTTTCATGTTGTTTGCACATGTGATATCAGGAAGCAAGGTAAAATGTGCATGTGACGACGAGAGGTGACACGTTGCGCAATCGAGTTTCCCCTCCCATTTCCCTGTTTTACTGAGATTTCTAATCCTGTCCAAATTGACCATTAATATACTGACGTCCTGTGGTAAAATTACATTGCGCCATCTACCCCTGTAAAACTAATCCCGTCCGAATAGGGCTTTACACTGTAACAACACAAAACAATGGTATATTTACACAGTAACTACAGAAAGGTTTTAGATTTTCTTGCCTTGTTTTCACCAAACACTGTCACGGTGTTCCGTGTCATGTTTTGTGTCTTTTCTATATTGTCATCACCTGGACACTTGTTAATTATCACATCATTCATTCCACCTGTGTGTCATTAGTCTTTGTGTATTTATACCAGTGTTTGTGTCACACTCATTGCCGGATCATTGTCATTGCTTACCATGTCTGTTTCCCGTATTACTTGTTCTGGATGTTACTATGTTTTTGCTACCCTGTTACTCCTCGTGTTTTTGTTTCCCCATTTTATTATTAAATGTTATTTATATTTTGAACTCTGCGTTTGCGTCCTGACTCACGTCCCGTGTCATGACAAACACAGCATACACAGAGTTGAATGTACACTGCTGGTGTTTATATGAGTACCACTAGACCTGATGGTGCACATATATATATACACCAGCAGTGTACATTTAACACTAATGATTTTGCTAAGATAGTTGCCTTTCTTATTTTCAACTTTGCTTGATGACCCAACAAAATCCTGTACTTTTTTCTTTCTTAAGGTAAGTAACCTTTTCAAAGGTCTACAACAATGACAGAGGTCTCTTCTGAATCAGCACAGTTTGCATAATCCATGTGAAAGCAGCCATGCTACTATGACAACAGTGCGATCACCACACACCAGCTATATGTGGAGAGTAGTGTGATCGAGCCAATTCAGTGAATGTGTGTGTTTTCGCTAAATTGCTCTCAAACATAAGATTGTAGTTTTGCATGTAGCCAAGACCATAATATTTATATAGTTAGCCCAAAGTTAAAAAAATACTTACTGTATAAATCATTTGTAATTTTCAAGGTTTTTTGCATATAAGTCATACATACCATGTAATATTAAAATAGTTTGCCCTTATTTATAAAATACTTACTGCATATATTATTTGTATTTTTCGTGGTTGTTACCCCTTAATCCCCCAAATATTATACATTGTTCCCTTATAATTACACGTACGTACTTTATAAGTACACTATAATTACAGAAAAGTATGCTGTAAATTTGCTGTACTTACTTTCCGGCTGTAACCTTAAACGTTACCCTTTGATATACCCTGTTTAATAGTCTATTTCTCTTGGTGCTGACTAAGTTGCATGTTAAAAGTACATTATATGGCTTGTATTTCTGTGTAGAACTAAGTATATTTACTGATGTACAGCAAAGTGAATATGCTATATTATACATACTGTAATGTATAGCATACTGTACTACCACACTAGCTTATTTCTATAATTTCCTTTCTGAATATGCGTCTATTAAGTGTCTACATCACTTAACTACTTACTTTAAGCATATGCCAAGTAAATTTACTGGTTACACATTTTAGGAGACACGTTACTCTTTTAAATTATGTCACGTGAGTAGCATCCTTATAATAAACTTTTTTAAAAATCAGTCAAAAACAAGGTTAAAGTAGACAAAATTAACATTTAACAGTTCTCCTTAAAGTTGAAATAAATGTTTAATTTCGCTATATTAAAGAAACAGAGCTCAAGACAAAGACCGGTATACTCACTGGACAGCGAAGGCACAGCCATATGAAAAAAGGACTGGGACGCAAATTGCTTTTAAACGTAGGTTTCGGTTTCATTTATCTGAAAGTGTGCACACCATGTAGTGATTCATTTCTCACAAAACAGCTAGGCAATGTTGAAACCCAACGCCAAGTGCAACTTGATGCTTACTTTTATTATTTGATCATTCATTTCCAATAGGCTAAATCCGCGATGGATTGGGTAGATTTTTATAGGCTATGCTAATCGTAATAGAGAATACTTTACAAAGTCAAAGTCATAAATGTTTAATACAATAAAAGGCGTGGCAATAAAGGATGGTGTTGAAATCGCTTTATCTTCAAAAGGAAAACGAACCTTTAAAACAGAAAAGCGTGAAACATGACGGATTGATGGCCCTTATGAAAATTATGGTTTTGTTTTAAAGTGTAACCATGTTTTTTTTTTTTTTTTTTTTTTGCATTAGCCCCTACTATTAGCAAAACCACATTGTTGCACTTTATAATCCGGGTCAATGAACGAGTCATAATGAACTAATAGCCTACCTACATTAATTCTTACTAAAATATAATGTAATGATGAGTTAAGGCAAGTACTAATCATAATCTAATGAAGAGTCATCATTAACTTCATCATGACGTATGACTTAACACATGAATTCATTGTTAATTAATACATTAACTAACAACTAAAAAACACGTAATAGACTCTAAGCACAAGCAAAAATGTTAAAAGAGTAATCTCTATTTAACTGTACTGTATGTGATTGTAACATTTCTCTCTCTCAATTTTAACTGACAATAGTGCTCTATCACTCTGCATCAGGAGTGAATGTAGTAAATTGAGAACCAGCTGTATTTGCTTATAGCACCATCTAGTGGACATTTAATAACATTGTTTCTTGAAATAGTAATTAAATCAGGCATTATTACTAGCCTTTATAGGACCCAGCTAAGAAGAACTTAGATGTTATAGTCTATAACAGTGATTGTAACTCACCTTCTGTTGGAATTCAATGGATATTGAACAGTAATCTAACTGTAATTGTAAAATGGAAATGGGTAAAAATTGGCATTAAAAGGTTGGCAATAAAAGACAGGAAATTTTTTTTGAATGTTACAAAATCAAGACAGATAATTATATCCAGAGGCGGACACTACTTGAGTACTTTGAGTAAATTTTCCAAGCATCTGTGCTTTATCAGAGTGTTTGTCTTCAGTGGGAAAAAAATACTTTCAAGCATAGAATCATACTGTGTATTCCTTTAATATTGCATATTAAAATTTATTGAATCCATAATTACATAAAAAATGTGTACTTTTACTTTCTTGAGTAAAAGTTCAATAGTACTTTTTACTTAAGTAAAAGTAAAAAAAACTAGATGTTTAATGTACTTAAATATTAAATATAAACTGAAACTGAAAATATGAAGTAAAAATTATGATAATATGCTTTGGAATGTATATGTTTTCCAAAGAAAAACACTGATAAAATACGAATACATGAAAATTACTTTTATGTAAACTAAAAATATTTAAGTAATATTTAAGTAGTGTCCGCCTCTGATTATAAACAGAAATAAAACTCATTATCTACTACATCTAGTTAAATAGTATTAATATGAAGGCTTAAAAGCCATTGACATTAAATTACTTTAGTTGTGTACAAACACTATTAACCTTAAATATGCTGCCAAAACTTACTTTCATTTCTAAGAAAAACACTGTGAATGATTATTGATTTCTGTAGTTTATAGGCTTTTTTCTTAGTCACACAGCATCTCTCAATCTCAAAGCAACTGGGTTTGTTTGAAAGTTGAGCAAGTGGAGATGTTTTTGCAATTGTGTTTTGTCCTTTTTTTATTTATTATTGCTGTAATTTTATCTAAAATATTTCTATTTTGCATTTAGCATGGCTTCTTGAGATCTGGCCTATATAGCCACATAAGAAAGTGGGGTGTATTAAAAAATTTAGAAAATGAGTAGCATGTCTTCTTAAAACAATGAATAGGGACTCTTATTCTAGCTTACAATAAAAAATGAGTAAAATTTATTTTATTTATTTTTTTATTAAAACAGCAACTAACACAGCTTAGTATTTTCAAATAATACAAGCTGACCTTTTTAATAATAAAGCACCTTAACAGAAACAGCAGCATGGAAACATAAACAAATATGCACAGAGCAGTCCAATGAAACTTCTGTGGACATCCTGCAAATGAGCTAATCGCATTACGGTGTATCAAAATTACTTTGCCAAATATGGAGCATTTACAAACGTTGTAATTTGTTTGCTAGCATCCTTCAGGCGCTCCAAACGATCTTTCAACTCTTTTCTTTTACGAGCAACACCAGAATCTTCTCTGAGCAGATCTTCTGCGTTGTTCCTTTTGATCATGGCAAGCATTTCATTTTGAAGATGAAATATGTACTGCTCCAGCATGTGGTACTGGATTATCAGTGGCACTTGATTTGCCAGACGGTCAAATGTGATCTAGCAGCAAATACAGACAAATTGCAGGTCATTTAAATGCACAGCTGTAACTCAAACAGGGCAGATTTGTCACAGGACCCTACATTAAGTCCCTTCATAGGGTTAATTTACTAATATACTATGATAAGCTAAGATGCAAAAACCCTCCTAGTGCATCTGACATGTTGTCTTGTAAATTAGCAATTTTATTTGAATGGATTCTGGATATTTCTGAATGGCCTGAGGCTGAAATTAAGCGGAATTCAAGCAAATGATGAACGTGCCGAAAGCATTCGGTTAATATCATTACTGTATCTCATTTTTGACAGAGGTGGCGTTTAATGGTTTTTGCAACTGAGCTCCTCATATGTTTGTCAATGCAAATGTAGCAGATACAAGTTTCAAATTGTAAAGTGGTTGTTGTTGTTTTTTTTTGTTAAAATTCTTTTAACCAACAAGACAATTATACATAAACCATGTATGTAACTGACTTTCCTGAGGAATGTAAACATTTTGTTTATGTCTAGTTGTTGATGTCTAGTATAATAAACTAATGAATGTGGAACAATATGTAATGAGCTGTAAAGATGCATGAATGTTATGAATGATTACCATTAAATAGGCTTTAAGATGCTTCCCAATCTCGAGTGCATCAGCACTGAAGCTCGATGCATATTTCGTACCCAAATAGCCTCTCTGCACTTCCAGTTTTACCTCATCTACCTTTCGTTTGTAGAGAGGATCTTGAGAGTAGACAATCTTCTCCATTCTAAACTGAGATTTCACTTTCTCCTCTGCATTCTGAAGCTCTTTTTTAAGAATATCTTCAATGGGATCTTTAGCAGCCCTCAGGAGGTCAGGGAACCCCTTAAAGTGATGGCTAGCAATAGTGTTCACATCATTGTGAACAATATCTGTAAATAAAAGGGAAGAGAAAACAGAGGAATCAATCAGAGGACATAAAATACATGACCATGCATCTTTGCCATTGATTGCACTGATAACAATCATCTTTATTAAAGCTGTTACCTTTGACATCTTTTAGGATATTTAAAGCAGGTTCCTCTAGCTCCTCGAGGTGTATCTTGATAATGCTTTCAAATGTTTTGTAGTTAGTAAATCCAGCAAGCTCTTTTCCTCTAAAAGTTTTAATGTAGACTTCAATCTGATCTGATGTGAGGATTTGCTCCGCTATAGAGAATATTTACAAAGAATCATAAAAAATACAAGCACTGATACAGCCTGTGCAGCCCCCCTAAACTCTTACCAGTCTTATCCAAGAGGTCGTTCCATTCACCAAATTCAGTTCTGATTTTGGAAAAGACCCTTATATCTGAGTCTTTAAGATCTTCTTCTGCCCCTTTTACTTTTTCAAGTACATCATAAAACTGACGAATTTTCTGTAGAGAACAAATGTTTTTTGTTTTTTTTACAAAAACAACATAATTAAAGAATTGAGAAAGATTAAAGAACAGACTGACACTTGCTGGTGGACTATATATACATATGCAACCCTGCTTGTGAAATCCAGGCTTAAGTCTCATAGTCTTTCTTAATTTTAGGAGCATCAAAGTTGGATTTCATTCATTGATTTCACTTTCAATTGAATCTTTGACATGACCTTACTCAGTCAACATTAAAGATATCAAGTTTATATTTTAACAGAATGTTCATTACATTATAGGATGATTTTAAGTAAAAACAGTAAATCACAAAAGAATTACTTTAGCTGGGTTGACCAGGGACACACAAACACATATTCATATTTTCACCATAGTCAGGAGATCATTCCTCTCATCTTGATCAAAAGGAACTTCATCTCCCAGTACTTTAAGTTCCTTGGTGGTCTTTGATAATTTCTCATTAAGTTGGGTTTGTAACTGTGGCAGTAAATTCTAAAGGTGAAAAAAGATAATAAGATGTGAAATGTACAGCGATCTAAAATCATGTATTCACAACTTTTTCCAGGCTTCCATGTTTTATATTCTCTGTAATTTTGCATACGTACAATAATGTGTATAACCAATTCTTTAGTGAGCCGTTCTGCAAGAAGAGGTACTGTAGCTTTACCTTCCTCAAGAAGAGGCCTGCAAGAGAATTTTTTTTGTGAGAACTGCTATTTAAAAATCTAAAATTAGTTTTATATTCCACAGACCAAATTAATTTGTTTGTGCAATACACTATTTGAATAAATCAAGTAAGTTTATAAAACAAAATGTCTTGCCTAAAATGAGAATGTTCATTGAAAAACTGTCTTTCTTTTTCCAAAGCATCAACCAGAGTAAGATTCTCATTGATCTCTTGCTGGCCACGGCACTTTACAATCATATAGCCCTTTTTCAGTGGTATCTCAAGATTGTTGACAATTTTGACAACTGTCTCCTCCATGCCTTTATCCACCAAGTCTGGTTTAGTCAAAATCCCTATAGGCATAAAGATTAATCAAAATTGTATAAATGTTTCATTTTATTTTACGAAGCAAGGAAACAAAAACAAAGTCTGAGGTAAAGTCACTTATTCAGTATAGCCTAATTCAATTAGCCTGAAATGGTACTTACCCAGTGTCCTGTTCCCATCTGGATCTACATTGGATGCCATATTAAGTGCTTCAGTGGTGGCAATATCAATGTTTGCTGGTATAACGACCAAGCTGATGGTCTCTTGTCGTTTAATGTACTTTTCAATTAGATTTTTTATCTATACCAGAAAACCAAACAATATTTGCATTAAAGGAGGGAGACTTTTTAAATCTTTAAACCCACGAAGTTTGCCTGCCCTGAACAATCAGCAATTATAAGAATATGGTGGATTGATGTGTTTTGACAATTGTTTGCCTCTGTTACCTTTACAATGTTGGGGTTTACATAGTACTTCCATAAAAAAATATTTCAAATATAACATGTTGTATTCTGTCTGGTAACAGTTTACTTATCACTAAATGTGCATACAGAGTTCATATCAGGTTTATTCTTACTTGTATCCCAATGTCTTGAGGCTGGTTACCAGTGGCAACCCTAGCAATTCCTGGCAGGTCAATGAGAGTAAGATCAGGAACATCACTGGACTTGATTTCCAGAGTGATCATCTCATGACTGATTCCTTCTCCTTGTCCAGCCAATGCTGTCTGAGCTACATAGACAAATTATGCTGACATCACTACACACATGATGAATCAAAATTAATCTAACTTTTAACAATAAAATGAAATACGTCAATTTAGAAACCATGTAATACAAACCATCTAGGACAGCCTTCTCTATTTCTGCTGGATTCTTCAGTTTTATTTTTTGATCATTATATGACAACAATCCATGCCAGGTAGCATTCGTTGAAACTCTCTTTAATTTCAGTTCAAGAGGACATCGTGTGACAATACCTGTGTTAACAGATATTTAGCAATCTATTTATCAAGGTTTATTTGTCTGATAGAGAGAGAGAGAGAGAGTGAATAACAATGTTTAAACAGGCAGTCTGCAGATCACTGTACTTGAATTATGTTTGAATTGTATTACCTGTTCCTCTGGGCAGTGCCACACCTGACAGAGCCTCCAATACAGAACTCTTTCCTGAGCTCTGATCACCTATAACAGCAATAGCTGGCAGATTCAGGTCCTTCTCGACACCAAGTGACCTGAGTTTATCCACTAGGTCAATAGAGGGACGCACCTTTTCTTCATAGTATTCATTCAGACTATTCATAAATCCTTGCTTAGAGGAATTATCCAGACACAATTCCACAGACACCAGCAGGCACCAGCTCACAAGTAAATAGGGGAACATGCTCTTGATATGCTGCGATTCCTGCTGGAAACACCGAACACACATGCAGAGAATATTTTTTACAGATTTTCTGTCATTTTGTGTGTTTGTGTGACTTTTTTTATCTATGGGGAGTACATAAATGTTTAGTCTTCAATAGAATCTTGATTGTTTAAAATTATTATTTTTATAAGGAATCAAGATTGCATACGTTTGTCATTGATTTTGTTCACGGAGGCATCCATTTGTATAAATTAATGTACATGAAATGAAACAAATTATGGTTATAATGAATATTGATTTGTTATTGTTAACCCCGTTTATTTAGTTTCTTGTGCTTTCAGCAAAATTCATATCAAAGAGTGTCTGCTTTCGTTTTTATAGCACTAAAATTATATATATTATATAGTATAGAGAGTAGGCATTGACATCACTTTTCCATGTGACCATGCCAGAGCACGCCCTGTTGGGTGGCAAACGTTTAACAAAATGGCTGGTTTTCATAGCGGCTGCTGCGAAAATGCCAGTAAAACTGACTATTATCAGCTTAAATTAAATTTAGTTGGACTTGATAGCAGAGGTGGACAATACTTTACATTAGTTACATTTTCCAAGCAACTGTGTTTATAGGGTGTTTGTATTGGGAAAAAGTTTACTTCACTACATTCTAAAGCATAGAATCATACTGTGTATTCTTTAATATTGCATATTAACATTTATTTAATACCAAATTACATTAAAATTGTGTAGCCTACTTTAACCTGAGTAAAACAAAAACTTGTATTTATGAAATGTAATAAAGTAAAAAATTATGATAATATGCTTTGAATGTATATAATTTCCAAAGAAAAACGCGGATAAATTACAAATACTTGAAAAAATACTTTTAAGTAGAACGTAAAACCTCTGCTTGAAAGTGACCCTAGCAACTTGTCAACCCACCTGTGGTCTGTGGATGTTTGCATGAACGATCAATTTACTTCTCCTTTCGGTGTTTCTTGGCAGTCTGTAAAACTATAGCTCCAAAATCTTGTTGAATCTTTTAGTATAGTCTATCGCACAACAACTTTCCCCAATTTAGACGCGTTTTTCCCGTGTTTTCGCTGACTTCACACTGTACACAAATTCTGCCGCTCTGTCTCTTGCCACTCAGTGAGCGTAACCGCAGGCACTTTCGCCAAAGGTGACGTCACATGCATACACGCTATTTGAATTCATTTCCGCTATTTGTATTCCTTTCAGTTTATTGAGCTGAGCTGAGCTGCCCGCAACCAAGCAGCGTGCTCTGCTTCCGCTACGTCCAGTAACTAAATTAAGCCAGAAAGTCAGGCATAAAAATCAAAACTCATGACTGAAACTCACGCGTCAAATGTATACCAACATTGTCTAAGACTTTGTGCAAAAAATGCCTAGAATAGGGGCATTTTAAACAGCTTAAATGGTAAAAAGCTGTATTTCATTCCTTCACTAAATGCAGTGAAAAGGGTTTCCCCATGCTGCCTTCTGCGCAAATTTATTCACGCGGCTCTCTGTGAGACTGGTCGGTTAGCCAGGTGAAGGTGCGTCGCTAGACCATGCGGCATCATTTACATACACGGCACAAAACACCCAAACCTTTTGCGCTTCACCCCTGTTTTTTTTTTTTACTTAGGCTACTTTAAGCATATGCCAAGTTAAGCATATACTTAAGTTGGTAAGTAAACTTACACACGTTTAGGAGATATGTTAAGATGATTAATTAAAATGCTTAATATAACTTCATTACAATAAACTTAAAAAAAATCAGTCAAAACCAGGTCAAGGTAAACACAACATTAACATTTTACAGTTCTCTTTACAGTTGAGACGAATGTGTAATTTCGGTAAAGAAATAGAGATGAAGACAGAAAGATGTATACTCACTGAACAAAGGCACAGGAATATGAAACGAAAACAGAGATACTTTATATATTACCTTTTCGTTTCGGTTTCATTTTATCTAGGGGTGCCACTAAGGGGGTAGTTTGGACGATTCTAAGGGATCACGCACTTTTGGGGCCCCCAGAGATCAATTTGATTAGTAACAGTAATTGTAGTCCTAATGTTATAGAAATTATAAATGTATCTATACGAAGAGTTACCAATAAAACAAATTTCTGACCTGTTTCTGCTTTTTTCGGCAAAATTACTCCCCCCATTTACTGCATGGTTTCCTCCAGTCTTACTGTATGTAGCCTCAAGCCTTAAGACTAGAGTCAATTTCTGTGAAATCAGATGGTAAACTGTAAGAGATGATATTGATGAGGAAGTATAAGTCTGGACATGAGAAACTACTGTAAAAGCGTGGCTACAGAGGTCAAAGAGAGATAAAATGTGCTGACAAATATTACCCACTATTTAAAAAATAATAATAAAAAAAATGCTATATATATTCTTCATGCTATATAGCATTAAAAATGGCTCCTCTATAGAAGGGGTTTTAACATTAAGTGGCATGGCATCTTACGCACAGAAGCCAGTGGCACGTGCCACTACGTTTTGTGGCACTTCCGGTTTCAATTGGCTCGAGTGGCACTTCCGGTGTCCAGTGGCTCATGCCACTTTTTAGTGACTCGTCGAGTGGCACTTCCGGTGTCCAGTGGCTCATGCCACTTTTTAGTGGCTCGTCGAGTGGCACTTCCGATGTCCAGTGGCTCATATACCACTCCGTTTAGTGGCTTGTCTATGTCAGTAAAACTTATGTCTGTTGGATTTTTATTATATTATATATATTATTTTATATATTATAAAGCACAGCATTTGTCTGAGCTTGTATATTGTATAATACTGTTAGTTTTTAATATAATTTTTCTAAATGTATTAATTGTGAAAATCTAGTATGTGAGTGGCATGTTTTTTATGTAACGAGTGCCAATGTGTTGTATTTAATAAAAAGTGTCATTTATAAGAATCTCGCAGAATATTATAATATTTTTTCTGCAAAGTACCGCATTTACACAAATGCACGCCAAAACAGTATAGATCGATCGGCGGAGTGGTATGAGCCTACTGGACAGCGGAAGTGCCACTCGACGAGCCACTAAAAAGTGTCATGAGCCACTGGACACCGGAAGTGCCACGACGAGCCACTGGTACGAGCCAATGGAAACCGGAAGTGCCACTAAACATAGTGGCACGTGCCAGTGGCTTCTGTGCGTAAGATGCCATGCCACTTAATGTTAAAACTAATGTTAAAACTGCTACTGGAGAGTAGCCTACTGCAATAGGCTACTTTGAGATTAGCGAGAAAGGGGGCTTCATAGTTTTTTAACGATTAGTCTACTTAAAATATTAGACACATAAAATATTAATTCTTATATTTCTATTACATCAATATCTCAGACAAAACCTTAATTTTCTCTGGTAAGACTTGATATGGAATGACCTGAATCATTAAGTTTTTTTCAGATATAGAATTGAACTAGTTCATGATCCATTTCCCATGTTCTAAAGTAAAGCTACACTTAATATCAAATAGTTTTTGTGTAACTACGTACTATAGCCTACTAAAACATTCACAGCCTCATAATGCGCTCTGTAAAGAGCATCGAGCACGATACAGTACGCAAGATTTTGCTGACACCTAGTGGACTAGAGACAGTACAGACATGGACCTCAGACATTTTTTAATTAGTGTACAATCTGAACAGCCTGATCCTCAATAAAGAGATGGTTATAGGGTTCTTCCTAAAATCCACAACCATCTCTTTGGTCTTAGAAGCATTAATGTACACCAGTCAATATAGTCCTCCAGAACAGAACCATGATCAAAATCTTCATTGTTCAGAAGTGACACAATTACACATTCATCTGCAAACGTAATCACATGACGTATTTAAAAAAAGCATGCAGCATTTTTGTCAAATCAGCACATATTGTATACTTTAACTTAAAAAATTAAGATAAACAATTTCAGCTTGAAATTATATGTCAATTATCTATACAAGCCAAAACTTAAAATAATATGTTGAATTGGCTTGAAAAAAACAAGTTGCTTTAACTTCATGCTGCATTTTTTACAGTGAAATTGAAGAGGTGAAAGCATGTCCTTGCGGGTGACTCAGAGGAAAAGAGAACATCATATAAAACCCAGTTTACATTTACAAGTTCTGGTCTATTAGTTAAAAAATTCATAAGCCAACCTATCAGCCCCGGATCAATACCATGGGCCCTTTTAGTCTATCCACTAGAATATGAGGCTGAATACAGTTAAAAGCTAAAGAAAAATAAAAAAACTAAATGCACAAAAGTCTTTAACCCATCAAGATGTGTTAAAACCATGTTAAGTAGTGTATTTATGGCATCATCAACACCCTTACCTATTGGCGAATTGTGACAGATTCCACAATTGACAAAAGAGCATTCTTTATGATCTTCTCAAATGTTTTCATAATCAATTAAGTAATAACTGCTCTGTACTCATTTAGGGTTTTGGTGCCTTATTTTTCGGTACAGGTATAATAAAAGATTCTTTCCAAAGGTTTCTTCAAACACAACACAGTTTTTAAGAATGCAACCATCCTCTCTTTTACACCCCTGAAAAGTTTTACAACTGTACCCTTATAAACATTTACACAGCTTTGCAATAAATCAACATTTTTAAACTCTACCAGTTCCTGACTAAAATAATGAATATTAAACCGGTTATAAAAAACATTGAAATGTTGACTTAATATGCATCATGGATTTCACCCTTTTCCATGCAGGGTGAGTATTTCCAGTACTGAGTCTCACCTCCATACTGATAAAACCCACACAAGGACTTCCCCATTTTACAAATCGCCCATAAAAAAGTTTTGTGTATCTGAAGACATCACTTGGAGCCCTTGCACAGTTTTTGCAATAGTTTGGGTTACCGTTTTCAGCATTAGCCTTTGATGAATGTACACCAGTGTAACAAATATCTGTGGGAACTCTCTTGGTAAGTAATAGGGTCATAGGGATACAAATAAAAGCTCAATATCAGGTGTATATAATGACTCCTCAACGACCACCATATAACACGTTTTAATTAACTTAAGACATAGTCCTCCAGGAAAAGGAGATGGTGGAGCATGTCCTGATATCATGTGGGACATTTAATCAGTAAAGGCAAGAAATGATGTTCTTGTTACAGAGTATAGGACAAAAAGAGGGGAAAAGGCAATAGATATTTATTCGACTACTTAAAAGAAACTGTACTGGATATAGAATATAGTCTAAGGCAAAGTTAGAACAGAAGATGGCAATAATGCAACAATTTGGATGCCAGCTGCCGTAAAACCCAGAAGAAGAAGAAGAATGTGGATGTTATTGCATGACTGCGTTTTGGTTTGTTTCAACAGGTTCGGACCAGTGCAATCAGTGTGTTGTAAAAGGGAACCAAAACTGCTAAAAAAAGCTACAATGTATAATTTTTTGCCTTTGGTCCTGACCAAATGAACCAGACTACAGATGGGAAAGTACTGTAAGCAGTGGTGTAGTGCAGGGTATACGCAGGTATACGGAGTATACCCACCTCTTTATTTGATGGCAGGGGTATACCCACTTCTACTAGGGGCAAACATTAAGAGTATACCCACTTCTACTGGGGGTGGAAACTAAGAGTATACCCACTTCTCCAGACACCACTACACCACTGACTGTAAGACGCAATATCCTTATTTAAGTTTCTGTTTCATTTTATCTGAAAGTGTGCACACAGTGCAGTGAATCTTTTCTTGTACACACACGCTCACAAAACAGTTGGTTACTTTTGAAACCCTACACCAAATGTTGCGCAACCTTGGATGTTCACTTTAATTATTTAATCATTAATTTTCAATAATTCAGTGGTGGATTAGGATTGGGTAGATTTATATATATTTATATAAGATATGCTAATCGTAATAAAGAAAAAACTTTACAAAATCAAAGTAGACAATTAAATGTTGACTACAATGGTAATTAAAGTCATAAAAGAGGATGTGGAAAAGTTGAAGTCTCGCATGCTTCATCTTCAAAGGGAAAATGCACTTTCGAAACAGAAATGTGTGGAACATGACCAATAAATGGTTCTTGTGGTTAAACAGTTTTCTAGAAAAGGAGAACAAGTTACCAGAAATGTTGTGATTGATATTTAGTTTGTCACAGATCATATAGGCAAAACAGTAAAGGGAGCAAGGTCTCGCCAAATCATCATCCAATTTGTCATGAGAACTGAATATACACTAAATATTATTAATATGATTCAGTGTTGAAGTGGTTAAGATAATCAAGTAACCAATGAACATTAATGATGAACACCTTCTGTTAAAAAACACAATCACTGAAGAAATAATTAATAACAAAAAGTTAACCTAACAGTGATTCATTTTACCTTTATCTGGGCACTTGACCTTTAATTTCTTGTTTTTATAACAGTCAAAGAAGCACACCACAACTTGTGTTTTATTTTAACACAAAATCAAAACAAAATGACACATAATGTGTTAAAATTACACATAATATGTTAAAAGCTTAACACAAAAAGGTAAAAATCAACACATCCTTCACTTCACCGTGTGAAAGCACTCTCATGCCTGTCGGTTCTTGTGGCACCAAACCGGTCTGCTCTTCAGTCATTTCAGTAATTTGATTTTATACGCCGATCGGATCATGCAGTTTGTCATGAAGTCAAACACACCAAATAGCCTACTGTATAGTAGTTCAACCCACCAATTGACCCAATGCTGGTTTATTTTAACCCAACTGCTGGGTTATTATTCCCCGTGGTTGCATAACAACAACCCAACATTGGGTCATTTTTAACCCAGCACAGGGTAATTTTTAACCCAGCACATGTTCTGTCCAATATTTACCCATATGGGTCAAAAATAACCCAGCTATTTTGAGAGTGAATACGAAAGACTTAAAAGCCATTGACGTTAAATTACTTTTATTTTAGGAAAAACATTGAATAATTATTGATTTCTGTAGTTTATAGGCTTTTTTTCTGTACTGTCATGACTTTCTGCTTAGTCACACAGCATCTCTCAATCTAAAAGCAACTGGGTTTGTTTGAAAGTTGAGCAAGTAAGGCACTGTAATGTTTCTTACAATTGTGTTTTGTCTTTTTTTATTTATTATTGCTGTAGTTTTATCTAAAATATTTATTTTTCGCATATAGCATGGCTTCTTGAGATACACATAAGAAAGTGGGGTGTACTAAAAATGTAGAAGAGGAGCATGCCATCTTAACGCAATAAATGATAGGGACTCTTCTTCAATGAAATTGAAAGTCCCCATGTGTAAAATGTTTTTTTTTTTTTGTGTGTGTGTGTGTGTGTGTGTGTGTGTGTGTGTCTGTGTGTGTGTGTGTGTGTGTGTGTGTGTGTGTGTGTGTGTGTGTGTGTGTATGTGTGTGTGTGTGTGTGTGTAGCCTAATTTAAACATAGCAACTAACACAGCTTATTATTTTAAATATTTATGCAGGTTTACATAATAATGTTAATCATTTGCTCAATATTATGCAAAAGCGAATAAAATGTTTATTTATATATCAGTGCAAGATAAAATGGCAAGGACAAGAAATACAAGCTGACCTCTCTAATATTAAACCATCTTGACAGCAACAGCATGGAAAAATAAACAAATATGCACACTTCTTTGGACATCCTGCAAATGAGCTAATCGTATTACAGTGGTGTATCAAAATAACTTTGCGTAATATGGAGCTTTCTTAAACTCATTTATTTCTTTGCTACCACCCTCCAGGCGCTCCAAGCGTTCTTTCAACTCTCTTCTTTTACGGGCAACATCAATATCTTCTCTGAGCAGATCTTCTGCATTGTCCCTTCCGATCATGGCAAGCATCGCCTTCTGAAGCTGAAATATGTACTGCTCCAGCATGTGGTAGCGGATTATCATTGGCACTTGGTTTGCCAGACGGTCAGATGTGATCTAGCAGCAAATACAGACAAATTACATGAGGTCATTTAAATGCACAACTGTAACTCAAACAGGGCAGCATTTGTCACATGACCTTAAACGTTCATTTGTTAACACCTTACATAAAGTCCATTCATAGGGTTAATTGATATAATATGATGAGCTCAGATGCAAATCCCTCTTAGTGCATCTGTCATGTTTTCTTGTAAATTAGCAAATTTATTAGACTCTTAATGGATTCTGCCAACAAACCGGTCTTTCAGAATGGCCTGAGGTTGAAATTAAGCAAATTTGAGGCAAATGTATTTCTTAAACATAGGGCTCTATCTTACACCCGGGGCAATGCAGCGCAATGCGCGACGCAAGTGTCATTTGCTAGTTTCCACCCTGCGCAATTATAATTTTCACGTTTAGCGCCGCGTTGTTTAAATAGCAAATGCATGCTCCCCCTTTTGCGCCCATAAGCGTTCTGGTCTGAAAACGAGGTGTGTTCAGGCGCATTCAGTGTTGTGCCTGAACGAGTTCATTGAACGAAAGTTCATGAACTAGTTCATATTTTGGGCGAACGTGAACTGAACGTACTGTATTACTGCCTGATGAACGCAAGGTGAACTCGTTCATTCTGGGGCTTGTGAACGGCACGTTCTCTCAGTTTAACGTCATTCAGTAGGGTGCCAGATTTCTATAGAGTCTTCCAGGCGAAAACCCGTCTTAAACACACTGGCTGCGTCCGAAACCGCATACTGTATAGTAGGTACTGAATTAGATGAAGTACCTACTTACTTGGCGTTAAAACAGTAGGTACTGTATAGTATGAATCCTGGTAGTATGAATGAGATTCGGACGTACTACATCCGCCATGTTGTTACATCACGTGACATACGTCGTCATCACGTCGTGTCATTTTAGCGCGAAAACAGCCGCGTGCCTCTTCTTCTTCGTTGGATAACTCCTTGTCCGGGGCATCATGGGATAGTGAAGCGTCCATCGTATGCACACTGCAAAATCTAACCGGAAGTAGTAGGTCATCCGGGTACTTTTCGCATACTGTTTTTCGAATATGTATTCGGACATACTACTCGCCTCGCCTACTGCTTTTCGCGTACTATATAGTATGTAGTAGGCGGTTTCGGACGCAGCAACTGTAAACAGGCCTTAGTGTGTAGCGGAAAAATCACCCAATCTGGCAACACTGCCACCAGGCTGCATACGTCATCAAAACAACACTGACTGGACGCTGCTATCCAAATCCCTGCCGCGCCACGCGCATAGTTTAATATTAAATAACATCATATTTGTCCTAAATCGTTAACGATTAACAAAGGCTGCTTACGCATATTCTGGATCTTGAAATAGACTTTGACTAAGCTCACGCTATTTAACGTGCAGGTGCGGTGTGCAATACCTGCGAGTTGTCATACACGCAGCGCTTCTCGCCCGGAAAACCCCCTTGAAGCACCGGCTAGCCTTTCAAGGTATGTGCAAGCAAATACAAAAATTAAAAGACAGTCAATGCTCGTAAACCTTGATTTAAAGTTGGATATCAAGATGAAATCTGATGCATTTAGCTTCAGTGTTAAAACTGATAAAATAATTGCTGTCTGTGGTTCTATATGGGCTATAATGGCAATATTTAAAAAAAATAATAATAATATGGGGAAAAAGAACTATAAATTAGTTCATTTTTGGAACTGTGAACTAGTTCAAAATTTGGAAATATGAACTATGAACTGAACTAGTTCATTTTAAAATTTGTGAACCGTGAACTGAACTAGTTCATGTAGAAAGTGAACTTTCCCAACACTGGGCGCATTGTTGGCGTGTTGCTATTTTGAGACAACTAAAACAGACTACGCCATTGACCAAAAAAACCTAGTCTAAAGTCAATGGCGCAATATTTTTTTTGTTATTTAAAGAGCGCATTAGTATGCGCCTAAACCGGACGACAACGCGGGTTTGCTTAACACATACATGAATGCGCAGCAGCACAAAAACGCTTTTAAATATGAAAGATTAAAGGATTGAATGTAAAAGATTATTATTGAGTCTCTTGGACATAAATGAGGACTAATTATGAGACGTTAGAAGGCACAAAGAGCTGCTTCATCTGCAGCCTAAGAAAATAAACGCTTTGCTTTAAACAAATGCATCTGTTTTTAAATGTTTTTTTAAATGCTGCCTCACGGATTTATTGTATATGACGACTCTGTACCTGTGGATATGGTGAGATGAGAAACATTTTTAAGTAATGCTTACAAATCTCGTGACGCTGTCCAAGTATTGAAAGGAGAGCGGTTTGTAAATTCTTTATCTCCTGTTTGTTACAAATAAAGTATTTTTAGATTACAAACCTTTTCTTACATACTTGTAAATTATATTTTAATGATGGATAGCCATACATTTAAAGCAACTAAAAGCCTGCTTTTTTACTTTCGTGACTAAAAGAAAATGGGTTTTAAAGGTTTTAATCCATAAAATAACAATTTCAATACAAGTGAAAACAACACAATTATTTAACATTAATCTTAAACTAGGGATCTTCTTCCTCCGCTTAGTTTTTCAGTTTACAAAGTCCGTCATCTAAATAGGGATTAGACATAGCGCCAGTGCAACAGGCTTTTAAAGGGGATGAGAGCTGAGACTCTCATTGGTTTATTGCACGTTACGCCTGAAATACTCCCATTTCTCATTAAAAAAAATTGTACCAACCCTTTTCGACCATGCGCTCGGCACACAAACCATTTTCCCGTCGTTAAATTAGCAAAAGTGGATTCGGACACGCCCATTTAGACGTTGCGCTGTGCGCTTTAGACAATGCGCTTAGATCGTTAAAATAGGGCCAATAATATGTGCTGAGAGCATCCAGTTAATATCATTACAGTATTTCATTTTTGACGGAGGGAGTGTCGAATGGTTTTTGCTCCTGAGCTCCTCATATGTTTGCATGTTAGTTTATTGGACACCCCTGCCCTATGCACAAAGTCGGTCCTGGAGGGCCTGTGTCCTGCAGAGTTTAGCTAAAACTTCCCTCAACACACCTGCCTCAAAGTATCTAGTCTGCCTAGTAAGACCTTGATTAGCTGGATCAGGTGTGTTTGATTAGGGTTGGAATAAAACTCTGCAGAGACACCGGCCCTCCAGGAGCAGGAGTGGACACCCCTGGCATAGGGTGACCATACGTGCCCCCAGACACGTCCTGGCCAGGATTTTGGGTGCGTCTTCCGGAAGTCATATTTGTCGACCACATACAGCATTGAGGTTTATTATTTCAAGTTTAGAAAAGCAACTGTTATTTAAGTTTATGTTTTTAACTGAAATGTGAGAACCTTCCGGAAGATCCACTCGAATTCCTGGCCAGGACATGTACGGGAAGAATGGTACGTATGGTCACCCTAATTGTGCATTAACAAACGTAGCAGATACAAGTTTCAAATTGCAAAGTGGTGTTTTTTTTTTTTTTATTCTTCTAACCAACATTATAGTGGAAAGACAATTATACATAAACCATGTATAAACTGACTTTTCTGAGGAATGTAAACATTTTGTTTGAACATTTCAATGTCTAGTATAATAAACTAATAAATGTGGAACAATCTGTAATGAGCTGAAAATATGATGCCCCATCAAAGGCAAATTCCTAAACTGGTGCATGAATGTTATGAATGATTACCATTAAATAGCTTTTAAGATGCTGCACCATCTCGCGTACATCAACACTGGCATTCTTTAAACTTGGAGTAGCCAAAAAGTTTGAACTTTGCACATGCAGTCGCTGGCGAATGTAAAGTGGATCTTGAGAGAAGACAATCTTCTCTAGTGTCAACTGAGATTTCACTTTCTCCTCTGCATTCTGAAACTCTTTTTTAAGAATATCTTTAATTCGATCTTTAGCAGCATTCCGGAGGTTAGAGAATGCCTTAAAGAGAGAGCTAACAGTAGTGTTCACCCAACCGTTAACAATATCTGTAAATAATAGGGAACAGAAAACAGATGAGCCAATCATAGGATAAAACACATTACCATGCATGTTTGCCATTGATTGTAATTCTGTCAATCATTTTGAAAAAGCCATAATTTTGTTGTGTTGTGGTAGTAGTAATCTTTATAAAAGCTGTTACCTGTGACATCTTTGAGGAGATTTAAAGCAGGTTCCTCTAGCTCCTCAATTAGTTTCTTGACAATGCTTTCAAATGTTCTGTAGCTAACAAAACCAGGAAGCTCTATTCCTCTACAATTTTCAATTAACTCTTTAACCTCATCTCCAAGGATTTGCTCCGCTATAGAAAATATTTACAAAGAATCATAAAAAATACAAGCACTGATCCAGCCTATGCAGCCCCCCTTAACTTATTCTCACCAGTTTTATCCAGGATGTTGTTCCATTTAATAAATTCAGTCCTGATTTTGGAAAAGACCCTCATTTCTGACTTTTTCAGATCTTCTTCTGCCCTTTTTACTTTTCCAAGTAAATCATAAAACTGACCAATTTTCTGTAGAGCACAAATGTATTTTTTTTACAAAAACAACCTAATGAAATCATTCACACATATTAAAGAACAGACTGACACTTGCTGGTGGACTATATACTAACCCTGCTTGTGAAATCCATGCTCCATGCTCATAATCCTTCATAGTTTTAGGAGCATCAGAGTTGGATTTTAATGATTTCACATTCATTTCAATCTTTGACATGACCTTACTTGGTCAATATTAAAGATATTAATATTTATTTTAGATATTAATAAGATATCAAGGTTATATTTTCACAGAATGTTCTTTAGGATGATTTGCAGTTGGGTTTTCAAAGACCAGTGCCCGGTTGCATGAAACTCCTTAAGTGAGGGTTTCCCTGAGGGAGAAAAAATCCCTGAGGTAAGGGATTTATTTAAGAGCGTTGCAACAAAGGTCTTAACTGTCACCCTTACCTAAGTGTTTATACTAAGTATTTTACGGCAGTCTCTGCCAAAACACGGCAGCGGAGACGCGGTTGCTGTAGTTACAAAATCTCACAGCGGTAACAAATCAACGCACGCAGCTCAACAGACGGCGGATTTGTGTACAATGAAACATCGCAAATAACAGACTGTAAAGTGCCGCATGTATAAAACCTCAAAGTAATTCAAACTGGAAACACTTTAGATTGACGGACGATCAAACCGCTATTCTCCTAATAAATACGCATCACTTTTCTCTAGGGATTATTTCGATCGTTAGAAATGCGCGTTGGTACTTCATTTTCTTAAATAACCATACAATCAGCCATCGCGTGTGACGTTAAGGGACCTGTTATAGTCCCTTAAGTTTTTAAGGGAAAATTGGACTTAAGGACTTTGTTGCAACGCATAGCAGAACTTAAGGTAATAATTTAGCATTTAAGGGTAAATACTTATTGACAGCCTTAAGGTTCACTTAAAGGTTTTTCTTGCAACCCATTTTTTATTAAGGGCACCCTTAACCTTATATTTAAGGGATTTCTTAGCTTAAGGACTTTCATGCAACCGGGCACAGAGTCTCACACACACACACACACACACACACACACACACACACACACACACACACACACACACATTCTGGTTTCCATGTTTTGTGGGGACATTCCATAGACGTAATGCATTTTATATTGTACAAACTGTATATTCTATTCCCCTAACCTACCCCATTCCCTAACCCCAACCATCACAGAAACCCTTCTTCTACTTCACATTTTCAAGAAACATCATTCTGTTTGATTTATAAGCTTGTTTCCTCATGGGAACATCAAAATGTCCCCACAAGGTCACAAAAACACTGGTATTCCTATCTTTATGGGGAAAATTGGTCCCCCACAACGTGATAATTACCAGGTACACACACACACACACACACACACACCCACACACACACACACACACACACACACACACACACACACACACACACTCTCTCTCTCTCTCTCTCATCTGTGTCATATATTCACCATAGACAGGAATTCCTGCCTGTCATCTTGATCAAGAGGAACTTCATCTCCCAGTACTTTAAGTTCCTCAATGGTCTCTGTTAATTTCTCCTTAAGTTGGGTTTGTAACTGTGGCAGTAAATTCTAAAGGTGAAAAAAAGACAATAAGATGTAAAATCCTTTCTTCACAACTTTTTCCAGCCTTCCATGTTTTATATTCTCTGTAATTTTGCATATACTTACAGTAATGTGTATAACCAATTCTTTAGTAAGCCGTTCTGCAAGAAGAGGTACTGTAGCTTTACCTTCCTCAAGAAGAGGCCTGCAGAGAAAGAATTTTGTCAGAACTGCTATTTAAAAAACTAAAATTACTTTTATATTCCACAGACCAACTTAAATTGTTTGTTCTGTACGCTTTTTAATAAATCAAGTACGTTTTTTCTTAAGTAAATTTCTTGCCTAAAATGAAAATTTTCATTAAAAAACTCTCTTTCTTTTTCCAAAGCTTCGACCAGAGTAAGATTCTCATTGATGTCTTGCTGGCCACGGCACTTTACAATCATATAGCCCTTGTTCAGTGGTATCTCATTATTGTTGACAATGTTGACAATTGTCTTCTCCATTCCTTTGTCCACCAAGTCTGGTTTAGTCAAAATCCCTATATGCATAAAAATCAATCAGGATTGTGTAAATGTTTTATTTTATTTTACGAAGCAAGATAACAAGAACAAAGTCTGAGGTAAAGTCACTTATTCAGTAGGCTAATTCGATTAGCCTGAAATGTTACTTACCCAGTGTCCTGTTCCCATTTGGATCTACATTTTTTGCCATCTGTAGTGCTTCAGTGGTGGCAATTTCACCGTTTGCTGGTATAACGACCAAGCTGATGGTCTCTTGTCGTTTAATGTACTTTTCAATTAGATCTTTTATCTATAACGGATAACACAAAAAAATCTAACAATAATTGCATTGAGAGACTTTTTAAATCTTTAAACCCATGAAAAACGTAGATATTTTGCAAAGTCTTGCCTCAGCAATCAGCAATTATAAGAATAAGGTTGGTTTGATGTGTTTTAACAATTGTTTGCCTCTGTTACCGTTCATATGCACATGGTTCAAACTATTCATCATAACTTGGCAGCATTACCGTGCTAGGTTTTACATATACTTCCATAAAGAAATATAACTTGTTTTATTCTGTCTGGCAACAGTTCACTAAATGTGCATACAGAGTTCATTTCAGGTTTAGTCTTACTTGTATCCCAATGTCACTAGGCTGGTTACCAGTGGCAACTCTAGCAATTCCTGGCAGGTCAATGAGAGTAAGATCAGGAACATCACAGGACTTGATTTCCAGAGTGATCATCTCATGACTGATTCCTTCTCCTTGTCCAGCCAATGCTGTCTGAGCTACATACACAATACAACGTTATGCTGACATCACCTCAAAGATGATGAAACACAATTGATTTAACTTTTAATAATGAAATGTTATGAGTCAATTTAGAAACCATGTAATACAAACCATCTAGGACAGCCATCTCTATTTCTGCTGGATTCTTCAGTTTTATTATTTTATCATTATATGACAACAATCCATGCCAGGTAACATTATTTGTAACTTTCTTTAATTTCAGTACAAGAGGACATCGTGTGACAATACCTGCATTAACAGATAGTTAGCAATCTATTTATTTGTCTGATAGAGAGAGCGAGCAAGCAAGAGAAAGAGACAACTACAATGTTTAAACAGGCAGTCTGCAGATCACTGTACTTGAATTATGTTTGAATTGTATTACCTGTTCCTCTGGGCAGTGCCACACCTGACAGAGCCTCCAATACAGAACTCTTTCCTGAGCTCTGATCACCTATAACAGCAATAGCTGGCAGATTCAGGTCCTTCTCGATACCAAGTGACCTGAGTCTGTCCACTAGGTCAATACAGGGACGCACCCTTTCTTCATAGTATTCATTCAGACTATTCATAATTCCTGCTTTGACGAACCGTGTTGAGGTGTTTAAACTATATATGTTGGTTCTGCAAAATATAATAGTGTCCTCAGTGTTTTAGTAAATGGATCTATTTTGGCATATTTGAGTCTTAAACACAATTTTAACACCAGTATATTAACACAGTCCAGCAGTGAATATAGTGTGTAGACAGTGGTGTAGTGGTGTCTGGAGAACTGGGTATACTCTTAATGTATGCCCCCAGTAGAAGTGGGTATACCCCCCTGCCATCAAATAAAGTTGGGTATACTCCGTATACCTGTTAGGACTCTGCCATAATCTTGTTTGGTTATTATATCTAGTTTTGTGTGGCAGGGTCCTGACAGTACAATGTTTTGTGTGGGAGAACGTGGTTTTAGTGTTGTCATATTAGACCACGTTTTTCCCGTGTCTTGTGACTTTTTCCCCGCTCCCTTGTATTCTCTTGTCATTGTGTGTTGTCATTTTTCCCTGCTCCCTTGCTTCCTCTAGTCTTTAGCCGTTTCTCAATGTCAAGGAAGGATCCTCGGAAGCTAGAATTTCGAGGATGCTACGTCATCGACGTCCGTCGAAGGACTGTTCCAATGTCAAGGATCCTCGAAATTTCAGCCAAGGACTGAGTCCTTCGTTCGAGAAATATCCCATATACAGGAAAGGATGCAAATTTGTATCCTTCGCGCTCTTCACGCGCTGAAATCACCCACAATCCTATGCGCGCAGCACCGAAAGCACACCTTTCAATCACGCAATGACGTAATGACGTGCACTTGTTAGCCTGTTCCATTTAACGTGTTCTCCGAATGCTTAAAAGGAGCCTCGCCTCGCCTCTGAAGGAAGTGACTTGTAAGGACTAGTCCTGTCAAGGAAGTATCCTTGACATTGAGAAACGGCTTTTGTTTTTATAGGTGTGTTCGACATCGGCTGTGGCTGGATGTAACCGATCGGCGAGATTAGCCGCGGGGAGGAGCTGAAACCGGGGACGTGAAGTCGGACGCGCTGTGGTTCCCGTAGTTTGCTGCATTTACGTCAGGCATGGCTGATCACGTGCCGTTTGCTTGCTTAATCGCATTAAACATGATTTGTAAGATGTAAACTACATAAAAAGTGAATTATACTGTTTTGAATGTCCGTGTATGAGCATGAGTGGAACTGAAGAGGCTTAACGTTACAGCATCTGTTTTTACAAGAATAAAGTTCAACATAAGCATATATTATTTAAATACCAATGTAGTGGGGTCTACGTTTTTTATCCATTTTATTTTGATGAAGATGACACAATATAACATCGCGACTACATGAAAAGAGCTTTAACTGTTATAAAAATACAGATTTGTGAGCGTTTGTGGAACTGAGGGCGTGAAAAAAGCACGAAACACACGTGATTGTTGTCATGTGGTGAATCCGACCAATGGTGAAACAGCTGTGTCGTCATTACAGCCCGTGCAGCTCCTCTTCGCGAACTGCGCTGGCTAACTCAGGCGGCTGATCTCGAATCGCTCTCGCGGTACTTAAAAACCATATGACACAGTCACGTGCCTGCAGCGCCAGCTGAAGTCGGACAAAAATACTAACCGGAATGCACTGCTTCAAGTCAGCCACCGATCGGTCTGCGCAGCGCCGCATGAAGTCGAACACACCTTATGTCTTGTTTAGTCTAGTGTACTGTTTTCATGTGTGTGTGTGTGTGTATATATATATATATATTTATATATATGTTTATATATATAAATATATTTATGTGTTTTGTGTTGTTAGTGCTTTGGTTGTCCTGTATTTTTGTGTTTCACAGGTTCACATGTGCTTCCCTCACAGGTGTTCCTGCTCTGTGTGATTTCCTCATTGTGTCATCCTCACCTGTAGCTTGTTTTCCCCTCATCTGTTCAGTATATATTCCCTGTGTTTTCAATGTCTCGTTGCAAGTTCGTCTGTGTATGTTCTCGCCAGCTACTAGCTTCTAGTCCTGTCTTGTTGTGTGCTTTTGATACGTCTAGTTTGTTCATTAATTGTTTCCCTTAATCTGTGCTCTCTGCTGCCCAGGAATCATTCTCTAGATACTGTTTCTGTGATCGCTGACTGTTATAGAGACTGTTTTCTCCATCTTCCTGCTTAAAGACTGCAGTGCTATCTGCCAAGTTGTCCACTGCTCTGCTCCCCTCCTCAGCTCCGACTGCCAGTTGGTTGGGCGCTGTCCAGCGTACCCATTCAGGGTCTGCAGCCGCGGTCCAGCTTGGCTGGTGTATTCACCGCGGCATTGGTTCATCTCACCCTGTCTCCCCTCTGAGGATCATTTACCCCGTCAGTAAGCAGTGGAACATTTTGTGGTGTTGTGGATTTAATTAACTGTTGTATGATACTCTCTCCCACCGTTCGTTTGTCTGGACGGAGCCCGAACGTGTGTGGCTGTTCTCCCCAGTGTCTGTGTGTGCTTCCGCCTCAGCCGTCTGCCTCGGAGTGGCCTTAGCGCCCAGACGTGCTACTGTCTGTTTACACCCATTATTATTTAAATAAAGATTTTTCTGTTATCCGCACTGATCCATTTGCCTGTTTTCCTCCACCCTAACAATACCTGCGTATACCCTGCACTACACCACTGTGTGTAGAGTTGTTTTTATTTCTAAACTGAACCATAATTCTATAACGTCTAAAGCATATGTTATTCGGGAGTGGAATTGACTCTTAATTAAATTAGTGTGGTATGCATGAACCCCCCCAACAAAAAAATATTAAATTAATACCCCCAGATATTAAAGAGATAACTAAACCGTGCATTGGCCACTTTAGTCAGCTGCCGCGATATGTTAGCAGCACCGCCAGATGGCAAGCCTGCAAACAAATGCGGGGAAATGGGGGAGCTGCGACTTTTTTATATAAAACACAATTACTTTTACACTTCTCAATGGTTTCAATTTTTCAAATATATTTTTATCTGTGTGGAGTACATTTAGTCTGCAATTGCTTCGAATCCTCATTGTTAAGATTTAGAAATGTATTATTTAAGTAATATGGTCGCATATTGTTATATTGATTTTGCTCTCGGGGACATCCCTTATGCTAATATACTTTATTGTACATGAAATAAAATAAATTCTACCCATTGTAAATAGCGCTTTTTTATTGTTAACCCCAACTATTTAGTTTTTTTGTGTTTTCAGCAAAATCAGCATTATTTGAAGATGTAGGATTCATTCTTTCACTTTCATTATGAGCTGATCGCAAGCAGCGCGCTTTGTCTGCTTCGGCCACGTGCAGTAATTATAAGCCTGAGTTATAAAATTTAAAACTCACGACTATAACCCACGCGTCAAATGCACATGGACATTGTCTAAGACTTTGTTTAAAAAAAATAGGGGCATTTTAAAATGCTTTATTTCATTCCTTCACTAAATGCAGTAAAGGGGCGTCGCTAGACCCATGGCATCATTTAGGCTGCATTCATAATCACGGCACACACAAAAAACAAAACAACAACGAATAAGTATGCATTGCATAGTAACCAGATGTTAAGCATTTGCCAAGTTAAGTAAACTTAGGAGACATAATAGTCTTTTAAATTATGTCGCGGCTATATAGCTTCCTTACAATAAACTTTAAAAAATAAATCAAAAACAAGGTCAAAAGTAGACACAAAATTTTACAATTCTCTTTACAGTTGAGAGAAATGTGTAATTTCGGTAAAGAAACAGATGAAGGCAGAAAGATGCAGGTATACTCACGGAACAGCAAAGGCACAGGAATATGAAAAGAGAACTGAGATAGGCTACTATATTACTTTGTCGTTTTGGTTTCATTTTATCTAGGGGCGCTACTAATGGGGGAGTTAATGGGGGGTTTTAAAGGCCCTTGCACCCCAAAGATCATTTTATTAGTAACAATAATTGTTGTAATGTAATAGAAATTGAAATCGTATTTTTCTATCCAAAAAGTCACAAATAAAACAAAGTTATGGCTTGTTTCTGAATATCTGGGAAATTACTACCCCCATTCACTGAATGGTTTCGCCGAGTTTTAGTCGCAAGACTAGACTAGTCACTGAGTAAAATCAGATGGTAAACTGCCAAAGTAGAGATGTCTTTAGGACATTAGTCTAGAAATCAGATAATGAAAAAGTGTGTAACACTTCCCATTTTGCAGAGAATAATAAACAAGTGTGCCACAAACCCCAAAGGAAGTGCAACCTTGAATGTCATTTTTATTATTTCATCAATAATTTTCAATAATTCAGCCGTCCAGGGATTAGGGATTAGTACACGTAGGTACTGCAACACTTTGAGATGAGCGAGAAGTGCGCTTCATGATTTGGGATGACCTGATAGGAAGGCCTGAACCAAACCCTAACATTGAGTGGTTGGGTTTTTCGGATATAGAATTGAACTAGATTATGATCAATCTCCCAATGTTGTAAAGTTACAGGCTAAACGAAAAATCCGCTCTGTAAGTAGTGAGCAATTTCCAGGACAGGGATTAGTTTAAACCAGGACTAGGACTTAGTTTAATTAGGACATATAACTAGTTTTAACAAAAATGTCTTACTAAAAACATTACTTGTGTGCATTTTGAGGCAAAACAAAGGGAACTGATGTATTTTAAGATATGTCTGTGCAAGTTGTTTTCAGTTTGGACAGCTCTTACATTTATTTTAGTCTAGGACTAATCCCTGTCCAGGAAACCGCCCCCTAGTGGACTAGATATAGTGCAGAATTAACTGAAATAATGATTTGTTGATTAACCTATAGGCCTACTCCTATTGATACTATTAAAGAACATTTCAAGACTGAATTAAATAAACACTCTTTATAACCTTTTAGGTTTCAGTAGCCTACAAGACAGCATATCTGCGTTAAAGATGATCATGTCATTGGGTATTTTTAACAAATAAGAAATGTATAACTAATTTATTTAGGTCTAAATTCTTAAGATGTTTGAATTTACTTAATGTATTTAGTAGACAAATTTTATTTTATTTAAAGAATTAAATATTGAAATTGGTCAAGAGAATAGCCAGGGGGGGGGGGGGCTACTTGGAATGAACTAAAATTTAAGTTTAAATTAGTTAAAATTGTTTACCTTTTTTACTTGTCCCCTATTTTCCTGTATACGTTAGAGTTCCCTGTGGGTAAAAATGACCCCATTAGAAGGGTGATTACAAAAAAATATATACATTTTAAATGATACAAATAATATATCATTTGTTTTGTTTACTTCCCATTTATACAATAATGCTCTGATTTGGGAGATATGAAGTACTTTTGTACCTGTTTACCACTCAATTCCTCAACTACACCATTAGCTTGCCTGAAAAATATAATTTTTTAATGAAAAATTCACATAAATTATTATCTAAATTTGATTTAAATTGTTTTTAGATATTGATCTATGTTATGTGTTAAATTCGACCATTTGGTGTTTAGAAAATAAATCATTTTGACCAGCAGATGCCCATAGAGACCCATTCATTTCACTGGATGTGGCCAACTGCTCAACATCAATACTTTAGTGAAACATTTTGTGAATTTATGTTTATATAAACATTAGAAAGGTCATTAAAAACAAAAATTATTTCAAATAGTATAATTTTTTGTAGTTTTTGATGCATTTTGAAATGTCTGTTTTTACAAAATGCCACAGAAATTTGCCTAATGTAAGGGTGTTTGTCTGTGTGTTTGTTTGTGTGTGTGTGTGTGTGTGTGTGTGTGTGTGTGTGTGTGTGTGTGTGTGTACGCGCGTGCGTGTTTGTGACTTTGTCTTTTTATGTGTGTAAGTTTTACTGTGTCTTTGTGCGTGTGTGTGTGTGTGTGTGTGTGTGTGTGTGTGTGTGTGTGGGCACGCACACACCTGTGTGAGCATTTTACATCTTTGTTTTGCATCTGTGTCTGTTTTTTGCCAAATTCTGTAAAATGCTCTCTGTGGCAGTCATACCTTTGTGTGTTTGTGTGTGCATTTCCCACTCATTTCAATTGGGGTCATTTTTACCCCCAAAGGGACTCTTTTGGTGAATTTTTTTACACCTCTTTAGAACAACCGAATCAAGCCCAGTATGAATCTTGACAGATAATTCAGAGTCACAAAATCTTATTCCTCTGAGATAAAGGGAACCATGTTTTTAACTAAATAAAAGTGGCTTGGGGGTAAGATTGACCCCAAGGGACTTAGGGTTAATCACTAGTACCATTTACAACAATTATGTAGTGCAAATAACTAATTTGAGTCCAAGTCAAGACCGAGTCCAGATAAAGTTGGATGTCGACTGGTCTTGACATTGACTCAGCACTCTCTGGTCTTGGATTTGAGTTGGACTCCACTACACTGATTTACAATACGTTTTTAACCCTCTTATTTGTTCTTTTTATGTACTTGCAAATTAAATAATATACAAAACAATAAACAGACAAATACAAAATATAAGATTGTTTATTAACCACAGAGTACAGGCCTGGGTGAAATATCCAGTTTCATGCTCAAATAAAACATGGCTTGGTGGTATTACATATGAGACACCACAGAACGCTACAAAAGTAAAAGTAAGCTTGTGCATCTTCATGTATAAGGGCTAGATACATCTGAGCAGAACATTAGAGGTAGGAACATTCTCTTGACAACAAAATGTAAAAAGCGATAGAAAAGTGCATAAGATACTGGCTGAGTTTGTTTTGTTTTATGTTGCTGACACTGGGTACAGTTGGTATAACAGATCCTCTTTCTCTGTTCGAAATTCTCTAGTGGTCACAACCAAACAGGTCATGAGACACCTTTTTCTCTACAGGCATAATTTTGCCCACAAGCATTAACATGATACTTTCATAATTGTAGAAATGGTTACCAGTGATAATAGTAACACCATTGGGTCCACACATCGCAGTGTCAATCTTTTTAAACGCTGTTATGGTTCCTTCCTTCACAGCGGCACGTGGTGTGGCTTTCATGTCAACTTTATAGAGTGTCTGACCTTTAGTAGAAAAGACATTGGGTTTACTATTACTATTAAATGAAAAATCAGGACAATGAACAGCACTTTGAATTAACAAGCCATGCAAACAGGTTATACCTTTGATAACATGAACATCGTTCTGCTTAGCACACACAAATGCGGCACAAATATGATCCTCAATTCCCAGCACCTCCTTCAGAGGTTTGGGGAAACCTTCTAGTGGTGTGTGCGGCTCCTTAATGTTGTACGCAAATACACGATCGTCCTGCAAAAAAAATCGATCTATGAGAAGATGCAAACACGTTTCATAAAATTTATGGTCGAAAATTAGTGGCACAAATGAACCTTGACTATGTAGAAATGGCCTTCATAAGAAAAGACTGCATCCACGTCACCGTGCAAACCTTTAAAAGCATTCTCAATAGTGTCCGAGTGAAATTTATCACCAGTTTTGCTGAGGAAATGGTTCCCTGGGAAACAGAAAAGTCTTACTGTAAATGGTCATTGTTTTTGATGCATGTGGTTGTGTCCATCCCCTAGTAATTTTTATACTCAATATACTGAAGCAAATTAAAACTCACCTCTAAAAGCATATATAGTACCATCATCATCAGATGTGATGCCATCCAAGTGTACACGACTACATTTTTCTCTCTCGATGTGTTCTGCGGTGGTCTTATTTTCTGAAGGAGATCAAACGTTTTAGAGGGCTATTCTTATTTTAAACACAACAGTATATATTCAGTAATGCATTTACCAAATTTGGAACATTTCGTGAAGTAACCACGGGTCTCCTTCGGGTATTTGCCATGAACTTCACCTGTGATGGGGTCAAACCTGGAAAACTGATGTCCGTGTAAGCAAAAATAATGCTTCATTTGACGGAAGGCTCCTGTGCAATTGGGCATGCCTTTGATTTCCTTTTCATCAACCTTCTTTGTCTTTATAACGAAGTGGTACATCTTATTACCTTTAGTTGGGTAAAAACAATTGTTTGATAAAGTAGGAATAAAACACAGGTTAAGCATAGTTGACTGGTCAAAGGTCAAAAATGGTCCCTAGGTCCTAAGGGGGACGCACACCAGACGCACAGCTCAGCGTCGCGGCGCTCTAATGCTGCGTTTACACCAACCGCATTTGAGGCGTCAAAATCACGTCTAACGAGCCTAGTTTGCCACAGCAGCCATGCAGGTTCCTGATTGGTTAACGCGGCGCAAAAATCCGCCAAAGTTCAACATTTTCAACTTGGGCGTCAGCTACAAATTTGCGTCAAACGCAAAATGCACAAAACACACCATTCACGCATACAGCCCATACAGCGCCATACACTCAATTTGCGCCATTCGCACAAACTAGATGCGCGAATGAGGCGGAATTGTGTTTACCGCACCACGGCAAACGCCTCATCCGCGCCGCGAGACCTCCAGACACACGTCAACGCATCTATACATTGACTTAAAATTGAAATCACTCGCACTTGACGCCTCTACCGCGGCTGGTGTAAATGCAGTATAAAAAAAATCGAACACATTGTTTTCTATGAGTATACCACACCGTCGCGGACAGGCGCCCAGCTACGACTCAGGAAGTTGCTCAAATCCCTGTTGCACCACAGAGCGCCACTCACATAGTTTAACATGAAATAACATCATATTTGTCCCAAATCATTAACGATTAACATTGGCTGCTAACGTATATTTAGCATTTTGGAAGTAGACGCTGTCTGACGAAGCTCTTTAAT
Organism: Misgurnus anguillicaudatus; assembly: GCF_027580225.2. Taxonomy (NCBI): domain Eukaryota; kingdom Metazoa; phylum Chordata; class Actinopteri; order Cypriniformes; family Cobitidae; genus Misgurnus; species Misgurnus anguillicaudatus. The sequence goes on from NC_073353.2 coordinate 26,792,244, forward strand.
GTGCACTTCCGGTTTACGATACCTCAGAGTTGTCCTAGACGCGACTCGACGTGGCGCTGAACTGCGCATCCGGTGTGCGACCCCCTTATGGTGCGTTTACACCAGCTGCGTTTGAGGCGTCAAAATCGCGTCTACCACGCCTAGTTTGCCGCTTGAACAGTTTGAGTGTACTCGCTTTATTTACGCATGAAAGCCGCACGTGAAATTCTAGTCATCGAGACATTCATGCTGAAATTCGCGTCATGGGAGGGGCTTCTGTGACTCCACTCGCTTTTTGTAATCACATCACTACTAAAGCAAGCTCCTGATTGGTTAACGCGGTGCGTTGGTTAAAGTTCAAATTTATCAACTTGCGCGTTTGCCGCGGAAACCCTTAATTCGCACGAACTAGTCTGGAGGTCTCGCGGCACTGTAGACGCGATTCTGCCTCAATCGCGCGTCAACACTTCTTCACATTGACTTAACATTGAAATCACTCGCGTTGACGCCTCTACCGTGGCTGGTGTAAACGCAGCATTAGAATACATATTAGCATTAGATATTGGTACCACATATTTACATATCTGTGCCAAAATGGTACGTACTGTATTAAGTCCTTTTTAAAGGGAAGCTTGAGACCATCTTTTTTTCTGACAGTGTAGGCATAATGCATAGCAAATCATTGTAACACAGTGTGCTTTATTGCTTACTAAAGCTGTGGCACCAGAAATGTGATGAAATCAAATAAGGATTTAGAATCTGAACATTCTGTTTAATAAAGAGGAATAGCCATGTTATTATACACATTACTTTTGTTAAAACTAGTCTAGTGTTTATAATAATCTACAAACTTTCTCAGCAGTAACAGCCTTAAAATACCTTTAAAAAAGAGGACGGTGTCCTCTGGACATTCAGGCTTATGACACTGCACTGCAGCATCCAAGTGATCAGGAATACCAGGGAAAACCTCGGAGATATCTTTAGGATAGCCATTCTCCAGCTTGTGCTTGTGGTAGCTAAACACTTTGTTGTCCTTTAATGGTGGTGAAGAAGAGAAAATAATTGGTGGACAGTTTACATTGTTAGACTCAAAGACAAAGCTTGCATTAAAGTATAAATTCAGAATAGAATTGAACATAAATTTTAACCTAAAATAAACGTATTAATTTAAGTTCTTGTTCATTTCAGCATTTGTTAATACATTTATAAAATCAAATCATTAGTTAATGCACAGTGAACTAACACAAACAATTGATTTATTCATTAAACAAAGATTAACAAATGCTACTAAACTATAATGTTTTTTGTTAGTTCATGATAGCTAATGCATAATGCTAACAAATGTAAAAGTTATTTAATAGAGAAAAGTTAAGGTTACCAGGAAGAAGAACTGGTGGTCGTGATGGTCTGGGCTGTCCTCAGAGTGCATTAGAAATGTAGCATCCACGTGTCCGAGATGATGGGCGTCGTCCAGTTCCGCAAAGGTTTTATTAGACAGCTCAGACTTGCCTTGGGAACCCTTGAATAGGTGGTCACCTTCAGTCAAACAGTCAAAGGTCAATCAGTCATTTTAGCTTAAACAGCATGTTAAGCTGAATCAGCAGCATTTGTGCTTAACGTTGATGGAAACCAACAATTATTTTGTTTCATCTTTCATTTATTCCGTTGAAACTCAACTGGTAGAGCATTGCAGTGCAGTTGTGGTTTCGATTTGCAAGGTGCACACATGCAAACACATATACTGATAAAATGTATAGCTTAAAGGTGCAGTGTGTAATTTTTAGAAGGATCTCTAGACAGAAATGCAAAATAATATACAAAACTAAATTATCAGGGGTGTATAAAGACCTTATATAATGAACCGTTATGTGTTTATTGCCTTAGAATGAAACGTTTTATCTACATACACAGAGGGTCCCCTTACATGGAAGCCGCCATTTTGTGTAGCCATGTTTCTACAGAAGCCCTTAACGGACGAACTTTTTTACTAAATTGTCTCCAACAATGACATGTTTGTCCGGTCGCGTCTACTGTAGCTTCTATTATGTGTTTTTTAAAAGCAAGATGTGAGCAGTGGACTGAGCCGTCGGTTGCAATTCGCAACCTCACCACTAGATGCCGCTAAAATGTACACACTGCACCTTTAAAGGCACTCCAAGTACACTCCAAAAAGTGCCGTGTTCTTTCTTTCGGGTTCTTTCTCCCATTGTTGGGTCAAATATAAACATTTTCGGGGTTATTTTTAACCAAGCTGCTCAATAGTGCCAGTACATAAACAAAAAAAAAAAAACAGACACATTCAAAAGTAAAGCTATACTGTATGAGGTATACCAGTAACTTTATTAAAATAAAAAACATTTATATAAATCAGTGCTTCTCAAATAGTGGGGCGGGACCCCCAGGGGGGGCTCGAAGCGACACCAGGGGGGGGGGGCGTGTGAGACCCCACGGAAAATACTTTTTCAGGAAGTGATTTTTTTTGCACTGTCACTTAAAGACATTACACCCCAATCATGCTGATAAGCTGCTTGAGTTTTTATTATTATTTATTGATTATATTTAATTACATTTTTCAGTATCAAATGGTCAAAAAATATTATACTTTAAATAAGGATTGTTTTTTTTTCAGGCAAATTGATGCATTTTAAGTCTTTTTTGTTACAGACTAAAAAACAATGTTAATAAAGTTATTCTTTGTTGTAAGTTGATCGATATTTCTATTTTTCTGTTTTCTTTAATGTTAATAAGGATACAATGTTTTGCAGATGTGTCATTTTATAGACAAATTATACTATTTACAGTCGCGGCGGAGAGTTGGGGGGCGCGAAATGTTTACTTCTTCCTAGGGGGGGCGTGACAGAAAATAATTGAGAAGCACTGATATAAATTAAACTATATACTGGCATACTTACAATAACAGACTAAATTAATTCACTCCAAATTAGTAAATGTCATTCTCACCTTTAAAGAAATGAAGAACTCCATCCTCGTCCACAGCAGCCGCGTCGAAATCGACACCTGCACAGCGGTCAAGCTTTTCGGGATGATGCTTATCGGGATGGTGCTTATCGTTATTTTTGTGGCCATGCTCCTTATCACCATGTTGTTTATCTATACCAAAAAATGATAAGCACATTAAGTTTGTTTCAATTGAAATAAAACATTCACACCCAGGTATTACTTCAATTTATGTCCACCAAGAATAAAAATCGCTTTATTTTAATAGAGCACATTCTTTCTTTCATGCAGCTCACCTTTTTCACCATGTTTCTCCTGATGGTGACTGAAGACAAAAAAACAAAATGGATAGTTAAACTGCAGTAACGTGTTTTTAACTTTAAAATTTTGTTATCCAAAAAAAAAAAAACATTTGTTTTTTGCTTTTATATTTAAAAATATATATATTTTTAAGCTTGTAGACAGTGACATATACCATATACAGTATAAGCTCAATTGCAATCAAAACAGAATAATGTTAAATATTTAATAAACACTGCATGTTTAATACTAGAACACAGTAAAAGTCTAGAGGTGCAGAATATGAAGAGACAATGCAGAAAAGCTGAGCGCATGTGGCGGAAGACAAAACTTGTAGTCCATTATAATATCTATAAAGACAGCCTTCGTGCTTTCAGTGTGGAACTAGGCAAAGCTAGACAGACTTTCTTTTCAAATATTATAAACAAAAACATAAATAACACACGCACTCTTTTTTGCTACTATAGAGAGACTAACAACCCCCCCAAGTCACTTTCCAAGTGAAATGCTCTCAGACAGCAAATGTAGTGAGTTTGCTAACTTCTTCTCTGAGAAAATCAATAATATCAGAAAGGTGATCAGCACATCCTTGAGCTGCGCCGGGGTCAGACAAATCAGACCACAACATCAGAAAGTAGTTACGATGTCTGATTTCGAAGCAGTTGATGGTAAAATTTTGGAAGAAACAGTACAGCATCTTAAAACATCAACCTGTGCCCTTGACACACTCCCAACATCTTTTTTCAAAAGTGTCTTTAACTGTTTAGAAGCAGATCTCCTAAAAGTGGTAAATTCATCACTTCACTCTGGGACTTTTCCAAAGTCCCTTAAAACTGCAGTTGTTAAGCCCCTCCTGAAAAAGAGCAACCTAGATAACACTGTATTGAGCAACTACAGACCAATCTCAAATCTTCCTTTCATAGGCAAGATCATTGAAAAAGTTGTTTTCAATCAGCTGAACAAATTCTTAATTTCTAATGGTTACTTTGACATTTTTCAATCTGGTTTCAGACCACACCACAGTACAGAGACAGCGCTCATAAAGATAATAAATGATATTCGCCTCAACACAGACACAGGCAAACTATCAGTGCTGGTGCTACTCGACCTCAGTGCTGCTTTTGACACTGTCGATCACAACATACTTCTTGACAGGCTGGAAAACTGGGTCGGACTTTCTGGGGTGGTCCTGAAATGGTTCAAGTCATACTTAGAAGGGAGAGGTTATTATGTAAGTATAGGTGGCCATAAATCTGAGTGGACATCCATGACATGCGGAGTCCCGCAAGGCTCAATTCTTGCGCCACTCCTGTTCAACCTGTATATGCTCCCACTAAGCCAAATAATGAGAGAGAACAAAATTGCCTATCACAGTTATGCAGACGACACCCAGATCTACTTAGCTCTATCCCCTAACGACTATAGCCCCATTGACTCCCTGTGCAAATGCATTGATGAAGTTAACAGTTGGATGTGCCAAAACTTTCTTCAGTTAAACAAAGAGAAAACTGAAGTCATTGCGTTTGGAAACAAAGATGAAGTTCTCAAGGTGAATGCATACCTTGACGCTAGGGGTCAAACAACTAAAAATCAAGTCAGGAATCTTGGTGTGATTCTGGAGTCTGACCTTAGTTTCAGCAGTCATGTCAAAGCAATAACTAAATCAGCATACTATCATCTCAAAAATATCGCAAGAATTAGATGCTTTGTTTCCAGACAAGACTTAGAGAAACTTGTGCATGCTTTCATCACCAGCAGGGTGGATTATTGTAATGGCCTCCTCACTGGCCTTCCCAAAAAGACCATTAGACAGCTCCAGCTCATTCAGAACGCTGCTGCCAGGATTCTGAGCAGAACCAGAAAATATGAACATATCACACCAGTCCTCAGGTCGCTACACTGGCTACCAGTTACATTTAGGATTGATTTTAAAGTATTATTAATGGTATATAAATCACTCATTGGACTAGGACCTAAATACATTGCTGATATGCTCATTGAATACAAACCTATCAGATCACTCAGATCATTAGGATCACATCAGCTAGAAATACCAAGGGTTCACTCAAAGCAAGGAGAGTCAGCTTTTAGCTATTATGCCAGTCGCAGCTGGAACCAGCTTCCAGAAGAGATCAGATGTGCTCCAACAGTAGCCACATTCAAATCCAGACTCAAAACACATCTGTTTAGCTATGCATTTACTGAATGAGCACTATGCTGCGTCCGAACTGATTGCACTATATTATATATGCACTATTTTAATTATTTTCTATTTCTCTTGTTTTTATTCTTATTTTTAACTGTTTTATACTTTTATTCCTGTTTTATTCTTTTTCACACATTTAAACAGTTTTGATTAAAATCACATTTATTTTCTTTTAATTGATATTTCAAATTCATGTATCTTTGATTTTTGTTTTCTCATTTCTATGTAAAGCACTTTGAATGACCTTTGTGTATGAAATGTGCTATACAAATAAACTTTGCCTTGCCTTGCCTTGCCTAGGTTTATGCTTGTATACAATTTATAGTACATTGATTAATATTATCCTTGGACATACAGTGCTTACAGGTGTTTGTACTGTGTGTATATACTCACGAGGGAGCAGTGAAGGCCAGCGTGAGTGCCAGGCACAAAGTGAGAGTTTGAACAAGCAGCCTCATATTCAGCAGGGTCCTCAAGCAAGGTGGAGGGCAACCCGACGGTGCCCACTATTTATACCCTTCACCAGTGCAAGGACTGTACTGCTTGCACACAGGAGCTGGCACGATTGGGCAGCACATGCACACCCACGTGTCTGCATCATGCATAAGTAGGAACATTTAGTAACATCCCCAAATTTATCTTCACACGTACATGTGCATGTTTACCTACCCCCATGGCTCCACCATCCACAGGCTGGTCAAGGGGCATATGCGTGAGTTGAGCAATATAAAATATATCCATGCATCAACAGGTAAATTACATCAGGCATGAATCTGTAGAATATCAGTGAACCCTCATAGGGCAGCAGTTTGGACCAAACATTCATACCATTTCACAATATTTCACAATCTAGGTTTAAGTTTGTTTAAAATAAAGGCAGGAAGGATCAATCAGTTGATTGACAACTCTGCGTGATTTTATCCTTCATCAAGTTCAATAATGATGAAAATCATCATTATTCTTTTTTACATGATTGAATATTCTAGAAAACCAAGTGAAATGAACTGTGTTGCCCTTCTCCCCTAAAACAGACTAATAAAATAGATAATCAATACAGAGTGCTGATATCAGCATTTTAGATTTATAAGGTAAACATTAACAGAGACATTTTTATTTAATCATTCTGTGTTTTATCACTAAAACTTATGCAAGCCGATATAGTAGAAGATATGCATCTTGCTGAATTCAGATAACAAAATAACATGCTAGGAAAGGTTTGTAATTTTTCCCCAAATACCCCCCCCCCTCCCCAGAACAAAATTGTCAAAGAACCCATTTTATATTTATGCAAATTTGCCATGCATTGATTTTTTGGAATTGTGCACACTGTAAAAATATTCCGTAGAAATTTCAATGTTATTGCAGCTGGGTTGCCGGTAATTTACCGTAGATTTACATTTATGTTATTTACTGGCAAGAATTTGTTCAAAGTTAAATACATTTTTAATATTAACAAGTATTTATCTTTACAGAATAAAACTATACAATAACAGCCTCATGCAAAACATTCGGGGAACCAGAAGTCATCATCAACCTTTTTCTGTTTTTTGCTTCAGATTTTGTTTACCATAATGTTTTGCTTGATAATGTTTTTTTAGTTTTACTCTACAAAGACAAAGACTTGTAAATGTTTAATGTTCATTTAACTTTGAACAAATGTTGCCAGTTAAAAACATAAATTTAAATCTACGGTAAATTACCGGCAACCCAGCTGCAATTTCTACGGATTTTTTTTACAGTGCACTTAGTCATGTATCTGCGTACAGAGTCTGGTTTCTGTGGAGATGGTAAAGTACTCTGTATTTTTAGGCCCTGTAGATGTGGATGGTGTTTGGGGGAGGATTGGGGTAAATGACAACTATAGTAACAGTTCAAACTGCATACACCCAGATGTAAACAGACACTCTTAGAAAAAGGTACAAAAGTTGTCACGGGGGCGGTATGTTTTCACTTTTTTTAGCTAAAAGGTAAATATTGGTCCTTTGGTACATACTGATACCTGAAAGGTACATACAGTCGTGCTCAAAATTATTAATACTGTTTGTAAATATGAACAAAGAAGGCTGTGAAAATAAATCTGCATCCTTTTGATCTTTTATTTACAAAATCTACAAAAATCCAACCTTTCATTGGAGAAGAATAATTTTGAATCGGGGAAAATCTCATTATGAGAGAAACATTTTTCTCTAATACACACTGCTCACAATTAATTATACCCTTTTATTCAATACATTTTGCAACCTCCTTTTCCCAAGAGAACAGCTCTGAGTCTTCACCTATAATGCCTGATGAGTTTGGAGAAGACCTGACAAGAGATCAGAGACCATTCCTTCATGCAGACTCGCCCCAATTCTTTCACATTACAGCTCCATGTTGGTGATTCTTGTCTTCAGTTCATCCCATACATTTTCTTTAGGGTTCAGGTCAGGGGACTCTGATTGTCATGGCAGAAGCTTCATTCATTTTGTGCTCAGTGCTAGTTTTGATGTTTGTTTTGGATCATTGCCCTGAATGAAGATCCAACCATGGCCCATTATATGATTTCTAACAGGGACAGTCAGGTTTTGATTTTTTATCTGTTGGTATTTCATAGAATCCATGATGCATCTGATCAAGATGTCCAGGACCCCCAGCAGAAAAATAGACCCACAACATTAAAGATACAGCATTATATTTCATTTTACACATGGGGTACATTTTACCCCTGTTGAGTGTTTGCTGCTAAAAAAAGCAATTTTTTGCCTCATCTGACCACTACAAACGGAATGGGTTCTATGGTCTGATGAAACAAAAAAGTTACTGTTTTAGCAGCAAACACTCAACATTACTTTGGTGCACACAGGGGTAAAAAGTACCCCATGTGTTTTTTTACCAACAGATAAAAATCTAAACATATCTGTCCCTGTAGAAATCATATAATGGGCCATGGTTGGATCTTCCATCATGGCAATGATCCAAAACAAACATCAAAACTAACACAAATATGAGTCACAAAATGAAGCTTCTGCCATGACAATCCCAGTCCCTTGACCTGAACCCTAAAGAAAATGAGTGGGATGAACTAAAGAGAAGAAGCACCAACATGGAGCTGGAATCTGAAGGATCTGGAGAGATTCTGCATGAAGGAATGGTCCCTGATCTCTTGTCAGGTGTTCTCCAAACTCATCAGGCTCAACTCATTATAGGTGAATACTCAGAGCTGTTCTCTTGGGAAAAGGAGGTTGCAAAAAAAATTGAATAAAAGGGTATGATTAATTGTGACCAGTGTATTAGAGAAAAATATTCCTCTTATAATGAGATTCTCCCCCATTTAAAATTATTATTCTATAATGAAAGGTTGGATTGTTGTAGATTTTTTGAAAAGATCAAAAGTATTAACGATGCAGATTTACAAAGGGTTTGAATAATTTTGAGCGCGACTGTATCCGTACCAAAATGGTACATATTAAGACCTTTTAAAGGTACTGTACCAGTGACAGCTTTTGTACCTTTTTTTCTAAGAGAGTATGTGACACTGTCTGTGAAAACCAGGCTAAATTCTGAGATAACGTGCATCAAAGTTTGATTTAAACCATTAATTTCACTATTTCAATCGTTGACATGACCTTACTCAGTCTATATTAAAGACATCAAGGTTTATTTTCACAGGATGTTCTTCACATTAAGTTTTTTATATAGAAAACAGCTAATCAAATAAAATGACTTTAGCTTGGTTTTCACAGGCAGTGTCACATATTATTAGACACATTGAAAGATTATAACAAAATTACACCCATAATAATTAAAAAGTGAACACAATGTTTCCGTGTTAACAAATATATGAGCTGTTTTGAGTGGCCTTTTTAGCGAACAGATGGTATGGGTTTTATTTTATTTTGCAAACAATATTATAAAGAGTTTTAGGGTCTTATCAGAACAAAGTTTTAACCCTGGAGGGAAGATTATATAACAATTTTATTTTCTGCAGCTTTGCACTTGTTTCAGTGTTAAATCATAACAGCCAGACACTGTTAATGCACTGTCTCCACAGTTCCACAGTTCAATGTCTGGACTTTGTCTGCGGTGATATTTACACAGTTTGTGCGCCAAAAAACTATAGCAGAACTTGGTAAGGTTAACCGTTTTCTTTAAAAAACCTGTTCCGATTATAATTTTAAGCAGCTTCTTAAGGGAAATAAAATTCAGAGTTATAACCTTGTGTGGGAGGCAACACTGATTCATGGGAAAGGAATAAACACTACATCTGAATGCAGATATCATAATCATAATATATGATATATAGCCTATAATGTACAGTGAAAATGTATAATTTTCCATCTGTGAAAAAGGCGGAAAACATTAAGCATTGCTGCAGGTGTGTATGAGGAAGCTCTCTGTAAAGTTTTTTTCAAGCATTATTCTCCGAATTCCTTATCCTGTCACCAAATGTAAGCCAGCGGATTTCCAGTGCATCCCAGAAACAGGAAAAGGCTATTGTAAGAATACTATGAGTTTTTTAAAACATCCGCAGTAAGTGCAAAAACTTGACAAATTGACAATTTGCATTTATCATTCAGAGAAAATTTCAACAAACCTAAGGGTGGCTTTTCATTTTTAGAAGTAAATAAAAAAATCTACAGGGGAAAATAATTATTTTAAAGTCTAAAATTCTTCTAAAACGCCACAATAGGGTAATATACGTTTGTATTTAGTAAAAAGTAGTAATTTCCCATATTTTATAGTGTTATTAGATGGTATTGGACACTAACCTTGCCGTGGTGAATATTCAAATATACTTTTACAATATAGTTTATCAATTTATTATAGCTGCAATACTACAGAATATTATGTCATACATTAAAAAGAACAGTAAATACTAAAGTGTAGAACGGTATTTTTCATGTGTGGGTCCACACAATGATTATCAAGACATCAAAGCCTGCTTAAGCAGTCATCTATTGAAAAAGCGCGCCCTCGTGTGGCCACAACGACAACGCCAGAATAAACCAATCAACATGCGTGAAACTTAGGAGCGTGTGGAGCTGTGTTGTTTTCGCGAAATGCTGAACAAATGAAGTGCTTTGCGTTCGTGAAAACCTCTAAAAATTATCGGCGAAGCTCGACATCAAACCACTGTAGAAAATCTGCGCGTGGTTTATTCAGAGAGAAACCGTGCCGTGGAGCAAACCCGTACACACGCGTGGATATGTTGCCATGCTGAGGCTGTTACGAGGATCGTCCATACCATACAAGTGGGTTGTTCTGACTGTATCATGAGAGATTCATCGGATGTTTTGCTTTCCAGACGAGCTCAGGTGGGCGTCAGAAATATTAAAGATGCTGCAGCTGCAACCTGTAACCCGCTCGGTTATGTAGTTCCGGTCAATCAATAGTATTTATAATATGTGTTCGACTTCGTGCAGAGCTGCACAGACCGGCTTGCATATGACATCAAAGTACCGCGAGAGCGATTATAAACGTCGAAACGTTCTCGCGATAGTGTGATATCATACGCGGACCTTTCTGCTCAGCGCATTAAGTCGAACACACCCAATGATGGAAAAGCATAGTTTACGGTAGAGGAAAATTATATTTGAGTCAAAGCTTCAGATAAATATGTAAAACCCCCATAAAAAATTAACTTTAGTATTTATTCTAGTAGTAAGCAAGGAATTTTTCTAGATAATCGAGTATTTTTGAGCCTTTAATGTAGCAATTCACTAAAGTATAGTAAAAATGATTACAGTTTACTACATTGAATCCATACTAAAGTATGCTACAGTATTTTTAGTATTATATATGTGAGTGTAATTAGAGGCTTGAAACCTAATGTGAAGCAGGTCTAAAACGTAATATAAAAATTTAATACTTTAATATTTAAAATCTAACACATATGCAGTAATAATTGACCTACAATTATAAAATGCTTTTTTCAAAAAATATAGGCCTAGTATACAATCAACGTAATTCTAAGTTAATGCCACAGAAAAATATATGAAACAAATGGTTATTTGTCACAACTGTAATCATAGACAGGTGGTGGATTATAAATATTTGAAAATATGAGCATCAGCAATTTGAGTATTGTCCAGTTTGGCTTTTTTGGCAGTATGCTGTACTGCATAAAATAATCAGCATATCTTGGATGATTGATTTTATGTAGATGAAATATCTTTTAATCTGAAATAGTGACTTAATAATACTTTACATTAAGAAATGCTAAGACGTCTAGAAATCATGTGGGTTTATTGAGGCCAGTTCTTTGTTATTACACATCTAACATACATAAAATAACTCACACACACACATATTACTTGGTTACTTGTTATATATCAGACTCTATATCCAAAGCAATCTACAGTACTATAATTACAGGGAGACTCCTAGAGCAATTTTGGGTTGGGCTCTTTCCTCGAGGGCGCAATGGTTAGACCAGAGGTTTCATGGGTTAACCTTAACAGTTTAAACCTGCGACCCCTGGGTAGACTCTGGGTAGCTGGATCTTTAACTACTACACAACCCCGCCCCCACCACATGTTGTTTATTAGTGACTGGTTAAATTAGAGTTGTGTGTAAAAAGATACAATGTCAGCAGTGTAGTTGTTGTAATGAGGTTGCTGGCTGTTTAGTGGAGGCATTTTTGTTTCGTTTTATGGCTTGCAATAAATTGCAGACATGAGGTGTATTTAGAGCAAAAGTGTGGAGACTGTGAACTAGTTCTCACTGTCTTACGAAAATGTGAAAAGACAAAGAGAAATGCTGTATGACATCATACACCTCTCTTTAAACTTTGACCCCAAACCCTAACTCCTCCCTTTTCTCCTGCTCTCTCTTTCTCTCTCTCTCTCTCTTTCAGTCAGCTATTTTGCTTCTTGCCCTGACATGTTGAGGAGCAAGAGGGGAGGAGATAAAAGACCAGAAAAACCGGTAAGCAGCTGGGAGTCGGAGAGAGCATGCGAAAGGAGGAGTACATTTCAGTCTGTCGAGCAAAATCGTGAGAACTGCAAAAAAAGAAGAGAATAAAATAAAGCCACAGAGACTTACAGGAATACATATGAAGTGAAATTAAAGCCATGGAGAAAACATAAAGAAGAAAGAGGATACAGTCTTTGTCAAAGTAAGATTTTCTATGTATCTCTATTCAGCTTCCTTTTATTTTTTACTTTTACTTCTTTATTACTTTAAACAATTTGGGTGGGTCAGCACCTTGACTCGCCTTTGTATATGAGCTACATTTTCACTCACATGGGAGTTTGACAGATATATTCTACCGGTCTCTCTGTTTCTCTTTCTTTCTCTGCGGTCTTGTCACATGGCATCATGTACACAGTAAGGGCAGGCGAGTTAATTGCAAAGATAAGATTTAGAGCAAAAGTGTGTTGTTTATGCTCCACTAAGCGTTATCAAACACAAAAGCAAAAATAATAGCTCATTTTCAGCTCGTTTTCAGAGTTGTCACATTGTCTTTCATTCGTTGTTCAAACAAATAGTGCCGCCCAATCTCGCACCATTGGTTGAGCCAGAAACCAACATGTCGGGATGTTCAAACAAGCAGAGCAATGTTTTTATTGCACCACAAAGCCGCAACGTTTACACTTCTCAGGGACATTAACCTACATAGAGGCTACTTAACACATATTAGACCGCGATGGGCGGATGTATTCAAACATTAATAAGATAACATTTTACCTTTAAACTCAAGCTTTATGTTTATGTCTTACAGGACGTCTAACTTGCGGCATGACTAATGATATTGCAAAATACAACACACCTGCAGCCAACAGTCATCTGAGGACGCACGCTTTGATTCTCAATCCAGGAAACTTTTCAATAGCAAACATTTGCATACACCACAACTCATTCTGTGCTGACTACACTGCAAGCAACGGATGATTAAACCCATCCCAAGTGTATCTGCTTCGCTTCTGTGTAGGACTATGGAAGCCGGAACGTCCTCGCGGTCCATCCATGTTCAACTCCAGAGGGCCAGATGAGGCGCGCGTTACCCAGCTTGTTGCGGGGTCGGGGGTTCCACTGCCGCGAATGGGCCCTTGAGAAGCTACAGAAATGTTTAGAGGCACGGGACCCTGCCAAGAGAGCGGAAGGAGGAGTCCGGGGGTCCGGGGTCCTGGTAACCGGGGGACCGGGCACAGGAAAAACTGCACTTTGCACCGAATTGGTGTGGCCCCAGTCGGAAACATTCAAGGGGGCAGCGTTGGCATCACGTTGTCTGGCCTGGCACTATTGCCAGCGGGAGGATGCGGACAGTGTTGAGGTGTGGAGGTTCGTACTGGAGCTTGTTGAACAGCTGAAGGAGAGCCCGCTTTTGGGAGCAGACTATGTGAAAGTGATAAGCAGTCCTGCCATTGCTGTTGTCCTGGATCCCGTTCACTGCCAAAGAGCACCTGATGACACTTTTAAAAGGTTGGTGTTTTGTAATACTCTGCCTTATTATTATTATTATTATAGTCTCTTATACTACATTAATATTACTGTCCTCATGGGCTAGTCCTTCAGGTATTTTTTCTATATAATAATCAAATGGACAGTTCTCTTGATGCTGATTGGTCAGTACTCGTGGTTTATTTATGATAAAGCACAGCTGTGACCTCTTCAACAAACTACTATTTGTATTACTGTGCAATACCATAGCTGATAATTGTTTATGTTAAACACTGTATAACGTACTGTTACTATATCTTCCAGCGAAATGAATCCGTTTAAGGATTTCCTTGAAATCGAAATCTTGCCATTTCTGCATTTTTCATGCGTGTCATGTTTGTGTTATGTTTCTTTGCTCTGCAACAAATCACTCTCTGTACTAGGTCCCTTTGGACTTTTTGTCTACCATTAGTTCTTTAAGCATTTCGTGTTTGCTCTGTATTCCTGTGAGAAATCCCAGATGTTTCACAGCTATGCATTTGGTACTTTACACACTCCCTCTGTATTTCACATTGTTTGTGCATGGAAAATGACGCTTCAGTGGGGCATTTAAATGACTCGTGTGTTGTGAAATCTAATCTATAGCAGTCTACTTCAGTTATTACCAACATATAACAGTCTTATTAAAAAATCAAACCCTATTCTGTTATAATCCTAACATGCATAAATGTGCATAAATGCTTGTTTGAGAGTAGTGTCTTGCTTAAACAACCCCCCATTCTTCTCCTCAGACGTATCTTCGTCTGGTACCCTTCAGAAAGACGTTCTCTGTGTAGAAAGCAGGAAAGAGGCCATTGTTCTGCTTTTCTGTCGCGTACATTTATTTATTTATTCCTCTCATCGCCATAATGACGCCTATTCACAGTTTTCACAATAGTCCAATGCAGTGCAGATGGATGACACTATTTACAACCTTCAGTAAAAAGGGGCAAGGAGTTAGTAATGTGCGCTTAGTGCTGTTGTGTCCCTTGGTGAGGTTGCCATGCGGACAACTCTTTCTGTACTGTACAGTATTTCTTTCTTTGCAATTGTTTGGTCTTTGCTTACGCCGGCTCTTGTATTTTAGGTCTTACAGAGCTGATATGCAAGGCACATTCCACATTTCCCTTACGCATGCTGACAAATTGCTGTGATGTTTTTCTTTAGTCCAAGTGAGAGAATGTTGGAAAGGTTGGATGTAAAACGTTAGCGGCCGCCCCTGCTGTATTTACTAACATGGTCTGTGATGTACTTAAGCTATCATTACAACAAGTGTTTATTTGACAACAGTATTCAGGACATAATGTTGATTACCATACAAAACAACCTGAGTTGTTTCTCAGTTTAAAGCTCTGGGGCCTCATTTATAAAATGCTGTGTAAAAACCATCCTACATTTGATCTTACGATCATTTAACAAAAATGTGTACATGTGATTTATAAACCGAACGTACGCGCAGAAAAACGCGCGTACCCCTTTCAAATCTATAAATCGCAAATGAACTTGAACTTGTGCGTGCAGCCGAGCTGTTTCAGATCTCCGCCTTTAAAAGATGCGTAATTAATGTCAGACATATAAAAGGGCGCTTGTCAATATTTAAACCCAATTTCAAACAGAAAGAATGGCTTATATTTCCAAAAACCTGCAGCAATCAGACAAGCAAAAGTTCGGACGTCTGCTCAGACCCTGACGTGACGCTAAGCACTTTTCCACGTCAAAGACAGTTTTTATAAATATTGACTTTGCCGTCGATTTTTGCCTACGCAAACTTTACGATCAAATCTGTGCGTACGCATGCTTTATAAATGAGGCCTCAGGAGATACAGCTTAAGTTTTAGTTTAACCTGGAAAATTTCTTTGGGAATATTATGAAAAGTAAGTATAGTTAAATTTTGTGTTGTGTTAACAGCGCACGGAAACACACATACTGATTAAAGCAACACTAAAGAGTTTTTGCTCTTTGCTCCCCCTACAGGTTGGAAGCGGAATTGTCCATTACCACTGTCGTAAATAATTTAGCCTACTGCAGCAAAGCTGGCTCTGATTGGATTGTAGGTCTGCCGTAAAGCGAGTTTTTGTAGTTTTAACTCGAACTACAGGACCACGACCCGACGATTGGAAACTTCTTTAGTGCGGTTTAGGGGGCTGCAAAGCGAATGTGAAAGTGCCGTTCACCCTGTTTCGAGTGGATGAACGACTGAACTAAAACTTTTTTGGAAACGTTTTTTTAAGGTAAATAAAACTCTTTGGTGTTGCTTTAAAGGTACAGTATGTTTTTAGCGGAACTAATGGTGAGATTGCGAATTGCAACCAATCTCAATTTCAAAATGCAATGAGAAGCTACGGTAGCAGTATAAGCATGCTGTCGTTTGAGACAACTTCTGGATAAAGAGATCATTCTAAGAGGCTGTTTACACTTGGTATTAAGATGTGTTTTCGTCGATCGGATGACAACTGGATGACGGTAAAGATAGGTGTAAATGGTGTTCAAAACATTTTGAGCTCGACCACTTTCAACCACATTCAGAGGTAGTCGAAAACACTTCCAATCGGATTGCTTTTGTAGTGTAAACGCGCATGTGGTTGAATGTGTTCGAACAGCCACACGGACCACCTTCTTTCCACTCATTTATCTAATCTGAGGTACTGAGCACAATGTTTTACGTCTTTTCTGACTTCTGGCGTGAACACACAGTGTACAGCACTATCTTTGGGCTTTCATTGATAAAACTAAAGTGTATTTCATTAGTTTAATTTTGTGAGTCGATAAAAGTTGCGCAATCTTATTTAATCAATCACGCTTAAATATCAGAGAAAGCTCACATATTCATGAACGAAACACTGTGCAGGATGTTTACTTACAACACAAGCAGCGGACTTGACATAATATTAGTTTGCATCCATTTAAACCCGTCATTACTCCCGCTTGCGTTTAAATGACAGCAGATAGACTCGCCCACCGTCTCAACAGACCACCCCCTCACAGTATTGAGGACAGAAGTGGTTGAAAGTGGACAAAAGAGACGAATTTAAATACCAGGTGTAAACAGAATGTGTCTCTCTCGTCCACTTGTGTTCCGATCAACGAAAACACTTCTTAATACCAAGTGTAAACAGCCTTTAAAAGTTACACATTGGCACTTTAAAACGTATACCTTGAATGGACTAAGTCACTTTGGATAATATCGTCTGCTAAATGCACAAATGTAATGTAGCCGAAAGCAGCTGTTACCCGTTTTCAGTTTTTGACTTGGTTCACGTTTTGGCAGTTAGGATATGCAAATGGTACAAGCAAAGCCAGTGCTAGAGTGCAAATCCTGTATTCACCAGCCGCCTCGCCAGTACAAAACCCTTAAACCTCCTATTCTTCTCACAACGGAAGGATAAAAAATAAGATCAATCATTCTCTTAGGCATAATCTAACTAAACCTTTCACTGTAGTAACCTTAAACGCTTAACCTTTTTAACTAGCATGATTAGTCCTGAGGTAGACCTGTCGCTGTAGAAATAGCAAATTTTAATAAAAGGCTCCAAAAGTGGGGTTTTATAAACAGTGCATGTTAATGATTATAAAATGATAAAATTTTATATAGTGACTATGCAAAAGAAATGTAAATTATGGACCTCTCAACCAATGACAGACCTCATGGTAGGTCTATGTTGAAAGGTTTATGTGTTAGTGTTAAAAATCCGTTTCCGGAACGCTGCTGTTATGTTCGATTGTAATTGAAAGGGAAAACTATAAAAGGACTGTGGTATGGTTTAGTAGAGCAAGTCAGTGTTTACATTCTTCAAAAGGTAAATGAATAGTAAATGGCTTTCTGGTAGTTGTTATTGCCTACTAACATGCAGTATGATAGGACATTATACTTGAACATTTGGTGTTCATTAACTATTTACTATAACATAAGTATGAGTACTTAAAGACAGATGAAAGTGTGTCTTCATAAAGTAGCATCATCTCACTATCTGCTGATAAGCCCTGAAAGCAGGAAATCACAGAGCTTCCTTAAGACTGAGTCACCATGCCTCTGTGACCACACCTTCGTAGTACACTAAAACAAAAATTGAGAATGAATGAGAATAAGAAAATCTAATGAGAGGTCATTGGGTGGCTTTCTAAGTAAAATGCCTTAATCTATTCCATAAATATCCCTTACAGAACCTTTCTGTGTACTATAGTATCCAACACACTTCTCTGTGTTTCATTCTCAGAAAAGCTGTTTCAGTCCTCTGGACTTTTATTTGTGACAGCTGTAGACATTTCAATGTAAAGAAGACATGTCTTTCCAGTTTTTAACTTCCAGTTCTTAAGCTCCTCCTTTCTTTGCTTGTGTTAAAAATAAGATGTCCCTCCTTCCTTTGGCTTTCACACTTCCTCCTCTTGTTTTGTCTTTTTGTCAGATGTTTGTTTGGTTAAAAATGACAGTAATCATACATTGCTTTGGTTATATGCAGGGATACGTTTATGTGCATTTCTGTAATACATTACAACTTAATTTTTAATTATTATCTAATTTATGTAATACACCTCATTTCATTTTATTTTTTAGGGCAATTTTAGAGCCCCTCTCGTCATTGACCCCACCAGCTCACAGTGTGTTTATAGTGGTGGATTCACTAGAGTCTGGATGTTTTGGAGGAGATGGGGTTGGAGACGGGTTGACTTCAGGAACTATGACCACTCCTAGTTCTTCTATTGCAGAGCTCCTCTTCAAACACATACAGCTTTTGCCCCCCTGGATCTTGCTGGTCTGCTCTACACGTCGTCGAAACAAAGCCATTTGCAAAATGTTCTCAGGTAGATACTAGTAACACATAATTTACAAACCACCTATAAAGTAAGCTAAGACTAGGCACTCATTAATTTAAACTAATATGTGCTTTTACTCCTTTACTTTACATATGGTATTTGCAAACCCATTGCAAATTAACATGCCCACACAAACATAAATTCAATAAATTTGGTTGCTTTATTTTATTAATTTATTTTGTTTTAAGTAGATGAAATAACAGAACAGATGAGAACCCCACACACTTGTTAGCTTTTAGTGGTCCTTAGCATATTGGCTTGAAAAGCCTTAAGGACCATCATATTTTACTTCTGCCCACGAGAAGAAACAAAGAAACATGATGCTTTAACCATGGATTTCTTTTTATCTATCGGTGTACTTTGATTTCATCTCTAAACCCTTTGCCTTGTAGGTTTTCGGAGGTTGTGTCTGGATGACTTGAGAAAGCCTGCAACTGTACGTGATGTACAACAATATATCCTGCGGAGACTTGACCAGGACGGGACCTTGAGAAGACAGCTTACACCAGAAACGGCCGAAATGCTTAATCTTTTGCACATCAAAAGTGGTGGCTGCTTCTTGTTTCTCGAACGGGTACTAGATGGTGTCTGTAATGGCCTGGTAGGACTTAGAGAAATTCGGGACATACCTGGCACTCTGAATGGCCTTTACCTTTGGCTCTGTCAACGACTCTTTCCTCGTAGGCTGTTTGTCCATATTAGGCCTTTGTTAAATATTCTTTTGGCATCTCCAAAACCTCTGACAGCTGAGCAACTCTACGCTATTGCCAAAAGCCGTGACTTCTACCTTGGCCGGGGAGACTTTCAAGCACAAATGGGGCCTCTGGCATCACTGATTGTAGATGGCCCAGGGGGCAGTAAACTCCTCTTTCACAGCAGCTTTGCAGAATGGTTAACTGATGTTAAATACTGCACACAAAAGTTTCTATGTTGTGTGAAAGATGGTCACCTTTCATTGGCCATGTCCCTCTCTTTTCGAGCCAGTACTTTGGGTACAGAGGAGACTTGCCAGCTGGCCCATCACCTCCTTAACTGTGGAATCCATGAAAGAGAACCGACAATGCTGGCACTGTGGTTGCTATGGACTGGGGTTCCAGCTCTTAGTTGTGTTAGAAAAGACTATTCTGCTAATGTGTCACAACCACCTCATACTTCAAAGGCACCTGTATTGGTTCAGCAAGATGTACTACAACTCTTAATGAAAAGTGGAATTTATCCTGCATCATGTTCACCAGACAACAGCTACAGTGTGGGGGTACACTATGTTGGAGGAAGAGGCAAGATTGCTCGTCGTGTATTCCAGAGGGAAGACTCTGTGAAGGCACTTCTTGATAGTGGTATCAGTGTGAACCATACAGACCCATTAGATGGACGGACCTTATTGGCAGCTGCAGCTCATGCTGGACTTGCAGATGTAGCTGCATTGCTGTTATGTCGTGGGGCAGACCCTTCACTGCATGACAATCAGGGACAGACAGCACTAATACTCGCTGCCAGACAAGGCCACGTGGGTGTACTCCAGGTGTTAATGAATTGGGTGCAGGAGCAAGGAATCAAGAGTCCTGCTGCCCAAACATTGCTTGAACATGCAGACAATGAGGGATGGACTGCACTACGCTGTGCTGCATGGGGAGGTTACAAGGAAGCTGTGAGTGTACTTCTGGATGCAGGGGCAGATGTTGATGGCTGCGATTCAGATGGGAGGACAGCATTGCGAGCAGCAGCTTGGGGAGGACACGAGGAAGTTCTGTTAACTCTTCTTGACCATGGTGCTGAGGTAGACCGCTCGGACCGTGAAGGGCGTACTCCATTAATAGCTGCAGCCTACATGGGTCACAAAGAAGCAGTGGAGATCTTACTGAATGCTGGTGCAAATGTGAATCTTGCAGATGGAGATGGACGTACTGCTCTCTCTGTTGCTGCATTGTGTGTGCCATCGGCAGCTAGAGGACGGGGACATGGAGAAGTTGTAAGCCTTCTGTTGGAACGAGGGGCAGATCCTGAACATAAGGACAAGGATGGAATGACCCCATTACTACTGGCCTCATATGAAGGGCAAGAGGAAGTGATAGAACTCCTGTTGGAAGCTGGAGCTGATGTGGATGAAAGCTCTGGAGCTCATCCTCATGCCATCACCCCTCTTCTTGCAGCTGCAGCAGTGGGACATACTGGCACAGTTAACCGTTTGCTTTTCTGGGGAGCAGCAGTGGATGGCATTGATGAAGAAGGCCGCACTGCTCTCTGCTTGGCTGCAGCAAAGGGCACTGTAGAAGTTGTGAGAGCATTGCTGGACCGGGGTTTGGATGAGAATCACAAAGACGACTTGGGCTGGACACCACTGCATGCTGCAGCCTGCGAGGGACACAAAAATGTGTGTGCAATACTGACAGAGCAAGGTAGCATGGCACGTGTGGGTGAGCTTGATGTGGAAGGCCGGACCCCTTTAATTCTGGCAGCACAAGAAGGGCACTGCAGCACAGTCAGGATGTTACTGGACCGTAAATCACCTATAGATCATCGTGCCTATGATGGACACTCTGCACTCACAGCAGCTGCTTTGCAGGGGCATAGGGACATTCTGGAACTTCTGATGCGTAGGGGAGCTGACACTGATGTCCGAGATGCTGAAGGGAGACCTCTTCTTTATTTGCTGGTCCTGGAGGGCCATTTAGACATGGCCAACCTTCTCATAGAAAAAGGTGGTGTCCCTCTTGAGTCAAAAGATGTAGAAGGAAGAACTGCCCTTCATGTAGCTGCATGGAAAGGAGACTTGGATGGTATTGCAATGTTGCTGAAATATGGTGCTGACCCAAATGCACAAGATCTTGATGGTCGGCCACCTTTGCACTCTGTGGCATGGAGAGGTCATGCAGCTGCTGGCAGGCTGTTTCTCAGAAGCAATGGTCTCAAAGTAGATTTGGCTTGCAAACAGCAAGGTGCCACAGCACTTAGTATTGCTGCTCAGGAGGGGCATACGGAAATTGTGGCCATGCTTTTAGACAAAGGTGCAGAACCAGACCATGTGGACCGCTATGGTCGCAGCCCAGTAAAGGTAGCAGGAAAACAAGGTCATGTTTCCATTGTCAGACTTCTAGAGAGCTATGGAGCAAAGCCTTTCTCAGGCATCATACCATTCTCACTCAGTGGTACACCCAACACTTATAATTCATCCACAGTCAGGAACCAGGTTTCCCTTAGCTCAGGAGAGGTGTGTGTCAATGGTGTTCCAACCACCTCTTCTTCCTCCTCGACTTCAGTTTCTGCCTCCTATTCCCCAGCATCCACAGCAGAGCGCTTCAGTTCCACACCTGCCTCACAAACCTCAACCTTTCACTCCCTGGCTACAGTGCAGACTGTGCCTGCTGACAGCCTAAATTTTATTCAACAGATACAACAACATTCACTTCCTCGCTCCCGCAGTCGGCCTTCCACCTTGCCTCATCCTGGCTCCAACCATGCCAGTCTCCAGGATAGAGCTTCAAGGCATAAGCAAAAGGCTGTACCCAGTAGCTGTACCACAAATGAACAGTGCATCATTACTGAACTCCTAGACTCACAGAAACTCGTAAAAGGGCTTGGATCTTCGGGGGATGGTAACTACCTCTTAAAACCTAAAACACCTTACATCATAGAGGATGTTATTGAGAAGAGCTTTAAACAAGATGGAGTAGACGACTTGAAGTGGAGCTCAGTAATGGCTTCGTTAGGGGTAATGCCAAACCATGACAACCAAGCTAGACAAACAAAAATGAAAGAAAGTCACCCTATTGGATATCCACCTTTTTACCTTCAATCCCATGCACAAAGAGAGGATTGGGTCAGCATTCAAAAGACATCCATGTCTCCAACCATTGACCTTTCAGCTATTTCACCATCTAGTGCCTTACCTGTTCAGTCCATGTTTGACATGACATCTGCTGACCCCCATCTAAATCTCAAACAGGCCATTAAGCTTCAGTTTGAAGGGCCAAGCAGTGCAGCACTTTACAAGCGAGAAACCCCCCTCTGAGGTAAGACATTACCTAAAGTTTCTGACAGGCTAGAACCCATAATTGTCTTCATCTTGTAAAATGTAAAACATCTTAACAGCTTAAAACAGATATACTCATTTGGGTGTAGTATTGTCCATAATTAGTATCCTCTAAGGAATGCTGTCAGATGGCAGGAATGTTGTACTAGATGGAAGTGCTTTGAACTGCATTCTTTATGACCAGCACTTTAAATGTCTGGAATTCTAATGACAACTCTGTCTGTTGTAGGAAAACCTGGATATTAAGGAGTTCAAGGAGGTGAGGGCAGTATGGGTAATCACTGTACTGTGATGACAGTAGAGGTGGATGGCAGATGAGAGAGTCGTACCACACTGACCTCCACCCCTCTTTAACCCATTGACCCCAAAGCACAAAAGAAAGGGGGAGCATAGAGGAACTTGGATTCAAAGGCTCAAGATTTTGTAAATTCCAGAGCTTTTCCCCTCATCTCATCACAATGGAGAGCAGCTGGCACTCCCTCATACTTTTTTATACAATCACAGGAAAATATATTTACATTTAGATGGACACTAATGGAGATTTCCTCTGCTGGTAATGGGCATCAAGTCATTTCATGGATATAATAATTTGGCATTAAAGATGTGACTAAATAGCAGTTAGTCACTTTATTGGGTATATTTACAAACACAGTGTGGTTCAATGTGTCCTTTTGAGCCTAAGACAAGTTTTCTAACAGGACAGTAATGTTTACTTCACTGTACTGTATCTTAGTCCTAGGTAATGGAAACTAAATGCACCTTCATTTTGTATTGCTGAATAATGATAGCTATTAAAAATGAGGCCACACATTTTCTGTACATAGTTTTTTTATTTAGTTTACACCTGGGTGTTGAGAACCCAGTACTGGACATAAAGAGTTAAAAAGGGCTTTTTGAAAATATACCCAAGGATGCCAACAAATCTAACTGCCACCGTCACGTATTGACTATATTTTAAATGTTTTTGATGACTTGTAAAAGTCATTTGAAATATTCATGTGCATTTAATTTACTTAATTTGTGAAAAATTAGCTGTTTGAATTTTAAATGTACAAATTGTCAAGTTATTGTTTAATTTCGTCAACAGTGAAGTGACTTATCAGCCAGGCAAATGTAATATTTATGGGCTTTGGGCTGATTGAGATTTTAAGGTGGGATAAAAAGTTGAGAAGTTCATCAGAATACAGAAAGACAGTGTGATGTGAATTTAACAATTTGTCATAGGTAATTTATAATGTTTATACTTATTGTACGTTACATTTTATTGACATGCACTAAATAAAACTATGTTTAGGATCATACAATCCTGATATACTTTCTGGTTTTGTGTGTGTACCTTGTTTTCTATTTTGTAAAATGGTTGAATTATTACACTTCAGTTTTGGCCAAACTGGCTTTAAGTAAATATTGGGGCTCAAATAAAAATAAAAAACACATGCAATTATGAAAATGTCAGACGTTACAGTAAGCTCTACCTTATTTGTACTCCCTAGTGGTTAATGTTTGTTAACATTTGTCTTTCTCTCAAACACACGCACACTTGCTGTGAGGGGTATTTTTATTGCCCCTCTTAAGTTTACTTGCTACTACCATAAAGCCCCTTAAAGCAAACACATACAGTAACAGATGTACAGTACACTGAAAAAAAATGATTTATTCAATTTACTAAATTTTTTTAAGTGGTAAAGGTAAGTGGTTGCAAATCTATTTATTTAAGCTACATTTAAAAAAAGTTTTGTTTTGTTTTTCTATTTTTTTTTAAATGTAGCTTAAATAAATTGATTGCAACCACTTACCTTAAAAAAATTTAGTAAATTGAATGAATATTTTTTTTCAGTGTACACATTACCCACACTAAAATATATACAAATAGAAATCATATTTTATCTATACCTTCCCATAATACACACATACACAAAGTAAGGAACAGTTTTATATTATACATTTAAATGGAAAAACAAAAATACATTTCATTAAGATATTACATCAACACAAACATATTCTCTTTTTCTCAACTCTTTTTGATGATAAAGAAAAGCTTGGTATTAATAATCCTCCTCCACAACCAGATTTTAATATTGGTTGCATGAGGAGCAGAACTCAAATATGCAGCTGCATACAAAGATTTTAAAATTGTTGCTAAACTGTTAAGTGAGCCCTCATAAGAGTTTCACTGTCATTATGTTCCATTAAAAAATTCTCTTACCGAGACATAATTTCTCAAACTGCTGAGGCATGTCATTTTCTCTTTGAAAGTAAGTTATCTGTGCTCTTTTTTTTTATTCCTACTGTCTTAACCCAGTTTGAGCTGATGTGGTTTGGGCAAACTGCAAGCTCAAGAATTCCTCTATAATGAAGGACAACTGGCACCCAGTTATTTTATATGTAGAAACTACAGGATACATTTTATTAGAGTCATTTTGGGGCTGTCTAACATTCCTTTCTCAATAGTATACTTTACCCCATACCTTATTCATGGAAAAATACTTAATCAGTATCAAAGAAAACAAAAAAGCTTTTAATAAAACTGATCAAAATGAAAAACGAATATAATTATATCTAATTATATTCATCCACACCGAGTTATTAAATGGTCATTAAAATGGTTTTGTTAGAACAGCACATGACAGAAATATTCAATATAAAAGCCCATACTTATATTTAACAACGTAAAACAAGTCTAGATTGGAACGGGTGAACAGGTTTGCCTTCATGGGAAATTCATCTACCAGTATATTCCCACAATTTCACATTCATATGGGCTGAAACATAATCTCATCATCTGCTATTCAACTGAGTGTGTTAAACCACTATTAAAGGTCAATCATTGCAGAAATGTGTAGACTTGTGTGATGAGATGCTTGAAGTCTTTCTGGTTTTAGGGATACACACTAACAGAAAAATTGTCAAAATATATACACCAGCTGTCAATCTTCTTAAAAAATGACAGCTTTGCATCTAAAGAGTTCATATTAGTGCAGTCTCACCAGATGTATGCATATCTGAACTTAATAGTACAGCTGGGGTACATATTTTGACCACATTTTTGCACAAAGTCAGACTTGGGCCTTTGTTTGACCTCACTATGGGATAAAACAGTTATAACAAGAATAGTTTATCACAAAACACACAAAAACACTTCTGTCAAAATTTTTCTCTATAAAAGGATGTTGACTGTATGCA
The DNA here is from genome assembly GCF_027580225.2 of Misgurnus anguillicaudatus. Taxonomy (NCBI): domain Eukaryota; kingdom Metazoa; phylum Chordata; class Actinopteri; order Cypriniformes; family Cobitidae; genus Misgurnus; species Misgurnus anguillicaudatus. Next base: position 26,818,113 of record NC_073353.2, read on the forward strand.
TGCTTGACTTCTGAAAACAAGCAGATGTCTTTTATCAAAGCATTTCCAACTTTGCTCTTTGTGAACTAGCAAAAAAAAAAAAAACTTGCATGTTTACCCAAAATTCTGTTCCTAAAGATAGCAGAACTGGTTTGTTTTTAATGTGTAAAGAGTCATTACCGGACTCTGAGGATTCCAGAGCTAAAAGGAAAAGTGTGTGATTAAAAAGATTTGACTAACGTTGGCTTCACTTTTAAAGATTTCACGCCTGAAACTGAAAAATGTGACACTGACTACAATGTCTGTTATCATTTCAGGACCAAGCAGATTTATGAAAACTTATGTTTTAAAGTTAGGCTTCTTTAATCTTATATTGTAGCAGTGGTACACTGTAAAAAAATGTTGGCTTGTTTCATAACCAGGGCTAGAAATGTGGGGAACGCTGGGGGATGGAGTCAGGGGAGTAAATTATTATATAACTTAAATAAAATGACTCCCCATTATGAGTTTTTTTTATTGCAACTATTATTTTCTAATGCATCATCACACTTGTCACATGACACTTCACAATCACAGAGACACTGTATGAATGATATATCAGTTTAATTTCAGATTTTCATCTTAAAATATCCATTAACTAACTATCCAAATTTTCACACTCTAAAATTGTTTCTTTAATCAGATTTTATGTTAAAAATTTGTGTGACTTAGTTATTTAAGAAAACATACTTAGGAGGAAACATAATTTTTTTTTACGTTATTAGTTATTTTAAACCCATCTAAGAAGTCATCTACACTGCACAAATGACTTTCCCACCTAGTACCTCTGTCCCGCTCTCAGTAGAAATATCAAAAAATTCCAAAATCAAGATTATGACCTAAGAGTAACTGACCCAAGAAAATAAGTCTAGTTTTTAGACAAAACACATCAAATTTAAGCAAATTTGTGCTTAAAACAAGCAAAAAAATCTGCCAAGGGAATAAGACATTTTTTGCTGAATTTTTCTCGTATTAAGTAAATTTAAGAAACAATTTCTTATTCCATTGGCAGATGTTTTGCTTGCTTCAAGCACAAATTCACCCACATTTGATATGTTCTGTCCAAAAACTATAGAGTTACCTTCCTAGGTCATCTGCTCATCAAGAAAATACATCTTAAGAATTTTTAGATATTTCTACCGAAAACAAGACAAAAATACTAAGTAAAATATAGATAGTTCCCCTAGTGAATTTCTGCCCTTTCCAGCCCCCTTGTTTATAGGTTAAAACAAAATCTACATTTCTAGATTTTTCAGTGTAAAGTGCAAACAAAAAGCCTGATCGATTCTTAAGTCATAAGATGATTGATTTGTATTTTTTTACTTCCCAAAACATACAACGACTTCATAAAGACTGATGTAAATATCTCATTGCTGCCTCCTGCTGGAAAGATTCCTGGGGTTAAAAAACAACAATTTTACCACTACTATGTCAAACAAGTGAACTGGAAATAAATCACACTATTTAAGCAACAAGGGAATCAAAACAAATGTCAAAGAACAAACACAAAAAACTAAATTCGTGAGCAAAGTCAACCTACATTTAAACAGACTATAATTTGGAACACCTTTTTGTTCCAAATTTCGAGTTTTGCCTTGTGTTGCTAAAAACGTCAGGGGTCAGCAATCATTTTAAACTATATTCACTATATTATACTACACCGTGCTAGGGACTTTTCTAAAATAAACAACTAAATAGGTTAAATTAAATTAATACATTTTTGCAATATGTTCTATGTGTATACTTCTGAGTAACAATACTGGCACACTCTCCTAAGGTTTTGATTCCTACAGTATATTATGCAATATGAGTTGTTTATCATTAGTAAACTCAATTTGACCAAATACTTACCTTCTAACACTGCCTAACCAAGCTTATAAATCATCACTGTTATGGTGACTTTAGTGGTTATGTTTTATTTGTACTGATAAATCTTAATGGAGTGATGCATGCTGTCTGACACAACTAGAAGGTCCTTTGGTAATAGTGCCAGTCCACGAGGGCTACTCAGTCCATCAGACACAATCACTCGCCCTGGGCCCTCAGCGGGATATAGGACCACCCGATGTTGTCCCCCCCAGTCTGCCACCAACACATCCCCATCCTTGTCAATACAGAGCCCCCAAGGACAGGATAGTACAGGTCCTAAACTAGGACACACACCCAGGATTCGTAAGGTGTCCCAACCTGGTCCTAGAATCTTCACGCAAGGCTCCTGCCCCATCTCATTGCCTCGCTCAGATACCGCAGCCAGACCAGACTGCAGGCTTGCTGCAACCAGATAAGGCCTGTGGAAGCCAGTCACCACAGTGCGTTCCAATCTGGAGCCAGTTTTTGGTTCAAGCTTAAGAGCGGTAAGTGTACCCTTCCGTATATCTGCAACTAAGAAGTCATCTCTTTGGTTAACTGTCACTCCCCTTGGTGCTTCTAGCTCATCTCGAGGCACCCCTGCAATGTAGGTTCCCCCTCCGAAAGTTTGGAGGAGCCGTCCGTGCCGACTGAAGATTAGGAGAGCTCTTTCAGCCGCACAGCTCAAAGCAATCAGACCTTTGGAATTGACAGCGACATCGAAGTAATTGCGACAGCGTCTTGAAGATCCTCCTAAGTCATTACTTGCACAACTCACTTGTTGTTGGACATTGCCATGGGCATCGGTTACCTGGACACGTGCGTTCCCACAATCCACCAGGTAAAGTTGACCTTGCGGTGTTGCATGAACACCACTGGGAAGTGTGAGATCGGCACGTCCTGAGCCTTGTTTGCCAAACTGCCGTATAAGACGTACCTCTTCTGGTGCTAGTAATTCTGTATCTTCCTCCAGATCTGGAAGGGGTGGCTCACTTCTTTCGATCCGGAGCCTGTTCTCGTTTTGAGTATTCTGCCTTCCTATTGTGAGGTGGTTCGGTTTGTTTTGAGATGAGCTATCAATAACAGACATAGAGAGTGAACGAGGCACTCTGCAGGAACGAGTGACATGTTGCTGGGTGTTTTTGGGAGAGATATTACTATGACTAGGATATGATTTGGTCCGTGTCACGTCACTTTTTCTTTGGAATGTGGACTTGTTCTGTTGCTCTGTTCTGGTTCGGGGTCGGCTACCTTGGGAGAGGTCAGCAGCTGATCTAGAGAGACGGGCATTGGGGCGGAGCGAGTTTGTGTAATCTCTAGGTGAGCTAACAATGAAGGTATACCCGGAATCCACGCTTTCAGCAGGCGATGATGGACGATTGGGGGCATGGTCATCTGAGGATGCACTTAATTGGGAACAAGACCTGTTACGTATGAAGTGATTGTCGCTGCCTGGCATACAGGGCAGCTCTCTGGGGCTCTGAGGAGATCCAAATCGTGATGTTTCTCTCAAAGACCTGCTTCTTCTGGTGTGAAACGCCTGGTCTTGGTGGTCACACGAATGTCCACAGTCCTCTCCCTCTGACTCTCCTTGACTATATGATGGTACAGCCAAAAAGAGTTCGTCTCCTTTGAATTCAGATAAGGGAGACTCACATTCATCCTCCTGTGATGAATCGAGTACACAAGAGATTTGATTTGAGGTCCTCTGGCACAATTGTGGGGATTTCACCACTTCCACTGATTCTTCATCAGTTCGGTTTGATAAACGGAGCTTACGAACAACCCTTAGGTTTCCACTACATGTTGAGTGCTTGGACTTCGGCCTAGGACTGAGCATCTGGCTTTCTCCAGAACTTTTTACATCAATTGCGTTCAACCCCTCCACATTCAACCGACCCCCACTGCGTGCTTCAGCAGCATGGAGGGAACACATTTGTCCCTGCTGTCCACAGCCACCGACTGGAAATTGAACATTGTGGTCTTGTATATTGATCTCACCGAAGGTTACAACATTTGGTTGGGCACTAGGTTTAAAAGATACACGTTTGATTGCAAGCGAGACTTCCCAAGGTTGAACCAGGTCTGCCACCCCCTTAAGAAGCTGGTCTTTCTTCTGATCCTCATCTCTGTTTTTATTACCATCCCCACCACCACTTTTCTTTATTAGCTCTCGAAGCTTAATAACTTTAATTAATCGCTGGTCCACCAATCTTTGCCCAACTCTTATAGCTGCTGCGTTCTCCTTCTGCACCTGTTCCAGTCTGCGTTGTACATCCCGGTGGTCCTGCTCTACCCTCTCTAACAAACGTCGTTCCTCCCTTTGTGCTCCGATCAGTGCACGCTCCACACCTCGACTAATTGTCTGTGCCTCGACTACTTGTTGCTCACGCAGTCGCCTAAGTTCTGTCTCACACTTTGCCAAGTCACACAGGGCCTGTGTAGCCCAGCATGGTAAGGTAAAGGAGGGGGTTAGAGAGTTAGGCTTCGGGTCCTCATGGCTTTCCATGTCCGACTGTACCAAAGGGCTAAGAGGGGGCTGTGGAGATGTACTAGGTGAAGACTTGTTGCTCATTGAAGATCCAGCAAACATCATTGCATAGGATAAAAGAAGATTAAGGAGACTCTGACACTGATTGACCTGGAGAGGTAGAGAGAAAGATAGATAAATATTGGGGCGATGAGAAAAATTAAAGGAATAGTTCACCCAAAAATGAAAATGATGTCATCATTTACTCACCCTCATGTTGTCCTAAACCTGTATGAGTTTCTTTATTCTGATGAACACAATAGAAGATATGATGATAAATGATAGTAAAAACAGCTGATTGTAAACATTTACTTCCATATAGGAACACAAATATTATGGAAGTATTGTGATAAATGATGAAGAAGATATTTTGATAAATGATGGGAAGCACACAGTTGACTGTACACATCGAATTCCATCATATTTGTTTTTCCTTCGATGGAAGTCAATGATTACAGTTGAATCAGCTGTGTGCTTACCATCATTTATCAAAATATCTTCTTTTGTGTTCATCAGTAAAAAGAAATTCATACAGGTTTAGAACAACATGAGGATGAGAAAATAATGACAGAATTTTTATTCTTGGGTGAACTATCCCTTAATGCTTCATTCCACTGTATTCAATATTAAAGCATTTATCTAAGAGAAGAAAGGTATAACCAGATTCAAGTAAATCATAATGATGTAATTTAAGCATTATCCTAATTATTATGGGTTTATTACTTTAAACAGTGTTTAAATTATTTTAAAACTCAAACTAACATAAGCTAAGGTTGTTCTGGTATAATATATATTATATATATATTTATATATAATTTATATTTATAATTATATATATATAATTTGAGAATTATTAATTAAATTAAATTAAATTAAATTAAATTAAATTAAATTAAATTAAATTAAATTAAATTAAATTAAATTAAATTAAATTAAATATAACATTTAAGAATTATTAAATTCAATTAAATAATTTAATTATAATATATACATTATAATTTAATTATTTAATTTAATTAATTTAATCATTTTTAATTTATACTTGAATTATAATTAACTTAGATAATAAGTATACTTTCCTTAATGTACACAATATACACCTTCTAATATGTTTGCACTGTAAATTATAAATCATTAAACAGTGCATTAAAGTACACAGTGTAACTGTACTCCAGGAAAATTGTGCTCATATAAACAAACAAAATGTAAGGTTCAATAGTCTAAATTATTCTCTAATTATTGTCAATCAGAACATACAATCAAACCATCAAGGTAAACCATGATTTTTTTGTTTATTTGTTTCATTTTACTCCTTTATGTTGTTAGAACTAAGATGTTTCTAGGAGATAACATCTCAGCCCATTGTTGTTTGCTGTTGTACTGAATGAAAGTAAGAAACTCTAGACGGCCTATGGAAGTTGATACGGTTTGGTGTCTGGTGGAAGTTGGTGCAGTTGCTGAGCACATTTGAGAGGGCAAACAGAGTGGAAAAGTGAAAGAAAGCCACAGAACATATTTGCATTTTGTTTGTCTTTTTTGATAATACACATACACATCCTAAAACTTATATTTGTGTCTCTTATTACTTTAATTGTAGAATCTCCGGTTTTTCTCTCATTGTTCTGATGTGCAACTGACAAAACTTTGACCTTGAGAGTCAGAGCAGAGAAACACTGAGAGAACGGCAACTGAGGCAGTGTGGGAACAGGTGAAAAACCAGAGAGATTATTAGAAAATGAATAAAGAAAGCCTAGCTATCTGCAGCAGACAGACAAATGTGAGCAAAGGGGAGTAAGAGGCAGACAGAAAAAAGAGAATATTTCTGCTGTCAAGGAGATTATTAGCATTTCAAATTCAGGAAGGCAGGCAAGTGAACAAACAGGCAGACAGCAGCACATATGTGGGAGGTAAAAGAAAAATTTCAACATTGAGAAGTACACTTGCATTCTCCTGCTCACTTATTTTCACTCTTCAGATATATTTCTTCGCTCTTCAGGACTGGTACTTCAGCACTCTAATGCTTAATTCATGCTGAGGAATAAAGCAGTTGACTCTAAAGTGTGCATGTGCCGTGAAAGTTAAAGAAATTGGGTGCAAAAGATTATTATCAAACAAATCTGCACTTTGACATCATTATGCAGGATAATCTTTTGTGTTATGTTAAAGGGATTATATCAAACATGCATAGCAATAAATGAGATCTAAACTGAAATATTTATCAGCTAATGTACTGTACCTACTGTACAGTACATGCAGTACAGTAAGCTCTTAATTATTTCATGCTCAGGTATTCACACAGTTTGAGACAGCACCAACTTGGCTTAGTCTCTGTGCCAAACGAAACAAAGGTGTCTGTGTGTGCACCTTTGTTTAAAATAAAATATAAAATAAATCAGTAAAAAATAAAAAGTGCATTTGAACTGTAATGGCCAAACATTTGATAAAACATTAGAAATATTTAAAGTTTTTTATTTTTAAAAAATGCTGATGTTTATAAAATTGCTTGCAACGTTTACATTTGTTATTATGTTAAATCATTACACTAAAAACATCAAATGTCATTTGCATAATTGAAACAATGTCATTTGATATGGTGCATTTGTGTCTCTCCTGTAGGTCTCTTCTCAAATTACTTCTTCCATTATCTATGAAGAGCTGCTACAGATGAACTTTGCATCTATTGACTTTGCAAAGTAGGAAAAACATATATTTGACCATGCATTTAAGTTACCAAATGTGTCTCTAACTATTGTTTCTTAATACAAAAGTAACAAATATACAATAAATATCTTTAAACATAAAAAATGTAGATTTTGCTTTTTTGTTTTGTTTCTGCTCTAAATTGGTATTAGCACATGAAAGCTTGCATCAATAATAACCATATACATGATTTCTGAATTGTTATATGCAAACAAATAAATATAACAAAGAGCTGTTTTCAATATTTTTTGTCAAAAACACAGTCCTAGTATTTTAAATAAAACACTGTTGACACAAAATAAGTTAGAGAATACTTATCAAAATCAAAGGAAGCTAAGAGCCTTACCTGTGTGTCTGTCACCTGTGCCTCTGTCAGTAGTCTCTCTCAAGCTTGAGTTTTTTTCTCTTGCTAGTTTTCCCATTGTTGCTAGGAAACGGTCCAGAACTAGTTTCAGTAACCACCAGTAACCTTGGTGTCTGTGATCGCGAGTTGCCCCAAATCACGTTTTTCAAAAGAATTTAGAAAAAACATTTAAATTTAACTGAAGGTATTCATTAGTATTTGTCACAATATGCAATAAAAAAACAGATAAAAAGATAGTGAAATATCTTTCATCTACTAATAGGCCTGCATGAATAGTAGGGCTGGGTATCGATTCAGATGTTCCATATAGGTTCGATTTCGATTCACAAGCTATCAAATCGATTCGATTTCGATTCTCGGGCCGATTTTTATACTCGATTCTCGATTCAAGTCAATGAATATAGATTTAATACAAATACTATTATAAAAAAGAACATAAGTTTACAAGGGTAAATAATAAAAAGAAATTAAGAGCCACAAACCTGTATATTAAACACTTTTATTTTAGGTACACTTGGGTACATTAAAACAGAACCCATCCCTAATTTTCAAATGCATACAATTATGTTAAATACAATACAATTTTGATGCAAGATGAAAAATGTATGCTGAAAAAAGTCAGAACAGTCTAGTGGAGAAGACTAGTAATTAGATTAACGTTAATCTTACGTTCAATGTTTGCGGAAAAAAAATAATAATTTGATTCGTGGCCTATGAGAATCGACCACAAAAAAAGATTAATCGAAAAATCTTTTGTTCTTGCCCAGCCCTAATGAATTTAACACTTTCTCCACCCTCACCCAAACTGGTATAATGGTTGTTGCTGAATGCAATCAGGAGGAAAATCGCAATTCTAATATTTTGCATTTTAATGTCATTTCATTCATTAAATTAAATTGTACATGTGGCAGATGCTTTTATCAAAAGCGATAATCAATTTATGAATTTATCAATCTATCATTTTGTATGTGTTCCTGTGATAGAACGCACAATGCTCTATTTACTAATGCAATCTCACACAACTTTATTCATTGTAAATATTTTCACTTCAATATTACTCTTTGAATATTATTTATCATATCAGTCTTTACCTTAATTTCCTGTTAATTCATGTTAAAGTAAATTTGAGTTCAGGTAGTAATAAAATAAAGCACTTTATCTAAACTGCTCTGTTAAATGGCAAATTTTACAGTAATATATGCCATTGTCAAAGCATGCAAGTTGGGCAGCATGAAAATTGTCCAAAATAAAAATGGGCCTTTAAAGGGAGCAGATTGGTCAGAGCCACTGTTTTATTTGCATATTAACCAGTCTAGACATTCCTTGTTTTTAATCAGATTAAAACAATAAGTTTATTGTTGCAGGACTCAAAAGTCCAGATAACAAAGTAGCAAGAGAAATGTTAACACTGTCACGATTATGAATTTTGGCTGACGGTTAATTGCATAATAAATTGTGACGGTTATGACGATTAATTGCCTGTTAGAGATGTGCAATCATTGTGGTGATCTGAAAGCATCGCGATGAGGTCAAACAATCGCGATGAGACGAATATTTAATCATTGTGACAGCCCTAGGTAACACCTCAGTTTTGATAGTTTTTCATGAAAAACAGCTTTTGAAACCAGTCAAGAAATAAACACCAAGAAGCCAAAGGTATTGCCAGGTAAAACATTTATAAATTAATAAAAACATTCCCTTTTAGTGTTTGATCTTCTTTGAAGGTTTAACGTTGATTTAATTCTCCATTCACTTCTACTTTGCTCTCCCTTTTAAATATAGAAAAATATTTCGATAACATTCATCATTTTGCATGAGATTTCCATAGTCCAGACAATTATTTAAGGGATAAGTAGATTATTACGGTGGCCTTCAAGATTGTAAATGTAGTTTGTGTATGTTCCCAACAGTTTAACCATCTTAGCTTAACCAAAATAACAGAAACCATTTTGCATAGATTAGCAGCAGACTTCCTTTAAAGTTCCATTCGAACAGAAAGGGTGAAAACAAATTAAAGAAACTTATCCAATGTATACTGATGCATCAAGCAAACACTTCTATAACAAGCATACATAAATCAATGTGAAACAAATTTTTTCAAAATCATATCAATACTCAAGTACAAAATAAAAAAACATGCACCACATCAGAAATAAAATCACGTCCTCAAAACATATTTTTTGTGCATTCATATCCTATGACAGACCAAATGTATGTGTGTATATCATTTCTAATTTAGAAATTAAACGGAAATTGTTATCACTGTTGAGAAAACTAAACATGAAAATATATGTACCGTTTCATCATTTAACCATTTGCTCTTTGTCTTTCCGTTCTCTCATTTCTCTTCCCCAAACACGTATACAATCAAAATTATGCATTCTTAACACGTTTCAGAGATGCCAAAAATAAGCTTGAAGTCTTTTTCTTCACACCATTCTCTTCATTATTCTGAAAGATGTCATGCTAAACATGCTAAAAATACTTGGGTTAACAAAAGCAGAAGGTCATGCAAAGATTGCATGATGGGATAGATGAAAAAAATTAAATGAAACTCTTAACTAAGTTTTAAATCTATAAACTGATCACATGTTCCACTTAAAACAATATCAGATTAAGCAATAAGCGAACTCCCACAACTGGAGCAGCAAAATACTATTTAAAAAAAAATTAAAAACAATTGAGGTAATGTGCATATGGCTTATATGTGACAAAACAGCTTTTTGGACAGATGCTGTTAGAATTTCAGATTATCATTTCTTTTTGTAAATAACGCACTTTAAAGAGGGGCAAAACAATACTGTAAAAAAAACACAAATGCACATTCATCCTTAATTCCATTCATAACATTAAAGTGTCAAAAGTGGTTTGGCAATAAAATCAAAACAAAACAAAACCACAACAATCAAAATAAAAGCACACTATGTCTGATCTCTCATACTCCATACCACTAGCAAAATGACGTGGATAATAACAAAAACACTATATGATCCAACACTAAGATGGCTTATGATTTAAAGAACTTGGCTCACTCCATAAAGGGACAGGTAACTATTAACCATGCTTCTTCTTGCACGTACCAATCCAAAATTTAAGATAATAGCACCCAGTCAGAAGCCAATAGATATTCACCTGAACACACCACTAACATCCATTTAAAATGGAGATCTTTGTGGGAAATAATACACTTTTTGAATTAAAGAGGATCCCTAATGCCATTCAGACTGAGTGTACTGTTAGTATTTCCCATGGCAGATACTCACACCACTCAGGACAATGCAAATGTAAACCTTTTGCAATTAAAATCAACACAAAAAGTCAATCTAGTGTGAATCTGAAATGGAAATCCCTTTGAACTCTCTTTCTGTGTGGGGAAAAATGTGTATTATTAAAAGACCTTATTGGACATTTTGTCAAGTGCATGTATATTTGTTGAATCTAAAAGATGTTTCAATAAAAGCCAAATCCTGCTGAGAGTCTGAGGACTTATTGCCCAGTGTGTGAAAACAGTAAGTGTCTTATATTCAGTCCTTTATAAAAGAAAGACGATTATTTGGTGTGACATGACGGACACATTTTTCTATAAAGTTCCCATCATGGTTAAAAAATGTAAATGGCCTTACCACACCCATAAAAGTTTAAAAGAAAACGAGTAGTGAGTCTACTTTAACTCTGAAATGCCATAGAAATGTAGGGAGTGCAAGTTTACAACCAAATTCCTCCAGCTTCAAGGATGCAAGTCTTTTTAAATGTGTACAAAATCATTATACACATAGATATTCTATATAGACTATATACACAATTTATATGCACAATTTTCTAAAGCTTAATGGATAAATGGACCTGTACAATTACAAAAATTACATTATGAACATAAGATTATAAACAAAGTGATGGCATCTCACTACCTACACGAAGGTTAGTTTATTTCCTATCTTTTGAGTGCATTATGTCCCTTAAAAGCCTGTAGCTTCTTATAAAAAAAAAAAAAGTAAAGTCACAGGTATTAGTCTACAGTGCCTGGAACAGTGGTTGATGCAGATTTAGAGGAAACATCTGGTTTGAGTTATTCCTCAGTGCCTTGACTTGGTGAGAAAGGTAAGGCTACTGCATGTTCCTGTGCAAGTGCTGCCAGCTCTTTGAGAAACTCGGAGAAAATGACAGCACAGTAGACTGCATTCTTCACCCTTAGTGCCTCCGCCTGCTTTTCCAAGCTAGACGCCCCACCACCCATGGCTCCCCGAAACAGAGCGCTGTGCAGAGACTGCCCTCCATCTCTCACGTGGGCCAATGCCAACTGAGCTGCATGTCGAGCTCTTGTAGGACTGTTGGTGTGCCTCAGAATAAGATCGCCCAGAGAAGTTTTGCGGCTTTTAACTGAGTGATGAGTAAGAGCATAACAAAAGGAAAGAGAAGAACATCTTGTATGTAACTGACCTTTACAGGTAGACAAAATTATCAATTATCTCTCATTCACTGACTTAATGAGTCTGATCGACGGAGGTTGGGCACTCCCGTGGGCGAGTCTGTCCAGTCTAACTTTCCTCGCGCGAGCAGAAAGCGCCGAGCCTTTCTCAACATGGCAGGAAAATCCTCGTGTGCTGCTGCAAATGTCTCAATGCGATTTTTTACTGATCCTAGCACCTGAGTGCAAAGTGCAGAAGAGTTACCAGGGGTGATTAGAGAAGTACACACCAAAATATGAGAAAAAAAAAGTTTTATATTACATTCGGGTGTTCAAACTAAGTGTGCAAAAGATTAAATTGTTGCTGAGTGTAGAGAACTTGCATCAAAAAAATATGCTGACAGATTTGTCTTGTATTTTTTTAATAAAGCAATGGGCCCCAAGAAGCGGTGGGATACCGGTGCATTTTATAACAGCTAAGGGGCGTTTCGCGTCGTGCCTAAAACCCCCTTAGCTGTTATAAAATGCACTGTAATCCCAATGCTTTGCGGGGTTTATTGCTTTTATAAAACGGTTACTTCATATGCATAACGTTAGCGGGATTTCATAAAATAAAACACAAATTAGTTGTAATTATATTAGTACAAATATTACTCTTGGGTAAGATTGCCATCTAGTGGATAATAGCGGAAATATGAATTTGAGTTAGAAACTCTTCAGAGAACGTTTTCTCTTTATCGACGAGATGACTCAACAATATTTATTGACATTTATATGGATATCGCCATTAATTGTGCAATTGTAGAAAAAATAAAAATATGATTAAAGACTGTGGTGTTTATTTTCATAAATCAGTACGCAGCAACAGTGGCGCAGTGATACTTATGTAATGTGGTCTGAAACGTGGGGTTACCGGGGGATTTTATCACGGCTTAGACCGCGTTTCAATCAGAATGAAGAACCAGAACTGACCATTTTATAATAAAGCATTACCTGTACAAGTGATTTAACACTGGGCTGAAACACCATGTTGGTGTTGAGGAGGAAAGAACGAAGAAGAGGCTGAGGGTAACAGGCCAGCTGGAACACAACGCCTGTCAGCAAAATGTTCACATACAAGGAGTTCTGCATCATGTTCTCCAGTTTACTGAATAGGATCATTATAAACGGACCTGCACAGAGGGAAATCAAAACCAGTGACGTTTGGTGTGTTTATGTATCTGCACATTAACATTGAAGGAAAAGTTATATACAGGAATTTGTGCGTATTTTATGTAGTGAATCGTACAATTAATTATTAACCCAATGTCACAGGGGCGGCATAAACATTTACTAATTTAGCCATACAAATACACAGGCCATTCATTAGCCACCTCATAAAATACGTACAAACTCCTATGAGATTGTGTTGGAATAGTTTACATCATCTTTAAAAAGAGAACCTGTGTACGGTTGGGCAAGAGGTTGTCCAAGGGGTCGTGCGGGGCTAAATACCCCAGTGGAAGAGCTGTCAGGCTTCGTTTCATCTGCCCGCTGATCGTTCTCCACTGGAAGACATTCTTCATCTGTGAGGCTAGGAGCAACGGTGTGAGAGTCCCGACTGGATTCCTCAGAGTTGTGCGAAAGAACCCTCCGCTCTCCTACGTGTTCTTCCAGCTCCTTCAGCTCCTGGTGGAAAGCTTCAATGCTGATGCCCTGGCACTTCAAATCACCAGGCAACGGTTCCGATGGTGCCCGCTCTAGCAATTCCTCTATGAGACGCTCGACGGATTCTGGACCCCTTTTGTCACTGGGCACCGAGGAGGACTCTGTCAAGCCTTCACTTTGCAAACACTCCTGGTTAGAGGAGGGCAGGGTTGTTTGCAGTTGCTGATGTGAGTTTAATCGCACCTGAGATGATTTGAGCGCAGATCCTACATTGTAATCACTGCACACTGCATGTACTGGAAGACTGGAGCCCACTGGGCCCATACTCATCGATCCGTTCTGCTCCGACTCCACCACTCTGCTATTTACATCGGAGTCTCTTTTTACTTTTTTAATCTCCATTCTATCATCCACAGTATCTGTCAAATCCACCTGCCCAGTGCCATTATGGAGAGCTGGATGAGGTGCAGAATGCAAGCGCTGGGATGGGGTTTCCACGGCACCTGTAACCTCTGTGGACGCTAATGCAGAAGATGAAGACTGTAGGGGGATAGAGCTGGGAAGAAGGCTGCGTTTCTTGCTGCGGGGTGTGAGGCTTATGCAGTTCTTGGTGATGGTAACGTCCCACTCTCCACTATCTCGGTCAGAACTGCTCCAATCAGCACGCGCTGCAGCAACCACAGCAGCCCTTTGCTGGGCAGGGTCAGTGAGGGAGAAATGCTCTGGTACCACACTGAGGGACGGATTGGATGTAGGAGGGGCAGGGGGCGTAGGAGCAGAGTTAGGAGAGGGATTTTCCCCATCATAAGGGGCCGACCAGTCTCGACAGGCCCAGGAGCAAAGCTCAATACCTCTCCGAGCATCTCGCAGATACTCTAGGTAGCCGGTTTCCATTTCTGAGGTGTCTGTGAGTTGATGCATAGGGCTTTCAGGTGAGAGAGGGGATGCAATACTACCACGTGGAGAAGACGGGGTGTTCTCCAAACCAGTTGTAGATGGGTTGGCTGGGCCTCCCGAGCTTTGCTGCCGAATAAAAAGAGCTAGGCGGGATGGAGTGCTGGGTTTAGGGTGAGCTGGTGATTCTGAAGTGGGGCTACTTAACACTGCAGGTATAAACAGACATTGTTGTGTACTTATGAGCAAAAGTAGTTTATTTATAAAAAAGCACACTTATGGTTTGGGTGACTGACAAAAAGATCTTACCCTTTCCCCAAAAGGCAGGTTCATCATCCCGCTCACTAGAGGGCGCTGCATTCACTTTGCAGCATTCTGGTATGAGGGAAAGGAACTTGTCAGCTGATTTGCCATAGAGGTCCGTTTCTCTGACTGCCCTCTTCTGACTCAGCATTACATGGGTACATGGCAACAGATACCTGAGAGCACACATATGGAATAATTATAGCAGCATACCTTTGACACATGCATAATAATGTTTGGTGTCAAATATTAACTTAAATACATGAGGATTTATTGAAACAGACTGGATGAACCATACAACCAGCTTAAAATGTCCCAACTACTAGACAATCATTAAAAATGTGTCCTGAAAAAAAAAAATCACACTTATCTGTGTGTCAGCACCAAGCTTTCTAAAAGAAAAATTGAATTTTGGGAACACTTGGGCCCAATTCCATTTCTACCCCTTAGCCCTAGCCATCCATTTAGCGTGTTCACGTGAAGGGTTAGAGATGTCCCAATTCTCTTTCAGTTGGAGGGGGAAGGGCCAAATTAGCCCTCCAAACAGATTTTTCAGGACCTCAATTCAAACGAAGGGGTAAGAAATTTTCCAACATGGCTTCTCATGAGAGTATAATGTAAATCATTTTCACATTAATAAAGTTTTTAATGAAAAATCATTATGTGTTTTAAGTTACATTCACATAACTAGGGTTGCATAATGATTAATCCTGACTAATGTATTGCAGAATAAAGGTTTTGTTTACATCATATACACTCACCTAAAGGATTATTAGGAATACCTGTTCAATTTCTCATTAATGCAATTGTGTAATGGTGTGGTGGATGTTTTCTTGGCACACTTTAGGCCTCTTAGTGCCAATTGGGCATCGTTTAAATGCCACGGCCTACATGAGCATTGTTTCTGACCATGCCCATCCCTTTATGACCACCATGTACCCATCCTCTGATGGCTACTTCCAGCAGGATAATGCACCATGTCAGTGGATAAGACACACGCCTTATCCCGGGTTCGAATCCACTGTGACACACCATTGTGTCCCTGAGAGAGACACTTAACCCCCAGTTGCTCCAGAGGCGAGCGACCTCTGACATGTAAAGCAATTGTAAGTCGCTTTGGATAAAAGCATCAGCTAAATGAATAAGTAAGTAAAAGCGAATAAGTAAGATCTCAACCCAATAGAGCATCTTTGGGATGTGGTAGAACGGGAGCTTCGTGCCCTGGATGTGCATCCCACAAATCTCCTTCAACTGCAAAAATGCTATCCTATCAATATGGGCCAACATTTCTAAAAAATGCCTCAGCACCTTGTTGAATCAATCCAACGTAGAATTAAGGCAGTTCTGAAGGCGAAAGGGGGTCAAACACAATATTAGTATGGTGTTCCTACTAATTCTTTAGGTGAGTGTATGCGTGTGTACTGTGTATAATAACTTTGTATAAATAAATACACACACATGCATGTATATATTTAAGAAAAGTTTACATGTGTATATACATTTGTATTTTTAGGAATAATTTATATTATATAAATATATAAATACTTAATATATAAATAAATAATTTGTCTTATTTATATAATAATAATAATAATAATAATAATAATAATAATAATTATTATTATTATTCACACAAATATATGATGTAAACAAAAACCTTTATTCTGCAATAGATTAATCGCGATTAATTGTTATGCAACCCTAGCTGTAACTAAACTTATATGACTACAGGTGAAGGCCACATCTTTTACATTTGTGATAAAGGTTGCATCTACTTTGACGTAGGACCCATGATGTCATATGCAGTGTAGTAGTGGTGTCCCATTTCTTAGGGGAATATTTTTAACCCTTCCCCTTTTCACTTTGTTTCAAGAGACAAGGGAAAGGAGTGAGGGGTAGGCATAAGGGTATAAAACAGAATTGGAATTGGGCCTTAATATATCGTCAATCTAAAATATTATAAGTAATAAGTTGTGCAGACAAAATGACAAAGTACTATCTTTGCAGCAGTAGCTAGACAACTAAAATTTTTTCTATCTAATGGGTCTAGGGAGGATTCGGTAAACTTGATCGTGAATCACACACCCAAGGCACACAAAATACCTGAGAACAAGCTGAAGCATGAGGTCTTCACAGTTGAGGCTGAGCAATGTCTTGAACAAACTGAGAGAAACCATGCACAGCTACAGGAAGAAAAACAACAACTTAAGAATAACTGCCAGCACATCACAATTCCCTGTTTCAATACCTAACATCACAAGACAACAGACAAAGCAGACTTATTCCCACCCACACATGCACTCCAGCTGTAGTGTGTGCCAAACTGACCCTTGAATTGCTGCTGATGCGCGTGAGTAGTGTGTCAAGGATGGTGTCGTTGTCATGGCGATGCAACAAAATGAAGCGCAAAAAAGTCTTGAGAAGGGAAGTTTCTGTGATACTGCGAAGGAACAAGTCCAGATATGCTGTGCTTGCTATCATCTCATCCACCGACGACTGACAGGAGGCAACCGAGAGAGTTGGAGACAGGCAACAAATAAAATAAATACACGAGTCACAAAGTGCAGCCATACAGTACCATACAGTAAAAATGCTGCTGTATAAGGAATGGTTGGTGACTGAATATAAAAACTTTCTACCCGTTTACCTTGTGGAGAGCAGGGCCCATGACTGGCACCAGGAAGCCGTTGTGGAGGTAGTCGAGGAGTTGGCAGCGCACAATAGGGTGTGCCACCTGTACAACAGCGTTGCAAAATTCAAGACTGTTCATGAACAACACCAGTGAGGAGACACCCATCCAGTCCTCCTTCCGCAAGGCGTTCCAGTCGTCGCCCCGTACCTCGATCTTCCGTGGCAGGGATGAATAAAGTGCACTCAGCCCTGTCGCCAGCACCTGATAGAGAAATGCAAGTTGCCAAATTTTTTTTATTAAAGTTGACAAAACAAAACTGTCATAAACTGGTCCTATAAGTCTTATAGGTTAAAAAAAAATTGGATTGCACAAATGACAGAATATTTATTATTGGATGAACTATAACACCACAACTGTGGTAAAACTTACTTTAAAACATCTATTATGATTTACTGCAACAAATAGTGATAACATATTACAGTGATTCCTCCTCAAACACCTCAGACATGTTCAAATACCGTATGTGCCAAACATCATTCATGTCAGGGCTAGTTTTAGTTTTGGAGCTTGTCCATGTCTTCAACACCAACAAAAGACCCAATCAAACAAATGTCAAACCTATGCCAGCAATGCTTAAAAATAGCTGTATGTGATGCGACACAACGTGGGAAGGAGAAATCAATACAGAAGATGTTGAAAGATTGAGGCCTTGCAGCAGCATGGAGTCGAGATGAGTCCTCCAATCGTATGTGTTAAGTGGGTCAGATGAAAGCTCATATTATTTTCAAGAGGTAAGAAGAGAGAAAAGCACATCCACTGAACCAAAGTCTCTTGAAGGCAACAGCCCCTATTAGTTCATAGGCAAATAAGCAAAGATCTTATCTGGGTCTACTTCATTGATAAAAGACGAAAAAACTCGGATTATGTTTTAATAATACTTTGCATTAAAACAAAAAATTTATATTTTATAATGAAAAAAATCTACTTTTTTCAGGCTGGTCCAGCTAGTTATCACTTTAGATTAAACTAGAGTTTCTGGTCATAAACTAGACCACACTGAGTGGCCATAAATTGTAACCATTTTTGTAATTGGCAAACGAACGTTGTTTAGTTTCATTTCGGCTGATCTGTGTTATGCACATATAGCAATTATATGAACGTGCCTCTGAAGGAAAAGTTTTGATAGGATTTTCTTTTCATCCCATCTCATTATAATTCCTGTTAAAGTGCTGTTTAAATGCATGCATCTGATTGGTTTAAAAGGGTAACCATGGTAACAGCTGTATATCTGCTGTTAAACGCTATCTTCTGTCAGAGAGTGAAATTGTGCTTTCATTCAACTCGTCTGGTGTTTGTTTAATTCAGCTTTATTTACAAAACTAAAGTCTGACTACTCTGCTTCATTCCATGAATTCTTGAAATTATAGAACCAACAAGTTTATACAATAATTAAATCTAACTTAAAACCTAAACAATGTTGGATGCCACAGATATGTTGCATCTTTGATCACTGTGCTCTTGAATATTTTTCGATCTAAGGTCAGTTTGACCTGTAAACAAGCAAATAAACATCTTGTTTATGTACTCTTTCATTCTTTTAGTCTGTTGCTGATGACATTTATTTCTACAGCTACCACGTTGAATAATTTCTTCCATTAATTTTTCTAGAAGTGATTTGACTCCTCCCACTCATACTGTCTCTGCACTGAACCAAGAGTCCAACACTATTACCAGAGATCACTGAACACCCCAACAAATGCATATGACAAACAGCCTTTTCATGTGACAGACAGTCAAGGTACCTAAAAGTTAGCCAACAAATTAAAACCCAAGATAATATCATACTAAACACTGCATGATTATAAGATAACAGAGTGCCATTTAAATTCATAAGAATAGATGATCACAATGCTTCTCTTATTTCAGCCCCCAAAAAAACTAATTCACATTTGACCTTAACAGAAGAGCTTTCATCATCTTGTAAGAGGCAAGCAGAGTTTCAACACCAAGCTGTTAATCAGGCAGGCCCACATACACAGAAAAAACAAACACACTCATGCTTACTGGGCAGAAGTAGGAGTTCTCTGTGATGTAGCGAGCAACAGCGTGGTTGCTGGCAGATGTTGCCATGACGAGGAGCAGCGCGTCACGGGCCTGCTGCCCCAGAGATCCATCTCGATGGATAAATGGCACCAACAGGGAGAAGATCAGCAGGTTAGTGGGACCCTGCTGTACAGACCCACACCTAAATAACATCTCCAAAACTGCAGTGTTTTTCGCCATAGACACGCATACCTGATATGAACACAAGTTATAATGCAGTTATAAATTTGGTGAGCATTAAATAGCTAAACAACATTAAATCATTAATCAAAAATTAATCGTGTCTTTTTTGTGCTTTACCAAAAATGTATCATTTAGAAATCTGCATAATTCTGTGTAATGAATACATTTAAAAACTTTACAAACATTTCAATCCAAAGCATTATATGGTGCACTTTAAAGTAAGTCATTTAATCAGTATGTGAACTTTAAACCAGTGACTTTGTTATTGATAAGATGATGCTCTATTAATAAAACTCAATTGGTTAAATGTGTAAACACCACCGAAAGTGCTTAAATTTAATAAAATATTTAATAAAAAAAAAAAATAATAAAAAATATAGACTATGTTAGGGGAGGTTCCCGGACTAGGTTTAGATTAATCCAGGACTAGGCCTTAGTTATATTAGGACATGTTTGTTTGTAAAAACTACTGACCTTACAAAAAACAATACTGGTGTGCATCTTGAGACCAAACAATGGCACTAATATATAAGATATGTCAGTACAAGGTGAAATTAAAGCAGCTCAAACATGCACTTTAATCTGGGACTATGTTAAAGCCCATCGGGGAAACCGCCCCATAGGGATGGTTTCCCGGACAGGGATTAGCCTAACCCTGGAGAACCTAAGACCCCTTCTCTTAGCAGCAATTAACATTGGCCAAATTTGACCCGCGGTTTCTCCAGGGTTAAGCCAGGACTAGGCCTTAGTTTAATTAGGAAATATAACTAGTTTTAACAAACATGCCTTGCTAAAATCATTACTTGTGTGCATTTCGAGGCAAAACAAAGGGCACGGATGTATTTTAAGTAGGGCTGTCACAATGTTAAGAATTATCTTCTCATCGCGATTGTTTGACCTCATCACAATGATTTCAGATCACCGCTATGATTGCACATTTCTCTAAGAACACAAGGGGGAGCTGCAATGTCTGTATAAATGAGACAGATGGCGCTCTTTAACTGACAGTGTAACACAATACATTGCAAAGCCATTTAATACAATGAAAGAACAGCATTTAAAGAAATTTATGAACTGCCAGGTAAAACATACATTTCCAAAACAGCAATTCCAAATTTAGGGAAGTGAAGTATGCTTCCTTAAGGATCTTAAGGATCTGAAAGGAATATTTTTTTGCAGCCACATTTGGTCCAGTACTAATACAACCTTAGTAGAATTGGCTACATTATTATTATTTAAGGCTTGTTCTGGTATAGTCAATTTATTTTGATTGCATCTTTATTTTTAGTTATTTTTCAGACACTTTATTGTGTTTATTTCTTATGAAGAATTTTCAGTTTTTGAAAGATATATTAATTAAATAATTACTTTTAAATATGTGTTATGTGTATTAATACTTACTGACAGATGAACCTTGCAAAATATTTAATTTAAATAATCACAACAATTTGTGAAAATTATTTCACGAATAAATAAAAAAATTTATGAGAATTAAATGTCAAAGCAATAAAACAGACAATTAATCGTCAAAGTCGTAAAACAGGCAATTAATCGCCACAATCGTCACATTTTATTAGACAATTAACTGTCAGCCAAATTTCCTAATTGTGACAGCCTGAATTTTAAGATATGTCAGTGCAAGTTGTTTTCAGTTTGGACAGCTCTTACATTTATTTTAGTCTAGGACTAGTCTAATCCCTGTCCAGAAACCGCCCCTTAATGTTCAAACACCTGATTTAGCAGCAACACAAGGCTGGACTCCAGGGCAGGAGCGCAGCCCAACTGGGGGTCCATGCATGCTCCCAGCAAGCTAAGCAGAGGCTGTAGCACTGCACTGTGCTGGATCAGGGGCTGATGGGACTGCCCCATAAGCATCTCAAACAGCTTTAACAGGTCCAGCTGGCTTTCTGGATCCAGACCATGGCGTACATGCCACTTAACCACCTCCTCCAAAATGTTCTCTGCCACCACCATCTTCAGAATAGGACCCATAGCTGTGGATGGTTCATAATTCAAAGTAAAACAAACAGTACAGTTTGTATGAGATAAACAATAAAAATGTATGAGTTTACAGGTGTTTGTTTCAACCTGGTGAATCACTGTCTCCCTCTGGTGGTCTTTCCTCGGCTAGCAGACACAACATCTGATCTGTGTGATTGCGAACGGCTGTGAGATCATCAGCGCCACTACCCACTGACGACTCCCTCTGTTTCAACACCCCTGACACCTGATGAGGAAAGAACGAAAACATCAATTCTGCGGTCATGATGAATCCACTGAGAAATAGGTGTCTACAAGTGAGTGAGGACAAACAGATAATGTGCAGCAGGTGTATATATTTGTTAATAAAATGTAGTGACATACCATAAAGACATAAATGCACCGCCATTTCCTATTTCTACCTCACTTATACATCACCTACGCACATTTTTGATCACTTCTTAACTTTAAATACTGGTAACTTGAGTTCTTAGAAATTTAACGATACATAAATGACACTCCAACCACATCAAGAACATTTGTTTCAAAGTGGAATTTGGCAAAATTTGTAAAGCTGTCAGGTTGCTAAACAAGGCCAAATTACCCACAAACTCTTAAACAGCCCAGAAAAACTAGTGTGCGCAATCTGGTAAAAAGGCAGATGTTGCACATTACACACTTTTGACTCCACAAAGGACTTAACACCAGTGAAGGACATTATGAAAAGAACCGACCCAAAAGATTACTGGGTAAAATATGTAAATTTGCTAATGAGCAAGCAAAGCAACAGTTACTTACAGTCAATGCTTAAAACTCTTTCTACATAATTGGATGATTCTCGCGAAATTAGACTTATGAGGTGTCATGATACATTTTGATAAAAAAGTAAATGCAAAGTAAGAGTATCAAAATAAGAAGCATACAGTTACAAACATCTCTGCACGTACTATTTTGCACATGACTTCATATGACATCATACAAACCAATTTTGTTGTTTTTTCCACATTTAAGGGGAAAATTTTCATTACCGCAACGTGTCCTTAACTGGATTTAGGTTCTTTGACATGAAAATATTTATAATTAAAAAATAAAAAGCTTCAGTGCATGTCATACTATAAACATTTACAGTAAAGAAACATGTGGTATTTGGTGATCATTGGTAAATGTAGAGACAATAATAAGGAATATAAATGTGTCCAAGAAAAAATTTCTCATCCTCCACAACAATTTTCAATCATTGTTTAATCCCTCAAGGAACTAACATTTTCAAAAAAAAAATATTGGAAGGGACATAATTAACTGTGACACTCATGATGGCTACTAGGTAAGCAGTTCTTATTTTTTCTCTCCAGAAAAAAAGTGTAAATTTTGTTTGTCATAGTACCTAGACAACTTTTTAGTTCTCATTACCGAAACATGAGTTTGTAAATGCATATATTTAATGTAATATCATGTTGCGGTAAAGACAATTTTTTAAAATGATAATCTAAAAAATTTAAATAATTCTATAGGAAATATTTTTTAAATCCTCTAAAAGTAATGGTTATAGTAAGCTCAGACCTTAATCTTATATGTGCAAAAATTGGCTTCAAGGGCTTTTTAAAAAAATCTGATGCTGGACACCTTCTAAGTCTGGTTTTCGTGAGAATCTAATTGCAACTGCACACACAAACTTCTAAGTTTAATCAGTGAGAAAAATAATCCTCTTCAGGTCTTACCTGTCTCCAGTGGTTCTCAAACACCATAAGACAGGTCTCCGGGTCGGCAGTGCATGGGCTGGATGGGGCCGAATGTCGGCTGGTCCGAGTGCCTGGACCCCTCGGAGTTAAACGACTCAGCCAACTCATTGTAACTCACAGGCAGATCCAAATTCAATCAAGAGGTCAACAGGGAAAGAAGGAAAATAAGGAATAGGGAAAAGAGGGAGGAGAGGAGAAAAGGGGGCAAGAACAGGGGGAAAAGGGGAGGGGAAGGGGAGTCACAAACGGAGTTCAAACGCAAGAACTGAGGAGTTTCTCTAGACTGAAGAAAAGAATGAGGTAAAAGCATAGAAAGGATGTTGTCCTGTTGAGGTCTTCAGCAACAGTCACTGCACACCAGTGATTAACGTGTGAGCATGTGAGGCTTGTCTGCACTCCCTAACATCCAATCTGCAATTGGCACTATAGTCCATACCGATACATAAGCTCCTACACAAACACCTGCAGGGAAAGACACAGAAAAAGAGAATGCGTTAGAGATGTGACACACCTGCAGGTAAAAACAAGTGTATGTAGGAGTACAAAGCAAAGGACAAATAGGTCAGTAAACCGTTCTGATAACGTGGTCGATTAAAAATCGATTCTCAAAGAGCACAATCGTTTTTGTTTTTTATCATATTTATTTCCGCAAACATTGAAAATAAGATTACGTTAATTTAATTACTAGTCTTCTTCACTAGATGTCACCCTATTTTTTGCCTTGCGAGATGTTACCAAGGAGCAAGAGATGAGCCTGTCATTCATTTTTTCAGTGCTTAAAATAGTGTTTCAGGTGCTTCATCGAAGTTGATGCCACCTTCACATAAAAAGTCAGAGGTATGGAAGCATTTTAGATTTCGCAAGCAAGACGATGACGATAGTGTTGTGGCTTTTAATTTCTTTTTATTAATTACCCACATGTAAACTACTGTTTTTTTATTAATATAATATTTGTATAAAATCTATATTCATTGAGTTGAATCGAGAATTAAGTATAAAAAACAACCGACCCGAGAACCGGAATCGAAAATTGAATCAAGAATCGAATTGGTTTGATAGCTTGTGAATCGAAATCGAACCGATCTGGAAAATCTGAATCGATACCCAGCCCTAATGATTAGTGTGTTAAAAAATGGGCTGTTGCACAGAGACCCAATTTCCTGATAATAACCTTCCTTATCATCTGTGGCTATTTAATTGAATAATTTCTGCAATACTACAGTTCATCCTTAAAGATCTTTGTTGTATCCCAAATGGCACCCACATTTAGGTTGTGTATATATATCTGACTGCTTTATTATTTTATATTTCGTAATTATAATTTTTGATAATCTAAAAAATGTAAGTAATTCTATAGGAAATATTTTTTAAATTCTCTAGAAATAATGGTTATAGTAAGTTCAGAGCTTAATCTTATATGTGCAAAAAATTGGCTTCAAGGGCTTTTTAAAAATTCTGATGCTGGACACTTTCTAAATCTGGATTTCGTGAGAATTATGTTCATCTATGCATTTAACAAGGTGGCACTGGTTTATAGGGCACGTCTGAAAGCCTACCTGCATCAAACATCTATCAAACAGCCTCACGCGATGCAATGCCACAACTTTTTCTGTGGTCTTAACTAATGCAACAACACTTCCTGTTTTCTTATCAAATGTCAAAATATTATGTTGAAATTGTCTGCATTCTTCTGACAGAATAATGAGGTCCTAACTAGGAGAAATGGGTCAGGACAAATACGCCTCTTGTGTGTTACACAAAAAAAACATCCAGTTTTATTGAACAGCTCAACATGCACAACATTCCAAGCACTCCACCCTGCCACTCGTAATAAATTTCCTGGATCGTCTCATGACGTGGGCCTTCCTTCCCTACAAGAACTCACTCATTTCAAGAAAGACACTACACAATTCCAATGACATAATATAAATACCTTTGAGACCATGCAAAACAAACACACAAAGATGCATGCACTCAAGGGGATACAGAGGCTTCTTGGTATTGTGAATTGGATATTATGAGTCACAGGGAAAATCAACTACAGCCCATGTTCCTGAGCAAGCCAAACAAAGTGTACTTATGGGTTCACGGTTTCTAGCCAACTAACAGGCGTAACAAATGTTCGTTAGATGAAAAAATATGGCTGTGTATATAATGACAGAATATTCATATATGGATGAACTATTCTTTTATTTTGGTTAGCATCAGGGTGTACACGCCCCAGGGCAAACAGTACTTCTGACAGTCTTTGTGCCTGCCTCTCTGCATTATTGATTGACTGACTTAGTCACTTAATGGTTGTATCAGTGTTGAATAATACACTATGTCCAAATTTGAAGGCATTATAAACATCAATGAAAACATTATAAATAATACCAAAACACTTACAGGGACCTTTTAGGGCAGAATACATACTTTTATTTAATTTAAGTTTTGAATGTTTATTTAAAGCTTGGGATTTTGCACTGAATCTCAGGATAGACGAAGCTCTGAAGCATCCATTCAATCGATCCTTCGCAGCCTGGGTAAAAAGGAGCGCATTTTGAGGCTGCTTAAATCGGACAACCTTGCCAGCCTTTAGTTGCACCAGTGTGACACATTCGGTCTTGGAATGCAGCCTTTGGAGGAACAAATGCATTATTGCAATGCTTAATGTTTTTCCTCAACAATATCATGACGCAGTCTCTAAATTAGAAACCTAAGCTGTCTGGATATCAGACCTATACTACATGAGACGCCACACCAATGCAAAGACAAATGTGTAATCTTAGTTTATTGACATTATGGTGCTTAAATGTTTACTGATATTTAAGTGCCTTATTGCCACTTGCCTGGTTTATAAAATCCAACATGGGGGCTTGGTAGCCAGACGGACAACTTTTCCCAGCAAGTGTCCACTGCAATTTAAATATAGTTGGAATATAATAGAAAGTAGTTCTTATCCTGCTACTGCTGGCTGCAAACATTTTTATAATGCAGTTCAAGTGATGAGATTCTGAAATGGTACTAAACAGCACAGATTATCCAGACAGTTTAGGGAGTCAGTCAGCTCTGTCTGATTACTGAGCGCTTAATGCCCCAGGGAGAACAGTCAGCTCCTTGTGTTACACTGTGATTTCTTTATCGACCCCACAAACATCAGATGCATACTACTGGCATATCAAGATTCAGATATATGGTTTGTTTACACACCAACACAGTTGTGGTTTTGTAAATAAAAACAATTTGGATACACTTATTCAAAATCAAGGTTTAAGGGCTCATTATAGTTGTGCGTAGGTCCTACGGCGTAACCGCGACGGCGTAGATTACCCGTCGATTTTCATTTATACTTTTGCGTTGACATGCAAACACACGTGCAGACCGCTGGTGGGCAGTATCCACGTGTGTTATCACAGTAGCAGCACGAGTCAGTGTTGGGGGTAAAGCATTACAAGTAACGCGCATTAAGTAATAATATTACTTTTCTGAAGTAACGAGTAAAGGAACGCATTACTTTATAATTGTACACATTAATATCTAGTTACTTTTCAGTTTAATTAATTACATTTAAAAATAAAATAATGTACTGAATTAAACTGAACATATTAGCATAGAATTACGAACTCTGCGCCTGAGCAGGAACAGTTTGAGTCAGAAACGGGAAAGGCAGGCCAGAGCTTGACATTTTTACGATCATAAAAACAACTGGAAGGCCTGAAAGAGATCAAGCCTCAGTCAAGTAAGAAAATGTAACGCAAAAGTAACTTAAAAGTAACGTAAGCATTACTTACTTTCCATGAAAAGTAACTAAGTAATGCAATAGTTACTTTTTTGGGGAGTAACTTAAAATTGTAATGCATTACTTTTAAAAGTAACTTTCCCAACACTGAAGCGCGACCATCAATGAAGAAGCACCTTGGCGAGTTTAACCCACAAAGAAAGGAGAAACAGCAACTTGTTTTGTGTTTTGTATGTTTTGAGATGACCAGCAGTGATGGAAGTAAATAAACAGCGACTAATGTTGCAGTTTGAGTTTATCACTCCTCAACTAGGTCCATCTTTGTTCTCAACATCACAAATGAAAATACCTATGACAAAGTTTTTTTCCTGACAGGATTGGTTCTAGTGGACCAATCACTTACATACGCTTGCGGTCCACGTAGAACTGACCACATATGTCCGGATATGGATAACCTACGGCGTAGCTACGACGTAGACCTTACGCACGACTATAAATTGGAATTTAGTCGCCCAATAACCTGCAGAAAGTGCTAAGGAGCTGAGTGGGAAGGCAATAAATGGCAGTCATCTTTGATACTTGCAATTTGAAGTTTATTCTTAATCAATTTAAAACTTTACTCATTATAGCAGAATATAACAGTGATTTGCTCAAAGTTAACAATATCTGAATGAATATACACAAATATGTGGATAACCAAAAATATGTGCTTCCACACTCACCCAATTGTTTTACAATGCTGCACACACAGTTGTTTTAACCTTACATAATTAATAAGGCTCCCATTCTCCCATGGTTACATGACTAACACTAACATGGCTCCTACACAAGCTTTTTCTCAGTAAACAATGCTAACAACAAACGCATTGAATCCAGAAACTAGCTACATACAGTAGGAACATCGGTTCAACAGTCTGAACTTTGGTTTAATAAAACTGATAAAATAAATATACTTATCACTTTATACAATGCCTGCCTTAAAGAAAGTATAGGATAAAGAGACAAGTCGCACTGTAATCCTGAACCATTTTATTACAGTTGAATGCATGCAATTCTGTTTGCAAATTGCAATGTTTACCAAACATGACAATAAAAACTGATCCCAATCAGAAGTTTTAACCACTCACATAAGCCCAACACTCAGCTATCAAATTAATTATTACAGCAATAACTTTACATCTTGACCTATAATACAAAGTAAGGGTGTGTAGGTATGTATATGACAGCAGGCAAAGAGAATGAAGAAGAACATAGAGCAGCAAATGAAGAGGGCTTTCTATATGCCTTATTTAAGTCATAATTAATCATTATCCAGCTCTACGTCTTTTCAGACCGTAAAACCTCAAATTTTGTAGGGCTGGCAAATAAGGAGAATGTTTAACAAAAACAAAACTCTTACACACCTAACCAAATTATATAACAGGTGCAATCATCAATAGAAGCATCCCGGTGCTAACTTTTAGGTGAAGATAACAGTGGCTACTAATCTGGTAAATGTGGCAGGTTCAGCCCAAATAAGTGAAACATAAGGGTTCTTTGAAAAACAATCCATAGGCATTATTTTTCTTTTTTATAGTCTCTAGAACCCTTTCCACTACAATGAACATTTATGAAGATTAAAAGTTCTTTATGAAACCATGCAGCCAGACAAACTATAATTTTTAAGAGTGTAAGATTGGAGTAATTATCTTTATCCAACAACGACAAAAAAA
This sequence comes from Misgurnus anguillicaudatus, assembly GCF_027580225.2. Classification (NCBI taxonomy): domain Eukaryota; kingdom Metazoa; phylum Chordata; class Actinopteri; order Cypriniformes; family Cobitidae; genus Misgurnus; species Misgurnus anguillicaudatus. Next base: position 26,846,892 of record NC_073353.2, read on the forward strand.
ACTTAAGAAAGAACTTAGCTAAAGTTTTCTTTAGAGTAGACAAGATATCTGCTGGAATCCAACCAATAATTTAACATAAAAAATTCTAAATAAATATTTTAAGCAAAGTTCATTCAAGAAAAGAAGATTTGAAATGTGCTTTTACCAGCTCCTCTACTTCCTTATGGCGTTTCTTTTTCCCTCTAAACACAACCATACATTTACCTCTTAGCCAAGTCATGTCTCATAATTATGGCAATGGAAAAGAAAACAAAGAAAAAATGAATCATGAGAAACTAAAATGACTAACTTTATTAAAATCCTCCTTGAGGGAGTTTCTTCACTACAGCCTGGGAGTAAAACCGTGTATGAGAGCAAGTGTGTTAGCAGGTCACGTGAATTCTTTGGGTTTAAAATCATTAACAGCTCAAAGTTCAGTCATTTTGACACTGAAATGAGTGCAGTATTTGCTGAAGGGAAATAAACCTTAAAACACTCATTCAGAATGCCTTGGGTTTGTGCATACCCAAGGCTGTGGAAAGGAAAGAGTGTAAAGGTCAATGACAGAAGAATCTAAAGTTGCCACATGCCAGTGGTCAAATAAATGGAGTAGATCTGTCAGGTGTACATGGGTCTAACTAAGAAATAGCACATTACTAATGTAATGTCCCCCAAAACATACAATGAATCATAAAACAACCAGTTTCAACAAACTTGTACTTACTTGTCAGTAAGCGTTAGTCACAAAGGACATAACACATTATTATTGCACGTGACTTGGATTGAAATGATGCACAATAAACCACACTGTCTAGTTTTAGGGTCAAAGCACCACATATAACAACACATTACACCAGTGGTTCTCAAACTGGGGGCCGGGGCCCCCAGGGGGGCCGCGAGATGGTGCCAGGGGGGCCCTAGTTTTATGAAATTTCATAAAACACATTAATTTATCATGAATTCTGTGTAATTAAACCTAAAAAAAATAAGGCTACTAACCAACAGCACTACTTTGTATACTTTAATATGTTTTTTCTTATTAAATGTTACATTTTAGAACAAATTTGTTATAAAAAAACTTTGGGGGACCGTGAAGGAATGTACCATATACAAGGGGGGCTGCACGCTGAAAAAGTTTGAGAACCACTGCATTACACAATCCTGTCTTTTCACCGTTCAAAACTGTCATTACTCATTACCACAACACTTTACCATAACAATGTAAACAACACAATGTTAACGTTATACAACACAACTTATAACGACACAGTACACAACACAATTAAACAATTGCTTTAATGCACAAGGTTTGCATCGTCATACCACTTATAACAAGCACAGTAACGTTGCACAACGCGATAACGCGCGTTTTACTGCTTACCACGAAGCTGCCCTGCAAATAAACAAGCAGGTGCCAATTATAATAACACGTTTGTGTCAGCGCAGTTTCCACAACTCGCTTCTTTTCACTTTAACAAATGTCACACTACACATTCCCACGGAGCAATGTGCCGTTTTAGAAACAAACCGGGCACTGACTGGATAGCTAGAGAGAGAACCGTTACTCTTTATTGTCCAGGTCTAACGTCAAGCAGAATAACACAAATCTAGTCCAAAAACGTACGTATGATATAAAATGAATATGTATCTGCTTTCACTGATAGTTATTTTCTCGTAACATCTATGTGGAGTTTTACCGTTAGCTGCACTGAGACGGGTCAGATTTGATTTGACGCTGTTCGTTGAGCTCGCGGTGCAAGCGGGAAACAAACCTTGACGACGACGACACACGGAAATGTTAGACCGCTAAAACTGAGTACTTACACTTGTGCAGGCGAGGGCTGATTTCTGCTTTGCCCTCCGCCGAAACCTGTCTCCGTTTAAACTGTGTATCTGAGATTTGTCAACCTCACCCTTCGTCCCGCAGCCATCTTTCTCCACAGATTCCACAGACACACCCACGCGCACGGGACGTTGCGACGTCACGAGGGAGGGTGGGGCCACGAAAAGAAGTCCGCTGTACTGTTTTGAGCGCCACTGCTGGCCGTATGATGAATTAGCGCCTTGTTTTTCGTATTTGTCTTGTTGTTCAACTCACCCCTTAGGACCTTCAACTGTACAGTGTACGTACTGCATAGGCTTTTGGAGGTGAAATTTCCATTTTCGTTGCAAAAATAAATGTTTATAGTATGGTTGGATCATTTTAATGTACAACAAAAAATGTGTTACTACCTTTTCATTTTTAAAATTCTGATTGGTGAGACAGGTAAGTTCTCTGGAGAAATGTTGCCATAACAACAAGCATCACATAGCGCCCGTGTTGTATGGGTGGGGATGTTTGTTGTTAAGAGAAGACATATGTGGTCAAACAATGGTCTTGTTATATTTATCACTCACACCAATTCCCATAGACGATGAATAGTTGTGTGTCAGACACTATGTCTGAAGAATACATTAAATAGTTGATTGAAAACTTCTTGAAGACTCTTCCTCAATTTCGAAATATTGAACATGAACACGAATCGCTGGGCAAGACTTTTTGCGTGGCAACGCATAAGCAAAAATGTTGAAGAGGGGCAGAATAAAGGACAAGCACTAAATGACAAAAAAGAAGAGACTAAAAAAATAAAGTAAGTCTATTTAAAGTACTAGTTAATTTTTACTATATTGTTTTTTTTACAAGTTTTTCTCTATTGAGTCACACAAGTTAGCAAAATTGTTGTTTATCTTGGCCATTTTAAAGGTTTGGGAAAAAAGGGCTACGTTATATTTTATAATATAAATGCTCTGTTAATTCCTCAGCTGGAAGGAATGGATAGTTGATCCATCTGAAGACTTTTACTACACATGGTTGCAAATTATGATACTACCTATCTGCTACAACTGGGTCATTATAATATGCAGGTGAGAAAACACAGAGTAATCCTAGTTGCTATTCCAATTTTAGACGGAATACACAGTAATAAATGTTTATTTCGTTTACCTTTTAAATCTTGAGATAAAAGTATCAAGTTGAAATTATTTACATTTACAGCAATTATAGTTCAAATTATTATAAATGTACAAATAAAATAAACTAGGCTAAATATAAAAAATACACAAACATTAGCTTTCTGCCACCAAAGCATATAACATGTATTTCTATTTTAACAGAACATGTTTCTTCGACATTGAAAAGAAGTTTTTTGCAGTTTGGCTCACATTGGACTATATCTGCGATTTATTTTATGTGGTTGACACAGTAATCGGGTTTCGCACTGGTAGGTGTACACTTTTATTCTTTTTTACCGTATATGTTTATGGAGTCAATTAATTTGTTGTCGATTACAAAACGCTGTAATTATAAGATTTATTTTTTCGTCCACAGGCTTTTTGGAGCAAGGCATCCTGGTGCGAGACTTGTCCCGTTTGAAGACGCGGTACATGCGCTCCTCGCGCTTTAAGTGGGACATCGCTTCCATGTTGCCAACCGATTTACTCTACCTGCAGCTGGGTGTTAACACACCTATAGTCCGGATCAATCGCTTTCTCCGCACAGGACGTATGAATGAGGCATTGGACCGCATGGAGACGCGCACATCCTACCCGAACACTTTCCGTGTCGCCAAACTGATGTTGTATATTTTCGTGCTCATCCATTGGAACGCGTGCATCTACTTCTCCCTCTCCAGTTACATAGGATTCGGTGCTGATCCCTGGGTCTATCCCAACATCTCGGACCCCGATTTTGCGTCCACCCGACGCCAGTACTTTTATAGCTTCTGGTTTTCGACTCTCATTCTCACCACAGTGGGTGACACGCCGCGACCAGAGTGCGAGGAAGAGTATTTGTTTCTGATCGCCGACATGTTGATCGCAGTGCTGGTGTTTGCATCAGTCGTGGGGAGCATGGGGGACGTGATATCAAGCTTGCGCGATCGTGACAACGTCTTCTTTCCCAATCACGAGCTGGTGAAGGGTTACCTGCGCAGCCGGCGCATCAGCAAAGAACTGCAGAAACGCGTCAATGACTGGTATCAGCATCTACACCTCAACAAGTGCGCATTTTAACCTGCTCAAATGCTGCGTAATTTCAGCCCATTGTTGAGTAAACTAAACTACTGTGTCTGTTCATGTCCATGCTTTCATGTAGGCCTACTTTAAAAGTGTGTTAGCTAGATCAGGTGCATTCCCAGGGATAGATTGTATGGCTAGAATGCAATGTAAGTCATGTTGGATAAAAGTATCTGCCATCTACATGAATATGTTAAATTAACCTAGAATATTTCCATATTTAAAACCATTTTGAATTGAAACAACCCAGCATATAGGTTTATTTAAACCCAATGGTTTGTCCATATTTTTAGCATTTTATATCAAATGAACTTTTCAAATGCTCATTCTTAACCAAATCAATGCTCTTAACCAGAAAGATCACCCGGGAGAATGAGATTCTTCAACATCTTCCGATCACTCTTCAGACGGCAACTGCCGTGAGTGTGCATCTGCCCACTCTGTCTAAAGTCACCATCTTTCAGAACTGTGAGAACAGTCTGTTGGAGCAGCTGGTACTTAAACTCAGGCCACAGGTCAGTAAAACAGGTGGCACACCTGGAAAGATAATGGCTGACATTAGGGCCAGTTGAACTCTTCCAGACCTCCATGTAGTACTTTAACGTACCCAAAGTACACTCACCCATGTGTACTTTATAACTATACTTTATTATCTGCTGCCCTGTATAGGTGTATAGCCCAGGAGAGTATGTTTGCAAGAAGGGTGATGTAGGTCATGAGATGTATATTATTAAAGAGGGAAAGCTTGCAGTGGTGGCTGATGATGGAGTCACTCAGTTTGCAGTACTGGGAGATGGAAACTTCTTTGGAGAAATTAGCATACTAAATATAAAAGGTATTTTGCAGAATACACATTTATATGAAAATGGTCATGAATTACTTTTTTTAAATAATTTGTTGATACTAAAATATTTTAACAGTATATAATGCTTCAGAAACTTTTCCACGTTTTAATGTTTCAGAAATAGGAACTTACAAAGTGACCTCAAAGGGACACTCCACTTTTTTTGAAAAAAGCTCCCCTAAAGTAAAACATTTTATTTTTACCATTTTGGAATCCATTCAGCCGATCTTCGGGTCTGGCGGTACCACTTTTAGCATAGCTTAGCATAATCCATTGAATCCTATTAGACCATTAGCATCGCGCTCAAAAATGACCAAAGAGTTTAGATGTTTTTCCTATTTAAAACTTGACTCTTCTATAGTTACATTGTAAGACCGACAGAAAATGAAAAGTTGCGATTTTCTTGGCCGATATGGCTATGAACTATAATCTCATTCCGGCGTAATAATCAAGGACTTCGCTGCCGTACCATGGCTGCAGCAGGCACAATGATATAACGCAGCACCGGAAAATAGTCCCCTTGATAACTTTCAATGGTCAGATGTTTAACTCTGTTGGAGCTGGAAAATGAGCATATTTTCAAAAAGTGTCTCTTTAAGGCATGCTTGTAATAACACATACCTGGTCTTTTAAAGGCTTAGGAAGAATTTAGTGTTCAACCTTTTCTCTGTGATAAAAGTTGAGGCTACTGAGTTGACTGAAAAAACACTGTAAAGTCTAAAATACATACTAATCACATTCACAGTTCCTAACACTTTATTTCACTTTAAAACTAAAATGTAATACTCCTTTCATTAATGCACAGGTAACAAATCTGGCAACAGACGAACAGCCAACATACGCAGCATTGGTTACTCAGACCTGTTTAGCCTCTCCAAAGAGGACCTGACCGAAACACTTCTTGAGTTTCCTGCTGCCAAGCACCTACTGGAGGAGAAGGGTCGTCAGATTCTAACGAAGATGGGCATGCTACAAGAGACGGATGAAGGTGAGGGAGAGGTGGAGAAAACAGAAGACAAGGTGAAGCGCTTAGATGCCACCCTAGAGACCCTGCAGACCAAACTGGCTCGACTGATTGCTGAACTGGAGTCTAGTGCTCGTAAAATGATGCAACGGGTGGAACAACTGGAGTTGCAGACGGAAGAATGGGAAGGCATTGTGGCCGAGGGGGCACAGGAAGAGATTGAAAACCAGCAAAAGGTAAAGGAAAGGGAGATTGGGGATGGGGAAGGAGAAGGAGAAAAGAAAAATAAAGATGAAGATGAGCCAACGGTGGAAGGAGAGAGAGGAGTGGGTGATGGAGGAGAGGAAAGCCTTGGAGAAAAAGATAAAGATATAGGAAGGAAACAAATAAATGACAGTGAGGAGGAAGACACGGGAAAGGAGTAATAAAGACTGAAAACGTCAGGGTAAGAAAAAAAAGAAGTAGGAATAAAATATATGCATACGTAAAATACAACTCTATGCACCATAACACAAATCTGAGGAAAGTATATGAATACAAAAGGCAGTCTGTATTATTTTGAGTGCATTGTTATGTATAATAAAAGAAAATGTTTTGTAATGTGAGAGACTTATTTGTTGCACCTGTAAGAAAAATAATTATTATGTATGTATTACATATTATTAAATTAATAATAAAACAACAAACATCTAAAAAATCAAGGCTGCATTAAATGTTTTTCTAGCATTGCTTAGTAATTCCAGCTGTGCAGCCTTCTCAATCCGAACGCTAGATGGCAGCACATACTCCACTTTTACAGCTGAATTGATTGAGACATGGAGCTCAGAGGACATCAGGTTCAAGGTAAAATGTCTGATAGTTTTCAAATAATTGAGCCGCCTGTTATATCCTTTGTTGAATTTGTGTCAGTGAACACACTCCACTGTGTTCATTTATAAAGACGTTATAGGATATGCGCATGTCTTATGCTTAATAAGAAACAGCTTAGTCATACATGACATGTCCTTTTTTTCTACCTGTTTTTCTTTTGTTGCAGTGGTGGTATATTAGGGGCCTGAACTACTTTCATGCATTGGGTCTTTCTGTGGTAGCAAATTACAAGACTGGTGGGAGCACTGGTTGTATAGAGTTGACCCATTAGTGGCCTCAGTGATGGTCGGCTTTGTTTCAAGGTTAGTCTCTCAGAATTTTATTTAAATACCAAAAGGAAAATAGCAAAAGAGAAATATATATATATTTATGTATATAAATGTATATATTATGCAAATAATGTGCTTGTAATGCAGGTTATCACGTCCTACTTAGCATTTTGAACACCAAAAACAATAATGATAACAACAATAATGATCTCCTTATACTGACAATGGATTTGTACTTCTGCACACAAGAAGAATAGAATTTTGTATTCAGATGTTATATATTCAATATATTCGTACATCTCAATGAGATTTCGCAGGTGGTTGAGATAGGCGGTACAAATCTAAATGGTTGCGTTATTGCTTTAGCTGTCCAGATGTTCACTGCCAAAAGAGGCTTGCTATTCAATAAAACCGAAATTACGGGAGATGCAAAATCATCTGGAAAAGAATATCTGGAAAGAAAAATTACCCAACATGTTAATGGAATAGAAATAATAGATATGTTGTAGCGTTTACTTAAGATAGTAGCATATTGCATCGATTTGCATCTCCACTTCTGCAGTTTTGGCTTGATGGTATGTTCTCCAGGTGTTTATTTTACTCACTGGAAGTAGCTGACCACTCTCTTTAGCCAATTTTTTAATTTTTCGCCCGTCAATCACAATCTGTCATGGATTATGTCAATTTAAAGCGTATAATTCTACATCAACAACCCGAAAAACACAGCAGGCCCGGACAACGCAGACTAGAGCAGATGGCACGTAATTGCTTTGAGGTAGAAACAGGGCGTCCATTTTACGGGTCTCGCGGGACTCCATCATAGTGCTCTTGTGAAAATACAGGTGCGTTTGTTTTTGTTTATCTTTCGCTCTAATCAAAGTATTGCCATGATCATTGGAAAACTGTCAGTTTAGAGTGTCATAATTCACACCAGGGACATCAATTCAAGCGCCACTTATGCAAGAGACTTGATGCATATTATGAATGTGAGCAAACCGGGGAAGGTTAACCCTACTCACAAACAGCTTTCAGATTGGAGCAGGAGTTCTCTATAAATAGCCAATTTTAAGTTGTGATCATAACAGCAGCCAGCCAGAGATACAATGGAGCAGGTGTGCAAATTCTTCAAAATGAATTCTACCCACAATACACAGATTTAGAGGTGTAATATGTAGTATAATTTCATTTCAGTACAGTTTTGAGTTGATTGGTAAGTGTGTGGTTATGTGTATGTTGATAAGTCAGATAGAAGGGAATCATTTTTCTTTGTCTCGTTCAATGTACTTTTTACCATATACAAAAATATGAGGAAACATAAAAAATGAAGGCAATTGTACTAACTTAACAATGAAGTTTTTGTGAAATGCACTGCTAATGAACATAAGTTAAACTAAAAAAGAATAATGACTTTTATATGTAATTTCTGCACAACAGATGTTTAATAAGCCCATATTCTGAAGTGTAGTTGATCTCACTGTTATAACACTTAAAACATAGGAAACATTTAAAAATAAACAATTAAAACTAAATTACTACCTCTGAGGTATGAACTGTGCAAACGTGTAACGTCCAAGTGACAGCTCAGGCCAATTTTTTTTCTGATAGTGTACCATAAATCCATATTATAAAGTATCAAGCCAAGAAAAGGGCTACTATTTATTTTCTTTCTCGTTGTTATCCCTTTTTGTTCATCACTACAGTTTTGTTATATAACGGTTTCCGCAATATTTCCTTTTAATTAATCTAAGCAGGGTTTTAATAACATCATGACATCCACAGCAAATGACACTCGGGGAAAGATGACAGAAGCTTTTAAACAAATCCCTCTGCATCTCTAGTTGGCTGTCCATCACCCTCAACATTCATACAATGCATCTGTGCACGGTCCCAAATGCCACAGTATGTGACTTTTTGGCATTACGACCGTACAGCTTCCAGATTCCTAGCACACTTTCCAAAGGCATTCACACGTGCAGTGATTTTTTGGCACTTTCCGGCGTCAGCTTCTGCTGGCAATTTTCGCTTCTTCACAGTGATTTGGGTGTATACAATGCTGCGACCAAGTTGAGAAAAGTTGAACTTTATAAAAAATTAGCAGTGTTGCGATGTGGAGACTGCCAATAGTGGTGAATTAGAGCATGAGATTTGAGCACATGTGATCCATCTCCTGTGAGATACTGTAGTCAAGTGTTGGCAATTCATGCATTCATAATCGTATATCTTGTTCATGATATGATACATTAAGCATTCCTGCTGTTTATATACAGATGCTTCGAACTCCAGAATATCTGGTCGAATCGCATCATTTTTATTGCCAAAAGTCTCGTTTTGGATTAAACTAAAGATTTTGTCCCTTTTAAGGCAAGTTTAGTGGCTTGGTCTCTTTACAATGTCCCTGGGCAACAATAGCAAGTATTAGCTCCTATGAATAGTGAATTCAAAATGTTTTTATCAGGACTGTGTTTTAATAACATACATTATTAAAGGGATAGTTCAATCCAAAAATGAAAATTCTGTCATCATTTACTCACTCTCATTTTGTTACAAACCTGTATACATTCTGTGTTCTGATGAACACAAAGGAAGATATTTTGAGAAATGTTTGTAACCAAACCGTTTGTGGACCCTATTTAGTTACATAGTAGGAAAAATGTTTTCCTTTGTGTTCACCAAAACAATTAAATTTATACAGGTTTTTAACAGCATGAGAGTGAGTAAATGATGACAGAATTTTCATTTTTGGAGATAAACTATCGTTTTAATGTACATTATCGTTTTTGTAGTACAAAATTAGCTTTTAATGACCCTTGGGTTAGATTAAGCCGTCAAAACATAAAGTATGTTACAAAATACAAAAAACGCTAACCTTCAAGGTATTTATTGGACAAAATAATTTTGCAAACCACAGCATAATAGGAACATCTATTTATATATATATATATATATATATATATATATATATATATATATATATATATATATATATATATATATATATATATATATATATATATATATATATATATATATATACAAAAATATGCATAGAAAATCAAAAAGCTCACAGGAAATAAAGCATACATTATTTATTAATATTTGTTGATCCTCTTTCGTGGTAATATTTTATTGTCATTGTAGTCATGGGCTTTGTCTTCAAAAACTTTGCACATATGTTTTGTGACTTCAGTTTAACACACCAATGCAACATGCACCTAAAAGTTTTGTATGCATCTGTAATAAAATATTTGAATAAAGTGCAAAGTTGTCAAGAGTTTAAAGGGATTGTTCACCCTTTCATAATTTTCTCATCCTCATATTGTTCTAAACCTGTAAGATTTTTTTATCTGAAGAAGATATTTTAATAAATAATGGTAAGCAAACAGCTGATTGTAACCATTGACTTCCATAGTAGGAAAAACAAATATAATGGAAGTATTGTGATAAATGATGAAGACGATATTTTGATAAATAATGGTAAGCAAACGGCTGATTGTAACCATTGACTTCCATAGTAGGAAAAACAAATATTATGGAAGTATTGTGATAAATGATGAAGAAGATATTTTGATAAATAATGGTTAGCAAACAGCTGATTGTAACCATTGACTTCCATAGTAGGAAAAACAAATATAATGGAAGTATTGTGATAAATGATGAAGATATTTTGATAAATAATGGTAAGCAAACAGCTGATTGTAACCATTGACTTCCATAGTAGGAAAAACAAATATAATGGAAGTATTGTGATAAATGATGAAGAAGATATTTTGATAAATAATGGTGAGCAAACAGCTGATTGTAACCATTGTCTTCCATAGTAGGAAAAACAAATATAATGAAAGTATTGTGATAAATGAAGAAGATATTTTGATAAATAATGGTAAGCAAACAGCTGATTGTAACCATTGACTTCCATAGTAGGAAAAACAAATATAATGGAAGTATTGTGATAAATGATGAAGAAGATATTTTGATAAATAATGGTAAGCAAACAGCCGATTGTAACCATTGACTTCCATAGTAGGAAAAACAAATATAATGGAAGTATTGTGATAAATGATGAAGAAGATATTTTGATAAATAATGGTTAGCAAACAGCTGATTGTCACCATTGACTTCCATAGTAGGAAAAACAAATATAATGGAAGTATTGTGATAAATGATGAAGAAGATACTTTAATAAATAATGGTGAGCAAACAGCTGATTGTAACCATTGACTTCCATAGTAGGAAAAACAAATATAATGGAAGTATTGTGATAAATGAAGAAGATATTTTGATAAATAATGGTAAGCAAACAGCTGATTGTAACCATTGACTTCCATAGTAGGAAAAACAAATATAATGGAAGTATTGTGATAAATGATGAAGAAGATACTTTGATAAATAATGGTGAGCAAACAGCTGATTGTAACCATTGACTTCCATAGTAGGAAAAACAAATATAATGGAAGTATTGTGATAAATGAAGAAGATATTTTGATAAATAATGGTAAGCAAACAGCTGATTGTAACCATTGACTTCCATAGTAGGAAAAACAAATATAAATGAAAGTATTGTGATAAATGAAGAAGATATTTTGATAAATAATGGTAAGCAAACAGCTGATTGTAACCATTGACTTCCATAGTAGGAAAAACAAATATAATGGAAGTATTGTGATAAATGATGAAGAAGATACTTTGATAAATAATGGTGAGCAAACAGCTGATTGTAACCATTGACTTCCATAGTAGGAAAAACAAATATAATGGAAGTATTGAGATAAATGAAGAAGATATTTTGATAAATAATGGTAAGCAAATAGCTGATTGTAACCATTGACTTCCATAGTAGGAAAAACAAATATAATGAAAGTATTGTGATAAATGAAGAAGATATTTTGATAAATAATGGTAAGCAAACAGCTGATTGTAACCATTGACTTCCATAGTAGGAAAAACAAATATAATGGAAGTATTGTGATAAATGATGAAGAAGATATTTTGATAAATAATGGTAAGCAAACAGCCGATTGTAACCATTGACTTCCATAGTAGGAAAAACAAATATAATGTAAGTATTGTGATAAATGATGAAGAAGATATTTTGATAAATAATGGTTAGCAAACAGCTGATTGTAACCATTGACTTCCATAGTAGGAAAAACAAATATAATGGAAGTATTGTGATAAATGATGAAGAAGATACTTTGATAAATAATGGTGAGCAAACAGCTGATTGTAACCATTGACTTCCATAGTAGGAAAAACAAATATAATGGAAGTATTGTGATAAATGATGAAGAAGATATTTTGATAAATAATGGTGAGCAAACAGCTGATTGTAACCATTGACTTCCATAGTAGGAAAAACAAATATAATGGAAGTATTGTGATAAATGATGAAGAAGATATTTTGATAAATAATGGTAAGCAAACAGCTGATTGTCACCATTGACTTCCATAGTAGGAAAAACAAATATAATGGAAGTATTGTGATAAATGATGAAGAAGATACTTTAATAAATAATGGTGAGCAAACAGCTGATTGTAACCATTGACTTCCATAGTAGGAAAAACAAATATAATGGAAGTATTGTGATAAATGAAGAAGATATTTTGATAAATAATGGTAAGCAAACAGCTGATTGTAACCATTGACTTCCATAGTAGGAAAAACAAATATAAATGAAAGTATTGTGATAAATGAAGAAGATATTTTGATAAATAATGGTAAGCAAACAGCTGATTGTAACCATTGACTTCCATAGTAGGAAAAACAAATATAATGGAAGTATTGTGATAAATGATGAAGAAGATACTTTGATAAATAATGGTGAGCAAACAGCTGATTGTAACCATTGACTTCCATAGTAGGAAAAACAAATATAATGGAAGTATTCTGATAAATGAAGAAGATATTTTGATAAATAATGGTAAGCAAACAGCTGATTGTAACCATTGACTTCCATAGTAGGAAAAACAAATATAAATGAAAGTATTGTGATAAATGAAGAAGATATTTTGATAAATAATGGTAAGCAAACAGCTGATTGTAACCATTGACTTCCATAGTAGGAAAAACAAATATAATGGAAGTATTGTGATAAATGATGAAGAAGATACTTTGATAAATAATGGTGAGCAAACAGCTGATTGTAACCATTGACTTCCATAGTAGGAAAAACAAATATAATGGAAGTATTGAGATAAATGAAGAAGATATTTTGATAAATAATGGTAAGCAAATAGCTGATTGTAACCATTGACTTCCATAGTAGGAAAAACAAATATAATGAAAGTATTGTGATAAATGAAGAAGATATTTTGATAAATAATGGTAAGCAAACAGCTGATTGTAACCATTGACTTCCATAGTAGGAAAAACAAATATAATGGAAGTATTGTGATAAATGATGAAGAAGATATTTTGATAAATAATGGTAAGCAAACAGCCGATTGTAACCATTGACTTCCATAGTAGGAAAAACAAATATAATGGAAGTATTGTGATAAATGATGAAGAAGATATTTTGATAAATAATGGTTAGCAAACAGCTGATTGTAACCATTGACTTCCATAGTAGGAAAAACAAATATAATGGAAGTATTGTGATAAATGATGAAGAAGATACTTTGATAAATAATGGTGAGCAAACAGCTGATTGTAACCATTGACTTCCATAGTAGGAAAAACAAATATAATGGAAGTATTGTGATAAATGATGAAGAAGATATTTTGATAAATAATGGTGAGCAAACAGCTGATTGTAACCATTGACTTCCATAGTAGGAAAAACAAATATAATAAAAGTATTGTGATTAATGATGAAAAAGATATTTTGATAAATAATGGTAAGCAAACAGCTGATTGTAACCATTGACTTCCATAGTAGAAAAAACAAATACAATGGAAGTATTGTGATAAATGATGAAGAAGATATTTTGATAAATAATGGTAAGCAAACAGCTGATTGTAACCATTGACTTCCATAGTAGGAAAAACAAATATAATGGAAGTATTGTGATAAATGATGAAAAAGATATTTTGATAAATAATGGTAAGCAAACAGCCGATTGTAACCATTGACTTCCATAATAGGAAAAACAAATGTATTGTGATAAATGATGAAGAAGATATTTTGATAAATAATGGTAAGCAAACAGCTGATTGTAACCATTGACTTCCATAGTAGGAAAAACAAATATTATGGAAGTATTGTGATAAATGATGAAAAAGATATTTTGATAAATAATGGTAAGCAAACAGCCGATTGTAACCATTGACTTCCATAGTAGGAAAAACAAATATAATGGAAGTATTGTGATAAATGATAAAGACGATATTTTGATAAATAATGGTAAGCAAACAGCCGATTGTAACCATTGACTTCCATAGTAGGAAAAACAAATATAATGGAAGTATTGTGATAAATGATGAAGAAGATATTTTGATAAATAATGGTAAGCAAACAGCTGATTGTAACCATTGACTTCCATAGTAGGAAAAACAAATATAAATGGAAGTATTGTGATAAATCATGAAGAAGATATTTTGATAAATAATGGTGAGCAAACAGCTGATTGTAACCATTGACGTCCATAGTAGGAAAAACAAATATAATGGAAGTATTGTGATAAATGATGAAGAAGATATTTTGATAAATAATGGTTAGCACACAGTTGACGGTACCCACTGAATTCCATCATATTTGTTTTTCCTACTATGGATGTCAATGGTTACAATCAGCTGTGTGCTTATCAAAATATCTTTTTTGTGTTCATCAGAAAAAAGAAATTCATACAGGTTTAGAACAACATGAGGATGAGAAAATTATAACAGAATTGTAATGTTTGGGTAAACTATCCCATTAAAGTTGGTCACTTTTGGCTACTACAGTATTTTAAATCTCTTCATAATGTAAACTCTCCATATACATCTTATTCTTTGACAGGTTGCATGATAACAATGTTAAATGCAATTTACACCAATTAAAGAATTGTAAGGAAAGTTTACAGGCTAAATCAAACTGCTAATGAATCATCTTGTTTAAATATCAACAAATGGCTGTTTTTAAGCTTCATAAATGTCTTTTGCATTGCAACAGTGTCTAAAATGCAAGCTTTTGTTTATAAAGCTTGGCACATACGCATTAAACTATTAAATCCTATTGTTATAATATATCATAAATTAAGTCCCTGGGAAAAAAATCCTAATTTCATTAAGCTACTCCGGGTGTTTGATGTACAGGGTTGGGTATGGGCTATCCAAGCCGAGAACATTTTCTTCTAACTGAATATGCAGAAACCTGGCTCAGGTGGTCAATTTAAAGATGAATGGCTTTGAGATGCCGCAAGGAATGCACCGGAAATGGGATAGGGCATGAATTCCAAACAAGCTCTGTGGAGATTGGCGGTGCTGTATAATACCTTTCTCTTTTTTATCAAACTAATAAATTACAGCCCATCTCTCTGATAACTAGAGAGAGAAAGTGCTCGATTTAGACCCCAGATGTGACCCAGGGTTACCTGGCAACTGGACAAGCTCAGAAGAGGAAGAAGAAAAAATAAAACATTGAGAAATCCTTGGCTGGTAAAAGAAAGAAAGAGAGTGGGAGAGCGGTATATGGAAGTATACAGCAATGACCTTTCTATTTTGCGATAGCCTCCTTTTGTTGCCGTCTCTATCAAATGAGACAGATTCATATCTGTGGTCTATTATTTGCTGACATAACTCGTTGTTGTTTTGGTTATGTTGTCTTGGTAATGAGCACTGCCATGTCATCTAATCTTTATTGGTTTTATTCATATTAATTCATACTCCATGTAAATTAATATTTCTTTCTTGTACACCTTTTTCTTTTATTACACTCTGTGTTTCTCCCCACTTTAAAGGTAATGCAGTATTTAGTGTTATTCATATCCACTGATGCATGTTTAGTTGTACTACTGTAGAAATTGCAGCTGCTTTGGTAGATAGACGTTGCCTGAAGCCTTTGAGATGAGAAAAGTGCTTGTAACGCGTAAGCTTTAGTTTATATGGATATAATTTATAATCAAGATGTATTATTGAAATGCGTGCTATGTAGTTGACATTATGCCTATTTTTGATATTCAGTGATTATTTAAAGTGCTTTATACTTAAAGACACAGAGATGTGGATTTGCCAATATTATATCTCTTTAATGGTATCTGTCAGATCATCTTTTTAGATTTAAACAGCTCTGTGGATGACAATTGTTTTTCTCAGCGAATAAATAGATTAGTATAAATGCAAGAGAGGGTGTTTTTCCAATTAACCGGCATTCAAAACCTCAAGAGAG
Organism: Misgurnus anguillicaudatus; assembly: GCF_027580225.2. Lineage (NCBI taxonomy): Eukaryota > Metazoa > Chordata > Actinopteri > Cypriniformes > Cobitidae > Misgurnus > Misgurnus anguillicaudatus. The sequence continues at coordinate 26,863,176 of NC_073353.2, forward strand.
ATCCAATTAAGGTTATGGACTTTGAGCAGTCATGTCCAGACATGCTGTAGCCTGACTGTATCATATAAACCCTCAAACGCAAAACACCAGCTCGGTTTTTTCTCACTTCAGGGAAATTCAGAATCTCAGACCCTGAGCGCCTGCAGGACATGACCTCTCTCTTTCTTTTACGCTGCCTGTCTCTCTTACTCAGACTCCCATGGTGCACTGTAGATTTCACTTTACATTTCGCAATGATCACCCAATTTACATCTTACTTTTCTCCCTTAGGCATCATTACCACGGCAACCTGTCCCTTCAGAGACGAAAAGAGAAAACAAGACTCATATATTTCCATCATAAATACACACATACAGTGTGTTTATGCCATATCCCTTAAGGATACTGTATCCAGACTACAGAGAAATAGCCATGTAATAGTAAAAGAACGAATCTGCAGACCAATGCAAAAATCATTTGACAGCTGATGTACATTATATTGTAAAATAGAAGCACCCGATCAAAACACCCAGTCACCTGTATGAAAAAGTGGACAATAAAACTGGAGTTGGGGGGAGAGAAAGAAACAGATGGGGAGGGGCCTTCATCATAGGGATTGCCACTCTTCATTAGAGGCATGATTATGGTTGTAGAGGAAAGGCCCAAGGGAAATAGTGTGATTTTTTGAGGTGAGAGAAGCAAATGAATTGAATGAGAAAAAGAAAGAAAGAAAGAATCAAAGAAAGAAAGAAAAAGAAAGAAAGAAAGAGGTCACACTGGCAGCTGCTATTACAGGCCTCCTCAGGCAAGACACCAGTTCTTCATATCCATGTGTCCACTTCACTCCCGTCACCCACAAACACACACGGCCGCCCAGACAGACATGACAGAAATGAGACATGATGGGAATGCAGAGAGAAAGCTAACACTATAGGGCAGGAAGAGTTCACATCTGCAAATACTCAACTTTATACTATAAAACAGGTAAGGAGGTGCATCAGTTAAATGCTTATACAGAATAATTTTGCAAGGCTGCTCATTATTGGTTTGGGAAACACAAATGCAATGAATCTGTCTGTCCTGCATTTTATTTTTGATTTTTGTAATCCTTCGATCCTTCCACATTCCATCCACATAGGAAGAATAGTATTACTGTAGATTACTATAGATGTTGACCTGCCCTGTCACTCTAAAAAAAATTGTGCTAAATAGCACTAAAAGAGCTCGTAATCATAGGGGAACCATTTTTAGTGCTTTATAGCACCTAAAGCACCTATGAAGAACCATCCGGGGGTGATATAGCACCATAGCATCAGACATGGTGCTACATTTTTCCGTGGCATTCTCACGGATCTCTAAATTTTTCTGTGGCCCTGCCACGGACTGTTTATTTCCGTAACATTCTCACGGATTGGTTACTCAACTGCTTTTTCCTATTTTCAAACCATTGTCGCTTCGATTTGGTGTTTGCGTTAGTATGTCACTTTAAGTATTGGTTTATACAATTTTTTCTGATGTATTCTCTTATATTTTCTAAACTTTAAACAATTGTCGCTTGGCGTTGGGGTTAGAGTTGGGTTTGGGTAAGGATGTCATTTTATGTAAATCTAACCCTAAACCAAAGCGACATTGGTAAGAAAACTCAAAACAGTTGATAAACCAATCCGTGAGAATGCCACGGAAAAAGATGGAAAGGGCCATGGAAAAATGTGGAGATCTGTGAGAATGCCACGGAAAAATGAGCAAAAAATTCCGTGACTATCCCACGGAAATTCGTGAGGTTTTACACAGGTACTATATAGGTGCTATATAGCACTTAAAATGGTTCCTCTATGATTACGAGCTAGTGAACCACTTTTAGTGCTATTTAGCACCATTTATTTTTAGAGTGTATGTGTGTGTGTGTAGATTATAGTATAGTATAGTAGATTATAGAATATTATAGTAGCCTACGCAACATTTAAATACATTAAACTTTATTTAGACTGGATTTCATCATTTTATCATTTTTACAACTATTATAAGAAAGTAGGGATGCACAATATATCGGCCGACATATCGTTATCGGCCGATAACTGCTTATTTTTAATATTATCGGTTATCGGTCTGATAGCAAAATTAGGCCGATAAATGAAAGCCGATAAATTATGTATTATTTTGGTTTGTTGAACCACTTCACTTGCTCATTGCTGGCCATGTGAAGTTTTGATTGGTGCTTTCTGTGACATAGCACGAAGATGACACATGTTGCGGGCTTAAGAAGAGTATGCTAGTCTAGCGCAAAGACAAGATGTCTGCGGTCTGCGAGTTTTTCATTGTGAAAATAATATGAATATTTATCGGCCTATAGATATCGGTTATCGGCCCCCAAATTTAAAGAGTTATCGGTTATCGGTATCGGCCAAAATGTCCATATCCCTATAAGAAAGTGAAATCGGAAATCAATTTAACCATTGATAAACCAGCATCCTATTGCAAAACAGCTTAGACATTTCGCATAGCAACTAAACTTTTCAATTAATATTTCATTGGGAAAGTAAATTGAAATTTCAAAATAGATTACATTCATTTTAAACCAAAGGACAAGGTCCACCGCATGCAAGTGGTGGGTGGTACTTTATGCTTACAATAAAGAGATCCATTTTACTTAAACCGTATAACATCTAGAAAAAGGCACATGAGTAACTTACTGTAAAACAGTTTGAACAGTCTGTTGGGAGTTAAATGAACATTAAACATTAACAAGTCTTTGTCTTTACAGGGAAAAAAATAATAAATTAACAGCCTCATGCAGATTCTTGGAACTCATCAACTTTTTTCAAAATTTTCCTTCGGATTATGGTTCCCAGATTGCTTTGCGTAAGGATGTTATTTTAGTTTTAAATCTACAGCAAGTTACTGGCAAACAGCTGCCAGTAATACTGTTATTTTAAAATGTCATAAACCAATGATAAACCCGCATCTTACTGCAAAAGCAGTCTAGACATGGACACAGCAACTAAAATTCTCAATTAATATTTCATTGGGAAAGGAAATTGAAATTTCAACATAGATCACGTTCATTTTAAACCAAAGGACAAGGTCCACCGCCTGCAAGTGGTGGGTGGTACCTTATGCTTACAATAAAGAGATCCATTTTACTTAAACCGTATAACATCTAGAAAAAGGCACATGGTTAACTTACTGTAAAACAGTTTGAACAGTTTGTTCAGAGTTGAATGAACATTAAACATTAACAAGTCTTTGTCTTTACGGGAAAAAAAAAAATTAACAGGCTCATGCAGATTCTTGGAACTCATCAACTTTTTTCAATTTTTTCCTTCGGATTATGGTTCCCAGATTGCGTTGCACGAGGATGTTATTTTAGTTTTATTCTATAAAGATAAAGACTTGTTAATGTTTAATGTTCCTTTTACTTTGAACAAACTGTTGCCACTAAAAAACATACATTTAATTCTACAGCAAGTTACTGGCAATCAGCTGCCGGTAATACTGTAATTTCTAAAGAAATTTTTAAACAGTGTAATAAACCCTTGTTGTTTCTCTCTTTACATGCCAGCACAAGTAATTCTCATGCCTTATTGATCATAATATCGAACCATGATAACAAAATTGCATGTGTAGCGCAATCTCTGACTTTGAATGCAGTATGTAAAATAGTATAAAGTAGTATGAAACATTTCGTTTGACATATTTTTTAAAAGCTATTGTCAATTTCCCATCATACCCTCTAGGAACTTTGAAGCTAATAAATTATTCAATTGAATAATTTGCATTTAATAGGAAATCATTTGCATTTGCCAAAAACCTCATACTGTAAGGGTTAGAAATAAACTGAGCTTAAAAGTGCTTCATTGCTTTGTTAATTTTTTATTAAATAGAAGTTCAATGAAATCTTTTGTTGCTTGCGAAACTCAGCATATACTGATGAACTGTTCTTTAACTTTACAGTAGATACGTTTTAGGCACTGTCCATGGTTCTGAATGTTTCACTAAATGGAAACAGCTGCAGAAAAGGTACAAAAGCTGTCACTGGGGCGGTACCCTTTTAAAAAGTACAGCTTTGTACCCAAAGAGTGCATTTATATTGGTACCAAATCATATAGATATCTGTTCCTAAATGGTACATATTAGGACATGTTTAAAGAGTATTGTCCAAGTAACCGCTTATGTGAAGTACTATTATTTCTGAGAATTGCCATACAGTATGGTGTTTCACATAATTATTTAGCAGACACTTCTATCCAAAGCGACTTACAATTACAAGAGTATTTAACATTTTGTTTTATATTACATTTTGATCACAAATGAGATATTTAAATGGAAAGGAAAGGGAGATGAAATAACAAAGAGGGAGAAGCTTGTTAGAGAAAACAGATGGCCTTTAAATTCAACAAAAGGCCCAGGGGAGCACATTCTGGGTATACAGACATGACCCACACCTTTACATTTCTCAGTGAGGGTATGGATGCATCTCTATATATTTACAAAAGCAAAGCTGTATATTTTGAAAAACATAGGCTAGAGCTCTGCACTCTCTTCTCGTGGGCACACAGACTCACACACAAAGCAGAATTAAATGAAAGTATTTGGGGGTTCCATTCTGTCACATTATAGCAGATGGTGTCCAGTTCAAGCCAGGCTGGTACAATCCCTGGAGACAAAGTGGGAGGGAAAAAGAGAGAGAGAAAAGCTGAAGGGGGGAAAGATGTTGGGTACTCTCAACATCTCCCTCTTTGTCTCAGTTATTTACACCTCAAAGATTGTTCTTCAGGGAAAGGTCTGACCAATTCATTCTCTCCACCCAGAAGTGCACGCGCACAAACGCAGCACACAACTTCAGCCTGTTGGCTTCTTGTCTGTATATCGGTGCATCAATTAAAAACAAGAGGAAAGCCCAAGTTACACAGTTTTCTCATTAGTGAGGTTCTCAAACTGTTCAATAGCTTCTCATATATGCAGGTGCTTCGATGGACCTTTCCAATCATATCCATGCATTTACACACACAGATTTGCCTCCAGGATCTCTCACAGGTGCAACATTGGCCCCGGGCCGGCCTGGCACCCTACCCTCATGCTCATCACCACCACTACCTCAATACACACACACAAACCCTCTGCCCCCCTTCTCGACGGTCCAGCTGATCCCCACCTGATCCCAATTCATGGGGGAGGAGGAGGCGTTCTGACTTGAGCTCACCCCAGAGAGGTGAGAGAGAGAAAATATATGCCATCGCTCATCTTAGCTGTCTCTCTCTGTCTCATGGAAATATATTACCGCTTTGTGTTACAATCAACTTAAACATGCCAACAATAACACCCAAACATGTTTAGTGTCCTTGAGGATCATACAAATGCATTTATATATCTATAGCTATAAATATATAAGGCTGCGTATGTGTGCATGATGTTATTGTGTGTAAAGGGCAGTAGCCTATGTCCAACCAAGGCTGAGCTCAGGTGTCCTGTGCTGATGAGCTGCAGCTGGCTCTCATTGGAGCTGTAATGGGTGCTATCCAGTGCCTGGGTCAGTCATGCAGCAGAGTTTAGACTACCATCACTTTAACAATCTATGTTCAAACTCATTTCAGCATCCTAAAAAACCCTGGTTAGGTAACTTGATATACTAATGAGGCACTGAGTGATTTCCCAAATTAAACAATGAAACTATCTGTTGAGAGATTGACTGTACCGTTTTTATGTTTGGGTTTACATTCAAGACTCCACAATGATGAAGCGTAAAAAGAATATGAATCATTTTAAAATTAACCTCTTATATTCCTTCATCCGTCCTCATCAAGTCTGAATTATGCATGTTTTATATGTGGGGTCTTTGAGATGGCAAACAGATGGACAGATTAACATTTAGAGGGCATTTAAACTGTGTTATCGTGTTGAAATCTTGTTTTTAATCAGTTTTCATGAGATTAGGAAATGTAGTATCAAGTATGTCTTCCAGCTAGGTCTCACAGATCGCCACGCAGAAAATAAATTTTTTCATTTCTTCTCAATATTTTCGAAATAAGTGTTCTGAGAAAATATGTGACCCAGTCTATAAGTCTTTTTTTATATTTACTACATAAAATAGTACTAAACTTTCTGTAAAAATATAATCTTGATATCTTTAATACTGACTAAGACCGTGTCAAAGATTGAAATTAAAGTGAAATCAATGAGTAAAATCAAACTTTGATGCTCCTAATATAATAATTAGATTATGAGACTTTGGTCTGGATTTCACAGACAGGGTCACTTAAAAAATGCTGGGTTATTTTCAACCCAGCATTGGGTCAAAAAGGGACAAGCCCAGCTGCTGGGTTAAATTAACCCCGAAACTGTTTATATTTGACCCTACAATGGGTTAAAACAAGGGCGTTGAACCAGATTTTTTTCCCCAATTGGTTTGTTCTGAACCAAAACAGTATTTTAACGTTTACGGTTTTCGGTTCAATCCTAAAATAGACGTTCCTGAACCGGTTAGGGTTAGAACAAAAAATTAAGTTCCCGAACCGGTTAATAACGTTCCATGTCAGCTGTGGGACATACAAATAAGTAGGCTGATCATTAGGACATTAAACTTTAATTATTAGTCTACATAATTTTCCTTAAGTCTCTATCTTGTCATCAAACATTAAAAAATACGTTATGTTATGTAAGCGGCATAACTGTAATTCTGACATGTCTACATTTGTTTCAGCCTTATACATGAATTAAGACAAGGACAATTTCTGCCATGTCATTTTTTTATTAGCAAAAGAATACTGGTGTATTTCGAAATCATTTTGTGTTTGTATGTGTCCTGTCAAGAACAGAAAGATTGTTCGCTTGCTTTTTGAAACTCGTCTCTCCATGTATGCACACTCACAGACGGCGGACGATTTCCAAACGGCGCTTTGGGAAGAAGATGCAGCATAAACACTCGCTCCACATAAAGTGAAAATTACATTGTTTTTCAGTGCTTTATATGCCAAATGTATTTTAATGGACTACAGTATTAGACACAGCAGCACAACTCTCTTTCAAGTTTATACATCAAGAGTTCTGATCTTTGAAGGGCATAGGGATAATCACGTTTGATTGGAGTTGGACCGGACACATTCAACCGCATGTGCATCTGTGCGTACAGAAAATTGCTCACTTTAGCGCTTTTTGCGGTTAAATTGAGCAAATTATCAACTTTCACCCTATTTAAATTTGCGTATTAATCCGCAAATCGCGTGCGAGCTGAACTGCGGGTCCTGATCTGTACGGATCACGGATCAACTGCGAAACGTTACACTAATTAGAATTTAAAAAACAAACATTTTGAGATACTTGGTAGATATTTATTAGAGATTTGAGTAGGCTACTTGCTTCTCATTTCTCTGATGAGTCAACAACGACCGGAAGTGAACTTCACCGAGTCATATCGCACAAAAATCTTGTCAAAGAACAAAAAAATAATAGTATTAACCGGTTACCATTATTTTAAATAAACGATTCTGTTCCGGAACTTTTTTTTAAGTTTCTGGTTTCGTTTCTGTTCCTTGCAAAACATCAAATGTTTCTGGTTTCCGTTTTCGTTCCGTGAACCGGTTCAAAGCCTTGGTTAAAACAACCCAGCATTTGGTTTGAAACAACCCATTTACTGTAGGTTAAATTTCAACCTAAGGACCAAGGGTCTCATTTATAAAACTGTGCGTAGGATCCTTAGGTCTACATACGCACAAAAGCCAAAAATGGCATAAGCCAAAAAATATTAAGACTTATAAAACAAAGCAATGTTCCCTTTATAAGTCACAGATCACCTGCAAGTGTGCGTACATCCTTAGATCCCACCCTGCAAGCCCATTTTCCCATCAAGTTTGTTTTTATAGATCACAACGTTTGCGTGGAAATTGGCGTATGCACGCTCACGCGGCTTATCCTTTTTGACCCAACCTATTTTTAGAGGGTATCCATACATTTTTATTTTTTATGTGTAATTGTTTCTATAGCCTAAAACAAAAAACAAATTGATAGACATTTAAAAACATGATCATAAAGTAACTTGAAAATTGTCTCTAATTTGTCGGGTGCTTGACACTTGCTTTTGTAACATCTACAGTCACATGACTATGTGGATTAATGCTGTTATATAATATTGTTAAAGGGTGGGTGTATATCAATGCAGAGTATTAAATAGAGTGGTGCCATTAACTAAAATTGACTAATTCAACTAAATTGAAAATTAGGTCAGGTTAAAGACAGAGAAAATGCAACTTAGAGGCGAAATGGTTTACTGGTTTGAGTTGAATAATGTATACCATTACTTCACTAAGTAGTTTTTTGTATTTTTTGCACTCTAATTTTTTGAAAAGGAAAAATGTAACACTAGAATTACTCATATCCATTTACACTTAAATCCTGCTAGACAAAATAAACTATATCATTAAGACATTAAATATGACATGCTGTTGCACACAAATAAACAAATAGCTGCTCACTTCTAAATATCCTGCAGTCAAACAAGTTGTGTCAAACAAAACTTTAATAGTTAATATTCAGGCACTTATGGAGCTATATTGGCATATGAAGATTTAACTGACTTGATCAGTGCCACCTGTCATACATTGCGCACCTGCAGACCATTGTGTTATCTTTTGGTAGTTGCATGCCTGGGGTACAACCTGTGTGGTTTTGCACTGCAGATCAAAATAAAGCATTGGTAATATGTGCATGTTTGTGTCATGTGATTTAAATAATCATGTATCAAAGTTTAACTCGGCAGAAGGTATTCTTATTGACCAAGTGCTTGGACTGAATTAAGCCGTGAAATGAGCTTCAATCTATTGTTCTGTCACCATGAAGAACAGAGATCAATACTTATGATCTCCACCGGCCCCCCCGTAACTAAGCACATATGCTCCCTTTAGACATAACTAAATCAGGCTTAACCAAATAAATGACACAAAATCAGAATGCATCCACAAAACAATACAATACATACTGGAATATATACATAATATCACCCACAGAACACAGATTACTGTACATCATGCATATACAGACACTTTATCCATAGTGACTTAGCAGTAAATTAGCTACACATTAATATCAGCAGGTGCGTTCACTGAAAATCAAACCCATCATATTAGCATTGACAATGCCATGCTTTGCATGATCTTCAGGAACATGAACTTCACTTATCCCCTCTTTACAGTCAAAATACTTCATCCTATTGTTTTCGTTTCCTTAATGCCCAATTCTCTTTTACCTCCATGTCCTGCCCTCTATTGTTTTTTCTCTCTCTGGGTTATACTATTTTCATACCCCTCCATTGGCCCTGGGTCAGATATCCTGGCTTCATCCATCTCTCCATCCACCCATCCATCTTTCCATCCTTCCAGCAACATCAGCCAGCTGCCCCAACACACACACACACACATACATACAGAGTAGACCTTAATTCAGTCAGTGAGGTCCTTGCCCCCTTCCCAAAGCAATGCCCAGATCTAAACACATGCACCAGGCAAAAAGGGCAGCAGAGAAGGGGGGATGGGTGAGTCTGGAAGCCATATGCCTCTTTCTCACATTTGACTCTGTGTATTTATATGTGTATGTGTTAGGAGAAAGGGATGTGTTGCAGGAATCAGCAGACCAGCTGACTTTGTTCACAAACAGAGGACAAATATAAGAGGCTTTAATGAAATGTAATACGTCTCATCAGTCTGATCAATAATGCAGTCTAATATGTAATCAATTTGAAGCCGATGTGCGGATCCTGAAAAAATTGATTGAATATATTATTAGGGAGCATATTTTCTCATCAAACATGGCATTGAATAATGCATTTCATTTTGATTATATCAGAGGATTTTTGTTGATTTTTAAACTGTCTCATTTATATGCACAGATGAAAACATTCTTCCTTTATAAAGTAACAGGGTGACTGGTAGTCATTACTGTGAATCTTAGAGTCAAAGTAATAGTGACGCCTTTCCTTTACAGGCTTTTTATGAGAAGGCCTTTTAAAACAATATACGCTCTCCCCTTTTTACAGCCTCATGCCTCTTTTATTTTTTATGATAAGTGTCATATTAAAATTCTGTATCTCATCGGGATAAGCAGCTTCTCCAAGGCTGTACCTGTTTTATTACACGTACAAACAAAGATGATATAAAAGAGCTGCAGAAACAAAGAAAAGTTGCAACTACTTAACAAGCCAGGTAATAGAAAGATTGTTCTTTAAAAGATTTGTTTTTGAAAAAAAACAGTATATCTGTTGATAAACTTTTTTCAGCCAGATTAATTTACAGATTTTATTATATACCGCGCCATGAAAAATATTCAGCCCCATGCAAATGATTTGCGAGACCTGAGGCTAATTCAAAACGTTCATCTTTAGTCTCATCAGACCATAAGACCTTCTGCCAAATCTTTGAAGATTCTTCCAGGTGATGTTTTGCAAAGTCTTTGCATGCAAGTATATGCTTTCATCAGCAAAGGCTTTATATTTGCCATGCGCTCTCCCATAAAGGCCTTTATTGTGCAGTAGCATGGAGATTGTTTACCCACAGACATCATTTACAGTTGCAGCCGCTGACTTCTGCAGCTAAGTCAGAGTGATGGTTGGCAATGGCATCGTGGTAGCATCTCTGACAAGTGCTATTCTTGTTCAATGATTAAGTTTAGGTGAACGGCCTTCCCTAGGAAAGAAGCTGTAGTTTCATATTCCTTCCACTTCTCCATGATGGACTGCACTGTGCTCTGAGATATGTTCATTGCCTCCCGCAGATTTCTGCATCTCCACAAACATATCCCTCATTGGTTTACAATGCTCTTTTGTCTTCATTTTGGTTGGTTCTGAAGAAAATCTTACCGTACTGTCAGACTTTACGAAGAGGGGAGATATTTATGCTCATGAATCTACGTTTCCAGGTGACTGGAAACCAACCAGACGAGTTTATAAGGCAATATATCATAGGACAGTGTGCAAAGTTTGTCTAGTAATTGCAAACTGATATTTTTATATCACAAAGTTTTTTAAATCTTTTTTAAAATGTATTTTGATTCTTAATGATATCCAATGTTGTATGCCATTGTGTACTCATATAGTACTTGAAATATACACTGTAAAAAAATTCTGTAGAAATTACAGACTAACTGGGTATTACTTGCAATTAGCTGCCAGTAACTTACTGTAGATTTTACATTTATGTTATTTACTTGCAACAGTATGTTCAAAGTTAACCGAACATGAAACATTTTCAGTCTTTATCTTCTACAGTAAGTTACTGGCAACCAGCTGCATAATTACAGCAAATTTTTTACAGTGTAGGCTACACTGTAAAATAATGCTGTAGGAATTCACTGTAAAAAAAATCCGTAGAAATTGCAGCTGGGTTGCCGGTAACTTACCGTAGATTTAAATGTATGTTATTTACTGGCAGCATTTTGTTCAAAGTTAAATGAACATTTAACATTTACAAGTATTTGTCTTTACAGAGTAAAACTAAAAAAACAGCACCAAGCAAAACATTCTGGGAAACAAAATCTGAAGCAAAAAAACTGAAAAGGTTGATGATGATTTCTGGTTCCCAGAATGCTTTGCATAAAATGTATTTAACTTTGAACAAACTCTTGCCAGTAAATAACATAAATGTAAATCTACGGTAAATTACCGGCAACCCAGCTGCAATAACATTGTAATTTCTACAGAATTTTTTTACAGTGTATTACTGGTAACTAGCTGCCAGTAACTTACTGTAGATTTTACATTTATGTTTTTTACTGGCAACAGTTTGTTTAAAGTTAAATGAACATGAAACATTTTCAGTCTTTATCTTCTACAGTAAATTACTGGCAACCAGCTGCATAATTACAGCAATTTTTACAGTATTTTAAATATTACATTTATGATCATTTAGTATTTACAAGGCAAGCAAACAGAATGTATTATGCTATACAGCCATAAGTACCAAAGTACAACATTTTATGGTAAAAAAAAATTGTCCAGTTGTGAATTTATAAACATCCATTTTAATCATTGGTTAGGGTCATAAATCAAATGTAGTCTATAGAAATTATTAAAATATTGTAGAAAAACATTTTTTTCACAGCTGATATCCATAATCCCACTCAGATAATGCTGTAGTAAAAATATTATAGTAATATATATCTAACCCACGCCTGCCAACTCCAGCTTGTTGAATAGCTGTACCCTGAGGCTCTCACGCTGGTCGAGAGAGAAGGCGCTGAGTGGATGGAGGAAACGAGGGGGTGGGACAAGGGTGTGACTGTCGTGGCTAAGTGCATAAAGTGAATGATTTGTAAGAGAGAAAGAGAGAAAGGGAGAGAGAGGAGGAGAGCGCAACATTCTCCGTCATTTCGCACTTTATTAGGGAGTCAGTGGAATGTTATCTCTCAAATCATCAGAGGCACGGGGACAAGCACGCGTGGATGTGGATGAAAAGAAGGATGGCTGGAGCAATTGTATACTAATCCACGGGGAAATAGATAGCCTGTGCAACTGACGACACTTTCTCATCAAAACGATCTTATCCGAGAACGCGTGTCCATTGTTATCCAAGCAAGGGTCAGAGGGCAGCATCGTCAGTCGGTCCCGTTAGTTTCATCATCATTTTTTTAAGATTGCTCATGGAAATTTCATCATACAACAACACAAATTTACGTTTCCGATTTGTGTTATAAGTGCTATTAGTGGAGAGGAAAATATTACGGAGAAATGCCTTGTTGATGCCGAACTGTACAAAAAATAATATTTGAGAAAGGAGCATGGACAGATAAAAATATTTTACTGAAGACAGACTTAACGAAATCTATTTTTTGGAGGAATAATACATTTCTTGTCGTTTTCTTCATAGCCTGTATTTTTCGAGGTGAGTTTTACTAAACATTCGTTGTTTTTTTCTGTACTTTCCACACATCCTCTTTTTGTGGTAAATTGCTTTCAACATTAATGTTAAAATGTAAATTACATGCCTATAAAAGTAACACGAGCGTTATAAATAAAAACGCAATCTCTCACAACTAAAAAAAACATTACTTGTGAATTACCATGTGTGAGATTTATTCCCTCGTGTCAGCTGGAGCTATAAGCTTTGCATTTGTGACAGATGGTCAGCAATTACTTTTTTTAATTGATTTCCATTAACTTCTTCACGGAACCAGTGAATATTTATAACCATTCGCTGATCATATTCTCTTGAATTATTATTAGCTGAATTACAAAATGCACACTGACAAAAAATTTGCAAATATTTAGTGGCAACTGAATTGTGATCAAAATGACAAATCGAAAAATGGGTTGCAGAAGTTGTATGCAAACATTTGAAGCAGAAAAAAACTAAACAAGCTTTAAAATTAAAATAAATTTATTTTTAAATTTTCAGATGCATTTTATGTTATTCTTTGTCACACCATTCATATTTAACGAACATATGTACTTTATGTCATTCTTATCAAACTAGTTACCAATCAGTGCACTTCTAAAGACCTGAAAATGATGCTGAGTCCCGATCAGACGGATTCGGATCTCACCTGGACACAGTCGGACTCGGACTGTCTGAACGTCATGAAGGTGGAGTGTCACGAGCCCTTGGAGGCCGGCGACGGCAAAACACGCACACTCGTGCCCGCCGCGCTCACCAGGGAAGAGAAGAGACGAAGGCGGCGCGCCACCGCGAAATACCGCTCTGCTCATGCCACGCGAGAGCGAATCCGCGTGGAGGCGTTCAACGTAGCGTTCGCTGAGCTTAGAAAGCTGCTACCGACACTCCCACCCGACAAGAAGCTGTCAAAGATTGAGATCCTTCGCCTGGCTATCTGTTACATATCTTACCTTAACCACGTTTTGGACGTTTAAAAGAACTTTGGGCATCTTTTCAGTACCCTAAAGCAAAATCCTACAGGTGTATTTAAAGAAGACTTTTACTGATACGGAGTAGCCTAATACAACAGGATACAAAATATTAAGAATAGCTATAGATAACACTTTATAATTACTTTTATTTCTGGACATTAGCAAACACATATACATGCATGCATTTGGTAGACGTTTTTATTCAAAGCCACTTGCAATGCATTCAAGCTATACGTTTTATCCAACCAGTATGCGTGTTCCCTGGCAATTGAACTTATTACTTTTTTGCGCTGCTAACGCAATGCTCTGTCAATTGAGCTCTCACTTTCACAGGATGTACATTAATTAATAATCTTCTAAGCAGTTTATATAGTGATGTTTGTTAATGCTATTAATAAAAGTCATTAGAAAGTGTTATCTACCATTCTGTAAGTATTGCAGTACAGTAAAGCTTGTTGTTTTTGACACTGTAGCAATATAGTTTCGGATAGCTGTTCAAAGGTTATCAGTTATCATGTAGCTCTATTATACGTACATTCGTGGCAATAAGTTGTGAAAAAATTGACTTGGGCCAACCCAATCGACCAAGACAATTCCGATTTACTTATCCTTAAACAACGCATTTACGATACAGCTAACCTGGATATAAATCAACACATTTTTGTCAACCATTTAAAAAATGTAATGTATATTTCTATGTGCTGGAACAAATCGTGAACTTATTACTTTTTTATTTATATGTTATTTGTTTATTATTTTATTTATCAGTAAATTAAGTTATGTGAGTGTCCTTAAAGTAACCTAAGGTGTTTACATATAGGCCTACATGTAAATATTTAATGTTTTGCGATTCATGTTTTAGACTGGTGTCGCAGAGTTGAGGATTACTGTTGCTTTTCACTTGCACTTTTCATTGGCAGTTTTTTAGGAGTAGGAGGGCCTTCGCTGTGTATGCACTATGGTTATTATAATGATGTTGCTGTTAATGTCCTGTCCTATGATAACGAGAAGCACTTCCCATTGGATAGGACTTATTGCTGTATTATTATTATTTTTTTTCGTTTACAAAGTGCTCATTGAAAGCATCTTGGGTACCTTAGTACTTGTGGCGGCTTTAACGAATTTCCATCAATTGTTGCGTCTGATTAGGCTGTAAAATTAAAGTCAAAATAATAATTGAAAATACATAAAAATCGAAAATTAAAGTTGTTTGCCTCCCAAGTCTATAAGCTACCCGGACGCTTTCTATGCTGCAACCAAAAATGATCTGAAAGTAGTTTATTTTTTCTTTCGCAAACTATTTTATAATGATTATTTGTTTACGTGTTTATTGTGAACCTTTTTGGAAATTTTATAGTGAACAAATTAGCCTATTTCACATCTGCCTCATATCCAAAGATGACCCTGTTAATTCAGGGGTTTGTCCGTCATTTTGTAGTGAAATAGCCGGTGCGCTGGTTTTTACCAACGCAGTTTTCATAACTATTTTAGAATAAATGGTAAAAACAAAAATATATTCGACGTTGATTTGTCTGTTGTAGTTTTTGGATAAAAAATATGGAATAAAAATGTGCCAATAAGAAAATTCAGTGTTCTTTATCCAATAGCCTACTATTCTTTTCCTTGACATTATACAATGCACTGACATTCATTTTAATTTTATTTAAATAAACATGCTTTATTTTTCATTCTGTCACACACACATGCATGTGTTCACAGTCCGCTCTACTCACGGCCCAAAGGCGGCTATCTCCCCAGAGAGGAGACAGGTGCTTGTCCAGACGGGCCAAGGCAACCAAATTACGACCCGTCTGCTGCGTCCCGTGGGAAAGAGCGAGAGAGCATGTGCGTGTATGTGAACGAGTGTGGGGGTGATCATACTTCACATTAAAAAAAAATCATAACTATACTCAACTGAAGACGCTTCAGCTTGAAAATCTACCATGAAGATATATGACTAATTTGCAGGGCAATGTATATGAAAATGTAAGTTGTCTTTTTCTCTTTAAAGTCAAACAATTTTAAGTTAAATAAGTCCTGATATTTAAAAAAATGCTCCACAAAGTAAGCTACCATGCTTAGTCAAACAAGCTGCTGTGTTTCTAATGGTGTGCATGTTGAAAGTGAAAAGGCCTCGTTAGGATTATGTAATGAATGACTATGAGCTTTGTTGTAATACCATATGTCTGCCTGTATGTCACAGAGAAGGTTCGAATACATTAGCCCTCAGCTCAGGTAGATTACACATTGACCCTTCATACAAAAAGCCAATCTGTCCTCTCTGCTTGAGGCTTAAATAATATTCATCAAAAACAAAACAGCAACATATCACATCCAACACGAATCCTAAATCTACGAATCATGAACCGACTCTGCATTTAAATGTTTACATTTTAAAAGATAAACCCTGAAATCTATCTATCTATGTATCTATCTATGTATCTATCTATCTATCTATCTATCTATCTATCTATCTATCTATCTATCTATCTATCTATCTATCTATCTATCCTGTTAAAATTATTGGAAGATGTTTGCCAGTAACTTACTGCAGATTTAAATATGGCAACAGTATGTTCAAAGTTAAATAAACATTAAACATTAAAAAGTCTTTATCTTAACAGAATAAAACTAAAATAACACCCTCATGCAAAGCATTCTGGGAACCATAATCTGAAGGGGAATAAACAGAAAAAGGTTGATGAGGATTTCTTGTTTCCAGAATGATTTGCACGAGTTATTTTATAGTTTTATTCTGTAAAGACTATCTATCTATCTATCTATCTATCTATCTATCTATCTATCTATCTATCTATCTATCTATCTATCTATCTATCTATCTATCTATCTATCTATCTATCTAGTTATCTATCTAGTTATCTATCTATCTATCACATCGGGGTCTCCAGGTCAACCCGGCATAGTAGTCAAATTATTTGGAGCCAGATGGAAACGGACGGATGAGAGACAGATGATATTAACAGTGTTTAAAAGAAAGGAATAAAAAAACTGCTTAGAAGGGGAAACGAGGGTCCGTCTGTTCTCATTAGCTAGCGCATAGAAAGTGTCACGCTCAGAACAATGCGACCTGGCTGCGAGCTGAAGCCCGAACCATCTGTGCACGCGTCACACATACAATGATCAGATTTTCATCACACAATGACAAACTGACGGAGATGGTCGGCGCGTGCATTTACTGACAGCAGGAAATAACCACAAGTTTCGGAAGAGAACGATATTTTACAGACACGTACAAGCATGACACGTTGGAATGAGCAAAAAACCCAAAATAGCCCTACTGTACCTGGGCGCGAGACAAGTACTAAAGTTATTTAATTAGAAAACATATAACGTGGCTTTAATAATGAATGCAATATAATTTATATAACAATTTTTATTTATAAAACGAAAGCAATATTTAAACAAACATGTAACAAAATAGGTTTTTAGATGTTTTCGTATTGGACAGTTATCAGTTTGTTAAACTGTTTTTCAGATTAAATAAATAAATAATATAAATAAAAAGTGAACGTATTTTACGTCAAGGCCAAGATCACGGGTAGAGAAGCGCATCCTGCAGTTGTGTTCACTAGTGCCACTTAGTGGACAAAAGCACTTAGTGTTTGTTTATTTATTGCATAAATACATTTACTGGTTTGTAGTACAATTATGCTTTTAAAGGTTTCTTTATAGGTACATAATGCACAAAGGTTGAACATCTATTAAGAAATGCGTCAATATTTCCTAGGCAATAGCCTTTTATAAGACGTCAAGGTATGTGTCTACATTTATGTGTCCCTTTGTTGTAAAAATAATCACTGAAGTCAAAATTTTGGCAACATGCCCCAGAAAGTTTTCAAATGAAAGGCATAATGAATTTTTTCAGAGAAAAATAATGACCATTTTCACTGCAGCGTCCTTTAGTTATAGTCGAATACCTGCAAACAATAGTATTTGCCTCCCCCTATTGGCCAATAATAGACAATGACAGAAAGATTGCAGGAAATACACACAATTTCCTTAATGGAAATCAAAAGTGTTTATATGTTATATATTTCAACATTGGCAACTTCTCATAAATATATTGCTTACTTGCATACAGAGTTACTGTATTGCATACAGTACAGTTGCACAATAGACAATAGTTTATTGTTCTATCATATTTTTGTATATTACACAAAAAAATATGTCAAGATAACTTTCAGAATTGAAAATAAACCACTTCTGTGCTTTCTTGCTTTTTTAATGCATTTTTAAATCACAAGGAACACATTGCTAAAAATGGACCTCTTTGACAAAGCTTTTAGCCATATCCTTTCAGGCTACTTTATTTTTTATGAAGTCATTGTAGTGGTAAAAGCACCTTACAGAATCAATACAAAAAGTGTTCCTATAAAGTTACAACCTTAATAGTTTAAAGGTCTAAGAGCACATTGAAAATTTGAGATTCAAAATCTAATTTAAACCAACATTTTATAGTTTTTCTCAGTTGTTTTGGTGCATTTCTTTACATCTGCACAACAGTTAGTTCAACCTCCACAACATTTAGTCATTTGTGCACATCATAGTAGCAGTTTCTCATTCTTTCGAACAAATTGCAAATGCTTTTGGACATGCATCAATTGCTTTCATACAATTTTCTGCTGTTTTATGTAATGTCAGTCAAAACTTGTGAATGCTGAATAGTCATTCTGAAATTATGTGGCCAGACTTAGAGGAATGATTACAGTAATATGTGTGTTTATGTTTGTTGTAAATAAGGGTGTATTTTTTCTTTTGCACTATGCTGTGAACAAATTAAAATTTTAAAGAGCATATGCAGTAAGAATGTGAAACATATATATTGAGTGTATTTTACTCGGTTACCTCACTAAATACAGCAATGTGTAACTTTACTGTATTTTTCAAATAGTGCAATAGTGCTGTCTTGAGCATTTTCAGGTGTCACCAAGATCTGACTTTTATGCATTGGAAAACATTTATAGAGTAAACTGTCATAATGAAAACATGACAAAGCCATTTGACTATCTTCATCTTGATGACACTAACACTTTCATTGACATGAATACTTGCTTTTGATGAATGACCTATCCATTTTAAGCAAGTGACACGCTTTTGCAGGATATCAACTAGGTTTTGCAGTTTGTACTAATTGTTTTGAGAACTGCATTAACTGTTGTGCAAATGTAAATAGTAATGTGAGAAATGCAGCAAAGCGACTGAGAAAAACTGTAATGTTCTAAAACAGTAAAAATATTTGGATGTAAATTGAAGATGGAGAGATGCTACTAAGACACTCCTATACATTTTTATTAATCTTTCATATAACACATCATATACACATATGTATATATCTAAAAATGCTAACAGGAGTATTTTTAACAAGTAGTCTGTCTCAGACTTTAGGCCTTCTGCAGCAGTACAACACTATACCAACAGCAACATAACATAAATTTACTGGAAAAGGAATATATCCAAAAAATGTTCCAAGCATCCAAAAGTAAAACCATCAGTACTTACTGATATTCATAGAGTAGTCATTTATAATAGACATTGAAGGGAATGTGTGGGGGAGGGTCTGAGATTTAATGGTACGAATCTCTCTCTGCCTCTATCTCTCGCTTCACTAGTTTTATAGGATATGATAACTGGATGCATTCATTAAAGACTGCACATTATGACATTAAGGAAAAAGAGATATGCAGAGATTTGTATATTTATATATACATTTGCAATTTGAAAGAGTTCAATGACGCTCACTGCGTCTAAAATTAATGAACTTGGCAAAGAATCATGCATGCCAATGGATCCAGCAGGTAAGGACATTAATGTATGCATTTTTGGAGAGCGTACCTCTAATTGGAGGCGATAACTCCCCCTAGCGCTCCTCTCTGTATTCAGACTCGGTCCCTCCACCTCTTTCTGCTTGAAGTGCATCGCCAGTGTGTTCCGCCTGTAAAGGATACTATCGTTACTCCCGTCAGATTGGTAGCAATGTCTGTAAGTGGGTAAATCTGGGAACAATACACTGATCACTGGATCTTTTGTTGGGATATTGGCGTGACGCAAGGTAAGTTACTCTTGTGTCTATTGTCTGTAATGCTTTAGCGCTCACTGCATTGATCTAAATACAAGTAGTGGTCACCTCATGGCATTAAAAGACACTGGAATGTATGCTGTCAAAGGCAGACCGTTCTCACGCCCCGCCGCCGTCTGTAAAATTGCAGATTTTGCCAGCGCTCATGGTATTGATTTAGCTACCTATATAACAGGGTGGATTTTACGCGAAACTCATTATCGTGCTTGCTAACGAGACGTAAAGATTTACAATTTGTGCAAGATAACAGTTTTTGCGTACTAAAAACATGTAGTTAAATTCATTCATTGCAATATTTTTGGCCAATTTATATAGATTTTATGCATTATGAATGTGCTGATTCTTTAAGATCATTAGTCTCGTGTTTGACACCGAGTCGTCTGTAAAAATGCAGGCGCGCCGCACCTACAGGGATTTTGTCCATCATTCGTTTATTTATTTGATTATGGAATGTATCGATGCCTCTCCTAAATCACATAGTTGGCATTCCATTGACTTGGATGGTGGATGATCCCTAGAGTGCATTCATTGCTGGAGATGTTCGATTCACAAAAGAATCGAACGATCTTTTGAATCGGTTCCTTTTGAATATTCATCAAAAAAGAAATCTGTTAGGTGTGTGACATAGTATTAATAAAACGGAAAGTTTTTTTTAACCAGGGAGCAAACATCTGGTTGAAACGTATGTATCTGGAGATTCTTGTTTTGAACCGGATCACTGAAACAAATCATTTGAATGAACCGATTCATTAAAATGTACTCAATCTTACGCCCATGAGCAGTGCTAGATTTTAAAGCGTTTGCAGTAGGCTACCCGCTGGCTTATTTTAAAACAGATTGCTTTGGTATTATTCCCGCATTTTGCAAGCAAAACTGGTGTATTTATCAAAGTTCAAACGTATATTTTTTGTAATTTGAATGCGTCCCTTTTAGGGAATGGTAGACTGAGTTGATGCAGTGATTTGATGCTTATGCTTAACTTTTAATGTTTATTGACTAATTTCCTCCAATTTCGGTAATATGTTACACTATAACCCCTTTTTTTCATATAGCCATAGCCAGCTTCTCTTATATATAAGAGTTGGCACTATTACGGACACTGTTTCTTTCCTTAGAGCTGAAGATTTAAGATATTCCTTATAAAGCCAATGTTTAGGTTTTTAGCACTTACCTATTTGAGAATTAGATTAGTGTCTAATTCATTTTAAACACTCACATAAGTTGACAACAAGTTGTATCTCTTCACGACCCTCACCTGACCTAAATATCTTTGGACATCCCGGTGATTCTGAGATTCTAGTCGCTTCAGGCCGATGTAGGTCAGATATTATAGCTGGACTCTGATCTTCTGAGAGATGCTGTAATTTTGTGGAGAAAGTACCAGAGTTTCAGTTAGCATTGTGTTATTAGAAACAAAACATAACTGTACTTAAAGGGGACATTTCACAAGACATTTTTAAGATGTCAAATAAATCTTTGGTGCCCCCAAAAGTACATGCAGTTTTAGCTCAAAATATCATATTGATAATTTATTATAGCAAGTTAAAATTCTCACTTTGTAGGTGTGAGCAAAAATGTGTCGTTTTGGGTTGGTCCTTTAACATGCAAATGAGGGCATTTTAGGGGCAGTATCCCCTTCTGACATCACAGGGTGAGCCAAATATCAATAACCTATTTTTTCACATGCTTGGGGAGAATGGTTTACCAAAACTAAGTTACTGGTTTGATTTTACTAACATTTTCTAGTTTGATAAAAGCACTGTGGACCCAATTATGGCACTTAAACATGGGAAAAAGTCAGATTTTCATGGTATGCCCCCTTTAAGCAACTGTGCCAATATGAGTTGTATTCTGTATTGTTTTGTCTGTCAAACTGTTCAAGTGCTTGTTTTCTCCTCACTTTAAAGCTTCTTAAAAATTCTCTTTCTTGTAAGACAGGCTTTTTTGCATTTTAGAAAACATCACATGCACACACAACGCTGCCGTAATC
This sequence comes from Misgurnus anguillicaudatus, assembly GCF_027580225.2. NCBI lineage: Eukaryota > Metazoa > Chordata > Actinopteri > Cypriniformes > Cobitidae > Misgurnus > Misgurnus anguillicaudatus. Next base: position 26,885,085 of record NC_073353.2, read on the forward strand.
TAGTGTACAACACATCCAGTTTATATTTGACAGGGCATGAATTATGCATAGGCCTAAAAGTTTTAAATGCATGAAAGTAACACTACACGTTTCCTCAAAAAAACAAAGCTCCTTTATTTTTTGGGTCTTATAATATATTTATATCGTACAAGTTCTACGAGCTTCACGCATATCTTAAAAATGAAAAAAGTCACATACATAAATTCTTTCAGATACAGAGAGTAATGCCGGCAGTGTAGCTAAAGCCTAAGAAATAAATAAAGTATGAAAAGCTTTGGAAACATTAATGAAAGTCTATGTTTGTGCATAGTCTTCGGGATAGAAAACTTAAAGGAATAACGAAGTATGGAATCATATATTTTGTGTATTGACAGTGGTTTCTGAAATGTCATTTACTCCTGGTTTTGTTTGTATGTGTGGTAGGGTGGTTTCTCTACTACATCTGTGCCACTGACACAGACTAAGCAGCTGGAAAGAGGAAGCGGGTGTGTGGGACAGCGCTCTGTACAGGGTTGAAATATGCTGCCTATATATAGAATGGCCACAGTTTCCACCACAATTATTTAATTTCTATCAGGCATCAACACCCAGATTGAAAAGGGAGCGTGGCTTGTCTTTCTCATCTCGATGTGTCTTTCTATTAAGTTATTTTATAATACACAATTTCCATAAGGTATTTTTTCAAAAAGTTTATTCTTCTGTTGAGTTTTCAAAGTACTTAAAGTGCTACTGTGCATAATGTTTTGATACCTCAAGGCATATACAATTCTACAGTGTAAAGTGTAAAATAAACATATAAAGTAGTATATATTTGTAATATGGACCATAATATTGGAATCAAACATCAGCCAACAGAGCAGCTTTAAGGTCTGCATGAACTGAACTTATCAGTCAGTTTTAATGTATATGTGTGTGTGTGCGCGCTTGCTTTTCTGTGTCAGATGGCTGCTCATTCTGAAAGCACTGCCTTTGTGCTTAAAATTTTCTGTATACATTTTTACACCCCCCCCCCCACTCTTGTTTACTTGGCTTTCCTTTTCGGTCTATCCTGCTGCGCGTTCTTTATTCTTGGTTGGTATGTAAAAAAAATGTTATTGTTCGGTCTTTTATCAGCCATGATGACTGCCTCCAGGTACATATAAGTTTTGTGTGTGCGTCTGTGTTTCTGCATGGAGGTATATGATATGCATTACTCAGCGCTTTGAACATATGTTAAAGGCTTGGCCGAGTGAGTCTATCTGTGAAATGATGTGTGTTGCTGTGTCTTGGCTCAGTAGATCTAATGGCTGTGAAAATCTGAGTTTTGATGGCTAAATGTAGAAGCCTCCAGGGACGATTCTGCTCCAGTTAGCACTACATTTTGACAAGTATGCTTTAACAGCACTGCCCAGCATCACCTCGTTCAAAAAAGCTCATGTATGTGGTTCCTGCGTCCACTATCACTAAAAAGTTAATTTGACCCTGTTGCACTATAAATTTAATTTGTTGAATTCTTATCACATGACCTCTGGGATAAAACTCTCTGTAGTGAAGTGGAAGTGTCTGTTTTCTACATACCTGTAGCCATTGCAAAATTGTGTGCAATCTGGCAACATACAAAATTACAAAACACAGCTTTTTATTAATTTGATCAAACTGATTTTTTTAATTTCTTTTAAAATGTTTTTACAGTTTTACTTATTGTCCCACATAAATCCTTTTAAATTTGAATCTTTTCGAAGAGGATTAGTTGTGAAAAACCCCCTGAGAGAGATTCTTCACCAAAAAATGAAAATTCTGTTATCTGTTATCTTATAGGTTGTTTCAAACCTGTATAAATGTCTAATTTCTGCTGAACACAAAAAAAGATTGAGGAATGTTATAACAAGCCATTTGGAGCACCATTGACTCGTAGGAAAAATGCTATGGAAGTGAAAGTAAAAACTGTTCGGTTACAAATATTTCTCAAAATATCTTCCTTTGTGTTCAGCAAAACAAAAAATATACAGGTTTGGAACAACTTGAGGGTGAGTAGGAGATGACAGAATTGTTTTTGGGTGAACTTTTGTGCTTTAGTGGTGACTATAGGTATTTAGACCCACAAAATTCTTGTGTATTTTCTGAAATGATGGTTGATGATTTTAACTTGTGGCTGATGTAATTATCACCTTTAGCATTTAAGAAATAGCCAGCGGTCCGTCTGAGACCAAAACACTTAGACAAAGACTTTAATTTTTGAGATTTAAACCGAAGACCTAGAACAGGGGTTTTCAAACTTTTTGTGTTTGTAATCAAGAATTTTCACCTCGTAATACTCATGATAAAATATGTCTACACAAAGTCCTGAATTTATCTGCACCTATAAATAGGCTTACTAGCACTAAAATTATAACTGGTCATCACATCAGTACAACAGATTCTTAAAACATATTCTTAAAAAAATATATTTTTCTTAAAAAAATATATTATTTTATATTTTATTTTGCCTTTACACGGACCACCTGCAGTACCCTCACGGACCACTAGTGGTCCGCGGACCACAGTTTGGGAATGGCCGACCTAGAATGAGTTTTGACAGCCAGAGCCAGAACCGGGCAACAATTAAGCCTGGTCTCATTGTAATACATGGTATTATTATGGAACTTTCCAAATCACACTTTTTGTACGTTTGTATAAATGCTGATGCGTACAATACGTATTTGCAACATTATTACGTTTTACAGCTACAAAACATAAAGCATTTACAAATCTTTTAAACCATAAAGATTGCTGTATCATTTCCCTTTAAAGGCGGGGTGCATGATCTCTGTAAGCCAATGTTGATATTTGAAATAACCTAAACAAACACGCCCCTACCCCAATAGAATCTGGACCTTCTTTTGATAGACTCGCCCCACACATACGCAACCCAGGCAACAATGTCGGTTAGTAGGCATGCCCTTTACTGCTAATTGGCTACAAGTGTGTTTTGGTACTCGGTCCGACTCCCTTTTCCAAAGTGTTTTTCAAAAATCATGCACCCTGCCTTTAACCATTTTATTGTCGCCATGAAACTGAAGTAGCGCTTGTCTTTTGTTCCCCGTGGTGACGTATATCCGACTGAAACGGCTCCTAAAAAAAATGTTAGGGCTGGACTTGAATTTGTCCATCGAAAATTGATTGGATCGTTGAAAATTTGGTCATGTTGCTATCTGCTAATCGCAGCGATTTTTTCCTGTACCCCGCCCACCTGCCATACCATATGACCGGAAGTAAAGAGAGATAAAGAGAGAAGTAAGGGAGATTTGCATTTTTGATTAAAGATTATGATGGCACATGTTTTTTTTTAATAATGAAGCTCACAGACAAGTCATTTGTAAAAATTAGTTGAATTTTCCCAAAAAATACTAGAAAATAGTAAAAAATATATTTTTTATTTCAATTTCATTGCGACTTTAATGTACGTATGGTACTGTACAACCACACTTTACGTAAAAATACACTTGTATTCTCATGAGATCACGTTGCACAATTATGCCCAAAGTATGTCCATCATCCGCATGACGCAATTATCATCCGCACTGTGCGGATCAATCCATGCGAAGCTCACTTTTTGAAACCGCGCAGATGGAACCTGTACAACAGCGCATGCGCAAGAAAATATTGTGAGACAGGATATTCCACTATACACAACATGCAAGAAAGGCAATAGACAGCATTTGCATACACCATATTCTTTTCTTCTTTTATTTTCATTCTCTTCCAAGAACAAAAAGCTAAGGAGCATTTTCTTCACGATCCCTGTTTTCTTGTTGTTTGTTCTAAACTTTGTTTGCAATGGTGCATACTAGGGATGCACCGATAGGATTTTTTGGGCCGATACCGATTTAAACAGACAACTTCAGGCCGATACCGATGCCGCTATTAAACACTTGTATACAATACTATACATCAAATTATTTTTACTGAACATGGATTTGATCTAATTAACATTCAACTGACCAACATAATAAGAGAGGCACAAATTAAGCTAAAACAAATATAATAAGACAGCATGACAACCTTCAAAGATGGTTTTTGCTATTCAGCATTTATTTTATTAACAACATTAACTCATTTTTTTTACATATAATGGATTTCTTTATGTAGTTAATTAATAAACAATTGGTATCGGCCTTTCTCGTGCTATTGCCGATATGCAGATGGTTTCAAATTCATCAAAAATCGGCTGATAAATATCGGCGGCCGATACATTGGTGCATCACTAGTGGATACGCTACTTTTCTTCATCAGACCCACACGCGTTGTCGCAGTTACGCGCCTGAACTGAAGTGAACTTTCGGTCTGTATTTATTTTTCTGGCTAGTGGATAAACTGATCTGTGAAACAAATACCTTGTCGAAAATAAAATGTTTTGGTTTGCTAAGGACGGCATGGATCACCAATGTGCAGAGAGGTTTGGCAGCCAGGCAAGAATTAAAGGACCTGTAGCTAACATTGTATACATCAATTTTACACAGTAACGTTAGCGCAGTGTAGTAGTTGATACGCGTTACTTATGACATATGAACAGAGGAAAAAAAAATTTCATATATTTTTTCCTTGTTTTTAGAAATTAACTACTCTTAAAGGACTCTGTTGTTATTAATTCTACTGGAAGTCTACCAGAAGTTGCGTTTAGTCCACAAAAGCCATTTGTTTATGTTGTTGTTGCTCTGGTTTCATCGGACGCTAGGGTGGCCATTCGTGCCAGTTCCGCCGGACATGTCCCGAACATGTTTTCGGGTTTGTTCTCCGGAAGTCGCGTTGCTCGACCGCATACGTCATCACATTTCAGTTAAAATACATTAGAAAATTAAGATTTATTTCTTTTAAGACATACAATCATTGTAGTTTCATTATTACCTTGAAATGTAACGGTTGCTTTTCTGAAATTAAACCCAAAATATTAAACCTTGATGACGTATGCGGTCGACCAACGCGACTGCCGGAGAACGAACCTGAAAACATGTTCGGGACATGTCCGGCGGAACTGGCACGAATGGCCACCCTATCGGACGCACGTGCGCACGGTCAGAACTTTACTTCCGGTTTCAGTTTTTTTAATGGTCTGACTTGTTCTCTTGAACAAATACCTCAACAAATGTTTTGGTTTCCTAGGTAATCTAAATCTAGGTGTTGTTTTTTTGCTTGTTATATAAATGAACTACTTTAAAATGACTTTGTTGTTATTTATTCTTAGCGGAGTTTACCGGAAGTTACGTGTTGACCACGAAAGCCTCTTGTTTATGTTGTTACTGCTGAAACGGTCGATATACTGTTTCATCGGATGCACGTGCGTTGTCGGAGTTACGCGTCTGTAGTTTTACGCGAGGGGAGACGGCGATCATATACCAAGCCCTGTGGTCTTGAGCCATCTTAAGACATAAGACCATTAAATCTCTGAGGCACTTAGCGTTTTAAAAAGGCTGAAAAAAGAAAGGAACCATGTGTTTGGGGGGGCATGCCTGCTGTTTAGCGCTGTTTGATCATTTATCTACTGATTCTGATTAAAGTTAACAGGGCAAGCTTGGTGAGTAAGATAGGAAAACTTTTTTGTATTTACTTTTAACTTCTTAACCCTGTTTTTATCCCAGTACAATACAGTGTATATATTTGAAACATTTATAGGCATTTGTCACTTTTCCATCACTGTTGACATCTGTCACATTTTTTCTGGTTTCAGTAATGTCCGCTTTATAGTTATACCCCATGGTCATGTATCAAAAGTCCTCACATTCTTGCATTTTTGCTTCAAAAGAAAGATTTATTTGGCCTGTGCTCCCCTGTGAAATTTGCAACAACTTCAGAAAAGGCTCTAGAATAGTAATAAAAAGCCACAGTGTGCCAAACCCGAGATAAGAAGAGAGAAGCCTGTCTGACATTATAAAATATGTGACCGTAATTGCTTTCTCACTGGATTCCTTTATGAAAGGATATAATAACACGAACACACAGTACAGAAAATACTAGGCCCCGAGCTTCCCTAACTTGATATACTTTAAGTGTTTATGAGTGTACACGAAGTAACTTTAGATGAATTCTTTCTGTCTGTCCGTGTGTTTTCCGGGCACTATGAGGTCATCTAAGAGGAATGCTATGTGTGCATGTCCAGGTCAGATTTCCTCCATTGATAAGTGAAATGAAGACTTAAAAGTGGTCAGTGGTATCTCAGCAAATTTGCATACCACATGTTAATCAAGAATATCAAGATTTTTTTCCATTCAGTCAGAACATTCTTAGACAAAGCATTTGCTGAATACCTTTAAGAAGGCAGATTGTTGATAGGTTTGTAACATCTGTTTAAAAACAGCAAGTTACAAAAAATAAATAAATATAAAATATTTGATTAAACTTATTTTAAGTGTGATCTATTTAAATTAATGTGCATTAAAGCAAAGGACAACACTAAGGGGGCGTGTACACCAGTGGCGGTTGGTGACTTCTTTTTTCGAGAGCGCTTGATGCGAAGTTCGTCACAACATGTATCTAGCCCGTTGTGTGTGGTTCGTAATTTCAAAATATGTGTTCTGCACGTCGAGTGATCCTATGTGCATCACGTGTCTTGTTAAATAAATGCCTGCTGCAGACGCGTCTAAAGGGTTTATGATAAAAGAGACGCTCGCGTTTGCCAGATACTCGCATAATCTCACGCGTAATTAGAGTTTAATGTTAAGGGAGTGTCTTGCGAGTATTTTGTAAACGTGAGCGTCTCTTTTATCATAAACGGATGTGTGTGCAGCAGGCACTTATTTTGACAAAACGTGTGATGCACATGGTTAATATGACGGAACAAACACATATTTTGAAAACACAAGCAACACACATGACACTCCGAACACTTACTTTGAATTTGCGCCCCTCGGATGAGCAGTCACGAACCGCCACTGGTGTAAACCAAGGTGTTTACGCCTGCGGCTGCCATTGTTCAGCATTTTTCCGCATTCGCCGCTGGGCGCCCAGAGTTATAAATGTCATTTTTTATTTAACCGTCCAATAACAGTGGAGGAGGGGTGGGACAAATTCCACAAAACCAACCGGCACAATGACTGATAAACAAACCAGAAATATCATAGCAACCAAAGCACCCACCAGTTGGCATCCTCCTGGCATTTTCAGCTGCGTTTTAAAGCTTTGGTGTACACGCCCCCTAACACCCAAACTCACGCTATTGGTTGAGCTGAGACATAGTACTACACACTTCGCTTTTAATTTCCAATAATTACACATTTTTGTGACACATAATTTACATAATTTATCACAAATTAATGAATATCAGCTTGCCAAGCTTTGTGTCAGGGTTTGAGTAACAGACATCAGGCCATATTTGAAGAAGATAATTGCAAGGTTTAGTGTGAGTTAAAATTGACTTATGATAAACATTCGCTGGTTTTGTGATCTTATTTCTGAACCGTTAAATCCTTTTAATGGATATATTGGTTTGTGTGTATTTTGTGAGTGTGTTAATTGCTTTGTTTGGGATAACAGCTGGCACTAGTGAATGTGTGCTTTCGAAATATGGAAATTTATGAGCAGATAAATTAATGCAAAAGGACTGTGCAGAGAGTCGAGAGGAATTATAGAAATAAAACACCCTAGAAGAGAAATCAGAATAAACCTTATATCATAAAGTTAGCTATCTTATGCAAAAAATATAAAGAAGTATTCATTTAAAGATATGTTTTTTTTGGGTGTGTAAGTGTCGCTTAGTGTGGGAACGTGCATATTTCTGCTTTGTGGTGATGGTGAAGTCACGCAATTCACAATATATCAACTTAAAAGTAACACCGTGAAACCAAGCACCAAACACTGAGTACAGAATCCCCTGAAGGTGGAGTACTGAGAGCCAGAAATTTCAGAAAGTCAAACAGAACCACTAAGAAAAACAGCCTCTATGTCAATTTATGGTAAAGTTCAACAGGGACATTCTGAAGTATGAGGGTGGAATATTAATGGCAAGTAGCTGATAACTAAATGCCTTCAGTTCTTTAATAAATTATTACTAGCAGACATATACCGACATGTAGCCTATTAATGATTAATGGGGGAAGTGGGCGTTTATAAAATCTGACTCTTATAGGCAAAATCCATACAGTATGTCAGGTTGGGTCTTGAACTGGATAAATTTGAGTACTACTGAAACTGGTAAAACGAGTACAGTACATCCTCGGTATGATGACATTAAACAGGCCTATCTACTGTGGGTCTGTCTGAATTACACTTTGTACATAAACTTGATTATATTATATCATAGATATTTGTACTGACTGTGTTAAAGGTTAATTATTTCTCTCTTTGTCTTTCTCCTTAGGTTCATGTTAGAGAACACGAAGCTCCCTGAATCGAACTTGTCATTTTGCAAGGCTTCATGTATTTCTTGATCATCGTCTACCAGTTAACTGTCTCCACCTTCTTTCCTCCTCTGCGTTAAACCAGTCACAGGATCGACAGCATTGCCATGGACACAGAGTCCATCCACTCTGGTTATTCCCACCATTCCAACAGGTCACGGGGATCAAACAAACAGAGGTAAAAAACTCAACTGCCCTTTGTGCATAGAAATCCGTATACATTCATACAGAAATGCATACACTTGCATACAGAAATGCATGTGCACACATGCACTCACTTTTACATTCTCACACTCCCTCTCATTTAATCCTTTGAGGTATTGAGAACAGCATTTTGTCTGTTTATTTTCTTTCCAGACTCGCACTTAATCATGCAGTAAATTAAAATTAACACAATAAAGCAACTGCATTTATTTAGAGGTTTAAGCATATTAATGAAATTAAATGAATAAGTCTGTGAAATGGTTCTGTTGTTCATTAGTGACGGATGGGTTTAATTAATTTCTGTTCAATTTACTGAGAATTTGCCTCTAATGTCTCTAATTTGCCTCTGAAAAGTGAATTAGTGTCAAAGCTCATTCAAGGAATGGCTCAGATTAGAGGAACACGGGAATTAAAGGATTATGAGTTTTCTTTTTTATGTTTCAGAAAAGGTTAACGCACAAGAAATTATTTCTACTTACATTTCTGTACTGGCTACCTCAGTAGACTAGCATGTTATATCGATACAAACAAACATTTCAACTTCATTTAAAACGTATTAAGTGCAAAAATACAACTTCATATTATGCTATAACTCACAGTACACGTGCATAAAACATTGAACACTAACAAGAAGTACTTACATTCAATTTTAAGTGATTCAACTTCATATACAAGTCACATATATAACATATGAACTCAGAAATACTTTTTTGAACAGACATTAAAAAGCGAAAGGCAACGTTAAGTATATATCTGTAAATGATAATAATAATAATAAAATGGCTTCATAAATGGATCCCTTCTAAAACAAAACTCAATATATTAACAGATAAATGTAAGAAAACTTTAACAGTAATTATCTAGCATCGACAGCTTTACCGTTGTTTGTTTGTCTGCTCGACGCCCTCCCATCTGTATCGTACATCAACCGTCCGCTACTCTCTCTCGTCACGTGGCTTATTGCTCAAGTTCAACCACTCATATTGTGCAGCTCCGCTGTTCACGAGATTCAGACATGTAAATAATAATAATGGAAGTTAATATTTTAATCATAAATATGGATTTTTATTCGTATTCGCAGGTGCAAGAACTGGGCGATGTTTCATTCAAAGCTAACCTGACTGACATTCTAACCTATCAATCTGTCAACAGAGACAGAGAAGCACGCAAATGACTAAACCTCTGGTAGATTTTACAGTTAACCAACTTAACATTTCCATTCATGATCATATCAACAAGTTAAATAAAAACTTACCTGTCAACAAACCGCAGTTCTCCCGCCGATATGATATGAAAAATGGTGACTCGAGTCCCGACTGGATATTGATTCATGCGCACTTTGCGGTGCTAAGGCCAATATTTTGGGGTATATGTTACTTATTTTTTTAGTATTGCCGTTATTATTTCAGTCATTTAAAAAAACATAAAACAATATAACAACAAATGTGATTTTTACACAAATCTGTGAAATTTAGCATAGCGGAAGGTGTCGAAATAAACATGAAATACTTGTAATCATTGTTGACAATGAGTCTGGCTGAGCAGTTCCTGTTACAGTAATTAAACAAAACCATGATAAAGGATCTGAAGTGTCAAGCATAAACACATGCACACAGGGCCACAACAACCACAGGACAAAATTCCTCTGTCTAAGATACTAAAAGCAATGTGCAACCACCAACCTAATATATTTCTGTGGTAATCTAAAGCATTCCACCTAAGATGTCAGAAATGCTTAACTTGTATTGAACCTGCAACATTCCTACCATGATTTATTAACATGCTTCAGTTTCACTAGTTTAAAGGTGCAGTGTGTAGTTTTTAGAAGGATCTCTTGACAGAAATGCAAAATAATATAAAAAACTATATGATCAGGGGTGTATACAGACCTTTTTATAATGAACCGTTATGTTTTTGTTACCTTAGAATGAGAAGTTTTTATCTACATACACAGATGGTCCCCTTATGTGGAGGTCGCCATTTTGTGCCGTCATGTTTCTACAGAAGCCCTTAACGGACAAACGGACAAAAAGTTGTCTCTTACGATGACATGCTACTGTAGCTTCTCTATGCGTTTCAAAAGCGAGGGGTGAGCAGTGGACTGAGCCGTTGGTTGCAATTCGCAACCTCACCACTAGATGCTGCTAAAGTTTACACACTGCACCTTTAACGTCTGACATGTCAGGATTCAAAGGTGGTGTTTTTTAAAACGAGCTGAAAATGTCCTTTCTCTCCCAGAGGAGCAAGAAGTTTAAAGGCGGAGTCCATGATGTTTGAAAGCCAATGTTGATATTTGAAATCACCTAAACAAACACGCCCCTACCCCAATAGAATCTGGACCTTCTGTTGATAGACCCGCCCCACACATACGCAACCCGGCATTTGATTTGATTTGATTGGCTATAAGTGTGTTTTGGTAGTCGGCCCGTCTCCTTTTCCAACGCGTTTTTCAAACACCGTGGACTCCGCCTTTAATGTTTATTTGGGATGTGCCTGATAGTGTTGGTGATCTTTGGGACCACATTTCTACAGTACTCCATTCCCTTTTTGTCTCTGTTCATATGCTGGTCTCCTGTACTTACACTTATATGATGCTTTTGCTGTTTCATTGGTTCACTTTCTTTGACAACACATTTTATATGCTATAATGCTATTGGACTGTACTGACCCCGCCCATTGTAATTAGGAAGTTATTTAATGAGCTTCACTATTGTTTGATTTCCTATAAAAAATCTAGTGAAAGGTCCCAACAGGACTCTAGAATTTCAGTGTGAAAGCAGAGAATGTAAGTGCCATCGTTGAGAAAACCACAAGTGCATGCATTTCCACTGTCTTATTTCTTTTCATGCTTTTCTTTACGCCCATATATCCATTTTTATTAAGTCCAATACTTACTATTGCCTGTAGTTTTGTTTGTATCTCAGGTAGATTATGTGTATATAGTTCTGTCTGTTAAAGATGTTCAGTCAAGTTTTTACTTACAGGCATTACGATCAGAAGCACCATTCACTTCCATTGTATTATTTTTCCTGTTATGGAAGTGAATGGTGCTTCTGATCGGTTTGGTTACAAACATTCATCAAAATATCTTCCTTTGTGTTCATCAGAACAAAAAATTGTAACAACATCAGAGTATGTAAATATTGCCACAATTTATATTTTTGGGTGAACTATCCCTTTGAAGGGTACATTTCATGAGACTTTTTTAAGGTGTAAAATAAGTCTTTGGGGTCCCCAGAGTGAAGTTTTAGCTCAAAACACCATATAGATCATTTATTATATGTCCCATTTTTTTGTGTGTCATTTTAAATGCAAAGGAGCTGATATCTGCACTAAATGGCAGTGCTGTGGTTGGACAGTGCAGATTAAGGGGTGGTATTATCCCCTTCTGACATCACAAGGGGAGCCAAATTTCAATAAGCTATTTTTTCACATGCTTGCAGAGAACGTTTTACTAAAACTTACTAATATGATTTCATCTTGATATTTAGATATATAGAGATTTATCTATGATCTGTAGCCTTTCTATTACTGGCCAATAATTAGTATTTCAGTTGCTGATTCTTGAATTATGACATGCCTTTTTGCAAAAAAAAACAAAAAAAACATTTAAGGTAAAAATTATGTGGTTTGTTTTATCTTGAGCAGCTGTTTGACTAGTCTTTTACTACTTTTTACTACATTTTTCATAATACCACACAACTGTTCCAGCAGTCCTATGCTGCCGAGGCTGGCCAGGATTAAGTAAAGCAACAAAAAGGTCAACAGTTTGTCATTGCTGCTAGCTGTAGAAAGAAGAGATCTTTTCATTATTATATTGATATGTTTTAAGCAAAACATGCACATTGTTAAATTGTCAACCAGATTTAGTAAAAGCCAGCATCAAATGTTAAATCATTTTATAAACGTTTACTAATCTTACATGATAAAGAGTTAGGGTTATAGCATTTGCTATGTATATGAATGGTTCTGAACTCATGGGTCACATGTCTGCATTTATAGAGTCCCAGATGGTCTACGGTCTGCAAATTCATATGCAGTAATAAGGTTTACCAGATATTAGTTATTGGAAGTGAAAAAGACAAGGGGAGAGAGAGCGCGAGAGAGCTCTGCTTGGATTAGGGCCGTCACAGCTGACTACATCTAACCTAGTTCGCACCAGATGCTCCAGCCAAAGCCCGTGCACGGGAATGATAGGGGTAAACCAGCGTGTGTCAGTGAGGAGAGGATGAGGGGAAAGAGTGATGACAGTGGTTATCCTGTCCTTAGTCAGCCTGTGTGACCCTGCTCCAAATCACCATGGCAACAGCGTTTTCCTCACCTCCATCGCTGTGTGTTTCTCTGTCATGCAGTGAACGCAGCAGCAGGGATCGGCACAAATCACACAGCCGAGACAGCAGCAGTCGATCAGACAAAAATGTCACCATCAGCACGTCATCGCCTCAGCCGCCACAGCCCGATCAGAGCTCCGCCCCCACAGACGCCCAGGTGAGTGAATTTACATCACGTTGGGAAAGTAATTTCTCTAAAAACGATTTTTGCTTGCTGTCTACGTTGATTTCATTAAATCAGCCTGGAATAAAACACAGAGTACACAACATTTTCCTTAATATAATAAAGGGCAAAGTCTGTGATGGCTGTTAAAGGGACAATATTTTGTGGCTAAAAAGCGCATTACTTTGTGTATTTGGTGTAATACAATGTGTTTGTGTGGTTTATATGTAGTATTTTTAGTATGTTAGTTACATTTTCCAAGCATCTGTGCTTTATCAGAGTGTTTGTCTTGGGAAAAAAATTACTTTACTAAAAAAAGTTCACTACATTCTAATCTAAAGCATAGTATCATATTGTGTATTCATTTTATATTGCATATTAAAATTGATTTAATACCTTATTACATAAAATTGTGTACTTTTACTTTTCTTTTTCTTTTTTGATGGTCCTAATCCCATAATTAGATTAGGAGACTTTAGCCTGGATTTCAATTCAATTCAAGTTTATTGTCCACAAAAAGTGGAAATTTGTCTTTGGCTCCACAGGTGGATTTCTAAAACACATACACAATGAATAGACAATATATACAACAGACAAACAACACATTAACCCTTACAAACAACAATTTCACAAAAAGGTTCACAAATTGTAGTCCATTTACTCTCAGAAACCTTTATTGTTGTATTTCAGTGACATCACATACACATATAAAGCAACCATGGTGTAGGTGCTGTGACTGTGCTGAAATATTAAACAAAGAGAATGAAGGGGAAAAGTGTGTGTGTTGAGGTGGGTATTTGCGTGGAGACAGAAATGGAAACAAGGAGTGACATACATCTCTGTATGAAGGGACGATGCTTTGTACTTCCTACTGAGACTCAGTTATTCTGACCTACTTGGCACATCCTCGGGGGCAAAAGACACAACGTTTTTATAGGTCCTCATGTATGTCTACATTCATTTGTATTTATGTGAGTGTGCGTCTGTCTGAGATGCATTTCTCTTTGAGAGGACTTGGCATGGAGGAGAATGCAGATCAAGCAAAAAAAAAAAAAAACTTGTACTGAAAGTGTAATGCATTTTATTTTATTCAATCAATACAGAATAATATTGCATTCACATGTGAAATCTAAAATGTAGCCTATGAGCCTACCAGTTATATGCCAGTATATGCATTTCAGGATAGTTGAAAATTACTTAGGTTTCATTTTTCCATACATGTAACTAAAATGAGTACAGCTGAATTCTATCACAGTATTTTTCAATATAGCAGGGAGTTCAATCAAAGTCCCTTTAGGGAAATCAGGCCACTAGCAGCCATGTTTGCAACGCCTCCGTGCAGTTATTTCAGTCATGCTAGAAATTACCTGAATAGAAAAAGACAAATATTGCTACAATTGTATGCTAAAATTGCATTTAAAACATAAATTAAACCAACATGCACCCTAACTGTTTCTTGAGCTAAATTTTTTTCTTAAAGAGCCCCTATGGTCTGATTCACATTTTTACATTTCCTTTGGTGTGTAAGTGTGTATTAGTACATGTTAACGATATGCAAAAGGTACAAACCTCATAGTAAACAATGACGCGAGTTATTGTGCCCAACGTAAATCTATTTTTTTGGACTACAACAAACACACGGATTGTAGGCAACAGTTTACTTCTGGGATTGGTGATGTAGTACAGACCGACATTATCATAATTCCTCCCGCTTGGACTCACAGCCTGTAAGTTAACTCCTGTTAGCATTGCATTGTGACCGAATCTTTCAAACATGGTAAGGAGCGTCACATTTCCGGCTAACATCAGAGGTATTCAGGCCAATCACAACATTAGCTGTGATTAGCTGGCCAATCAGGTGTACACAGCGCTTTTCAAATCGATGGCTTTGTACAAAATCAGTGCGTTTCAGGAAAAGAGGGAAATCTGGAGCTAAAAGAATGTACGGTATGTGGAGAATGATGTGTTTTTTAAACCACGCGAACGCACTGTATTATACCAAATACACAATAAAGTCACAATAAAAGTGAAATGAAAAACATTTGTTTTGGAATATTGTGGTATTTTTTGCGAATTACTTATCTGGGAGCTTCATTATTTTTAAATAGTTTATGTGCCCTCATAATCTTTAATCAAAAACGCAAATCTCCTCCCCTCCTCAAAACGATCTCTCTTGGTCATATGGCAGGTGGGCGGGGTTTGCAAAAAGATCACAGTGATAAGCAAATAGCAACATAACCCAACTTCAAACAATCCAATCATTTCTCGATGGACGAATTCAAGTCCAGCCCTACCTTTTTTCATTTCAGAAGCCGTTTCACTCCGATATATGTCACCGTGGGTAAAATATGACAATCGATATTTTCGTTTTATGCCGACATAAACATATAAGTTGGAAAAAAAAACAATTGAAGAAACTTTTTAAGTGTATCCAACTTTTAACAGTGTAGGTTGGCAAGCGCCTCAAATGACTATAAAGACCCTCCCCAAAAGAATTATCAGTATTTATCGATTTATGATTTAACTGAAAGGTGGGACTTCCATCACAAGCATGTTGCATAGTGAGGGTTACATTTTGGCCCGTAGCAGTGCCCAATCTTGTTATATCCCATATCATGCCCAATATTAATCCAGGTGAATAAAGTTCCAAATAGGGGATCTATACACATGTCATGTACATTTCCTTTGACTCAGATTTTTTTATTCTTATTATAAAAATGACTTTTTAAGATCAAATATAAAATATTTGTATTGCTTTCAAAGGTTTATTTCCAAAAATAGCAACTAATGCAATTGCTCTTGTTACTTTTAATATTGTAATGCACTCTCTTTTATTGTAAATATATATCAAATAGTTCTCATACATGTTATTATTGCCCCTAGTCATATTTTACGAATCCTGTGAGCAAATTACACAATGGTAATGTTTTTATAAATATCATGGCAAATAGAGGAACGCCCCTGGCACCACAAGCAGGTTAATGCCATGCCCTTGAATGGCTGTCAAGTCTATTCTTCCCTGTGTAATTTTATCATGTTGGCTCTGATGTTTTTCTCCTTCCTGTCATTCAGCCGGGGTTACGTAAATGTAGTCTACAGTGAGGAAACATTAGATGTTTTTCAAACAGTGACTTTGAATAGCAAGTATGTGAGTTATGCTAAGTGCACTTCTTAATGTATGTTTGTGGTCCTGTTTGAGTGTTTCTTTTATAGTGTCATTTTTTTGTTGCCAAGTGATGTATACAGAACATATCCTTATAAGTTTAGAAAAAGTACAAAAAGTATAACAAAATCAGCATTGTACCCAACTGTAAAATTAATGTGTTGATAAAACAACTCCATAAAGAAAGACACAAGATCTGCATCCCCATTAACCCCAATCTCCTAGTGTAGTAATACTTTAGTATATTTTGGCATGCAGCAATCATAAAAGAACAAATAAATGCAACGTAATTTCTATGTTTAATTTGATCTGGAGTTGCAAGCATAACCCAAAAATATTTACAGCTTTATTTTGGAAAAAATGAGAGGAAAAGGATAGAGGAGGGTGGAGGAGAAAAGTTCTCACACTTGTTTAACCCCTCCCTCTCTTCCTGCTTTTCTTTCTATGTTATGGCTCAGACTGCGTCTCTGCTAAAAGGGAAATGAGCTGCACAGCACATACACACTCATGTGCAAACACACACACACAGTATTTGCAGTGTTGTGTGTTTCTTTTGTCTCTTTAAGTGAGGGATGCACACTCAGCAGTGTGAACTGTGGGTTAATGGAGCACATCAGACGGCAGACTGAAAACCATATGCAGTGCTGTAGTCTCATCACAAAGAATCAACTCAGTAACGTTATTTGCGAAATACTTTTTAGCAGGCCCAACTGATTGGCAGCTTTAATTGTAGTCTGTAATGAACTAATTTGTGAAGAGTTTAAGCAGTTTTCCCCTTAAATGAGTTTATTACATGGTCACTCTGGAATACTCAATTCTGATTGGTCAATCACATCGTTTTATAATAATCATTGTATTTGTTATGTGTACTCGACCATTGTACATGACAACACATGTCCTTCACTTTCTCATTTCAGTCTGTCTCAAATAACCAAATAATTTAGATTTTGTGAGAAGGGACTCCTGATCCTGTGATGTCATCAATAAGCTCTGGTCAAATATAGGGTATGCACGTGACGTCACCTTCGGCGAAAGTGACTGCGGTTACGCCCACTGAGTGGCAAAAAGCCTGAGCGACAGCATTAGCATAGCGTGAAAAACACGTCTAAAATAGGAAAAATTTGGAGCGGTCTTTTTCCAGACTGCAAAAAACACTCAAAGAGAGGTAAATCAATAGCAGTAGCCATATGTCAGGTATGTGAAATTTTGGGATAAAAAATCCTATAAAAATACATTAATGAATACTCTTATTCTTTGTAATTGCTTTTATTGTCAGTGAGTCTTCATTAAAAAACCTCCATTGTGATGAGCCTTGTGTTCTACAAAGGTGGGATGGTTTAATAGGAAAAGCAATGTCTGGCCATATGACAATGTCCACAAACTACTGGTTGTTTGGCAAGTTGTTAGGGTCATTGTTAAGGCCAACTAAATTCAATTTAAGCTGATAATAGTCAGTTTTACTGGCATTTTTAGCAGCAGCTGCTATGAAAACCTGCCATTTTGTTGAATGTTTTGCCACTCAAGAGGGCGACCTCCGGCGTGTTCACGTGGAAAAGTGACTTTGTTGTATACTCTCTATTTTTTTTTACTAAAATCTCCAGTGCATCTGTGTTTGTATTTCCACTGCCTTTTACATCACAATTCACTTTTTTAACCTTTTCCATCTTCCATTTCCTCGATTTTGATGGCTACTTTTTGAGTGCACAAAGGCTGTCACAAACACTAAACTAGGCATCGAATGGAAAGGGGACGGCTTTCTTCTTTTAAATTGTCCTCACTTTTCATTTCTGCCATTATTCTTCTCGTTTACCGGTAATCCCTCAATTTTTCTTTCCTCACTGTCATTAGGGGCCAAGCACAGAAGGTGCGTACATTTCATATTCTTCTTCCATACTATTGGAGTCTTTGGCAGCCCACAGAAATCCCCAGATCCATTTGGTGGTCACAGTTTAGCACCACCATGTGTTTAAAATTTGAGTCATATTTTGTACTTTTAAATTTGCTAGTTAATATAATAATTTCTCTGCTTCCTCTTAACTATCAAAGTGGTAAGAGAAAGGTACAGTATGCATAGCTGTAGCTGCCTGTCCTTATTATGATAAAATTGCGATTATATACAGTACTATGCAAAAGTCTTAGGCCACCACCACCAGACTTATTGTGTTAGAAGTTTTACTGTCCATCCATAGTTATTTTTAAATCTATTTTATTAAGATACAAATACAGGATATATGTACAAAAAAAAGAAAATGTATGACTAAACATCTTGAGCGTTTTTGAGCAGAATGAATTAAAGAGACTAATTTCTTTAAAATTAGAAATTATCTAATTTTATTTAGGTTTAAGAGATCCTGTAGTTTCCTGCTATTGCTCAAGTGGAAGGGATGTTTACCCTAAAAACTTGACACATCAGTTTACATTTTTATACAGTTTTTAATACTATATACAAATTTCCTGTATTTTCTGGATGTATTCTATTAAAGAGGCTGAAAAAAATCACTATAACATTGCAAAAACAACAAATCTCATTGTGACATGGTGGCCTAAGACTTTTGCACAGTGCTGTACATAAAAAAAAATTATATTCAAAATAAATTGGCCAAACTGAATTACCATACCATTAACAGCCTCTATTTAGAAAAAAAACATTACTGTCCTTAGTGCAGGAAAATCTATAATGGAATTTTAATGTGCCCAGCACTTCTAGTCCTGCTGTTAGCATTTGAAAGTCTGTATTTATTGATAGGTTGTATAAAAGTATACAATTTACACTCATTTACATGCGAGTTTAGGTGTTTATTTACATATGCTGATGAGAGAAACCTGGTTTATTCTACTGTCTGTCTGCATTAACCTGAAAGCAGATCTGTCATTTCACAGCAGAGTGAGAAAACGGAAAAAGAGAGATGTTAACTCAAGAAGCGAGTCTGATTGAAAAAACCCACTAAAAATAATGATTAATTCCCAAATGTAAATAATAATTTTGTATGTGAGTAATACAGTGCTTCAAATGTTCCCCTTCTTGGATTACAGGATGACAACTGGGGCGAGACCACCACAGCGGTCACTGGAACATCAGATCACAGCTTGTCTCAGGAAGACCTGGCTGGTTTTGGAAAGGACATAGAAGGTCCAGTAGAGAAGCTGAACTGTATACGTTTCCTTCCTTTGATCCTCACTCTTGTCCTGGGCCTGTTGGTCCTAGTTACCCCCCTGGCCTTCCTGGTGTTACCCCAGCTGCTGTGGCCGGAGCGTTTGCAGGCCTGTGGCACTGCATGTGAGGGCCTGTTTCTCTCGCTGGCTTTTAAACTTCTCATTCTACTGTTGGCTGGCTGGGCATTGTTTGTGCGACCGGCGAGAGCCTCCCTGCCAAGGATAGCAGTGTTTCGCGCCCTACTCGGACTGCTCACGCTCCTCCTGCTGCTTTCCTACTGGCTGTTCTTTGGGGTGCGCATCTTGGACTCACAGGTATGGGCAAATATGTGTGTGCGTCAGTGTGTTGATGAACCATAAAGACTTTAAATGCGTATGTTAATATGTGAGGAATTGAGATTGTGTACATTAATAAAACATATGGTTGTCATTGTAAGTTGTTTTTTTTCGGATGATATATGCCTGTTTCGTCACATGAAATGAAAGAACCAGTGAGATTCATGTGAAAAAAACAGTGAGATTCAAACATGGGCACCATGTTGTGCCACCATGATTATAGTTTTTCACGTACATTACATTTTTTTTGATTACTAACACACTATATATGAACTATAAATACAATCTCAAAACTATACACCAACCTGCACAAACCTCAAACTTCTACATACATACAGAGAGAGAGGGAGCTTCACCACCAGTCCTTAAAGGGACACTCCCCTTTTTAAAAAAAAATATTCCAGCTCCCCTAGAATTAAACATTTGATTTTTACTGTTTTGTAATCCATTCAGCTGATCTCCGGGTCTGGCGGTACTACTTTTGGCATGGCTTGGCATGGTCCATTGAATCTGATTAGACCATTAGCATTGCACTAAAAAATAACCAAAGAGTTTCAATATTTTGTCTTTTTAAAACTTGACTCTTTTGTAGTTACATTGTGTACTAAGGGCGACGCAAAATTAAAAGTTGCGATTATCTAGGCAGATATGGCTACGAACTCTGCTTTCATTCTGGCGTAATAATCAAGGACTTTGCTGCTGTAACATGGCTGCAGCAGGCGTAGTGATATTACGCACTGCCAGAAAATAGTACCCTTGGTTACTTTCAATAGCAGGGGACTATTTTCAGGTGCTGCATAATATTATTGCTGCAGCCATGTTATGGCAGCAAAGTCCTTGATTATAACGCCAGAAAGAGAGTATAGTTCCTAGCCGTATCTGCCTAGAGAATCGCAACTTTTGATTTTCCGTCGGCCTTGGTACACCACGTAACTACAGAAGAGTCAAGTTTGGAGTAAGAAGAATGTCGAAGCTCTTTGGTTGTTTTTTGGCGCGATGCTAATGGTCTAATCAGATTCAATGGATTATGCTAAGCTATGCTAAAAGTGGTACCGCCAGACCCAGAGATTCCAAAACGGTAAAAATCAAATGTTTAACTCTAGGGAGTTTGAAAATTAGCATTTTTTTTTAAAAAAAGTGGAGTGTCCCTTTTAAGTGTGGGCTGTATCCATATTAAGGAGTCTGATGGCCTGAGGGCAAGAGTGAATGAATTATGAGAGAAACTTTGATTAAATCTTCCTTTAACACCCCTAAAACATAAAAAATCACTGCAGTGCACTGTTTATTGTGGCTAAATGCTGTACTATCTGTGTTTGACAGGATGAGAACTACCAGGGCATAGTGCAGTTTGCAGTGTCATTGGTGGACGCTCTGTTGTTCATCCATTATCTGGCCGTGGTTCTGCTTGAGATCCGGCACCTGCAGCCCTGCTTCTCTCTCTGTGTCGTGAGATCCACTGATGGAGAGACTCGCCACTACAACCTGGGACAAATCAGGTGCCGGTTGTTTGCAGTGTCTAAACAACATCTGTGATCAACAATATTATGTCAATTGCATTTTCTTAAGGGGAAAGTGTGGAAAAAAATAGAGGCAATGTCCATGCTTCAAATAACACAAAAAAAAACAACAGTAGGTATTACTGTATTAGCAGGCTACACACATACTGACAAAATCTTTTTAAAGCATCTGCCAAATGTTATGTAAATGCTTCCTTGCAAAGATATTGTTCAGTAAGTGTGTCTGAACATACATAAAACTGTATGCATATGTGTGCATGCACTGTATAATACATTAATAATGAGCTGAGGTTAAGCCAAGGGAAAGGACCATTAATCACACCATTACAGACACTCCCTGCTATGCCCTTTGTAGCTTCCCCTCTCCCTTCCTCTCTCCTGCCCAGCATTTTCTTTTGTTCTCGCTCTCGTTGTTTCATTGGGTGCACATTACTGATTCAGCCTTCAGTCTTTAGAGTTAAACATGACTATTGGGAAGAGACATATGTGTATCCAGTTGTGTGAACATTACTTAGTATCTGGTGTCTTTTGCTTGTTTTGTTTTTCTTCCTGTAAAAATGTAATAATTTATCTAGGCCAAACTAAAAAAAAGAAAATAAATGCTTTCCACATCTTCCATTGTTAAATAAAACGATAGTCCTTCCCCAATGTTGTTATCCCCGGCCTGTTTAAAGGCTGCTCAAAGAAACAGATTGCAAATTGAATTCATTAACATCTGCAGATGCTGTAGAGACATCTGTAGGGTTTTGGGCAGTAGGGTGAGGAAATTTAACACACACAAATTGGTCTCTGGTTTGATTATTCTCTCTCTCTCTCTCTCTCTCTCTCTCTCTCTCTCTTTCTTTCTCGCTCTCTCGCTCTCTCGCTCTCTCTCTCTCTCTCTCTCTCTCTCGCTCTCTCTCGCTCTCTAGCATTCAGCGGGCAGCTCTTGTAATTCTGGAACACTATTACAAGGATTTCTCGGTTCACAACCCTGCCCTGTTGACAGCTGCTAAGTCCAGGGCAGCTAAACATCTGGCTGGACTGAAGGTCTATAATGTAGATGGTGAGTTTGAATCGGTTCCTTGACTAGATACTCTTTGTAAAATTTTCAGTGTTTAGACCCACTATTTTTCTAAATAAAATGAGATTCTGGGTAATTGGCTATTGGCAAAGCATTGTTTGGTTATGCACATAGAAAATATTTTTTGTCTCAAGCTCTCTGTGGTGAATGAGAACAAATGAATAGCACAATATATAATATTTTATAAGCATTAAAAAATCCCAAAACCACTAGCACAGTGTTAAAAATTTAGTTCGCTTGTGTTACATTATCCAAAATGTTTCCAACAATGTTTCCATTTTTGCCGTTTTAATAAAGAGTTAAACATTTGATTCTTACTGCTTTGGAATCCATTCAGCCGATTTTCGGGTCTGGCGCTACCACTTTTAGCAGAGCTTAGCATAATCCATTGAATCTGATTAGACCATTAGCATCGCGCTCAAAAATGACCAAAGAGCTTCAATATTTTTCCTATTTAAAACTTGACTCTTCTGTAATTACATCATGTATTAAGACAGACGGAAAATTAATATTATATTATAATATTATGCAGCGCCTGAAAATAGTCCCCTGGTTCTATTTCCGGGCAGTGCGTAATATCACTACACCTGCTGCAGCCATGTTACAGCAGCAAAGTCCTTGATTATTACGCCAAGGGCCTAAATAAATTGCAACTTTAATTTTCGTTGGTCTTTGTACACAATGTAACTACAGAAGAGCCAAGTTTTAAATAAGAACATTTTTTAAACTCTGGTTACTTTTGTGCGCAAAGCTAATGGTCTAATCAGATTCAATGGATTGTGCTAGCTATGCTAAAAGTGGTAGCACCAGACCCAGAGATTCCAAAACGGTAAAAATCAAATGTTTAACTCTTGGGGAGTCGTAAAAGTAGGCTTTTTTCAAAAAAAGTGTAGTGTCCATTTAACTGGGTAACGTTTCTTTCTATTGCCTCTGCCTCTCAATGGCATTATGTCCATTATCCCTAATAGTTGCAGTGTCTACCAAGCCACTTTGTTGGCTTACAGCAACATATATAAAACTTTATTCATTACCTTGTCCATGAACATGATTTCTGAGTACATTGGATTGATTTGCATCTGCAGCATAGGTGAAGACTATAATGTTTTGTGACATCTAGTGGCAAAAAATCAGTGCTTTAAGTGGCCCAAAAGAGGTGCCGGTACTCAAATTTTTTTTGTTTTTTTGCTGACTCGACTCCTATATTGAAGGGGTTTTATATTCAGCAGTCAACAGACAACCATGTAAAAAATAATCCTTTTTTAAATTTGTGTATTTGCTTGAGCTAGAAATAGCTACTGAACATAAATAAAATGTGCAAAAGGATTTTGAAAAAATACCATTAGAAAGAGCTTTTGAACATAAATAAAATGTGCAAAAGGTAGATATGTGAGTAAAATTTTCAGCATGGTTAAATGCTAAAACTAGTTGTTCAGATAGAAAGAGCTTGAAAAAAAACTTTAAAATGACACCAAAACCATGTCTATGGGGTCAATAATAACAAAATGCTGGCCATTTGAAACTCTAAAGTAATTTATTTTGTCCCATTGTTTTACATTTTGCGGATGGTAAAACTACTGTGCACGTCGTTCAAATTCATTGAAATTTCGTTTACTTGTAGTTTAGCAATTAAACTAAATGCATATTATAATTTCAAGAATGTTTTCTGCACATCGCCTGAGGAAATCCGAAGTTGCGTTGAGGGGAACCAAACTGACAGCCGCGACAGCGGAGATTATCACGTACCTACAAAGCTTGCGTCTGACCTGCAGCTATCATTCTGGCTTGGTGGAATGTCAGCGAGTCCTCTGATTCTGAAGGTGTTCTTTTACTACTCAGAGTCTAAAACAAGGAGGGCATATTACGTGTTCATTGTATTTTCATTTTAACCGAGCAGCTATGGTTGCGCGTTTCACACACAAACACACACCTCTCCCGAGCACGTTGACACTGACTGACGGACGCATGCGCTTTTAACTTGTAAACGCAAGGGTGTATGGGTAATGTAGTCTCTGCTCTCGGTGGGACGAATTAGGAAGCGTACATTAAGGGCGCTCTGAAAAGCAGCAACGCAGCCAAGCGTTCCGGTACGCTAAAAGCACGTTCTGGGCGCACGGAGAGGTGGTGGTACGCTCAAGAGCTATTTTTAGAAGTGGCGGTACTGAGTACCGGGGCGTTCCGGCCCACTTAAAGCACTGCAAAAAATATATATAGTGATTCTAAAATGATAGTTCACCCAAAAATTCTGTCATTATTTACTCACCCCCAAGGTGTTACAAACCTGTATTAATTGTTTTTTGTTGCTAAAAACAAAGGAAGATATTTGTAATTAAACAGGAAACAGAACACCATTGACTTCCATAATAAAAAAGAAAAATACTATGGAAGTCAATGATGCTTAAAATCATTGCTCAAAATATCTTCCTGTATGTTCAGCAGAACAAAGACATTTATACAGGTGTGAAACAACATGTGGGTAAGTAAATGATGACATAATTTTAATTTGGAGGTAAACTATCCCTTTAAGTCTGCTCCTAGATTATTTCTTTAGAGAGAAACTTATATTAAAGGGGTCATGTCACAGGAATTTTTTAAGATGTCAAATAAATCTTTGGTGTCCCCAGAGCACATATGTAAAGTTTTAGCTCAAAATACCATATAAATAATTTATTATAGCATGTTAAAATTGCATGTGTGTGCAAAAATGTGCCGTTTTGGGTGTGTCCTTTAAAATGCACATGAGCGGATGAAGTGCAAACACTGATCACAATGATAGTGGTTTGTTGAAATTGAAACTCAATTGTTCTGTGAATTATCTTTTTCTCTGCACTAAATGGCAGTGCTGTGGTTGGATAGTGCAGATTAAGGGGTGGTATTATTATAATAAGAGCTCCTTATGACATCATAAGGAAAGCCAAATTTCAACAACCTATTTTTTCATCTGCTTGTAGAGAATGTTTTACCAAAACTAAGTTACTGGGTTGATCTTTTTCAAAATTTCTAGGTTGATGCCAGCACTAGGGACCCAATCATAGCACTTAATTATTGAAAAAGTCAGATTTTCATGCCATGGCCCCTTTAAGTGTCTCCTTTAAAGTTCCCAAAACAATATACAGCGGGGAAAATAAGTATTTGACACATAAGCATTTTTATCAGTAGGGGGATTTCTAAGTGGGCTATTGACACAAAATTTCCACCAGATGTAGCCATCAGGCCACATATTGAATTCATACAAAAAAACAGAACATTTAAGTATACAAGTTGAGTATACAAGTTTTTTCCCTGCTGTATCTCAAGCACTGAATAGATTTACCAAATCCAAATCAGAACATTTAAGTATACAAGTTGAGTCATAATAAATAAAGTGAAATGACACAGGGAATAATTGAACACACTTTATTTAATACTTTGTAGAAAAGCCTTTTTTCTCCGCTATATCTCAAGCACTGAATAGATTTACCAAATCCAAATAAGCGCTTATCAATGCAATACACGTTTATTACTGTATATAGCTCTACGTGAACTACTACTATACATAAACATGTCCCTTTTTGTTTATATTTAATTCATTCCTCCTAAACTTTCTAAAGAAACGTTTGATACCAAAGTTTGTTTTAAATGCAAGCACTGAGAACTTTGTTAAGTCTCCTTTAAAAACCTTTGGCTTGTCTTACAGTACCTAAAACAAACATATACTGAAAGCTTTAATGCAGCAGCTTATGTGTTATAATCAGTAAACACCAACATCTTCTGTGTGCTTTTTTTACAGAGTTTAAAGCTAAACTGAAACGCTATCTTTTCGATTGTAAGTTCAGACTGTTGAATGAACTTCCTTACCAAGCCACTGCCCTCTTTCCACACCTCTTTGCTCACATTGCATGCAGTGATTTTACACCACGCACAATATCACAGATCCCCAATCAAGACGGCTTTAGATATTGAAAAAAAATGTATGTGCAGATAATTTAAAAATATATTAAAATACACCCTTCACTGCACTTACTGTGCTGTTATCTTTTCATCTAGTTTGATTGATGATGTGTTGTCGGCACTAAAAGTGTACACACTGTGATCCACAGATGCCTACATGTTGTGTCAAGATACTGTAGCCTTTCTGTAGCTATTGAGACAGACTACAAATGTGTGTGTGTTAAACTACGTGTGTCATTCTGTTTTGTGCTTTACATAGATTGTTGGATTATTAATAATGCATCACTAGGCAGAAAAGAGGCTTTTTAGGGGGAATGCGATATATCACAGCTTATCGACCTGCCCTGTTACCTTGGAGAGCGGTGCTGCCTTAGTCATGCATTTTTAATCATATCTGTGACCTGAATATGGATAAATATGCATAAATGATTCTGTTCACCACATTACCATGCACACAGAGCTAATTTGCATTACGTATGATCATCATAACCTGATTTAACATAACGGCGTATGTGACTGCCAGGCGGGTTACTGCTGTTTTGCACCATCTGTTGAAATTTTTATATTTTCTTGCAAAGCTCTATATGATTATTTTAATCAAACAGGATTGCATATTCAGATTTGAATATGCCATTACAATGTTAAAGGGGTAGTTCACCCAAAAATGAAAAATTTACATGGAACAATCTCAGTCAATACTGCAGGTAACAGCTGGATATTAATTAAATGATACTTGAATGTAACTTTCCATAATGCCGTTCCTCCAGGTGCTGGTAGCGATGCGGCTACTGCTCAGTCTCGAGCTAAAATAGCAGCTGCTGCCCGGCAAAGAGACACCAGCCACAACGAACTGTACTATGAGGAAGCTGAGCATGATAGAAGAGTCCGGAAACGCAGGGCACGGTAGGAGAGACCAAGTTTGCACAGTGTGCAGTTGTGTTTAGTGACTTACAAACATGCATTACAGCAACTTAATAATATACCACATTTGCTCTTTAGGTTGGTGGTGGCCGTAGAGGAAGCGTTCACGCACGTTAGACGGCTGCAAGAGGAGGAGAAAAAGAAACCACCGGGAGATGAGATGGATCCACGCGAGGCAGCGCAAGCCATATTCCCTTCCATGGCACGAGCGCTGCAGAAATATTTGCGGACCACACGTCAACAACACTGTCACAGCATGGACAGCATTCAGGCCCACCTTGCATTCTGCATTACACACAACATGACCCCTAAGGTGGGCCAGACAATGTCTTACACATACATACAGTAAAATAAACATTTTGACTATTTCTCTACATACAGTATTGGGGTTGACATTTTTACTATCACTTAAAGGTCCAGTGTATTTTTTTTTAGCAAATTGCCATTTCGAAATGCAAAGAGAAGCTATGGTAGCTGCTACAGGACAAACGTGTCATTGTCTAAGACAACATAGGGATGAAACGTGCTCTGTAGAGCAGTTTGTCCATTTAGGGCTACTGTAGAAACATGGCAACGACTTCCATGTAACTGTATGTAGATAAAAAGTGAAGTCTCATTCTAAGGTAATAGAAACAATACAATTTATTATGTAAGGTCTCCATATAGCACTGATAATATACACTCACCTAAAGGATTATAAGGAACATCATACTAATACTGTGTTTGACCCACTTTCGCCTTCAGAACTGCCTTAATTCTATGTGGCATTGATTCAACAAGTTGCTGAAAGCATTCTTTAGAAATGTTGGCCCATATTGATAGGATAGCATCTTGCAGTTGATGGAGATTTGTGGGATGCACATCCAGGGCACGAAGCTCCCGTTTCACCACATCCCAAAGATGCTCTATTGGGTTGAGATCTGGTGACTGTGGGGGCCATTTTAGTACAGTGAACTCAATGTCATGTTCAAGAAACCAATTTGAAATGATTCGAGCTTTGTGACACGGTGCATTATCCTGCTGGAAGTAGCGATCAGAGGATGGGTACATGGTGGTCATAAAGGGATGGACATGGTCAGAAACAATGCTCAGGTAGTGGCATTGAAACGATGCCCAATTGGCACTAAGGGGCCTAAAGTGTGCCAAGAAAACATCCCCCACACCATTACACCACCACCAGCAGCCTGCACAGTGGTAACAAGGCATGATGGATCCATGTTCTCATTCTGTTTACGCCAAATTCTGACTCTACCATCTGAATGTCTCAACAAAAATCGAGACTCATCAGACCAGGCAACATTTTTCCAGTCTTCAACTGTCCAATTTTGGTGAGCTCGTGCAAATTGTAGCCTCTTTTTCCTATTTGTAGTGGAGATGAGTGGTACCCGGTGGGGTCTTCTGCTGTTGTAGCCCATCCGCCTCAAGGTTGTGCGTGTTGTGGCTTCACAAATGCTTTGCTGCATACCTCCGTTGTAACGAGTGGTTATTTCAGTCAAAGCTGCTCTTCTATCAGCTTGAATCAGTTGGCCCATTCTCCTCTGAACTCTAGCATCAACAAGGCATTTTCGCCCACAGGACTGCCACATACTGGATGTTTTTTTTTCCTTTTTACACCATTATTTGTAAACCCTAGAAATGGTTGTGCGTGAAAATCCCAGTAACTGAGCAGATTGTGAAATACTCTGACTGGCCTGTCTGGCACCAATAACCATGCCACATTCAAAATTGCTTAAATCACCTTTCTTTCCCATTCTGACATTGAGTGACCAGGACCACACCCCTAAATGCATTGAAGCAACTGCCATGTGATTGGTTGATTAGATAATTGCATTAATGAGAAATTAAACAGGTGTTCCTAATAATTAGGTGAGTGTAGTTATGTATAATATATTGGATTTCTGTCAAGAGATCCTCCTAAAAGTCCCACATTGCACCTTTAACACTATTCTTGCTTCCCTGGGGTAAAAAACCATCTAATTTTGGTCATCATACGACCCAAAAACAGAACATGATGCAAATTATTATTATTACAAACATCTAATCTAATAGTCAGCTTATGTCACATTACAAGCAGATATAGTTGATCATATCTGTTCACTGTTTATCTTTGGTAGGCATTTCTGGAGAGCTATCTGATGTCCGGGCCCACACTACAGTATGGCAGAGAATGCTGGCAGGCCCGGCAGTGGACGTTGATCAGCGAAGCGTCCGTCACCAGTCCTCTCCGTCATGGCACTGAGTTTCAACTCAAATCATCCGACTTCAGCTTGGTGGTTACCAGCAAATCTATCCCTCACCTTAAACTGAGTGAAGAGTATGTCAATCCCAAGTCCCACAAGTTTGTACTGCAACTGCAGTCCGAGACCTCCGTCTGACGGATTCTTGCATCTGATGATTGTTTTGGTTCATTTAATTTTCTACACTGGTAAATTTTGGACTTCTATTTTATTTTAAATTCTTTTTCACCTTTTTCACAGTTTATAAATGGCATTTTACATACTGGATGTATTTTGATACAATATTTGTTATTGCCAAGAACAGAAAAAAAATGCTTGTTTTGGATTGCATAGTGCGGGCGGGTGTGATTGTGAGGATGTGCCATCTGTTTAATTCTATCAGACTTTATGTGTAAAGTTTTGTTTTGCGTGTGTGCGTGCGTGCGTGCGTGCGTGATGAATGTTTTTTTACATTGGCCACTACTAAAGATATTGGGCGCATCTGGGAATTTGAATTTTAGTAGGAATCCCGAGTAGGAATTACCATTGGTATAAACGTCTACTGGAAACATCATATGTGCACTGCTAAACATAATACATGCACATCACTTTCAGCCTGCTGGATTGTTTATATTCTACCATTGTAATAAGTTTGGCAGTAAAGAAAAAAGACAATGTATTGAAAAAAAAACAGTTCCTCTTTTCCTTTGTGATTAATAAACTGTGATTTGTCGTTCATCTCCTGTGTGGTTTAGTAATTTAAACATAAATTTTTGTATACATGTATTTAAAGCATACTATATATTTAACATATTAGTACATCAGTCATTTTGTGTACACCTCTGCATGTGCATAGTACCTGATCTGAGTTACGGCTGCAGTGATCATATTTCACTCTGTGAATATAAAATATCCGCAATAAACCATTTAGGAAGATTGAACATAATTATATTGTTTTGCTTCATTTAAACACTAGGTGTCACTGTTATCCCAGTTTTAAAACTCAGTGCAAAGGCTTAGGGGGAGTTTAATTCAAATGTAAAATAAAACTACTGCAATGTGGGTTAAAGTCACATTGGGAAACACGCATTGCATAACCACATAAAATTCATTATGACTCAATACAAGAGTTTAACATACTTTGCCCTAAATGTAAGGATCACATATTAAGTGAATTCTAGAAAGAATTTAAATTTTACTATTGTTAAATGTGTGTGTGTGTGTGTGTGTGTGTGTGTGTGTGTGTGTGTGTGTGTGTGTGTGTGTGTGTGTGTGTGTGTGTGTGTGTGTGTGTGTGTGTGTGTGTGTAAATGATAGCTCAGTGGGTAGCACTGTCACCTAATATAGCGAGAACGTCCCTGGTTTTCCAAGTAATTTGTTTCCATCGAATGTATTAGTCAATTCACTTATTAATGTATACAGTTGTGCATGTTCATGTCTAAGGGATTTAAAGTTAACATGCATAAAATAAGTGTAGGCAATCCTCAAACGCATTTAGTCTCCTTGTACAAACAGAGATCCTAACAAAGTTATTGCTAATGATTTAATTTTAAAATACTTTATTTTTAGCATTAAGTATTTTGGTAACACTTTATTTTACTGTGGACATGTTACATGGAATTAATATAGCAATAACAGTTAATTATGCCTAATTACATGCAAATAATCCTAAACCAAATCCTAATCCTAACCCCAACCCTACAGTAAGTACATGTTGTTGATGATTATTACATAGTACTTATATATATTATAACAATGTAACAGTGACGCCTTGAAATAAAGTGTAACCAGTATTTTAATAGTATCTGCAATAAAGCAGACAGAGTAAACAGACAACCAAATTAGCCTATTTGTGTAAAACAAGTCAATTAATACATTTAACACCAAGCACATTTAAACTAAAAAGGTAACCCAGTGCATAAATAAATATTTAATTAATGTATATAGCGCCTTGCAAAAGACCCCCTTACTATTTCTCTCATACTATATTGAATTTAATTTTATTTATTTTGAAACACTCAAATAAATTATTGTAAGGTGACACTGAATTTATGTTGAGAAAGACTGCTCTAAGCAAAACGTAAAACTGGAAAATAAGCTTTCTTGCATAAGTATTCAACTCTGACACATATTTGTTAGGGGTTCCTATTGCTGCAATAACAGTTTTAGGTCTTTTGGGAAATGTAGGGTTGATATATATATAGAGAGAGAGAGAGCGAAGCTTTGCTTAATGATTCTGGTTTATTCTTGTAGGCAGATTCTGAAAAACTGTGAGTTTTTTAAACATTTACCAACTGTACTTTTTTCTTAAATATTTATTAATACTTCACAGTATAAATATGAGGTGTGGATGTATCACTTTTCATTTTTAGATTCATCATGGCAGTGATGAGAGTTCTTAAGTTTCTTTTCCTGTTTTTTTATGTGGAGCATGCAGTAGGTAAGCGAGACATTCATTCAGCATTGCAACCACAAAGTTTGACAAAACTCTGACAAACTATACTGTTACTTAATGGGATAAATGTGCAACATTAAGCATTAGAAAATTGTTATGTTTATTTGAGGTCTTACAGTGTCTAAAGCACAATTAGAAACATAAAACATACAGTTAAATGAATAATTGTTTTATCTTTACTGTGAGTATATAACTACTGTTATTTGATATTGTTTAGCTAAAGACTGCCCATATGGATGGACGCCTTTTGGTGTAAATTGCTACAAATTCTTTTCTGAGCAAGTTGACTGGGCCACAGCTGAGATACTGTCATATATTAAAATATTTATGAATTCCACATTTGCTCTAATTATCTAAGTTAAAAATAATAGATTAAAAAAAAAGTAAATCAACACCAAAAAATCTCTTTTCAGATAAAGTGTCAAATGAATGGTGCTAATCTCGCATCTGTGCGCAGTAAAGTACAAGATGAGTTACTCAAGACTCTGATAACTGGTGACAAAAGTACTTGGATTGGTGGTCATGATGGTGAAATGGTAAATCGTTCTGCTTTGAAAAACGTAACCTTTGTTAGACTGCAAGGCTTAAATAAACTGATTAATCTGGTTAGAAAATTTAAGCGTAAAATTCTAATTCAATGACAGAAATTCTTTCCTTATACTCATTAGGAAGGACAATGGCTGTGGACTGATGGATCTCCATTTGACTTTACCAACTGGTGCTCCAATGAACCTAACAATTATGAGGGTAAACCAGAGAGCTGCCTGGAGATGCACTGGTCCAGTAAGAATGAATCTTATCATTACTATATATTAGTCTTATAATTGAATCATTAGTAATGATATAGTTTGAACGAAACTAATGTTAAATATCTCATAATATTTCATGACTGATTTATGCATAGTATTTTCTAATCTAAATTATTTAATTATTAGAAATTAATTCTAATTATCAGAATTTATCATACAGGTAGCCGCTGCTGGAATGATCGATTGTGTAACAGCACAGCTGGCTTTATTTGTGCTCAAGCTCCCTGAGATCATGAGAAGTCTGCTTCAAACATACAGTACTTTGATTGTACTATATAAACATGCCTATACAGTATTATTTTTTTTAGATCATATATCTAAACTTTTACATTTTACTGAACATCTTACTGAAACTTCTCAAATCAATAAAAGCATTTAAAGCAAATTGTGTGCATTGGGCAGTAAAAAATTTGCCATGTCAAAACTAAATATTGTGCAGCAAATTGTGGTTTGAACTATTAAAACTAATCATGTAAACAAGAAACACATATACAAATATAGCTGCAAGCAGCAATGCCGGGGTCAAGCCGAAAAGGGCACAAAAGGATTTAAAATTGAGATCGGATAAGCAGATTGAAGAACCTAGGTAAACCTAATTATTTTAGATGAAAAAACAAAAAAGTTATCAACAAAAATAATCTAAGTTCTTGTCTACTGCAATCGTCCTTTTGTTATTGACAATCATGGAACATTAGAGCACTGAAGGACATGTGAGTTGTGTTTGCAGGGGCAAAACATGGGTTACGTCAGGTTACAACATGTTTAATTAGTCAAAAGAGACCATCCCCATGTCTCTACGATGTTCTGATGCAGAGATATAGCTTTTGCAAAACGGTTAATAAGGTATTCTCAATGGTTACTAGAGAGTGAATTGGCAACATCCAGTGATTATAGTCAAAGCCATGAAAGGAATAATCCATGATGACTCATGGTTTTAGATGTGTTGTTGCAGTAGTTTTAGGCAAAAATACCATCTCAAAACCAGTAGGTGGGGCAATGACAAAATTGTGCATGCAACATCAGGTCATGATTGTGTTACATCTAGCTAGTTTTATGACTATACACTTTAGTTTAGTAAAGAAACAGTTGTATGACCATAGGGCTGTCTTGTTATCAAAGGTTTTGTTCAATTATAAGGCCATCTAGTGGTGCAAGCATACAATTTTTTTTGTGTAGCCTGAGAATGTGCTCATGCATCAGTGTTTCAAATCTGGTGAAAAAATATATTTTCGTTACGAAGTTACAACCATTTATGTGTAAAAAAACACAAAATTTGAAGTTACTTTTTCGTTTTTTGCAATTTTCGGCAATTTCTGATGAAAATTTTAATATAACGCCAATAGAACTTTTTGTTCAGAAGGTAAGGTTAGTTTCTTCCTATGATGTTTTCGAGTCGATCGGAAAAACGTTCGCGGAGATATTCACACATGTTTTTTAAGCGCTATTTTGCTGCGCAGGGTTAACCGTAAGGCGGATTCTGGCATGTTTGGTATCGTTGGACTCGGCAACTATTCAAAACTCCAAGAAAATAAGTCCCATGAAAAAACTTTGCTCACAGCCAAAGTTATTGGCGTATAAAACATTTGTCTGGCCACTAGGTGGCGCTGCAACAAAACTGTGCATGCACCCTCAGTTCCTGACTGGCATCACAAGTACTAAGTTTCGTTTCAATGGGCCTTAGTCTGTCAAAGATACAGCCTAATATCACTTTTTTTGCGCTCTACGTAAAGTTCGTTAAGGCGGTATACGACAACGGATTGATGTATCAAAATTCTTTTGATAACTTTTTGCCCTGAGCGTCTCTAGATGACACATACCGATTTTCGTCGGAATCGGACAAAAGCTCTAGGACGAGTTCGAAAAAGTAGGTTTTACGAATAATTCAAAATGGTGGGAAATTTTTCATGACGGAAAATGACGTCATAGGGTCATTTCGAATCGCCTTGAGCCAAGGAATCAGAGAAAACAAGAATTTTGTTTCTAGGACTTACGGATCAGAAGTTATAAGTAAAAATATAAGTGCAAATTTGGACTGTTGGTGGCGCTAGCGGGTTAGACATAGAGACTCCAAATTTGCTGTGGGGACACATTGTAGTGTCCTTTATAAGTGTGCCAAATTTCATAACTTTCCTACGTACGGTTCTATGGGCTGCCATAGACCGCAATGGCGGAAGAAGAACCAGAATAACAAATATAGCTGCAAGCAGCAATGCCGGGGTCAAGCCGAAAAGGGCACAAAAGGATGTAAAATTGAGATTGGATAAGCAGATTGAAGAACCTAGGTAAACCTAATAATTTTAGATGAAAACACAAAAAAGTTATCAACAAAAATAATCTAAGTTCTTGTCTACTGCAATCGTCCTTCTGTTATTGACAATCATGAAACATTAGAGCACTGATGGACATGTGAGTGGTGTTTGCAGTGGCAAAACATGGGTCACATCATGTTATAACAAGTTTAATAACTCAAAAGAGTATCCCCGTGTCTTTACAATGTTCTGATGCAGAGATATAGCTTTTGCAAAAACGGTTGATAAGGTGTTCTCAATGGTTGCTAGGGAGTAAATTGGCAACCACCAGTGATCATAGTCAAAGCCATGAAAGGAATAATCCATAATGACTCATGGTTTTAGATGTGTTGTTGCAGTAGTTTTAGGCAAAAATACCATATTCTATCTCAAAACCAGTAGGTGGCGGAATGAAAAAATTGTGCATGCAACATCAGCTCATGATTGTGTTACATCTAGCTAGTTTTATGACAATACACTTTAGTTTAGTTAAGAAACAGTTGTATGACCATAAGGCTGGCTTGTTATCAAAGGTTTTGTTCAATTATAAGGCCATCTAGTGGTGCAAGCACACAATTTTTTTTGTGTAGCCTCAGAATGTGCTCATGCATCAGCGTATCAAATCTGGTGAAAAAATATATTTACGTTACGAAGTTACAACCATTTATGTGTAAAAAACACAAAATTTGAATGTAATTTTTCGTTTTTTGCAATTTTCGGCCATTTCTGATGAAAATTTTAATATAATGCCAATAGAACTTTTTGTTCAGAAGGTAAGGTTAGTTTCTTCCTATGGTGTTTTCGAGTCGATCGGATATACGCTCGGAGAGATATTCACGCGTGTTTTTTAAGCGCTATTTTACTGTGCAGGGTTAACCGTAAGGCGAATTCTGCCATGTTTGGTATCGTTGGACTCGGCAACTATTCAGAACTCCAAAGAAACAAGTCCCGTGAAAACACTTCAATCAGAGCCAAAGTTATAGGCGTGTAAAGCATATGTCTGACCACTAGGTGGCGCTGTGACGAAACTCTGCATGCACCCTTAGTTCCTGACTGGCATTACAAGTACCAAGTGTCATGTCAATAGGCCCAAGTTTGACGAAAATACAGCCTAAAATCTGTTTTTTTGCGCTCTACATAAAATTCGTTAAGGCAGTTTACGAGAACGGATTGATGTATCGAAATTCTTTTGATAACTTTTTGCCATGAGTGTCTCTAGATGATACATACCAATTTTTGTGGCAATCGGACAAAAGCCCTAGGACGAGTTCGAAAAAGTAGGGTTTACAAATAATTCAAAATGGCGGAAAATTTTCATGACGGAAAATGACGGCATAGGGTCCAATCGAATCGTCTTGAGCCAATGAATAAGAGAAAGCAAGAATTTTGTTTCTAGGACTTACGGATCAGAAGTTATAAGCAAAAACATAAGTGCAACTTTGGACTGTTGGTGGCGCTAGCGGGTTAGAGATAGAGACTCCAAATTTGCTGTGGGGACACATTGGACTGTCCTTTATCAGTGTGCCAAATTTCATAACTTTCCTACGTACGGTTCTATGGGCTGCCATAGACCGCAATGGCGGAAGAAGAATAACTAATAATAATAATTATTATAAAAAGAAAACTAACAAATACAATAGGGGTCTTCGCCCCTTCGGGGCTTGACCCCTAAATATAGCTGCAAGCAGCGATACCGGGGTCAAGCCAAACATGGCAAAAAATGATTCATACGTGATGACTGTCATGATTTAAGATCTAAGTTTGCATTAGTTTTATGAAAAAAAAGCAATTTTTTCGTATCTTGAGACCACTAGGTGGCGCTGTGCCAAAACAATAGATGGTGCCTCTGGTCATGACTGTGATGACACATACCAAATTTAGTGTAAATACGATAAACCGATACGGAGATATAGCCTTAAATGACTTGACCACTAGGGGGCACTGACCAAACAATAAATTGTAACTCAGGCCTTGATTGTGATGACACCCACCAAATTTGTTGTAAATACGATAAAGAGATGCAGAGATATAGCTTCAAATCTCTTGACCACTAGGGGGCGCCAAAAAGTTTACAAGTCCTCCCAGAACATGTTGCTGATGAACCATACCAAGTTTCATAACAATACGCAATTGCGTTTCTGAAATACTTGAACTTAAAGAAAAAATTCAAAATGGCCGACACACAAAATGGCCGACCAAAAACCATTTGGTATCGTTTGACTCGGCATGCCTCACGAAATCTAACAAGACCAATCTCATAATTTTACATTCAAGTTTGCAGTAGATATAAGCAAAAAAAGAATGTTTTTATATCTCGTGACCAGTAGGGGGCAGTGTGATGAAATGTTGCATGCACCCTCAGGTCATCACTGTTATGACATATACCAAGTCTCATATTATTACGCAAAAGTTTTGCGAAGATACAGGCTCAAACACATTTTGGCGTGCTCGCCCTCTCATTCTTTGATGCGTGATACGACAACGGATAGGTCTACCGAAAAGCTTTTGATAACTTTTTGTCTGGAGTGTCTCTAGATGATGCATACCAAAAATCAAGCCAATCACACGAGCGCTCTAGGAGGAGTTCGAAAAAGTAGGTGTTCAATATAATTCAAAATGGCCGACAGGAAGTAGGTTTGACTCAGACATATTTGGTACAGTCGGACTCAGCATGAGCCAAGGAATCAATAGAGTGAAGTCTTATGTCATAGTGGCAATTTAATCAAATGATATAAAGATTTTAAACAATTTATTTACATATCCTGACCACTAGGTGGCGCTGTCCTAAAGATTTATAAGTGCGCTCAGAACATGTCACTGATGAACCATGCCAAATTTCGTAGCGATACGCCATTCTGTTTGTGAAATACTGAACTTAATGAGAAAATTCAAAATGGCCGACACCCAAAATGGCCGACCGAAAACCGTTTGGTATCGTTTGACTCGGCATGCCTCAAGGAACCTAACAAAACCACCTTCATGATTTTAGACTCAAGTTTGAAGTAGTTATAAGCAAAAATAGGCATTTTTCGAATCTCGTGACCACTAGGTGGCGCTGTGACGAAACGTTGCAGGCACCCTCAGGTCATGACTGTAATGACATATACCAAGTTTCGTGTCAATACAATAAAGTTTTGCGAAGATACGGCCTCACGTCCGTTTTGGCGTGCTCGCCGCCATATATGTTGTCAATTTATACGAGAATGCATTGGTCTATCAAAAAGCTTTTGATAACTTTTTGTCTGTGGTGTCTCTAGATGCTACATACCAAAGGACATGCAAATCGGACGAACGCTCTAGGAGGAGTTCGAAAAAGTAGGTTTTACGGAAAATTCAAAATGGCGGAAAGATTTGCATGACACAAATGACATCAATGTGTGCAATTGAATCATCATGAGCAAAGGATTCAGTGGAAACAAGAATTTAGTTTCTAGGACTCACGGGTCAGAAGTTATGAGCATGAACATTAGTGGATTTTTGGACTGTTGGTGGCGCTAGAGGGTTTGAGTCAGACACACCTTTGTTGCTATAGTAACTTCTGAGACTGTCCTCTACATGTGTGCCAAATTTCATAACTTTCCTACGTACGGTTCTATGGGCTGCCATTGACTTTTGGGTGGAAGAACGAGGAAGATAAATAATAATAAGAAAACTAACAGAAACAATAGGTGTCTACGCCACTTCGTGGCTTGACCCCTAAATATAGCTGCAAGCAGCAATGCCGGGGTCAAGCCGAAAAGGGCACAGAAGGATGTAAAGTTGCGTTTGGATAAGCAGACTAAAGAACCTAGGGAAACCTTATGATTTCAGATGAAAAAAACGCAAAAGTAATCAACAAAAATAATCTATGTTCTTGTCTACTGCAATCGTCCTTCTGTTATTGACAATCATGGAACATTAGAGCACTGAAAGACATGTATGTGATGTTTGCAGTGGCAAAACATGGGTCACAACATGTTACAGCAAGTTAAATGAGTCAAAAGAGACCATCCCCATGTCTCTACGCTGTTCTGATGCAGAGAAAAAGCTGTTGCAAAAACAGTTGATAAGGTATTCTCATTGGTTGCTAGACAGTAAATTGACATCCACCAGTGATTATAATCCTAGCCATGAAATGAATAATCCATGATGATTTATGGTTTTAGATGTGTTTGTTGCAGTAGTTTTAAGCAAAAATTACCATTTTCTATCTCAAAACCACTAGGTGGCGCTGTGACAAAATTGTGCATGCAACTTCAGGTCATGATTACGTTACATTGAGCTAGTTTTATGTCTATACACTTTAGTTTAGTGAAGAAACAGTTGTATGACCATAGGGCTGGCTTGATATCACAGGTTTTGTTCAATTATAACGCCAACTAGTGGTGCAAGCAAGCAATTTTTTTTGTGTAGCCTCAGACTGTGGTCGTACATCAGCGTATCAAATCTGGTGAAAAAATCTCTTTTCGTTGCGAAGTTATAACTATTTATGTGTAAAAAATGCAAAATTTAAAGGTAATTTTTCGTTTTTTGCATTTTTCGGCCATTTCTGATGAAAATTTTAATATAACGCCAATAGAACTTTTTGTTCATAAGGTAAGGTTAGTTTCTTCCTATGGTGTTTTTGAGTCGATCAGAATTACGCTCGCGGAGATATTCGCACGTGTTTTTTAAGCGCTATTTTGCTGCGCAGGGTTAACCGTAAGGCGAATTCTGGCAAGTTTGGTATCGTTGGACTCGGCAACTATTCAGAACTCCAAGGAAACAAGTCCCGTGACAATACATTGACCGCAGCCAAAGTTATAGGCGTGTAATACATTAATCTGACCACTAGGTGGCGCTGCGACGAAACTGTGCATGCACCCTCAGTTCCTGACTGGCATCACAAGTACCAAGTGTCATGTCAATAGGCCTAAGTTTGACGAAGATACAGCCTATAATCAGTTTTTTTGCACTCTACGTAAAATTTGTTAAGGCGGTATACAACAACGGATTGGTGTATTGAAATTCTTTTGATAACTTTTTGCCATGAGTGTCTCTATATGCTACGTGCCGATTTTCGTGGCAATTGGACAAAAGCTCTAGGACAAGTTCGAAAAAGTAGGTTTTACGAATAATTCAAAATAGTGGAAAAAATTTTATGACGGAAAATGACGTCATAGGGTCCTTTCGAATCGTCTTGAGCCAAGGAATCAGAGGAAATGAAAATTGTGTTTCTAGGACATACGGATCAGAAGTTATAAGCAAAAACATAAGTGCAACTTTGGACTGTTGGTGGCGCTAGCGGGTTAGACATAGAGACTCCAAATTTGCTGTGGGGACACACTGGAGTGTCCTTTATCAGTGTGCCAAATTTCATAACTTTCCTACGTACGGTTCTATGGGCTGCCATAGACCGCAATGGCGGAAGAAGAATAACTAATAATAATTGTAAAAAGAAAACTAACAAATACAATAGGGGTCTTCGCCCCTTCGGGGCTTGACCCCTAATTATTATAATAGGAAAACTAACAAATACAATAGGGGTCTTCGCCCCTTCGGGGCTTGACCCCTAAATATAGCTGCAAGCAGCAATGCCGGGGTCAAGCCGAAAAGGGCACAAAAGGATGTAAAATTGAGATTGGATGAGCAGATTGAAGAACCCAAGTAAACCTTATAATTGTAGATGAAAAAACTAAAAAGTTATCCACAAAAATAATCTATGTTCTTGTCTACTGCAATCGTCCTTCTGTTATTGACAATTATGGAACATTAGAGCACTGAAGGACATGTGAGTGGTGTTTGCAGTGGCAAAACATCACATCATGTTATAACAAGTTTAATTAGTCAAAAGAAACCATCTCCGTGTCTCTACGATGTTCTGATGCAGAGATATAGCTTTTGCAAAAACGGTTAATAAGGTATTCTCAATGGTTGCTAGGGAGTGAATTGGCAACCACCAGTGATCATAGTCAAAGCCATGAAAGGAATAATCCATGATGACTCATGGTTTTAGATATGTTATTGCAGTAGTTTTAAGCAAAAATACCATATTTCTATCTCAAAACCACTAGGTGGTGCAATGACAAAATTGTGCATGCAACATCAGGTCATGATTGTGTTACATCTAGCTAGTTTTATGTCTATACACTTTAGTTTAGTGAAGAAACAGTTGTAAGACCATAGGGATGGCTTGTTATCAAAGGTTTTTTTCAATTATAAGGCCATCTAGTGGTGCAAGCATACAATTTTTTTTGTGCAGCCTCAGAATATGCTCATGCATCAGTGTATCAAATCTGGTGAAAAAATATATTTTCGTTACGAAGTTACAACCATTTATGTGTAATAAACACAAATTTTGAAGGAAATTTTTCGTTTTTTTGCAATTTTCGGCCATTTCTGATAAAAATTTTAATATAACGTCAATAGAACTTTTTGTTCAGAAGGTAAGGTTAGTTTCTTCCTATGGTGTTTTCGAGTCGATCGGAAAAACGTTCGCGGAGATATTCATGCGTGTTTCTTAAGCGCTATTTTGCTGCGCAGGGTTAACCGTAAGGCGGATTCTGGCATGTTTGGTATCGTTGGACTCGACAACTATTCAGAACTCCAAAGCAACAAGTCCCGTGAAAATATGTCAATCGGAGCCAAAGTTATAGGTGTATAAAACATTTCTCTGGCCACTAGGTGGCGCTGCGACGAAACTGTGCATGCACCCTCAGTTCCTGACTGGCATCACAAGTACCAAGTGTCGTGTCAATAGGCCAAAGTTTGACGAAGATACAGCCTAAAATCCGTTTTTTTGCGCTCTACGTAAAATTCGTTAAGGAGGTATATGACAACGGATTGCTGTATCAAAATTCTTTTGATAACTTTTTGCCATGAGTGTCTCAAGATGATACATACCAATTTTCGTGGAAATCGGACAAAAGCTCTAGGACGAGTTCGAAAAAGTAGGTTTTTTAAACAATTCAAAATGGCGGAAAAATTTAATGACGGAAAATGACGTCATAGGGTCCAATCGAATTGTCTTGAGCCAAGGAATCAGAAGAACCAAGAATTTTGTTTCTGGGACTTACGGATCAGAAGTTATAACCAAAAACATAAGTGCAACTTTGGACTGTTGGTGGCGCTAGCGGGTTAGAGATAGAGACTCCAAATTTGCTGTGGGGACACATTGGACTGTCCTCTATCAGTGTGCCAAATTTCATAACTTTCCTATGTACGGTTCTATGGGCTGCCATAGACCGCAATGGCGGAAGAAGAACCAGAATAAATATAGCTGCAAGCAGCGATACCGGGGTCAAGCCAAACATGGCAAAAAATTATTCATACGTGATGACTGTCATGATTTAAGATCTAAGTTTGCATTAGTTTTATGAAAAAAATAGCAATTTTTTGTATCTTGAGACCACTAGGTGGCGCGGTGCAGAAACAATAGATGGTGCCTCAGGTCATGACTGTGATGACACATACCAAATTTAGTGTAAATACGATAAAGCAATACAGAGATATAGCCTTAAATGACTTGACCACTAGGGGGCACTGACCAAACAATAAATTGTGACTCAGGTCTTGATTGTGATGACACCCACCAAATTTGGTGTAAATACAATAAAGAGATGCAGAGATATAGCCTTAAAGACTTGACCACTAGGGGGCACTAACCAAACAATAAATTGTGACTCAGGTCTTGATTGTGATGACACCCACCAAATTTGGTGTAAATACAATAAAGAGATGCAGAGATATAGCCTTAAATGACTTGACCACTAGGGGGCACTGACCAAAAAATAAATTGTGACTCAGGTCTTGATTGTGATGACACCCACCAAATTTGGTGTAAATACGATAAAGAGATGCAGAGATATAGCTTCAAATCTCTTGACCACTAGGGGGCACCGAAAAGTTTACAAGTCCTCATAGCTGCAAGCAGCGATACCGGGGTCAAGCCAAACATGGCCAAAAATGATTCATACATGATGACTGTCATGATTTAAGATCTAAGTTTGCATTATTTTTAGTAAAAAAATAGCAATTTTTTGTATCTTGAGACCACTAGGTGGCGCTGTGCCGAAACAATAAATGGTGCCTCAGGTCATGACTGTGATGACACATACCAAATTTAGTGTAAATACGATAAAGCGATACGGAGATATAGCCTTAAATTATTTGACCACTAGGGGGCACTGACCAAAACAAT
Source organism: Misgurnus anguillicaudatus (assembly GCF_027580225.2). NCBI lineage: Eukaryota > Metazoa > Chordata > Actinopteri > Cypriniformes > Cobitidae > Misgurnus > Misgurnus anguillicaudatus. The sequence goes on from NC_073353.2 coordinate 26,928,137, forward strand.
AGATGGTGACTCAGGTCATGATTGTGATGACACTCACCAAATTTGGTGTAAATACGATGAAGAGATGCAGAGATATAGCCTCAAATCTTTTTGACCACTAGGGGGCACCAAAAAGTTTACAAGTCCTCTCAGAACATGTTGCTGATGAACCATACCAAGTTTCATAAAAATACGCAATTGCGTTTCTGAAATACTTGAACTTAAAGAAAAAATTCAAAATGGCCGACACACAAAATGGCCGACCAAAAACCATTTGGTATCGTTTGACTCGGCATGCCTCACGAAATCTAACAAGACCACTTTCATAATTTTATATTCAAGTTTGTAGTAGTTATAAGCAAAAATAGACATTTCTTATATCTCGTGACCAGTAGGGGGCAGTGTGACGAAATGGTGCATGCACCCTCAGGGCATCACTGTTATGACATATACCAAGTCTCATATTAATACGCAAAAGTTTTGCGAAGATACAGGCTCAAACACATTTTGGCGTGTACGTCCTCGCATTCTTTGATGCGTTATACGACAACGGACAGGTCTACTGAAAAGCTTTTGATAACTTTTTGTCTAGAGTGTCTCTAGATGATGCATACCAAAAATCAAGCCAATCACACGAACGCTCTAGGAGGAGTTCGAAAAAGTAGGTGTTCAATATAATTCAAAATGGCCGACAGGAAGTAGGTTTGACTCAGACATATTTGGTACAGTCGGACTCAGCATGAGCCAAGGAATCAACAGAGTGAAGTCTTATGTCAGTGTGGCAATTTAATCAAATGATATAAAGATTTTAAACAATTTCTTTACATATCCTGACCACTAGGTGGCGCCGTCCTAAAGATTTATAGGTGCGCTCAGAACATGTCACTGATGAACCATGCCAAATTTCGTAGCGATACGCCATTCTCTTTGTGAAATACTGAACTTAATGAGAAAATTCAAAATGGCCGACACCCAAAATGGCCGACCGAAAACCGTTGGGTATCGTTTGACTCGGCATGCCTCAAGGAATCTAACAAGACCACCTTCACGATTTTAGACTCAAGTTTGAACTAGTTATAAGCGAAAATAGGCATTTTTTGAATCTGGTGACCACTAGGTGGCGCTGTGACAAAACGTTGCAGGCACCCTCAGGTCATGACTGTTATGACATATACCAAGTTTCGTGTCAATACACCAAAGCGTTGCGAAGATACAGCCTCACGTCCGTTTTGGCGTGCTCGCCGCCATATATGTTATCAATTTATATGAGAACGCATTGGTCTATCAAAAAGCTTTTGATAACTTTTTGTCTTGGGTGTCTCTAGATGCTACATACCAAAGGACATGCAAATCAGACAAACGGTCTAGGAGGAGTTCGAAAAAGTAGGTTTTACTGAAAATTCAAAATGGCGGAAAGATGTGCATGACACAAATGACATCAACATGTGCAATTGAATCATCATGAGCCAAGGATTCAGAGGAAACAAGAATTTAGTTTCTAGGACTCGCGGGTCAGAAGTTGTGAGCATGAACATAAGTGGATTTTTGGACTGTTGGTGGCGCTAGAGGGTTAGGGTCAGACACACCAATGTTGCTATAGTAACTTCTGAGACTGTCCTCTACATGTGTGCCAAATTTCATAACTTTCCTACGTACGGTTCTATGGGCTGCCATTGACTTCAATGGCGGAAGAGGAAACATAATAATAATAATAATAATAATAATAATAATAAGAAAACTAACAATAACAATAGGGTTCTACGCCCCTTCGGGGCTTGACCCCTAATAAATATAGCTGCAAGCAGCAATTACCGGGGTCAAGCCAAAAAGGGCACAGAATGAAGTAAAGTTGAGTTTGGATAAGCAGACTAAAGAACCTATGTAAACCTAATGATTTCAGATGAAAAAACGCAAAAGTAATCAACAAAAATAATCTATGTTCTTGTCTACTGCAATCGTCCTTCTGTTATTGACAATCATGGAACATTAGATCACTGAAAAACATGTGAGTGGTGTTTGCAGTGACAAAACGTGTCACAACATGTTACAACAACTTAAATGAGTGAAAAGAGACCATCGCCATGTCTCTCTGATGTTCTGATGCAGAGAAAAAGCTTTTGCAAAAATGGTTAATAAGGTATTCTCATTGGTTGCTAGAGAGTAAATGGACATTCACCAGTGATTATAGTTCAATCCTTGAAAGGAATAATCCATGAAGACTCATGGTTTTAGATGTGTTGTTGCAGTAGTTTTAGGCAAAAATACCATATTCTATGTCAAAACCAGTAGGTGGCGCAATGAAAAAATTGTGCATGCAACATCAGGTCATGATTGTGTTACATCTAGCTAGTTTTATGACAATACACTTTAGTTTAGTTAAGAAACAGTTGTATGACCATAAGGCTGGCTTGTTATCAAAGGTTTTGTTCAATTATAAGGCCATCTAGTGGTGCAAGCACACAATTTTTTTTGTGTAGCCTCAGAATGGGCTCATGCATCAGCGTATCAAATCTGGTGAAAAAATATGTTTTCGTTACGAAGTTACAACCATTTATGTCTAAAAAACACAAAATTTGAAGGTAATTTTTCGTTTTTTGCAATTTTCGGCCATTTCTGATGAAAATTTTAATATAACGCCAATAGAACTTTTTGTTCAAAAGGTAAGGTTAGTTTCTTCCTATGGTATTTTCGAGTCGATCGGAAAAACGCTCGCGGAGATATTCACGCGTGTTTTTTAAGCGCTATTTTGCTGCGCAGGGTTAACCGTAAGGCGAATTCTGGCATGTTTGGTATCGTTGGACTCGGCAACTATTCAGAACTCCAAAGAAACAAGTCCCGTGAAAATACGTCAATCGGAGCCAAAGTTATAGGCATGTAAAGCATATGTCTGACCACTAGGTGGCGCTGTGACGAAACTCTGCATGCACCCTTAGTTCCTGACTGGCATCACAAGTACCAAGTGTCATGTCAATAGGCCTAAGTTTCACGAAAATACAGCCTAAAATCTGTTTTTTTGAGCTCTACGTAAACTTCGTTAAGGCGGTATACAAGAACGGATTGATGTATCGAAATTCTTTTGATAACTTTTTGCCATGAGTGTCTCTAGATGATACATACCAATTTTTGTGGCAATCGGACAAAAGCCCTAGGACGAGTTCGAAAAAGTAGAGTTTACGAATAATTCAAAATGGCGGAAAATTTTCATGACGGAAAATGACGCCATAGGGTCCAATCAAATCGTCTTGAGCCAATGAATAAGCGAAAGCAAGAATTTTGTTTCTAGGACTTACGGATCAGAAGTTATAAGCAAAAACATAAGTGCAACTTTGGACTGTTGGTGGCGCTAGCGGGTTAGAGATAGAGACTCCAAATTTGCTGTGGGGACACATTGGACTGTCCTTTATCAGTGTGCCAAATTTCATAACTTTCCTACGTACGGTTCTATGGGCTGCCATAGACCGCAATGGCGGAAGAAGAATAACTAATAATAATAATTATTATAAAAAGAAAACTAACAAATACAATAGGGTTCTACGCCCCTTCGGGGCTTGACCCCTAATTATTATAATAGGAAAACTAACAAATACAATAGGGTTCTACGCCCCTTCGGGGCTTGACCCCTAAATATAGCTGCAAGCAGCGATACCGGGGTCAAGCCAAACATGGCAAAAAATGATTCATTGTGATTCACTGTCATGATTTAAGATCTAAGTTTGCATTAGTTTTATGAAAAAATAGCAATTTTTTCGTACCTTGAGACCACTAGGTGGCGTTGTGCCGAAACAATAGATGGTGCCTCAGGTCATGACACATACCAAATTAAGTGTAAATACGATAAACCGATACGGAGATATAGCCTCAAATGACTTGACCACTAGGGGGCACTGACCAAACAATAAATTGTAACTCAGGCCTTGATTGTGATGACACCCACCAAATTTGGTGTAAATACGATAAAGAGATGCAGAGGTATAGCTTCAAATCTCTTGACCACTAGGGGGCGCCAAAAAGTTTACAAGTCCTCCCAGAACATGTTGCTGATGAACCATACCAAGTTTCATAACAATACGCAATTGCGTTTCTGAAATACTTGAACTTAAAGAAAAAATTCAAAATGGCCGACACACAAAATGGCCGACCAAAAACCATTTGGTATCGTTTGACTCGGTATGCCTCAAGAAATCTAACAAGACCAGTCTCATAATTTTACATTCAAGTTTGCAGTAGTTATAAGCAAAAATAGACATTTTTTATATCTCGTGACCAGTAGGGGGCAGTGTGACAAAATGGTGCATGCACCCTCTGGTCATCACTGTTATGACATATACCAAGTCTCATATTAATACGCAAAAGTTTTGCGAAGATACAGGCTCAAACACATTTTGGCGTGCTCGCCCTCACATTCTTTGATGCGTTATACGACAACGAATAGGTCTACCGAAAAGCTTTTGATAACTTTTTGTCTAGAGTGTCTCTAGATGATGCATACCAAAAATCAAGCCAATCACACGAGCGCTCTAGGAGGAGTTCGAAAAAGTAGGTGTTCAATATAATTCAAAATGGCCGACAGGAAGTACGTTTGACTCAGACATATTTGGTACAGTCGGACTCGGCATGAGCCAAGGAATCAATAGAGTGAAGTCTTATGTCAGTGTGGCAATTTAATCAAATGATATAAAGATTTTAAACAATTTATTTACATATCCTGACCACTAGGTGGCGCCGTCCTAAAGATTTATAGGTGCGCTCAGAACATGTCACCCATGAACCATGCCAAATTTCGTAACCATACACCATTCGGTTTGTGAAATACTGAACTTAATGAGAAAATTCAAAATGGCCGACACCCAAAATGGCCGACCGAAAACCGTTTGGTATCGTTTGACTCGGCATGCCTCAAGGAATCTAACAAGACCACCTTCATGATTTTAGACTCAAGTTTGAAGTAGTTATAAGCGAAAATATGCATTTTTCGAATCTCGTGACCACTAGGTGGCGTTGTGACGAAACGTTGCAGGCACCCTCAGGTCATGACTGTAATGACATATACCAAGTTTCGTGTCGATACAATAAAGTTTTGCGAAGATATGGCCTCACGTCCGTTTTGGCGTGCTCGCCGCCATATATGTTGTCAATTTATACGAGAACGCATTGGTCTATCAAAAAGCTTTTGATAACTTTTTGTCTGGGGTGTCTCTAGATGCTATATACCAAAGGACATGCAAATCGGACGGACGGTCTAGGAGGAGTTCGAAAAAGTAGGTTTTACGGAAAAATCAAAATGGCGGAAAGATTTGCATGACACAAATGACATCAACGTATGCAATTGAATCATCATGAGCAAAGGATTCAGAAGAAACAAGAATTTAGTTTCTAGGACTCACGGGTCAGAAGTTATGAGCATGAACATAAGTGGATTTTTGGACTGTTGGTGGCGCTAGAGGGTTTGAGTCAGACACACCAATGTTGCTATAGTAACTTCTAAGACCGTCCTCTACATGTGTGCCAAATTTCATAACTTTCCTATGTACGGTTCTATGGGCTGCCATTGACTTTAATGGCGGAAGAACAAGAAGAAGAATAATATATAAATATAGCTGCAAGCAGCGATACCGGGGTCAAGCCAAACATGGCAAAAATAATTCATACGTGATGACTGTCATGATTTAAGATCTAAGTTTGCATTAGTTTTAGGAAAAAATAGCAATTTTTTGTATCTTGTGACCACTAGGAGGCACTGTGCCGAAACAAGAGATGGTGCCTCAGGCCATGACTGTGATGACACATACCAAATTTAGTGTAAATACGATAAAGCGATACGGAGATATAGCCTAAAATGACTTGACCACTAGGGGGCACTGACCAAAACAATAGATGGTGACTCAGGTCATGATTGTGATGACACCCACCAAATTTGGTGTAAATGCGATAAAGAGATGCAGAGATATAGCTACAAATCTCTTGACCACTAGGGGGCGCCGAAAAGTTTACAAGCCCTCTCAGAACATGTTGCTGATGAACCATACCAAGTTTCATAACAATACGCAATTGCGTTTTTGAAATACTTGAACTTAAAGAAAATATTCAAAATGGCCGAAACACAAAATGGCCGACTGAAAACCATTTGGTATCGTTTGACTCGGCATGCCTCACATAATCTAACAAGACTAATCTCATAATTTTACATTCAATTTTGAAGTAGTTATAAGCAAAAATAGACATTTTTTATATCTCATGACCAGTAGGGGGCAGTGTGACGAAACGGTGCATGCACCCTAAGGTCATCACTGTTATGACATATACCAAGTCTCATATCAATACGCAAAAGTTTTGCGAAGATACAGTCTCAAACACATTTTGGCGTGCTCGCCCTCGCATTCTTTGATGCGTTATACGACAACGGATAGGTCTACCGAAAAGCTTTTGATAACTTTTTGTCTGGAGTGTCTCTAGATGATGCATACCAAAAATCAAGCCAGTCAAACAAGCGCTCTAGGAGGAGTTCGAAAAAGTAGGTGTTCAATATAATTCAAAATGGCCGACAGGAAGTAGGTTTGACTCAGACATATTTGGTACAGTCGGACTCGGCACGTGCCAAGGAATCAAAGGATTGAAGTCTCATTTCAGTGTGGCAAATGAATCAAATGCTATAAAGATTTTAAACAATTTATTTACATATCCTGACCACTAGGTGGCGCTGTCCTAAAGATTTATAGGTGCGCTCAGAACATGTCACAGATGAACCATGTCAAATTTCATAGCGATACGCCATTCTGTTTGTGAAATACTGAACTTAATGAGAAAATTCAAAATGGCCGACACCCAAAATGGCCGACCGAAAACTGTTTGGTATCGTTTGACTCGGCATGCCTCAAGGAATCAAACAAGACTACCTTCATGATTTTAGGCTCAAGTTTGAAGTAGTTATAAGCGAGAACAGGCATTTTTTGAATCTCGTGACCACTAGGTGGCGCTGTGACGAAACGTTGCAGGCACCCTCAGGTCATGACTGTAATGACATATACCAAGTTTCGTGTCGATACAATAAAGTTTTGCGAAGATACGGCCTCACGTCCGTTTTGGCGTGCTCGCCGCCATATATGTTGTCAATTTATACGAGAACGCATTGGTCTATCAAAAAGCTTTTGATAACTTTTTATCTGGGGTGTCTCTAGATGCTACATACCAAAGGACATGCAAATCGGACGGACGGTCTAGGAGGAGTTCGAAAAAGTAGGTTTTATGGAAAATTCAAAATGGCGGAAAGATGTGCATGACACAAATGACATCAATGTGTGCAATTGAATCATCATGAGCCAAGGATTCAGAGGAAACAAGAATTTATTTTCTAGGACTCACGGGTCAGAAGTTGTGAGCATGAACATAAGTGGATTTTTGGACTGTTGGTGGCGCTAGAGGGTTTGAGTCAGACACACCAATGTTGCTATAGTAACTTCTGAGACTGTCCTCTACATGTGTGCCAAATTTCATAACTTTCCTACGTACGGTTCTATGGGCTGCCATTGACTTCAATGGCGGAAGAGGAAACATAATAATAATAATAATAATAATAATAATAATAAGAAAACTAACAATAACAATAGGGTTCTACGCCCCTTCGGGGCTTGACCCCTAATAATAATAATAAGAAAACTAACAATAACAATAGGGTTCTACGCCCCTTCGGGGCTTGACCCCTAAATATAGCTGCAAGCAGCAATGCCGGGGTCAAGCCGAAAAGGGCAAAAAAGGATGTAAAATTGAGATTGGATAAGCAGATTGAAGAATCTAGGTAAACCTAATAATTTTAGATGAAAAAACAAAAAAGTTATCAACAAAAATAATCTAAGTTCTTGTCTACTGCAATCGTCCTTCTGTCATTGACAATCATGGAACATTAGAGCACTGAAGGACATGTGAGTGGTGTTTGCAGTGGCAAAACATGGGTCACATCATGTTACAAGAAAGTTTAATTAGTCAAAAGAGACCATCCCCGTCTCTCTACGATGTTCTGATGCAGAGATATAGCTTTTGCAAAAACTGTTGATAAGGTATTCTCAATGTTTGCTAGGGAGTGAATTGGCAACCACCAGTGATTATAGTCAAAGCCATGAAAGGAATAATCCATGATTACTTATGGTTTTAGATGTGTTGTTGCAGTAGTTTTAGGCAAAATACCATATTCTATCTCAAAACCAGTAGGTGGCGCAATGAAAAAATTGTGCATGCAACATCAGGTCATGATTGTGTTACATCTAGCTGGTTTTATGACTATACATTTTAATTTAGTTAAGAAACAGTTGTATGACCATAGGGCTGGCTTGTTATCAAATGTTTTGTTCAATTATAAGGCCATCTAGTGGTGCAAGCATACAATTTTTTTTGTGTAGCCTCAGAATGTGCTCATGCATCAGCGTATCAAATCTGGTGAAAAAATATATTTTCGTTACAAAGTTACAACCATTTATGTGTAAAAAACACAACATTTTAAGGTAATTTTTAGTTTTTTGCAATTTTCGGCCATTTCTGATGAAAATTTTAATATAACGCCAATAGAACTTTTTGTTCAGAAGGTAAGGTTAGTTTCTTCCTATGGTGTTTTCGAGTCGATCGGAAAAACGTTCGCGGAGATATTCACGCGTGTTTCTTAAGCGCTATTTTGCTGCGCAGGGTTAACCGTAGGGCGAATTCTGGCATGTTTGGTATCGTTGGACTCGGCAACTATTCATAACTCCAAGAAAATAAGTCCCGTGAAAAAAAGTTGCTCACAGCCAAAGTTATAGGCGTATAAAACATTCGTCTGGCCACTAGGTGGCGCTGCAACGAAACTGAGCATGCACCCTCAGTTCCTGACTGGCATCACAAGTACCAAGTGTCGTGTCAATAGTCCTAAGTTTGATGAAGATACAGCCTAAAACCTGTTATTTTGAGCTCTACGTAAAATTCGTTAAGTTGGTATATGACAACGGATTGCTGTATCGAAATTCTTTTGATAACTTTTTGCCATGAGTGTCCCTAGATGCTGCATACCGATTTTCGTGGCAATCAGGTAAAAACTCTAGGACGAGTTTGCAAAAGTAGGTTTTACGAATGATTCAAAATGGCGGAAAAATTTTCATGACGGAAAATGACGTCATATAATCTAGTCGAATCGCCTTGAGCCAAGGAATCAGAAGAAACAAGAATTTCGTTTCTAGGACTTACGGATCAGAAATTATAAGCAAAAACGTAAGTGCAACTTTGGACTGTTGGTGGCGCTAGTGTGTTTGAAATAGAGACTCCAAAATTGCTATGGATATTATTTGGACTGTCCTCTATTAGTGTGCCAAATTTCATAACTTTCCTACGTACGGTTCTATGGGCTACCATAGACCGCAATGGCGGAAGAAGAAAAATTTACAGAAACAATTGCCAATATAGCTGCAAGCAGCGATACCGGGGTCAAGCCAAACATGGGAAAAAATGATTCATACGTGATGACTGCCATGATTTAACATCTAAGTTTGCATTAGTTTTATGAAAAAAATCAATTTTTTCGTATCTTGAGACCACTAGGTGGCACTGTGCCGAAAGAATAGATGGTGACTCAGGTCATGACTGTGATGACACATACCAAATTTAGTGTAAATACAATAAAGCGATACGGAGATATAGCCTTAAATGACTTGACCACTAGGTGGCACTGACCAAAAAATTAATTGTGACTCAGGTCATGACTGTGATGACACATACCAAATTTCGTGTAAATACAATAAAGCGATACGGAGATATAGCCTTAAATGACTTGACCACTAGGGGGCACTGACCAAACAATAAATTATGACTCAGGTCTTGATTGTGATGACACCCACCAAATTTGGTGTAAATACGATAAAGAGATGCAGAGATATAGCTTCAAATCTCTTGACCACTAGGGGCGCCGAAAAGTTTACAAGTCCTCTCTGAACATGTTGCTGATGAACCATACCAAGTTTCATAACAATACGCAATTGCGTTTCTGAAATACTTGAACTTAAAGAAAAAATTCAAAACGGCCGACACACAAAATGGCCGACCAAAAACCATTTGGTATCGTTTGACTCGGCATGCCTCACGAAATCTAACAAGACCAATCTCATAATTTTACATTCAAGTTTGCAGTAGTTATAAGCAAAAATATATTTTTTTTATATCTCGTGACCAGTAGGGGGCAGTGTAACGAAATGGTGCATGCACCCTCAGGTCATCACTGTTATGACATATACCAAGTTTCATATTAATACACAAAAGTTTTGCAAAGATACAGGCTCAAACACATTTTGCCGTGCTCGCCCTCGCATTCTTTGATGCGTTATACGACAACGGATAGGTCTACCGAAAAGCTTTTGATAACTTTTTGTCTAGAATGTCTCTAGATGATGCATACCAAAAATCAAGCCAATCACACGAGCGTTCTAGGAGGAGTTCGAAAAAGTAGGTGTTCAATATAATTCCAAATGGCCGACAGGAAGTAGGTTTGACTCAGACATATTTGGTACAGTCGGACTCAGCATGAGCCAAGGAATCAATAGAGTGAAGTCTTATGTCATAGTGGCAATTTAATCAAATGATATAAAGATTTTAAACAATTTATTTACATATCCTGACCACTAGGTGGCGCCGTCCTAAAGATTTATAAGTGCGCTCAGAACATGTCACTGATGAACCATGCCAAATTTCGTAGCAATACGCCATTCGGTTTGTGAAATACTGAACTTAATGAGAAAATTAAAAATGGCCGACACCCAAAATGGCCGACCGAAAACCGTTTGGTATCGTTTGACTCGGCATGCCTCAAGGAATCTAACAAGACCACCTTCATGATTTTAGACTCAAGTTTGAAGTAGTTATAAACGAAAATAGGCATTTTTCGAATCTCGTGACCACTAGGTGGCGCTGTGACGAAACGTTGCAGGCACCCTCAGGTCATGACTGTAATGACATATACCAAGTTTCGTGTCGATACAATAAAGTTTTGCGAAGATACGGCCTCACGTCCGTTTTGGCGTGCTCGCCGCCATATATGTTGTCAATTTATATGAGAACGCATTGGTCTATCAAAAAGCTTTTGATAACTTTTTGTCTCGGGTGTCTCTAGATGCTACATACCAAAGGACATGCAAATCGGACGAACGCTCTAGGAGGAGTTCGAAAAAGTAGGTTTTACGGAAAATTCAAAATGGCGGAAAGATTTGCATGACACAAATGACATCAATGTGTGCAATTGAATCATCATGAGCAAAGGATTCAGAGGAAACAAGAATTTAGTTTCTAGGACTCACGGGTCAGAAGTTATGAGCATGAACATAAGTGGATTTTTGGACTGTTGGTGGCGCTAGAGGGTTTGAGTCAGACATACCAATGTTGCTATAGTAACTTCTGAGACTGTCCTCTACAAGTGTGCCAAATTTCATAACTTTCCTACGTACGGTTCTATGGGCTGCCATTGACTTCAATGGCGGAAGAGGAAGAATAATAATAATAATAATAAGAAAACTAACAATAACAATAGGGTTCTACGCCCCTTCGGGGCTTGACCCCTAAATATAGCTGCAAGCAGCAATACCGGGGTCAAGCCGAAAAAGGCACAAAAGGATGTAAAATTGAGATTGGATAAGGAGATTGAAGAACCTATGTAAACCTAATGATAACGGATAAAAAACCGCCAATGTAACCAACAAAAATAATCTATGTTCTTGTCTACTGTGATCGTCCTTCTGTTATTGACAATCATGGAACATTAGAGCCCTGAAGGACATGTGAATGGTGTTTGCAGTGCTAAAACGTAGGTCACATCATGTTACAGCAAGTTAAATGAGTCAAAAGAGCCCCCGTGTCTCTACGATGTTCTGATGCAGAGATATAGCTCTTGCAAAAAACGGTTGATAAGGTATTCTCATTGGTTGCTAGGGATTGAATTGGCAACTACCAATGATTATAATCCAAGCCATGGAGGAATAATCAAGGAATAATCCATGAAGACTCATGGTTTTAGATGTGTTGTTGCAGTAGTTATAGGCAAAAATAGCCATTTTCTATCTCAAAACCACTAGGTGGCGCTATGACAAAACTGTGCATGCAACCTTAAGTCATGACTGTTACATCTAGCTAGTTTCATGACTATACACTTTAGTTTAGTTAAGAAACAGTTGTATGACCATAAGGCTGGCTTGTTATCAAAGGTTTTGTTCAATTATAAGGCCATCTAGTGGTGCAAGCATACAATTTTTTTTGTGTAGCCTCAGAATGTGCTCATGCATCAGCGTATCAAATCTGGTGAAAAAATCTCTTTTCGTTACGAAGTTGCAGTCATTTATGTGTAAAAAACACCAAATGTAAAGGTAATTTTTCGTTTTTTGCATTTTTCGGCCATTTCTGATGAAAATTTTAATATAACGCCAATAGAACTTTTTGTTCAGAAGGTAAGGTTAGTTTCTTCCTATGATGTTTTCGAGTCGATCAGAAAAACGCTCGCGGAGATATTCACGCGTGTTTTTTAAGCACTATTTTGCAGCGCAGGGTTAACCGTAAGGCGAATTCTGGCATGTTTGGTATCGTTGGACTCGGCAACTATACTGAACTCCAAAGAAACAAGTCCCATGAAAATATGTCAATCACAGCCAAAGTTATAGGCATATAAAACATTCGTCTGGCCACTAGGTGGCGCTGTGACGAAACTGTGCATGCACCCTGAGTTCCTGACTGGCATCAGAAGTACCAAGTGTCGTGTCAATAGGCTTAAGTTTGGCTGAGATACAGCCAAAAATTTGTTTTTTTGCACTCTACGTAAAATTCGTTGATGCGCTATACGACAACGGATTGGTTTATCGAAATTCTTTTAATAACTTTTTGCCATGAGTGTCTCTAGATGATACATACCAATTTTTGTGGCAATCGGACAAAAGCCCTAGGACGAGTTCGAAAAAGTAGAGTTTACGAATAATTCAAAATGGCGGAAAATTTTCATGACGGAAAATGACGCCATAGGGTCCAATCAAATCGTCTTGAGCCAATGAATAAGCGAAAGCAAGAATTTTGTTTCTAGGACTTACGGATCAGAAGTTATAAGCAAAAACATAAGTGCAACTTTGGACTGTTGGTGGCGCTAGCGGGTTAGAGATAGAGACTCCAAATTTGCTGTGGGGACACATTGGACTGTCCTTTATCAGTGTGCCAAATTTCATAACTTTCCTACGTACGGTTCTATGGGCTGCCATAGACCGCAATGGCGGAAGAAGAAGAATAATAATATAGCTGCAAGCAGCGATACCGGGGTCAAGCCAAACATGGCAAAAAATGATTCATACGTGATGACTGTCATGATTTAAGATCTAAGTTTGCATTAGTTTTATGAAAAAAAAAAACAATTTTTTCGTATCTTGAGACCACTAGGTGGCACTGTGCCGAAAGAATAGATGGTGCCTCAGGTCATGACTGTGATGACACATACCAAATTTAGTGTAAATACAATAAAGCGATACGGAGATATAGCCTTAAATGACTTGACCACTAGGGGGCACTGACCAAAAAATAAATTGTGACTCAGGTCTTGATTGTGATGACACCCACCAAATTTGGTGTAAATACAATAAAGAGATGCAGAGATATAGCCTTAAATGACTTGATCACTAGGGGGCACTGACCAAAACAATAGATAGTGACTCAGGTCTTGATTGTGATGACACCCACCAAATTTGGTGTAAATACGATAAAGAGATGCAGAGATATAGCTTCAAATCTCTTGACCACTAGGGGGTGCCGAAAAGTTTACAAGCCCTCTCAGAACATGTTGCTGATGAACCATACCAAGTTTCATAACAATACGCAATTGCGTTTCCGAAATACTTGAACTTAAAGAAAAACTCAAAATGGCCGACACACAAAATGGCCGACCAAAAACCATTTGGTATCGTTTGACTCGCCATGCCTCACGAAATCTAACAAGACCAGTCTCATAATTTTACATTCAAATTTGCAGTAGTTATAAGCAAAAAGAGAAATTTTTTATATCTCGTGACCAGTAGGGGGCAGTGTGACGAAATGGTGCATGCACCCTCAGGTCATCACTGTTATGACATATACCAAGTCTCATATCAATACGCAAAAGTTTTGCGAAGATACAGCCTCAAACACATTTTGGCGTGCTCGCCCTCGCATTCTTTGATGCGTTATATGACAACGGATAGGTCTACCGAAAAGCTTTTGATAACTTTTTGTCTGGAGTGTCTCTAGATGATGCGTACCAAAAATCAAGCCAATCACACGAGCGCTCTAGGAGGAGTTCGAAAAAGTAGGTGTTCAATATAATTCAAAATGGCCGACAGGAAGTAGGTTTGACTCAGACATATTTGGTACAGTCGGACTCAGCATGAGCCAAGGAATCAATAGAGTGAATTCTTATGTCATAGTGGCAATTTAATCAAATGATATAAAGATTTAAAACAATTTATTTACATATCTTGACCACTAGGTGGCGCTGTTCTAAAGATTTATGGGTGCGCTCAGAACATGTCACTGATGAACCATGCTAAATTTCGTAGCGATACGCCATTCTGTTTGTGAAATACTGAACTTAATGAGAAAATTCAAAATGGCCGAAATTCAAAATGGCCGACCGAAAACCATTTGGTATCGTTTGACTCGGCATGCCTCAAGGAATCTAACAAGACCACCTTCATGATTTTAGACTCAAGTTTGAAGTAGTTATAAGCAAAAATAGGCATTTTTCGAATTTCGTGACCACTAGGTGGCGCTGTGACAAAACGTTGCAGGCACCCTCAGGTCATGACTGTAATGACATATACCAAGTTTCGTGTCGATACAATAAAGTTTTGCGAAGATACGGCCTCACGTCCGTTTTGGCGTGCTCGCCGCCGTATATGTTGTCACGGTATACGAGAACGCATTGGTCTATCAAAAAGCTTTTGATAACTTTTTGTCTGGGGTGTCTCTAGATGCTACATACCAAAGGACATGCAAATCGGACGAACGGTCTAGGAGGAGTTCGAAAAAGTAGGTTTTACGGAAAATTCAAAATGGCGGAAAGATGTGCATGACACAAATTACATCAATGTGTGCAATTGAATCATCATGAGCAAAGGATTCAGAGGAAACAAAAATGTAGTTTCTAGGACTCACGGGTCAGAAGTTATGAGCATGAACATAAGTGGATTTTTGGTCTGTTGGTGGCGCTAGAGGGTTTGAGTCAGACACACCAATGTTGCTATAGTAACTTCTGAGACTGTCCTCTACATGTGTACCAAATTTCATAACTTTCCTACGTACGGTTCTATGGGCTGCCATTGACTTCAATGGCGGAAGAACAAGAAACTGAATAATAATAATAAGAAAAATATAGCTGCAAGCAGCGATACCGGGGTCAAGCCAAACATGGCAAAAAATGATTCATACGTGATGACTGTCATGATTTCACATCTAAGTTTGCAATATTTTTATGAAAAAATAGCAATTTGTTTGTATCTTGAAACCACTAGGTGGCGCTGTGCCGAAACAATAGATGGTGCCTCAGGTCATGACTGTGATGACACATACCAAATTTAGTGTAAATACGATAAAGCGATATGGAGATATAGCCTTAAATGACTTGACCACTAGGGGACACTGACCAAACCATAAATTATGACTCAGGTCTTGATTGTGATGACACCCACCAAATTTGGTGTAAATACGATAAAGCGATACGGAGATATAGCCTTAAATGACTTGACCACTAGGGGGCACTGACCAAACCATAAATTATGACTCAGGTCTTGATTGTGATGACACCCACCAAATTTGGTGTAAATACGATAAAGACATGCAGAGATATAGCTTCAAATCTCTTGACCACTAGGGGGTGCCAAAAGGTTTACAAGTTCTGCCAGAACATGTTGCTGATGAACCGTACCAAGTTTCATAACTATACGCAATTGCGTTTCTGAAATACTTGAATTTAAAGAAAAAATTCAAAATGGCCGACACACAAAATGGCCGACCAAAAACCATTTGTTATCGTTTGACTCGGCATGCCTCACGAAATCTAACAAGTCCAGTCTCATAATTTTACATTCAAATTTGCAGTAGTTATAAGCAAAAATAGACATTTTTTATATCTCGTGACCAGTAGGGGGCAGTGTGACAAAATGGTGCATGCACCCTCAGGTCATCACTGTTATGACATTTACCAAGTCTCATATTAATACGCAAAAGTTTTGCGAAGATACAGGCTCAAACACATTTTGGCGTGCTCGCCCTCGCATTCTTTGATGCGTTATACGACAACGGATAGGTCTACCGAAAATCTTTTGATAACTTTTTGTCTAGAGTGTCTCTAGATGATGCATACCAAAAATCAAGCCAATCACACGAGCGCTCTAGGAGGAGTTCGAAAAAGTAGGTGTTCAATATAATTCAAAATGGCCGACAGGAAGTAGGTTTGACTCTATCATATTTGGTACAGTCGGACTCAGCACGAGCCAAGGAATCAATAGAGTGAAGTCTCATTTCAGTGTGGCAAATGAATCAAATGCTATAAAGATTTTAAACAATTTATTTATATATCCTGACCACTAGGTGGCGCTGTCCTAAAGATTTATAGGTGCGCTCAGAACATGTCACTGATGAACCATGCCAAATTTCGTAGCGATACGTCATTCTGTTTGTGAAATACTGAACTTAATGAGAAAATTCAAAATGGCCGACACCCAAAATGGCCGACCGAAAACCGTTTGTTATCGTTTGACTCGGCATGCCTCAAGGAATCTTACAAGACCACCTTCATGATTTTAGACTCAAGTTTGAAGTAGTTATAAGCGAAAATAGGCATTTTTCGAATCTCGTGACCACTAGGTGGCGCTGTGACGAAACGTTGCAGGCACCCTCAGGTCATGACTGTAATGACATATACCAAGTTTCGTGTCGATACAATAAAGTTTTGCGAAGATACGGCCTCACGTCCGTTTTGGCGTGCTCGCCGCCATATATGTTGTCACTGTATACGAGAACGCATTGGTCTATCAAAAAGCTTTTGATAACTTTTTGTCTGGGGTGTCTCTAGATGCTACATACCAAAGGACATGCAAATCGGACGAACGGTCTAGGAGGAGTTCGAAAAAGTAGGTTTTACGGAAAATTCAAAATGGCGGAAAGATGTGCATGACACAAATGACATCAATGTGTGCAATTGAATCATCATGAGCAAAGGATTCAGAGGAAAGAAGAATTTAGTTTCTAGGTCTCACGGGTCAGAAGTTATGAGCATGAACATAAGTGGATTTTTGGACTGTTGGTGGCGCTAGAGGGTTTGAGTCAGACACACCAATGTTGCTATACTAACTTCTGAGACTGTCCTCTACATGTGTGCCAAATTTCATAACTTTCCTACGTACGGTTCTATGGGCTGCCATTGACTTTTGGGTGGAAGAACGCGGAACAAGAATAATAATAATAATAATAAGAAAACTAACAATAACAATAGGGTTCTACGCCCCTTCGGGGCTTGACCCCTAAAAACTAACAGAAACAATAGGTGTCTACGCCACTTCGTGGCTTGACCCCTAAATATAGCTGCAAGCAGCGATACCGGGGTCAAGCCAAACATGGCAAAAAATGATTCATACGTGATGACTGTCATGATTTAAGATCTAAGTTTGCATTAGTTTTATGAAAAATATAGCAATTTTTTCGTATCTTGAGACCACTAGGTGGCGCTGTACCGAAACAATAGATGGTGCCTCAGGTCATAACTGTGATGACACATACCAAATTTAGTGTAAATACGATAAACCAATAGATGCAGAGATATAGCCTTAAATGACTTGACCACTAGGGGGCACTGACCAAACAATAAATTATAACTCAGGCCTTGATTGTGATGACACCCACCAAATTTGTTGTAAATACGATAAAGAGATGCAGAGATATAGCTTCAAATCTCTTGACCACTATGGGGTGCCAAAAAGTTGACAAGTCCTCCCAGAACATGTTGCTGATGAACCATACCAAGTTTCATAACAATACGCAATTGTGTTTCTGAAATACTTGAACTTAAAGAAAAATTCAAAATGGCCGACACACAAAATGGCCGACCAAAAACCATTTGGTATTGTTTGACTCGGTATGCCTCAAGAAATCTAACAAGACCAGTCTCATAATTTTACATTCAAGTTTGCAGTAGTTATAAACAAAAATAGACATTTTTTATATCTCGTGACCAGTAGGGGGCAGTGTGACGAAATGGTGCATGCACCCTCAGGTCATCACTGTTATGACATATACCAAGTCTCATATTTATACGCAAAAGTTTTGCGAAGATACAGGCTCAAACACATTTTGGCGTGCTCGCCTTCGCATTCTTTGATGCGTTATACGACAACGGATAGGTCTACTGAAAAGCTTTTGATAACTTTTTGTCTAGAGTGTCTCTAGATGATGCCTACCAAAATTCAAGCCAATCAAAAAAGCGCTCTAGGAGGAGTTCGAAAAAGTAGGTCTTCAATATAATTCAAAATGGCCGACAGGAAGTAGGTTTGACTCAGACATATTTGGTACAGTCGGACTCAGCATGAGCCAAGGAATCAATAGAGTGAAGTCTCATGTCAGTGTGGTAATTTAATCAAATGATATAAAGATTTTAAACTATTTATTTACATATCCTGACCACTAGGTGGCGCTGTCCTAAAGATTTATAGGTACGCTCAGAACATGTCACTGATGAACCATGCCAAATTTCGTAGCGATACGCCATTCTGTTTGTGAAATACTGAACTTAATGAGAAAATTCAAAATGGCCAACACCCAAAATGGCCGACCGAAAACCGTTTCGTATCATTTGACTCGGCATGCCTCAAGGAATCTAACAAGACCACCTTCGTGATTTTAGACTCAAGTTTGAAGTAGTTATAAGCGAAAATAGGCATTTTTCGAATCTCGTGACCACTAGGTGGCGCTGTGACGAAACGTTGCAGGCACCCTCAGGTCATGACTGTAATGACATATACCAAGTTTCGTGTCGATACAATAAAGTTTTGCGACGATAGGGCCTCACGTCCGTTTTGGCGTGCTCGCCGCCATATATGTTGTAAATTTATACAAGAACGCATTGGTCTATCAAAAAGCTTTTGATAACTTTTTGTCTGGGGTGTCTCTAGATGCTACATACCAAATGACATGCAAATCGGACAAACGGTCTAGGAGGAGTTCGCAAAAGTAGGTTTTACGGAAAATTCAAAATGGCGGAAAGATGTGCATGACACAAATGACATCAATGTGTGCATTTGAATCATCATGAGCCAAGGATTCAGAGGAAAGAAGAATTTAGTTTCTAGGACTCACGGGTCAGAAGTTGTGAGCATGAACATAAGTGGATTTTTGGACTGTTGGTGGCGCTAGAGGGTTTGAGTTAGACACACCAATGTTGCTATAGTAACTTCTAAGACTGTCCTCTACATGTGTGCCAAATTTCATAACTTTCCTACGTACGGTTCTATAAGCTGCCATTGACTTCAATGGCGGAAGAACAAGGATGAATAATAATAATAAGAAAACTAACAATAACAATAGGTGTCTACGCCACTTCGTGGCTTGACCCCTAATAATAATTATTATAAAAAGAAAACTAACAAATACAATAGGGTTCTACGCCCCTTCGGGGCTTGACCCCTAATAATAATTATTATAAATATAGCTGCAAGCAGCGATACCGGGGTCAAGCCAAACATGGCAAAATATTATTCATACGTGATGACTGTCATGATTTAAGATCTAAGTTTGCATTAGTTTTATGAAAAAAATAGTAATTTTCTTGTATCTTGAGACCACTAGGTGGCGCTTTGCCGAAACAATAGATGGTGCCTCAGGTCATGACTGTGATGACACATACCAAATTTAGTGTAAATACAATAAAGCAATACGGAGATATAGCCTTAAATGACTTGACCACTAGGGGGCACTGACCAAACAATAAATTGTGACTCAGGTCTTGATTGTGATGACACCCACCAAATTTGGTGTAAATACGATAAAGAGATGCAGAGATATAGCTTCAAATCTCTTGACCACTAGGGGGCGCCGAAAAGTTTACAAGTCCTCCCAGAACATGTTGCTGATGAATCATACCAATTTTCATAACAATACGCAATTGCGTTTCTGAAATACCTGAACTTAAAGAAAAAATTCAAAATGGCCAACACACAAAATGGCCGACCAAAAACCATTTGGTATCGTTTGACTCGGCATGCCTCACGAAATCTAACAAGACCGGTCTCATAATTTTACATTCAAGTTTGCAGTAGTTATAAGCAAAAATAGACATTTTTTATATCTCGTGACCAGTAGGGGGCAGTGTGACGAAATGGTGCATGCACCCTCAGGTCATCACTGTTATGACATATACCAAGTCTCATATTAATACACAAAAGTTTTGCGAAGATACAGGCTCAAACACATTTTGGCGTGCTCGCCCTCGCATTCTTTGATGCGTTATACGACAACGGATAGGTCTACGGAAAAGCTTTTGATAACTTTTTGTCTAGAGTGTCTCTAGATGATGCATACCAAAAATCAAGCCAATCACACGAGCGCTCTAGGAGGAGTTCGAAAAAGTAAATGTTCAATATAATTCAAAATGGCCGACAGGAAGTAGGTTTGACTCAGACATATTTGGTACAGTCGGACTCAGCATGAGCCAAGGAATCAATAGAGTGAAGTCTTATGTCATAGTGGCAATTTAATCAAATGATATAAAGATTTTAAACAATTTCTTTACATATCCTGACCACTAGGTGGCGCTGTCCTAAAGATTTATAGGTGCGCTCAGAACATGTCACTGATGAACCATGCCAAATTTCGTAGCGATACGCCATTCTGTTTGTGAAATACTGAACTTAATGAGAAAATTCAAAATGGCCGACACCCAAAATGGCCGACCGAAAACGGTTTGGTATCGTTTGACTCGTCATGCCTCAAGGAATCTAACAAGACCTCCTTCATGATTTTAGACTCAAGTTTGAAGTAGTTATAAGCGAAAATAGGCATTTTTCGAATCTCGTGACCACTAGGTGGCGCTGTGACGAAACGTTGCAGGCACCCTCAGGTCATGACTGTTATGACATATACCAAGTTTCGTGTCGATACACAAAAGTTTTGCGAAGATACGGCCTCACGTCCGTTTTGGCGTGCTCGCCGCCATATATGTTGTCAATTTATACGAGAACGCATTGGTCTATCAAAAAGCTTTTGATAACTTTTTGTCTGGGGTGTCTCTAGATGCTATATATCAAAGGACATGCAAATCGGACGGACGCTCTAGGAGGAGTTCGAAAAAGTAGGTTTTACGGAAAATTCAAAATGGCGGAAACATTTGCATGACACAAATGACATCAACGTATGCAATTGAATCATCATGAGCCAAGGATTCAGAAGAAACAAGAATTTAGTTTCTAGGACTCACGGGTCAGAAGTTATGAGCATGAACATAAGTGGATTTTTGGACTGTTGGTGGCGCTAGAGGGTTTGAGTAAGACACACCAATGTTGCTATAGTAACTTCTGAGACTGTCCTCTACATGTGTGCCAAATTTCATAACTTTCCTACGTACGGTTCTATGGGCTGCCATTGACTTCAATGGCGGAAGAACAAGATGCAGAATAATAATAAGAAAACTAACAATAACAATAGGGTTCTACGCCCCTTCGGGGCTTGACCCCTAAATATAGCTGCAAGCAGCGATACCGGGGTCAAGCCAAACATGGCAAAAAATGATTCATACGTGATGACTGTCATGATTTAAGATCTAAGTTTGCATTTGTTTTATGAAAAAAATAGTAATTTTCTTGTATCTTGAGACCACTAGGTGGCGCTTTGCCGAAACAATAGATGGTGCCTCAGGTCATGACTGTGATGACACATACCAAATTTAGTGTAAATACAATAAAGCGATACGGAGATATAGCCTTAAATGACTTGACCACTAGGGGGCACTGACCAAACAATAAATTGTGACTCAGGTCTTGATTGTGATGACACCCACCAAATTTGGTGTTAATACGACAAAGAGATGCAGAGATATAGCTTCAAATCTCTTGACCACTAGGGGGCACCGGAAAGTTTACAAGTCCTCCTAGAACACGTTGCTGATGAACCATACCAAGTTTCATAACAATACGCAATTGCGTTTCTGAAATACTTGAACTTAAAGAAAAATTCAAAATGGCCGACACACAAAATGGCCGACCAAAAACCATTTGGTATCGTTTGACTCACCATGCCTCACGAAATCTAACAAGACCTGTCTCATAATTTTACATTCAAATTTGCAGTAGTTATAAGCAAAAATAGACATTTTTATATCTCGTGACCAGTAGGGGGCAGTGTGACGAAATGGTGCATGCACCCTCAAGTCATCACTGTTATGACATATACCAAGTCTCATATTAATACGCAAAAGTTTTGCGAAGATACAGGCACAAACACATTTTGGCGTGCTCGCCCTCGCATTCTTTGATGCTTACACGACAACGGATAGGTCTACCGAAAATCTTTTGATAACTTTTTGTCTAGAGTGTCTCTACATGATGCATACCAAAAATCAAGCCAATCACATGAGCGCTCTAGGAGGAGTTCGAAAAAGTAGGTGTTCAATATAATTCAAAATGGCCGACAGGAAGTAGGTTTGACTCAGACATATTTGGTACAGTCGGACTCAGCATGAGCCAAGGGATCAATAGACTGAAGTTGTATGTCATACTGGCAATTTAATCAAATGACATAAAGATTTAAAAAACATTTTTACATATCCTGACCACTAGGTGGCGCCGTCCTAAAGATTTATAGGTGCGCTCAGAACATGTCACTGATGAACCATGCCAAATTTCGTAGCGATACGCCATTCTGTTTGTGAAATACTAAACTTAAGAGAAAATTCAAAATGGCCGACACCCAAAATGGCCGACCGAAAACCGTTTGGTATCGTTTGACTCGGCATGCCTCAAGGAATCTAACAAGACCACCTTCATGATTTTAGACTCAAGTTTGAAGTAGTTATAAGCGAAAATAGGCATTTTTCGAATCTCGTGACCACTAGGTGGCGCTGTGACGAAACGTTGCAGGCACCCTCAGGTCATGACTGTTATGACATATACCAACTTTCGTGTCGATACAATAAAGTTTTGCGAAGATAAGGCCTCACGTCCGTTTTGGCGTGCTCGCCGCCGTATATGTTGTCAATTTATATGAGAACGCAATGGTCTATCAAAAAGCTTTTGATAACTTTTTGTCTTGGGTGTCTCTAGATGCTACATACCAAAGGACATGCAAATCGGACAAACGGTCTAAAAGGAGTTCGAAAAAGTAGGTTTTACGAAAAATTCAAAATGGCGGAAAGATGTGCATGACACAAATGACATCAATGTGTGCATTTGAATCATCATGAGCCAAGGATTCAGAGGAAACAAGAATTTAGTTTCTAGGACTCACTGGTCAGAAGTTATGAGCATGAACATAAGTGGATTTTTGGACTGTTGGTGGCGCTAGAGGGTTTGAGTCAGACACACCAATGTTGCTACAGTAACTTCTGAGACCGTCCTCTACATGTGTGCCAAATTTCATAACTTTCCTATGTACGGTTCTATGGGCTGCCATTGAGTTCAATGGCGGAAGAACAAGAAGAAGAATAATATATAAATATAGCTGCAAGCAGCGATACCGGGGTCAAGCCAAAAATGGCAAAAATGATTCATACGTGATGACTGTCATGATTTAAGATCTAATTTTGCATTAGTTTTATGAAAAAAATAGCAATTTCTTTGTATCTTGAGACCACTAGGTGGCGCTGTGCCAAAACAATAGATGGTGCCTTAGGTCATGACTGTGATGACACATACCAAATTTAGTGTAAATACAATAAAGCGATACGGAGATATAGCCTTAAATGACTTGACCACTAGGGGGCACTCACCAAACAATAAATTGTGACTCAGGTCTTGATTGTGATGACACCCACCAAATTTGGTGTAAATATGATAAAGAGATGCAGAGATATAGCTTCAAATCTCTTGACCACTAGGGGGCGCCGAAAAGTTTACAAGTCCTCCCCGAACATGTTGCTAATGAACCATACCAAGTTTCATAACAATACGCAATTGCGTTTCTGAAATACTTGAACTTCAAGAAAAAATTCAAAATGGCCGACACACAAAATGGCCGACCAAAAACCATTTGGTATCGTTTGACTCGGCATGCCTCACGAAATCTAACAAGACCAGTCTCATAATTTTACATTCAAGTTTGCAGTAGTTATAAACAAAAATAGACATTTTTTATATCCCGTGACCAGTAGGGGGCAGTGTGACGAAATGGTGCATGCACCCTCAGGACATTACTGTTATAACATAAACGAAGTTTCATATTAATACACAAAAGTTTTGCGAAGATACAGGCTCAAACACATTTTGGCGTGCTCGCCCTCGCATTCTTTGATGCGTTATACGACAACGGATAGGTCTATCGAAAAGCTTTTGATAACTTTTTGTCTAGAGTGTCTCTAGATGATGCATACCAAAAATCAAGCCAATCACACGAGCGCTCTAGGAGGAGTTTGAAAAAGTAGGTGTTCAATATAATTCAAAATGGCCGACAGGAAGTAGGTTTGACTCAGACATATTTGGTACAGTCGGACTCAGCATGAGCCAAGGAATCAATAGAGTGTTGTCTCATGTCTGTGTGGCAATTTAATCAAATGATATAAAGATTTAAACAATTTCTTTACATATCCTGACCACTAGGTGGCACCGTCCTAAAGATTTATAGGTGCGCTCAGAACATGTCACTGATGAACCATGCCAAATTTCGTAGCGATACGCCATTCTGTTTGTGAAATACTGAACTTAATGAGAAAATTCAAAATGGCCGACACCCAAAATGGCCGACCGAAAACCGTTTGGTATCGTTTGACTCGGCATGCCTCAAGGAATCTAACAAGACCACCTTCATGATTTTAGACTCAAGTTTGAAGTAGTTATAAGCAAAAATAGGCATTTTTTGAATCTCGTGACCACCAGGTGGCGGTGTGACGAAACGTTGCAGGCACCTTCAAGTCATGACTGTAATGACATATACCAAGTTTCGTGTCGATACACCAAAGTGTTGCGAAGATACGGCCTCACGTCCGTTTTGGCGTGCTCGCCGCCTTGTATGTTGTCACTGTATACGAGAACGCATTGGTCTATCAAAAAGCTTTTGATAACTTTTTGTCTGGGGTGTCTCTAGATGCTACATACCAAAGGACATGCAAATCGGACAAACGGTCTAGGAGGAGTTCGAAAAAGTATGTTTTACGGAAAATTCAAAATGGCGGAAAGATGTGCATGACACAAATGACATCAATGTGTGCAATTGAATCATCATGAGCCAAGGATTCAGAGGAAACAAGAATTTAGTTTCTAGGACTCACGGGTCAGAAGTTATGAACATGAACATAAGTGGATTTTTGGACTGTTGGTGGCGCTAGAGGGTTTGAGTCAGACACACCAATGTTGCTATAGTAACTTCTGATACTGTCCTCTACATGTGTGCCAAATTTCATAACTTTCCTACGTACGGTTCTATGGGCTGCCATTGACTTTTGGGTGGAAGAACGAGGAAGATAAATAATAATAAGAAAACTAACAGAAACAATAGGTGTCTACGCCACTTCGTGGCTTGACCCCTAATAATAATAATAATAATAAGAAAACTAACAATAACAATAGGGTTCTACGCCCCTTCGGGGCTTGACCCCTAAAAAGAAAACTAACAAATACAATAGGGTTCTACGCCCCTTCGGGGCTTGACCCCTAATAATAATTATTATAAAAAGAAAACTAACAAATACAATAGGGTTCTACGCACCTTCGGGGCTTGACCCCTAAATATAGCTGCAAGCAGCAATGCCGGGGTCAAGCCGAAAAGGGCACAAAAGGATGTAAAATTGAGATTGGATAAGCAGATTGAAGAACCTAGGTAAACCTAATAATTTTAGATGAAAAAACAAAAAAGTAATCAACAAAAATAATTTAAGTTCTTGACTACTGCAATCGTCCTTCTGTTATTGACAATCATGGAACATTAGAGCACTGAAGGGCATGTGCGTGGTGTTTGCAGTTGCAAAACATGGGTCACATCATGTTACAACAAGTTTAATTAATCAAACGAGACCATCCCCGTGTCTCTACGATGTTCTGATGCAGAGATATAGCTTTTGCAAAAACGGTTGATAAGGTATTCTCAATGGTTGCTGGGGAGTGAATTGGGAAACACCAGTGATTAAAGTCAAAGCCATGAAAGGAATAATCCATGATGACTCGTGGTTTTAGATGTGTTGTTGCAATAGTTTTAGGCAAAAATACCATATTCTATCTCAAAACCAGTAGGTCGCGCAATGACAAAATTGTGCATGCAACATCAGGTCATGATTGTTTTACATCTAGCTAGTTTTATGTCTATACACTTTAGTTTAGTGAAGAAACAGTTGTATGACCATAGGGCTGGCTTGTTATCAAAGGTTTTGTTCAATTATAAGGCCACCTAGTGGTGCAAGCATACAATTTTTTTTGTGTAGCCTCAGACTGTGCTCATGCATCAGCGTATCAAATCTGGTGAAAAAATCTCTTTTCGTTACGAAGTTACAATCATTTATGTGTAAAAAAACACAAAATTTGAAGGTAATTTTTCGTTTTTTGCAATTTTCGGCCATTTCTGATGAAAATTTTAATATAACACCAATAGAACTTTTTGTTCAGAAGGTAAGGTTAGTTTCTTCCTATGGTGTTTTCGAGTCGATCGGAAAAACGTTCGCGGAGATATTCACGCGTGTTTTTTAAGCGCTATTTTGCTGCGCAGGGTTAATCGTAAGGCGAATTCTGGCATGTTTGGTATCGTTTGACTCGGCAACTATTCAGAACTCCAAAGAAGCAAGTCCCATGAAAATATGTCAATCGGAGCCAAAGTTATAGGTGTATAAAACATTTCTCTGGCCACTAGGTGGCGCTGCAACGAAACTATGCATGCACCCTCGGTTCCTGACTGGCATCTCAAGTACCAAGTGTCGTGTCAATAGGCCTAAGTTTGACGAAGATACAGCCTAAAATCTGTTTTTTTGCGCTCTACGTAAAATTCGTTAAGGCGGTATACAACAACGGATTGGTGTATCGAAATTCTTTTGATAACTTTTTGCCTTAAGTGTCTCAAGATGATACATACCAATTTTCGTGGCAATTGGACAAAAGCTCTAGGACGAGTTCGAAAAAGTAGGTTTTACGAATAATTCAAAATGGCGGAAAATTTTCATGTCGAAAAAAGACGCCATAGGGTCCAATCGAATCGTCTTGAGCCAATGAATAAGAGAAAGCAATAATTTTGTTTCTAGGGCTAACGGATCAGAAGTTATAAGCAAAAACATAAGTGCAACTTTGGACTGTTGGTGGCGCTAGCGGGTTAGACATAGAGACTCCAAATTTGCTGTGGGGACACATTGGACTGTCCTCTATCAGTGTGCCAAATTTCATAACTTTCCTAGGTACGGTTCTATGGGCTGCCATAGACCGCAATGGCGGAAGAAGAAGAAGAATAACTAATAATAATAATAAGAAAACTAACAAATACAATAGGGTTCTACGCCCCTTCGGGGCTTGACCCCTAAATATAGCTGCAAGCAGCAATGCCGGGGTCAAGCCGAAAAGGGCACAAAAGGATGTAAAATTGAGATCGGATAAGCAGATTGAAGAACCTAGGTAAACCTAATGATTTCAGGTGAAGAACGCAAAAGTAAGCAACAAAAATAATCTATGTTCTTGTCTACTGCAATCGTCCTTCTGTTATTGACAATCATGGAACATTAGAGCACTGAAAGACATGTGAGTGATGTTTGCAGTGGCAAAACATGGGTCACCACATGTTACAACAAGTCAAATGAGTCAAAAGAGACCATCCCCGTGTCTCTACGATGTTCTGATGCAGAGAAAAAGCTCTTGCAAAAAAGTTGATATGGTATTCTCATCGGTTGCTAGAGAGTAAATTGACTTCCACCAGTGATTATAGTCCAAGCCATGAAAGGAATAATCCATGATGACTCATGGTTTTAGATGTGTTGTTGCAGTAGTTTTAGGCAAAAATAGCCATTTTCTATCTCAAAACCAGTAGGTGGCGCTATGACAAAATCGTGCATGCAACCTCAGGTCATGACTGCGTTACATCTAGCTAGTTTCATGACTATACACTTTAGTTTAGTTAAGAAATAGTTGTATGACCATAGGGCTGGCTTGTTATCAAAGGTTTTGTTCAATTATAAGGCCATCTAGTGGTGCAAGCATACAATTTTTTTTGTGTAGCCTCAGACTCTGCTCATACATCAGCGTATCAAATCTGGTGAAAAAATCTCTTTTCGTTACGAAGTTACAACCATTTATGTGTAAAAAACACAAAATTTGAAGGTAATTTTTCGTTTTTTGCAATTTTCGGCCATTTCTGATGAAAATTTTAATATAACACCAATAGAACTTTTTGTTCAGAAGGTAAGGTTAGTTTCTTCCTATGGTGTTTTCGAGTCGATCGGAAAAACGTTCGCGGAGATATTCACGCGTGTTTTTTAAGCGCTATTTTGCTGCGCAGGGTTAATCGTAAGGCGAATTCTGGCATGTTTGGTATCGTTTGACTCGGCAACTATTCAGAACTCCAAAGAAGCAAGTCCCATGAAAATACGTCAATCGGAGCCAAAGTTATAGGTGTATAAAACATTTCTCTGGCCACTAGGTGGCGCTGCAACGAAACTATGCATGCACCCTCGGTTCCTGACTGGCATCTCAAGTACCAAGTGTCGTGTCAATAGGCCTAAGTTTGACGAAGATACAGCCTAAAATCTGTTTTTTTGCGCTCTACGTAAAATTCGTTAAGGCGGTATACGACAACGGATTGGTGTATCGAAATTCTTTTGATAACTTTTTGCCTTAAGTGTCTCAAGATGATACATACCAATTTTCGTGGCAATTGGACAAAAGCTCTAGGACGAGTTCGAAAAAGTAGGTTTTACGAATAATTCAAAATGGCGGAAAATTTTCATGTCGAAAAAAGACGCCATAGGGTCCAATCGAATCGTCTTGAGCCAATGAATAAGAGAATGCAATAATTTTGTTTCTAGGGCTTACGGATCAGAAGTTATAAGCAAAAACATAAGTGCAACTTTGGACTGTTGGTGGCGCTAGCGGGTTAGACATAGAGACTCCAAATTTGCTGTGGGGACACATTGGACTGTCCTCTATCAGTGTGCCAAATTTCATAACTTTCCTACGTACGGTTCTATGGGCTGCCATAGACCGCAATGGCGGAAGAAGAAGAAGAAGAAATATAGCTGCAAGCAGCAATGCCGGGGTCAAGCCGAAAAGGGCACAAAGGATGTAAAATTGAGATCGGATAAGCAGATTGAAGAACCTAGGTAAACCTAATAATTTTAGATGAAAAAACAAAAAAGTTATCAACAACAATAATCTAAGTTCTTGTCTACTGCAATCGTCCTTCTGTTATTGACAATCATGGAACATTAGAGCACTGAAGGACATGTGAGTGGTGTTTGCAGTGGTAAAACGTAGGTCACATCATGTTACAGCAAGTTTATTGAGTCAAAAGAAACCACCCCCATGTCTCTATGATGTTCTGATGCAGAGATATAGCTTTTGCAAAAACGGTTGATAAGGTGTTCTCAATGGTTGCTAGGGGGTCAATTGGCAATCACCAGTGATTATAGTCAAAGCCATGAAAGGAATAATCCATGATGACTCATGGTTTTAGATGTGTTGTTGCAGTAGTTTTAGGCAAAAATACCATATTCTATCTCAAAACCAGTAGGTGGCAAAATGACAAAATTGCGCATGCAAAATCAGGTCATGATTGTGTTACATCTAGCTACTATTATGTCTATACACTTTAGTTTAGTTAAGAAACAGTTGTATGACCATAGGGCTGGCTTGTTATCAAAGGTTTTGTTCAATTATAAGGCCATCTAGTGGTGAAAGCATACAATTTTTTTGTGGCCTCAGAATGTGCTCATACATCAGCGTATCAAATCTGGTGAAAAAATCTCTTTTCGTTACGAAGTTACAACCATTTATGTGTAAAAAACACAAAATTTGAAGTTACTTTTTCGTTTTTTGCAATTTTCGGCAATTTCTAATGAAAATTTTAATATAACGCCAATAGAACTTTTTGTTCAGAAGGTAAGGTTAGTTTCTTCCTATGGTGTTTTCGAGTCGATCGGAAAAACGTTCGCGGAGATATTCACGCATGTTTTTTAAGCGCTATTTTGCTGCGCAGGGTTAACCGTAAGGCGGATTCTTGCATGTTTGGTATCGTTGGACTCGGCAACTACCCAGAACCCCAAAGAAACAAGTCCCGTGAAAATATGTCAATCGGGGCCAAAGTTATAGGCATGTAAAGCATTGGTCTGGCCACTAGGTGGCGCTGCGACGAAACTGTGCATGCACCCTCAGCTCCTGACTGACATCACAAGTATCAAGTGTCGTGTCAATAGGGCTAAGTTTCACGAAGATACAGCCTAAAATCTGTTTTTTTGTGCTCTACGTTAAATTCGTTAAGACGGTATACGACAACGGATTGCTGTATCAAAATTCTTTTGATAACTTTTTGCCATGAGTGTCTCAAGATGATACCTACCAATTTTCGTGGCAATCGGACAAAAGCTCTAGGACGAGTTCGAAAAAGTAGGTTTTACGAATAATTTAAAATGGCGGAAAATTTTCATGACGGAAAATGACGACATAGGGTCCAATCGAATCGCCTTGAGCCAAGGAATCAGAAGAAGCAAGAATTTTGTTTCTAGGGCTTAGGGATCAGAAGTTATAAGCAAAAACATAAGTGCAATTTTGGACTGTTGGTGGCGCTAGCGGGTTAGACATAGAGACTTCAAATTTGCTGTGGGGACACATTGGACTGTCCTCTATCAGTGTGCCAAATTTCATAACTTTCCTACGTACGGTTCTATGGGCTGCCATAGACCGCAATGGCGGAAGAAGAAGAATAACTAATAATAATAATAATTGTTATAAGAAAACTAACAAATACAATAGGGTTCTACGCCCCTTCGGGGCTTGACCCCTAAATATAGCTGCAAGCAGCGATACCGGGGTCAAGCCAAACATGGCAAAAAATGATTCATACATGATGACTGTCATGATTTAAGATCTAAGTTTGCATTAGTTTTATGAAAAAAATAGCAATTTTTTCGTATCTTGAGACCACTAGGTGGCGCTGTGCTGAAAGAATAGATGGTGCCTCAGGTCATGACTGTGATGACACATACCAAATTTAGTGTAAATACAATAAAGCGATACGGAGATATAGCCTTAAATGACTTGACCACTAGGGGGCACTGACCAAAAAATAAATTGTGACTCAGGTCTTGATTGTGATGACACCCACCAAATTTGGTGTTAATATGATAAAGAGATGAAGAGATATAGCTTCAAATCTCTTGACCACTAGGGGGCACCGAAAAGTTTACAAGTCCTCCCAGAACATGTTGCTGATGAACCATACCAAGTTTCATAACAATACGCAATTGTGTTTCTGAAATACTTCAATTTAAAGAAAAAATTCAAAATGGCCGACACACAAAATGGCCGACCAAAAACCATTTGGTATCGTTTGACTCGGCATGCCTCACAAAATCTAAATAGATTAGTCTCATAATTTTACATTCAAGTTTGCAGTAGTTATAAGCAAAAATAGACATATTTTATATATCGTGACCAGTAGGGGGCAGTGTGACGAAATGGTGCATGCACCCTCAGGTTATCACTGTTATGACATATACCAAGTCTCATATTAATACACAAAAGTTTTGCGAAGATACAGGCTCAAACACATTTTGGCGTGCTCGCCCTCGCATTCTTTGATGCGTTATACGACAACGGATAGGTCTACCGAAAAGCTTTTGATAACTTTTTGTCTAGAGTGTCTCTAGATGATGCCTACCAAAATTCAAGCCAATCAAACAATCGCTCTAGGAGGAGTTCGCAAAAGTAGGACTTCAATATAATTCAAAATGGCCGACAGGAAGTAGGTTTGACTCAGACATATTTGGTACAGTCAGACTCAGCATGAGCCAAGGAATCAATAGAGTGAAGTCTTATGTCATAGTGGCAATTTAATCAAATGAAATAAAGATTTTAAACAATTTATTTACATATCCTGACCACTAGGTGGCGCCGTCCTAAAGATTTATAGGTGGGCTCAGAACATGTCACTGATGAACCATGCCAAATTTCGTAGCGATACGCCATTCTGTTTGTGAAATACTGAACTTAATGAGAAAATTCAAAATGGCCGACACCCAAAATGGCCGACCGAAAACCGTTTGGTATCGTTTGACTCGGCATGCCTCAAGGAATCTAACAAGACCACCTTCATGATTTTAGACTCAAGTTTGAAGTAGTTATAAGCGAAAATAGGCATTTTTCGAATCTCGTTACCACTAGGTGGCGCTGTGACGAAACGTTGCAGGCACCCTCAGGTCATGACTGTAATGACATATACCAAGTTTCATGTCGATAGACCAAAGTGTTGCGAAGATACAGCCTCACGTCCATTTTGGCGTGCTCGCCGCCATATATGTTGTTAATTTATGTGAGAACGCAATGGTCTATCAAAAAGCTTTTGATAACTTTTTGTCTGGGGTGTCTCTAGATGCTACATACCAAAGGACATGCAAATCGGACAAACAGTCTAGGAGGAGTTCGAAAAAGTAGGTTTTACGGAAAATTCAAAATGGCGGAAAGATGTGCATGACACAAATGACATCAATGTGTGCAATTGAATCATCATGAGCCATGGATTCAGAGGAAACAAGAATTTAGTTTCTAGGACTCACGGGTCAGAAGTTGTGAGCATGAACATAAGTGGATTTTTGGACTGTTGGTGGCGCTAGAGGGTTTGAGTCAGACACACCAATGTTGCTATAGTAACTTCTGAGACTGTCCTCTACATGTGTGCCAAATTTCATAACTTTCCTATGTACGGTTCTAGGGGCTGCCATTGACTTCAATGGCGGAAGAGGAAACATAATAATAATAATAATAATAATAATAATAATAAGAAAACTAACAATAACAATAGGGTTCTACGCCCCTTCGGGGCTTGACCCCTAATAACTAAATATAGCTGCAAGCAGCAATGCCGGGGTCAAGCCGAAAAGGGCACAAAAGGATGTAAAATTGAGATTGGATAAGCAGATTGAAGAACCTAGGTAAACCTAATAATTTTAGATGAAAAAACAAAAAAGTAATCAACAAAAATAATTTAAGTTCTTGACTACTACAATCGTCCTTCTGTTATTGACAATCATGGAACATTAGAGCACTGAAGGGCATGTGAGTGGTGTTTGCAGTTGCAAAACATGGGTCACATCATGTTACAACAAGTTTAATTAATCAAACGAGACCGTCCCCGTGTCTCTACGATGTTCTGATGCAGAGATATAGCTTTTGCAAAAACGGTTGATAAGGTATTCTCAATGGTTGCTGGGGAGTGAATTGGCAAACACCAGTGATTATAGTCAAAGCCATGAAAGGAATAATCCATGATGACTCGTGGTTTTAGATGTGTTGTTGCAATAGTTTTAGGCAAAAATACCATATTTCTATCTCAAAACCAGTAGGTGGCGCAATGACAAAATTGTGCATGCAACATCAGGTCATGATTGTGTTACATCTAGCTAGTTTTATGACTATACACTTTAGTTTAGTTAAGAAACAGTTGTATGACCATAGGGCTGGCTTGTTATCAAAGGTTTTGTTTAATTATAAGGCCATCTAGTGGTGCAAGCATACAATTTTTTTTGTGTAGCCTCAGAATGTGCTCATACATCAGTCTATCAAATCTGGTGAAAAAATCTCTTTTCGTTACGAAGTTACAACCATTTATGTGTAAAAAACACAAAATTTGAAGGTAATTTTTCGTTTTTTGCAATTTTCGGCCATTTCTGATGAAAATTTTAATATAACACCAATAGAACTTTTTGTTCAGAAGGTAAGGTTAGTTTCTTCCTATGGTGTTTTCGAGTCGATCGGAAAAACGTTCGCGGAGATATTCACGCGTGTTTTTTAAGCGCTATTTTGCTGCGCAGGGTTAATCGTAAGGCGAAATCTGGCATGTTTGGTATCGTTTGACTCGGCAACTATTCAGAACTCCAAAGAAGCAAGTCCCATGAAAATACGTCAATCGGAGCCAAAGTTATAGGTGTATAAAACATTTCTCTGGCCACTAGGTGGCGCTGCAACGAAACTATGCATGCACCCTCGGTTCCTGACTGGCATCTCAAGTACCAAGTGTCGTGTCAATAGGCCTAAGTTTGACGAAGATACAGCCTAAAATCTGTTTTTTTGCGCTCTACGTAAAATTCGTTAAGGCGGTATACAACAACGGATTGGTGTATCGAAATTCTTTTGATAACTTTTTGCCTTAAGTGTCTCAAGATGATACATACCAATTTTCGTGGAAATTGGACAAAAGCTCTAGGACGAGTTCGAAAAAGTAGGTTTTACGAATAATTCAAAATGGCGGAAAATTTTCATGTCGAAAAAAGACGCCATAGGGTCCAATCGAATCGTCTTGAGCCAATGAATAAGAGAAAGCAATAATTTTGTTTCTAGGGCTTACGGATCAGAAGTTATAAGCAAAAACATAAGTGCAACTTTGGACTGTTGGTGGCGCTAGCGGGTTAGACATAGAGACTCCAAATTTGCTGTGGGGACACATTGGACTGTCCTCTATCAGTGTGCCAAATTTCATAACTTTCCTACGTACGGTTCTATAGGCTGCCATAGACCGCAATGGCGGAAGAAGAAGAAGAAGAATAACTAATAAATATAGCTGCAAGCAGCAATGCCGGGGTCAAGCCGAAAAGGGCACAAAAGGATGTAAAATTGAGATTGGATAAGCAGATTGAAGAACCTAGATAGACCTAATAATTTTAGATAAAAAAACAAAAAAGTTACCAACAAAAATAATCTAAGTTCTTGTATACTGCAATCGTCCTTCTGTTATTGACAATCATGGAACATTAGAGAACTGAAGGACATGTGAGTGGTGTTTGCAGTGGCAAAACATGGGTCACATCATGTTACAACAAGTTTAATTAGTCAAAAGAGACCATCCCCGTGTCTCTACGATGTTCTGATGCAGAGATATAGCTTTTGCAAAAACGGTTGATAAGGCATTCTCAATGGTTGCTAGGGAGTGAATTGGCAACATCCAGTGATCATAGTCAAAGCCATGAAAGGAATAATTCATGATGACTCATGGTTTTAGATGTGTTGCAGTAGTTTTAGGCAAAAATACCATATTTCTATCTCAAAACCACTAGGTGGCGCAATGACAAAGTTGTGCATGCAACATCAGGTCATAACTGTGTTACATCTAGCTAGTTTTATGACTATACACTTTAGTTTAGTGAAGAAACAGTTGTATGACCATAGGGTGGCTTGATTTCAAAGTTTTTGTTCAATTATGAGGCCAACTAGTGGTGCAAGCATCCAATTTTTTTTGTGTAGCCTCAGAATGTACTCATACATCAGCGTATCAAATATGGTGAAAAAATCTCTTTTTGTTACGAAGTTACAACCATTTATGTGTAAAAAACACAAAATTTGAAGGTAATTTTTCGTTTTTTGCAATTTTCGGCCATTTCTGATGAAAATTTTAATATAAGGCCAATAGAACTTTTTGTTTAGAAGGTAAGGTTAGTTTCTTCCTATGGTGTTTTCGAGTCGACAGGAATAACGCTCGCGGTGATATTCGCACATGTTTTTTTAAGTGCTGTTTTGCTGCGCAGGGCTAACCGTACGGCGAAATCTGGCATGTTTGGTATCGTTGGACTCAACAACTATTCAGAACTCCAAAGCAACAAGTCCCGTGAAAATACGTCAATCGGAGCCAAAGTTATAGGTGTATAAAACATTTCTCTGGCCACTAGGTGGCGCTGCGACGAAACTGTGCATGCACCCTCAGTTCCTGACTGGCATCACAAGTACCAAGTGTCGTGTCAATAGGCCAAAGTTTGACGAAGATACAGCCTAAAATCCGTTTTTTTGCGCTCTACGTAAAATTCGTTAAGGAGGTATATGACAACGGATTGCTGTATCAAAATTCTTTTGATAACTTTTTGCCATGAGTGTCTCAAGATGATACATACCAATTTTCGTGGAAATCGGACAAAAGCTCTAGGACGAGTTCGAAAAAGTAGGTTTTTTAAACAATTCAAAATGGCGGAAAAATTTAATGACGGAAAATGACGTCATAGGGTCCAATCGAAT
Organism: Misgurnus anguillicaudatus; assembly: GCF_027580225.2. Classification (NCBI taxonomy): domain Eukaryota; kingdom Metazoa; phylum Chordata; class Actinopteri; order Cypriniformes; family Cobitidae; genus Misgurnus; species Misgurnus anguillicaudatus. The sequence goes on from NC_073353.2 coordinate 26,964,487, forward strand.
TGTCTTGAGCCAAGGAATCAGAAGAACCAAGAATTTTGTTTCTGGGACTTACGGATCAGAAGTTATAACCAAAAACATAAGTGCAACTTTGGACTGTTGGTGGCGCTAGCGGGTTAGAGATAGAGACTCCAAATTTGCTGTGGGGACACATTGGACTGTCCTTTATCAGTGTGCCAAATTTCATAACTTTCCTATGTACGGTTCTATGGGCTGCCATAGACCGCAATGGCGGAAGAAGAACCAGAATAAATATAGCTGCAAGCAGCAATGCCGGGGTCAAGCCGAAAAGGGCACAAAGGATGTAAAATTGAGATTGGATAAGCAGATTGAAGAACCTAGGTAAACCTAATAATTTTAGATGAAAAAACAAAAAAGTAATCAACAAAAATAATTTAAGTTCTTGACTACTGCAATCGTCCTTCTGTTATTGACAATCATGGAACATTAGAGCACTGAAGGGCATGTGCGTGGTGTTTGCAGTTGCAAAACATGGGTCACATCATGTTACAACAAGTTTAATTAATCAAACGAGACCATCCCCGTGTCTCTACGATGTTGTGATGCAGAGATATAGCTTTTGCAAAAACGGTTGATAAGGTATTCTCAATGGTTGCTGGGGAGTGAATTGGCAAACACCAGTGATTATAGTCAAAGCCATGAAAGGAATAATCCATGATGACTCGTGGTTTTAGATGTGTTGTTGCAATAGTTTTAGGCAAAAATACCATATTCTATCTCAAAACCAGTAGGTCGCGCAATGACAAAATTGTGCATGCAACATCAGGTCATGATTGTTTTACATCTAGCTAGTTTTATGTCTATACACTTTAGTTTAGTGAAGAAACAGTTGTATGACTATAGGGCTGGCTTATTATCAAAGGTTTTGTTCAATTATAAGGCCATCTAGTGGTGCAAGCATACAATTTTTTTTGTGTAGCCTCAGAATGTGCTCATGCATCAGCGTATCAAATCTGGTGAAAAAATCTCTTTTCGTTACGAAGTTACAACCATTTATGTGTAAAAAACACAAAATTTGAAGGTAATTTTTCGTTTTTTGCAATTTTCGGCCATTTCTGATGAAAATTTTAATATAACACCAATAGAACTTTTTGTTCAGAAGGTAAGGTTAGTTTCTTCCTATGGTGTTTTCGAGTCGATCGGAAAAACGTTTGCGGAGATATTCACGCGTGTTTTTTAAGCGCTATTTTGCTGCGCAGGGTTAATCGTAAGGCGAATTCTGGAATGTTTGGTATCGTTTGACTCGGCAACTATTCAGAACTCCAAAGAAGCAAGTCCCATGAAAATACGTCAATCGGAGCCAAAGTTATAGGTGTATAAAACATTTCTCTGGCCACTAGGTGGCGCTGCAACGAAACTATGCATGCACCCTCGGTTCCTGACTGGCATCTCAAGTACCAAGTGTCGTGTCAATAGGCCTAAGTTTGACGAAGATACAGCCTAAAATCTGTTTTTTTGCGCTCTACGTAAAATTCGTTAAGGTGGTATACGACAACGGATTGGTGTATCGAAATTCTTTTGATAACTTTTTGCCTTAAGTGTCTCAAGATGATACATACCAATTTTCGTGGCAATTGGACAAAAGCTCTAGGACGAGTTCGAAAAAGTAGGTTTTACGAATAATTCAAAATGGCGGAAAATTTTCATGTCGAAAAAAGACGCCATAGGGTCCAATCGAATCGTCTTGAGCCAATGAATAAGAGAAAGCAATAATTTTGTTTCTAGGGCTTACGGATCAGAAGTTATAAGCAAAAACATAAGTGCAACTTTGGACTGTTGGTGGCGCTAGCGGGTTAGACATAGAGAGTCCAAATTTGCTGTGGGGACACATTGGACTGTCCTCTATCAGTGTGCCAAATTTCATAACTTTCCTACGTACGGTTCTATGGGCTGCCATAGACCGCAATGGCGGAAGAAGAAGAAGAAGAATAACTAATAATAAATATAGCTGCAAGCAGCAATGCCGGGGTCAAGCCGAAAAGGGCAAAAAAGGATGTAAAATTGAGATTGGATAAGCAGATTGAAGAACCTAGGTAAACCTAATAAATTTAGATGAAAAAACAAAAAAGTTACCAACAAAAATAATCTAAGTTCTTGTCTACTGCAATCGTCCTTCTGTCATTTACAATCATGGAACATTAGAGCACTGAAGGACATGTGAGTGGTGTTTGCAGTGGCAAAACATGGGTCACATCATGTTACAAGAAAGTTTAATTAGTCAAAAGAGACCATCCCCGTGTCTCTACGATGTTCTGATGCAGAGATATAGCTTTTGCAAAAACGGTTGATAAGGTATTCTCAATGGTTCCTAGGGAGTAAATTGGCAACCACCAGTGATTGTAGTCAAAGCCATGAAAAGAATAATCCATGATGACTCATGGTTTTAGATGTGTTGTTGCAGTAGTTTTTAGGCAAAAATACCATATTCTATCTCAAAACCAGTAGGTGGCGCAATGAAAAAATTGTGCATGCAACATCAAGTCATGATTGTGTTACATCTAGCTAGTTTTATGACAATACACTTTAGTTTAAATAAGAAACAGTTGTATGACCATAAGGCTGGCATGTTATCAAAGGTTTGTTCAATTATGAGGCCATCTAGTGGTGAAAGCATACCATTTTTTTGTGTAGCCTCAGAATGTGCTCATGTATCAGCGTATCAAATCTGGTGAAAAAATATATTTTCGTTACAAAGTTACAACCATTTATGTGTAAAAAACACAACATTTGAAAGTAATTTTTCGTTTTTTGCAATATTCGGCCATTTCTGATGAAAATTTTAATATAACGCCAATAGAACTTTTTGTTCAGAAGGTAAGGTTAGTTTCTTCCTATGGTGTTTTCGAGTCGATCGGAAAAAAGCTCGCGGAGATATTCACGCGTGTTTTTTAAGCGCTATTTTACTGTGCAGGGTTAACCGTAAGGCGAATTCTGGCATGTTTGGTATCGTTGGACTCGGCAACTATTCAGAACTCCAAAGAAATAAGTCCCGTGAAAAAACGTCGATCGGAGCCAAAGTTATAGGCATGTAAAGCATAAGTCTGACCACTAGGTGGCGCTGCGACGAAACTCTGCATGCACCCTTAGTTCCTGACTGGCATCACAAGTACCAAGTGTCATGTCAATAGGCCTAAGTTTGACGAAAATACAGCCTAAAATCTGTTTTTTTGCGCTCTACATAAAATTCGTTAAGGCGGTTTACGAGAACGGATTGATGTATCGAAATTCTTTTGATAACTTTTTGCCATGCGTATCTCAAGATGATACATACCAATTTTCGTGGCAATCGGACAAAAGCTCTAGGACGAGTTCGAAAAAGTAGGTTTTTTATTAATTCAAAATGGCGGGAAAATTTACATGACGGAAAATGACATCATAGGGTCCAATCGAATCGTCTTGAGCCAAGGAATCAGAGGAAACAAGAATTTCGTTTCTAGGACTTACGGATCAGAAGTTATAAACAAAAACATAAGTGCAACTTTGGACTGTTGGTGGCGCTAGCGGGTTAGATATAGAGACTCCAAATTTGCTGTGGGGACACATTGGAGTGTCCTTTATCAGTGTGCCAAATTTCATAACTTTCCTACGTACGGTTCTATGGGCTGCCATAGACCGCAATGGCGGAAGAAGAATAACTAATAATAATAATAATTATTATAAAAAGAAAACTAACAAATACAATAGGGTTCTACGCCCCTTCGGGGCTTGACCCCTAATAATTATTATAATAGGAAAACTAACAAATACAATAGGGGTCTTCGCCCCTTCAGGGCTTGACCCCTAATAATAATAAGAAAACTAACAAATACAATAGGGTTCTACGCCCCTTCGGGGCTTGACCCCTAATAATAAATATAGCTGCAAGCAGCAATTACCGGGGTCAAGCCAAAAAGGGCACAGAATGAAGTAAAGTTGAGTTTGGATAAGCAGACTAAAGAACCTATGTAAACCTAATGATTTCAGATGAAAAAACGCAAAAGTAATCAACAAAAATAATCTATGTTCTTGTCTACTGCAATCGTCCTTCTGTTATTGACAATCATGGAACATTAGATCACTGAAAAACATGTGAGTGGTGTTTGCAGTGACAAAACGTGTCACAACATGTTACAACAACTTAAATGAGTGAAAAGAGACCATCGCCATGTCTCTCTGATGTTCTGATGCAGAGAAAAAGCTTTTGCAAAAATGGTTAATAAGGTATTCTCATTGGTTGCTAGAGAGTAAATGGACATTCACCAGTGATTATAGTTCAATCCTTGAAAGGAATAATCCATGAAGACTCATGGTTTTAGATGTGTTGTTGCAGTAGTTTTAGGCAAAAATACCATATTCTATGTCAAAACCAGTAGGTGGCACAATGAAAAAATTGTGCATGCAACATCAGGTCATGATTGTGTTACATCTAGCTAGTTTTATGACAATACACTTTAGTTTAGTTAAGAAACAGTTGTATGACCATAAGGCTGGCTTGTTATCAAAGGTTTTGTTCAATTATAAGGCCATCTAGTGGTGCAAGCACACAATTTTTTTTGTGTAGCCTCAGAATGGGCTCATGCATCAGCGTATCAAATCTGGTGAAAAAATATGTTTTCGTTACGAAGTTACAACCATTTATGTCTAAAAAACACAAAATTTGAAGGTAATTTTTCGTTTTTTGCAATTTTCGGCCATTTCTGATGAAAATTTTAATATAACGCCAATAGAACTTTTTGTTCAGAAGGTAAGGTTAGTTTCTTCCTATGGTATTTTCGAGTCGATCGGAAAAACGCTCGCGGAGATATTCACGCGTGTTTTTTAAGCGCTATTTTGCTGCGCAGGGTTAACCGTAAGGCGAATTCTGGCATGTTTGGTATCGTTGGACTCGGCAACTATTCAGAACTCCAAAGAAACAAGTCCCGTGAAAATACGTCAATCGGAGCCAAAGTTATAGGCATGTAAAGCATATGTCTGACCACTAGGTGGCGCTGTGACGAAACTCTGCATGCACCCTTAGTTCCTGACTGGCATCACAAGTACCAAGTGTCATGTCAATAGGCCTAAGTTTCACGAAAATACAGCCTAAAATCTGTTTTTTTGCGCTCTACGTAAAATTCGTTAAGGCGGTATACAAGAACGGATTGATGTATCGAAATTCTTTTGATAACTTTTTGCCATGAGTGTCTCTAGATGATACATACCAATTTTTGTGGCAATCGGACAAAAGCCCTAGGACGAGTTCGAAAAAGTAGAGTTTACGAATAATTCAAAATGGCGGAAAATTTTCATGACGGAAAATGACGCCATAGGGTCCAATCAAATCGTCTTGAGCCAATGAATAAGCGAAAGCAAGAATTTTGTTTCTAGGACTTACGGATCAGAAGTTATAAGCAAAAACATAAGTGCAACTTTGGACTGTTGGTGGCGCTAGCGGGTTAGAGATAGAGACTCCAAATTTGCTGGGGGGACACATTGGACTGTCCTTTATCAGTGTGCTAAATTTCATAACTTTCCTACGTACGGTTCTATGGGCTGCCATAGACCGCAATGGCGGAAGAAGAATAACTAATAAATATAGCTGCAAGCAGCGATACCGGGGTCAAGCCAAACATGGCAAAAAATGATTCATACGTGATGACTGTCATGATTTAAGATCTAAGTTTGCATTAGTTTTATGAAAAAAATAGAATTTTTTTGTATCTTGAGACCACCAGGTGGCGCGGTGCAGAAACAATAGATGGTGCCTCAGGTCATGACTGTGATGACACATACCAAATTTAGTGTAAATACGATAAAGCAATACAGAGATATAGCCTTAAATGACTTGACCACTAGGGGGCACTAACCAAACAATAAATTGTGACTCAGGTCTTGATTGTGATGACACCCACCAAATTTGGTGTAAATACAATAAAGAGATGCAGAGATATAGCCTTAAATGACTTGACCACTAGGGGGCACTAACCAAACAATAAATTGTGACTCAGGTCTTGATTGTGATGACACCCACCAAATTTGGTGTAAATACAATAAAGAGATGCAGAGATATAGCCTTAAATGACTTGACCACTAGGGGGCACTGTTTAAAAAATAAATTGTGACTCAGGTCTTGATTGTGATGACACCCACCAAATTTGGTGTAAATACGATAAAGAGATGCAGAGATATAGCTTCAAATCTCTTGACCACTAGGGGGCACCGAAAAGTTTACAAGTCCTCCCAGAATATGTAGGTAATGAACCATACCAAGTTTCATAACAATACACAGTTGCGTTTCTGAAATACTTGAACTTAAAGAAAAATTCAAAATGGCCGACACACAAAATGGCCGACCAAAAACCATTTGGTATCGTTTGACTCGCCATGCCTCACGAAATCTAACAAGACAAGTCTCATAATTTTACATTCAAATTTGCAGTAGTTATAAGCAAAAATAGACATTTTTTATATTTCGTGACCAGTAGGGGGCAGTGTGACGAAATGGTGCATGCACCCTCAGGTCATCACTGTTATGACATATACCAAGTCTCATAATAATACGCAAAAGTTTTGCGAAGATACAGGCTCAAACACATTTTGGCGTGCTCGCCCTCGCATTCTTTGATGCGTTATACGACAACGGATAGGTCTACCGAAAAGCTTTTGATAACTTTTTGTCTAGAGTGTCTCTAGATGATGCATACCAAAAATCAAGCCAATCACACGAGCGCTCTAGGAGGAGTTCGAAAAAGTAGGTGTTCAATATAATTCAAAATGGCCGACAGGAAGTAGGTTTGACTCAGACATATTTGATACCGTCAGACTCAGCATGAGCCAAGGAATCAATAGAGTGAAGTCTTATGTCATAGTGGCAATTTAATCAAATGATATAAAGATTTTAAACAATTTATTTACATATCCTGACCACTAGGTGGCACCGTCCTAAAGATTTATAGGTGCGCTCAGAACATGTCACTGATGAACCATGCCAAATTTCGTAGCGATACGCCATTCGGTATGTGAAATACTGAACTTAATGAGAAAATTCAAAATGGCCGACACCCAAAATGGCCGACCGAAAACCGTTTGGTATCGTTTGACTCGGCATGCCTCAAGGAATCTAACAAGACCACCTTCATGATTTTAGACTCAAGTTTGAAGTAGTTATAAGCGAAAATAGGCATTTTTCGAATCTCGTGACCACTAGGTGGCGCTGTGACGAAACGTTGCAGGCACCCTCAGGTCATGACTGTTATGACATATACCAAGTTTCGTGTCGATACACAAAAGTTTTGCGAAGATACGGCCTCACGTCCGTTTTTGCGTGCTCGCCGCCTTGTATGTTGTCACTGTATACGAGAACGCATTGGTCTATCAAAAAGCTTTTGATAACTTTTTGTCTGGGGTGTCTCTAGATGCTACATACCAAAGGACATGCAAATCGGACAAACGGTCTAGGAGGAGTTCGAAAAAGTAGGTTTTACGGAAAATTCAAAATGGCGGAAAGATGTGCATGACACAAATGACATCAATGTGTGCAATTGAATCATCATGAGCAAATGATTCAGAGGAAACAAGAAATTAGTTGCTAGGACTCACGGGTCAGAAGTTATGAGCATGAACATAAGTGGATTTTTGGACTGTTGGTGGCGCTAGAGGGTTTGAGTCAGACACACCAATGTTGCTATAGTAACTTCTGAGACTGTCCTCTACATGTGTGCCAAATTTCATAACTTTCCTACGTACGGTTCTATGGGCTGCCATTGACTTCAATGGCGGAAGAACAAGAAACTGAATAATAATAATAAGAAAAATATAGCTGCAAGCAGCGATACCGGGGTCAAGCCAAACATGGCAAAAAATGATTCATACGTGATGACTGTCATGATTTAAGATCTAAGTTTGCATTAGTTTTATGAAAAAAAGCTATTTTTTCGTATCTTGAGACCACTAGGTGGCACTGTGCCGAAAGAATAGATGGTGCCTCAGGTCATGACTGTGATGACACATACCAAATTTAGTGTAAATACAATAAAGCGATACGGAGATATAGCCTTAAATGACTTGACCACTAGGGGGCACTGACCAAAAAATAAATTGTGACTCAGGTCTTGATTGTGATGACACCCACCAAATTTGGTGTAAATACAATAAAGAGATGCAGAGATATAGCCTTAAAGGACTTGACCACTAGGGGGCACTGACCAAAAAATAAATTGTGACTCAGGTCTTGATTGTGATGACACCCACCAAATTTGGTGTAAATACGATAAAGAGATGCAGAGATATAGCTTCAAATCTCTTGACCACTAGGGGGCACCGGAAAGTTTACAAGTCCTCCCAGAACATGTTGCTGATGAACCATACCAAGTTTCATAACAATACGCAATTGCGTTTCTGAAATACTTGAACTTAAAGAAAAATTCAAAATGGCCGACACACAAAATGGCCGACCAAAAACCATTTGGTATCGTTTGACTCGGCATGCCTCACGAAATCTAACAAGACCAGTCTCATAATTTTACATTCAAGTTTGCAGTAGTTATAAGCAAAAATAGACATTTTTTATATCTCGTGACCAGTAGGGGGCAGTGTGACGAAATGGTGCATGCACCCTCAGGTCATCACTGTTATGACATATACCAAGTCTCATATTAATACGCAAAAGTTTTGCGAAGATACAGGCTCAAACACATTTTGGCGTGCTCGCCCTCGCATTCTTTGATGCGTTATACGACAACGGATAGGTCTACCAAAAAGCTTTTGATAACTTTTTGTCTGGAGTGTCTCTAGATGATGCCTACCAAAAATCAAGCCAATCAAACGAGCGCTCTAGGAGGAGTTCGAAAAAGTAGGTGTTTAATATAATTCAAAATGGCCCACAGGAAGTAGGTTTGACTCAGACATATTTGGTACAGTCGGACTCAGCATGAGCCAAGGAATCAATAGAGTGAAGTCTTATGTCATAGTGGCAATTTAATCAAATGATATAAAGATTTTAAACAATTTCTTTACATATCCTGACCACTAGGTGGCGCCGTCCTAAAGATTTATATGTGCGCTCAGAACATGTCTCTGATGAACCATGCCAAATTTCGTAGCGATACGCCATTCTGTTTGTGAAATACTGAACTTAATGAGAAAATTCAAAATGGCCGACACCCAAAATGGCCGACCGAAAACCGTTTGATATCGTTTGACTCGGCATGCCTCAAGGAATCTAACAAGACCAACTTCATGATTTTAGACTCAAGTTTGAAGTAGTTATAAGCAAAAATAGGCATTTTTTGAATCTCGTGACCACTAGGTGGCGCTGTGACGAAACGTTGCAGGCACCCTCAGGTCATGACTGTAATGACATATACCAAGTTTCGTGTCGATACACCAAAGTGTTGCGAAGATACGGCCTCACGTCCGTTTTGGCGTGCTCGCCGCCGTATATGTTGTCACGGTATACGAGAACGCATTGGTCTATCAAAAAGCTTTTGATAACTTTTTGTCAGGGGTGTCTCTAGATGCTAGATACCAAAAGACATGCAAATCGGACAATCGCTCTAGGAGGAGTTCGAAAAAGTAGGTTTTACGGAAAATTCAAAATGGCGGAAAGATGTGCATGACACAAATGACATCAATGTGTTCATTTGAATCATCATGAGCCAAGGATTCAGAGGAAACAAGAATTTAGTTTCTAGGACTCACGGGTCAGAAGTTATGAGCATGAACATAAGTGGATTTTTGGACTGTTGGTGGCGCTAGAGGGTTTGAGTCAGACACACCAATGTTGCTATAGTAACTTCTGAGACTGTCCTCTACATGTGTGCCAAATTTCATAACTTTCCTATGTACGGTTCTATGGGCTGCCATTGACTTTAATGGCGGAAGAACAAGAAGAAGAATAATATATAATAATAATAATAAGAAAACTAACAATAACAATAGGGTTCTACGCCCCTTCGGGGCTTGACCCCTAACTAACAGAAACAATAGGTGTCTACGCCACTTCGTGGCTTGACCCCTAAATATAGCTGCAAGCAGCAATTACCGGGGTCAAGCCAAAAAGGGCACAGAAGAAAGTAAAGTTGAGTTCGGATGAGCAGTTTAAAGAACCTAAGAACATCTTTTGATTTCAGACAAAACAATATAACAGTTATCAGCAAAAGAGCTGTGTTCTCATTTAGTGAAATCTCCCCCTCTCTTCTCAACTAGCATTTATAACTAGAACACTGAAGGAAATGTGAGTGGTGCTTGCAGTGGTAATACTCAGCTTACAAAATGTTACAGTGGTGTTAATGAGTCAAAAGAGCCCATCCCCATGTCTCTACGATAATCTGATGCAGAGATATAGCTCTTGCAAAAACGGTTGATAAGGTATCCTAATTGGTTGTTAGAGAGTAAATTGACATCCACCAGTGATTATAATCCAAGCCATGAAATGAATAATTCATGATGACTTATGGTTTTAGATGTGTTGTTGCAGTAGTTTTAGGCAAAAATTACCATTTTCTATCTCAAAACTACTAGGTGGCACACTGACAAAATTATGCATGCAACCTCAAATCATAACTGTGTTGTATCTAGCTAGTTTAATGACTATACACTTTAGTTTAGTGAAGAAACAGTTGTATGACCATAGGATTGGCTTGATATCACAGGTTTTGTTCAATTATAACGCCATCTAGTGGTGGAGGCATACAATTTTTTTTGTGTGGCCTCATACTGTGGTCATACATCAGCGTATCAAATATGGTGAAAAAATCTCTTTTCGTTGCGAAGTTATAACCATTTATGTGTAAAAAATACAAAATGTAAAGGTAATTTTTCGTTTTTTGCATTTTTCGGCCATTTCTGATGAAAATTTTAATATAACGCCAATAGAACTTTTTGTTCAGAAGGTAAGGTTAGTTTCTTCCTATGGTGTTTTCGAGTCGATCGGAATTACGCTCACGGAGATATTCGCATGTGTTTTTTAAGTGCTGTTTTGCTGCGCAGGGTTAACCGTAAGGCGAAATCTGGCATGTTTGGTATCGTTGGACTCGGCAACTATTCAGGACTTCAATGAAACAAGTCCCGTGAAAAAACGTCGATCATGTCCAAAGTTATAGGCATGTAAAGCATAAGTCTGACCACTAGGTGGCGCTGCGACGAAACGGTGCATGCACACTCAGTTCCTGACTGGCATCTCAATTACCAAGTTTCGTGTCAATAGGCCTAAGTTTGGCGAAGATACAGCCTAAAATCTGTTTTTTTGCGCTCTACCTAAAATTCGTTGACGCGCTATACAACAACGGATTGGTTTATCAAAATTCTTTTGATAACTTTTTGCCGTGAGTGTCTGTAGATGCTACATACCGATTTTCGTGGCAATCGGGCAAAAGCTCTAGGACGAGTTTGCAAAAGTAGGTTTTACGAATAATTCAAAATGGCGGAAAAATTTTCATGACGGAAAATGATGTCATAGGGTCCAGTCGAATCGGCTTGAGCCAAGGAATCAGAGGAAACAAGAATTTCGTTTCTAGGACTTACGGGTCAGAAGTTATAAGTGAAAACGTAAGTGCAACTTTGGACTGTTGGTGGCGCTAGAGGGTTGGAGATAGAGACTCCAAATTTGCTGTGGAGACACATTGGACTGTCCTTTATCAGGGTGCCAAATTTCATAACTTTCCTACGTACGGTTCTATGGGCTGCCATAGACCGCAATGGCGGAAGAAGAAACGGAAGAAGAATAACTAATAATTATAATAAGAAAACTAACAGATACAATAGGGGTCTTCGCCCATTCTGGGCTTGACCCCTAAATATAGCTGCAAGCAGCGATACCGGGGTCAAGCCAAAAAGGGCACAGAAGAAGGTAAACTTGAGTCCGGATGAGCAGTTTAAAAAACCTAGCAAAACCTCCTGATTTCAGACAAATTAATATAACAGTAATCAGCAAAAAAGCTGTGTTCTAATTCAGTGAAATCTCTCCCTCACGTCTTGAGGAGCATTGACAACTAGAACACTGAAGGAAATGTGAGTGGTGCTTGCAGTGGTTATACTCAGCTCACAAAATGTTACTGTGGTGTTAATGAGTCGAAAGAGCCCACCCCCATGTCTCTACGCTGTTCTGATGAAGAGATATAGCTCTTGCAAAAACAGTTGATAAGGTATTCTCATTGGTTGCTAGACAGTAAATTGACATCCACCAGTGATTATAATCCAAGCCATGAAATGAATAATCCATGATGACTTGTGGTTTTAGATGTGTTTGTTGCAGTAGTTTTAGGCAAAAATTACCATTTTCTATCTCAAAACCACTAGGTGGCGCTGTGACAAAATTGTGCATGCAACTTCAGGTCATGATTACGTTACATTGAGCTAGTTTTATGACTATACACTTTAGTTTAGTGAAGAAACAGTTGTATGACCATAGGGCTGGCTTGATATCACAGTTTTTGTTCAATTATAACGCCACCTAGTGGTGCAAGCAAGCAATTTTTTTTGTGTAGCCTCAAACTGTGGTCGTACATCAGCGTATCAAATCTGGTGAAAAAATCTCTTTTCGTTGCGAAGTTATAACCATTTATGTGTAAAAAATACAAAATTTAAAGGTAATTTTTCGTTTTTTGCATTTTTCGGCCATTTCTGATGAAAATTTTAATATAACGCCAATAGAACTTTTTGTTCAGAAGGTAAGGTTAGTTTCTTCCTATGGTGTTTTTGAGTCGATCAGAATTACGGTCGCGGAGATATTTGCGCGTGTTTTTTAAGCGCTATTTTGCCGCACAGGGTTAACCGTAAGGCGAATCCTGGCATGTTTGGTATCGTTGGACTCGGCAACTATTCAAACCTCCAAGGAAACAAGTCCCTTGTAAATACGTTGATCATAGCCAAAGTTATAGGCCTATAAAATATTCGTCTGGCCACTAGGTGGCGCTGCAACGAAACTGTGCATGCTCCCTCAGTTCCTGATTGGCATCTCAAGTACCAAGATTCGTGTCAATAGGCCTAAGTTTGGAGAAGATACAGCCTAAAATCTGTTTTTTTGCGCTCTATGTAAAATTCGTTGACGCGCTATACGACAACGGAATTGTTTATCGAAATTCTTTTAATAACTTTTTGCCTTGAGTGTCTCTAGATGCTGCATACCAATTTTCGTGGAAATCGGGCAAAAGCTCTAGGACGAGTTCGCAAAAGTAGGTTTTTCAAATAATTCAAAATGGCGGAAAATTTTTCATGACGGAAAATGACGTCATAGGGTCCATTCGAATCGTCTTGAGTCAAGGAATTAGAGGAAACAAGAATTTCGTTTCTAGGACTTACGGATCAGAAGTTATAAGCAAAAACGTAAGTGCAACTTTGGACTGTTGGTGGCGCTAGCGGGTTTGAGATAGAGACTCCAAAATTGCTATGGATATTATTTGGACTGTCCTCTGTCAGTGTGCCAAATTTCATAACTTTCCTACGTACGGTTCTATGGGCTGCCATAGACCGCAATGGCGGAAGAAGAATAACTAATAATAAATATAGCTGCAAGCAGCGATACCGGGGTCAAGCCAAACATGGCAAAAAATGATTCATACGTGATAACTGTCATGATTTAAGATCTAACTTTGCATTAGTTTTAGGGAAAAAATAGCAATTTTTTGTATCTTGAGACCACTAGGTGGCGCTTTGCCGAAACAATAGATGGTGCCTCAGGTCATGACTGTGATGACACATACCAAATTTAGTGTAAATACGATAAAGCGATACGAAGATATAGCCTTTAATGACTTGACCACTAGGGGGCACTGACCAAACAATAAATGGTGACTCAGGTCTTGATTGTGATGACACCCACCAAATTTGGTGTAAATACGATAAAGAGATGCAGAGATATAGCTTCAAATCTCTTGACCACTAGGGGGCGCCAAAAAGTTTACAAGTCCTCCCAGAACATGTTGCTGATGAACCATACCAAGTTTCATAACAATACGCAATTGCGTTTCTGAAATACTTGAACTTAAAGAAAAAATTCAAAATGGCCGACACACAAAATGGCCGACCAAAAACCATTTGGTATCATTTGACTCGGCATGCCTCACCAAATCTAACAAGACCAGTCTCATAATTTTACATTCAAGTTTGCAGTGGTTATAAGCAAAAATAGACATGTTTTATATCTCGTGACCAGTAGGGGGCAGTGTGACGAAATGGTGCATGCACCCTCAGGTCATCACTGTTATGACATATACCAAGTCTCATATCAATACGCAAAAGTTTTGCGAAGATACAGGCTCAAACACATTTTGGCGTGCTCGCCCTCGCATTCTTTGATGCGTTATACGACAACGGATAGGTCTACCGAAAAGCTTTTGATAACTTTTTGTCTAGAGTGTCTCTAGATGATGCATACCAAAAATCAAGCCAATCACACGAGCGCTCTAGGAGGAGTTAGAAAAAGTAGGTGTTCAATATAATTCAAAATGGCCGACAGGAAGTAGGTTTGACTCAGACATATTTGGTACAGTCGGACTCAGCACGAGCCAAGGAATCAGTAGAGTGAATTCTTATGTCAGTGTGGCAATTTAATTAAATTATATAAATATTTTAAACAATTTATTTACATATCCTGACCACTAGGTGGCGCTGTCCTAAAGATTTATAGGGGCGCTCAGAACATGTCACTGATGAATCATGCCAAATTTCGTAGCAATACGCCATTCTGTTTGTGAAATACTGAACTTAATGAGAAAATTCAAAATGGCCGACACCCAAAATGGCCGACCGAAAACAGTTTGGTATCGTTTGACTCGGCATGCCTCAAGGAATCTAACAAGACCACTTTCGTGATTTTAGACTCAAGTGTGAAGTAGTTATAAGCAAAATAGGCATTTTTCGAATTTCGTGACCACTAGGTGGCGCTGTGACGAAACGTTGCAGGCAACCTCAAGTCATGACTGTAATGACATATACCAAGTTTCGTGTCGATACAATAATGTTTTGCGAAGATACAGCCTCACGTCCGTTTTGGCGTGCTCGCCGCCATATATGTTGTCAATTTATACGAGAACACATTGGTCTATCAAAAAGCTTTTGATAACTTTTTGTCTGGGGTGTCTCTAGATGCTACATACCAAAGGACATGCAAATCGGACGAACGCTCTAGGAGGAGTTCGAAAAAGTAGGTTTTAAGGAAAATTCAAAATGGCGGAAAGATGTGCATGACAGAAATGACATCAATGTGTGCAATTGAATCATCATAAGCAAAGGATTCAGAGGAAACAAGAATTTAGTTTCTAGGACTCACGGGTCAGAAGTTATGAGCATGAACATAAGTGGATTTTTGGACTGTTGGTGGCGCTAGAGGGTTTGAGTCAGACACACCAATGTTGCTATAGTAACTTCTGAGACTGTCCTCTACATGTGTGCCAAATTTCATAACTTTCCTATGTACGGTTCTATGGGCTGCCATTGACTTCAATGGCGGAAGAACAAGAAGATGAATAATAATAATAATAAGAAAACTAACAATAACAATAGGGTTCTACGCCCCTTCGGGGCTTGACCCCTAAATATAGCTGCAAGCAGCAATGCCGGGGTCAAGCCGAAAAGGGCACAAAAGGATGTAAAATTGAGATTGGATAAGCAGATTGAAGAACCTAGGTAAATCTAATAATTTTAGATGAAAAAACAAAAAAGTTATCAACAAAATTAATCTAGGTTCTTGTCTACTGCAATCGTCCTTCTGTTATTGACAATCATGGAACATTAGAACACTGAAGGACATGTGAGTGGTGTTTGCAGTGGTCACATCATGTTACAACAAGTTTAATTAGTCAAAAGAGACCATCCCCATGTCTCTACGATGTTCTGATGCAGAGATATAGCTTTTGCAAAAACGGTTGATAAGGTATTCTCAATGGTTGCTAGGGAGTAAATTGGCAACCACCAGTGATTATAGTCAAAGCCATGAAAGGAATAATCCATGATGACTCATGGTTTTAGATGTGTTGTTGCAGTAGTTTTAGGCAAAAATACCATATTCCATCTCAAAACCAGTAGGTGGCGCAATGAAAAAATTGTGCATGCAACATCAGGTCATGATTGTGTTACATCTAGCTAGTTTTATGACTATACACTTTAGTTTAGTTAAGAAACAGTTGTATGACCATAGGGCTGGCTTGTTATCAAAGGTTTTGTTCAATTATAAGGCCATCTAGTGGTGCAAGCATACAATTTTTTTTTGTGTGGCCTCAGAATGTGCTCATGCATCATCGTATCAAATCTGGTGAAAAAATCTCTTTTCGTTACAAAGTTACAACCATTTATGTGTAAAAAACACAAAATTTGAAGGTAATTTTTCGTTTTTTGCAATTTTCGGCCATTTCTGATGAAAATTTTAATATAACGCCAATAGAACTTTTTGTTCAGAAGGTAAGGTTAGTTTCTTCCTATGGTGTTTTCGAGTCGATCGGAAAAACGTTCGCGGAGATATTTACGCGTGTTTCTTAAGTGCTATTTTGCTGCGCAGGGTTAACCGTAAGGCGAATTCGGGTATGTTTGGTATCGTTGGACTCGGCAACTATTTAGAACTCAAAGGAAACAAGTCCTGTGAAAATATGTCAATCGGAGCCAAAGTTATAGGCATGTAAAACATAAGTCTGACCACTAGGTGGCGCTGTGACGAAACTCTGCATGCACCCTTAGTTCCTGACTGGCATCACAAATACAAAGTATCGTGTCAATAGGCTTAAGTTTGGCGAAGATACAGCCTCAAATCCGTTTTTTTGAGCTCTACGTAAAATTTGTTGACGCGCTATACGACAACGGATTGGTTTATCAAAATTCTTTTAATAACTTTTTGCCTTGAGTGTCTCTAGATGGTGCATACCGATTTTCAAGGCAATCCGGCAAAAGCTCTAGGACGAGTTCGCAAAAGTAGGTTTTATGAATATTTAAAAATGGCGGGAAGATTTTCATGACGGAAAATAACGTCATAGGGTCCAATCGAATCGTCTTGAGCCAAGGAATCAGAGGAAACAAGAATTTAATTTCTAGGACGTACGGGTCAGAAGTTATAGGCAAAAACATAAGTGCAATTTTGGACTGTTGGTGGCGCTAGTGGGTTAGATATAGAGACTCCAAATTTGCTGTGGGGACACATTGGACTGTCGTTTATCAGTGTGCCAAATTTCATAACTTTCCTACGTACGGTTCTATGGGCTGCCATAGACCGCAATGGCGGAAGAAGAATAACTAATAAATATAGCTGCAAGCAGCAATGCCGGGGTCAAGCCGAAAAGGGCACAGAAGGATGTAAAATTGAGATCGGATAAGCAGATTAAAGAACCTAGGTAAACCTAATGATAAGGGATAAAAAAACAGCAATGTAACCAACAAAAATAATCTATGTTCTTGTCTACTGTGATCGTCCTTCTGTTATTGACAATCATGGAACATTAGAGCCCGAAGGACATGTGAGTGGTGTTTGCAGTGCTAAAACGTAGGTCACATCATGTTACAGCAAGTTAAATGAGTCAAAAGAGTACGATGTTCTGATGCAGAGATATAGCTCTTGCAAAAAAACGGTTGATAAGGTATTCTCATTGCTTGCTAGGGATTGAATTGGCAACCACCAATGATTATACTCCAAGCCATGGAGGAATAATCAAGGAGTAATCCATGAAGAATCATGGCTTTAGATGTGTTGTTGCAGTAATTTTAGGTAAAAATAGCCATTTTCTATCTCAAAACCACTAGGTGTCGCTATGACAAAACTGTGCATGCAACCTTAAGTCATGACTGTGTTACATGTAGCTAGTTTCATGACTGTACACTTTAGTTTAGCTATAAAATTGTTGTATGACCATAGGGCTTGCTTGATATGAAAGATTTTGTTCAATTATAAGGCCATCTAGTGGTGCAAGCATACAATTTTTTTTGTGTAGCCTCAGAATGTGCTCTAAATATAGCTGCAAGCAGCGATACCGGGGTCAAGCCAAAAAGGGCACAGAAGAAGGTAAACTTGAGTCCGGATGAGCAGTTTAAAAAACCTAGCAAAACCTCCTGATTTCAGACAAATTAATATAACAGTAATCAGCAAAAAAGCTGTGTTCTTATTCAGTGAAATCTCTCCCTCACGTCTTGAGGAGCATTGACAACTAGAACACTGAAGGAAATGTGAGTGGTGCTTGCAGTGGTTATACTCAGCTCACAAAATGTTACTGTGGTGTTAATGAGTCGAAAGAGCCCACCCCCATGTGTCTACGCTGTTCTGATGAAGAGATATAGCTCTTGCAAAAACAGTTGATAAGGTATTCTCATTGGTTGCTAGACAGTAAATTGACATCCACCAGTGATTATAATCCAAGCCATGAAATGAATAATCCATGATGACTTGTGGTTTTAGATGTGTTTGTTGCAGTAGTTTTAGGCAAAAATTACCATTTTCTATCTCAAAACCACTAGGTGGCGCTGTGACAAAATTGTGCATGCAACTTCAGGTCATGATTACGTTACATTGAGCTAGTTTTATGACTATACACTTTAGTTTAGTGAAGAAACAGTTGTATGACCATAGGGCTGGCTTGATATCACAGTTTTTGTTCAATTATAACGCCACCTAGTGGTGCAAGCAAGCAATTTATTTTGTGTAGCCTCAAACTGTGGTTGTACATCAGCGTATCAAATCTGGTGAAAAAATCTCTTTTCGTTGCGAAGTTATAACCATTTATGTGTAAAAAATACAAAATTTAAAGGTAATCTTTTGTTTTTTGCATTTTTCGGCCATTTCTGATGAAAATTTTAATATAACGCCAATAGAACTTTTTGTTCAGAAGGTAAGGTTAGTTTCTTCCTATGGTGTTTTTGAGTCGATCAGAATTACGGTCGCGGAGATATTTGCGCGTGTTTTTTAAGCGCTATTTTGCCGCCCAGGGTTAACCGTAAGGCGAATCCTGGCATGTTTGGTATCGTTGGACTCGGCAACTATTCAAAACTCCAAGGAAACAAGTCCCTTGTAAATATGATGATCATAGCCAAAGTTATAGGCCTATAAAACATTCGTCTGGCCACTAGGTGGCGCTGCAACGAAACTGTGCATGCTCCCTCAGTTCCTGACTGGCATCTCAAGTACCAAGATTTGTGTCAATAGGCCTAAGTTTGGCGAAGATACAGCCTAAAATCTGTTTTTTTGCGCTCTATGTAAAATTTGTTGATGCGCTATACGACAACGGATTGGTTTATCAAAATTCTTTTAATAACTTTTTGCCTTGAGTGTCTCTAGATGCTGCATACCAATTTTCGTGGAAATCGGGGAAAAGCTCTAGGACGAGTTCGCAAAAGTAGGTTTTACGAATAATTCAAAATGGCGAAAAAATTTCATGACGGAAAATGATGTCATAGGGTCCAATCGAATCGTCTTGAGCCAAGGAATCAGAAGAAGCAAGAATTTTGTTTCTAGGGCTTACAGATCAGAAGTTATAAGCAAAAACATAAGTCCAACTTTGGACTGTTGGTGGCGCTAGGGGGTTAGACATAGAGACTCCAAATTGGCTGTGTGGACACATTGGAGTGTCCTTTATCAGTATGCCAAATTTCATAACTTTCCTACGTACGGTTCTATGGGCTGCCATAGACCGCAATGGCGGAAGAAGAATAACTAATAATAAATATAGCTGCAAGCAGCGATACCGGGGTCAAGCCAAACATGGCAAAAAATGATTCATACGTGATGACTGTCATGATTTAAGATCTAAGTTTGCATTAGTTTTATGAAAAAAAAGCAATTTTTTCGTATCTTGAGACCACTAGGTGGCACTGTGCCAAAAGAATAGATGGTGCCTCAGGTCATGACTGTGATGACACATACCAAATTTAGTGTAAATACAATAAAGCGATACGGAGATATAGCCTTAAATGACTTGACCACTAGGGGGCACTGACCAAAAAATAAATTGTGACTCAGGTCTTGATTGTGATGACACCCACCAAATTTGGTGTAAATACAATAAAGAGATGCAGAGATATAGCCTTAAATGACTTGACCACTAGGGGGCACTGACCAAAAAATAAATTGTGACTCAGGTCTTGATTGTGATTACACCCACCAAATTTGGTGTAAATACGATAAAGAGATGCAGAGATATAGCTTCAAATCTCTTGACCACTAGGGGGCACCGGAAAGTTTACAAGTCCTCTCAGAACATGTTGCTGATGAACCATACCAAGTTTCATAACAATACGCAATTGCGTTTCTGAAATACTTGAACTTAAAGAAAAATTCAAAATAGCCGACACCCAAAATGGCCGACCGAAAACCGTTTGGTATCGTTTGACTCGGCATGCCTCAAGGACTCTAACAAGACCACCTTCATGATTTTAGACTCAAGTTTGAAGTAGTTATAAGCGAAAATAGGCATTTTTCGAATCTCGTGACCACTAGGTGGCGCTGTGACGAAACATTGCAGGCACCCTCAGGTCATGACTGTAATGACATATACCAAGTTTCGTGTCGATACAATAAAGTTTTGCGAAGATAAGGCCTCACGTCCGTTTTGGCGTGCTCGCCGCCATATATGTTGTCAATTTATATGAGAACGCATTGGTCTATCAAAAAGCTTTTGATAACTTTTTGTCTTGGGTGTCTCTAGATGCTACATACCAAAGGACATGCAAATCGGACAAACGGTCTAGGAGGAGTTCGAAAAAGTAGGTTTTATGAAAAATTCAAAATGGCGGAAAGTTGTGCATGACACAAATTACATCCATGTGTGCATTTGAATCATCATGAGCCAAGGATTCAGAGGAAACAAGAATTTAGTTTCTAGGACTCACGGGTCAGAAGTTATGAGCATGAACATAAGTGGATTTTGGACTGTTGGTGGCGCTAGAGGGTTTGAGTCAGACACACCAATGTTGCTATAGTAACTTCTAAGACCGTCCGCTACATGTGTGCCAAATTTCATAACTTTCCTATGTACGGTTCTATGGGCTGCCATTGACTTCAATGGCGGAAGAACAAGAAGAAGAATAATATATAATAATAATAATAATAATAAGAAAACTAACAATAACAATAGGGTTCTACGCCCCTTCGGGGCTTGACCCCTAAATATAGCTGCAAGCAGCAATGCCGGGGTCAAGCCGAAAAGGGCACAAAAGGATGTAAAATTGAGATTGGATAAGCAGATTGAAGAACCTAGGTAAACCTAATAATTTTAGATGAAAAAACAAAAAAGTAATCAACAAAAATAATTTAAGTTCTTGACTACTGCAATCGTCCTTCTGTTATTGACAATCATGGAACATTAGAGCACTGAAGGGCATGTGCGTGGTGTTTGCAGTTGCAAAACATGGGTCACATCATGTTACAACAAGTTTAATTAATCAAACGAGACCATCCCCGTGTCTCTACGATGTTGTGATGCAGAGATATAGCTTTTGCAAAAACGGTTGATAAGGTATTCTCAATGGTTGCTGGGGAGTGAATTGGCAAACACCAGTGATTATAGTCAAAGCCATGAAAGGAATAATCCATGATGACTCGTGGTTTTAGATGTGTTGTTGCAATAGTTTTAGGCAAAAATACCATATTCTATCTCAAAACCAGTAGGTCGCGCAATGACAAAATTGTGCATGCAACATCAGGTCATGATTGTTTTACATCTAGCTAGTTTTATGTCTATACACTTTAGTTTAGTGAAGAAACAGTTGTATGACTATAGGGCTGGCTTATTATCAAAGGTTTTGTTCAATTATAAGGCCATCTAGTGGTGCAAGCATACAATTTTTTTGTGTAGCCTCAGAATGTGCTCATGCATCAGCGTATCAAATCTGGTGAAAAAATCTCTTTTCGTTACGAAGTTACAACCATTTATGTGTAAAAAACACAAAATTTGAAGGTAATTTTTCGTTTTTTGCAATTTTCGGCCATTTCTGATGAAAATTTTAATATAACACCAATAGAACTTTTTGTTCAGAAGGTAAGGTTAGTTTCTTCCTATGGTGTTTTCGAGTCGATCGGAAAAACGTTCGCGGAGATATTCACGCGTGTTTTTTAAGCGCTATTTTGCTGCGCAGGGTTAATCGTAAGGCGAATTCTGGAATGTTTGGTATCGTTTGACTCGGCAACTATTCAGAACTCCAAAGAAGCAAGTCCCATGAAAATACGTCAATCGGAGCCAAAGTTATAGGTGTATAAAACATTTCTCTGGCCACTAGGTGGCGCTGCAACGAAACTATGCATGCACCCTCGGTTCCTGACTGGCATCTCAAGTACCAAGTGTCGTGTCAATAGGCCTAAGTTTGACGAAGATACAGCCTAAAATCTGTTTTTTTGCGCTCTACGTAAAATTCGTTAAGGTGGTATACGACAACGGATTGGTGTATCGAAATTCTTTTGATAACTTTTTGCCTTAAGTGTCTCAAGATGATACATACCAATTTTCGTGGCAATTGGACAAAAGCTCTAGGACGAGTTCGAAAAAGTAGGTTTTACGAATAATTCAAAATGGCGGAAAATTTTCATGTCGAAAAAAGACGCCATAGGGTCCAATCGAATCGTCTTGAGCCAATGAATAAGAGAAAGCAATAATTTTGTTTCTAGGGCTTACGGATCAGAAGTTATAAGCAAAAACATAAGTGCAACTTTGGACTGTTGGTGGCGCTAGCGGGTTAGACATAGAGAGTCCAAATTTGCTGTGGGGACACATTGGACTGTCCTCTATCAGTGTGCCAAATTTCATAACTTTCCTACGTACGGTTCTATGGGCTGCCATAGACCGCAATGGCGGAAGAAGAAGAAGAAGAATAACTAATAATAATAATAAGAAAACTAACAAATACAATAGGGTTCTACGCCCCTTCGGGGCTTGACCCCTAATAATTATTATTATTATAAAAAGAAAACTAACGGATACAATAGGGGTCTTCGCCCCTTCGGGGCTTGACCCCTAATAAATATAGCTGCAAGCAGCGATACCGGGGTCAAGCCGAACATGGCAAAAAATGAATCATACGTGATGACTGCCATGAACTGATGACACCCACTAAATTTGGTGTAAATACAATAAAACAATACGGAGATTTAGCCTCAAATGTCTTGACCACTAGGGGGCACTGGCTAAAACAATAGATGGTGACTCGGAACATTACTGTAATAACACCCACCAAATTTGGTGTTAATAAGATGAAGAGATGCAGAGATATAGCTTAAAATCTTTTTGACCACTAGGGGGCACCAAAAAGTTTACAAGTCCTCTCAGAACATGTTGCTGATGAACCATATCAAGTTTCATAACAATACGCAATTGTGTTTCTGAAATACTTGAACATAAAGAAAAAATTCAAAATGGCCGACATACAAAATGGCCGACCAAAACCCATTTGGTATCGTTTGACTCGGCATGCCTCACGAAAACTAACAAGACCAGTCTCATAATTTTACATTCAAGTTTGCAATAGTTATAAGCAAAAATAGACATTTTTTATATCTCTTGTCCAGTAGGGGGCAGTGTGACGAAATGGTGCATGCACCCTCAGGTCATCACTGTTATGACATATACCAAGTCTCATATTAATATGCAAAAGTTTCGCGAAGATACAGGCTCAAACACATTTTGGCGTGCTCGCCCTCGCATTCTTTGATGCGTTATACGACAACAGATAGGTCTACCGAAAAGCTTTTGATAACTTTTTGTCTAGAGTGTCTGTAGATGATGCGTACCAAAAATCAAGCCAATCAAACAAGCGCTCTAGGAGGAGTTCGAAAAAGTAGGTGTTCAATATAATTCAAAATGGCCGACAGGAAGTAGGTTTGACTCTGACATATTTGGTACAGTCAGACTCAGCACGAGCCAAGGAATCAATAGAGTGAAGACTTATGTCAGTGTGGCAATTTAATCAAATTATATAAAGATTTTAAAAAATTTCTTTACATATCCTGACCACTAGGTGGCGCTGTCCTAAAGATTTATAGGTGCGCTCAGAACATGTCACTGATGAACCATGCAAAATTTCGTAGCGATACGTCACTCTGTTTGTGAAATACTGAACTTAATGAGAAAATTCAAAATGTCCGACACCCAAAATGGCCGACCGAAAACCGTTTGGTATCGTTTGACTCGGCATGCCTCAAGGAATATAACAAGACCACCTTCATGATTTTAGACTCAAGTTTGAAGTAGTTATAAGCAAAAATAGGCATTTTTCGAATTTCGTGACCACTAGGTGGCGCTGTGACGAAACGTTGCAGGCACCCTCAGGTCATGACTGTAATGACATATACCAAGTTTCGTGTCGATACAATAAAGTTTTGCAAAGATACGGCCACACGTCCATTTTGGCGTGCTTGCCGCCTTGTATGTTGACACTGTATACGAGAACGCATTGGTCTATCAAGAAGCTTTTGATAACTTTTTGTCTGGGGTGTCTCTAGATGCTATATACCAAAGGACATGCAAATCGGACGAACGCTCTAGGAGGAGTTCGAAAAAGTAGGTTTTACGGAAAATTCAAAATGGCGGAAAGATTTGCATGACACAAATGGCATCAATGTGTGCAATTGAATAATCATGAGCAAAGGATTCAGAGGAAACAAGAATTTAGTTTCTAGGACTCACAGGTCAGAAGTTATGAGCATGAACATAAGTGAATTTTTGGACTGTTGGTGGCGCTAGAGGGTTTGAGTCAGACACACCAATGTTGCTATAGTAACTTCTGAGACTGTCCTCTACATGTGTGCCAAATTTCATAACTTTCCTACGTACGGTTCTATGGGCTGCCATTGACTTCAATGGCGGAAGAACTAGGATGAATAATAATAAGAAAACTAACAGATACAATAGGTGTCTACGCCACTTCGTGGCTTGACCCCTAATAATAATAAGAAAACTAACAATAACAATAGGGTTCTACGCCCCTTCGGGGCTTGACCCCTAATAATAATAAGAAAACTAACAATAACAATAGGGTTCTACGCCCCTTCGGGGCTTGACCCCTAAATATAGCTGCAAGCAGCGATACCGGGGTCAAGCCAAACATGACAAAAAATGATTCATACGTGATGACTGTCATGATTTAAGATCTAAGTTTGCATTAGTTTTATGAAAAAATAGCAATTTTTTCGTATCTTGAGACCACTAGGTGGCGTTGTGCCGAAACAATAGATGGTACCTCAGGTCATGACTGTGATGACACATACCAAATTTGGTGTAAATACAATAAAGAGATGCAGAGATATAGCCTTAAATGACTTGACCACTAGGGGGCACTGACCAAAAAATAAATTGTGACTCAGGCCTTGATTGTGATGACTCCCACCAAATTTGGTGTAAATACGATAAAGAGATGCAGAGATATAGCTTCAAATCTCTTGACCACTAGGGGGCGCCGAAAAGTTTACAAGTCCTCCCAGAACATGTTGCTGATGAACCATACCAAGTTTCATAACAATACGCAATTGCGTTTCTGAAATACTTGAACTTAAAGAAAAATTTCAAAATGGCCGACACAAAATGGCCGACCAAAAACCATTTGGTATCGTTTGACTCGGTATGCCTCAAGAAATCTAACAAGACCAGTCTCATAATTTTACATTCAAGTTTGCAGTAGTTATAAGCAAAAATAAATATTTTTTATATCTCGTGACCAGTAGGGGGCAGTGTGACGAAATGTTGCATGCACCCTCAGGTCATCACTGTTATGACATATACCAAGTCTCATATTAATATGCAAAAGTTTTGCGAAGATACAGGCTCAAACACATTTTAGCGTGCTCGCCCTCGCATTCTTTGATGCGTTATAAGACAACAAATAGGTCTACCGAAAAGCTTTTGATAACTTTTTGTCTAGAGTGTCTCTAGATGATGCATACCAAAAATCTAGCCAATCACACGAGCGCTCTAGGAGGAGTTCGAAAAAGTAGGTGTTCAATATAATTCAAAATGGCCGACAGGAAGTAGGTTTGACTCAGACATATTTGGTACAGTCGGACTCAGCATGAGCCAAGGAATCAATAGAGTGAAGTCTTATGTCATAGTGGCAATTTAATCAAATGATATAAAGATTTTAAACAATTTATTTACATATCCTGACCACTAGGTGGCGCCGTCCTAAAGATTTATAGGTGCGCTCAGAACATGTCACTGATGAACCATGCCAAATTTCGTAGCGATACGCCATTCTGTTTGTGAAATACTGAACTTAATGAGAAAATTCAAAATGGCCGACACCCAAAATGGCTGACCGAAAACCGTTTGGTATCGTTTGACTCGGCATGCCTCAAGGAATCTAACAAGACCACCTTCGTGATTTTAGGCTCAAGTTTGAAGTTGTTATAAGCGAGAATAGGCATTTTTCGAATCTCGTGACCACTAGGTGGCGCTGTGACGAAACGTTGCAGGCACCCTCAGGTCATGACTGTAATGACATATACCAAGTTTCGTGTCGATACAATAAAGTTTTGCGAAGATACGGCCTCACGTCCGTTTTGGCGTGCTCGCCGCCATATATGTTGTCAATTTATACGAGAACGCATTGGTCTATCAAAAAGCTTTTGATAACTTTTTGTCACGGGTGTCTCTAGATGCTACATACCAAAGGACATGCAAATCCGACGGACGGTCTAGGAGGAGTTCGAAAAAGTAGGTTTTACGGAAAATTCAAAATGGCGGAAAGATGTGCATGACACAAATGACATCAACATGTGCAATTGAATCATCATGAGCAAAGGATTCAGAGGAAACAAGAATTTATTTTCTAGGACTCACGGGTCAGAAGTTGTGAGCATGAACATAAGTGGATTTTTGGACTGTTGGTGGCGCTAGAGGGTTTGAGTCAGACACACCAATGTTGCTATAGTAACTTCTGTGACTGTCCTCTACATGTGTGCCAAATTTCATAACTTTCCTATGTACGGTTCTATGGGCTGCCATTGACTTTTGGGTGGAAGAACGAGGAACAAGAATAACAATAATAAATATAGCTGCAAGCAGCAATGCCGGGGTCAAGCCGAAAAGGGCACAAAAGGATGTAAAATTGAGATTGGATAAGCAAATTGAAGAACCTAGGTAAACCTAATAATTTTAGATGAAAAAACAAAAAAGTTATCAACAAAAATAATCTAAGTTCTTGTCTACTGCAATCGTCCTTCTGTTATTGACAATCATGAAACATTAGAGCACTGATGGACATGTGAGTGGTGTTTGCAGTGGCAAAACGGGTCACATCATGTTATAACAAGTTTAATAACTCAAAAGAGACCATCCCCGTGTCTCTACAATGTTCTGATGCAGAGATATAGCTTTTGCAAAAACGGTTGATAAGGTATTCTCAATGGTTGCTAGGGAGTAAATTGGCAACCACCAGTGATTATAGTCAAAGCCATGAAAGGAATAATCCATGATGACTCATGGTTTTAGATGTGTTGTTGCAGTAGTTTTAGGCAAAAATACCATATTCTATGTCAAAACCAGTAGGTGGCGCAATGAAAAAATTGTGCATGCAACATCAGGTCATGATTGTGTTACATCTAGCTAGTTTTATGTCTATACACTTTAGTTTAGTGAAGAAACAGTTGTATGACCATAAGGCTGGCTTGTTATCAAAGGTTTTGTTCAATTATAAGGCCATCTAGTGGTGCAAGCACACAATTTTTTTTGTGTAGCCTCAGAATGGGCTCATGCATCAGCGTATCAAATCTGGTGAAAAAATATGTTTTCGTTACGAAGTTACAACCATTTATGTCTAAAAAACACAAAATTTGAAGGTAATTTTTAGTTTTTTGCAATTTTCGGCCATTTCTGATGAAAATTTTAATATAACGCCAATAGAACTTTTTGTTCAGAAGGTAAGGTTAGTTTCTTCCTATGGTGTTTTCGAGTCGATCGGAAAAACGCTCGCGGAGATATTCACGCATGTTTTTTAAGCGCTATTTTGCTGCGCAGGGTTAACCGTAAGGCGAATTCTGGCATGTTTGGTATCGTTGGACTCGGCAACTATTCAGAACTCCAAAGAAACAAGTCCCGTGAAAACACTTCAATCGGAGCCAAAGTTATAGGCATGTAAAGCATATGTCTGACCACTAGGTGGCGCTGTGACGAAACTCTGCATGCACCCTTAGTTCCTGACTGGCATCACAAGTACCAAGTGTCATGTCAATAGGCCTAAGTTTCACGAAAATACAGCCTAAAATCTGTTTTTTTGCGCTCTACGTAAAATTCGTTAAGGCGGTATACAAGAACGGATTGATGTATCGAAATTCTTTTGATAACTTTTTGCCATGAGTGTCTCTAGATGATACATACCAATTTTTGTGGCAATCGGACAAAAGCCCTAGGACGAGTTCGAAAAAGTAGAGTTTACGAATAATTCAAAATGGCGGAAAATTTTCATGACGGAAAATGACGCCATAGGGTCCAATCAAATCGTCTTGAGCCAAGGAATCAGAGGGAACAAGAATTTTGTTTCTAGGACTTACGGGTCAGAAGTTATAAGCAAAAACATAAGTGCAACTTTGGACTGTTGGTGGCGCTAGCGGGTTAGAGATAGAGACTCCAAATTTGCTGTGGGGACACATTGGAGTGTCCTTTATCAGTGTGCCAAATTTCATAACTTTCCTACGTACGGTTCTATGGGCTGCCATAGACCGCAATGGCGGAAGAAGAATAACTAATAATAATAATAAATATAGCTGCAAGCAGCAATGCCGGGGTCAAGCCGAAAAGGGCACAAAAGGATGTATAATTGAGATTGGATAAGCAGATTGAAGAACCTAGGTAAACCTAATAATTTTAGATGAAAAAACAAAAAAGTTATCAACAAGAATAATCTAAGTTCTTGTCTACTGCAATCGTCCTTCTGTTATTGACAATCAGGGAACATTAGAGGACTGAAGGACATGTGAGTGGTGTTTGCAGTGGCAAAACATGGGTCACATCATGTTATAACAAGTTTAATTAGTCAAAAGAGACCATCCCCGTGTCTCTACAATGTTCTGATGCAGAGATATAGCTTTTGCAAAAACGGTTAGTAAGGTATTCTCAATGGTTGCTAGGGAGTGAATTGGCAACCACCAGTGATCATAGTCAAAGCCATGAAAGGAATAATCCATGATGACTCATGGTTTTAGATGTGTTATTGCAGTAGTTTTAGGCAAAAATACCATATTTCTATCTCAAAACCAGTAGGTGGCGCAATGACAAAATTGTGCATGCAACACCAGGTCATGATTGTGTTATATCTGGCTAGTTTTATGTCCATACACTTTAGTTTAGTGAAGACACAGTTGTATGACCATAGGGCTGGCTTGTTATCAAAGGTTTTGTTCAATTATAAGGCCATCTAGTGGTGCAAGCATACAATTTTTTTTTGTGTAGCCTCAGAATGTGCTCATGCATCAGCGTATCAAATCTGGTGAAAAAATATATTTTCGTTACGAAGTTACAACCATTTATGTGTAAAAAACACAAAATTTGAAGGTAATTTTTCGTTTTTTGCAATTTTTGGCCATTTCTGATGAAAATTTTAATATAACGCCAATAGAACTTTTTATTCAGAAGGTAAGGTTAGTTTCTTCCTATGGTGTTTTCGAGTCGATCGGAAAAACGCTCGCGGAGATATTCACGCGTGTTTTTTAAGCGCTATTTTGCTGCGCAGGGTTAACCGTAAGGCGAATTCTGGCATGTTTGGTACCGTTGGACTCGGCAACTATTCAGAACTCCAAGGAAACAAGTCCCGTGAAAATACGTCAATCGGAGCCAAAGTTATAGGCGTGTAAACATATGTCTGACCACTAGGTGGCGCTGTGACAAAACTCTGCATGCACCCTTAGTTCCTGACTGGCATCACAAATACAAAGTATCGTGTCAATAGGCGTAAGTTTGGCGAAGATACAGCCTAAAATCCGTTTTTTTGCGCTCTACGTAAAATTCGTTGACGCGCTATATGACAACGGATTGGTTTATCCAAATTCTTTTAATAACTTTTTGCCTTGAGTGTCTCTAGATGGTGCATACCGATTTTCAAGGCAATCCGGCAAAAGCTCTAGGACGAGTTCGCAAAAGTAGGTTTTATGAATATTTAAAAATGGCGGGAAAATTTTCATGACGGAAAATGACGTCATAGGGTCCATTCGAATCGTCTTGAGCCAAGGAATCAGAGGAAACAAGAATTTAATTTCTAGGACTTACGGATCAGAAGTTATAAGCAAAAATGTAAGTGCAACTTTGGACTGTTGGTGGCGCTAGCGGGTTTGAGATAGAGACTCCAAATTTGCTGTGGATATTATTTGGACTGTCCTCTACCAGTGTGCCAAATTTCATAACTTTCCTAAGTACGGTTCTATGGGCTGCCATAGACCGCAAGGTGACAGGAAGAATAATAAATAAGAATAAATAATAATAAGAAAACTAACAGATACAATAGGGGTCTTCGCCCATTCTGGGCTTGACCCCTAAAAAGAAAACTAACAAATACAATAGGGTTCTACGCCCCTTCGGGGCTTGACCCCTAAATATAGCTGCAAGCAGCAATGCCGGGGTCAAGCCGAAAAGGGCACAAAAATATGTAAAATTGAGATTGGATAAGCAGATTGAAGAACCTAGGTAAACCTAATAATTTTAGATGAAAACACAAAAAAGTTATCAACAAAAATAATCTAAGTTCTTGTCTACTGCAATCGTCCTTCTGTTATTGACAATCATGAAACATTAGAGCACTGATGGACATGTGAGTGGTGTTTGCAGTGGCAAAACATGGGTCACATTATGTTATAACAAGTTTAATTAGTAAAAAAAGAGACCATCCCCGTGTCTCTACGATGTTTTGATTTTTTTGATTTGTTTATTTGCACATTTAAAATACAACTTTAATAAATCCATAAAAGGAAACAAAAGAAAAAAAAATACTGTGCGGGAGAGAGTGAGAAGACCCTAAGGTCTTATAAAACCACTTCCCCAAAATCTCATTAAATGAAACATAATATTACATGATCAAACAAGACAATACAATCAATACATAAATCATTTTAATATAACAAATTTACAAAATAAACTTATTTGTATATTAACATTTTTTTCAATTCTCCTTTAAAAGAGGTTAAATGTTCTGATGCTGAGATATAGCTTTTGCAAAAATGGTTAATAAGGTATTCTCAATGGTTGCTAGGGAGTGAATTGGCAACCACCAGTGATCATAGTCAAAGCCATGAAAGGAATAATCCATGATGACTCATGGTTTTAGATGTGTTGTTGCAGTAGTTTTAGGCAAAAATGCCATATTTCCATCTCAGAACCATTAGGTGGCTCAATGACAAAATTGTGCATGCAACATCAGGTCAAGATTGTGTTACATCTAGCTACTTTTATGACTATACACTTTAGTTTAGTGAAGAAACAGTTGTATGACCATAAGGCTGGCTTGTTATCAAAGGTTTTGTTCAATTATAAGGCCATCTAGTGGTGCAAGAATACAATTTTTTTTGTGTAGCCTCAGAATGTGCTCATGCATCAGCGTTTCAATTCTGGTGAAAAAATATATTTTCGTTACGAAGTTACAACCATTTATGTGCAAAAAACACAAAATTTGAGGGTAATTTTTCGTTTTTTGCAATTTTCGGCCATTTCTGATGAAAATTTTAATATAATGCCAATAGAACTTTTTGTTCAGAAGGTAAGGTTAGTTTCTTCCTATGGTGTTTTCGAGTCGATCGGAAAAACCCTCGCGGAGATATTCACGCGTGTTTTTTAAGCGCTATTTTGCTGCGCAGGGTTAACAGTAAGGCGAATTCTGGCATGTTTGGTATCGTTGGACTCGGCAACTATTCAGAACTCCAAAGAAACAAGTCCCGTGAAAATACGTCAATCGGAGCCAAAGTTATAGGCGTGTAAAGCATAAGTCTGACCACTAGGTGGCGCTGTGACGAAACTCTGCATGCACCCATAGTTCCAGACTGGCATCACAAGTACCATGTGTCGTGTTAATAGGCCTAAGTTTGACGAAGATACAGCCTAAAATCTGTTTTTTTGCGCTCTACGTAAAATTTGTTAAGGCGGTATACGACAACGGATTGCTGTATCGAAATTCTTTTGATAACTTTTTGCCATGAGTGTCTCAAGATGATGCATACCAATTTTCTTAGCAATCGGACAAAAGCTCTAGGACGAGTTCGAAAAAGTAGGTTTTCTTAATAATTCAAAATGGCGGAAAATTATCATAACGGAAAATGACGTCATTGGGTCCAATCGAATCGTCTTGAGCCAAGGAATCAGATGAAGCAAGATTTTTGTTTCTAGGGCTTACGGATCAGAAGTTATAAGCAAAAACATAAGTGCAACTTTGGACTGTTGGTGGCGCTAGCGGGTTAGACATAGGGACTCCAAATTTGCTGTGGGGACACATTGGACTGTCCTTTATCAGTGTGCCAAATTTCATAACTTTCCTACGTACGGTTCTATGGGCTGCCATAGACCGCAATGGCGGAAGAAGAATAACTAATAAATATAGCTGCAAGCAGCGATACCGGGGTCAAGCCAAACATGGCATAAAATGATTCATACGTGATGACTGTCATGATTTAAGATCTAAGTTTGCATTAGTTTTATGAAAAAAAAGAGCAATTTTTTGTATCTTGAGACCACTAGGTGGCACGGTGCAGAAACAATAGATGGTGCCTCAGGTCATGACTGTGATGACACATACCAAATTTAGTGTAAATACGATAAAGCAATACAGAGATATAGCCTTAAATGACTTGACCACTAGGGGGCACTAACCAAACAATAAATTATGACTCAGGTCTTGATTGTGATGACACCCACCAAATTTGGTGTAAATACAATAAAGAGATGCAGAGATATAGCCTTAAATGACTTGACCACTAGGGGGCACTAACCAAACAATAAATTATGACTCAGGTCTTGATTGTGATGACACCCACCAAATTTGGTGTAAATACAATAAAGAGATGCATAGATATAGCCTTAAATGACTTGACCACTAGGGGGCACTAACCAAACAATAAATTTTGACTCAGGTCTTGATTGTGATGACACCCACCAAATTTGGTGTAAATACGATAAAGAGATGCAGAGATATAGCTTCAAATCTCTTGACCACTAGGGGGCACCGAAAAGTTTACAAGTCCTCCCAGAACATGTAGGTAATGAACCATACCAAGTTTCATAACAATACACAGTTGCGTTTCTGAAATACTTGAACTTAAAGAAAAATTCAAAATGGCCGACACACAAAATGGCCGACACACAAAATGGCCGACCAAAAACCATTTGGTATCGTTTGACTCGCCATGCCTCACGAAATCTAACAAGACCAGTCTCATAATTTTACATTCAAATTTGCAGTAGTTATAAGCAAAAATAGACATTTTTTATATCTCGTGACCAGTAGGGGGCAGTGTGACGAAATGGTGCATGCACCCTCAGGTCATCACTGTTATGACATATACCAAGTCTCATATTAATACGCAAAAGTTTTGCGAAGATACAGGCTCAAACACATTTTGGCGTGCTCGCCCTCGCATTCTTTGATGCGTTATACGACAACGGATAGGTCTACCGAAAATCTTTTGATAACTTTTTGTCTAGAGTGTCTCTAGATGATGCATACCAAAAATCAAGCCAATCACACGAGCGCTCTAGGAGGAGTTCGAAAAAGTAGGTGTTCAATATAATTCCAAATGGCCGACAGGAAGTAGGTTTGACCCAGACCTATTTGATACCGTCGGACTCAGCATGAGCCAAGGAATCAATAGAGTGAAGTCTTATGTCATAGTGGCAATTTAATCAAATGATATAAAGATTTTAAACAATTTATTTACATATCCTGACCACTAGGTGGCGCCGTCCTAAAGATTAATAGGTGCGCTCAGAACATGTCAGCGATGAACCATGCCAAATTTCGTAGCGATACGCCATTCGGTTTGTGAAATACTGAACTTAATGAGAAAATTCAAAATGGCCGACACCCAAAATGGCCGACCAAAAACGGTTTGGTAACGTTTGACTCGGCATGCCTCAAGGAATCTAACAAGACCTCCTTCATGATTTTAGACTCAAGTTTGAAGTAGTTATAAGCGAAAATAGGCATTTATCGAATCTCGTGACCACTAGGTGGCGCTGTGACGAAACGTTGCAGGCACCCTCCGGTCATGACTGTTATGACATATACCAAGTTTCGTATCGATACACAAAAGTTTTGCGAAAATACGGCCTCACGTCCGTTTTGGCGTGCTCGCAGCCAAATATGTTGTCAATTTATATGAGAACGCATTGGTCTATCAAAAAGCTTTTGATAACTTTTTGTCATGGGTGTCTCTAGATGCTACATACCAAAGGACATGCAAATCGGACAAACGGTCTAGGAGGAGTTCGAAAAAGTAGGTTTTACGGAAAATTCAAAATGGCGGAAAGATGTGCATGACACAAATGACAACAATGTGTGCAATTGAATCATCGTGAGCCAAGGATTCAGATGAAACAAGAATTTAGTTGCTAGGACTCACATGTCAGAAGTTATGAGCATGAACATAAGTGGATATTTGGACTGTTGGTGGCGCTAGAGGGTTTGAGTCAGACACACCAATGTTGCTATAGTAACTTCTGAGACTGTCCTCTACATGTGTGCCAAATTTCATAACTTTCCTACGTACGGTTCTATGGGCTGCCATTGACTTCAATGGCGGAAGAACAAGATGCAGAATAATAATAAGAAAACTAACAATAACAATAGGGTTCTACGCCCCTTCGGGGCTTGACCCCTAATAAATATAGCTGCAAGCAGCAATGCCGGGGTCAAGCCAAAAAGGGCACAAAAGGATGTAAAATTGAGATTGGATAAGCAGATTGAAGAACCTAGATAAACCTAATAATTTTAGATAAAAAAAACAAAAAAGTTATAAACAAAAATAATTTAAGTTCTTGTCTACTGCAATCGTTCTTCTGTTATTGACAATCATGGAACATTAGAGCACTGAAGGACATGTGAGTGGTGTTTGCAGTGGCAAAACATGGGTCACATCATGTTACAACAAGTTTAATAACTCAAAAGAGACCATCCCCGTGTCTCTACGATGTTTTGATGCTGAGATATAGCTTTTGCAAAAACGGTCGATAAGGTATTCTCAATGGTTGCTAGGGAGTAACTTGGCAACCACCAGTGATTATAGTCAAAGCCATGAAAGGAATAATCCATGATGACTCATGGTTTTAGATGTGTTGTTGCAGTAGTTTTAGGCAAAAATACTATATTCTATCTCAAAACCAGTAGGTGGCGCAATGAAAAAATTGTGCATGCAACATCAGGTCATGATTGTGTTACATCTAGCTAGTTTTATGACAATACACTTTAGTTTAGTTAAGAAACAGTTGTATGACCATAAGGCTGGCTTGTTATCAAAGGTTTTGTTCAATTATAAGGCCATCTAGTGGTGCAAGCACACAATTTTTTTTTGTGTTGCCTCAGAATGTGCTCATGCATCAGCGTAGCAAATCTGGTGAAAAAATATATTTTCGTTACGAAGTTACAACCATTTATGTGTAAAAAACACAAAATTTGAATGTAATTTTTCGTTTTTTGCAATTTTCGGCAATTTCTGATGAAAATTTTAATATAACGCCAATAGAACTTTTTGTTCAGAAGGTAAGGTTAGTTTCTTCCTATGGTGTTTTCGAGACGATCGGAATAACGCTCGCGGAGATATTCACGCGTGTTTTTTAAGCGCTATTTTGCTGCCCAGGGTTAACCGTAAGGCGAAATCTGGCATGTTTGGTATCGTTGGACTCGGCAACTATTCAGAACTCCAAAGAAACAAGTCCTGTGAAAATACGTCAATCGGAGCCAAAGTTATAGGTGTATAAAACATTTCTCTGGCCACTAGGTGGCGCTGCAACGAAACTGTGCATGCACCCTCGGTTCCTGACTGGCATCAGAAGTACCAAGTGTCGTGTCAATAGGCCTAAGTTTGACGAAGATACAGCCTAAAATCAGTTTTTTTGCGCTCTACGTAAAATTTGTTAAGGCGGTATACGACAACGGATTGCTGTATCGAAATTCTTTTGATAACTTTTTGCCATGAGTGTCTCAAGATGATACATACCAATTTTCGTGGCAATCGGAGAAAAGCCCTAGGACGAGTTCGAAAAAGTAGGTTTTACGAATAATTCAAAATGGCGGAACAATTTTTATGACGGAAAATAACGACATAGGGTCCAATCGAATCGTCTTGAGCCAAGAAATCAGAGGAAGTAAGAATTTTGTTTCTAGGGCTTACGGATCAGAAGTTATAAGCAAAAACATAAGTGCAACTTTGGACTGTTGGTGGCGCTAGTGGGTTAGACATAGAGACTCCAAATTTGCTGTGGGGACACATTGGACTGTCCTTTATCAGTGTGCCAAATTTCATAACTTTCCTACGTACGGTTCTATGGGCTGCCATAGACCGCAATGGCGGAAGAAGAATAACTAATAATAAATATAGCTGCAAGCAGCAATGCCGGGGTCAAGCCGAAAAGGGCACAGAAAGATGTAAAGTTGCGTTTGGATAAGCAGACTAAAGAACCTAGGGAAACCTTATGATTTCAGATGAAAAAAACGCAAAAGTAATCAACAAAAATAATCTATGTTCTTGTCTACTGCAATCGTCCTTCTGTTATTGACAATCATGGAACATTAGAGCACTGAAAGACATGTATGTGATGTTTGCAGTGGCAAAACATGGGTCACAACATGTTACAGCAAGTTAAATGAGTCAAAAGAGACCATCCCCATGTCTCTATGCTGTTCTGATGCAGAGAAAAAGCTGTTGCAAAAACAGTTGATAAGGTATTCTCATTGGTTGCTAGACAGT
Organism: Misgurnus anguillicaudatus; assembly: GCF_027580225.2. Lineage (NCBI taxonomy): Eukaryota > Metazoa > Chordata > Actinopteri > Cypriniformes > Cobitidae > Misgurnus > Misgurnus anguillicaudatus. The sequence goes on from NC_073353.2 coordinate 27,001,286, forward strand.
AAATTGACATCCACCAGTGATTATAATCCAAGCCATGAAATTAATAATCCATGATGATTTATGGTTTTAGATGTGTTTGTTGCAGTAGTTTTAGGCAAAAATTACCATTTTTTATCTCAAAACCACTAGGTGGCGCTGTGACAAAATTGTGCATGCAACTTCAGGTCATGATTACGTTACATTGAGCTAGTTTTATGTCTATACACTTTAGTTTAGTGAAGAAACAGTTGTATGACCATAGGGCTGGCTTGATATCACAGGTTTTGTTCAATTATAACGCAAACTAGTGGTGCAAGCAAGCAATTTTTTTTGTGTAGCCTCAGACTGTGGTCGTACATCAGCGTATCAAATCTGGTGAAAAAATCTCTTTTCGTTGCGAAGTTATAACCATTTATGTGTAAAAAATACAAAATTTAAAGGTAATTTTTCGTTTTTTTGCATTTTTCGGCCATTTCTGATGAAAATTTTAATATAACGCCAATAGAACTTTTTGTTCAGAAGGTAAGGTTAGTTTCTTCCTATGGTGTTTTTGAGTCGATCAGAATTACGCTCGCGGAGATATTCGCGCGTGTTTTTTAAGCGCTATTTTGCCACACAGGGTTAACCGTAAGGCAAATCCTGGCATGTTTGGTATCGTTGGACTCGGCAACTATTCAAAACTCCAAGGAAATAGGTCCCTTGTAAATACGATGATCATAGCCAAAGTTATAGGCCTATAAAACATTCGTCTGGCCACTAGGTGGCGCTGCAACGAAACTGTGCATGCACCCTCAGTTCCTGACTGGCATCACAAGTACCAAGTGTCATGTCAATAGGCCTAAGTTTGACGAAGATACAGCCTAAAATCAGTTTTTTTTGCACTCTACGTAAAATTTGTTAAGGCGGTATACGACAACGGATTGGTGTATTGAAATTCTTTTGATAACTTTTTGCCATGAGTGTCTCTAGATGCTACGTGCCGATTTTCGTGGCAATCGGACAAAAGCTCTAGGACAAGTTCGAAAAAGTAGGTTTTACGAATAATTCAAAATAGTGGAAAAATTTTCATGACGGAAAATTAGGTCATAGGGTCCTTTCGAATCGTCTTGAGCCAAGGAATCAGAGGAAACAAAAATTGTGTTTCTAGGACATACGGACCAGAAGTTATAAGCAAAAACATAAGTGCAACTTTGGACTGTTGGTGGCGCTAGCGGGTTAGACATCGAGACTCCAAATTTGCTGTGGGGACACACTGGAGTGTCCTTTATCAGTGTGCCAAATTTCATAACTTTCCTACGTACGGTTCTATGGGCTGCCATAGACCGCAATGGCGGAAGAAGAATAACTAATAATAATTGTAAAAAGAAAACTAACAAATACAATAGGGGTCTTCGCCCCTTCGGGGCTTGACCCCTAAATATAGCTGCAAGCAGCAATGCCGGGGTCAAGCCGAAAAGGGCACAAAAGGATGTAAAATTGAGATTGGATGAGCAGATTGAAGAACCCAAGTAAACCTTATAATTGTAGATGAAAAAACTAAAAAGTTATCCACAAAAATAATCTATGTTCTTGTCTACTGCAATCGTCCTTCTGTTATTGACAATTATGGAACATTAGAGCACTGAAGGACATGTGAGTGGTGTTTGCAGTGGCAAAACATCACATCATGTTATAACAAGTTTAATTAGTCAAAAGAAACCATCTCCGTGTCTCTACGATGTTCTGATGCAGAGATATAGCTTTTGCAAAAACGGTTAATAAGGTATTCTCAATGGTTGCTAGGGAGTGAATTGGCAACCACCAGTGATCATAGTCAAAGCCATGAAAGGAATAATCCATGATGACTCATGGTTTTAGATATGTTATTGCAGTAGTTTTAAGCAAAAATACCATATTTCTATCTCAAAACCACTAGGTGGTGCAATGACAAAATTGTGCATGCAACATCAGGTCATGATTGTGTTACATCTAGCTAGTTTTATGTCTATACACTTTAGTTTAGTGAAGAAACAGTTGTAAGACCATAGGGATGGCTTGTTATCAAAGGTTTTTTTCAATTATAAGGCCATCTAGTGGTGCAAGCATACAATTTTTTTTGTGCAGCCTCAGAATATGCTCATGCATCAGTGTATCAAATCTGGTGAAAAAATATATTTTCGTTACGAAGTTACAACCATTTATGTGTAATAAACACAAATTTTGAAGGAAATTTTTCGTTTTTTTGCAATTTTCGGCCATTTCTGATAAAAATTTTAATATTACGTCAATAGAACTTTTTGTTCAGAAGGTAAGGTTAGTTTCTTCCTATGGTGTTTTCGAGTCGATCGGAAAAACGTTCGCGGAGATATTCATGCGTGTTTCTTAAGCGCTATTTTGCTGCGCAGGGTTAACCGTAAGGCGGATTCTGGCATGTTTGGTATCGTTGGACTCGACAACTATTCAGAACTCCAAAGCAACAAGTCCCGTGAAAATATGTCAATCGGAGCCAAAGTTATAGGTGTATAAAACATTTCTCTGGCCACTAGGTGGCGCTGCGACGAAACTGTGCATGCACCCTCAGTTCCTGACTGGCATCACAAGTACCAAGTGTCGTGTCAATAGGCCAAAGTTTGACGAAGATACAGCCTAAAATCCGTTTTTTTGCGCTCTACGTAAAATTCGTTAAGGAGGTATATGACAACGGATTGCTGTATCAAAATTCTTTTGATAACTTTTTGCCATGAGTGTCTCAAGATGATACATACCAATTTTCGTGGAAATCGGACAAAAGCTCTAGGACGAGTTCGAAAAAGTAGGTTTTTTAAACAATTCAAAATGGCGGAAAAATTTAATGACGGAAAATGACGTCATAGGGTCCAATCGAATTGTCTTGAGCCAAGGAATCAGAAGAACCAAGAATTTTGTTTCTGGGACTTACGGATCAGAAGTTATAACCAAAAACATAAGTGCAACTTTGGACTGTTGGTGGCGCTAGCGGGTTAGAGATAGAGACTCCAAATTTGCTGTGGGGACACATTGGACTGTCCTCTATCAGTGTGCCAAATTTCATAACTTTCCTATGTACGGTTCTATGGGCTGCCATAGACCGCAATGGCGGAAGAAGAACCAGAATAATAAATATAGCTGCAAGCAGCAATGCCGGGGTCAAGCCGAAAAGGGCACAAAAGGATGTAAAATTGAGATTGGATAAGCAGATTGAAGAACCTAGGTAAATCTAATAATTTTAGATGAAAAAACAAAAAAGTTATCAACAAAATTAATCTAAGTTCTTGTCTACTGCAATCGTCCTTCTGTTATTGACAATCATGGAACATTAGAACACTGAAGGACATGTGAGTGGTGTTTGCAGTGGTCACATCATGTTACAACAAGTTTAATTAGTCAAAAGAGACCATCCCCATGTCTCTACGATGTTCTGATGCAGAGATATAGCTTTTGCAAAAACGGTTGATAAGGTATTCTCAATGGTTGCTAGGGAGTAAATTGGCAACCACCAGTGATTATAGTCAAAGCCATGAAAGGAATAATCCATGATGACTCATGGTTTTAGATGTGTTGTTGCAGTAGTTTTAGGCAAAAATACCATATTCCATCTCAAAACCAGTAGGTGGCGCAATGAAAAAATTGTGCATGCAACATCAGGTCATGATTGTGTTACATCTAGCTAGTTTTATGACTATACACTTTAGTTTAGTTAAGAAACAGTTGTATGACCATAGGGCTGGCTTGTTATCAAAGGTTTTGTTCAATTATAAGGCCATCTAGTGGTGCAAGCATACAATTTTTTTTGTGTGGCCTCAGAATGTGCTCATGCATCATCGTATCAAATCTGGTGAAAAAATCTCTTTTCGTTACAAAGTTACAACCATTTATGTGTAAAAAACACAAAATTTGAAGGTAATTTTTCGTTTTTTGCAATTTTCGGCCATTTCTGATGAAAATTTTAATATAACGCCAATAGAACTTTTTGTTCAGAAGGTAAGGTTAGTTTCTTCCTATGGTGTTTTCGAGTCGATCGGAAAAACGTTCGCGGAGATATTTACGCGTGTTTCTTAAGTGCTATTTTGCTGCGCAGGGTTAACCGTAAGGCGAATTCGGGTATGTTTGGTATCGTTGGACTCGGCAACTATTTAGAACTCAAAGGAAACAAGTCCTGTGGAAATATGTCAATCGGAGCCAAAGTTATAGGCATGTAAAACATAAGTCTGACCACTAGGTGGCGCTGTGACGAAACTCTGCATGCACCCTTAGTTCCTGACTGGCATCACAAATACAAAGTATCGTGTCAATAGGCTTAAGTTTGGCGAAGATACAGCCTCAAATCCGTTTTTTTGAGCTCTACGTAAAATTTGTTGACGCGCTATACGACAACGGATTGGTTTATCAAAATTCTTTTAATAACTTTTTGCCTTGAGTGTCTCTAGATGGTGCATACCGATTTTCAAGGCAATCCGGCAAAAGCTCTAGGACGAGTTCGCAAAAGTAGGTTTTATGAATATTTAAAAATGGCGGGAAAATTTTCATGACGGAAAATGACGTCATAGGGTCCAATCGAATCGTCTTGAGCCAAGGAATCAGAGGAAACAAGAATTTAATTTCTAGGACGTACGGGTCAGAAGTTATAGGCAAAAACATAAGTGCAATTTTGGACTGTTGGTGGCGCTAGTGGGTTAGATATAGAGACTCCAAATTTGCTGTGGGGACACATTGGACTGTCGTTTATCAGTGTGCCAAATTTCATAACTTTCCTACGTACGGTTCTATGGGCTGCCATAGACCGCAATGGCGGAAGAAGAATAACTAATAAATATAGCTGCAAGCAGCAATGCCGGGGTCAAGCCGAAAAGGGCACAGAAGGATGTAAAGTTGCGTTTGGATAAGCAGACTAAAGAACCTAGGGAAACCTTATGATTTCAGATGAAAAAAACGCAAAAGTAATCAACAAAAATAATCTATGTTCTTGTCTACTGCAATCGTCCTTCTGTTATTGACAATCATGGAACATTAGAGCACTGAAAGACATGTATGTGATGTTTGCAGTGGCAAAACATGGGTCACAACATGTTACAGCAAGTTAAATGAGTCAAAAGAGACCATCCCCATGTCTCTACGCTGTTCTGATGCAGAGAAAAAGCTGTTGCAAAAACAGTTGATAAGGTATTCTCATTGGTTGCTAGACAGTAAATTGACATCCACCAGTGATTATAATCCAAGCCATGAAATGAATAATCCATGATGATTTATGGTTTTAGATGTGTTTGTTGCAGTAGTTTTAGGCAAAAATTACCATTTTCTATCTCAAAACCACTAGGTGGCGCTGTGACAAAATTGTGCATGCAACTTCAGGTCATGATTACGTTACATTGAGCTAGTTTTATGTCTATACACTTTAGTTTAGTGAAGAAACAGTTGTATGACCATAGGGCTGGCTTGATATCACAGGTTTTGTTCAATTATAACGCCAACTAGTGGTGCAAGCAAGCAATTTTTTTTGTGTAGCCTCAGACTGTGGTCGTACATCAGCGTATCAAATCTGGTGAAAAAATCTCTTTTCGTTGCGAAGTTATAACCATTTATGTGTAAAAAATACAAAATTTAAAGGTAATTTTTCGTTTTTTGCATTTTTCGGCCATTTCTGATGAAAATTTTAATATAACGCCAATAGAACTTTTTGTTCAGAAGGTAAGGTTAGTTTCTTCCTATGGTGTTTTTGAGTCGATCAGAATTACGCTCGCGGAGATATTCGCGCGTGTTTTTTAAGCGCTATTTTGCTGCGCAGGGTTAACCGTAAGGCGAATTCTGGCAAGTTTGGTATCGTTGGACTCGGCAACTATTCAAAACTCCAAGGAAACAAGTCCCGTGACAATACATTGACCGCAGCCAAAGTTATAGGCGTGTAATACATTAATCTGACCACTAGGTGGCGCTGCGACGAAACTGTGCATGCACCCTCAGTTCCTGACTGGCATCACAAGTACCAAGTGTCATGTCAATAGGCCTAAGTTTGACGAAGATACAGCCTAAAATCAGTTTTTTTGCACTCTACGTAAAATTTGTTAAGGCGGTATACAACAACGGATTGGTGTATTGAAATTCTTTTGATAACTTTTTGCCATGAGTGTCTCTAGATGCTACGTGCCGATTTTCGTGGCAATCGGACAAAAGCTCTAGGACAAGTTCGAAAAAGTAGGTTTTACGAATAATTCAAAATAGTGGAAAAAATTTTATGACGGAAAATGACGTCATAGGGTCCTTTCGAATCGTCTTGAGCCAAGGAATCAGAGGAAATGAAAATTGTGTTTCTAGGACATACGGATCAGAAGTTATAAGCAAAAACATAAGTGCAACTTTGGACTGTTGGTGGCGCTAGCGGGTTAGACATAGAGACTCCAAATTTGCTGTGGGGACACACTGGAGTGTCCTTTATCAGTGTGCCAAATTTCATAACTTTCCTACGTACGGTTCTATGGGCTGCCATAGACCGCAATGGCGGAAGAAGAATAACTAATAATAATTGTAAAAAGAAAACTAACAAATACAATAGGGGTCTTCGCCCCTTCGGGGCTTGACCCCTAAATATAGCTGCAAGCAGCAATGCCGGGGTCAAGCCGAAAAGGGCACAAAGGATGTAAAATTGAGATTGGATAAGCAGATTGAAGAACCTAGGTAAACCTAATAATTTTAGATGAAAAAACTAAAAAGTTATCAACAAAAATAATCTATGTTCTTGTCTACTGCAATCGTCCTTCTGTTATTGACAATCATGGAACATTAGAGCACTGAAGGACATGTGAGTGGTGTTTGCAGTGGCAAAACATGGGTCACATCATGTTACAGCAAGTTTATTGAGTCAAAAGAGACCACCCCCATGTCTCTACGATGTTCTGATGCAGAGATATAGCTTTTGCAAAAACGGTTGATAAGGTATTCTCAATGGTTGCTAGGGAGTCAATTGGCAACCACCAGTGATTATAGTCAAAGCCATGAAAGGAATAATCCATGATGACTCCTGGTTTTAGATGTGTTGTTGCAGTAGTTTTAGGCAAAAATACCATATTTCTATCTCAAAACCAGTAGGTGGCAAAATGACAAAATTGCGCATGCAACATCAGGTCATGATTGTGTTACATCTAGCTACTATTATGTCTATACACTTTAGTTTAGTTAAGAAACAGTTGTATGACCATAAGGCTGGCTTGTTATCAAAGGTTTTGTTCAATTATAAGGCCATCTAGTGGTGAAAGCATACACTTTTTTTTGTGTGGCCTCAGAATGTGCTCATACATCAGCGTATCAAATCTGGTGAAAAAATCTCTTTTCGTTACGAAGTTACAACCATTTATGTGTAACAACACAAAATTTGAAGTTACTTTTTCGTTTTTTGCAATTTTCGGCAATTTCTGATGAAAATTTTAATATAACGCCAATAGAACTTTTTGTTCAGAAGGTAAGGTTAGTTTCTTCCTATGGTGTTTTCGAGTCGATCGGAAAAACGTTCGCGGAGATATTCACACATGTTTTTTAAGCGCTATTTTGCTGCGCAGGGTTAACCGTAAGGCGGATTCTTGCATGTTTGGTATCGTTGGACTCGGCAACTACCCAGAACTCCAAAGAAACAAGTCCCGTGAAAATATGTCAATCGGGGCCAAAGTTATAGGCATGTAAAGCATTGGTCTGGCCACTAGGTGGCGCTGCGACGAAACTGTGCATGCCCCCTCAGCTCCTGACTGACATCACAAGTATCAAGTGTCGTGTCAATAGGGCTAAGTTTGACGAAGATACAGCCTAAAATCAGTTTTTTTGTGCTCTACGTTAAATTCGTTAAAGCGGTATACGACAACGGATTGCTGTATCAAAATTCTTTTGATAACTTTTTGCCATGAGTGTCTCAAGATGATACATACCGATTTTCGTGGCAATCGGACAAAAGCTCTAGGACGAGTTCGAAAAAGTAGGTTTTACGAATAATTCAAAATGGCGGAAAAATTTTCATGACGGAAAATGACGACATAGGGTCCAATCGAATCGTCTTGAGCCAAGGAATCAGAAGAAGCAAGAATTTTGTTTCTAGGGCTTACGGATCAGAAGTTATAAGCAAAAGCATAAGTGCAATTTTGGACTGTTGGTGGCGCTAGCGGGTTAGACATAGAGACTCCAAATTTGCTGTGGGGACACATTGGACTGTCCTCTATCAGTGTGCCAAATTTCATAACTTTCCTACGTACGGTTCTATGGGCTGCCATAGACCGCAATGGCGGAAGAAGAAGAATAACTAATAATAATAATAATTGTTATAAGAAAACTAACAAATACAATAGGGTTCTACGCCCCTTCGGGGCTTGACCCCTAATAATAATAAAATTAAGAAAACTAACAAATACAATAGGGTTCTACGCCCCTTCGGGGCTTGACCCCTAATAATTATTATAAATATAGCTGCAAGCAGCAATGCCGGGGTCAAGCCGAAAAGGGCACAAAAGGATGTAAAATTGAGATTGGATGAGCAGATTGAAGAACCTAAGTAAACCTAATAATTGTAGATGAAAAAACAAAAAAGTTATCCACAAAAATAATCTATGTTCTTGTCTACTGCAAATGTCCTTCTGTTATTGACAATTATGGAACATTAGAGCACTGAAGGACATGTGAGTGGTGTTTGCTGTGGCAAAACATCACATCATGTTATAACAAGTTTAATTAGTCAAAAGAGACCATCTCCGTGTCTCTACGATGTTCTGATGCAGAGATATAGCTTTTGCAAAAACGGTTAATAAGGTATTCTCAATGGTTGCTAGGGAGTGAATTGGCAACCACCAGTGATCATAGTCAAAGCCATGAAAGGAATAATCCATGATGACTCATGGTTTTAGATATGTTATTGCAGTAGTTTTAAGCAAAAATACCATATTTCTATCTCAAAACCACTAGGTGGTGCAATGACAAAATTTTGCATGCAACATCAGGTCATAATTGTGTTACATCTAGCTAGTTTTATGTCTATACACTTTAGTTTAGTGAAGAAACAGTTGTAAGACCATAGGGATGGCTTGTTATCAAAGGTTTTGTTCAATTATAAGGCCATCTAGTGGTGCAAGCATACAATTTTTTTTGTGTAGCCTCAGAATATGCTCATGCATCAGTGTATCAAATCTGGTGAAAAAATATATTTTCGTTACGAAGTTACAACCATTTATGTGTAATAAACACAAATTTTGAAGGAAATTTTTCGTTTTTTGCAATTTTCGGCCATTTCTGATAAAAATTTTAATATAACGCCAATAGAACTTTTTGTTCAGAAGGTAAGGTTAGTTTCTTCCTATGGTGTTTTCGAGTCGATCGGAAAAACGTTCGCGGAGATATTCACGCGTGTTTCTTAAGCGCTATTTTGCTGCGCAGGGTTAACCGTAAGGCGGATTCTGGCATGTTTGGTATCGTTGGACTCGACAACTATTCAGAACTCCAAAGCAACAAGTCCCGTGAAAATACGTCAATCGGAGCCAAAGTTATAGGTGTATAAAACATTTCTCTGGCCACTAGGTGGCGCTGCGACGAAACTGTGCATGCACCCTCAGTTCCTGACTGGCATCACAAGTACCAAGTGTCGTGTCAATAGGCCAAAGTTTGACGAAGATACAGCCTAAAACCCGTTTTTTTGCGCTCTACGTAAAATTCGTTAAGGCGGTATATGACAACGGATTGCTGTATCAAAATTCTTTTGATAACTTTTTGCCATGAGTGTCTCAAGATGATACATACCAATTTTCGTGGAAATCGGACAAAAGCTCTAGGACGAGTTCGAAAAAGTAGGTTTTTTAAACAATTCAAAATGGCGGAAACATTTAATGACGGAAAATGACGTCATAGGGTCCAATCGAATTGTCTTGAGCCAAGGAATCAGAGGAACCAATAATTTTGTTTCTGGGACTTACGGATCAGAAGTTATAACCAAAAACATAAGTGCAACTTTGGACTGTTGGTGGCGCTAGCGGGTTAGAGATAGAGACTCCAAATTTGCTGTGGGGACACATTGGACTGTCCTCTATCAGTGTGCCAAATTTCATAACTTTCCTATGTACGGTTCTATGGGCTGCCATAGACCGCAATGGCGGAAGAAGAACCAGAATAATAAATATAGCTGCAAGCAGCAATTACCGGGGTCAAGCCAAAAAGGGCACAGAAGAAAGTAAAGTTGAGTTCGGATGAGCAGTTTAAAGAACCTAGGAACATCTTTTGATTTCAGACAAAACAATATAACAGTTATCAGCAAAAGAGCTGTGTTCTCATTTAGTGAAATCTCCCCCTCTCTTCTCAACTAGCATTGATAACTAGAACACTGAAGGAAATGTGAGTGGTGCTTGCAGTGGTAATACTCAGCTTACAAAATGTTACAGTGGTGTTAATGAGTCAAAAGAGCCCATCCCCATGTCTCTACGATAATCTGATGCAGAGATATAGCTCTTGCAAAAACGGTTGATAAGGTATTCTCATTGGTTGCTAGAGAGTAAATTGACATCCACCAGTGATTATAATCCAAGCCATGAAATGAATAATTCATGATGACTTATGGTTTTAGATGTGTTGTTGCAGTAGTTTTAGGCAAAAATTACCATTTTCTATCTCAAAACTACTAGGTGGCACACTGACAAAATTATGCATGCAACCTCAAATCATAACTGTGTTGTATCTAGCTAGTTTAATGACTATACACTTTAGTTTAGTGAAGAAACAGTTGTATGACCATAGGATTGGCTTGATATCACAGGTTTTGTTCAATTATAACGCCATCTAGTGGTGGAAGCATACAATTTTTTTTGTGTGGCCTCATACTGTGGTCATACATCAGCGTATCAAATATGGTGAAAAAATCTCTTTTCGTTGCGAAGTTATAACCATTTATGTGTAAAAAATACAAAATGTAAAGGTAATTTTTCGTTTTTTGCATTTTTCGGCCATTTCTGATGAAAATTTTAATATAACGCCAATAGAACTTTTTGTTCAGAAGGTAAGGTTAGTTTCTTCCTATGGTGTTTTCGAGTCGATTGGAATTACGCTCGCGGAGATATTCGCATGTGTTTTTTAAGTGCTGTTTTGCTGCGCAGGGTTAACCGTAAGGCGAAATCTGGCATGTTTGGTATCGTTGGACTCGGCAACTATTCAGGACTTCAATGAAACAAGTCCCGTGAAAAAACGTCGATCATGTCCAAAGTTATAGGCATGTAAAGCATAAGTCTGACCACTAGGTGGCGCTGCGACGAAACGGTGCATGCACACTCAGTTCCTGACTGGCATCTCAATTAACAAGTTTCGTGTCAATAGGCCTAAGTTTGGCGAAGATACAGCCTAAAATCTGTTTTTTTGCGCTCTACCTAAAATTCGTTGACGCGCTATACGACAACGGATTGGTTTATCAAAATTCTTTTGATAACTTTTTGCCGTGAGTGTCTGTAGATGCTACATACCGATTTTCTTGGCAATCGGGCAAAAGCTCTAGGACGAGTTCGCAAAAGTAGGTTTTACGAATAATTCAAAATGGCGGAAAAATTTTCATGACGGAAAATGATGTCATAGGGTCCAGTCGAATCGGCTTGAGCCAAGGAATCAGAAGAATCAAGAATTTCGTTTCTAGGACTTACGGGTCAGAAGTTATAAGTGAAAACGTAAGTGCAACTTTGGACTGTTGGTGGCGCTAGAGGGTTGGAGATAGAGACTCCAAATTTGCTGTGGAGACACATTGGACTGTCCTTTATCAGTGTGCCAAATTTCATAACTTTCCTACGTACGGTTCTATGGGCTGCCATAGACCGCAATGGCGGAAGAAGAAACGGAAGAAGAATAACTAATAATTATAATAAGAAAACTAACAGATACAATAGGGGTCTTCGCCCATTCTGGGCTTGACCCCTAATTATTATAATAGGAAAACTAACAAATACAATAGGGGTCTTCGCCCCTTCAGGGCTTGACCCCTAAAAAGAAAACTAACAAATACAATAGGGGTCTTCGCCCCTTCGGGGCTTGACCCCTAATAAATATAGCTGCAAGCAGCAATGCCGGGGTCAAGCCGAAAAGGGCACAAAAGGATGTAAAATTGAGATTGGATAAGCAGATTGAAGAACCTAGGTAAACCTAATGATTTCAGATGAAGAACGCAAAAGTAAGCAACAAAAATAATCTATGTTCTTGTCTACTGCAATTGTCCTTCTGTTATTGACAATCATGGAACATTAGAGCACTGAAAGACACGTGAGTGATGTTTGCAGTGGCAAAACATGGGTCACCACATGTTACAACAAGTCAAATGAGTCAAAAGAGACCATCCCTGTGTCTCTACGATGTTCTGATGCAGAGAAAAAGCTCTTGCAAAAAAGTTGATATGGTATTCTCATCGGTTGCTAGAGAGTAAATTGACTTCCACCAGTGATTATAGTCCAAGCCATGAAAGGAATAATCCATGATGACTCATGGTTTTAGATGTGTTGTTGCAGTAGTTTTAGGCAAAAATAGCCATTTTCTATCTCAAAACCAGTAGGTGGCGCTATGACAAAATTGTGCATGCAACCTCAGGTCATGACTGCGTTACATCTAGCTAGTTTTATGACTATACACTTTAGTTTAGTTAAGAAATAGTTGTATGACCATAGGGCTGGCTTGTTATCAAAGGTTTTGTTCAATTATAAGGCCATCTAGTGGTGCAGGCATACCAATTTTATTGTGTGGCCTCAGACTCTGCTCATACATCAGCGTATCAAATCTGGTGAAAAAATATATTTTTGTTACGAAGTTACAATCATTCATGTGTAAAAAACACAAAATTTGAAGGTAATTTTTCGTTTTTTGCAATTTGCGGCCATTTCTGATGAAAATTTTAATATAACGCCAATAGAACTTTTTGTTCAGAAGGTAAGGTTAGTTTCTTCCTATGGTGTTTTCGAGTCAATCGGAAAAACGCTCGCGGAGATATTCACGCGTGTTTTTTAAGGGTTGTTTTGCTGCGCAGGGTTAACCGTAAGGCGAATTCTGGCATGTTTGGTATCGTTGGACTCGGCAACTATTCAGAACTCCAAAGAAACAAGTCCCGTGAAAATACGTCAATTGAAGCCAAAGTTATAGGCGTGTAAAGCATAAGTCTGGCCACTAGGTGGCGCTGCGACGAAACTGTGCATGCACCCTCAGTTCCTGACTGGCATCTCAAGTACCAAGTTTCGTGTCAATAGGCCTAAGTTTGGCGAAGATACAGCCTAAAATCAGTTTTTTTGCGCTCTACGTAAAATTTGTTAAGGCGGTATACGACAACGGATTGCTGTATCGAAATTCTTTTGATAACTTTTTGCCATGAGTGTCTCAAGATGATGCATACCATTTTTGGGGGCAATCGGACAAAAGCTCTAGGACGAGTTCGAAAAAGTAGGTTTTACGAATAATTCAAAATGGCAGAAAGATTTTCATGACGGAAAATGACGTCATAGGGTCCAATCAAATCGTCTTGAGCCAAGGAATCAGAGGAAACAAGAATTTTGTTTCTAGGCCTCACGGATCAGAAGTTATAAGCAAAAACATAAGTGCAAATTTGGACTGTTGGTGGCGCTAGCGGGTTAGACATAGAGACTCCAAATTTGCTGTGGGGACACATTGGAGTGTCCTTTATCAGTGTGCCAAATTTCATAACTTTCCTACGTACGGTTCTATGGGCTGCCATAGACCGCAATGGCGGAAGAAGAATAACTAATAATAAATATAGCTGCAAGCAGCGATACCGGGGTCAAGCCAAACATGGCAAAAAATGATTCATACATGATGACTGTCATGATTTAAGATCTAAGTTTGCATTAGTTTTATGAAAAAATAGCAATTTTTCGTATCTTGAGACCACTAGGTGGCGCTGTGCCGAAACAATAGATGGTGCCTCAGGTCATGACTGTGATGACACATACCAAATTTAGTGTAAATATGATAAAGCGATAAGGAGATATAGCCTTAAATGACTTGACCACTAGGGGGCACTGACCAAACAATAAATTGTGACTCAGGTCTTGATTGTGATGACTCCCACCAAATTTGGTGTAAATACGTTAAAGAGATGCAGAGATATAGCTTCAAATCTCTTGACCACTAGGGGGCGCCGAAAAGTTTACAAGTCCTCCCAGAACATGTTGTTGATGAACCATACCAAGTTTCATAACAATACGCAATTGCGTTTATGAAATACTTGAACTTAAAGAAAATAAATTAAAATGGCCGACACACAAAATGGCCGACCAAAAACCATTTGGTATCGTTTGACTCGGCATGCCTCACGAAATCTAACAAGACCAGTCTCATAATTTTACATTCAAGTTTGCAGTAGTTATAAGCAAAAATGTACATTTTTTATATCTCGTGACCAGTAGGGGGCAGTGTGATGAAATGGTGCTTGCACCCTCAGGTCATCACTGTTATGACATATACCAAGTCTCATATCAATACGCAAAAGTTTTGCGAAGATACAGGCTCAAACACATTTTGGCGTGCTCGCCCTCGCATTCTTTGATGCGTTATACGACAACGGATAGGTCTACCGTAAAGCTTTTGATAACTTTTTGTCTGGAGTGTCTCTAGATGATGCGTACCAAAAATCAAGCCAATCACACGAGCGCTCTAGGAGGAGTTCGAAAAAGTAAGTGTTCAATATAATTCAAAATGGCCGACAGGAAGTAGGTTTGACTCAGACATATTTGGTACAGTCGGACTCAGCACCAGCCAAGAAATCATTAGAGTGAAGTCTTATGTCAGTGTGGCAAATAAATCAAATGATATAAAGATTTTCAACAATTTCTTTACATATCCTGACCACTAGGTGGCGCCGTCCTAAAGATTTATAGGTGCGCTCAGAACATGTCACTGATGAACCATGGCAAATTTCGTAGCGATACGCCATTCTGTTTGTGAAATACTGAACTTAATGAGAAAATTCAAAATGGCCGATACCCAAAATGGCCGACCAAAAACCGTTTGGTATCGTTTGACTCGGCATGCCTCAAGGAATCTAACAAGACCACCTTCATGATTTTATACTCAAGTTTGAAGTAGTTATAAGCGAAAATAAGCATTTTTCGAATCTCGTGACCACTAGGTGGCGCTGTGACGAAACGTTGCAGGCACCCTCAGTTCAAGACTGTAATGACATATACCAAGTTTCGTGTTGATACACTAAAGTGTTGCGAAGATACGGCCTCACGTCCGTTTTGGCGTGCTCGCCGCCGTATATGTTGTCACGGTATACGAGAACGCATTGGTCTATCAAAAAGCTTTTGATAACTTTTTGTCATGGGTGTCTCTAGATGCTACATACCAAAGGACATGCAAATCGGACAAACGGTCTAGGAGGAGTTCGAAAAAGTAGGTTTTACGGAAAATTCAAAATGGCGGAAAGATGTGCATGACACAAATGACATCAATGTGTGCATTTGAATCATCATGAACCAAGGATTCAGATGAAAGAAGAATTTAGTTTCTAGGACTCACAGGTCAGAAGTTATGAGCATGAACATAAGTGGATTTTTGGACTGTTGGTGGCGCTAGAGGGTTTGAGTCAGACACACCAATGTTGCTATAGTAACTTCTAAGACCGTCCTCTACATGTGTGCCAAATTTCATAACTTTCCTACGTACGGTTCTATGGGCTGCCATTGACTTCAATGGCGGAAGAACTAGGATGAATAATAATAAGAAAACTAACAGAAACAATAGGTGTCTACGCCACTTCGTGGCTTGACCCCTAAATATAGCTGCAAGCAGCAATGCCGGGGTCAAGCCGAAAAGGGCACAAAAGGATGTAAAATTGAGATTGGATAAGCAGATTGAAGAACCTAGGTAAATCTAATAATTTTAGATGAAAAAACAAAAAAGTTATCAACAAAATTAATCTAAGTTCTTGTCTACTGCAATCGTCCTTCTGTTATTGACAATCATGGAACATTAGAACACTGAAGGACATGTGAGTGGTGTTTGCAGTGGTCACATCATGTTACAACAAGTTTAATTAGTCAAAAGAGACCATCCCCATGTCTCTACGATGTTCTGATGCAGAGATATAGCTTTTGCAAAAACGGTTGATAAGGTATTCTCAATGGTTGCTAGGGAGTAAATTGGCAACCACCAGTGATTATAGTCAAAGCCATGAAAGGAATAATCCATGATGACTCATGGTTTTAGATGTGTTGTTGCAGTAGTTTTAGGCAAAAATACCATATTCCATCTCAAAACCAGTAGGTGGCGCAATGAAAAAATTGTGCATGCAACATCAGGTCATGATTGTGTTACATCTAGCTAGTTTTATGACTATACACTTTAGTTTAGTTAAGAAACAGTTGTATGACCATAGGGCTGGCTTGTTATCAAAGGTTTTGTTCAATTATAAGGCCATCTAGTGGTGCAAGCATACAATTTTTTTTGTGTGGCCTCAGAATGTGCTCATGCATCATCGTATCAAATCTGGTGAAAAAATCTCTTTTCGTTACAAAGTTACAACCATTTATGTGTAAAAAACACAAAATTTGAAGGTAATTTTTCGTTTTTTGCAATTTTCGGCCATTTCTGATGAAAATTTTAATATAACGCCAATAGAACTTTTTGTTCAGAAGGTAAGGTTAGTTTCTTCCTATGGTGTTTTCGAGTCGATCGGAAAAACGTTCGCGGAGATATTTACGCGTGTTTCTTAAGTGCTATTTTGCTGCGCAGGGTTAACCGTAAGGCGAATTCGGGTATGTTTGGTATCGTTGGACTCGGCAACTATTTAGAACTCAAAGGAAACAAGTCCTGTGAAAATATGTCAATCAGAGCCAAAGTTATAGGCATGTAAAACATAAGTCTGACCACTAGGTGGCGCTGTGACGAAACTCTGCATGCACCCTTAGTTCCTGACTGGCATCACAAATACAAAGTATCGTGTCAATAGGCTTAAGTTTGGCGAAGATACAGCCTCAAATCCGTTTTTTTGAGCTCTACGTAAAATTTGTTGACGCGCTATACGACAACGGATTGGTTTATCAAAATTCTTTTAATAACTTTTTGCCTTGAGTGTCTCTAGATGGTGCATACCGATTTTCAAGGCAATCCGGCAAAAGCTCTAGGACGAGTTCGCAAAAGTAGGTTTTATGAATATTTAAAAATGGCGGGAAAATTTTCATGACGGAAAATGACGTCATAGGGTCCAATCGAATCGTCTTGAGCCAAGGAATCAGAGGAAACAAGAATTTAATTTCTAGGACGTACGGGTCAGAAGTTATAGGCAAAAACATAAGTGCAATTTTGGACTGTTGGTGGCGCTAGTGGGTTAGATATAGAGACTCCAAATTTGCTGTGGGGACACATTGGACTGTCGTTTATCAGTGTGCCAAATTTCATAACTTTCCTACGTACGGTTCTATGGGCTGCCATAGACCGCAATGGCGGAAGAAGAATAACTAATAATAAATATAGCTGCAAGCAGCAATGCCGGGGTCAAGCCGAAAAGGGCACAAAAGGATGTAAAATTGAGATTGGATAAGCAGATTGAAGAACCTAGGTAAACCTAATAATTTTAGATGAAAAAACAAAAAAGTTAATCAACAAAAATAATTTAAGTTCTTGACTACTGCAATCGTCCTTCTGTTATTGACAATCATGGAACATTAGAGCACTGAAGGGACATGTGCGTGGTGTTTGCAGTTGCAAAACATGGGTCACATCATGTTACAACAAGTTTAATTAATCAAAAGAGACCATCCCCGTGTCTCTACGATGTTCTGATGCAGAGATATAGCTTTTGCAAAAACGGTTAATAAGGTATTCTCAATGGTTGCTAGGGAGTGAATTGGCAACCACCAGTGATTATAGTCAAAGCCATGAAAGGAATAATCCATGATGACTCATGGTTTTTGATGTGTTGTTGTAGTAGTTTTAGGCAAAAATACCATATTCTATCTCAAAACCAGTAGGTGGCGCAATGACAAAATTGTGCATGCAACATCAGGTCATGATTGTGTTACATCTAGCTAGTTTTATGTCTATACACTTTAGTTTAGTGAAGAAACAGTTGTATGACCATAGGGCTGGCTTGTTATCAAAGGTTTTGTTCAATTATAAGGCCATCTAGTGGTGCAAGCATACAATTTTTTTTGTGTAGCCTCAGAATGTGCTCATGCATCAGCGTATCAAATCTGGTGAAAAAATCTCTTTTCGTTACGAAGTTACAACCATTTATGTGTAAAAAACACAAAATTTGAAGGTAATTTTTCGTTTTTTGCAATTTTCGGCCATTTCTAATGAAAATTTTAATATAACACCAATAGAACTTTTTGTTCAGAAGGTAAGGTTAGTTTCTTCCTATGGTGTTTTCGAGTCGATCGGAAAAACGTTCGCGGAGATATTCACGCGTGTTTTTTAAGCGCTATTTTGCTGCGCAGGGTTAATCGTAAGGCGAATTCTGGCATGTTTGGTATCGTTTGACTCGGCAACTATTCAGAACTCCAAAGAAGCAAGTCCCATGAAAATACGTCAATCGGAGCCAAAGTTATAGGTGTATAAAACATTTCTCTGGCCACTAGGTGGCGCTGCAACGAAACTATGCATGCACCCTCGGTTCCTGACTGGCATCTCAAGTACCAAGTGTCGTGTCAATAGGCCTAAGTTTGACGAAGATACAGCCTAAAATCTGTTTTTTTGCGCTCTACGTAAAATTCGTTAAGGCGGTATACGACAACGGATTGGTGTATCGAAATTCTTTTGATAACTTTTTGCCTTAAGTGTCTCAAGATGATACATACCAATTTTCGTGGCAATTGGACAAAAGCTCTAGGACGAGTTCGAAAAAGTAGGTTTTACGAATAATTCAAAATGGCGGAAAATTTTCATGTCGAAAAAAGACGCCATAGGGTCCAATCGAATCGTCTTGAGCCAATGAATAAGAGAAAGCAATAATTTTGTTTCTAGGGCTTACGGATCAGAAGTTATAAGCAAAAACATAAGTGCAACTTTGGACTGTTGGTGGCGCTAGCGGGTTAGACATAGAGACTCCAAATTTGCTGTGGGGACACATTGGACTGTCCTCTATCAGTGTGCCAAATTTCATAACTTTCCTACGTACGGTTCTATGGGCTGCCATAGACCGCAATGGCGGAAGAAGAAGAAGAAGAATAACTAATAAATATAGCTGCAAGCAGCAATGCCGGGGTCAAGCCGAAAAGGGCACAGAAGAAAGTAAAGTTGAATTGGATAAGCAGATTGAAGAACCTAGATAAACCTAATAATTTTAGATAAAAAAAACAAAAAAGTTATCAACAAAAATAATCTAAGTTCTTGTCTACTGCAATCGTCCTTCTGTTATTGACAATCATGGAACATTAGAGCACTGAAGGACATGTGAGTGGTGTTTGCAGTGGCAAAACATGGGTCACATCATGTTACAACAAGTTTAATAACTCAAAAGAGACCATCCCCGTGTCTCTACGATGTTTTGATGCTGAGATATAGCTTTTGCAAAAACGGTCGATAAGGTATTCTCAATGGTTGCTAGGGAGTAACTTGGCAACCACCAGTGATTATAGTCAAAGCCATGAAAGGAATAATCCATGATGACTCATGGTTTTAGATGTGTTGTTGCAGTAGTTTTAGGCAAAAATACTATATTCTATCTCAAAACCAGTAGGTGGCGCAATGAAAAAATTGTGCATGCAACATCAGGTCATGATTGTGTTACATCTAGCTAGTTTTATGACAATACACTTTAGTTTAGTTAAGAAACAGTTGTATGACCATAAGGCTGGCTTGTTATCAAAGGTTTTGTTCAATTATAAGGCCATCTAGTGGTGCAAGCACACAATTTTTTTTGTGTTGCCTCAGAATGTGCTCATGCATCAGCGTAGCAAATCTGGTGAAAAAATATATTTTCGTTACGAAGTTACAACCATTTATGTGTAAAAAACACAAAATTTGAATGTAATTTTTCGTTTTTTGCAATTTTCGGCAATTTCTGATGAAAATTTTAATATAACGCCAATAGAACTTTTTGTTCAGAAGGTAAGGTTAGTTTCTTCCTATGGTGTTTTCGAGACGATCGGAATAACGCTCGCGGAGATATTCACGCGTGTTTTTTAAGCGCTATTTTGCTGCCCAGGGTTAACCGTAAGGCGAAATCTGGCATGTTTGGTATCGTTGGACTCGGCAACTATTCAGAACTCCAAAGAAACAAGTCCTGTGAAAATACGTCAATCGGAGCCAAAGTTATAGGTGTATAAAACATTTCTCTGGCCACTAGGTGGCGCTGCAACGAAACTGTGCATGCACCCTCGGTTCCTGACTGGCATCAGAAGTACCAAGTGTCGTGTCAATAGGCCTAAGTTTGACGAAGATACAGCCTAAAATCAGTTTTTTTGCGCTCTACGTAAAATTTGTTAAGGCGGTATACGACAACGGATTGCTGTATCGAAATTCTTTTGATAACTTTTTGCCATGAGTGTCTCAAGATGATACATACCAATTTTCGTGGCAATCGGAGAAAAGCCCTAGGACGAGTTCGAAAAAGTAGGTTTTACGAATAATTCAAAATGGCGGAACAATTTTTATGACGGAAAATAACGACATAGGGTCCAATCGAATTGTCTTGAGCCAAGGAATCAGAGGAAGTAAGAATTTTGTTTCTAGGGCTTACGGATCAGAAGTTATAAGCAAAAACATAAGTGCAACTTTGGACTGTTGGTGGCGCTAGTGGGTTAGACATAGAGACTCCAAATTTGCTGTGGGGACACATTGGACTGTCCTTTATCAGTGTGCCAAATTTCATAACTTTCCTACGTACGGTTCTATGGGCTGCCATAGACCGCAATGGCGGAAGAAGAATAACTAATAATAATAATAAATATAGCTGCAAGCAGCAATGCCGGGGTCAAGCCGAAAAGGGCACAAAAAGATGTAAAATTGAGATTGGATAAGCAGATTGAAGAACCTAGGTAAATCTAATAATTTTAGATGAAAAAACTAAAAAGTTATCAACAAAAATAATCTAAGTTCTTGTCTACTGCAATCGTCCTTCTGTTATTGACAATCATGGAACATTAGAGCACTGAAGGACATGTGAGTGGTGTTTGCAGTGGCAAAACATGGGTCACATCATGTTATAACAAGTTTAATTAGTCAAAAGAGACCATCCCCGTGTCTCTACGATGTTCTGATGCAGAGATATAGCTTTTGCAAAAACGGTTGATAAGGTATTCTCAATGGTTGCTAGGGAGTGAATTGGCAACATCCAGTGATTATAGTCAAAGCCATGAAATGAATAATCCATGATGACTCGTGGTTTTAGATGTGTTGTTGCAGTAGTTTTAGGCAAAAATACCATATTCCATCTCAAAACCAGTAGGTGGCGCTATGAAAAAATTGTGCATGCAACATCAGGTCATGATTGTGTTACATCTAGCTAGTTTTATGACTATACACTTTAGTTTAGTTAAGAAACAGTTGTATGACCATAGGGCTGGCTTGTTATCAAAGGTTTTGTTCAATTATAAGGCCATCTAGTGGTGCAAGCATACAATTTTTTTTGTGTGGCCTCAGAATGTGCTCATGCATCATCGTATCAAATCTGGTGAAAAAATCTCTTTTCGTTACAAAGTTACAACCATTTATGTGTAAAAAACACAAAATTTGAAGGTTATTTTTCGTTTTTTGCAATTTTCGGCCATTTCTGATGAAAATTTTAATATAACGCCAATAGAACTTTTTGTTCAGAAGGTAAGGTTAGTTTCTTCCTATGGTGTTTTCGAGTCGATCGGAAAAACGTTCGCGGAGATATTTACGCGTGTTTCTTAAGTGCTATTTTGCTGCGCAGGGTTAACCGTAAGGCGAATTTGGGTATGTTTGGTATCGTTGGACTCGGCAACTATTTAGAACTCAAAGGAAACAAGTCCTGTGAAAATATGTCAATCGGAGCCAAAGTTATAGGCATGTAAAACATAAGTCTGACCACTAGGTGGCGCTGTGACGAAACTCTGCATGCACCCTTAGTTCCTGACTGGCATCACAAATACAAAGTATCGTGTCAATAGGCTTAAGTTTGGCGAAGATACAGCCTCAAATCCGTTTTTTTGAGCTCTACGTAAAATTTGTTGACGCGCTATACAACAACGGATTGGTTTATCAAAATTCTTTTAATAACTTTTTGCCTTAGGTGTCTCTAGATGGTGCATACCGATTTTCAAGGCAATCCGGCAAAAGCTCTAGGACGAGTTCGCAAAAGTAGGTTTTATGAATATTTATAAATGGCGGGAAAATTTTCATGACGGAAAATGACGTCATAGGGTCCAATCGAATCGTCTTGAGCCAAGGAATCAGAGGAAACAAGAATTTAATTTCTAGGACGTACGGGTCAGAAGTTATAGGCAAAAACATAAGTGCAATTTTGGACTGTTGGTGGCGCTAGTGGGTTAGATATAGAGACTCCAAATTTGCTGTGGGGACACATTGGACTGTCGTTTATCAGTGTGCCAAATTTCATAACTTTCCTACGTACGGTTCTATGGGCTGCCATAGACCGCAATGGCGGAAGAAGAATAACTAATAATAATAATAATAAAATTAAGAAAACTAACAAATACAATAGGGTTCTACGCCCCTTCGGGGCTTGACCCCTAATTATTATAAAAAGAAAACTAACAAATACAATAGGGTTCTACGCCCCTTCGGGGCTTGACCCCTAATAAATATAGCTGCAAGCAGCAATGCCGGGGTCAAGCCGAAAAGGGCACAGAAGGATGTAAAGTTGCGTTTGGATAAGCAGACTAAAGAACCTAGGGAAACCTTATGATTTCAGATGAAAAAAACGCAAAAGTAATCAACAAAAATAATCTATGTTCTTGTCTACTGCAATCGTCCTTCTGTTATTGACAATCATGGAACATAAGAGCACTGAAAGACATGTATGTGATGTTTGCAGTGGCAAAACATGGGTCACAACATGTTACAGCAAGTTAAATGAGTCAAAAGAGACCATCCCCATGTCTCTACGCTGTTCTGATGCAGAGAAAAAGCTGTTGCAAAAACAGTTGATAAGGTATTCTCATTGGTTGCTAGACAGTAAATTGACATCCACCAGTGATTATAATCCAAGCCATGAAATGAATAATCCATGATGATTTATGGTTTTAGATGTGTTTGTTGCAGTAGTTTTAGGCAAAAATTACCATTTTCTATCTCAAAACCACTAGGTGGCGCTGTGACAAAATTGTGCATGCAACTTCAGGTCATGATTACGTTACATTGAGCTAGTTTTATGTCTATACACTTTAGTTTAGTGAAGAAACAGTTGTATGACCATAGGGCTGGCTTGATATCACAGGTTTTGTTCAATTATAACGCCAACTAGTGGTGCAAGCAAGCAATTTTTTTTGTGTAGCCTCAGACTGTGGTCGTACATCAGCGTATCAAATCTGGTGAAAAAATCTCTTTTCGTTGCGAAGTTATAACCATTTATGTGTAAAAAATACAAAATTTAAAGGTAATTTTTCGTTTTTTGCATTTTTCGGCCATTTCTGATGAAAATTTTAATATAACGCCAATAGAACTTTTTGTTCAGAAGGTAAGGTTAGTTTCTTCCTATGGTGTTTTTGAGTCGATCAGAATTACGCTCGCGGAGATATTCGCGCGTGTTTTTTAAGCGCTATTTTGCTGCGCAGGGTTAACCGTAAGGCGAATTCTGGCAAGTTTGGTATCGTTGGACTCAGCAACTATTCAAAACTCCAAGGAAACAAGTCCCGTGACAATACATTGACCGCAGCCAAAGTTATAGGCGTGTAATACATTAATCTGACCACTAGGTGGCGCTGCGACGAAACTGTGCATGCACCCTCAGTTCCTGACTGGCATCACAAGTACCAAGTGTCATGTCAATAGGCCTAAGTTTGACGAAGATACAGCCTAAAATCAGTTTTTTTGCACTCTACGTAAAATTTGTTAAGGCGGTATACGACAACGGATTGGTGTATTGAAATTCTTTTGATAACTTTTTGCCATGAGTGTCTCTAGATGCTACGTGCCGATTTTCGTGGCAATCGGACAAAAGCTCTAGGACAAGTTCGAAAAAGTAGGTTTTACGAATAATTCAAAATAGTGGAAAAATTTTCATGACGGAAAATGACGTCATAGGGTCCTTTCGAATCGTCTTGAGCCAAGGAATCAGAGGAAATGAAAATTGTGTTTCTAGGACATACGGACCAGAAGTTATAAGCAAAAACATAAGTGCAACTTTGGACTGTTGGTGGCGCTAGCGGGTTAGACATAGAGACTCCAAATTTGCTGTGGGGACACACTGGAGTGTCCTTTATCAGTGTGCCAAATTTCATAACTTTCCTACGTACGGTTCTATGGGCTGCCATAGACCGCAATGGCGGAAGAAGAATAACTAATAATAATTGTAAAAAGAAAACTAACAAATACAATAGGGGTCTTCGCCCCTTCGGGGCTTGACCCCTAAATATAGCTGCAAGCAGCGATACCGGGGTCAAGCCAAACATGGCAAAAAATGATTCATACGTGATGACTGTCATGATTTAAGATCATGCAATTAAGTTTGCATTAGTTTTATGAAAAAATAGCAATTTTTTCGTATCTTGAGACCACTAGGTGGCGCTGTGCCGAAACAATAGATGGTACCTCAGGTCATGACTGTGATGACACATACCAAATTTAGTGTAAATACAATAAAGTGATATGGAGATATAGCCTTAAATGACTTGACCACTAGGGGGCACTGACCAAACAATAAATTGTGACTCAGGTCTTGATTGTGATGACACCCACCAAATTTGGTGTTAATACGATAAAGAGATGAAGAGATATAGCTTCAAATCTTTTGACCACTAGGGGGCGCCGAAAAGTTAACAAGTCCTCCCAGAACATGTTGCTGATGAACCATACCAAGTTTCATAACAATACGCAATTGTGTTTCTGAAATACTTCAATTTAAAGAAAAAATTCAAAATGGCCGACAGAAAAAATGGCCGACCAAAAACCATTTGGTATCGTTTGACTCGGCATGCCTCACGAAATCTAAAAAGACTAGTCTCATAATTTTACATTCAAGTTTGCAGTAGTTATAAGCAAAAATAGACATATTTTATATCTCATGACCAGTAGGGGGCAGTGTGACGAAATGGTGCATGCACCCTCAGGTCATCACTGTTATGACATATACCAAGTCTCATATTAATACGCAAAAGTTTTGCGAAGATACAGGCTCAAACACATTTTGGCGTGCTCGCCCTCGCATTCTTTGATGCGTTATACGACAACGGATAGGTCTACCGAAAAGCTTTTGATAACTTTTTGTCTGGAGTGTCTCTAGATGATGTTTACCAAAAATCAAGCCAATCAAAAAAGCGCTCTACGAGGAGTTCGAAAAAGTAAGTGTTCAATATAATTCAAAATGGCCGACAGGAAGTAGGTTTGACTCTAACATATTTGGTACAGTCGGACTCGGCATGAGCCAAGAAATCAATAGAGTGAAGTCTCATGTCAGTGTGGCAAATTAAATTAAATGATATAAAGATTTTAAACAATTTCTTTACATATCCTGTCCACTAGGTGGCGCCGTCCTAAAGATTTATAGGTGCGCTCAGCACATGTCACTGATGAACCATGCCAAATTTCGTAGCGATACGCCATTCTGTTTGTGAAATACTGAACTTAATGAGAAAATTCAAAATGGCCGACACCCAAAATGGCCGACCGAAAACCGTTTGGTATCGTTTGACTCGGCATGCCTCAAGGAATCTAACAAGACCACCTTCATGATTTTAGACTCAAGTTTGAAGTAGTTATAAGTGAAAATAAGCATTTTTCGAATCTCGTGACCACTAGGTGGCGCTGTGACGAAACGTTGCAGGCACCCTCAGGTCATGACTGTAATGACATATACCAAGTTTCGTGTCGATACAATAAAGTTTTGCGAAGATACAGCCTCACGTCCGTTTTGGCGTGCTCGCCGCCATATATGTTGTCAATTTATACGAGAACGCATTGGTCTATCAAAAAGCTTTTGATAACTTTTTGTCTGGGGTGTCTCTAGATGCTATATACCAAAGGACATGCAAATCGGACGAACGCTCTAGGAGGAGTTCGAAAAAGTAGGTTTTACGGAAAATTCAAAATGGCGGAAAGATTTGCATGACACAAATGGCATCAATGTGTGCATTTGAATCATCATGAGCAAAGGATTCAGAGGAAACAAGAATTTAGTTTCTAGGACTCACGGGTCAGAAGTTATGAGCATGAACATAAGTGGATTTTTGGACTGTTGGTGGCGCTAGAGGGTTTGAGTCAGACACACCAATGTTGCTATAGTAACTTCTAAGACTGTCCTCTACATGTGTGCCAAATTTCATAACTTTCCTACGTACGGTTCTATGGGCTGCCATTGACTTCAATGGCGGAAGAACAAGGATGAATAATAATAATAAGAAAACTAACAATAACAATAGGTGTCTACGCCACTTCGTGGCTTGACCCCTAATAATAAGAAAACTAACAAATACAATAGGGTTCTACGCCCCTTCGGGGCTTGACCCCTAAATATAGCTGCAAGCAGCAATGCCGGGGTCAAGCCGAAAAGGGCACAAAAGGATGTCAAATTGAGATTGGAATAGCAGATTGAAGAACCTAGGTAAACCTAATAATTTTAGATGAAAAAACAAAAAAGTTATCAACAAAAACAATATAAGTTATTGTCTACTGCAATCGTCCTTCTGTTATTGACAATCATGGAACATTAGAGCATTGAAGGACATGTGAGTCGTGTTTGCAGTGGTAAAACATTTGTCATATCATGTTACAACAAGTTTAATTAGTCAAAAGAGACCATCCCCGTGTCTCTACGATGTTCTGATGCAGAGATATAGCTTTTGCAAAAACGGATGATAAGGTATTCTCAATGGTTGCTGGGGAGTGAATTGGCAACCACCAGTGATTATAGTCAAAGCCATGAAAGGAATAATCCATGATGACTCATGGTTTTAGATGTGTTGTTGCAGTAGTTTTAGGCAAAAATACCATGTTCTATATCAAAACCAGTAGGTGGGGCAATGACAAAATTGTGCATGCAACATCAGGTCATGATTGTGTTACATCTAGCTAGTTTTATGACTATACACTTTAGTTTAGTGAAGAAACAGTTGTATGACCATAAAGCTGGCTTGATATCAAAGTTTTTGTTCAATTATAAGGCCATCTAGAGGTGCAAGCATAATTTTTTTTGTGTGTGGCCTCGGAATCTGCTCATACATCAGCGTGTCAAATCTGGTGAAAAAATATATTTTCGTTACGAAGTTACAACCATTTATGTGTAAAAAACACAAAATTTGAAGGTAATTTTTAGTTTTTTGCAATTTTCGGCAATTTCTGATGAAAATTTTAATATAACGCCAATAGAACTTTTTGTTCAGAAGGTAAGGTTAGTTTCTTCCTATGGTGTTTTTGAGTCGATCGGAATAACGCTCGCAGAGATATTTGCGCCTATTTTTTAAGTGCTGTTTTGCTGCACAGGGCTAACCGTAAGGCGAATTCTGGCATGTTTGGTATCGTTGGACTCGGCGACTATTCAGGACTTCAAGGAAACAAGTCCCGTAAAAATATGTCGATCGGAGCCAAAGTTATAGGTGTATAAAACATTTATCTGGCCACTAGGTGGCGCTGCGACGAAACTGTGCATGCACCCTCAGTTCCTGACTGGCATCACAAGTACCAAGTGTCGTGTCAATAGGCCTAAGTTTGACGAAGATACCGCCTAAAATCTGTTTTTTTGCGCTCTACATAAAATTCGTTAAGGCGGTATACGACAACGGATTGCTGTATCGACATTCTTTTGATAACTTTTTGCCATGAGTGTCTCAAGATGATACATACCCATTTTCGTGGCAATCGGACAAAAGCTCTAGGACGAGTTCGAAAAAGTAGGTTTTACGAATAATTCAAAATGGCGGAAATATTTTCATGACGGAAAATATTATCATAGGGTCCAATCGAATCGCCTTGAGCCAAGGAATGAGAGGAAACAAGAATTTCACTTCTAGGACGTACGGGTCAGAAGTTATAAGCAAAAACGTAAGTGCAACTTTGGACTGTTGGTGGCGCTAGTGGGTTAGACATAGAGACTCCAAATTTGCTGTGGGGACACATTGGACTGTCCTCTATCAGTGTGCCAAATTTCATAACTTTCCTACGTACGGTTCTATGGGCTGCCATAGACCGCAATGGCGGAAGAAGAATAACTAATAAATATAGCTGCAAGCAGCAATGCCGGGGTCAAGCCGAAAAGGGCACAAAAGGATGTAAAATTGAGATTGGATAAGCAGATTGAAGAACCTAGGTAAACCTAATAATTTTAGATGAAAAAACAAAAAAGTAATCAACAAAAATAATTTAAGTTCTTGACTACTGCAATCGTCCTTCTGTTATTGACAATCAGGGAACATTAGAGCACTGAAGGACATGTGAGTGGTGTTTGCAGTGGCAAAACATGGGTCACATCATGTTACAACAAGTTTAATTAATCAAACGAGACCATCCCCGTGTCTATACGATGTTCTGATGCAGAGATATAGCTTTTGCAAAAACGGTTGATAAGGTATTCTCAATGGTTGCTGGGGAGTGAATTGGCAAACACCAGTGATTATAGTCAAAGCCACGAAAGGAATAATCCATGATGACTCGTGGTTTTAGATGTGTTGTTGCAATAGTTTTAGGCAAAAATACCATATTCTATCTCAAAACCAGTAGGTCGCGCAATGAAAAAATTGTGCATGCAACATCAGGTCATGATTGTTTTACATCTAGCTAGTTTTATGTCTATACACTTTAGTTTAGTGAAGAAACAGTTGTATGACCATAGGGCTGGCTTGTTATCAAAGGTTTTGTTCAATTATAAGGCCATCTAGTGGTGCAAGCATACAATTTTTTTTGTGTAGCCTCAGAATGTGCTCATGCATCAGCGTATCAAATCTGGTGAAAAAATCTCTTTTCGTTACGAAGTTACAACCATTTATGTGTAAAAAACACAAAATTTGAAGGTAATTTTTCGTTTTTTGCAATTTTCGGCCATTTCTGATGAAAATTTTAATATAACACCAATAGAACTTTTTGTTCAGAAGGTAAGGTTAGTTTCTTCCTATGGTGTTTTCGAGTCGATCGGAAAAACGTTCGCGGAGATATTCACGCGTGTTTTTTAAGCGCTATTTTGCTGCGCAGGGTTAATTGTAAGGCGAATTCTGGCATGTTTGGTATCGTTTGACTCGGCAACT
This sequence comes from Misgurnus anguillicaudatus, assembly GCF_027580225.2. Classification (NCBI taxonomy): domain Eukaryota; kingdom Metazoa; phylum Chordata; class Actinopteri; order Cypriniformes; family Cobitidae; genus Misgurnus; species Misgurnus anguillicaudatus. The sequence continues at coordinate 27,030,565 of NC_073353.2, forward strand.
ATTCAGAACTCCAAAGAAGCAAGTCCCATGAAAATACGTCAATCGGAGCCAAAGTTATAGGTGTATAAAACATTTCTCTGGCCACTAGGTGGCACTGCAACGAAACTATGCATGCACCCTCGGTTCCTGACTGGCATCTCAAGTACCAAGTGTCGTGTCAATAGGCCTAAGTTTGACGAAGATACAGCCTAAAATCTGTTTTTTTGCGCTCTACGTAAAATTCGTTAAGGCGGTATACGACAACGGATTGGTGTAACGAAATTCTTTTGATAACTTTTTGCTTTAAGTGTCTCAAGATGATACATACCAATTTTCGTGGCAATTGGACAAAAGCTCTAGGACGAGTTCGAAAAAGTAGGTTTTACGAATAATTCAAAATGGCGGAAAATTTTCATGTCGAAAAAAGACGCCATAGGGTCCAATCGAATCGTCTTGAGCCAATGAATAAGAGAAAGCAATAATTTTGTTTCTAGGGCTTACGGATCAGAAGTTATAAGCAAAAACATAAGTGCAACTTTGGACTGTTGGTGGCGCTAGCGGGTTAGACATAGAGACTCCAAATTTGCTGTGGGGACACATTGGACTGTCCTCTATCAGTGTGCCAAATTTCATAACTTTCCTACGTACGGTTCTATGGGCTGCCATAGACCGCAATGGCGGAAGAAGAAGAAGAAGAATAACTAATAATAAATATAGCTGCAAGCAGCGATACCGGGGTCAAGCCAAACATGGCAAAAAATGATTCATACGTGATGACTGTCATGATTTAAGATCTAAGTTTGCATTAGTTTTATGAAAAATATAGCAATTTTTTCGTATCTTGAGACCACTAGGTGGCGCTGTGCCGAAACAATAGATGGTGCCTCAGGTCATAACTGTGATGACACATACCAAATTTAGTGTAAATACGATAAACCGATAGGGAGATATAGCCTTAAATGACTTGACCACTAGGGGGCACTGACCAAACAATAAATTATAACTCAGGCCTTGATTGTGATGACACCCACCAAATTTGGTGTAAATACGATAAAGCGATACGGAGATATAGCCTTAAATGACTTGACCACTAGGGGGCACTGACCAAAACAATAGATGGTGACTCAGGTCATGATTGTGATGACACATACCAAATTTAGTGTAAATACGATAAAGCGATACGGAGATATAGCCTTAAATGACTTGACCACTAGGGGGCACTGACCAAAACAATAGATGGTGACTCAGGTCATGATTGTGATGACACCCACCAAATTTGGTGTAAATGCGATAAAGAGATGCAGAGATATAGCTTCAAATCTCTTGACCACTAGGGGGTGCCGAAAAGTTTACAAGGCCTCTCAGAACATGTTGCTGATGAACCATACCAAGTTTCATAACAATACGCAATTGCGTTTCTGAAATACTTGAACTTAAAGAAAAAATTCAAAATGGCCGACACACAAAATGGCCGACCAAAAACCATTTGGTATCGTTTGACTCGGCATGACTCACGAAATCTAACAAGACCAGTATCATTATTTTACATTCAAGTTTGCAGTAGTTATAAGCAAAAACAGACATATTTTATATCTCGTGACCAGTAGGGGGCAGTGTGACGAAACAGTGCATGCACCCTCAGGTCATCACTGTTATGACATATACCAAGTCTCATATTAATTCGCAAAAGTTTTGCGAAGATACAGGCTCAAACACATTTTGGCGTGCTCGCCCTCGCATTCTTTGATGCGTTATACGACAACGGATAGGTCTACCGAAAAGCTTTTGATAACTTTTTGTCTAGAGTGTCTCTAGATGATGCATACCAAAAATCAAGCCAATCACACGAGCGCTCTAGGAGGAGTTCGAAAAAGTAGGTGTTCAATATAATTCAAAATGGCCGACAGGAAGTAGGTTTGCCTCAGACATATTTGGTACAGTAGGACTCAGCATGAGCCAAGGAATCAATAGAGTGAAGTCTTATGTCATAGTGGCAATTTAATCAAATGATATAAAGATTTTAAACAATTTATTTACATATCCTGACCACTAGGTGGCGCTGTCCTAAAGATTTATAGGTGCGCTCAGAACATGTCACTGATGAACCATGCCAAATTTCGTAGCGATACGCCATTCTATTTGTGAAATACTGAACTTAATGAGAAAATTCAAAATGGCCGACACCCAAAATGGCCGACTGAAAACCGTTTGGTATCGTTTGACTCGGCATGCCTCAAGGAATCTAACAAGACCACCTTCATGATTTTAGACTCAAGTTTGAAGTAGTTATAAGCGAAAATAGGCATTTTTCGAATCTCGTGACCACTAGGTGGCGCTGTGACGAAACGTTGCAGGCACCCTCAGGTCATGACTGTAATGACATATACCAAGTTTCGTGTCGATACAATAAAGTTTTGCGAAGATACGGCCTCACGTCCGTTTTGGCGTGCTCGCCGCCATATATGTTGTCAATTTATACGAGAACGCATTGGTCTATCAAAAAGCTTTTGATAACTTTTTGTCTGGGGTGTCTCTCGATGCTACATTCCAAAGGACATGCAAATCGGACAAACGGTCTAGGAGGAGTTCGAAAAAGTAGGTTTTACGGAAAATTCTAAATGGCGGAAAGATGTGCATGACACAAATGACATCAATGTGTGCAATTGAATCATCATGAGCCAAGGATTCAGAGGAAACAAGAATTTAGTTTCTAGGACTCGCAGGTCAGAAGATATGAGCATGAACATAAGTGGATTTTTGGACTGTTGGTGGCGCTAGAGGGTTTGAGTCAGACACACCAATGTTGCTACAGTAACTTCTGAGGCTGTCCTCTACATGTGTACCAAATTTCATAACTTTCCTACGTACGGTTCTATGGGCTGCCATTGACTTCAATGGCGGAAGAACAAGGATGAATAATAATAATAAGAAAACTGACAATAACAATAGGTGTCTACGCCACTTCGTGGCTTGACCCCTAATAATAAGAAAACTAACAAATACAATAGGGTTCTACGCTCCTTCGGGGCTTGACCCCTAATAATAAAATTAAGAATATAGCTGCAAGCAGCAATGCCGGGGTCAAGCCGAAAAGGGCACAAAAGGATGTAAAATTGAGATTGGATAAGCAGATTGAAGAACCTAGGTAAACCTAATAATTTTAGATGAAAAAACAAAAAAGTAATCAACAAAAATAATTTAAGTTCTTGACTACTGCAATCGTCCTTCTGTTATTGACAATCATGGAACATTAGAGCACTGAAGGGCATGTGCGTGGTGTTTGCAGTTGCAAAACATGGGTCACATCATGTTACAACAAGTTTAATTAATCAAACGAGACCATCCCCGTGTCTCTACGATGTTGTGATGCAGAGATATAGCTTTTGCAAAAACGGTTGATAAGGTATTCTCAATGGTTGCTGGGGAGTGAATTGGCAAACACCAGTGATTATAGTCAAAGCCATGAAAGGAATAATCCATGATGACTCGTGGTTTTAGATGTGTTGTTGCAATAGTTTTAGGCAAAAATACCATATTCTATCTCAAAACCAGTAGGTCGCGCAATGACAAAATTGTGCATGCAACATCAGGTCATGATTGTTTTACATCTAGCTAGTTTTATGTCTATACACTTTAGTTTAGTGAAGAAACAGTTGTATGACCATAGGGCTGGCTTGTTATCAAAGGTTTTGTTCAATTATAAGGCCATCTAGTGGTGCAAGCATACAATTTTTTTGTGTAGCCTCAGAATGTGCTCATGCATCAGCGTATCAAATCTGGTGAAAAAATCTCTTTTCGTTACGAAGTTACAACCATTTATGTGTAAAAAACACAAAATTTGAAGGTAATTTTTCGTTTTTTGCAATTTTCGGCCATTTCTGATGAAAATTTTAATATAACACCAATAGAACTTTTTGTTCAGAAGGTAAGGTTAGTTTCTTCCTATGGTGTTTTCGAGTCGATCGGAAAAACGTTCGCGGAGATATTCACGCGTGTTTTTTAAGCGCTATTTTGCTGCGCAGGGTTAATCGTAAGGCGAATTCTGGCATGTTTGGTATCGTTTGACTCGGCAACTATTCAGAACTCCAAAGAAGCAAGTCCCATGAAAATACGTCAATCGGAGCCAAAGTTATAGGTGTATAAAACATTTCTCTGGCCACTAGGTGGCGCTGCAACGAAACTATGCATGCACCCTCGGTTCCTGACTGGCATCTCAAGTACCAAGTGTCGTGTCAATAGGCCTAAGTTTGACGAAGATACAGCCTAAAATCTGTTTTTTTTGCGCTCTACGTAAAATTCGTTAAGGTGGTATACGACAACGGATTGGTGTATCGAAATTCTTTTGATAACTTTTTGCCTTAAGTGTCTCAAGATGATACATACCAATTTTCGTGGCAATTGGACAAAAGCTCTAGGACGAGTTCGAAAAAGTAGGTTTTACGAATAATTCAAAATGGCGGAAAATTTTCATGTCGAAAAAAGACGCCATAGGGTCCAATCGAATCGTCTTGAGCCAATGAATAAGAGAAAGCAATAATTTTGTTTCTAGGGCTTACGGATCAGAAGTTATAAGCAAAAACATAAGTGCAACTTTGGACTGTTGGTGGCGCTAGCGGGTTAGACATAGAGACTCCAAATTTGCTGTGGGGACACATTGGACTGTCCTCTATCAGTGTGCCAAATTTCATAACTTTCCTACGTACGGTTCTATGGGCTGCCATAGACCGCAATGGCGGAAGAAGAAGAAGAAGAATAACTAATAATAAATATAGCTGCAAGCAGCAATGCCGGGGTCAAGCCGAAAAGGGCACAAAGGATGTAAAATTGAGATTGGATAAGCAGATTGAAGAACCTAGGTAAACCTAATAATTTTAGATGAAAAACCTAAAAAGTTATCAACAAAAATAATCTATGTTCTTGTCTACTGCAATCGTCCTTCTGTTATTGACAATCATGGAACATTAGAGCACTGAAGGACATGTGAGTGGTGTTTGCAGTGGTAAAACGTAGGTCACATCATGTTACAGCAAGTTTATTGAGTCAAAAGAGACCACCCCCATGTCTCTACGATGTTCTGATGCAGAGATATAGCTTTTGCAAAAACGGTTGATAAGGTATTCTCAATGGTTGCTAGGGAGTCAATTGGCAACCACCAGTGATTATAGTCAAAGCCATGAAAGGAATAATCCATGATGACTCCTGGTTTTAGATGTGTTGTTGCAGTAGTTTTAGGCAAAAATACCATATTCTATCTCAAAACCAGTAGGTGGCAAAATGACAAAATTGCGCATGCAACATCAGGTCATGATTGTGTTACATCTAGCTACTATTATGTCTATACACTTTAGTTTAGTTAAGAAACAGTTGTATGACCATAAGGCTGGCTTGTTATCAAAGGTTTTGTTCAATTATAAGGCCATCTAGTGGTGAAAGCATACAATTTTTTTGTGTGGCCTCAGAATGTGCTCATACATCAGCGTATCAAATCTGGTGAAAAAATCTCTTTTCGTTACGAAGTTACAACCATTTATGTGTAAAAACACAAAATTTGAAGTTACTTTTTCGTTTTTTGCAATTTTCGGCAATTTCTGATGAAAATTTTAATATAACGCCAATAGAACTTTTTGTTCAGAAGGTAAGGTTAGTTTCTTCCTATGGTGTTTTCGAGTCGATCGGAAAAACGTTCGCGGAGATATTCACACATGTTTTTTAAGCGCTATTTTGCTGCGCAGGGTTAACCGTAAGGCGGATTCTTGCATGTTTGGTATCGTTGGACTCGGCAACTACCCAGAACTCCAAAGAAACAAGTCCCGTGAAAATATGTCAATCGGGGCCAAAGTTATAGGCATGTAAAGCATTGGTCTGGCCACTAGGTGGCGCTGCGACGAAACTGTGCATGCCCCCTCAGCTCCTGACTGACATCACAAGTATCAAGTGTCGTGTCAATAGGGCTAAGTTTGACGAAGATACAGCCTAAAATCTGTTTTTTTGTGCTCTACGTTAAATTCGTTAAGGCGGTATACGACAACGGATTGGTGTATCGAAATTCTTTTGATAACTTTTTGCCTTAAGTGTCTCAAGATGATACATACCAATTTTCGTGGCAATTGGACAAAAGCTCTAGGACGAGTTCGAAAAAGTAGGTTTTACGAATAATTCAAAATGGCGGAAAATTTTCATGACGGAAAATGACGACATAGGGTCCAATCGAATCGTCTTGAGCCAATGAATAAGAGAAAGCAATAATTTTGTTTCTAGGGCTTACGGATCAGAAGTTATAAGCAAAAACATAAGTGCAACTTTGGACTGTTGGTGGCGCTAGCGGGTTAGACATAGAGACTCCAAATTTGCTGTGGGGACACATTGGACTGTCCTCTATCAGTGTGCCAAATTTCATAACTTTCCTACGTACGGTTCTATGGGCTGCCATAGACCGCAATGGCGGAAGAAGAAGAAGAATAACTAATAATAATAATAAGAAAACTAACAAATACAATAGGGTTCTACGCCCCTTCGGGGCTTGACCCCTAATAATAAGAAAACTAACAAATACAATAGGGTTCTACGCCCCTTCGGGGCTTGACCCCTAAAAACTAACAAATACAATAGGGTTCTACGCCCCTTCGGGGCTTGACCCCTAAATATAGCTGCAAGCAGCAATGCCGGGGTCAAGCCAAAAAGGGCACAGAAGAAGGTAAACTTGAGTCCGGATGAGCAGTTTAAAAAACCTAGCAAAACCTCCTGATTTCAGACAAATTAATATAACAGTAATCAGCAAAAAAGCTGTGTTCTTATTCAGTGAAATCTCTCCCTCACGTCTTGAGGAGCATTGACAACTAGAACACTGAAGGAAATGTGAGTGGTGCTTGCAGTGGTAATACTCAGCTCACAAAATGTTACTGTGGTGTTAATGAGTCAAAAGAGCCCACCCCCATGTCTCTACGCTGTTCTGATGAAGAGATATAGCTCTTGCAAAAACAGTTGATAAGGTATTCTCATTGGTTGCTAGACAGTAAATTGACATCCACCAGTGATTATAATCCAAGCCATGAAATGAATAATCCATGATGACTTGTGGTTTTAGATGTGTTGTTGCAGTAGTTTTAGGCAAAATTTTCAATTTTCTATCTCAAAACCACTAGGTGGCGCTGTGACAAAATTGTGCATGCAACTTCAGGTCATGATTACGTTACATCGAGCTAGTTTTATGACTATACACTTTAGTTTAGTGAAGAAACAGTTGTATGACCATAGGGCTGGCTTGATATCACAGGTTTTGTTCAATTATAACGCCAACTAGTGGTGCAAGCAAGCAATTTTTTTTGTGTAGCCTCAGACTGTGGTCGTACATCAGCGTATCAAATCTGGTGAAAAAATCTCTTTTCGTTGCGAAGTTATAACCATTTATGTGTAAAAAATACAAAATTTAAAAGGTAATTTTTCGTTTTTTGCATTTTTCGGTCATTTCTGATGAAAATTTTAATATAACGCCAATAGAACTTTTTGTTCAGAAGGTAAGGTTAGTTTCTTCCTATGGTGTTTTTGAGTCGATCAGAATTACGGTCGCGGAGATATTCGCGCGTGTTTTTTAAGCACTATTTTGCCGCACAGGGTTAACCGTAAGGCGAATCCTGGCATGTTTGGTATCGTTGGACTCGGCAACTATTCAAAACTCCAAGGAAGTCCCTTGTAAATATGATGATCATAGCCAAAGTTATAGGCCTATAAAACATTCGTCTGGCCACTAGGTGGCGCTGCAACGAAACTGTGCATGCTCCCTCAGTTCCTGACTGGCATCTCAAGTACCAAGATTTGTGTCAATAGGCCTAAGTTTGGAGAAGATACAGCCTAAAATCTGTTTTTTTGCGCTCTATGTAAAATTTGTTGACGCGCTATACGACAACGGATTGGTTTATCGAAATTCTTTTAATAACTTTTTGCCTTGAGTGTCTCTAGATGCTGCATACCAATTTTCGTGGAAATCGGGGAAAAGCTCTAGGACGAGTTCGCAAAAGTAGGTTTTACGAATAATTCAAAATGGCGAAAAAATTTCATGACAGAAAATGATGTCATAGGGTCCAATCGAATCGTCTTGAGCCAAGGAATCAGAAGAAGCAAGAATTTTGTTTCTAGGGCTTACAGATCAGAAGTTATAAGCAAAAACATAAGTCCAACTTTGGACTGTTGGTGGCGCTAGTGGGTTAGACATAGAGACTCCAAATTGGCTGTGTGGACACATTGGAGTGTCCTTTATCAGTATGCCAAATTTCATAACTTTCCTACGTACGGTTCTATGGGCTGCCATAGACCGCAATGGCGGAAGAAGAATAACTAATAATAATAATTATTATTAATATAGCTGCAAGCAGCGATACCGGGGTCAAGCCAAACATGGCAAAAATGATTCATATGTGATGACTGTCATGATTTAAGGTCTAAGTTTTCATTAGTTTTATGAAAAAATAGCAAATTTTTGTATGTTGAGATCACTAGGTGGCGCTGTGCTGAAACAATAGAAGGTGCCTCAGGTCATGACTGTGATGACACGTACCAAATTTAGTGTAATTATGATAAAGGGATATGGAGATATAGCCTTAAATGACTTGACCACTAGGGGGCGCTGGCTAAAACAGTAGATGGTGACTCGGAACATTACTGTAATAACACCCACCAAATTGGGTGTAAATACGATGAAGAGATGCAGAGATATAGCCTCAAATCTTTTTGACCACTAGGGTGCCAAAAAGTTTACAAGTCCTCTCAGAATATGTTGCTGATGAACCATACCAAGTTTCATAACAATACGCAATTGCGTTTCTGAAATACTTGAACTTAAAGAAAAAATTCAAAATGGCCGACACACAAAATGGCCGACCAAAAACCATTTGGTATCGTTTGAGTCGTCATGCCTCACGAAATCTAACAAGACCACTCTCATAATTTTACATTCAAGTTTGCAGTAGTTATGAGGACAAAATAGAAATTTCTTGTATCTCGTGACCAGTAGGGGGCAGTGTGACGAAATAGTGCATGCACCCTTACGTCATCACTGTTATGACATAAACCAAGTCTCATATTAATACGCAAAAGTTTTGCAAAGATACAGGCTCAAACACATTTTGGCGTGCTCGCCCTCGCATTCTTTGATGCGTTATACGACAACGGATAGGTCTACCGAAAAGCTTTTGATAACTTTTTGTCTGGAGTGTCTCTAGATGATGTGTACCAAAAATCAAGCCAATCACACGAGCGCTTTAGGAGGAGTTCGAAAAAGTAAGTGTTCAATGTAATTCAAAATGGCCGACAGGAAGTAGGTTTGACTCTAACATTTTTGGTACAGTCGGACTCGGCACAAGCCAAGAAATCAATAGGGTGAAGTTTCATGTCAGTCTGGCAAATGAATCAAATGATATAAAGATTTAAAACAATTTATTTACATATCCTGACCACTAGGTGGCGCCGTCCTAAAGATTTATAGGTGCGCTCAGAACATGTCACTGATGAACCATGCCAAATTTCGTAGCAATACGCCATTCTGTTTGTGAAATACTGAACTTAATGAGAAAATTCAAAATGGCCGACACCCAAAATGGCCGACCAAAAACCGTTTGGTATCGTTTGACTCGGCATGCCTCAAGGAATCTAACAAGACCACCTTCAAGATTTTAGACTCAAGTTTGAAGTAGTTATAAGCGAAAATAGGCATTTTTCGAATCTCGTTACCACTAGGTGGCGCTGTGAGGAAACGTTGCAGGCACCCTCAGGTCATGACTGTAATGACATATACCAAGTTTCGTGTCGATACAATAAAGTTTTGCGAAGATAAGGCCTCACGTCCGTTTTGGCGTGCTCGCCGCCATATATGTTGTCAATTTATATGAGAACGCATTGGTCTATCAAAAAGCTTTTGATAACTTTTTGTCTTGGGTGTCTCTAGATGCTACATACCAAAGGACATGCAAATCAGACAAACGGTCTAGGAGGAGTTCGAAAAAGTAGGTTTTACAAAAAATTCAAAATGGCGGAAAGACGTGCATGACACAAATGACATCAATGGGTGCATTTGAATCATCATGAGCCAAGGATTCAGAGGCAACAAGAATTTAGTTTCTAGGACTCACGGGTCAGAAGTTATGAGCATAAACATAAGTGGATTTTTGGACTGTTGGTGGCGCTAGAAGGTTTGAGTCAGACACACCAATGTTGCTATAGTAACTTCTAAGACCGTCCTCTACATGTGTGCCAAATTTCATAACTTTCCTATGTACGGTTCTATGGGCTGCCATTGACTTCAATGGCGGAAGAACAAGAAGAAGAATAATATATAATAATAATAATAAGAAAACTAACAATAACAATAGGGTTCTACGCCCCTTCGGGGCTTGACCCCTAAATATAGCTGCAAGCAGCAATGCCGGGGTCAAGCCAAAAAGGGCACAGAAGAAAGTAAAGTTGAATTGGATAAGCAGATTGAAGAACCTAGGTAAACCTAATAATTTTAGATGAAAAAACAAAAAAGTTATCAACAAAAATAATTTAAGTTCTTGTCTACTGCAATCGTTCTTCTGTTATTGACAATCATGGAACATTAGAGCACTGAAGGACATGTGAGTGGTGTTTGCAGTGGCAAAACATGGGTCACATCATGTTACAACAAGTTTAATAACTCAAAAGAGACCATCCCCGTGTCTCTACGATGTTCTGATGCAGAGATATAGCTTTTGCAAAAACGGTTGATAAGGTATTCTCAATGGTTGCTAGGGAGTAACTTGGCAACCACCAGTGATTATAGTCAAAGCCATGAAAGGAATAATCCATGATGACTCATGGTTTTAGATGTGTTGTTGCAGTAGTTTTAGGCAAAAATACTATATTCTATCTCAAAACCAGTAGGTGGCGCAATGACAAAATTGTGCATGCAACATCAGGTCATGATTGTGTTACATCTAGCTAGTTTTATGACAATACACTTTAGTTTAGTTAAGAAACAGTTGTATGACCATAGGGCTGGCTTGTTATCAAAGGTTTTGTTCAATTATAAGGCCATCTAGTGGTGAAAGCATACAATTTTTTTTGTGTGGCCTCAGAATGTGCTCATGCATCAGCGTATCAAATCTGGTGAAAAAATATATTTTCATCACAAAGTTACAACCATTTATGTATAAAAAACACAAAATTTAAAGGTAATTTTTTGTTTTTTGCAATTTTCGGCCATTTCTGATGAAAATTTTAATATAACGCCAATAGAACTTTTTGTTCAGAAGGTAAGGTTAGTTTCTTCCTATGGTGTTTTCGAGTCGATCGGAAAAACACTCGCGGAGATATTCACGCGTGTTTTTTAAGCGCTATTTTGCTGCACAGGGTTAACCGTAAGGCGAATTCTGGCATGTTTGGTATCGTTGGACTCGGCAACTATTCATAACTCCAAGAAAATAAGTCCCGTGAAAAAAAGTTGCTCACAGCCAAAGTTATAGGCGTATAAAACATTCGTCTGGCCACTAGGTGGCGCTGCAACGAAACTGTGCATGCACCCTCAGTTCCTGACTGGCATCACAAGTACCAAGTATCGTGTCAATAGTCCTAAGTTTAACGAAGATACAGCCTAAAATCAGTTTTTTTGCGCTCTACGTAAACTTCGTTAAGGTGGTATACGACAACGGATTGCTGTATCGAAATTCTTTTGATAACTTTTTGCCATGACTGTCTCAAGATGATACATACCAATTTTCGTGGCAATCGGGCAAAAGCTCTAGGACGAGTTCGCAAAAGTAGGTTTCACGAATAATTCAAAATGGCGGAAATTTTTTCATGACGGAAAATGACGACATAGGGTCCATTCGAATCGTCTTGAGCCAAGGAATCAGAGGAAACAAGAATTTCGATTCTAGGACTTACGGGTCAGAAGTTATAAGCAAAAACATAAGTGCAACTTTGGACTGTTGGTGGCGCTAGCGGGTTAGACATAGAGACTCCAAATTTGCTGTGGGGACACATTGTACTGTCCTTTATCAGTGTGCCAAATTTCATAACTTTCCTACGTACGGTTCTATGGGCTGCCATAGACCGCAATGGCGGAAGAAGAATAACTAATAATAATAATTATTATAAAAAGAAAACTAACAAATACAATAGGGTTCTACGCCCCTTCGGGGCTTGACCCCTAAATATAGCTGCAAGCAGCAATGCCGGGGTCAAGCCGAAAAGGGCACAAAAGGATTTAAAATTGAGATTGGATAAGCAGATTGAAGAACCTAGGTAAACCTAATTATTTTAGATGAAAAAACAAAAAAGTTATCAACAAAAATAATCTAAGTTCTTGTCTACTGCAATCATCCTTCTGTTATTGACAATCATGGAACATTAGAGCACTGAAGGACATGTGAGTGGTGTTTGCAGTGGCAAAACATGGGTCACATTATGTTATAACAAGTTTAATTAGTAAAAAAAGAGACCATCCCCGTGTCTCTACGATGTTCTGATGCAGAGATATAGCTTTTGCAAAAACGGTTAATAAGGTATTCTCAATGGTTGCTAGGGAGTGAATTGGCAACCACCAGTGATCATAGTCAAAGCCATGAAAGGAATAATCCATGATGACTCATGGTTTTAGATGTGTTGTTGCAGTAGTTTTAGGCAAAAATGCCATATTTCCATCTCAGAACCATTAGGTGGCGCAATGACAAAATTGTGCATGCAACATCAGGTCAAGATTGTGTTACATCTAGCTACTTTTATGACTATACACTTTAGTTTAGTGAAGAAACAGTTGTATGACCATAGGACTGACTTGATATCAAAGATTTTGTTCAATTATAAGGCCATCTAGTGGTGCAAGCATACAATTTTTTTTGTGTGGTCTCAGAATGTGCTCATGCATCAGCGTATCAAATCTGGTGTAAAAATCTCATTTTGTTGCAGAGTTATAACCATTTATGTGTAAAAAACACCAAATTAAAAGGTAATTTTTCGTTTTTTGCAATTTTCGGCAATTTCTGATGGAAATTTTAATATAACGCCAATAGAACTTTTTGTTCAGAAGGTAAGGTTAGTTTCTTCCTATGGTGTTTTCGAGTCGATCGGAAAAACGCTCGCGGAGATATTCACGCGTGTTTTTTAAGCGCTATTTTGCTGCGCAGGGTTAACCGTAAGGCGAATTCTGGCAAGTTTGGTATCGTTGGACTCGGCAACTATTCAAAACTCCAAGGAAACAAGTCCCGTGACAATACATTGACCGCAGCCAAAGTTATAGGCGTGTAATACATTAATCTGACCACTAGGTGGCGCTGCGACGAAACTGTGCATGCACCCTCAGTTCCTGACTGGCATCACAAGTACCAAGTGTCATGTCAATAGGCCTAAGTTTGACGAAGATACAGCCTAAAATCAGTTTTTTTGCACTCTATGTAAAATTTGTTAAGGCGGTATACGACAACGGATTGGTGTATTGAAATTCTTTTGATAACTTTTTGCCATGAGTGTCTCTAGATGCTACGTGCCGATTTTCGTGGCAATCGGACAAAAGCTCTAGGACGAGTTCGAAAAAGTAGGTTTTACGAATAATTCAAAATAGTGGAAAAATTTTCATGACGGAAAATGACGTCATAGGGTCCTTTCGAATCGTCTTGAGCCAAGGAATCAGAGGAAACGAGAATTGTGTTTCTAGGACATACGGACCAGAAGTTATAAGCAAAAACATAAGTGCAACTTTGGACTGTTGGTGGCGCTAGCGGGTTAGACATAGAGACTCCAAATTTGCTGTGGGGACACACTGGAGTGTCCTTTATCAGTGTGCCAAATTTCATAACTTTCCTACGTACGGTTCTATGGGCTGCCATAGACCGCAATGGCGGAAGAAGAATAACTAATAATAATTGTAAATATAGCTGCAAGCAGCGATACCGGGGTCAAGCCAAACATGGCAAAAAATGATTCATACCTGATGACTGTCATGATTTAAGATCTAAGTTTGCATTAGTTTTATGAAAAAATAGCTTTTTTTTTCGTAACTTGAGACCACTAGGTGGCACTGTGCCGAAACAATAGATGGTGCCTCAGGTCATGACTGTGATGACACATACCAAATTTAGTGTAAATACAATAAAGCGATACAGAGATATAGCCTTAAATGACTTGACCACGAGGGGGCACTGACCAAACAATAAATTGTGACTCAGGTCTTGATTGTGATGACACCCACCAAATTTGGTGTAAATACAATAAAGAGATGCAGAGATATAGCTTTAAATGACTTGACCACTAGGGGGCACTGACCAAAAAATAAATTGTGACTCAGGTCTTGATTGTGATGACACCCACCAAATTTGGTGTAAATACAATAAAGAGATGCAGAGATATAGCCTTAAATGACTTGACCACTAGGGGGCACTGACCAAAAAATAAATTGTGACTCAGGTCTTGATTGTGATGACACCCACCAAATTTGGTGTAAATACGATAAAGAGATGCAGAGATATAGCTTCAAATCTCTTGACCACTAGGGGGCACCGAAAAGTTTACAAGTCCTCCCAGAACATGTTGCTGATGAACCATACCAAGTTTCATAACAATACGCAATTGCGTTTCTGAAATACTTGAACTTAAAGAAAAATTCAAAATGGCCGACACACAAAATGGCCGACCAAAAACCATTTGGTATCGTTTGACTCGGCATGCCTCACGAAATCTAACAAGACCAGTCTCATAATTTTACATTCAAATTTGCAGTAGTTATAAGCAAAAATAGACATTTTTTATATCTCGTGACCAGTAGGGGGCAGTGTGACGAAATGGTGCATGCACCCTCAGGTCATCACTGTTATGACATATACCAAGTCTCATATTAATACGCAAAAGTTTTGCGAAGATACAGGCTCAAACACATTTTGGCGTGCTCGCCCTCGCATTCTTTGATGCGTTATACGACAACGGATAGGTCTACCGAAAAGCTTTTGATAACTTTTTGTCTGGAGTGTCTCTAGATGATGCCTACCAAAAATCAAGCCAATCAAACGCGCGCTCTAGGAGGAGTTCGAAAAAGTAGGTGTTCAATATAATTCAAAATGGCGGACAGGAAGTAGGTTTGACTCAGACATATTGGGTACAGTCGGACTCAGCACGAGCCAAGGAATCAATAGAGTGAAGTCTCATGTCAGTGTGGCAATTTAATCAAATGAAATAAAGATTTTAAACAATTTCTTTACATATCCTGACCACTAGGTGGCGCCGTCCTAAAGATTTATATGTGCGCTCAGAACATGTCACTGATGAACCATGCCAAATTTCGTAGCGATACGCCATTCTGTTTGTGAAATACTGAACTTAATGAGAAAATTCAAAATGGCCGACACCCAAAATGGCCGACCGAAAACCGTTTGGTATCGTTTGACTCGGCATGCCTCAAGGAATCTAACAAGACCACCTTCATGATTTTAGACTCAAGTTTGAAGTAGTTATAAGCAAAAATAGGCATTTTTCGAATCTCGTGACCACTAGGTGGCGCTGTGACGAAACGTTGCAGGCACCCTCAGGTCATGACTGTAATGACATATACCAAGTTTCGTGTCGATACACCAAAGTGTTGCGAAGATACGGCCTCACGTCCGTTTTGGCGTGCTCGCCGCCGTATATGTTGTCACGGTATACGAGAACGCATTGGTCTATCAAAAAGCTTTTGATAACTTTTTGTCAGGGGTGTCTCTAGATGCTAGATACCAAAGGACATGCAAATCGGACAAACGCTCTAGGAGGAGTTCGAAAAAGTAGGTTTTACGGAAAATTCAAAATGGCGGAAAGATGTGCATGACACAAATGACATCAATGTGTGCATTTGAATCATCATGAGCCAATGATTCAGAGGAAACAAGAATTTAGTTTCTAGGACTCACGGGTCAGAAGTTATGAGCATGAACATAAGTGGATTTTTGGACTGTTGGTGGCGCTAGAGGGTTTGAGTCAGACACACCAATGTTGCTATAGTAACTTCTGAGACTGTCCTCTACATGTGTGCCAAATTTCATAACTTTCCTACGTACGGTTCTATGGGCTGCCATTGACTTCAATGGCGGAAGAACAAGGATGAATAATAATAATAAGAAAACTAACAATAACAATAGGTGTCTACGCCACTTCGTGGCTTGACCCCTAAAAAAACTAACAAATACAATAGGGGTCTTCGCCCCTTCGGGGCTTGACCCCTAAATATAGCTGCAAGCAGCAATGCCGGGGTCAAGCCGAAAAGGGCACAAAAGGATGTAAAATTGAGATTGGATAAGCAGATTGAAGAACCTAGGTAAACCTAATAATTTTAGATGAAAAAACAAAAAAGTTATCAACAAAAATAATCTATGTTCTTGTCTACTGCAATCGTCCTTCTGTTATTGACAATTATGGAACATTAGAGCACTGAAGGACATGTGAGTGGTGTTTGCAGTGGCAAAACATGGGTCACATCATGTTATAACAAGTTTAATTAGTCAAAAGAGACCATCCCCGTGTCTCTACGATGTTCTGATGCAGAGATATAGCTTTTGCAAAAACGGTTAATAAGGTATTCTCAATGGTTGCTAGGGAGTGAATTGGCAACCACCAGTGATTATAGTCAAAGCCATGAAAGGAATAATCCATGATGACTCATGGTTTTAGATGTGTTGTTGCAGTAGTTTTAGGCAAAAATACCATATTTCTATCTCAAAACCACTAGGTGGTGCAATGACAAAATTGTGCATGCAACATCAGGTCATGATTGTGTTACATCTAGCTAGTTTTATGTCTATACACTTTAGTTTAGTTAAGAAACAGTTGTATGACCATAAGGCTGGCTTGTTATCAAAGGTTTTGTTCAATTATAAGGCCATCTAGTGGTGCAAGCATACAATTTTTTTTGTGCAGCCTCAGAATGTGCTCATACATCAGTGTATCAAATCTGGTGAAAAAATATATTTTCGTTACGAAGTTACAACCATTTATGTGTAAAAAACACAAAATTTGAAGGTAATTTTTCGTTTTTTGCAATTTTCGGCCATTTCTGATGAAAATTTTAATATAACGCCAATAGAACTTTTTGTTCAGAAGGTAAGGTTAGTTTCTTCCTATGGTGTTTTCGAGTCGATCGGAAAAACGCTCGCGGAGATATTCACGCGTGTTTTTTAAGCGCTATTTTGCTGCGCAGGGTTAACCGTAAGGCGAATTCTGGCATGTTTGGTATCGTTGGACTCGGCAACTATTCAGAACTCCAAAGAAACAAGTCCCGTGAAAATACGTCAATCGGAGCCAAAGTTATAGGTGTATAAAACATTTCTCTGGCCACTAGGTGGCGCTGCAACGAAACTGTGCATGCACCCTCAGTTCCTGACTGGCATCACAAGTACCAAGTGTCGTGTCAATAGGCCAAAGTTTGACGAAGATACAGCCTAAAATCCGTTTTTTTGCGCTCTACGTAAAATTCGTTAAGGCGGTATACGACAACGGATTGCTGTATCAAAATTCTTTTGATAACTTTTTGCCATGAGTGTCTCAAGATGATACATACCAATTTTCGTGGAAATCGGACAAAAGCTCTAGGACGAGTTCGAAAAAGTAGGTTTTACGAATAATTCAAAATGGCGGAAAAATTTAATGACGGAAAATGACGTCATAGGGTCCAATCGAATTGTCTTGAGCCAAGGAATCAGAAGAACCAAGAATTTTGTTTCTGGGACTTACGGATCAGAAGTTATAAGCAAAAACATAAGTGCAACTTTGGACTGTTGGTGGCGCTAGCGGGTTAGAGATAGAGACTCCAAATTTGCTGTGGGGACACATTGGACTGTCCTCTATCAGTGTGCCAAATTTCATAACTTTCCTACGTACGGTTCTATGGGCTGCCATAGACCGCAATGGCGGAAGAAGAATAACTAATAATTATTATAATAGGAAAACTAACAAATACAATAGGGTTCTACGCCCCTTCGGGGCTTGACCCCTAAATATAGCTGCAAGCAGCAATGCCGGGGTCAAGCCGAAAAGGGCACAAAAGGATGTAAAATTGAGATTGGATAAGCAGATTGAAGAACCTAGGTAAATCTAATAATTTTAGATGAAAAAACAAAAAAGTTATCAACAAAATTAATCTAAGTTCTTGTCTACTGCAATCGTCCTTCTGTTATTGACAATCATGGAACATTAGAACACTGAAGGACATGTGAGTGGTGTTTGCAGTGGTCACATCATGTTACAACAAGTTTAATTAGTCAAAAGAGACCATCCCCATGTCTCTACGATGTTCTGATGCAGAGATATAGCTTTTGCAAAAACGGTTGATAAGGTATTCTCAATGGTTGCTAGGGAGTAAATTGGCAACCACCAGTGATTATAGTCAAAGCCATGAAAGGAATAATCCATGATGACTCATGGTTTTAGATGTGTTGTTGCAGTAGTTTTAGGCAAAAATACCATATTCCATCTCAAAACCAGTAGGTGGCGCAATGAAAAAATTGTGCATGCAACATCAGGTCATGATTGTGTTACATCTAGCTAGTTTTATGACTATACACTTTAGTTTAGTTAAGAAACAGTTGTATGACCATAGGGCTGGCTTGTTATCAAAGGTTTTGTTCAATTATAAGGCCATCTAGTGGTGCAAGCATACAATTTTTTTTGTGTGGCCTCAGAATGTGCTCATGCATCATCGTATCAAATCTGGTGAAAAAATCTCTTTTCGTTACAAAGTTACAACCATTTATGTGTAAAAAACACAAAATTTGAAGGTAATTTTTCGTTTTTTGCAATTTTCGGCCATTTCTGATGAAAATTTTAATATAACGCCAATAGAACTTTTTGTTCAGAAGGTAAGGTTAGTTTCTTCCTATGGTGTTTTCGAGTCGATCGGAAAAACGTTCGCGGAGATATTTACGCGTGTTTCTTAAGTGCTATTTTGCTGCGCAGGGTTAACCGTAAGGCGAATTCGGGTATGTTTGGTATCGTTGGACTCGGCAACTATTTAGAACTCAAAGGAAACAAGTCCTGTGAAAATATGTCAATCGGAGCCAAAGTTATAGGCATGTAAAACATAAGTCTGACCACTAGGTGGCGCTGTGACGAAACTCTGCATGCACCCTTAGTTCCTGACTGGCATCACAAATACAAAGTATCGTGTCAATAGGCTTAAGTTTGGCGAAGATACAGCCTCAAATCCGTTTTTTTGAGCTCTACGTAAAATTTGTTGACGCGCTATACGACAACGGATTGGTTTATCAAAATTCTTTTAATAACTTTTTGCCTTGAGTGTCTCTAGATGGTGCATACCGATTTTCAAGGCAATCCGGCAAAAGCTCTAGGACGAGTTCGCAAAAGTAGGTTTTATGAATATTTAAAAATGGCGGGAAAATTTTCATGACGGAAAATGACGTCATAGGGTCCAATCGAATCGTCTTGAGCCAAGGAATCAGAGGAAACAAGAATTTAATTTCTAGGACGTACGGGTCAGAAGTTATAGGCAAAAACATAAGTGCAATTTTGGACTGTTGGTGGCGCTAGTGGGTTAGATATAGAGACTCCAAATTTGCTGTGGGGACACATTGGACTGTCGTTTATCAGTGTGCCAAATTTCATAACTTTCCTACGTACGGTTCTATGGGCTGCCATAGACCGCAATGGCGGAAGAAGAATAACTAATAATAAATATAGCTGCAAGCAGCAATGCCGGGGTCAAGCCGAAAAGGGTACAAAAGGATGTAAAATTGAGATTGGATAAGCAGATTGAAGAACCTAAGTAAACCTAATAATTTTAGATGAAAACACAAAAAAGTTATCAACAAAAATAATCTAAGTTCTTGTCTACTACAATCGTCCTTCTGTTATTGACAGTCATGAAACATTAGAGCACTGAAGGACATGTGAGTGGTGTTTGCAGTGGCAAAACATGGGTCACATCATGTTACAACAAGTTTAATAACTCAAAAGAGACCATCCCCGTGTCTCTACGATGTTTTGATGCTGAGATATAGCTTTTGCAAAAACGGTCGATAAGGTATTCTCAATGGTTGCTAGGGAGTAAATTGGCAACCACCAGTGATTATAGTCAAAGCCATGAAAGGAATAATCCATGATGACTCATGGTTTTAGATGTGTTGTTGCAGTAGTTTTAGGCAAAAATACTATATTCTATCTCAAAACCAGTAGGTGGCGCAATGAAAAAATTGTGCATGCAACATCAGGTCATGATTGTGTTACATCTAGCTAGTTTTATGACAATACACTTTAGTTTAGTTAAGAAACAGTTGTATGACCATAAGGCTGGCTTGTTATCAAAGGTTTTGTTCAATTATAAGGCCATCTAGTGGTGCAAGCACACAATTTTTTTTGTGTTGCCTCAGAATGTGCTCATGCATCAGCGTAGCAAATCTGGTGAAAAAATATATTTTCGTTACGAAGTTACAACCATTTATGTGTAAAAAACACAAAATTTGAATGTAATTTTTCGTTTTTTGCAATTTTCGGCAATTTCTGATGAAAATTTTAATATAACGCCAATAGAACTTTTTGTTCAGAAGGTAAGGTTAGTTTCTTCCTATGGTGTTTTCGAGACGATCGGAATAACGCTCGCGGAGATATTCACGCGTGTTTTTTAAGCGCTATTTTGCTGCCCAGGGTTAACCGTAAGGCGAAATCTGGCATGTTTGGTATCGTTGGACTCGGCAACTATTCAGAACTCCAAAGAAACAAGTCCTGTGAAAATACGTCAATCGGAGCCAAAGTTATAGGTGTATAAAACATTTCTCTGGCCACTAGGTGGCGCTGCAACGAAACTGTGCATGCACCCTCGGTTCCTGACTGGCATCAGAAGTACCAAGTGTCGTGTCAATAGGCCTAAGTTTGACGAAGATACAGCCTAAAATCTGTTTTTTTGCGCTCTACGTAAAATTTGTTAAGGCGGTATACGACAACGGATTGCTGTATCGAAATTCTTTTGATAACTTTTTGCCATGAGTGTCTCAAGATGATACATACCAATTTTCGTGGCAATCGGAGAAAAGCCCTAGGACGAGTTCGAAAAAGTAGGTTTTACGAATAATTCAAAATGGCGGAACAATTTTTATGACGGAAAATAACGACATAGGGTCCAATCGAATCGTCTTGAGCCAAGGAATCAGAGGAAGTAAGAATTTTGTTTCTAGGGCTTACGGATCAGAAGTTATAAGCAAAAACATAAGTGCAACTTTGGACTGTTGGTGGCGCTAGTGGGTTAGACATAGAGACTCCAAATTTGCTGTGGGGACACATTGGACTGTCCTTTATCAGTGTGCCAAATTTCATAACTTTCCTACGTACGGTTCTATGGGCTGCCATAGACCGCAATGGCGGAAGAAGAATAACTAATAATAAATATAGCTGCAAGCAGCAATGCCGGGGTCAAGCCGAAAAGGGTACAAAAGGATGTAAAATTGAGATTGGATAAGCAGATTGAAGAACCTAAGTAAACCTAATAATTTTAGATGAAAACACAAAAAAGTTATCAACAAAAATAATCTAAGTTCTTGTCTACTACAATCGTCCTTCTGTTATTGACAGTCATGAAACATTAGAGCACTGAAGGACATGTGAGTGGTGTTTGCAGTGGCAAAACATGGGTCACATCATGTTACAACAAGTTTAATAACTCAAAAGAGACCATCCCCGTGTCTCTACGATGTTTTGATGCTGAGATATAGCTTTTGCAAAAACGGTCGATAAGGTATTCTCAATGGTTGCTAGGGAGTAAATTGGCAACCACCAGTGATTATAGTCAAAGCCATGAAAGGAATAATCCATGATGACTCATGGTTTTAGATGTGTTGTTGCAGTAGTTTTAGGCAAAAATACTATATTCTATCTCAAAACCAGTAGGTGGCGCAATGAAAAAATTGTGCATGCAACATCAGGTCATGATTGTGTTACATCTAGCTAGTTTTATGACAATACACTTTAGTTTAGTTAAGAAACAGTTGTATGACCATAAGGCTGGCTTGTTATCAAAGGTTTTGTTCAATTATAAGGCCATCTAGTGGTGCAAGCACACAATTTTTTTTGTGTTGCCTCAGAATGTGCTCATGCATCAGCGTAGCAAATCTGGTGAAAAAATATATTTTCGTTACGAAGTTACAACCATTTATGTGTAAAAAACACAAAATTTGAATGGTAATTTTTCGTTTTTTGCAATTTTCGGCAATTTCTGATGAAAATTTTAATATAACGCCAATAGAACTTTTTGTTCAGAAGGTAAGGTTAGTTTCTTCCTATGGTGTTTTCGAGACGATCGGAATAACGCTCGCGGAGATATTCACGCGTGTTTTTTAAGCGCTATTTTGCTGCCCAGGGTTAACTGTAAGGCGAAATCTGGCATGTTTGGTATCGTTGGACTCGGCAACTATTCAGAACTCCAAAGAAACAAGTCCTGTGAAAATACGTCAATCGGAGCCAAAGTTATAGGTGTATAAAACATTTCTCTGGCCACTAGGTGGCGCTGCAACGAAACTGTGCATGCACCCTCGGTTCCTGACTGGCATCAGAAGTACCAAGTGTCGTGTCAATAGGCCTAAGTTTGACGAAGATACAGCCTAAAATCTGTTTTTTTGCGCTCTACGTAAAATTTGTTAAGGCGGTATACGACAACGGATTGCTGTATCGAAATTCTTTTGATAACTTTTTGCCATGAGTGTCTCAAGATGATACATACCAATTTTCGTGGCAATCGGAGAAAAGCCCTAGGACGAGTTCGAAAAAGTAGGTTTTACGAATAATTCAAAATGGCGGAACAATTTTTATGACGGAAAATAACGACATAGGGTCCAATCGAATCGTCTTGAGCCAAGGAATCAGAGGAAGTAAGAATTTTGTTTCTAGGGCTTACGGATCAGAAGTTATAAGCAAAAACATAAGTGCAACTTTGGACTGTTGGTGGCGCTAGTGGGTTAGACATAGAGACTCCAAATTTGCTGTGGGGACACATTGGACTGTCCTTTATCAGTGTGCCAAATTTCATAACTTTCCTACGTACGGTTCTATGGGCTGCCATAGACCGCAATGGCGGAAGAAGAATAACTAATAATAATAATATTATAAAAAGAAAACTAACAAATACAATAGGGTTCTACGCCCCTTCGGGGCTTGACCCCTAAATAGCTGCAAGCAGCAATGCCGGGGTCAAGCCGAAAAGGGCACAAAAGGATGTAAAATTGAGATTGGATGAGCAGATTGAAGAACCCAAGTAAACCTAATAATTGTAGATGAAAAAACAAAAAAGTTATCCACAAAAATAATCTATGTTCTTGTCTACTGCAATCGTCCTTCTGTTATTGACAATTATGGAACATTAGAGCACTGAAGGACATGTGAGTGGTGTTTGCAGTGGCAAAACATCACATCATGTTATAACAAGTTTAATTAGTCAAAAGAAACCATCTCCGTGTCTCTACGATGTTCTGATGCAGAGATATAGCTTTTGCAAAAACGGTTAATAAGGTATTCTCAATGGTTGCTAGGGAGTGAATTGGCAACCACCAGTGATCATAGTCAAAGCCATGAAAGGAATAATCCATGATGACTCATGGTTTTAGATATGTTATTGCAGTAGTTTTAAGCAAAAATACCATATTTCTATCTCAAAACCACTAGGTGGTGCAATGACAAAATTGTGCATGCAACATCAGGTCATGATTGTGTTACATCTAGCTAGTTTTATGTCTATACACTTTAGTTTAGTGAAGAAACAGTTGTAAGACCATAGGGATGGCTTGTTATCAAAGGTTTTGTTCAATTATAAGGCCATCTAGTGGTGCAAGCATACAATTTTTTTTGTGCAGCCTCAGAATATGCTCATGCATCAGTGTATCAAATCTGGTGAAAAAATATATTTTCGTTACGAAGTTACAACCATTTATGTGTAATAAACACAAATTTTGAAGGAAATTTTTCGTTTTTTTGCAATTTTCGGCCATTTCTGATAAAAATTTTAATATAACGTCAATAGAACTTTTTGTTCAGAAGGTAAGGTTAGTTTCTTCCTATGGTGTTTTCGAGTCGATCGGAAAAACGTTCGCGGAGATATTAAAGTGTGTTTCTTAAACGCTATTTTGCTGCGCAGGCTTAACCGTAAGGCGAATTCTGGCATGTTTGGTATCGTTGGACTCGACAACTATTCAGAACTCCAAAGCAACAAGTCCCGTGAAAATACGTCAATCGGAGCCAAAGTTATAGGTGTATAAAACATTTCTCTGGCCACTAGGTGGCGCTGCGACGAAACTGTGCATGCACCCTCAGTTCCTGACTGGCATCACAAGTACCAAGTGTCGTGTCAATAGGCCAAAGTTTGACGAAGATACAGCCTAAAATCCGTTTTTTTGCGCTCTACGTAAAATTCGTTAAGGAGGTATATGACAACGGATTGCTGTATCAAAATTCTTTTGATAACTTTTTGCCATGAGTGTCTCAAGATGATACATACCAATTTTCGTGGAAATCGGACAAAAGCTCTAGGACGAGTTCGAAAAAGTAGGTTTTTTAAACAATTCAAAATGGCGGAAAAATTTAATGACGGAAAATGACGTCATAGGGTCCAATCGAATTGTCTTGAGCCAAGGAATCAGAAGAACCAAGAATTTTGTTTCTGGGACTTACGGATCAGAAGTTATAACCAAAAACATAAGTGCAACTTTGGACTGTTGGTGGCGCTAGCGGGTTAGAGATAGAGACTCCAAATTTGCTGTGGGGACACATTGGACTGTCCTCTATCAGTGTGCCAAATTTCATAACTTTCCTATGTACGGTTCTATGGGCTGCCATAGACCGCAATGGCGGAAGAAGAACCAGAATAATAAATATAGCTGCAAGCAGCAATGCCGGGGTCAAGCCAAAAAGGGCACAGAAGAAGGTAAACTTGAGTCCGGATGAGCAGTTTAAAAAACCTAGCAAAACCTCCTGATTTCAGACAAATTAATATAACAGTAATCAGCAAAAAAGCTGTGTTCTTATTCAGTGAAATCTCTCCCTCACGTCTTGAGGAGCATTGACAACTAGAACACTGAAGGAAATGTGAGTGGTGCTTGCAGTTTTTTAGGCAAAATTTTCAATTTTCTATCTCAAAACCACTAGGTGGCGCTGTGACAAAATTGTGCATGCAACTTCAGGTCATGATTACGTTACATCGAGCTAGTTTTATGACTATACACTTTAGTTTAGTGAAGAAACAGTTGTATGACCATAGGGCTGGCTTGATATCACAGGTTTTGTTCAATTATAACGCCAACTAGTGGTGCAAGCAAGCAATTTTTTTTGTGTAGCCTCAGACTGTGGTCGTACATCAGCGTATCAAATCTGGTGAAAAAATCTCTTTTCGTTGCGAAGTTATAACCATTTATGTGTAAAAAATACAAAATTTAAAATGTAATTTTTCGTTTTTTGCATTTTTCGGCCATTTCTGATGAAAATTTTAATATAACGCCAATAGAACTTTTTGTTCAGAAGGTAAGGTTAGTTTCTTCCTATGGTGTTTTTGAGTCGATCAGAATTACGGTCGCGGAGATATTCGCGCGTGTTTTTTAAGCACTATTTTGCCGCACAGGGTTAACCGTAAGGCGAATCCTGGCATGTTTGGTACCGTTGGACTCGGCAACTATTCAAAACTCCAAGGAAACCAGTCCCTTGTAAATATGATGATCATAGCCAAAGTTATAGGCCTATAAAACATTCGTCTGGCCACTAGGTGGCGCTGCAACGAAACTGTGCATGCTCCCTCAGTTCCTGACTGGCATCTCAAGTACCAAGATTTGTGTCAATAGGCCTAAGTTTGGAGAAGATACAGCCTAAAATCTGTTTTTTTGCGCTCTATGTAAAATTTGTTGACGCGCTATACGACAACGGATTGGTTTATCGAAATTCTTTTAATAACTTTTTGCCTTGAGTGTCTCTAGATGCTGCATACCAATTTTCGTGGAAATCGGGCAAAAGCTCTAGGACGAGTTCGCAAAAGTAGGTTTTACGAATAATTCAAAATGGCGAAAAAATTTTCATGACGGAAAATGACGTCATAGGGTCCATTCGAATCGTCTTGAGCCAAGGAATCAGAGGAAACAAGAATTTTGTTTCTAGGGCTTACGGATAAGAAGTTATAAGCAAAAACATAAGTGCAACTTTGGACTGTTGGTGGCGCTAGTGGGTTAGATATAGAGACTCCAAATTTGCTGTGGGGACACATTGGACTGTCCTCTATCAGTGTGCCAAATTTCATAACTTTCCTACGTACGGTTCTATGGGCTGCCATAGACCGCAATGGCGGAAGAAGAATAACTAATAATAATAATAAAATTAAGAAAACTAACAAATACAATAGGGTTCTACGCCCCTTCGGGGCTTGACCCCTAAATATAGCTGCAAGCAGCAATGCCGGGGTCAAGCCGAAAAGGGCACAAAAGGATGTAAAATTGAGATTGGATAAGCAGATTGAAGAACCTAGGTAAACCTAATAATTTTAGATGAAAAAACAAAAAAGTTATCAACAAAAATAATTTAAGTTCTTGACTACTGCAATCGTCCTTCTGTTATTGACAATCATGGAACATTAGAGCACTGAAGGGCATGTGCGTGGTGTTTGCAGTTGCAAAACATGGGTCACATCATGTTACAACAAGTTTAATTAATCAAACGAGACCATCCCCGTGTCTCTACGATGTTCTGATGCAGAGATATAGCTTTTGCAAAAACGGTTGATAAGGTATTCTCAATGGTTGCTGGGGAGTGAATTGGCAAACACCAGTGATTATAGTCAAAGCCATGAAAGGAATAATCCATGATGACTCGTGGTTTTAGTTGTGTTGTTGCAGTAGTTTTAGGCAAAAATACCATATTCTATCTCAAAACCAGTAGGTCGCGCAATGACAAAATTGTGCATGCAACATCAGGTCATGATTGTTTTACATCTAGCTAGTTTTATGTCTATACACTTTAGTTTAGTGAAGAAACAGTTGTATGACCATAGGGCTGGCTTGTTATCAAAGGTTTTGTTCAATTATAAGGCCATCTAGTGGTGCAAGCATACAATTTTTTTTGTGTAGCCTCAGAATGTGCTCATGCATCAGCGTATCAAATCTGGTGAAAAAATCTCTTTTCGTTACGAAGTTACAACCATTTATGTGTAAAAAACACAAAATTTGAAGGTAATTTTTCGTTTTTTGCAATTTTCGGCCATTTCTGATGAAAATTTTAATATAACACCAATAGAACTTTTTGTTCAGAAGGTAAGGTTAGTTTCTTCCTATGGTGTTTTCGAGTCGATCGGAAAAACGTTCGCGGAGATATTCACGCGTGTTTTTTAAGCGCTATTTTGCTGCGCAGGGTTAATCGTAAGGTGAATTCTGGCATGTTTGGTATCGTTTGACTCGGCAACTATTCAGAACTCCAAAGAAGCAAGTCCCGTGAAAATACGTCAATCGGAGCCAAAGTTATAGGTGTGTAAAGCATAAGTCTGACCACTAGGTGGCGCTGCAACGAAACTATGCATGCACCCTCGGTTCCTGACTGGCATCTCAAGTACCAAGTGTCGTGTCAATAGGCCTAAGTTTGACGAAGATACAGCCTAAAATCTGTTTTTTTGCGCTCTACGTAAAATTCGTTAAGGTGGTATACGACAACGGATTGGTGTATCGAAATTCTTTTGATAACTTTTTGCCTTAAGTGTCTCAAGATGATACATACCAATTTTCGTGGCAATTGGACAAAAGCTCTAGGACGAGTTCGAAAAAGTAGGTTTTACGAATAATTCAAAATGGCGGAAAATTTTCATGTCGAAAAAAGACGCCATAGGGTCCAATCGAATCGTCTTGAGCCAATGAATAAGAGAAAGCAATAATTTTGTTTCTAGGGCTTACGGATCAGAAGTTATAAGCAAAAACATAAGTGCAACTTTGGACTGTTGGTGGCGCTAGCGGGTTAGACATAGAGACTCCAAATTTGCTGTGGATATTATTTGGACTGTCCTCTATCAGTGTGCCAAATTTCATAACTTTCCTACGTACGGTTCTATGGGCTGCCATAGACCGCAATGGCGGAAGAAGAAGAAGAAGAATAACTAATAATAATAATAAGAAAACTAACAAATACAATAGGGTTCTACGCCCCTTCGGGGCTTGACCCCTAAATATAGCTGCAAGCAGCAATGCCGGGGTCAAGCCGAAAAG
This sequence comes from Misgurnus anguillicaudatus, assembly GCF_027580225.2. Lineage (NCBI taxonomy): Eukaryota > Metazoa > Chordata > Actinopteri > Cypriniformes > Cobitidae > Misgurnus > Misgurnus anguillicaudatus. Next base: position 27,058,728 of record NC_073353.2, read on the forward strand.
GGCACAAAAGGATGTAAAATTGAGATTGGATAAGCAGATTGAAGAACCTAGGTAAATCTAATAATTTTAGATGAAAAAACAAAAAAGTTATCAACAAAAATAATCTAAGTTCTTGTCTACTGCAATCGTCCTTCTGTTATTGACAATCATGGAACATTAGAGCACTGAATGACATGTGAGTGGTGTTTGCAGTGGCAAAACATGGGTCACATCATGTTATAACAAGTTTAATTACTCAAAAGAGACCATCCCTGTGTCTCTACAATGTTCTGATGCACAGATATTGCTTTTGCCAAAACGGTTGATAAGGTATTCTCAATGGTTGCTAGGGAGTTAATTGGCAACATCCAGTAATTATAGTCAAAGCCATGAAATGAATAATCCATGATGACTCATGGTTTTAGATGTGTTGTTGCAGTAGTTTTAGGCAAAAATACCATATTCTATCTCAAAACCAGTAGGTGGCGCAAAGACAAAATTGTGCATGCAACATCAGGTCATGATTTGTGTTACATCTAGCTAGTTTTATGACTATACACTTTAGTTAAGTTAAGAAACAGTTGTATGACCATAAGGCTGGCTTGTTATTAAAGGTTTTGTTCAATTATAAGGCCATCTAGTGGTGCAAGAATACAATTTTTTTTGTGTAGCCTCAGAATGTGCTCATGCATCAGCGTGTCAAATCTGGTGAAAAAATCTCTTTTCGTTACAAAGTTACAACAATTTATGTGTAAAAAACACAAAATTTGAAGGTAATTTTTCGTTTTTTGCAATTTTCTGCCATTTCTGATGAAAATTTTAATATAATGTCAATAGAACTTTTTGTTCAGAAGGTAAGGTTAGTTTCTTCCTATGGTGTTTTCGAGTCGATTGGAAAAACGCTCGCGGAGATATTCACACATGTTTTCTAAGCGCTATTTTGCTGCGCAGGGTTAACCGTAAGGCGAATTCTGGCATGTTTGGCATCGATGGACTTGGCAACTATTCAGAACTCCAAAGAAACAAATCCCGTGAAAATACGTCAATGGGAGCCAAAGTTATAGGCGTGTAAAGCATAAGTCTGACCACTAGGTGGCGCTGCGACGAAACTGTGCATGCACCCTCGGTTCCTGACTGGCATCACAAGTACCAAGTATAGTGTCAATAGGCCTAAGTTTGACGAAGATACAACCTAAAATCTGTTTTTTTGCGCTCTACGTAAAATTCGTTAAGGTGGTATACGACAACGGATTCGTATATCGAAATTCTTTTGATAACTTTTTGCCAGGAGTGTCTCAAGATGATACATACCAATTTTCGTGGCAATCGGGGAAAAGCTCTAGGACGAGTTTGCAAAAGTAGGTTTTACAAATAATTCAAAATGGCGGAAAAATTTCATGACGGAAAATGACGTCATAGGGTCCAATCGAATCGTCTTGAGCCAAGGAATCAGAGGAAGCAAGAATTTTGTGTCTAGGACTTACGGATGAGAAGTTATAAGCAAAAACATAAGTGCAACTTTGGACTGTTGGTGGCGCTAGCGGGTTAGACATAGAGACTCCAAATTTGCTGTGGGGACACATTGGAGTGTCCTTTATCAGTATGCCAAATTTCATAACTTTCCTACGTACGGTTCTATGGGCTGCCATAGACCGCAATGGCGGAAGAAGAATAACTAATAATAATAATAATTATTATAAAAAGAAAACTAACAAATACAATAGGGGTCTTCGCCCCTTCGGGGCTTGACCCCTAATAATAAATATAGCTGCAAGCAGCAATGCCGGGGTCAAGCCGAAAAGGGCACAAAAGGATGTAAAATTGAGATTGGATGAGCAGATTGAAGAACCCAAGTAAACCTAATAATTGTAGATGAAAAAACAAAAAAGTTATCCACAAAAATAATCTATGTTCTTGTCTACTGCAATCGTCCTTCTGTTATTGACAATTATGGAACATTAGAGCACTGAAGGACATGTGAGTGGTGTTTGCAGTGGCAAAACATCACATCATGTTATAACAAGTTTAATTAGTCAAAAGAAACCATCTCCGTGTCTCTACGATGTTCTGATGCAGAGATATAGCTTTTGCAAAAACGGTTAATAAGGTATTCTCAATGGTTGCTAGGGAGTGAATTGGCAACCACCAGTGATCATAGTCAAAGCCATGAAAGGAATAATCCATGATGACTCATGGTTTTAGATATGTTATTGCAGTAGTTTTAAGCAAAAATACCATATTTCTATCTCAAAACCACTAGGTGGTGCAATGACAAAATTGTGCATGCAACATCAGGTCATGATTGTGTTACATCTAGCTAGTTTTATGTCTATACACTTTAGTTTAGTGAAGAAACAGTTGTAAGACCATAGGGATGGCTTGTTATCAAAGGTTTTGTTCAATTATAAGGCCATCTAGTGGTGCAAGCATACAATTTTTTTTGTGCAGCCTCAGAATATGCTCATGCATCAGTGTATCAAATCTGGTGAAAAAATATATTTTCGTTACGAAGTTACAACCATTTATGTGTAATAAACACAAATTTTGAAGGAAATTTTTCGTTTTTTTGCAATTTTCGGCCATTTCTGATAAAAATTTTAATATAACGTCAATAGAACTTTTTGTTCAGAAGGTAAGGTTAGTTTCTTCCTATGGTGTTTTCGAGTCGATCGGAAAAACGTTCGCGGAGATATTCATGCGTGTTTCTTAAGCGCTATTTTGCTGCGCAGGGTTAACCGTAAGGCGGATTCTGGCATGTTTGGTATCGTTGGACTCGACAACTATTCAGAACTCCAAAGCAACAAGTCCTGTGAAAATACGTCAATCGGAGCCAAAGTTATAGGTGTATAAAACATTTCTCTGGCCACTAGGTGGCGCTGCGACGAAACTGTGCATGCACCCTCAGTTCCTGACTGGCATCACAAGTACCAAGTGTCGTGTCAATAGGCCAAAGTTTGACGAAGATACAGCCTAAAATCCGTTTTTTTGCGCTCTACGTAAAATTCGTTAAGGAGGTATATGACAACGGATTGCTGTATCAAAATTCTTTTGATAACTTTTTGCCATGAGTGTCTCAAGATGATACATACCAATTTTCGTGGAAATCGGACAAAAGCTCTAGGACGAGTTCGAAAAAGTAGGTTTTTTAAACAATTCAAAATGGCGGAAAAATTTAATGACGGAAAATGACGTCATAGGGTCCAATCGAATTGTCTTGAGCCAAGGAATCAGAAGAACCAAGAATTTTGTTTCTGGGACTTACGGATCAGAAGTTATAACCAAAAACATAAGTGCAACTTTGGACTGTTGGTGGCGCTAGCGGGTTAGAGATAGAGACTCCAAATTTGCTGTGGGGACACATTGGACTGTCCTCTATCAGTGTGCCAAATTTCATAACTTTCCTATGTACGGTTCTATGGGCTGCCATAGACCGCAATGGCGGAAGAAGAACCAGAATAATAATTATTATAATAGGAAAACTAACAAATACAATAGGGTTCTACGCCCCTTCGGGGCTTGACCCCTAATTATTATAAAAAGAAAACTAACAAATACAATAGGGTTCTACGCCCCTTCGGGGCTTGACCCCTAATAATTATTATAAAAAGAAAACTAACAAATACAATAGGGTTCTACGCCCCTTCGGGGCTTGACCCCTAATAAAAAGAAAACTAACGGATACAATAGGGGTCTTCGCCCCTTCGGGGCTTGACCCCTAATAATTATTATTATTATAAAAAGAAAACTAACAAATACAATAGGGGTCTTCGCCCCTTCGGGGCTTGACCCCTAATAATTATTATAAAAAGAAAACTAACAAATACAATAGGGTTCTACGCCCCTTCGGGGCTTGACCCCTAATAATAAGAAAACTAACAAATACAATAGGGTTCTACGCCCCTTCGGGGCTTGACCCCTAAATATAGCTGCAAGCAGCGATTACCGGGGTTCAAGCGATCTGGGACCTTAAAGGGGTCATAGCGTGAAAATCTGACTTTTCCATGTTTAAGTGCTATAATTGGGTCCCCAGTCCTACTATCAACCTAGAATATGTGAAACAGATCAACCCAGTAACTTTGTTTGGGGAAACCATTCTCTGTAAGCATGTAAAAAATTACGTCGTTCAACTTTTGCCTGTTTTGTGAGGTAGGTAGCAAAGCGAATTACAATAATACTGCCCCCTTTATCTGCGCTATCCAACCACAGCACTGCCATTTAGTGCGAGAGAAAGAAGGAAAAAAATAATTGACAGCACAATTGAGTTTCAATTACAACAAACCACGATTATTGTGATCAATTTGCATTTCATCAGCTCATTTGCATTTTAAAGGAAACACCCAAAACGGCATACTTTTGCTCAGGTCTACAAAGTGTCAATTTTAACATGTTACAATAAATGATCTCTTGAATATTTTGAGGTAACACTTCACATTCACACTCACTTAAAAAAAATCTCATAATATGACCCCTTTAGGACCTTTCAGGGCATGCCTGTGTAGATTTGCTGCATTGTTATCAAATCTACTTAGAATCTGGAATACTAACATGTTACCAATTAGGTACATTTTCTGACGAGAATATGATGTGGTGCACGCCATGGCAAGATTTGCCACACAAAATGTTTCAAAAATTGTTAGCATGAGACAAAACAGCCCACCGCAATTTCTCTACGATGCTCTGATATAGAGATTTAGGTCTCACATGGCTAATCTATAACACAGCAATGATAAAGAATAAGCTAAAACACATACATGCATTTACACACAGAAGCAGAAATGGCAGGGTTAGGAAATAAGACTTTGAAATAAATGACCAATCTCCATATGCTTGGTGTCCTTCAAGAGTTCAAGAGTTATCCTATGTTCGAATGTCACATGACTGTTAAAACGGATACCATCAGAATGATTGACGAAATGTTATTTTAACATAATAATACTGACTTCATAAAGTTAAATCAATGCATCCATTGATGAAACCTGTGAACACAATTTTATTGAGTATACATTTTAAAGGGGTCATATCGTGAAAATGTTAGCGTTGCCACTTTGTGGGTTTGAGCAAAAATGTGTAGTTTTGGGTGTGTCTTTTAAAATGCAAATGAGCTGATGAAGTGCAAACACTGATCACAATGATGGTGGTTTGATGCAATTCAAACTCAATTGTGCTGTCAATTATTTTTTCTCTCTTTCTTTCTCTCTGCACAAAATGGCAGCAGAGGCGCGGGAAGATATTTTCGGTAGGGGGTGCGGGGGGGGGGGGGGGGGGGGTATAGAATAGAGTTATAGAATTCTAATGTTGTTCACAAGCTCTGTATTCTCCAGACCACTCTATGTCTTCTTTTAAAAAAATCACTCGCACCTCCCATCCATAAAGTAGCCTACAGCTGAGCTGACGGGGCATACAAACTATATAGCCTATTGCAACATAGTAGAGATTCTCTGCCCAGGACGTTATTTTCCGCTACTATCCTCGGGCCGGGCCGATATAAGCATATTTTGAATCATTACTTTATTAGCCCAATTGGGGAGAAAGCTATGCCATAATCAGAAATATTATGACTATATTTAGGCCAAAGTAACAAATGTCTCCAAAAAGTTACACAAATTACAAATTACAAAATGATTTGTAAAAGTTACAAAATGCAACGCGAGTCAGGTGCGGAGTCTCCTCTGGCACGCATCACGCACCGGGCATGCTGTGCGATATGGTGGAGCTTAAGTGCAACATGGAGTTTGAAGATGTAAAGAAAAAAGAAAAACAGAAGAATTAACTTTGAGCAAGTTTGGAGGAAAGTCGGAGGTATGGAACCAGTTTATGTACACATATGCATTCTCACTGGTCCCAGTAGTACGCCTTTTTGTTGTCCTTTGGTTAAGTTTTTAATATTTCTAAACTCTAACATAATAACTTTATTGACATTACTCGAGTGAAGGCGATTATAGTGGTCCTTTCAATTCACGGGTTTCATTTAATTCTATTTTTACACGTAAATGTAATATTTGTGTCTTTAAGTTTTGTTTCACTTTGCCATGCCTCCTGCGGTGTAAAAATAAGATATTTTTCTACTTTAAAATTCCAAAATCATGTCCTAAATTGTCGGAATATATTCTAAATGGATTCATTTGAATTTATAGACGTTTAACATTAAAATTGATGCATGGGAATAATTTATATAATTTTTTTGAAATACCTTTTAAATGTAGCATGCATGTTCCTTATTGTACATATATAATTTAGTTCCTTTTATGTCGTTTTAATAATTTAATTCAACCGTTTATACTTTCATTCAATAAAGCACATGTTCTGTAACATTTACAAGTGCGTTAAACACCGCAAAACAATTTGGCTATATTTTTAAATATTTTTGAAAAGATGACGAACTAGAAAATCGTTTACTGAACCTAGCCTAGCTTGGACGCATTTTTCCATCGGAATATGTTTAAAATATCAAAATGGGCCAACATATTTTGATTAAAATATATTCTAAAACCATGTTAAATTATTTTAAGAGTAGTAGACCTTCTAATATAGGCCAACCACACTCCACAGTTCATTCTTGTTCGTTTTATATGTGTTTCATTGTTGCATGCACTTTTTACGCATGCAAACTAAAATGCTATTTATATAGTGCGACCATTGTAAATCAATGTGAATCATTGTAAAAATGTATTAGCAATACATACCTTAATAACTAGTCCTCGGGAATTTTGCGTTGTGTGATTGAAAAAAATCCAAAATTCTCTTTTGAGACATTGCGAAGCTGATAGATAAACTCATTCGGCGTTCAGTATGTGGCTGTGAGTGTGCGTGCTTGTGTGTTATGCTTATGCCTATTACAGCATATCGGCTGAATGCAATCACGTCGTCAAGACAGAATCTGATAGAATCTGGCTAATACACACTGAAATAAATTAAATCATTTTAAAATTACTAAAATTATCCCTCTCTTCATCACACACCCAACATGGCATACAAAATGTCTTTGTACAGAAACAAACCAAAATCAAGAGATATTTATAAGATATAATTTTACTGTCATCGCAGTTTTAAATCTCTGCCACCAGGGGGTGCTGCAGCACCCCCAGCACCCCCACTTCCCACGCCCCTGAATGGCAGTGCTGTGGTTGGATAGTGCACATTAAGTGGGCGGTATTAATCTAATAAGATATCCTTATGACATCATAAGGAAAGCCAAATTTTAATGACCTATTTTTGCTCACACCTACAAAGTGGCAATGCTAACATTTTCACGATATGACCCCTTTAAATAATAAATAATAATTTTAGCCAGCAGATGGCAGAAGATGACCTTCTGCCATCTGCTGGCTAAAATAATTTTTTTCATTTTACAATTAATTTAACATAAAATTAGTATTGAATATTGAAAAGTAAATAACGATAGACAAATTTTTACCTCAAATCCTGATAAGCATGCTCTTAAGTATATTAATGAGGGTCTGTGTTTCACACAGAGAGTATATATTTTTCATATAATCCTTTTATTGTGTTATTGTAAGAGAATACAAATTTTTGGATTTGGAAACAATAAAGCAAAGTTACATATTTTAATAGAAACATTTTTAGGCTCTGTCATGTTAAATTGTCAAATAGTGGTATAGCTCTGCAATCATTGGCATGTGATTTTAGGGTGGGCCAATAAATAACTTATCCAGATATGTTTTCAATATCAAATTGTGTCAATAACAAATGTCATGTCATTTAGAAGATTTGCAGCATATTTGCTGGTGAGCATTTGACTGTGTTCACTTTCATAAAGTGCAACTATTTAGTTGGGTTCTAGCAGGTCATGTATGTGAATAATAACCAATTGCATTATTACATGAAGTTTTGGGTGCAATATTTTAAAAAGAACGTATAAAAATTTAACTATATTATACATCATGTCAGGACACGTTTATGTCATGGAAGGTAGAATAGAATACTAATGCTACTGATGTAAATACAGCCAGACATATATCCTCTTTATAGCAGCAATTCATTTCTGATGATGCTCAGAGTTTTGGGTAAAATGGAAAACTTTAATCCATATCTTTATGATTTCCTATAAACATGCGTGCTGCAATTCAGTCGTACAAATGACACCTACACCACTGTGTGACATCACATGAAATCTTTGCATACAACAGCAGGTATTCAAATTCATTACATTTTATATTTGATATATCTTTACACACAAAGGACAGAAAAAATGTACTATACTAATTTTATTGTTGTTGACTGAAAACCCTAGGAGTAATTTTGAAAAGTTGTTTTTGTAATTCAAACTTAAACAACTAAAGGAATAAGACTTACAATTGGTGATCACAATTTGGCATTTATATTGTCTCACAGACTACAGGAAATTGTACTGCATTGTCTTTACTGTTGTTGAGTGAAAAACCAAGTATTAGTTAACAAAATAGTTTTTTCATATAAACATAAACATCTAGAGCAGTGTTTCTCTACTCCATTTCTGGTGGACCACTGCTCTGCACATTTTGAATGTTTCTCTCATCTGACATAATCAGTTTAGTTCATAGAGATCTCTACTATTGTGCTTATTATTTGAAGCAGGTGTGTTGAGAACCACTGATCTAGAGAACTTTTACTTCACACACATTTGTCAGAAAGATGAACCTGAAAGTAGATTTTATATGCAAATAACAAGTACGTCAGACCAATACTTATATATCATATACATATGCTATAGACATTGTTCATTGTTCTCATGTTATAGCACCACCTAGTGGACAATCTCTGCCATTTTTTGCAGTTGCTATGAATATAAATGGCATCGACTTTACCATATATGGTGGCAGACAAGGCACAGTATGTTGCTAATTGTTTAGCCCTCTTTTTGGGCATCCTAAGTTGTTGTAGCCCTGATACAACCAGCATGTGTATATGGCCTAAAACACACACACACACACACACACACACACACACATTTATAAAAGCAAGCAGAAATCGCAATGTTGGACAATAAGACTTAATACTCACATACAACAATAATCAAAGGAATAACATTGAGAACCACTGATCTAGGGGACAGTTAACGGAACACCCGTTGTTCTAGATGCAAATATTTCCGGAATGATGAGCCAAAAATCCTCACAGACACTTGGGAACATAAGACAAACAGGCCCATCAGTTTAGTTGTAATCACACACCATTACACTGGACTCGTACATGGTTAATTCTGGCTGGCTGTTGGTCTCATGTTTTCTAAGATATGTAATTATCCTAATAGACCCTTATAAGAATCTGAAAGCAGATGTTTAGTGCAAAATAACAAGTAGGTCAGACAAATATTTATGTGTCGTATACATATGCTATAGTCATCGTTCTTTGTTCTTAGGTTATAGCGCCACCTAGTGGACAATCTCTGCAATTTTTTGCATGTGACCTCGGCCTAGGTCTATACATATGTGTACCAAGTTTCGTGTTGATATCTGATTCTTATCATAAATGATAGCCATATAAGTATTTGTTGCACCGCCTGTTCGTACTTTTAACCATGGTGTTGCGACGAAAAGTGCAAAGTTCAACTTTTTTTTGATAATTATTGATATTCCGTGTCTAAGGAATATTCCAGCACTGGATTGGTTCAGATTGGTCAAAAAACCTAGGACTAGTTCGCAAAAGTAGGTTTAAAAGAAAATGATGAATATCTAACAAACAATTCGACTGAGACAAATGCTTCTTGAGGAAAAGTTGTTCATTATAAGTACCTCTATTAAATGATATGAAGATCTTGTTGATATCTGAAACACTGCATAATACACATTCACTTAAACACTGAAAAAACGCGATAGCGCCTCCCGGAGGCCGAATTTTTTCTTACTCTGCACAGACCTTCATGGCCAAGAGACGAACAGGCCCAACGCGTTTCGTTTTGATCGGCCTCTGTTAACCCTGTCTAATAGCTGCTTTTTCTTGATTGGCCGATGGCGGCCATGTTCTTTTAGCTACACGAAATTCCTTTTAGACATAGATAGTACCCTAGACCAGGAGCACCGGTGCCAAATCTCAAGTTGATCGGTCGCATATTTCTATAGTTACAGACCTTCAAAGTTGAGGTGGTGTTATAGCGCCAACTAGTGGTCAAGCGGCGCAATTTTTTGCACGTGACCCCAGAATAGTCCCCTGTATATGTGTACCAAATTTGGTTTCGATACCTCTTTCCAATCCCAAGTTATAGCCATTTATGTCCAAGAGGCTCCGCCCATTGGGGGCGTTTGGGCGTGGCTTTACGCCGGTGAGTCGAAAGTTCAAATTTTTTTTGATAACTTTTGATATTCACTCTCCAAGGAATATTACAGCACTGGAACGGTTCCGATCGGACAAAAAACCTAGGACTAGTTCGTTTTAATTTTTTTCGACAAAATCGAAAATAGCGAAAAAAAATTCATGACGGAAATGAAATCGGAGATATACGTTTTGTTCGTCTTGACGCAAGGAATCCGGTGATATAAGACACTTGACATTTAGACATGATTTGTGGGAGTTATGAGCATCAACGCGTTTGTTATCGCTATAGCGCCACCTATAGGCCAATCGGGTTGATACTCTATCAACCTCTCCCCAAATTGGGTCCTACCATTTGGCCAAGTCTCAAGTCTCTAGGCCTTACGGTTTGGTCTGCACGATCCGTTCTACGGCAGAAGAAAAATAATAAAAAGAACAATAAAAATCCATACAAATACAATAGGGTTTCAGCCCTACGGGCTTGAACCCCTAATAATAAGAAAACTAACAAATACAATAGGGTTCTACGCCCCTTCGGGGCTTGACCCCTAATTAGGGCAGGGAAACACGTAGGACTAGAACAAGGATTACAACAAAAAGGGATGATACGCAATAGAAAATACATAGCTGCGTCCCAATTCGCCTACTTATACTGCATTTGTGTTGGAAAAGTGCCTACATTTTAGTGTGAAAGGGTATGCACACACTGAGACATATTAACGCGAAACAGAGGTGAAAACACTGTGATCTTAAGAAATTCAAACATCAGAATACAACTCATCTTTGCATTTAGGCATTTCTTTATTCAGTATTTTTCATGTAAAGGTTACTAGTTTAACCCTTGTGCATTGTTCAAATTCACTACCCTTTCGTGTTGTTGGTGTACTAAATTAAACGGCTGTAAAAATGTATTTATAAAACGGCCAGTTCTGGTTCTTCATTCTGATTGGTTGAAACGCGTTCTCAGCTGTGATAAAACTCACCGGTAAACCCACGGTTCAAACCGTATTACATAGCTTGTATCACTGCGCCACTGTTGTTGTGTACTGTAGAAAATAACTGTCAAAATGTCGGATTTTGTTGTCAATTTTGATTTATTGGGTGGGCTAATTATATTATATTGTATTAATTATAATCCTCAACAATTGAACAATTAATGGCGATATCCAGATAAGTGTCAATAAATATTGTTGAGTTTTCTTGTTAATTAATGCTTCCGTGAGGAGTAGTTGTACCGTATATTATCCACTGGGTGGCGATCTTACACAACAACATAAACACTGATGCTTTCACTCAACACTTTAAAACTCAAGTGTATTTTTTGATCAGCGATCTGAATCGGATCTCTAACAAAAGTCATTCACAGAAATGGAATTATCCCAACATTTTGCTCAAAATTTGAGAGGATAAAAGAACAATTGAAGGTAGGGTGAAACGTTTTTATTTTGTTGTTTGAAAGCAGAGGGTCTGTTCTTTCATTTGATATATTGTATGTTTATATATCTAAAGAAGAACATTTTTCTGGAAGGCATTAATGTTTAACTAAAGCTGGGTGGCAACTCTTTTAAAAAACGCTGGCAGGGAAAGTGTTAAGCATGCTTCCAAGCATATTTGATCCACACGTCAACAGTTGCACGGTATAAATGTTAATGTATAAATTAGATGAATGTTAATTTATGAAAATAAACACCACAGTCTTAATGAATCATATTTTCATTGTGTCTGCTCCGTCTGTTTTGCTTGGGAACCGCTCTGTTGCAGACACACCTGAGTCTGAGGAACTACTTTGTTTGGCGGAAGACTAATATCTGTACTAATATAATTACAACTTATTTGCTGTGTTTTATTATATGAAATCCTGCTATACATAATTTGAAGCAACCGTTTTATAAACGCAATAAGCCCCGCGAAGCAGTGGGTTACCAGTGCATTTTATAACGGCTAAGGGGGTTTTAGGCACTCCGCTTCGCGTCGTGCCTAACAATGCCCCTTAGCCGTTATAAAATGCACTGGTAACCCACTGCTTCTTGGGGCTTATTGCTTTAGTATAGTTTTTTTTCATATTTTTTTGCATCCGTTAATCAACCTTGGTAATGATGAAATAAAAACTACCGGTTACAAATATTTCATGATTTTAACACTTTAATTGTAAAAGTTCATAAGTGATGTTACTGATTTGGGGGAAAAACACAAAATTACTGATTTTCAATTTAAAAATTGATTGTGGACTGGATTTTTATTGTGGTCTTGGGCATGACAAAGATATAAAACATTGGCTTTGATGCATTTTTAGTTTTTGTGCAGCATCAGATTTTTTTTCTCTTTTACATAATTGCTACACTGTAAAAAAGAAAATTTGCTGCCTTAAACATTTTTGTTGAATGAGCTCAGATTTACAAGTCATGTCAACAGAGATGAGTTGTAACAACTTATAAAATATAGTTGAGAAAAGTCAACTTAATTTTATAAGTTATAACAACTCACCTGTAGTTATAACAACTCATCTCTAGTCAAGATAAATAATAGTAAGTGGAAATGACTTGTAGATCCGAGTTGATTCAACAAAAAATTTTAAGGCAGCAAAGTACTTTTACAGTGTATGCTTTCGGGAACAGTCGTAACAAGCTAGTTAGTTTCTCAAACTATGGATCTGTGGTGGTTCAGTAGCGAGTTACGTCGTTTTTCAGGAAACGCACCCCAGAGCGACCAAAACAGCCTTTTTTGCGGCGTCATATCACAAGATAAAAGGATGCAGAATTCAGAGCTTTCGTAATAAATCAGAAACTATGTAAAATACAGTTTGGAAACAAGATGGCGTATTTTGTGGTGCAAATGCTGTTTTAAATGTCATTAAATATGGTGGTTGGTTGTAAACGCGATCCATTTTTTTTTTTACGTAATTAAGACCCCTTTGGCTTGCTATAATGCTGTTACGCATCCTCACACTATTTTAAGTGTGTATACGGAAATCCTTGACGGTTCCTAGTGGGTATATATACGGCGTAAACCTGTGTATCACGCCGTAGACTTCACCACTGCACCAAAGGCTGTTTGGGCTAAGGTTTTACTAAAATCGTTATAAATTTACTTATGTGCCTGAACTGAAACAATTTGCTTATGTAACAAAACTGATTATCTTTTTTTTATTATTCTTTTAAATACTTTTATATGTGTATGTCGGCCTTGTCTGTAAAGCACCACAAGAGCCTGAACTAATTGTCCATGGGTGATTAATACAACTAAACTATGTATTTTTAATTCAGTACATTATGATAGAATTAGTAAGGGTCTTTTCCAAGGTACTGTAAACAAATAAATACCTTCAAGGTTTATTAATACTTTTGGTTACATACAAAAATATTTAGTGTTATATTTGATATTTGACTTAGTACCCATTTACTCTACAAGTAGGCTACTGCCTGTGTGTTTATTCTGTGTGCTTCATAGGAGATACTGTCATCACAATATCAAACAATAAAAAAATGATAACATCACAAAAACTTTGGTAAGATCTCTATACTCTATACTGTTTGTACAAAGAAAGGTGCCAACTAGAAACCAAATAACTGATCTTTACCTATATTGATCTAAGATAGTCATTTATGACATGTTAATTTAAACACACACATGCACTGTACACAAAATTACTGGCATTTAAATAGAAATACCTGGTACATGTATAAAATATTTTATATTTATTTTGTGTGTAGTCAAGTGTTAGTAAGGGGGCTGTCTTACTTAATTAAGGCAATTCTACAAATTCTATTTTAACTAATGATAAAAGTCACAACAAGGGTCTTGTATCACACTGAAGGGGCTTTTTCGCGATAACAACTTGCTGCCTATACCTTATCCCGCTTATTACGTGATTATTTACCTGATAAGTAAGGTAAGGAACGTTAAATTTTGACATGTTTACTTCAGTTTTAAGATAAGACGTTCAAATGTCAGGAATTTTAATCATTTGTAAATATAATGCCGGATATGTTAATAAAATACACAATACATTTATATTTAATTTTGTGTAATATTAAAATGAACCTGTCGAAATGATTTGCAGCATCCGGGTTACCGTGTGTTATTAGTTTTAGTTATCTGAAAAGAACAAACCTTGTAATGTCGCTAATGGCCAATCGGAGAGCCGTGTAATAAACTAAAGGAATCTTAATAAACCACATATTGATAGAAAGCTATAAGAGTGTAGTTTTCATATTTCATCACCATTTTGCAAAAATAATGATGTAGTGAGAGCAGTGGCGGATGCAGAACGTGACATATGGGTGGGCATGGATTAAGTCCGGGTGGGCCTGAATCTATTTTGAATAAGAAACTATAACAAGTCTATAAAATTCGTCAAAACTTCAGAACACTAATTTAAACAGCATACACACACACCCGAACTGCACGTCACATTTTTGACATTATTGATACTTTAAATTGTAATGCAACGTGACATTTATTAAGCCTTTTTGGTAAAAAAAATATTGGGCTCTCATAGCCTACAAAAAAGAACCTGCACACAGTGACAGGAAATATAAATGAACCCAAAAAAAACTTATACTTTTTTAAATAACCTATTAAAGTGTTTAAATAAATACGCTTACTAAATGCTTAAAATGAAGCTTCTAACATCATATTCTCTTCATGCAAATCACTAAAAATATATTTTCGTTCTCACATATTTAAGTTAACTTACTAAATAAAGAAAGAAAAAGGGAATTGCTAGAATAATGTTAGACTCTGGGGTTAAACGAAATGACAAATAAATAAACATTTAATATACTTTTTGATGAGCACAAGAGCAAGCCTACTCGTGAAGAGCGGAGCCGAGGAGCGCGCATATCAGACGTGAACGAAAGGAATAATGGATTTAATGCTTTCACTTCATTTCCTGACAGTTTCACTTGTTAGTGAGGATAGTAATGGCTAACAAGATGACGCCGAATTACATACAACATAATTACCTAACTAAATCTGAGAGAATGCAAACACATTACAATATTTTTTCCTCCGCCCGACGGCCAAGGCGCATCATTTTTTTTTAGCCCGACAGGAATTCGCCATAGCCCGTAATGGACGTCGGTCAAGCGATTTTGCGAGGATTGTTTTGTAGAAAGACTTTCTTTAAAGTGAATTTCGTTTTGTATAAATTGTATCTTAATATTAATCAATGTTTGATCAAACAATTGCCTCGATTTAATAAATAAGAAGCAAACCAAGAACGTCTGTGGTGTGGATTGAAGTGAACCCACTATATTTCCGCAGCCTACGTCTTTCTGCTTTAATGCATTTCTTAAATTAATGTCTCAATTACACAGTAGGCTTATAGGTTGTTATGATAGGCTATTTGTTGCTTAAAAGCAATAGGCTATATTGTATAAAGTGTAGCAATAAACATGACGTGACTTATAGTGCTGCTATATCGCTATATCAAACAACATCACTATGATCAGATGTTTTCTTTCTATTTTTTACCCCGTTGTCATATTTGTTGTGTGTTTGTTATTGAGAGGAAAGCGCGCAGCACATATTTATAACGTGTTGTTATTCAAAATACGTTTTCTACTTGCTTGCAAAAAAAGTTCTCAAAGTGATCATGGCTGAAAGCTGCTCGGGAATATTTCATTATAACGCAACATTCAACTGCTTTAATAGTTTTTAAATAGTTATCAGGCTTACTTATAATTTTACTGTTTTTAACATAACATGCAATAGATAAATTACACCACATAAAGTAGTATACATGTCTAACTATACAGAGTAGTATTTTTTACATTTCTGATTGGGCGGGCCAGCTGTCAATCTGGGCGGGCCCAGGCCTGCCCAGGCTCGCCCATAGCTCCGCGCCTGAGTGAGAGTAATTTTGTAAAAGGGGTCCAAGTAGTTATTACAGTACATATTTATAACACTAATATTCTATTATAAAACCGAACAATCTATATATTATTGGAAAGCTTTTAAAATGTAGTTTTCATATTTCAGAAACTTTTTTGTAATGATAATGCAGTGACAGTAATTTATTAATTTGTGATATTAGTATGAAGCAAACCAATGGTACCTTTGTTGGTAAAACCATTAAAATAAATGTGGGAAAATTGGTTCAGAACTAGAGACTTAATATGTTTAGCATTTTGGGCATGAAACATTTTCATTTTTATAGTTTTTTTTATATAAAATATATACTTTATTGCATTATTGTTATTTATTAAAATAAAAATAAACTGCTATAACTTTTTTTAATTTAATATCAACAACTACAGACACTTCAGTAAAAACTAAAAAAAAAAAGATTAAGCATCTAGACCAAAGAATGTCAGAGTTATATTAATTTGAAGGTGCACATCACTTTTTAGGGCCCTATTTTATCAATCTAAGCACATTGTCTAAATTGCACGGTGCATGATCTAAACAGACGTGTCTGATTCCACTTTTGCTAATTTAATGACGGTAAAAATGTTTTTTTGTGCCAAGAGCAAGACCTTAAAGGGTTGTTCCTTTTCACGTAATGAGTAATGGGTGTTTTTGTGGCATAACGTGCAATAAAACAATGAGAGTCTCAGCTCTCATCCCCCTTAAAAGCCCTACCCGTTCTCACCAAGATGCGTACAAATGACACGCAGTGTCATTATCGTGCAATAGATATGCCAAATTCCGATTTTGCGTGCATATGATACGCCAGTCCTTCCCATTCACTTATATGGCGAATCGTTTCATGACGTTTTATTTATTGTTTTCTCATTTGTTTTCTGTTATTTAAACCATTTTCGCTTGGGTTTAGGGTTAGATTTCACATTTGTTTAAGCAGGTTATTTAATATACAGGTTTCTCTATGTTTTTATCTATATTTAAGCCATGGTCGCTTGGAGTTGGGGTTAGAGTTGGGGTTTGGGTTAGGATGTCATTTTTATATAACAAAAAGTTGTTCTAACCCTAAACCCAAGCGAAAATAAATAAAACGTCACGAAACGATTCGCCATATAACTGAATGGGAAGGACTGGCGTATCATATGCACGCAAAATCGGAATTTGGCGTATCTATTGCACGATAATGACACTGCGTGTCATTTGTACGCATCTTGGTGAGAACGGGTTCTAAAAGCCAGTTGCACTGGCGCCTTGCTGATTTCCTATTTAAATGGCGGAATTTGTAAACTGAAAAACTAAGCGGAGGAAAAAGACCACCAGTTTAAGATTGATATAAAAAATTGCATTGTTTTTATTTGTATTGAAACTGTTATTTTTTTGGTATTAAAACCTTTAAAAGTCGTTTCCTTTCAGTCATGGAAGTAAAATTAGCAGGCTTTTAATTGCTGTAAATGAATGGATAGCCTACATGATCTGTTTCTCAAAAAATAATTTACAAATGTATGAAAAGGTTTGTACTTAAAAATACTTCATTTGTAACAAACAGGAAATAAAGAACTTACAAACGTGTGGAGAGCCTTCAGCACACGGACAGCGCCGTGAGTGATTACTTAAAAACGATTCTCATCTCATCCTATCTTCATGAGATTATCTTTCATGTGGTGTTCCTCAAGGGTCCATTCTTGGTCCTATACTCTTTACATTATACTCACTTCCATTAGGTTAGATTTTCAGAAAACATGAAATCTTGTTTCAATGAGGGGAAAACTGAAGTTATACTATTTAGGCCTGGCGGTGCTTGTGAGTCACCAAATTTAGATTTGGGTGTTTTAGGTTTATATGTTAAGCCTTCTGTAAAGAACTTGGGTGTTATATTAGACAGTGACTTTAAACTGAACAAACAGATTAATCTAGTAGCTAAGACAACTATCCAAAGTTAAGCCTTTCCTTTCGTTTAGTGATTTTGAGAGAGTTATCTATGCTTTTATTTCTACCCGTCTTGACTACTGTAATGACCTCTTTGTGGGCATTAATCAAACTTATCTATCACGTTTACTGATAGTAAACGTCAGCTGACCACACCCTCCGGAGTGTCCCTAGAACAAGGAAAAAAGTAGGGGGGATCGAGCTTTTGCGGTAGCAGCACCAAAACTGTGGAATAGTCTGCCACTAAATTTAAGACAGGTCCAAACTATTGCTCTTTTTAAATCCAATCTCAAAACTTATTTTTATAATCTTGCTTTTAATTCAGTTTTAGAGCTGTTCTTTTTATGTTTCTTGTGTTTTATGAGGACTGTACTGTTATTCTCTTATTGAATTTAATGTTGTTGTGTGTTTCTTTTTTAGTGGTATTTTCTTTTCTTTTTTTACATATATATTTTATTTTAAGTTGTTTAATTTTGTCTGTGCAGCATTTTTTAAGAGACTTGCTGTTTTTTAAAAATGGCTATATAAATAAATGTTGATTTGATTTAATATCCACAGGTACAAAGTCATCATATACAATAACCGTGGGTACCATTTAAAAAAAAATTAAAAATATATTCAATATTTGCATTTGTTTAAACCAAAACATTTAATAACTAAATTACCAGGCTACAGGTGAAGCTGCTCTTTATGCCTTCTAACTATATTAGCTATACTTACGCGCTCATTGAATAACAAAAACAATATTGCGCCATTGACTTCAGACTTTAGACCAGTATTTAATTGGTCAATGGTGTAGTCTTTTTTTTGGTTGCCACAAAATAACAACGCGCCAACAATGCGCCTGAACACACCTTGTTTTCAGACCAGAACGCCCATGGGCACAAAATTGGGCACAAATGCATTTGCTATTTAAACAACGTGCACTAAAAGTGAAAATGATAATTGCACCGGGTTGAAACTAGCAAAAGACTTGCTTCGAGCATTGCTCTGCATTGAGCCGGGTGTATGATACAGCCCTTAGTGACATGGGTTAAGTTAGTTATTTGTCATTTTTAACTAAATCATTCACATGATTATATACAGTACTGTGCAAAATTCTGTGCTGTTATTTTAACGCAGTTTTAATGTCCATCCATACTTATTTTTCACTGTTTTTAAGATACAAACAGAAAATACAGCTACACAAAATTAAAAACAAAACAATTTTCAGAACTAAATGTCTTCTTCAGGCACCAGTCAGTATTTAGTTTGACCTTTTAAAGGGCAGCACCCTTTAAAAAGGTAATTGTATGCATTAGGTACAGAAATGTAAACATTTAGTATCAATATGTACCTTTGAGATACTAATATGTATTTTTGAGGTACAAGTAAGCTCTCTTTGGTCCCAGTATGTACCTCTGAGGTACTAAAATTAAATCCTTAGGTACAAAGCTGAACTTTTAGAAAGGGTACAGCCCAGTGACAGAAAAGGTACATTTCTGTACCTTTATTTCTGACAGTGAACACATCTTTAGCTTTTTTGAGGAGACTGAAGTCCTGAAGTCATTCGATTAGAATTAGAAATTAGGATTTGATTTCATTTAAGTTTAAGAGATCCTGCAGCTGCCTTCAATTCCTCAAGTGAAAGAGGAGTTTACCCTAAATACTTGACACTTCAGCTTATACTTCTATACTGTTTTTAATAATTTCCTGTATTTTCTGGTTGTATTCTAATAAATAGACTGAGAAATAATTATATATGATCACTATACAATTGCAAAAACAACAAATCTAATAGTAGCATAGACTTTTGCACAGTACTGTATGTTGGCTGGTTATCAAAAAATTATATATATTATTAAATATTTGCAAAAATCCAATGTAAAATAATTTTCTAATGTACACACAGTTACTGTATACAATCAAAATATGTGAAACATATGTCAGTGCAATTAATATCTAAAATGATGCACAATAAGTGATCAAAACGAAAATGTCATGTGTCAGATCAGGATATTTGTTTTGATAACAATCACATTTCATCAGCTAAGTACACATTGATGGTATTTAGACCTTTGTTATCATCAAACATTATTATTTTGTTATTAAATCCCTCCCTCCCTAATAATGTATAAAAGTTAGGCTCCTTATGGACCCTCACACGATCTACACTTCACTGAAGTTCTGAAAACGAAGATCTGAAAAACTGTGAGTTAACATACTGAATCTCTGTCTTTAATATTTACTAATACTTAACTATCTTAGTTCAGATGTATCACTTTTCACATATTTTTTTCAGATTCATCATGGCAGTGATGAGAGCTCTTGTGCTTCTTTTCTTGGTCTTTTCTGTTGAGAATGCAGCAGGTAACAAATAAATTTATTTATCATTGCAACCCTCCTCCTAAAAATGTGCGTTTAACAAAACTTTAAGTGGTTTTCCTTTGCCTGAACTAATATCATGGCAATCTAAAATATTGTATAAAGCTTAAAACTCCTAAAATTAAGGTGCCCAAAAGGCTCTTTGTCAGACTGTATGGTTTCATAAGGAACCTTTAACATCCACATACATTTTCTGTTGCACAAAGGCTCCTTGTAGTGGAAAAAGTTTCTACAGGCTATACAAATTTAATAAAGAAACCATCATTTGACTAAAGGTTTTTGGGAATTTTTATTTTATTTTGTAGCATTGCTGTAAGTAATAAACCCTTTTAAGCAACAACCCTTTATTATTTGAGCCTTATATTTGTTATGTACTGTGTAGCTGAAGACTGCTTATTTGGATGGACACCTTTTGGTGTAGAATGCTACAAATTCTTCCCTAATTCAGTTAACTGGCCCACAGCTGAGGTACTGTTTAGAAATTATTCAGGAATACTTATTTACTCTTATAATCCAAGCTAAACTACAATAATTTGATTTTGGACTGACAATGAAAATCTGTCTCTTTAGAAAAACTGTGAAGCCCTTGATGCAAATCTCGCCTCTGTGCGCAACAAGGTGCTAAATGACTTTCTCCTGAGTCTAATACCTGCTGGCACACAAAGTGGCACATGGATTGCCGGTCAAGATGGTGAAGTGGTAAGTCATTTTGCTTTACACAGTTAGATTATGAATGTGTGATAATGAAGTGTGAGTAGTGAATTCTGTCTCTCCTCACTTATTAGGATGGGCAATGGCTGTGGTCTGATGGATCTGAATTTGACTATGTCAACTGGTGCGCTAATGAACCTAACAATGCCGGTGGCCCTGAGAACTGCATTGTCATAAATGTTGGCAGTAAGAATGAATCCTATCATTACAGTATTTTACCAAACTCGGTCCTGGAGGGCTGGTGTCTTGCAGAGTTTAGCTGCAACCTTAATCAGCTAGTTAACTTCTTACAAATACTAGAAACTTCCAGGCAGGTGTGCTAAGGGAATTTGGAGTTAAACTCTTCAGGACATCGGCCCTCTCCATGACCAAGTTTGGTTACCCTGCTGTATTTATTTAAACATGATTCATACTATTTATAAGTGATTTATGAATATACAGTTTTTATTCAGACTACAACTATTATGATCATAATTTATTTTGTTTTCATCCTACAGGTAACCATTGCTGGAATGATATGGCTTGTTCATTGACAACAAGCTACATTTGTGCTCAACCTATGAAATCATGAGAAGTCAATCTGCTTCAAAAGTACTTTGATTGTACTATGCAGCCTACCGTATCTTTATATTTTTCTCATTCTTTGATATTTAAACTTCCATATCTTATTTGAAATACTACTAAAATCAATAAAGCAAATTGTGTGCATTGTGGAGTCAAAATTCATGTAAAAGTCATATGTAAAAAATATACACTGTTTGTAATTATTGTGTACTGTAGAAAATGGTAGTTTGAAGAGATAGCCTTGAGAAAGGTACAGGTTGTATTTACATTAAAACAATATCAAACATATTGAGACATGTGATAAAACCTATTTATTTCTGGACATAGGGGCAGTTTCCCAGACAGGGTTTAGATTAATCCAGGACTAGTCCTTAGTTATATTAGGACATTATCGGGTGGTTTCCCGGACAGGGATTAGACTGTCCTAGCCTAAAACATTTTTAAGAGCTGTCCAAACTGAAAACAACTTGCACTGACATATCTTAAAATACATCAGGGCCCTTTGTTTTGTCTCAAAATGCACACAGGTAATATTTTTAGTAAGCCATATTTGTTAAAAGTACTTAAACTTAGGTCTGGTCCTGAATTAAGCTAATCCCTGACCGGGAAACCGCCCCTATATGTTATTATTATTCACATAAACAAATAAGTCGTTTATTTATCTTGTTACTTGCTGTATAAACAGTCTATTGTACATGATAAAAAATACATAAATATTATAAATACTATACAGTGGGATGAATTTTAATAGTTTTAAATAGAGATCCGCTGACACATAATTTCTGTGCCAATACCAATCAATTACTGAATGACATCTACCGATAGATACAGACAGATTATATATATATTTTTACTGCTTGTTTTAAATGATTTTGTCATAAAATCCTAAAATTGCAGAGCATACAAACACTTTTGGCAAAGCTTAAATATGGTTGGCACCTTTCTCATAGCTATCTTACTTGTACATACAGTACACATATTCTAAAAGTTAATTATAAATGTTATAATTTTTTATTTACAATGTTTGGCACACATTTTGTTTATTTTGTTCTCCAATAAAGCAAACAGACTAAACAGACAAATAAAAAAAATCATCCAAGACGTTTATGTCTTTCTTTGTTCAGGCAAGAAGAAATTAAGTTTTTTGAGGAAAACATTCCAGGACTTTTCTCAATTTAATAGACTTTATTGGACCTCAACAGTTCACAGTTTCCTGTCAACACAGCTTTAAAGGGCTCTAAACCAGTGCAGCCTTACGTATTGCGTAATCATGTCTAAAGGTCACGCGTTACATATGTGAAACGTACACTTGCAGACCATTTTAAACAATAAACTGACACAAAGGCATTAATTAGTATCATTCCACAAACAATGGTTCTTATTCTCCACACTCATGCACAGATTGGCCATAGGGAGGACCGGGAGAATTCCCGGTGGGCCGGTCTGTTTTTTTGGCTACGAAGGACTGTGTTGTCATGCTAATGTCCCTAAGCTGCCAGCACTCACAATATTATCAAGCCCCATTCGCGTACTTTGCGGGTGGGAAATGTCACCCCCGCTGTATACCCAAGATGAAGTCCCACCCACTTATTGAAAGAATTGTTGCATTAGGGTTCATTAACATCTAAAACACATGAAAATTACACGATCGGCATGTCTTTTTCTGCTTTTTTTGGCTTGCTACAAACGGAATCTAAAAGGAAAAGTCCATTACATATATATATATATAATTTTTTTTTTTTTTTGACACAAGGTATAGGCCTACCTTAAGTTATTTGGCAATATACACAATCAAAGTATTTTTATTTTTCCATCTGTTCCCCTTGCTTACTTGATCAATCTTTTGCTTCTGTAATGTATATCAGGGGTTTCAAACGTTTTCAACCTGCAGGTAATCTCAAGACCCATCATTTATAAAAATAGAAATATAGGGGAAGACACAAACACATTTGTTCCCTTTCAGTAGCTTTTAAATCAGTTTAATTGAATACTATTAATTTAAAATACCTTATGGGAGAGCTGCACGATTATGGCAAATATCATTATTTTTTAGGCTACTGTATTTGTATTGAATTGGAAATTATATATTTGAAAAATACAATAAATTGCAAGGCTGCAGAGAACAGTGCACTATTGCAGACTAATGTAGGTTACTGAGTATGTAATTATATTAATATGTTGTCATGAACTTAAGTGGGCCGGTCTCCATGGAAACTCCATGTGTAGGGTATAGTAAGAAGATTTCCGATTCCGGTTCCAGTTTTCCCTAACAATTTCAATATTTCTAGTAAATCTGTAATAAATAAAAATTCATTGGTTGATTTTCATAAAACATTTTAATTATATTTTGTCACTATTATTACGTGAGCATTATAAAAGCATTTTTAAGAAAATTTCCGGTTCCGATTCCGTTTCCAGTTTTCCCTAACAATTTCAATATTTCTAGTAAAACTGTAATAAATAATAATTCATTGGTTGATTTTCATAAAACATTTAAATTATATTTTGTCACTATTATTACGTGAGCATTATAAAAACATTTTTAAAATGTATTTGTCACGGTAGGAAATCCAATGTTTCCTCCGTGTTGTGTTTTGTGTTTGTGTTTGTACTCATGTTGTCTCCATGTGCTCGTTTGATTAAGTGTTGTCACCTGTGTGCTATTACCTCGCTCCAGATGATCCTCATCTTCACTCTGCTACATATACTCACTCATCTCTCTTCCTGTTGTCAGATCCTCATTTCATGTTTGCAGACTCACAAGTTGGATAACAGTCTCCCGTGTTCGTGTTTTGGATTATTGTTTCGTGTTGTCGTCTTCATGTGAGTGTTCCGGTCCGTTCCTGGTTTCATCCATTGACCGTCATCACTTTCACCACCGACTTCACCATCCAGCACTTCTCACGCCACCGTAGACCTTCGATCACCATTGCCTACATTCTGGACTCTGTTATTATTGCATTCATTGTATTTACCATCATCTTCAATAAATCATTTCTGATTGCCTGCACTTGCTTCCTCCTCTCTTACGAGTCGTTACAGAAGGATCTGACCATCATGGAAGCAGCAGGCAATCGCTCCCCATCTCATATGGAGGAATTCCTGCAGAGAGCCGTGGGTCGTTTGGATCGCCAGGACAAGGCGATAGATGAGATGGGTCGAGCTTTCCAAGCAATGGTGACGAAGGTTTCCGAGCTCGCTCTTCAGGCTCAACAACCACATCTACCGCCACCCACTGCGCCCCCCACGCCACCCACACCGCCGATCGCCACCGGGGGTTTTCCCCAGTCCGAGCCACGCCTTCCCATTCCAGAGAAATATGCGGGTGAGCCAAAGTTTTGTCGATCATTTCTCTCTCATTGTTCTCTGCACTTCGTCTTGCAGCCCCGCACGTTCACCACCGAGGAGATGAAGGTGGCGTTCGTACTCTCTCTACTCACGGGGAAGGCTGCCCTCTGGGGGACGGCGGTGTGGGAGAACCAAGACCGCTGCTGTGCTTCGTTCCACGCCCTTTCGGAGGAGATGAAACGGGTCTTCGACCGCTCCGTCGCCGGGAGGGAGGCGGCCAGACTTCTAGCGGACTTACGGCAGGAGGATAGGTCCGTATCTGACTACTCTATCGAGTTCCGCACCCTGGCGGCGGAGTGTAAGTGGAACGAAGAGGCGCAGTGGGATCATTTCCTGCATGGGTTGGCTGACCGCATCCAACAGGAGATTCGCGCCGTTGAACTCCCCTCTTCACTCAATGGATTAATCGACCTCACTATCAGGATAGACAACCGACTCGACCAAGCAGCCAGACGGAGGGGGAGGACCACTCGCACAACCAGTTCAGAGGTTCAGCACTGGCGGTCAGAGGTTGCGGTCAGCCCACCTGAAGATCTTGAACCCATGCAGGTAGGGCGAGCTCGGCTCTCCCGGGAGGAGAGGATCAGGCGGAGATCCCTTGGACTATGTTTATACTGTGGCAGCCCAGAACATCAGATCCAGCGCTGTCCAGTAAAAGGATCAAGCCCGATAGTAAATCTGAGGCTACTATCGGGTGGGATCTCTGCCAGGAAGACCTCATCAACATCGACACTCCTTCCGGTGAGACTACGGTGGTCCACCCACGCACTGGATCAGCACGCTTTGGTGGATTCTGGGGCCAAGGGTAGTTTTATGGACATTAATTTTGCTTGTAAAATCAACATTCCTCTCACACCCCTCAGACACCCCATTGCACCTTTTGCACTTGATGGACACAAATTGCCAGTTATTACTCAGACCACCATTCCTGTTTCCCTCATCACATCTGGCAATCATACGGAGAAGATGTCATTTCTCATCACAGACTCACCTCAGACTCCCATTGTTCTCGGTCACACTTGGCTCCATAAACACAACCCCAGGATCGATTGGCGTCTCGGATCTGTTGTTAGCTGGAGTGAGGAGTGTCATTTGTCTTGTCTTTTGTCTGCTGGTGTTAATGTTTCTGAGTCTGTGTTTCAGGGGGAGGCAGTGGATTTGACTAACGTGCCCGCGGAGTACCACGACCTGAAAGAGGTGTTCAGTAAGTCGCGGGCTGATTCTCTTCCTCCTCATCGTCCCTATGACTGTGCAATTGAGTTATTGCCAGGTACCTCTCCGCCTAAGGGCAAGTTATATTCCTTGTCTATTCCAGAGACGGCGGCCATGGAGAAATATATATCCAGTTCTCTAGCAACGGGGTTCATTCGCCCTTCCTCTTCTCCAGCGGGGGCGGGGTTCTTTTTTGTGGGGAAGAAGGACGGATCCTTGCGACCTTGTATTGACTACCGAGGGTTGAACAACATAACGGTAAAGAATACTTATCCTTTGCCGCTTATGTCTTCAGCTTTTGAGAGGTTGCAGGGAGCGTCCGTTTTCACTAAATTGGACTTACGTAACGCTTATCATTTGGTCCGCATTAGGGAGGGGGACGAATGGAAGACTGCATTTAACACCCCTAGAGGCCATTTTGAGTACCGCGTGATGCCTTTCGGGCTATCTAACTCACCGGCAGTCTTCCAAGCACTCGTTAATGACGTGTTGCGAGACATGGTCGATCAGTTCATATATGTTTACCTGGATGACATATTGATTTTTTTCTTCGTCTCTCCAGGAACACGTGCAACACGTACGACGAGTGCTTCTGCGGTTGCTAGAGAATGGATTGTTTGTCAAGGCGGAGAAATGCGTTTTTCATGCACAGTCTGTTTCTTTTCTAGGACACATCATTTCGACTGAGGGTGTTCGCATGGATCCTGAGAAGGTTAAGGCTGTGGTAGATTGGCCATCCCCAGAGTCTCGCAAGGCCCTGCAGAGATTTCTGGGGTTCGCCAATTTTTATCGGCGTTTCATTCGCAATTTCAGCCAACTAGCCGCGCCTCTGACCGCTTTGACCTCCCCTAGTTTGACGTTCAGGTGGTCAGACACAGCTGAGGCTGCGTTTGCCAAACTGAAAAGCTGCTTTGTTTCAGCTCCAATTCTTGTCACCCCTGATCGCTCACGTCAATTCATAGTGGAGGTCGACGCGTCAGAGGTGGGGGTAGGAGCAGTGTTATCCCAGAGCGCATCCTCAGACGGAAAGGTGCATCCTTGCGCGTATTATTCTCACCGTTTATCTCCTGCGGAAGTTAATTATGACATTGGCCATCGGGAGTTGTTGGCCGTCAAATTGGCACTGGAAGAATGGCGTCACTGGCTTGAAGGGTCGGGTGTACCTTTCATTGTATGGACGGACCATAAAAATCTCAAATACATTAGAACTGCCAAAAGACTTAACTCCAGGCAGGCTCGGTGGGCATTGTTTTTCGGTCGTTTCGATTTTACACTTTCCTACCGGCCGGGTTCCAAAAACATCAAACCCGATGCTTTATCCCGTCTTTTTGAGCGTTCCGATCGTACTGCTACTCCCGAGCCCATTTTACCGGAGACCATCATTATCTCCGCGCTCAGATGGGAGGTCGAATCAAAGGTTTTGACTGCCTTAGAAGGGGTAACGCCCCCGGCTCGTTGCCCACCGAACCGTTTGTTTGTGCCGGAGGGGTTACGGTCAGACGTTCTTCAGTGGGGTCATTGTTCCAGTGTTGCTTGTCACCCAGGGGTTAGTAGAACTAAATTTTTAGTCAAGCAACGATTTTGGTGGCCTGGTATGGCTCGTGATGTCCACGACTTCGTCTTGGCTTGCTCGGTTTGTGCTGTTGGTAAGACTTCCAATCGACCTCCAGATGGGTTACTCTTACCGCTGTCTGTCCCTTCGAGACCCTGGTCCCACATCTCGCTAGATTTCATTACCGCCCTCCCACCCTCTAAGGGTAATACGGTGATTTTAACCATAGTGGACCGGTTCTCGAAGGCGGCTCATTTCATCCCCTTGCCCAAATTGCCATCAGCCAAGGAAACAGCGGTAACTGTCATTGACCACGTCTTCCGTATACATGGCCTTCCGACAGATGTGGTCTCTGACAGGGGTCCCCAGTTTGTGTCCAAATTTTGGTGAGAGTTTTGTAAATTGTTAGGGGCGACTGTTAGTCTTTCATCCGGGTTCCATCCCCAGAGCAATGGTCAAACCGAGCGAGCCAATCAGGATGTCGAAAGGGCTTTGCGGTGTTTGGCTTCCAACAATCCTTCGTCCTGGTGTCAACAACTCTCAATTGTGGAGTACGCACACAATTCTCTGCCAGTGTCATGTACGGGCATGTCTCCATTTAAGTGTAGTTTAGGGTACCAACCACCTAATTTTGTCAGTACTGAATCCGAGGTGTCGGTCCCCTCCGCAAACGCACTAGTCCAGAGGTGTCACCGCACCTGGACCAGAGCTCGCAGAGCTCTGCTCCAGGCAAGGTCGCGCACCAAGGCTAAGGCCGATCGCCACCGGTCGTAGCCTCCCCGTTACGTCGTCGGTCAAAGAGTGTGGCTTTCAACCCAGAACATTCCGATGCGTTCCGTTTCGAATAAGCTTGCTCCCAAATTTATTGGCCCGTTTTCTGTTACCAAAATCATTAATCCGGTAACAGTGCGTCTTAGCCTTCCACCGGCGTACAGGAGGGTTCATCCCGTGTTTCATGTGTCCAAAATTAAACCGGTGATTTTTTCCCGTCTTAATCCGCCTGCCCCGGTTCCCCCCCCGCCTCGTATCGTTAATGGGGAGACCACATATTTGGTTAATCGTATTCTGGACTCTAGACGGAGGGGACGCGGTTTTCAGTACTTGGTGGATTGGGAAGGTTACGGTCCGGAGGAGAGAAGGTGGGTTCCTGCTCGGGACATACTGGATCACCGCCTTATTGATGATTACAATCTTCAGGTAAAGCAGGCTGGGAACACCAAGGGGCGTTCCTAGGGGAGGGGGTTCTGTCACGGTAGGAAATCCAATGTTTCCTCCGTGTTGTGTTTTGTGTTTGTGTTTGTACTCATTGTTATAAGCTTGGTTTTATAGTTTAATCTTTTCAAAAACAAAGAATCTCACAACCGCATGCTTCTCAGTGCTTCTCTTTACTTCCGTGCTTCAGCATCACAATGACGTTACATCACATGACTCACACGTAAACCATATAAGGTCTGTCACATCCTGCTGACCATATATATAACATATTGTAACATATATTGTAACATCCTCCCTTTTTTTTTTTTTTTTTTAAACAGCCCTTTGGCTATTGTATTTAATAAACTTGTGAACATAACAACAACAACAACAACAACAACAAAAAACATACCACTGTATACTCATAGTGGATCTTAAGTGTCATTAGAACAATTATGCAGTTTAAACAAAATCTTTTAAGTGAGTTGGTCTCTTGACCACCCTGCCATATCTGGTAGTCACAACATTGTAGCTGTTATCTGACTGTTGTTTGCATGTGTGCGTTGTGTGTGTTCCTGTCGCTGAATGTCCCTCATCCAGCTGTGTCTGCTGGTTAGTCTGTTCCATCTTGCTATTTGTGTTTTGTGTGTCTGCTCTCTGTATTCCTGCAGGCACAGTCCTGAGATGTTTCCTATTTCTCCTCACAACAGTTCCATTTTCCAACTGCACAGTATATGATCTTTTATTGGCCATTTTTATCACTTGTGCTGGTGACCATTGTGCTTTGTGTTTCGTGTCCAACTGAACTCTTACTTGTTCTCCTTCATGAAGAGGTTTAAGATCTTTTGCTCCTCTGTTGTAATAGTAAGCCTGCTTGCGTTGGTTGTCTTTTACTACCTGTTCTGTGTGAACAACAGCTGGCTGCAGGAGGTTGTCATGTGTTGGAAGTAGTGTTCTGGTTCTTCGGCTCATGAGTCGTTGTGCAGGACTGGCACTGAATCCCTGAGATGGTGTGTTCCGGTGTTCTAGAATAGCGAGATATGGATCAGTCTTTGCTCTCCTTGCTTTGTCCATCATTAGTTTGGCTGTCTTTACTGCAGACTCAGCTTTGCCGTTGCTCTGTGGATATGCAGGAGATGATGTTATGTGCCTGAATTCCCATGCCATGCTGAATTGTCTGAATTCTTGTGAGCTGTACTGTGGCCCGTTATCCGAGATCACTATGTCTGGGATTCCGTGACGTGCAAAATGGGCCTTCAACTTGTGTATCACTGTGCTTGAGCTGGTGTCTGTTAGATAGTCCACTTCCCAGAAATTGGAAAAATAGTCAACAGTAATGAGGTAAGCTCTGTTGTTAAATGAAAACAAATCTGTACCCACTTTTGCCCATGGTCTCATTGGAATATCGTGTGGGCACATAGTCTCTTTCTGCTGTCGTGCATCTACCGCTCTGCAAACCTCACCTTTTCCAATGTATGCTTTGATGGCTGCACTCATCCCAGGCCAGTATACACAGTCCCTTGCTCTGCGTAAACAACTTTCGATGCCTAAGTGTGATGCATGTATTTTCTCCATGATTTCTGTTCTCAGTTTTGCTGGTATCACTGCTCTTTCTCCTCTAAAAATCACACTGTGTTGCACACTCAGTTCCTCTTTTACAGAAAAAAACTGTCTCACCTCTTCTTTCAGCTGAGTTTTCTCGTCTGGCCATCCCTGGACTATCACTTGCTGTAACATCTGAAATGTTCCATCCTTAGCCGTTTCTGCCTGTATCCTTTGTAAACTTCCTTCTGATATGGCTAGATACTGTAGCATGTTAATTGTCTCTATTTCTGTCTCTACAGAGCCTTCTGTCGCACCCTCCGACAAATATGCTCTGCTGAGGGTGTCCGCTAAGTGCATTAGACGACCTGGAACATAGACGACATTAATATCATAACGCTGGAGCCTCAAAAGCATTCTCTGCAAACGCTTAGGCGCATCCAGAAGTGGCTTTCTTGTGATGGTTTCAAGGGGTCTGTGATCAGAATGGACTTCTACGTTCCTGCCATAGGTGTACTGGTGGAATTTTTTCATCCCAAACAGGATTGCCAGGCATTCCTTTTCTATTTGCGCATACCCCTTTTCAGTGGGTGTAAGCGCTCTGCTGCAAAAAGCAACTGGTTGTCCTGCCTGTAGAAGTGCTGCACCCAGGCCTGTCTCAGAAGAGTCACATTGAAGGACCAGGTCTTCTTCTGGATTATAGTACTTTAAAACAGGTGCAGAGGCGATCATTTGTTTCAATTTATTGAATGCTTCTTCCTGTACTTCAGTCCACTCCCACACCACATCTCTGTGTGTCAGTTGTCTTAATGTGTCGCAACTATCTGATAAGTGTGCACAGAATTTAGACAAATAGTTCACCATGCCTAATACTCTTTGTAGCCCCTTCAAATCTGATGGCCTGGGCATCTCCACTATGGCTCTCACCTTCTCTGGGTCAATCTTTAGCCCTTCTGATGTCAGTCTGTGTCCGATGTATGGTACCTCTTTTTGTCTCAGCTTGAGTTTGTTGAAGTTTAGTTTGATGTTTCTTTTTCTGCAACGTTCCAGTAGCTGCCTGAGTTTTACATCGTTGTCTTTCTCAGCTGCCTCATCATTATCACCTTTAATTGTCCCGATGGTTTCTTCACCACCACCATGCTGCTAATCCAATCCGTGCTCTTTTCCACCTGAGTTATGATGCCTCTCTCCACAAGATTTTCCAACTCATCTTTTAGGTGTTTCATGAGAGCTACTGGAACTCTCCGCTTCGGAAGCTGCACCAGTTTCACTTCAGGATTCACTTCGAGGTTGTATTTGCCTTCCAAGCATCCGTCACCTTCAAATACATCAGTATACTCTCGTTGTATATCTCTCTTGTCCCACTGTTCCTTTTCTCTGCTTTTCTCTGAGGTGACAATATCATCAATCGCCAGAATATTTTCATGCTGAATTCTTACCAGATCCATTGCTTGCACAGCCTTGTTTCCTAGCAGTGGTATTGATGAGCTTTCCTCCACTACCATGAATTCCAACCGGTCAAGTTGTCTATTCCGGGGGGTTCTTATTTTTATTCTGCATTTTCCTAAGGGTTTCAGGGTGCTCTTGTTATACATGACCAGAATCTGTTCTGTCTTTTCCATTGCTGTGTCAGGGTTTAACAGTTGGATGGGTATGACATTGCAACTGGCTCCACAGTCCAATTGAAATTTTACTGGCGTTTCTCCTATCAGCATGGTTGCGAACAGTTGTTTTTCTTGTTTGTTTCCCTCCTTTTGTGAACTGAGACTGAGAATTTCTTGAAATGGTTCCTCTTCCATTTCTGCTACACTGTGTATTCCTTTTCGCTTTGTGTCTTTTGTTTTGCATGTGGTTGCAAAATGGTTCAGCTTGCCACACTTTCTGCACTGCTTTCCATAAGCTGGGCAACTTAGCTTTTTCCACTCATGCTGTCTTCCACAGAATTTACACTTAACGTTAGTTGAATGAGTTTGTTTGTCACTCTGAGACTGCCTAACTCTCTGAACTGCATGCACTTCTTCAGTTTTTCTTCCTTCAATTGTCATCACATTTTCTTTTGAAAGTTCAGATGCTCTGCATATTCTCATACATTTCTCAAGCGTCAAATCCATCTCTCTTAATAGGCGTTCTCTCACTTGCGAGTTCAGTATGCCGCATACTATTCTGTCTCTAATCAAAGAGTCTCTAGCCGATCCGAAATTGCACGTGTCCGCCAGCACTTTTAAATCAGTAACATATTTTTCAATCGTTTCTCCGACGTTCTGATTTCTGGAGAAAAATCTGTACCTTTCTACAGTTTCATTGAGTGCTGGATTGCAGTGGTTTCGGAACGCAGTTAACAGCCATCCCACTGTCAACTCGTTGTCTGCCGGTAAAGCGGCGCTTAGCGTCTTGCTTAGTTCTCTGCCCGTTTCTCCGATTAGATATTGGAACACTTTTACCTTGGTCTTGTTGTCCGCATCTGCGAGCGATAAGTCCATGTACAGGGAAAACTCCTCTTCCCATGATTTCCAAGCTTTGGTTAAGCACGCTGCATTCCAGTCAAAATTCGCTGGCGGTTTCAGCCCGAATGCACCCTCCATGATCGGCACTCTCTCACTCTCCGTTGCTCTCTCTATAGCCAACTGAACTCGGTCTTTTACTTTTATTCAACAATTTACCGCTGCCACCATGTTATAAGCTTGGTTTTATAGCTTAATCTTATCAAAATAAAGAATCTCACAACCGCATGCTTCTCAGTGCTTCTCTTTACTTCCGTGCTTCAGCATCACAATGACGTTACATCACATGACTCACACGTAAACCATATAAGGTCTGTCACATCCTGCTGACCATATATATAACATATTGTAACATATATTGTAACACTCATGTTGTCTCCATGTGCTCGTTTGATTAAGTGTTGTCACCTGTGTGCTATTACCTCGCTCCAGCTGATCCTCATCTTCACTCTGCTACATATACTCACTCATCTCTCTCCCTGTCGTCAGATCCTCATTTCATGTTTGCAGACTCACAAGTTGGATTACAGTCTCCCGTGTTCGTATTTTGGATTATTGTTTCGTGTTGTCGTCTTCGTGTGAGTGTTCCGGTCCGTTCCTGGTTTCATCCATTGACCGTCATCACTTTCACCACCGACTTCACCATCCAGCACTTCTCACGCCACCGTAGATCTTCGATCACCATCGCCAACATCCTGGACTCTGTTATTATTGCATTCATTGTATTTACCATCATCTTCAATAAATCATTTCTGATTGCCTGCACTTGCTTCCTCCTCTCTTACGAGTCGTTACAGAATTTGGCAGTTTCTTCTTTACATTTGCCTTTTAACTTATATTGGCAGTCTTATCTCAAATCATAAGTTGCATTTAATATTTCACTTTGACAAGGACGATACTGTCAATGCAAAAATGAAATTTTGTAATTTCTTTTAAAATTATGGCACATATTTTGTGTGCAGTTTTCTATAACAAAATGAATAAAAGGATAGTTCACTTTAAAATGAAAATTCTGTCATCGTTTACTAATCCTCATGTTGTCCTAAACCTATATGAATTTTTTTCTGATGAACACAAAAGAAGATATTTTGAGAAACAATGTAACACACAGCAGATAGTGACCATTGACTTCCATAGTAGGAAAAAATATTTTGGAAGTATTGGGATAAATGACTAAGAAAATATTTTGATAAATGATGGTAAGCACACAGTTGACGGTACCCATTAAATTCCATCATATTTTTTATTCTTACTATAGAAGTCAATGGTCACTTACTGCTGTGTGATTACCGTCATTTCTCAAAATATCGTCTTTTGTGTTAATCAGAAAAAAGACATTTATACAGGTTTAGAACAACATGAGGATGAGTAAATGATGACAGCATTTTCATTTTAAAGTGAACTATCCCTTTAATCTTGTTTTCATTTTCATTTTATCATTAGTTAGAATTTGTAGAATTGCCTTTCATAAAGTAATACAACTCCCTCCCTAACACTTGATTACACAAAAAATAAATATAAAGTATTTATTCATGCCATGTGTTTATATTTGACATTTGTGCATGAGTACATACTGTACTGTGTGCTTGTAGGATTTTAAATTAACATATGTCATAAAATATTAGATCACTACAGTTAAAGATCAGTTATTTGGTTTGTAGTTGGCACCTTTCTTAAGAAGTATTATAGTTTCCTTGTACAAACAGTATAGAGATCTTAAGTTTTTGTGATGTTATCATTTTTTACAGTTTGATATTTTGATGTCAGTATCTTTTATGAAGCACACAGAAAAAACAGACATGCAGCTTAGCCTACTTGTAGTGTGAATGGGTACTACATCAAATATCAAATATAACACTAAGGGGCGGTTTCCCGGACCAGGATTAGCTTAATCCAGGACTAGGCCTTAGTTTAATTAGGAAATATAACTAGTTTTAACAAACATGCCTTACTAAAAACATTACCTGTGTGCATTTTGAGGTAAAACAAAGGGCACTGATGTATTTTAAGATATGTAAGTGCAAGTTGTTTTCAGTTTGGAGAGCTCTTAAAAGTGTTTAAGTCTAGGACTAGTCTAATCCCTGTCCGGGAATCCGCCCCTAAATATTACTTTTATTTAATATTTAGTAACTTTTTGTTAAAATGCAAGCTTATGATTTAAAACTGTCAGGTCTGATTTTGTGGCAGATGTAAGTGACTGAAAAACGACGTTCACAGCGATACGGGCCTTTTTTGCTGAATACAAAAAAAGCTGTACACAAAAGTTTTAATTTTTTGTCACTGAGACGGTATCTTTTAACAAGGTCCTAATATGTACCATTTAGGTAAAGATAAGTACCTTTGAGGTACCAGTATGTACATTTTAGGAACAAACGTGTATTTTTGAAAAGGTATTGCCCCAATGACAAATTTTGTACCTTCATGTACCTTTTATTCTTAGAGTGTATATGAGTTATAATTGTGTATTGAATTAAATAATCCAGTTTTGAGGCATATGTCAATCAGATTATGGAGAGATTAAAAAAGTAAAAAATTATTGTTTCTGGGTGACACAGCAGGCTATGGCCAAGCAACTGATTTAGTCATCAGTTGAATGGGCATCAGGCCATAACCGTGATGATATGATATGAATCATCATATTTCCAAAAATCCAAGTTATCCAAATTATTGGTACAACAGTTACGCTTATGAAATCCAAATGTATGTTTACTGACTTCAGCCAACCATGATGTTTACACCTCATGAAGTAATATAAAAGTTGAAAGGATCACACAATCTTTAGTGTAATTCAAAACAACATCTGAAAAACAGTGAGTCTTCTTTAACATTAAACAACTGAAGTTTTGTCTTCAACAGTATCTAATAATTCATAATCAGTGTGCATGTAAGTGTGGATATATTATTTTTCCTGCTTATTTATTTTCAGATATATCATGGCAGTGATAAGAGCTCTTATGCTTCTTTTCTTGGTCTTTTTTGTGGAGAATGCTGCAGGTAAGCAAGGCTTTTATTTACTATTGCAACCACAAGACACAAGACAAACTATTCTGTTACTTAATGGGATATTATTAGGACATTATGTTTATTAGAGGTTTTACAGAGCACACTAACACAGAAACATCAATTACAATAAATCAATGAAAATGTTCTTTGTGACATAACTTCTAATGTTTTATATACAGCTGAAGACTGCCCATATGACTGGACACCTTTTGGTGTAGAATGCTACAAATTCATCTCTACTCAAGAAACCCAACCCCGAAACCTGGGTTAAAGCAGAAGTACTGTTATTTATAAATTATTCATGAATACTATACATTTCCTTAAATTATCCAAGCTAATTGACAATAAAACAATCTCTCTTTTTAGAAAACTGTCAAAGTAATGGTGGATCTCACGTGTCCGCAGTGCAGTCCAAAACGACTTTCTCCTGAGTCTTGTGTAGGCGTGCTTGGATTGGTGGTCATGATGGTGAAGTGGTAAGTCATTCTGCTTTTAAAAAAAACTGACCGATATATAGACTTAAATGTAAACGTTTAATATTAAACTTTCTCTAGCTACAATAACTTATAAGTTATTAATGTAATGTTATGACTAAAATCGTGAACACATTAGTTAACTCTTTCTCTACTCCATCATCAGGATGGACAATGGCTGTGGACTGATAGATTTCAATTTGACTTTACAAACTGGTGCCCTAAAGAACCTAACAATTATCAAGGTGTTTCTGAGAGCTGCCTGGAGATAAGCTGGAACAGTAAGAATGAATTCATATTATTGAAGAGTTTGGT
Source organism: Misgurnus anguillicaudatus (assembly GCF_027580225.2). NCBI lineage: Eukaryota > Metazoa > Chordata > Actinopteri > Cypriniformes > Cobitidae > Misgurnus > Misgurnus anguillicaudatus. Next base: position 27,095,525 of record NC_073353.2, read on the forward strand.
TCCAAAACGCAATAAATCCATTTTGACAAATTTTGGTAAAAACGTGTTTTCTATACCAAGAAAGTGACAAGATGAAAACAACTATTTTCTGTTACAAACTTTCACATAGCATCTTTAGGTTATAAAAACATAAAAAATTCAAATCCATAAGTTGATTTTCAAAGATTTATTATAAAAACGGAATTTTTTCCACAAAATGCAATAAATCCATGACAAGTTTTTATTCAAAATGCTATAAATCTATTGAATCAATAGCCTATATAAATGTGCATTCATCTTTGCCATGTTATATTCATTTAGTTGACTAGTTGTACACACTAATTAAAAATATAAACATTAATGTCATTAATCAAAACACTTACTTTGTCATATTAAGATCACTGTCATTGCGGTTACGTCGTCGCTTAACGTCTTTCACAGCGATCAGCTGTAAAATGTTTTTGGTCCTGCTTGATTTTCGTTGACTTTGAGTAAAATTATGTAAAGTTTTTCATAAGATCCTCTGGGGTCAATGTGTTAGCATGAGAAGCTTGATGCTGTCGGGAGAACAAGCACCCGTCTCCCGAGTGCCTCTCAGGGAAAATATTAGATGCTGATGGCTTACGTTTCTTTCCCATCACAGAAAACCATCACAGGTTTAGCGATGCAATTAAAGTATTATTTTGTTTTGTTTGTTGATCACGAAGTACAAAGTAGATGAGGAAAACTAGGACTCCGTGTACTCAGCGTGTCCGCCATTGTGTGTTTACATTGCGTGACTGGTCGGCTGTAATATCAGAAATGGATTTATTGCGTTCTGTAAAAAAGAAGGAGTGGCGTTTATCGCATTTTGGGAAAAAAGGGAGAAAAGATGACAGAATAACACGGCGGATATTGGATTTTGCGTAAAATTAAGAATTTACTTTTAACTACTGACCTGATATAATACTGATTTTGGCAGTAACTCGCGTTTATCGCGTTTTGGAACCAAACTCTTCATGTATTTACAAATGTATAATTATTTCATAGTATTTCATGATTGATTCATGGACCATTTACCATTCAGACTGTAACTGTTTCATATTACTACATTTCATATTACCAAAATTACGATGTCATATCATTGTAAATAAAAAATGATAACATTTACACTAATTGATATGATCTGTGTCCTGTATGTGCACAGTAAAGTCAAGTGGTTCTGAGGAAAGGTACTAACCAAATATCAAATTTCTGATATTTATCAACATGCATGTGATCATGATAACATGATAATGTTTACTTTTACAGCTTTTCTCAATCGGTTTGGTGCATGATTTATCATATCACAAAACTACTTGTTCAACCTTCACATCATAGTGCACATCATAAAAGCAGTTTTTCATTATTTACAAATAGCATATATTTGGAATATTAATGCAATTATGTATAATTGTCTTATGTTTCTAACAGTACAAATGCCATTTCTAATATACTGGTTCTCTGCTGAATAGTTCTACTCCCCAACTTTATAGGGTTGTTTTAAACATAGGTTGCTGTTATTGTAAGAATCTCAGATACTTTAGTCATACAACACATAGTATCTCCTCATGTTTCCAGAGATCCTCTATATGATGAGAAAACTTTTATGATTATTTTTATATAGTGTGTAATTATATTATATAGTATAGTAAGTATATAGTATGATATACCAAAGTATGTGGTATAGTAATGGTTACCTGTAGGATAAGATGAAATTAGGTCTTTGTTGTGTATAAAAAAGAAATAAGAAATCCATGTTTGGATTTATTAAAGACTTTTATCTGCAAATAGATCCTGCCTTGGCTTCATGTTTGGACAAAATGTTACCACAGCAATAAAAAAAAAAACACATTAATTAATTGTGTATTTATCATAATTTACTTAGAAAAAAATCTAGTTCTCAATAAATTTTTATATTACTATGTAGAAGTTATGAGGGTTAATCTAATATATTTTACTACACCCAAAAGTTTTTTTTTTCAGTGCATTTTTTTTATGTCTTGTCATAAAGATTGTAGTGAAAATGAAATGTCAAATCATAAGTTGCATTTTATATTTCACTTTGACAAGGACAATACTTTGTCACTATAAAATAAAAGTTTATTTTTTTTCATTTCATTTTCAATTTTGGCACATATTTTGTGTGCCGTTTTCTATAACGAAATGGTTAATTTTTTTTTTTCATTTTATCATTAGTTAATATAGAATTTATAGTAAAACTATAAAGTAACACCCTCCCCAACACTTGACTACACCATCCCCTTTAAAATATTTGTACAATTCAGATCGGTTCCCCCATAAATCTTCATATTTTATACATGTACCAGGTGTTTATATATTTAATATGCTAGTGAGTAGTTCCTTATCATGTTATGTACAGCTGTGCATGCGCACCAACTGTGTGCTTAAAGGATTTAAAATTAACATATGTCATAAATTACTATCTTAGATCAATACAGCTAAAGAAGTTATTTGGTTCCTGGTTGCCATCATTCTTAAGTCTATAGTTCCTTTTCAAGGGAACTTCAACGCTGCATCATTAAATGACAATTTGGGAACATGCCAGCAGCGTGTATATATATGTAAGCAATAAGGTACGAGAGGCTGTGCTGTATACATAAACATATAACATATAAGGTACTCGAGGCAAGTGCTGTGTCGTGAATGAGTGACGGCTGAAGGGGTTGCAGGCACTCCGCTTCGCGTCGTGCCTAACAACGCCCTTCAGCCGTTACTTATTCACGATACAGCACTTGCCTCGAGTACCTTATTGCTTTTATAAAACGGTTACCACACAATATTAAAGTAAAAAAAAAAATGAGTGCAACTTTCATGAAGTTAAATCAATAAAAGCATTCCTTCCGCTAGAAAAAATAGTCCCTGACTGCGAACAACAACATGAAAGCTCAAATAAAAACAACAAACTGTTCTCAGACTTTGTCTCATTATATGTTTATGTGTTGCTAAGGGTGTTGCTAAGGGCGCAGTGATATTAAATAGAACCGTTGGGTGAAGGGGTCATAGCTGTGTTTTATTGTGAATAAAGCACACCTATTGACCACTCAGAATCAAGGATTAGAACTAACCGTTTTATAAATAAATATATATATATATATATATATATATATATATATAGAGAGAGAGAGAGAGAGAGAGAGAGAGAGAGAGAGAGAGAGAGAGAGAGAGAGAGAGAAGAAAATTTTGATGAACTTATATCACCTGAGGGCTTAGGTGGTTCAGTCGATGCTGTTTTAGAGCGTTTCCAAGAGGCTAAGAAATGAGCAGGAGGTTTTAAAAGTTTCCTTCCTCTGCATAGTTTCTTGCAAGGGGCAGCTGTCCGAGGGCAGGCCTCATCCTCACCTGTTATGACATATAGGCACCAACAAAAACAAAGTGTGGCTGCCCGCGCTCCTCCACAGAGAGCTTGGGGGCAAGGCAGAAGCAGCAATAACAACAACAACAGAGGTCAGACAGGGCAAATCTTAGAAACTTTATAATTGCCTGATTTTGACGTTGGATCAATGTTGGATTTTGACTTCGGAATTTTTATGTCATTTCAATGTTGGATTTTCATGTCGTCTTCATGTTAGGCCAACTTTGATCAGATGTCAAGACCCAACAGTGACCTGACGTCAATACACGTTTACGTTGTTAACCACTCCATTTATTGCCATTCGAGGACTGGTTTGTCACAATAGACTTGTAATGTCTATTTTCACAACTTTCACAACATCAGAAGTATCTCAGGTTCACTTTTGGGGCCAAGGCATAGTAAGCAAGTAAATAGGGCGATGGCGTCAAGGAAACAAAACTCCACTTGGGAGGAAAAAACCTTGGGAGAAACCAGCTTAGCGGGACGGCAAGTTGTACTATGGCAGGCTACAGCTGCACCAACTTTTGGTTAAAATTGAAGCTTATGGTGATTTTTAATTTTAGATTGGTTTAAAACTGTCAGAGTCAGATTTTGTGGCAGATGTAAGTGACTGAAAAAGACATAAACAGAGATTGCGATGCGGGCCTTTTTGTTGAAAAAAGCTGTAAACAAAAGTTGTATACTTTTAAAAATGTCCTAATATGTACCATTTTGATAAGTACCTTTGAGGTACCAGTATGTACCTTTAAGGAACAAAAGTGTACTTTTTGAAAAGGTTCCGCCTCAGTGATAACTTGTACCTTCATGTATCTTTTATTCTGAAAGTATAATGAGTTATAATTATATTGTAATAAAAATGTTAAACATTTCAGTTAAAAAGTTTAATGTTTGTACGCATTATATGCTCATATAACATATTTAATATTGGTCATGTCAAAGACTGAAATTATTGGTTGAAATTTTCTCAGAATTTAATTTTGAAACTTTTAAAATGCATCTTGTTACAGAATGAAAGATGAATAACACATTTTGAGATGCACAGTACCACAGCATGTTGCTGACACCTGAACTCTTTACTGTAGAAATGATTTTTTCGAGGCATGGGACGTTTTGCTTTCACAGCACAAGGTTATTAGATTTTTAGAGTTACATCTAAAATGTGGTCTGGTGGTCTTGTCGCAGATGGTCTTTTTTAAGAATTTATGTTTATTTTTTGTTTAAAATTAGTTTTGACAATTGTTTGTTAAAGTACAATGTGCTGGCATAATAAATAATGCAGGAAATACAAGTTAAAATTAAATAGACTGAGTGACATGCAAATTTAAGATCACTATCATGTTTCCTTAACGCACTGCCTATAATTTCAACATTCAATGTATTGACAAAACAGATAAGTTTCTGAAATCCATATTTACCTTCGATAATCTTTAAACTGTCACATTTTTGTGGTGGATATTTTTCCTAGAGTTTTTCATCATCCTTGCAAGTATTAGACATTTCCCTATCTGCTGAACCTCTGCAGCCATTCGTGTTTAAGCTTTTCCCTCTTGAACTTAAACCAAAAATGTACCAGCTTCTAAACACAGCTTCTAAACACAGACTCTAAAACATAGCATCTTTTTTTCAGGTAATAATAGGTAAACCTGTTTTTTTTTCTCTTTCTGAAAACCTTCTTTTTCCATTAAAAAACAACATTTTATCTTCCATAACTTGATCCAAGATTGATTAACATGCATGATAACCAAACGTCTATGTGTTCTCGTATCCCATTCTTTCTCATCATCATGATAACTGATACCATGAAGGACAATCATATAAATTAGAAGTTAAATCAGAGCACTTCCCAAAATTTCAAAATGTAAGCAGGACACAGTTTGAACTTTCTGATCAGTTGGGCAAAATCCAAGGATAGCATGATCAAGTTTACATACCGGTATGCACTGATTTTATTAAAGGAAAATATTTTTAAATATTTTACTGTTCTTTATATCTTTTCCCTGCTTATTCATTTTCAGATTCATCATGGCAGTGATGAGAGCTCTTATGGTTCTTTTCTTGGTCTTTTCAGATGAGAATGCAGCTGGTAAGCAAGATGTTTACCGTATTTGCCAAACCCTGCAACCAATATTTCAGATTAAATTCCCATAATAATGTGTATTCCATAAGGGATATAACCTTATCTAGAAGGATAACAGGAAATGAGAAACATTTAAGGCACTTATACAGAAACATAAAATGTCTTGTTTATGTACGTAACCATCGTTCCCTAAAGAAAGGGAACGGAGACGTCATGTCAATGACAGACGAATTGGTAACTCACTTGGAGGGACCAATTAACTTTGTTTGTATCTAAAAGAGTCAAAGAATGTTAGCATCCAGTATTTGCATCTGCTGTCGTCGTCCCGCCATATACGGGTATACATTTTTTCGCTGAGGAGCCGAACCGAGCTGAGACATTTCCTTTCAGTTGGTCTCTTCGACGTCACCTCTATGACCAAAGAATTAGTAATCCCTACCAAAGCGCCACAGGAAGCTGCCCCTTCCAGTGCCCTGCATAAGGCTCGTGCCCCTTGTTTTTAAGTAGGCATATGAGGGCCTTATGCAGAGAAGGCCGGACACTGCTGTTCCAATACAACCCACTTAGTAACCTTACTGTAGATAACACTGGGATGCGTCCTCACTCTGGCAGTAGCAGGGGACACTGTGTAAGCCACATTCCTTCTGAGTTTTCTTAGGAATGTTTAATACTCAGCTGTGTACATGTGTGCAGATGTATCACTATTCTATTTATTTTCAGATTCATCATGGCAGTAATGAGAGCTCTTATGCTTCTTTGCTTGGTCTTTTCTGTTGAGAACGCAGCAGGTATACATTTATTTACCATTCCAACCCTCCTTCTCCCAAAATTGTGTGTTCAGCAAAACCTTGAGTGGTAGGAAACTAATGTTAAGGAAATCTAAAATAGTATAAATAGCTTAAAACTCCTAAAAAGTGCCCAATAGGCTTTGTCGAACTATATGGTTCCATAAAGAACCTTCAACATCCACATAACTCTTCTGTTGCACAAAGACTCTTTGCAGTGGAGTAGCTACATTTGTGCTCAACCTATGAAATCATGAGAAGTCAATCTGTTTCGAAAGTACTTTGATTGTACTATATTCATATTTTTCTCATCCTTTTATCTTTAAACTACCATATCTTACTGAAATTATCTGAAATACTGTTAAAACCAATAAGCATTTACAAAGCAAATTGTGTGAACTGTGGATTCAAAGTCATGTACAAATATCAACATGATCTCACAAAGTTCCGTGGGATAGTCACTGAATTTTGTGCTCTTTTTTCCGTGGCATTCTCACGGATTGGTTACTCAACTGCTTTTTGCTATTTTCAAACCATTTTCGCTTAGGTTTAGGGTTAGATTTGGTGTTTGCGTTAGTATGTCACTTTAAATATTGGTTTAAAATTTTTTCTGATTTATTCTTTTATATTTTCTAAACTTTAAACAATTGTTGCCTGGCGTTGGGGTTAGAGTTGGGTTTGGGTAGGGATGTCATTTCATGTAAATCTAACCCTAAACCGAAGCAAAAATGGTAAGAAAACAGGACAAAACATTTGAGTAACCAATCCGTGAGAATGCCACGGAAAAAGACAGTCCGTAGCAGGGCCACGGAAAAATGCGGAGATCCATGAGAATGCCACGGAAAAATGAGCACAAAATTCCGTGACTATGCCACGAAAATTCGTGAGATCAGGTTGACAAATATATATATATACAGTTTGTAAATATTGTGTAACAAATGGTAGTTTAAGATAGATGGCCTTGAGAAAGATACAGGTTGTATTTATTAAAACAACATCAAACATATTGAGAACTATTTATTTCTGGAGATATACAGGGTATGGCAGTTTCCCATACAGGGTTTTAGATTAATCCAGGACTAGTCCTTAGTTATATTAGAACATTTAATATTATTATTATTCAAAATAAAATAAAAAAGTAGTTTATTTATCTTGTTACTTACTGTATATTGTACATAAAAAATGCATAGCATTATAAATACTACACAGTGTAGGGATTCACTGATTGAAAATCTTTGTGCCGATACCAAAATTCAACTTCTTAGGATGACACCGATACCAATATACAGTAGATACAGATTTTTCTTTTTATTACTGCTTGTTTCAAATGATTGTGTGATGATGTCATGAAATCCTATAAGTTTACAAACTGCAATTCTGTTATCATTGTCACTGGTTACTTGCAGTGAAGATCATTTTTGAAGATAATTTTTTTAATTAAATTTTTGATAATTTAATATGATTCTGGGTATTTATACAGTAAACAACTTGTTTGTGAGCTGTTTTGACTAAATGACAATGAATTATAAAAATGTACAAAGAGTGAGATATCATTTCAGTGACAAAACTGCAAAGTGAAATATTTAATCCCATTAGGAAATTCCAGTTTGGAGCGGCTTCAAGTAAATGAATTATCATTCTTATTTTAGCCTTATTATGACCATCAAATTTCAATTAGATTTCTTTTTTTTTATTTAACATTCATAAATGGACAATGACTTCTACTGTTTTTCAGTGATGTACAAAATGTACGCAATTATTTCAAAATGTTCAGACATAAAATAGTTCTCTCTTTGTAAAGAGAGCAATTTCTATTTATTTGAGGTTAACATCTGTATTCACAGTATCTGATCATTAATCATCATCATCGTCATCATCATCGTCGTCATCATCATCATCGTCATCATCATCGTCATCATCATCGTCATCATCATCATCGTCATCCTCTGTGTTTACTGTTCCAGAGAGCACATCTTCTATCCAGTTTTCCAGCTCTTCAGGTGAAGGCAGATCTTCATCGTCAGGTATATCCAACCAAACACTGTCCGCCTGTCACAGAGGTCAATAGTCAAAGAGTGTTATGTAAGCATTATAAATTACTGTAGCATTTATCTGACATGTCACTGAACTAAATCAAGCACATCCTCTGAAAGTGCTCTGAAAACATTAAACACATTTATGCAGGTCTGATCTTTATAATGGAGAAACTGTGTTAGCATTAAACATGAATGACCTTAAGATGTTAATCATATTAAAATGTTCATTCAGTTAAAAAAATTAAAATATTGCACTTACATCTGTAACGTTGACAACACCAATCTGTGGTTTGAAGAGGTTAACTTTGAAGGTTTTCTCCCAGTAAGGAATGAGCTACACAAGAAAGATGAAATAACATGATATAAACATGAGGGTATATAATATAATATAATACTGTCATCCATCGTATCTATGTAGACTTATTCACCAGTGGAAAGTCATCTGGGTCGATCCACACAATGCTCAGTTCTGGATTATGTGTGTTGTCTCTTGCCACCTCCTTCAGTATCTCCAAGAACTCAAAACCATCTGAAATTTGCATTATATCCTTAAGATGATTCTTAATCTGAACAAAAATCATTAGGCTTTCGATGTAATGAAGCTGAATTCATGGTATATGTCATTAAACTGCATACCAGGATCCTCCTCCTCTGCAAAGGCGACAATGTGAATCCCATTTAAATCATCCTCCTGCAAAACATTTCAATTCGGTTTCTTGTGGGTGTTTGGACAGATAATAGTAATATAAAATTAAACCACACAGATCTAAATCAGTACATTTCAATTAATAAACGGCAAATATTGCTCACCCAGGTCTCAAACATGTGTTCTGCCCTGAGTTTTCTCAGAGTTGGTCTGTGGATGTGTAGGACACTGTCAGTATGCAGTATGAGCTAATGTTTCATAGACATCCTTAACATAGACCTCACAAAATTATATTTCATGTTGTACTAAGCTTGACTTTTGTTGTTCTGTTAAACCCAAAAGATGTTTGGCAGGACTTTGGTGAGTCACAAATACTTTTTCTTAAAAATAAAGAGCCATGACAACATTCTTCAGAACTTCTCCTCATGAGTTTGGAATGGCATAAGGGTGAATAAATGATGAAAAAATACCTCCTGTGCTCTGATATGAAGGCCACCAGCTCTTCCTCAGTGTAAGGTTTGTCTGGAATGGTGACTGGTTCCTCCATGAAGGGCTCATAAAAGTCAACCTCATTGTTTTTCAGAGTCAGTTCTTTTGCAACCTGAAACGTGATTATGACAAACATGATGTTAGGAACAGTTCTTTGTTCATGTAGCTCATTGCGTTATCAGCGGAAAGGTCATAGGTTAGAATCCCAAGGAACACACATACAGTACTGATAAATATCATATGCCTTAAAGGGATAGTTCGGACAAAAATCATATTAAACCCATGATCCACTCACCTCCAAGCCGTCCGAGACGCACACGTCCACCATCTTGCAGACAACCACACTTTCAGTCATTCCAGAAAATGTCCCTGATCCCTCCGTCAATCAAATGTAAAGCCACAGGGCTCACGTCATTCAAGTGCAAAAAATGTGAGTAAATATCCTTCCCCAAAAAAAATCCAAATGGCTCCACAATGATAAACAAATGCATCATCCATTTTGTTGCAACAACATCCATATTTAAAACTTTGCAAACGAAAACAACCAGCCTCCGGGAACCCCACCATCTTAGACTCATCTGTATTCAGGAGAGAGTATAAGCGTGGTGTACACACTTTTCTTAGTGACGTATGACAAATGCGGAGGATGGGGTGCAGGGCAGTAGCACAGAACCCTCCATAAACTGCATACGCTCTCATCTTGAATGTGGACGCGACTAATGCCCCATTCAGACAGCCAGCGACCAGCAGTAGCAGAGCGACGCGATCTCATTCATTTCAATGGAAACTGGGCGACTTCCGGCGGGCGACACGAGCGAAAGTGACCGTTGGCGACTGTATGGCCGTGTCCAGCGACGCGAGAAAGTTCAACTTAATGCAAATGTCGAGCGAATTTAGGGAGCGACTACCAATGAGAACGAAGCAGTGGAGTTCACGTCGTCCTTCTCTCGTCAGTAACTGGCGTGGATGGTACTCATTTATATATGACAAGCAGATTTAGAAACCCTCATTGAAAGAGACGGGTGACACACAGCGATAACGTTGCTGGCTGTCTGAAATAGGGGTAAGATGGCAGCGTTACCGGAAGCTAGCTATTTTCGTCTATAAAGTTTTAAATATGGATATTTCCACAACAAAACGAAGCGTTTTACCCTCAGAAGGCATTTGTTTATCATCGTGGAGCCATTTGGATTTATTCTGTGAAGGATGGATGCACATTTTTTGGACTTGAAGGAGTGGACCCTGTAACTTAACACTTGATCAACTGAAAGATCCAAAACACCCTCCAAAATAAATGAAAATGTGTATGTCTGAAAAATGATGGACACATGCATCTCGGACAGCCCGGGTGTGAGCAAATCGTGGGCTCAACACCATTTTTGGCCGAACTATCCCATTAAATACACTGTAAGTCAACTTTGGATAAAGGCATCTGCACAGTTCATCTACCATCGAGAGGCATTTGCAGGCACAATGACTTTGAAGGTGCAATGACAAAGATCTTTGTAACATACAGTAAAGAGAGCAAGAAGTGACACAATACTTACAGATTTGTCAAAAGTAGCAAAAAATCTGATAAAAGGTTGAAACTGTTCAGCTGCCTCTCGGAAAGCCAGATAATCTGAGGAAAAAAGGAAAAATTAAGAGGTAATGAAAAGAAGCTGTTTCTCCATAAATCCTGCAGGGAACTACTACTACATTTTTAAAAATAAAGACCCTTAGGTTTTTTTATCAAGAACCATCTGCTGTACACCATAGGCTATGTTGGTTTGACAAAGCCAACATATTGTAATACTGTAGCTTCTTTCTGAAATTGTTGACTGTTACTTCTCCTGGAGCTTTCAAGCTACATCCACCAAACTTTCCACAAGTCTTCAGACTGGACTGAAGATATGTGTTATATCTTTTCCAAGGGATCGAACTTACTCATGACTTATTCGTAAAATGCTAAAAATGTGCTAAAATTCCCACAGACTTTGCCAGATCTGAGGATTTTGTGGGTTACTATACACTGAAAAAAAATGATTCATTCAATTTACTACATTTTAAATAAGTGGTTGCAATCAATCTATTGAAGCTACATTTAAACAAAAAAATTGAAAAAATAATACAAAAAAAATAGTTTATAATAAATTGATTGCAACCACTTACCTTAAAACAAATTGAGTACAGTAAATGAATAATTTTTTTCAGTGTATTTGTAGACTGTAAGGCTCTGTAAGAACATAACTGTAACGGTACCCCAGGGGTACAAATGCTGCCCGAAATCGCCCTTTAAGAAACAGCCCATGAAACAATGTGCTTATCCTACTATGGTAAATTGTATTTAATTATATAATTCATTCTGGCAAGTGGCTCTTTTGTTGAGTATCCTTATTGACAGCTGGCTAGCCACAATCTATGAAACTCTAGCCTTCGTCAAGCCAACAACAAAGTTTGTTCACAAACTTTAACCTCTAGTTATATTTGTACATGCAGGTTTATATTTGGACGGTGCAAATTAGATCTGAAGCATATAATAATCCCATTCAGTACTGTACTGAAAGGATACTATGTCTGATACTTTCTGAATCAGTTTGAAAACACACTCACGCTCAGAGTCCTGACTCTTGAAGAAGCCAATAAGTTTAATGTCTTCTTCCATACGGTCAAAAGCTCGCAACTCCAGAGTATTGTCAATGATCTCAACCGGATCTTCTAAAAGCTAAAGTGTGGGAGGGATCGAAGGAAAGACATAAAAAGTTGTAGCAAAATAAATTATTAGTCAAAGATATACATTCATGGCAACAATATGCTTACGTCCAGAAGGAACTCCACAAGGGTGTCTGCAGCGAGCAGTCCATCAAATTCAATTACCCGGTCTTCTTTAAAAACATAGACACTGCCCTCCTCATGCAAACCTTTCAATGAAATGTTAGAGTACATTGTATATAATACATTGCATTATCATCCAGTTCAGCAAATCTTATAAAAAGAGATTCACTTGAATTTAACTTCTTATATTTTAACATGCATTTAATGGGGTTTATAGAGGAGTTTTATGCAATATAACTTTATGTAATTAAGGTTGAATCTTAAGTCAATGACTCACCTAATTTCTTAGCAATTTTGGCATCCTTGTGGGAGTCAACCATTCCAAATCCAATGTCCTTTTCTTCTAAGACCTGAGCAGCTAACTCCAGATAAACAAATCAATGAATGATTAGTGATGTGTTGCATGCAACATGAAGTCAATTCAATCTTTCATTCAATTTTAAGTTTTGACTTGTGATAAGTTGACAACTTATCTAATTTAACTTAATAGAGTGCCACAGGGATGACATATTTTTGTAGGTCAACCCGGAAATTAGCGGGACACTGGTTCTCTTGCAAAAAAGGCAATTCGTTTTTCCCAAACACTAATTTTTCCCAAAGTGTAAATGCGTTTACTAGAAATATGCAAAGACTAATTTTGAGTTCAAAATTCATTAAAATTCATTGAACGCACGTGCGGTGATGCAATTACGCGTCTGGTCGGAACTTTACTTCCGGTTTCAGTTTTTTTAATGGTCTGACTAGTTGCTGAAACTGAACTCTTAAACAAATACCTCGTCGAAAATAACAAATGTTTTGGTTTCCTAGGTAATCTATGTGTTGTTTATTTTGCTTATTATATAAATAAACTACTTTAAAAGGACTTTGTTGCTATTTATTCTTAGCGGGGTTTACCGGAAGTTACGAGTTGACCACGAAAGCCGCTTGTTTATGTTGTTACTGCTGAAATAGTCTTATTTTTTGGGATAATCCAGAAGTCTTTGAGAAAGATGCATGGACTTTTTTGCAAGGGAATCACTAACTTCTGGGTTAGCATACGAAAATACGTTATCCCTGTGGCACTCTATTTGTTAAGTTAAAGTAACATAAAAATAAATGTTTATTTAATCAAATTTTTTTGCAGCATATTTTTATGTATTTGACTTATTCATTGGAGAGGACATGCAGTTTGCCTTTCACCGTGTGACACGCAGACCCTCATCCCAATTCAATTACAGGGGAGAAAGGCATTCCTTTAATTTATGCAGCTGTTCATATACATCACGCTTTGCCATTTAAAAATGTACTGTATATGAGCTTGCCTGAAAACATTTTAACATGGCATGAATTTAGCTTTGTTTTAAAAGTGCTTTTGTTATTATCCTTGTCATTTACTGTACATAAATCATTTACTATAAAATACTACAAAATATTTTCACATTTTGTGAAAATATAACCTGATATCTTTAATATTGACTAATGTCATGTCAAAGACTGAAATCAATGTGAAATCAGTCAAATGTTCCTTATCTCATAATAAGATTATGAAACTTTGGATTTTACAGACAGGGCTACAGTTTACTGTATTTTATTTATTATAAGGAAGACTAACTCATAAATGATGTCTGTTGTGATCCAAATGAATCAAGAAATAAAAAAGAGTAAAGTAATAAGGTCTGTGGTCCTCTAAGTTGAGTTGATGTTTCTTGTTTAAATTCTATTACTGATGATGATACTGAAGACAACATACAGCAAGTAACTGCAAAAATGTATGCTTAAAATGTATGTTGTATGATTGATCTATAATTAAAAATAATAATTACAGCTAGAAATTAAAGCACATTACAAGCTTTTTAAATTTTTTAGATATTTTTACATACAAATGTAACACGATAAAAACATTAACCTTTTAAAAATATTTTATTTTACCCATGAAAAATCAGTTCTGTGCTGACTGATAAAGAAAAACATTCAATGCACTACGTGTAAAATATCAGCAAAATGCAAACGTACATCTTTTTTGTCTCCTGTATGTCTTTTTTGACCCTTACCTCTAGCACCAGTTCAGTCATTTGAAACTGTCTCTGCAGCTCTTTTGTAGTTGGTGGAGGAGCATGGTAGTATAGGCACAACATGTCATATTTCTTCAGAGCTTTGCGGTAGTTCTTCTCATCTATGTCCAGGACACGGTCTTTGCCATCGTAATGTGGGAATTCGAGGCCCTTCTCGGCAATTGCCAGGGATGCCAGTCCCAGAGATCCCAGCAGCAAAAGCCAGGTGATGTGCATGTTCTTGTCAAGCAACTAAAAACGTTCAAAAAATAAAAAAATCACACTTTCACTCACAGTTGTGCCTCCTCGGCTGCTTTAGCATTCATGCAGTTCCATCAGGTTTCTAGTAGAGGGGCATCAGAGTAGAAGTCCTAAATAAAAGTTTGATTTAATGTAATAAACAAAAATAATTAGAGAGAAAACCAACCCGGTCTTTCCCAAAGCTTGATTGTTTACCCCTCCTACAGAAATACAGAAACTTTCTATAGGCAAACCTTCTGTCTTTTCCTCTCTGCCACCTTCTCTCCTGACCAGAGACAAAAAGTGCCTGGTATATTGTGCTGGTAATAGGACAGTGGAGAGCTGGATACCTTACATAGCAGTGTTTCTCTAATCCTTTTTTAGGAGCCCAGTTGTTACATGGCTAAAAATACCCCAGCGAGGCAGCAAAGGAGCAAGAGTACTTTTGGAAGCTAATTAGGCCACGGCTAATGACATTTGTGGCTAAGAGCAGAAAAGTGTGATATGAAAACTTCACAGGAAGACTTCCAGACATAAACAAAAGAAAAAATACATTCTTTCCATCAGGTTTATCTACTGTATGTGCGTGAGAGATAAAGAAAACAGTTACTGTTAGTGGGATGATCGATGTGCATGCAAACATACTGTAACTGGATGCTAGTGTATTTTTTGATGTGTGAGCTGTTTGTAGTCAGATGTGTGTATGCACTAGTTGAACTGACAATGTACATTTATTGTGTAGATGTGATAAACCCCTTCAAAAGTCATTTTTCAACTCGGGTTTGATTTAATTCTGTTTATTTGTAAAGGCATGTGCCTGAAGACATCACTGAAAAGCCTTTAAACTGCAGGGGACTCTCATTATGACTCTTTGCTTCATAATTTAGCATGTTCGAAAACGAATGCATAGCCCATCCAGTTATTTGGAAATGCAGAATGTACAGGTGTGCACTGTAAAAAATACTTTGCTGCCTTAAAATTCGTTGTTAAATCAACTCAGATTTACAAGTCATGTCAACAGAGATGAGTTGTCACAACTTATAAAATATTGTTGAGAAAAATCAACTTAATTTTATAAGTTATAACAACTCATCTCTAGTCAAGATAAATAATAGTAAGTTGAAATGACTTGTAAATCCGAGTTGATTCAACAAAAAATTTTAAGGCAGCAAAGTATTTTTTACAGTGTGGCCAAAAGTGATGTTCAAATTTAAACAATTGACATTGTTACCCCTTTTTTATATTTTATAAAAAAATGCATTAAAAATTTGGTAAGCATGTTGCATTGGTGTGTTTGAAGAATGAACTGATGCTTTGAGAAGAATTTAAAGTGCATATATCATGCACAATCCATGTTTAATGTGTTGGCAGTGTGTGAACAACAACCCTTCAATGAAAAAAAATCCACCATCCGCTTTTTTTTCCACACATGCTGTTTTGATTATCTTGTTAAAGAGTAACTAAACCCTAAACCAACTTTTTTTAGTTAATGATCTGTAAGAATGATGCTTTATTAGTGCTGTTCATTGATTTTAGTAAGTTTTTTGACATTTGGATATAAAGTGTTTCAATACTACAATATATGGTGTAAAAACGTCTGAGTGCTGCCCTCTTCAGGTTGAACAGTGGCTACTACAGTTGAATTTTCCTATTGGATGTTGGGTCTAAAAAATAACTCATGACGTAAGCAGGTTCAAGCTCACCACGCCCTTGTTACGATCTCACCTGGTACGAGCTTAGTTCCTCCCCTCTATCTCAGTTGGGATCTGCCCACTTTTCTTGCATTTTTCAAATATTGCCAGTGGGTGGAGTCAGGCTCTGACCAGGGGTTTAGTTACGCTTTTATGTGACATCACACAAACAGAGCCCCGCCCACGACCACTGAATGATTGATTCATTTTACCCAAAAGCTTTTCTAAATGTGTCTGTTAGCACATTGTAACACTAATGATATTGTCCCAGAATGTATTCACAGGAATCAGATCTATTTTTAACCAAAAGAGCTCATTGTTTGTTGGTACGGAAGTGAGGAGCTGTAGCTCATTCACATTTAAAGGTACACATATGAAAACAGTGCTTTATGGCTTCCACCCAAGTAGGGGCATTTTGGGCATGCTATAACAAATGATCTCTGGGGTATTTTGAGCTGAAACTTCACAGACACATTTTAGGCACTGGGATTTTTCTTACACCTGAGACTGATATTAGATTTGGGAAAAAAATAGGCATAATATGTGCCCTTTAAAGAGGCTTGGCAAAACATACACAGAACACATGCAAAATGTGTAGTCGACTATAAAATATGACTACAAAATATTTTTTATTTTAATTAATTTATTTATTATTCTTGGAAATAAAACCCAGATTTCCTCATACACTGTGGTTTGCCTTTTTGCCAAAATATTCTGTTCAATAAATACCTTAAGGGTTGGTTTCCCAGACAGGGAATTGCTTAAACCAAGACTATGCCTAAGTTTATTTAGGAAATATATCAATTTTAACAAACATGCCATAGTAAAAACATTATTGGGGGGAATTTTAATGCAAAACAAAGGGCATTGATGTATTTTAAGATATGTCAGTTTGGACAGCTCTTACATTTATTTTAGTCTAGGACTAGTGTAAACCCTGTCCGGGAAACCGCCCCTAAAAGTTTAGTATTTGGTTAATTCTGTGCCATACACCTCATATTTAGATGGTTTAATCTAAAATGAGTGGGCATTAAAAGCAAATTTTGTACAAATTATTCCACCCCCGGATATCAATTCTAGCTACGTTCAACTCTCAGACTTGAGGGTAAAATACATATTGATTGGGTAATTTTATTGAAATATTGTTTTACTGTGCGACTCATGCCAATTCATACATATTTTACAACTTCTAATTTGTATAAATTTGTACGACCAAATTTATACGTTTCTGCAATTTTGCTATTATCTCTGTGACAGGGGGTATAAGGCTGGGTTAGAGTATCGTTGTTTTTTTAAATAATTGATATAAATAATTGTATTCATATAAATTAGCCAACTCTTTAAATACATATGAATTCCCATGAGATCAGGTTGGTCTTACAGTAAGTACACTGACACTAGTATTGTGCTGTATGTGTGCAAGTATGGTTTTCCTTTTATGAGACTTTAAATCAGATTTTAGATTTAAACTTGCTTTAATGTTATTTTATCACATACTCCAGTTGAACAATCATTGAGTTAGATATAAAGCAAATGCTCTGTCCTCTTGTTACATCCAAGACGTTATTTTGCAATTCAGGGGCAGTTGAATAGACTCAGCTTTCATCAAAAATTAAAACTGATGAAAGATGATTCATGGTACAGAATGGGTTGACTAAGACTAAGCAAGTAATTAATAAAAAAATGCTAACAGATTTCCACCCTTATATGTTCAGTCCTTGCACAGGGCCATGCACACACATTTTGAGGGGCAGTACCCAAACAAAAAAAGGGGCACTAAGGAAACAAAAAAGGGGCACTAAGGGGGGTGGTACTATTAATATGGTTCTAATAAAATATAGAACATTTTAAGGGGGGTTGGCGGTTGATGAGAAGGGCACCTCAGCCGATGAAGGCAGAAATGCTGTGGCCCTAGCCACTGAGCAACCCCCCTGCATGGCCCTGATTAAGACTATTTAAGACCTGCAGAAACCCTTTAGGTTGTAAGCTGATATTTCATAATAAATGTCCACATACTTATACTGGAAAAACATTTATGTTGTTGGATTGAATATCCACTCGTGTGTTGGATTTTGACGTCGGATCAGCGTTGGATATAGTCATCATATCTTTGCTTCATGAAACATATGTTAATGCTCAGTAGTACATATGGTTCTTTAATACACTCTAAAAAAAATCCGTAAAAAAACGGACAAAGTACTGTGTAAATATGAAGGAATTTTCCGTATTTATGTTTTACAGGCATTTATCCGTTTTTTTTTAATAACATGTTGCATTATGGGTACAATAACCCCTGCTGCAATCTTTCACTTTTGCCTCTCTATCACCATCTCTGTTTGAAACCTAAAATTACAACTTGCTTGCAGAGTTATTTTCTAACATGGATGATGTTTAACTTCTAAACAAATGCTGTCAGAACAAGATACAAGTGTTCAACTATTCCAGCACCAACACATGTGATTTAGTAGACAAATCCTCTTTCTGATGTGACGTGTAAGTCAAATGGATATTTACCACAACATTTATCACATTAAATCTCCAGTTTGTGTTTGTTTTAGATTTATTTGAAGTCACCACTATGGTGATTAGTGTTCCCTTTAGGTAGGCTTTTGTCCCTTGACCTTCACAGAACTGTCTCTGTTCTTTTAGCATTGCAACTTGTTTGTTGCTTGAGGAAGGAGAATTGTCTATAATATCATATAAGCTTAGTTGTTTTTATGTTATGCTACCTAACATTTAAATATGAAATGATAAAATAAAATTATGAACTGGAATGTATAAGAGTGACACTCTATGCTGATCTAAAAACACACTATATTTAATAAGATTGCTGCAAATGTGTCAGCTGTGGTTTTTGCTTCAGAGACATCAACACTTTGGATACAAATCTCAACAATGGTTAGAGTAAATGTTAAGAAAGTTTTCTGTCCTGGTACCCAGCATGCATTGCGGCATGAAGCTTTGTTGTTGATTGTCACCATTGTTGCGTTTCATAGGCAGATTGAAGTGTCCCTAAAGGATACGGAAAATGTTCTGTAAATCTACGGAAAGTGTTCTATAAATCTACAGAAAGTTCAGTTTTTAAATAAACGGAAATTTTGTAAACATAACGGAAAAGGTGCCGGTAATTTTCTGCCAGGACATTATCCGTTTTTTTACGGATTATTTTTTTAGAGTGTATATTTGCACTAAAATGCGTTCATTTTAAATGGGCATATGTGTCTGACACAGGTAGTCTAGTGCATCCCAAACTTTTTAACATTAACATTTTAATAACATTATAGTCATTATGGCCTTTAGAAAACGTGGCATAAGCTTTTGTCCTTAATGGCTTTTTTTCCTTACATTGCTTTTACTTTTATGCTTTAAGTAGTTTTACAATGAGTACTTTTACACTTTTACCTGAGTAAAAAGCTTGAGTTGATACTTCAACTTCTACAGAAGTCTTTTTAAACCCTATTATCTATACTTTTACCTGAGTAATGAATGTGAATACTTTTGACACAACTGGTTGGTGGTTGACAGGCTTGTGCACAATTCAGAATTTCAGAATTGGCCTCCATTTAATTTATAAATTGGAATTTGAATTGACTCCGCCCAAAAGGAAGTTGAATTGGAATGACAGGAAGTGGAATTAAATTCATGGCAATTCAAAGAAATTCCACAGTCACACAACAGAAATAATCTCACATATATTCAGTGTTAGGAAAGTTACTTTGGAAAATTGTTTGGCAACCATTTAAAATACTTGGTTAAAGTAACGCATTCTGGGAAATGAAGTCATGTTCCATCGTGTTCCACGAAATTACAATTACAAAAAAATCTAACTTAATTATTTGTTATGTGACTAGAGTTTTTAACATTAATTGCTGAGGGAAAACATTTCCTGTTAATTTTATCTGTACAAGTAGTTCAAACTTATTTAATTTATAGAATATGTAATGCAATCATTTTTGACATATACTGAAAGCTTCATTTTTAACACTTCACTTACACTGTAAAAATGTGGCTGCAATTTTGCCGCTGGTTGCCAGTAACTTACTGTAGAAGATAAAGACTGAAAATGTTTAATGTTCATTTAACTTTTAACAAACTGTTGCCAGTAAATAACATAAATGTAAAATCTACAGTAAGTTACTGACAGCTAGTTGCCAGTAATACACAGTAATACTGTAATTTCAACAGAAATATTTTACAGTGTACTGTATAATATGTATATGAATTTCTTTGAATTTCTATTGAATTGCAATTCTGCTTCCTTTAATTCAAATTCGATTTGTAATTCTAAATTATGTTTTTGACATCAATTCAAATTCAATTCAAATTCAAGAATTGAATTGGAATTAAGGAGTCATTCTCAATTCAATTCTGAATTGTGCACAAGCCTGGTGGTTGATGAGAAGGACACCTTAGTCGATGAATGCAGAAAGGCAGTGGCTCTAGCCACCAGGCCACCCCCCTGTGCACGGCCCTGCACTTGCATTGTATGAAAGCACTGTTTAAGTTTCTGTGACTTAGAATAGAATTTGTTGTCATAGCAATGACTCCAGCAACAGTGATGCCCAAATTAGGATCAGCTGTCTGAAGGATGTTGTTATAGACATAACATGAAAAAACTCATACACAGATTCAATTTTGTCTTAAAGTATCATCAAAATACACTTAGACAGAACATATCTATAGCAAATTAACATGCAATAGAATACAAAAACCTTAACCAATTTAATCTTTACATTTTTTATGTACACTCTCAGAAAAAAGATACAAAATCTGTCACAGGGGCGATACCCGTTTCAAAAAGTACACGTTTGTACCTAAAGGGTGCATATTAGTACTAAGGTACATATTGGTACCTCATGTATATCTGCATTTAACATGGTAGATAATATTATGCATTTTAAAGGGTACCGTCGCCATGACGGCTTTTGCACCTTTTTGACAGTGCATGCATATATAAGACATTTCCAAAGCGAGTTGGCTTACATACATAGGTGGAGCACACCGGTTCAGTAAGAACATGGCTGACTTCCAGAAATGTCATGTTGAGGTTAGATATAGCAAAACTCTAGTAATGTTCCTTGGTCTCCCTCAATGCATTTGTGGTAGGGATCATTTGGAGTGCTCCCTTTTCAGCTGAAAGTTGGTTCAGTTTATGCTGGGTCTGCATAACACTTACTGTACCAGCTCTTCATAAAATTATTTAGAGCACTTGTGACTCCTGCAGGTGGAGTGTCAGCCTTGACTATTGTTGTCTGGATCATTTGAAGTGAAAGAGTGAACATTCGAAAGAGAATTTAGATGTGTCTAAATACAATTCAGAGGATAATCTTGGCTACATATTGCTTAAAATACAACATGCAGATTTAATCATTATGTTTTTGGGAAACTGACATATCTATACTTACTGCTTACTGTTGCAAATCAATTTATTGAAAAACTACAATTAATGCAAAAATATATATATTTTTGTATATGTTTAAATGTGTACCCCTTAATTATGGTGATACTAGCTTAATTTAATATAATAATTAATTTTAAAAACGTATTATGCAACAAATATACAGTATAGGATGTGTTACTTGCCATTTGATATTACACAGCATAACACAGTTGAACAACTTTTGACTTACCTGATTTTGAACATTAATTGTTTCTCAAGACACAAACTTGTATAGCCTGACAATAGTTCCTTCTTTTTGTATTTATCTACATAGTGTTTGCTCACGTGCATAAAATGTGCCTTTGTCTGAAATTAAAATACCCTTTGCAGGTGCATCAGTATTTTATGGTGTTATTTTAAGGTTTATATATTGATCATGCAATCATCATATGCATATAAACATTGGAGATATTTAGTTTGTTGAAATTGTTTGTTTTTCTCTGTTTACTTTCAGTTACGCCACCTGCAGACACTAGGTGGCATATGTTTTCCATTCATTCGGTTAGCTCAAAGTTACATTGAACACAATTTCATTGTCACCTAAAACAGTTCTGTTCTTGCACTTTGATAGATAAAATTAAAGCAAGCCTAAAACGACTATTATTACAAAAAAGGTGTATTATGTGAATAAAAATCAGCTGTTTGTTAGAAAAAGCAAGATATCAAGGTATGTGTTTTTTAAAGGGGTCATGCACAAGACTTTTTAAAGATGTCAAATAAATCTTTGGTGTCCCCAGAGCACATATGTGAAGTTTTAGCTCAAAATACCATATAGATAATTTATTATAGCATGTTAAAATTGACACTTTGTGGGTGTGTGCAAAAATGTGCCGTTTTGGGTGTGTCCTTTAAAATGCAAATGAGCTGATGAAGTGCAAACACTGATCACAATGATGGTGGTTTGTTGCACTTGAAACTCAATTGTGCTGTGAATTATTGTTTTCTCTGCACTAAATCGCAGTGCTGTGATTGGATAGTGCAGTTTAAGGGGGCGGCATTATTCTGACATCATAAAGAGGGACGCATTTCAATGACCTATTTTTGTATGTGCTTGTAGAGAATAGTTTACCAAAACTAAGTTACTAGGTTGATCTTTTTCACATTTTCTAGGTTGATAGAAGCACTGGGGACCCAATTATAGCACTTAAACATGGAAAAAGTCTCATGCCATGGTCCCTTTAAGAGATCTATACCTCTCCCATGTGACCTGCATGGCATTATTTATTTATCTTTTTCTGTAGAAAACAAGAACTTTTGAGAACACTATCAGAAACAAAGGTACAAAAGCTGTCACTACACTGTAAAAGAATTCAGTAGAAATTACAATGTTATTCCAGCTGGGTTGCCGGTGATTTACCGTGGATTTGAATTTATGTTGTTTGCTGGCGGGAGTTTGTTCAAAGTTAAATGAATTTTAAACATGAACAAGTCTTTATCTTAACATAATACAACTATACAATAACAGCCTCATGCAAAGCATTCTGGGAACCAGAAATCATCATCAACCTTTTTCTGTTTTTGCTTCAGATTTTGTTTCCCAGAATGTTTTGCTTGATGCTGTTTTTTTAGTTTTACTCTGTAAAGACAAAGACTTGTAAATGTTAAATGTTCATTTAACTTTGAACAAAATGTTGCCAGTAAATAACATTAATTTAAATCTACTGTAAATTACCGGCAACCCAGCTGCAATTTCTACAGATTTTTTTACAGTGTAGGGCAATACCCTTTTAAAAAGTAAACATTTATAGGTTGCATAGCACATCAAAGGTACATACTAATACTTCAAAGAAACATATTGGTATCTGTAAAGTACAAATCTGTATCCGAATGGTAGATATAAGGACCTTTACCATCCCAGTGACAGCTTCTGTACTTGTCTTTCTGACAGTGTGTATATTATTATATTACAGATGTATCAGACAATGCAAAAGCTTTTTGTGGGTATGCAAATAAGTATATTTGCCAAATATCACATTTAATATTAACCGCTCGCCCATGCTGGTTTGAAGCACATTTATTAGTGGTTGTTCTGAACCTGTGCAATATCTCTAATATTGGAACAAAAGGGCACAGGGTTTAAGGATATGTCACACCCTTGTATTTACCCTTGGTGAATGTTTTTTAGATTGGCAACATTAATAAATACAGCAGTACAGTACAAACCAAACCAGTATAATGTCTTCAGGGCATACAAGACTCCAAGAAGAAATTTGATATTTGTATGCAGTAAAGTGCAAGCATTATTAAGAGAATGACAGACAGAACGATTGGCTTGCAGGCATTGACTTGCATTACTTGCTTTGCTTTGCATTTCAGTACACCGTAATTTCTAATAACTCCAGAATAATTCCACAAAGGAGTTTGGAAGCAGAATGTAACATTTACACAGTGAACTGTGAAATTCTGAATCTGTGTAGCAATGACATTTAAACACACTTCACTGACCAAACAAAGAAGCACATTGTCCTGTAAAATCCTGTGGAATTTATACAGTAATGATGAAAACATGATTCACATGATGTTGTACCTTTAAGATGTGAAGGACATAGCAGAGTCTAAAGAACTGAGTGAGGAGAGAGAGAGAGAGAGAGAGAGAGAGAGAGAGAGAGAGAGTGAGAGAGAGAGAGAGAGAGAGAGAGATTGGGAAAAAGGTGATGGAAATTTTTGACTTTTAAAAAAGGTCTGTAACGGTGCACGCCAAACAAGCAGGGTCAAAAGAGTTATAGCCTGAGAGTTATAACTTTCCATATCTCTTCTTTTCCTCAGAACAACATTTCATTGTTTGGAGTTTATTTGGACAAGGTGTGGAAAATACAGTCAAAAGTTGCATTATTCATGTTGTAAAGTCACAGATCCAAGAAGGCACTGCTGATGATTAGGATCAAAGGGGCAATTTAATACGTAACACAATAAAGAGACCCGAGGGGTGTGTAGTGTAATGTAACATCGTAAGTTATTAGAGCATGACACAGCAGAGAGTACTGCATTAAAATCTACCTTGAGATGCACTTTACATCCTATGCATATGATAGACGCTTTTATCCAAAGAGACTTAAAGTGCATTCAAGGCATTAAATTGGTAAGTAAATCAAATAAATAAGTGCAAAAACTTTTTTTTTACCTGCGCAAAGATTTACAATGTACAGCTCTTATTTCCAGGAACATTGCATGCATTAAAACCACATTATGTATTTGGCTGCATGTGCTTTGCATATGCAGCCTGCGGTATGGGATACTTTGATATTAATAGTCTTTTGATAATGCTATCTCAAGTATTGTCCTCACCCTGTGAAATGCATGCAGTGTAATATTACTGTTGCACAAGGTTACTAGTTGTCGATACCTGATTCTTTATTCTTCTTAACATTGTAACTAATGCCATGATTACTTTAGCTTAATCTTTAATCGAACATCTCATGAATCCCTTACAGTTAGTAAAGTATAAAAAATAAATAAATACTCAGATTATATTTTATTGAGAGATTTGGTTTTGCAGAGAACTACTGTAAGGAGAAGTGTGTGTGACCAACAAAGAGAAAAATAAAATTCCTATAGGATTACAAAAACAGTACAGTACTTTTCCATGTAGTCTCTCTCTCTCTTTTCTAACAGACTTTTTCGCTCTAGCTCTCTCATCCTCCTCCCTTCAGGCTTTTATACTGAATGTGCAACATGTAAAGTGTTTTTGGAATTTTGTGTGGGTTTTATCTGGAGACAAGTTATTGGCTATGTGTAATAACAGGCCAACAATCAAAAAAGGTGAAAAAATACAATATTGGTGATGGTAACACTTAACAATAAGGTTGTATTTGTTAACATTGGTTAATGTTAATTGTGAAAGCGCTATATAAATAAATTGAATTGAATTGAATAATGCACTAACTTCTATAATACTTCTAGAGCATTTATTAATCTTAATTCATGTTGTTCATTTCAGCATTTACTCACATTTATTTAAAGGTGCAGTGTGTAATTTTTAGAAGGATCTTTTGACAGAAATGTAACATAATATACAAAACTATATTATCAGGGGTGTATAAAGACCTTTCATTATAAACCGTTATGTGTTTATTACCTTAGAACGAGACCTTTTTATCTACATACAAAGAGGGTCCCCTTACATGGAAGTCGCCATTTTGTGCTGCCATTTTTCTACAGAAGCCCTTAACGGACAATTTTTTGACTATGTTGTCTCCGACAATGACATGTTTGTCTGGTGGCAGCTACCTTAGCTTCTCTATGTGTTTCAAAAGCAAGGGGTGAGCAGTGGACAAAGCCATTGGTTGCAATTTGCAACTTCACCACTAGATGGCACTAAAATTTACACACTGCACCTTTAATCAAAAGTTGTTAAAGGGATGGTTCACCCAAAAATGAAAATTCTGGCATCATTTACTCACCCTCATGTTGTTACAAAACTGTATAAATGTATTTGTTCTGATGAACACAAAGGAAAATACTTTGAGAAGTGTTTGTACACTCGTAGAACGAATGTGTTAAAGGTGCAGTGTGTAAATTTAAGTGGCATCTAGTGGTGAGGTTGCAAATTGCAACCAACAGCTCAGTTCACTGCTCACCCCTTGCTTTTGAAACGCATAGAGAAGCTACAGTAGCCGATACAGGACAAACATGGAGACAACTTAATAAAAAAGTTTGTCCATTAAGAGCTTCTGTAGAAACATGGTGGCACAAAATGGCGACTTCCATGTAAGGGGACCCTCGGTGTATGTAGATAAAAATGTCTCATTCTAAGGTAATAAAAATATAACGGTTCATTATGACAGGGCTTTATACACCCCTGATAATATAGTTTTGTATATTCTTTTGCATTTCTGTTAAGAGATCCTTCTAACAATTACACACTGCACCTTTAAAAACAACACATTAGTGTTGATTCTGGGACAACACACTAAATGCGTTGTCTCATAATTAACCCATCGCTGTGTTTTTATTGAAACAACACATTTTGTGTTACTATTAAAACAACTTGTGTTTGAATTTAACACAAAATCAACACAAAATGACACATAATGTGTTAAAAGCTTAACACAAAAAGATGTGTAAAAAATGAACACATCATTTCTAAAAGTGTAAGCAAACCGTTCATGGACCCCATTTACTTCTATAGTATTATTTTGAAGTGAATGGGGTCCACGAACGGTTTGGTTACACAGGTCATCCAGAAATACCAGCTTGTCCAGGAATCATACAATGAGGTAATGAGGTTTACCTTATTTTTCTGTACCTTGTGCCATAGACTGTAGTATTTCCATTTATGTCCTCCATTTTCTCGCATTTAAAACCTGAGGTTAGGGTTAGGTTTCAACAGATGGTCTATGTATAGATCTATAATACACAAGCTGCATTATTCATTGTTGTAAGGACAAAGATTTCAGCAGGAGTCACTACTGTCACTAAATCACTATTAATGAAGTAATGTGTATTTTATTATATTTATTGTATGTTTTGTGTTGTGCGGATGCAAGCTGTGTATTGGGTGTGTCATGGTGTCCAAGACTAATTTCCTAGGAATGGGACAAACAAGTATAAAGTAAAGTCTTTAAAAAAAGGGCTTTATGTAACACAATCAAATGGGTGTGAACTGTTTATCAAAATGATCTACAATCATAACTTTAAATATTTTACATAATGAGAAAGAATTGAGATAAATACCTAGCAAACCACAATAGTCCGTACTAAAAACACCTTTTTTGTACAGTAGTATGTACAGCATTTGTTTTATGCAGTGCAGAAACATCTCGTGTTAAACATACACGTAAACTTGATCCCCTTTGGAACTCTCGGCCGCAGACCTAAACAACCACAAATATTCATATTTTCCATTCAGATCCTTATTTGTGGCATGGTTTCATAAGAGGAGGCATTGCCAGGAGAGCGGAGCAGCTTCACTGGACGTCTTTATAGAATTTTGGGAATGTTTGGTATCTGTGTGTGTTTTGCTGTGGGTTGTGCTGGAGATCAGGATAATTCGCCATACGAGATAAAGAACAATGCTGTTTTTCGTGTGTCTCTGCTCCGGTATGTGAATGCTTTTGACAGGTTTACATTAGTACACAAAGATAATGTAAGTCCTGAAATGGGTGTGCCCTTACTGTACTGAGAGACCTATTCATGCTTAACAAACAACCGCAAGCATGAAGAATCAAAGTCATTTTTATAGGTGTAGAGCATTAAAAAAGCTGCAGTGTGGAGCAACACTTAACATACGGTAGATACAAGCATGACAGTAAATTCAATAGTGAACTGCGGCAATAAGATGGTATTTACATAATAAGACAGTATTTATACAACAGCAGAAAAGCAATAGATTTATACATGCAACTCATCAGTGCACTAATGTGATGTAATGCATTGCATGCATTAAAGCTGCACTATCTACTTATGGAAAGGTTTTAAACGTCAAGAAATGAGTAAGACTTTTGAGAAATGTTTTGACGATTATGATGAATAATAATAATTATATATATATATACACTCACCTAAAGGATTGTTAGGAAATTAACACCTGTTTAATTTCTTATTATTTTAATTATCTAATCAACCAATCACATGGCAGTTGCTTCAATGTATTTAGGGGTGTGGTCCTGGTCAAGACAATCTCCTGAACTACAAACTGAATGTCAGAATGGGAAAGAAAGGTGGTTTAAGCAATTTTGAGCATGGCATGGTTGTTGATGCCAGACGGGCCGGTCTGAGTATATTTCACAATCTGCTCAGTTACTGGGATTTTCACGCACAACCATTTCTAGGGTTTACAAAGAATGGTGTGAAAAGGGAAAACATCCAGCATGCGGCAGTCCTGTGGGCGAAAATGCCTTGTTGATGCTAGAGGTCAGATGAGAATAGGCCGACTGATTCAAGCTGATAGAAGAGCAACTTTGACTGAAATAACCACTCGTTACAACTGAGGTATGCAGCAAAGCATTTGTGAAGCCACAACACGCCTAACCTTGAGGCGGATGGGCTACAACAGCAGAAGACCCCACCAAGTACCACTCATCTCCACTACAAATAGGTAAAAGAGGCTACAATTTGCACAAGCTCACCAAAATTGGACAGTTGAAGACTAGAAAAATGTTTTCCTGGTCTGATAAGTCTCGATTTCTGTTGAGACATTCGGATGGCAGAGTCAGAATTTGGCATAAACAGAATGAGAACATGGATCCATCATGCCTTGTTACCACTGTGCAGGCTGGTGGTGTAATGGTGTAGGAGATGTTTTCTTGGCACACTTTAGGCCCCTTAGTGCCAATTGGGCATCGTTTAAATGCCACGCCCTACCTGAGCATTGTTTCTGACCATGTTCATCCCTTTATGACCACCATGTACCCATCCTCTGATGGCTACTTCCAGCAGGATAATGCACAATGTCACAAAGCTCGGATCATTTCAAATTGGTTTCTTAAACATGACAATGAGTTCACTGTACTAAAATGGCCCCCACAGTCACCAGATCTCATCCCAATAGAGCATCTTTGGGATGTGGTGGAACGGGAGCTTCATGCCCTGCATGTGCATCCCACAAATCTCCAGCAACTGCAAGATGCTATCCTATCAATATGGACCAACATTTCTAAAGAATGCTTTCAGCACCTTGTTTAATCAATGCCACGTAAAATTAAGGCAGTTCTGAAGACGAAAGGGGGTCAAACACAGTATTAGTATGGTGTTCCTAATAATCCTTTATGTATATAGAGCCTAATATGATATAATATAATAAATAATGTATATTCAAATTAAATGAAAAATAAAGATAGACTACTGTAATAAAAGCTGCTTTATTTTACTTGGTCTGAGTTACCTGAACATGTCATCCATATTGAAATTACGCATTGGCATGTATTACAATATACACTTTACATTATAATATAGAATATAATATAGTACGTTTGTTATATGGTACGAATGAGGTTGTGCTTAAACAGGGATACAATACTGGATACATTTTGTTGACATTCATAGAAAGATTGTTGTCCTTACACCAGACAAGCTTCCTCGCCTAGTTGGCTGCCTTACTGTAGTTTTGTGGCTCATAAGTCCCACAATGGTGTCATCTGCAATTTTGTTTTTAACAAATGTGTAATGATGAATGATGGATTATACAATGTTATATTTACCCAACATTGGAAAAATAAGAGATGGAATAATTAGCATAATAAACTCTTGGAGAACAGAAATTAGAACTATGGCTTATACTACAGCTTTTGTCGGAGCAGTCCGGATGATCCAGACATGCAAGTACAAGATCCTTTTGAACAATTCTGAAGGCATGTGCCATTATGTAAGACTCATTTTAATAATCAAATATCCAGTTATGCTTTGTGTTTTATGGTGAATCAGTGTACAATCAAATCAGAATTTATTTCATCAAAGTAATTGGCTCGATGTGTATTTATTATTTCTTGAGGGAAATACAATTTGTAATTTGTTGAACAAGATTGTTTTATTGTAGATTACCTATGACAGCTAATCATCCTTATCCTTCTTACTGTCAGACCTTATTTATATGTAAGATTACATATATATATATATATATATATATTAATATTGTGGTATTATTAACAAATGACTTATCTGTGAGCTTCATTATTTTAAAAAAATGTGTGTGTGCTCATAATCTTTAATCAAAAATGCAAATCTCCTCCCCTCCTCAAAACGATCTCTCTTCACTTCCGGTCATATGGTATGGCAGGTGGGCGGGGTCTGGGAGAAGATCGCAGCGATTAGCAATTAGCAACACGACCCAACTTCAAACAATACAATCAGATCTGGATGGACAAATTCAGATCCAGCCCTGCCTTATTTCATTTCAGAAGCCGTTTCATTCGGATATACATCACCACGGGGAAAATAAGGCAATCTCTACTTCCTATAGAGACAAAGGCTCCGTCCGAAACTCAAGGCAGTGACTCATTGCCTCGCTGCCTCATGAGGAAATGACTTCGGAGGCATGAAGGCAGCTTAGAGAAAGACTTTCGGACATACTTCAAAGGCAGCGTGTTTGAAATATAAACAGAGAGCGCCTTTGTGATCACTAATCACATATTTGAAAACTACAATACTAGTTTCATGCTAGAAATGCAATTAAAAGGTGTAAAAAGTGAAAATCTACCTTTATTTACACTAAATTTGTGCTCCAGTCACTTGGCCGCCATTTTATTTTTTCGAACTCGACCAATCACATTCTTATTGTACGCCCATGCATAGGTATCTCAGGAGACAGGAAGTAAACCTAACATTAGCCGTTTCTCAATACCAAATACGCCAAGTTCGGACTTGAGTCCTTCCTAGTTCGGACTTGCAAGTTCAGACTCGGAAGAACGAACTTCTGACGCGAAATGCATTCTGGGAAACTTCGCTGTCATAAGTCCACACAAGTCTCCTCTGATGCATCCTCGATAAAATGGGCGGATCAAGAACACATCCGGGGATTTTATGTGAACTTGGGCTTGATGCGAACTTTGAATTGGAACAGTACTTGGGCCGCGACTGATGACGTTTCACAAGTCCACAAGAACGCAAGTACAGACAAGAACGCATATTGAGAAACGGCTATTGAGTTCGGACATGTCTTGATGCCTTCCTGCCTTGGAAAGCTGCCTCAGAAGGCAGCAATTTAGAGTTTTGGACGCAGCCAAAGAATTGGATTGGGGTCAATTTGATAAGAATTTTTTTAAATTCAAATCTTCATTAAAATTGACATGTGTGCAGACTTTGTATTTGTGACATTTGTGAGATTTATGCCTCTTTTAAGGAAAAATAACTGAGACTGAGACAAAGTTGGTTAGTTTTCTTAGCTCTTTTTTAAACCAAATTGATGTATAAGAGAAACAATTTTGATATTAAAAAGCTCTCATCTGTGATTTTTCTTTCTAATGGGGTGACATACAGTATTTTACTTGGAGTGCAATTCCCATTGCTGCGAGTGAGAAATATTTAACCTTTAGTCCTAAAACTTAATAGATGTTGAAATAGAAAAGATGTTTCTGTCTAGCTGCAACAATGAACAAAGACCAGCCCACAGTATTGTTTTGACTGTCAGTACTTTTCCACTGCCTGTGATAGAAAAACAGTCCCAGAAAGAAATAGATAGAAAAAAGGTCAGAGTAACATTATCTCAATAGGACTAAATGAACAGATATTAGATTGAGCTCTGTATCATCTATCATGAGATGGTCCTTCAGTGGCACTCCATCAAGAGGTGTAATAGCTTCTGCTGACTGGATGCAATCAACGCCACCGGCTAATTAAATACTTACGTTACATTGCGTGTCAACTTGCCCCAGTACAGAGCCACTGCATTTGTTTTTACCCAAATACTATCAACTTTAATCCTGACATGCAATATATTTCCATGTTTCTGTCATTTTTATATGATTAGTAACATAATAAATATAACTTTAAAATGTTAATCATTTAGGTTTTCATCACAATTAAATTAACACAGAGATGGTGGTTGCCATTTTTTGTAATATCCTTTAATAACTTACGAAATAACTGACAAAAAAGCACCTTCGTCATCCTCCAGGAAGTGAAACATGACCTCAGTAAGAACTAACAATGATTTTGTGCTTTCTGTGATAATTTGTGCTATTGGTTTGTTTCACTTTAAAACGATTTATCCTAGAAATAATCAAGTTATACTTAGTATATTAAGTTTTATTACCTACACTGTTATAAAAAAAAGTGGTCTATAGCTATTACCAGGGTGGTACCTTTTCAAAAATTTTCTCCTGCACCTAAAGAGTTCATGTTAGGTGTAAGCGTATAAAAGTCTGGTATACCCATTTACAGATGACTTCACTTATGATCAACAGCATGCATATACAAGATGGCTTGAAACCTACTTTATACTTGATTGACCTATTTCTAAATAGAAATAGGCTATAATGTTGGATCTCCCAGAAGGGAAGCCACATAATCCATTGAAATGGCCCAGTTTTGAGGGTGTGTATTTTGGACATAGCCATAACACGTTCTCTCAATCATGAATTCTTGGAACATCTTGATTGTTTATCACCAATACTCCACCAACCCTAACACTTCATTGCCAAACAAAGGTGTGGAATCGTGCATTAGGTCAAAACAATGATTCACCTACACACAAGGTCACACCCTCTTAAGCTTTCCATTCAGTCACGGCCATTCCTATTTCACATCTAAATACGAAATTACATAGCGGTTGTTAGTGGAAAACTACTGTGCAGACAAAAATACTGTGGATGACAGAAAGAAGGGGGGGTCAGGAGTGCTACAATCGAATTTTTACAGGCATACCCATCTTGTTTTCCTTTATCGCTTTTTAGCTATCCACATATGTGCACGTAGTGTAGGTAAACTAAATAAATGATCTTTCACTCTTAAAACAAACGGTGCTATATAGCACCAAAAGTGGTTCTTTGCTCGTAATCATAGAAGAACATTTTTTAGTGCCATATAGCACCGGTGAAGCACCTGTGTGGCCCCATATGGTTCTACAGGTGCTATATGGCACTAAAATGGTTCTTCTATGATTACGATCAAAGAACCACTTTTGGTGCTATATAGCACCGTTTGTATTTAGAGTGAATTGTACAGAATTGTCTTCATATTGAGCATATCAAATTTGTTTTGACTTTTATTTTAAGGGGGCAACAACTTAATTATTACGAATAAGTAAGTATGTAAAGCTATTGTTTTATAATACAATGGTGTTTGCAATATTTTCAATGAAAGCAATTCAACAAATGCAAGTGATACACAATGTCTGTAGAAATTACAGTATTAATGGGTATTACTGGCAACTAGCTGCCAGTAACTTACTGTAAATTTTACATTTATGTTATTTACTGGCAACATTTTGTTAAAAGTTAAATGAACATGAAACATTTTTTGACTTTATCTTCTATAGTAAGTTACTGGCAACCAGCTGCAAAATTACAGCAAATTTTTTAGAGTGAATGCAAAAATAAACAAGCTCACACAGTTTAATCTTCTCAAATGAATATCCATTTATTTATTTGCAACACTTTTGATAATAAAAGTAGCAAACATATACATCATTTTTGTATTTCTGATAAGATCAGACATTAAACCCAAAAAACTTCAAACTTAATCTTGTCGGCTTGTAACACAAAGAATCGATAATTTAAGCAACACAAAAAATCAAGAAATGTACAAACAAGTCACCAGTCAGTACAAATATTTGGTATCTACACACCATCCATTACAAAAATAAAACAAACACTGTACTTAGCCAATGAAAACAAATTTAGGGAAGAAATGAAATGATAAAGTTGTAATTGAAGGCAATGTTAAAGTGACTTAAGAGTGAAATTAAAAGAATGATATAAATGTTAAAATCAACATTGTTAAAACAAATAACAGTGCCTTTCAAATACAATTAAAAAAGACAGTGCCTTATCTATTTATTTTACTGTAAAATACATGAATAACTTGAGGTGTGTGCTTGATATGAATATCTGCGGTTTATCCAAAACCAACTAGGTTCACTAAAGCATTGCCAGAAAAACAATTATATTAAATGCTCTTAATTTGTACAAACATAAATAAGACCAATTAGACAGATTCCCCAACTTTTGTAAACCTACAATTAAATTAATTTATTAAGTCTCCGTGAAACAAAGTTAGCGATTGTCTTCTTTTCTGTATCATAGCATGAGTGAAACAGCTTCTGAAATGATTAAAAATAAATTACCAAAAAAATAAAAAATAAATTCATGGTGACTTTAAAGTCTAAGCAATGGTATGACTATACTCAACCAAAAGTTTAAAGTTAACTGCTGTATTGATTCAGCAATTTCCCAAAGTTAAACAAACAAACACACATATATATAATAAGACCTTCTTCATTCTGAAACAGCCCTTTAACATAGGAAAGATAAATTCAAACAATGACAAGATGTTTTGTTGCACCTTTGGGTCACATATACAAACTGAATGAATGCTTCAATATCAAGTGCAATAATGCAATAACTGATCGTGCACTTAAAAAATAAGTTATCTGTTTAGAAAACATTTCGCAATTTCACTAAGGCCAACCACTAGTTCCCCTTTCGTCTTAACAAACAGTGCATTCAACAGCAGATAACAAGCAATTCCTGTTACTGCATTCTTCTTCTTCTTCTATAAGAACAAGATACTAGTTTGCGCAGCAATCAAAATTTGACATCCCTCGATTATTCAACCTGTTTTGGGATATCGTAAAATATTTTTACTTAAAATATTCAGATTTCAACATCAAACGACAGCATTTTGTTGTTGTTGTTGTTGTTGTGGTGATTGTGATGGTCATTTAATAAGTTTAAACAGGTAACCACACAGATAACCAGCATGTGCTGGTTGAGTTGTATTGCAGTAATACATTTTGTACCTTAACTACACTATATTCCCAAAATGAGCACAAATCAGTTGTTTAAGTGCCTTTGCATGAAAGGCATTTGACTTTTTTTATTACAAATGTCCGATGAATGTAGCCCCACCTAAGGAAATTATTTACACATTATCAAAAAAATACAGTAAAAGACATTAGAATTACAATTGACCTAGTTACTGACAACCAAAAGACTTAAATATTCACTTGTACTTAGACATGTACAACAAGAAAATGGTACCAAGTTTAGATGGCACAAGCATATTTATATGCACAAGACAGTGTTTTTTTTTATTATTATTATTTATAAAACCTAAAGACATGATAAATTTACCACCTTATCTCACTGAAATGTCATTGTTTTGTTTCATTTGACACAAACTTTTATCAAATTTTAAAAAATATTCAGAGTTGGATATAATATCCTATCCATTGAAGACATACAGGTGGCAAATTCATCAGTGAGGTCAAGTCCTTATAGTGCTTACAACTACAACCACCACACACTCAGAAACGCAAATACTTAAGGCAGCAAAATTGAGCTTGTTTTAGTATAGGACTGCATACAATAGAGCAAAATTCACCACTCTTTACAAAAAAACAGCATGAGGCTTAGTGTGTCTTTTTATAAACTATAGAAAATATACAGTTTGCATTTGGTTGTCAAAACATAACAAGTAGAAGCTGAACTATTTTCCAAGGAAAAAGATTAAATCACTTCTATCAGTATGATTCAAAAATGTTCTCTAAAAGAAGTTATATATGGGAAAAAGCACACTGTAAATATTACAGACCCTAGATGGCTTGTAATAACAAATAGATTATATACATGTGCTGTCCATACACAGTCTTCATTGTAACCGCGGGTTAAGCACATTACAAAGAGAAGTACACAAACATGAAAATTCCCAGTGAACAGACAACTATCAGGCCACAGTTCAGTACAAATTTGATCTTTGGGGGTTCATGAAGCATTTCACAGACAGTTGCTTCATCTTCCTCAATGATTTTAGGTTGGGCAGCAGATGTATTTTGCTTATGCCTACAAATCCAGTCAAACACTTGTAGGCAACTCTCATCATCACATCTACTTTCACTATTTTGATTCAGAAGCTCTGCATGACCATTGCTGTACAGCTCCATAGGCGTTGATGCCGTGCTGGGGGTCTTGGGATCTTGGTCACAGGTGGAGGGTGTAAGAAGTTTAATGTCAGCCCCATCAAGACATCTCTCGTTCTGGACATCCTCGGGCACATCTTTCTTAAAATCGCTATTGCACGACTGATTCTTATCGAGTTTATAAATTTCCTTTCGTTCGGTCACAGTAAGTTTTTTAAGTTCCCTTAAGCCCCAGATTGTAGTACGTTGGATTTTATCTTTTTCTGGGGGTGATGTGCACAAACTGACAATCACAGCCACCAGGCCAGAGATCCAAAATAGCCCAGCAGCGATATACATATAATGAACGTGCGTGATAAAAAACGGTCGTTCATCCGGCTGGTCGCATCTCGGCTCACGATATACAAAGCCAAGGATGAGTCGGGTGGTGCCTAGGGTGAACCCAGTCATGCCACCCCAAAATGCTCCAGTCTCATTGCAACGCTTCCAGAAGACTCCCAGCAGAAAGAGAGCAGCTATAGGAGGTGTGAGGTATCCCGCCATTTCTTGAATGTACAGGTACATCTGGCCACCTTGCATCTCAATAATGACAGGCACCCAAGCAATGCTGATAAAAACCATGAACACCACAAACAACCTGCCAACCACCACCAGCTCCCGGGATGTGGCGCGCATACGCAGCATTTTATAAATGTCCAAAGTGAAGATGGTGCTAGCACTGTTGAAAATTGAATCCAAGTCACTCATAAGGGCAGCTATCATGACAGCCATCATTAACCCTCGCAGACCCACCGGCATTACGCTCATGACCAGCCGAGGGTAGGCGATGTTGGAGCAACCAGCCTGACTGCCACACACGGCCATGCAGTGCTCTGGTCCGATGCACACCAGCTCATCTGGGAACAATATTCTTGAAATCATTCCTGGAATGACGATGATGAACATGGGAAGGATCTTGAGTAAACCTGCCATAAGAGTAGAGCCTTTGGCATGGGCGATATTCTTGGCAGCTAACACTCTCTGTACAATGACCTGGTCAGCACACCAGTACCAAATAGATGCAGGTGTCTGACCCAACAGGAAGCCCGGCCATGGGATGTCCTCATCAAGCGGCCCTCGTAGGAGCTGGAGCGAATGTGGCTTTGGTTGGATTCGGCAAGAGTTGGTGTATGTAAAGCTAAAGTTGTTGTTAGCCAAAATGGCAGTGACATTCGGGACAGCCAGCATGTATTTTTCCCGTACACCTTCTAAACCCCCCACTTTCACCAGGCTGATGATAGTAAGGGTTAATGCCCCGCAAATCATAAGCACAGCTTGTAGGGTGTCTGTATAGATCACCGCCACCAGTCCACCTGTCACTGTCAGCAAGGCGGTCATAGAAATTAGCAGGATGATTGACAGGTAGAGGTTCCAACCGAGAGACTCCTGGATGAAGAGAGCTCCCGCATACAAGTCCACAGAGATTTTAGTAAAGACGTAGAGTAAAATCGAAAGGGCCGCAAAATAAACCTTAAGCCGCTTGCCCCCATAACGCTTGGAAAGGTACTCTGGCATGGTATAAACTCCACAGTGGATATAGACTGGGATAAAAACCCATCCCAGCAGCTGCAGAAGCAAGAGGGCATTGAACTCCCAGGCACCCACTGCAAAACCGCTCGCCGCACCAGATCCAGCAAGGCCAATGAAATGCTCGCTACCAATGTTGCTCACAAACAACGAGGCGCCAATCACCGCCCAATTCATAGTTCGGCCCGCCAAAAAGTAGCCACTGACAGTGCTACGGTTTGCCTTCCACATGGCGAGGAGACCAATAACGAACACAAGGACAAAATAAAGTGCGACAACTGCGATATCCGCCGCCTCCATCACTGGTCCCGTTTTTAACATGTTTAGGTTACTTAGCCCGCAGGGGGTGCACAAAAAGACTTGTTTGATTAAAAATGCAAGAAATGCACATAAAATCTCTTATTCCTTCGGTTTGCTGTCTTTCTAGAAGGAAGCATCCACCATCTGCCAGGTAAAGCTTTATTTTGTTTGTGTTTTGATTCGATTTGATAATCCAACGGTGCTCTCATGAAGCACAGAGGTTTTTTGGGGAGGTTGTCTCAGGCTTCTGGTCTACAAATGGCGAGCGTTTACATTCCTGCAAGACAGCAAACACAGAAAGAAAGAGAGACAGACAAAGCATGCATTAGATGAAGTATAGATCAAGATACACACTAAATTTAAGGACGGATATCCATGTCCCTCTATGTACCTTTTCAATAGTGACTGATCATCTTTACAAAACACGACAATTGTGCTTTTTGGTCAAATGTTTTATTGAAAACAATGTTTATGTTGTTATTCTGTAGCATTTACATTTTACATAGTATAACAAAAATACATTTCTAATAGTAAATACAAATATCAACAACTTATGTATAATAGTGTCATTTTTCCAGACAATATTTTAAAATAGCATAAAATTTCATGCAAAATACTGTAAGGGGAGTTTTTAATGTGTCTTGTTTGGATTCTATGATTAATTATATTTTGGCTTTTGCGCCCTTTTGCCTTGTATTTTGTAACTTGTATTACAAACCATTCTAAGTAATAGAAAAACACGATAACAGCTAGCAGCGTCATACATTCAAGTTTAAACGCTTTTCAAATTCTTGCATGACTTGCAGATACAGATTTGCTCTGAAACATGTACTAAGCTCAGACTCCAGGCACTAATCCCTCATGAATCATGATGACAGATTATTACATAACACTACATGAATCAATTTGCGATAAAAACCAACATTAGCTTAAAGTTGGACTGGAGGAGTGCAATACTCTCCAAACTGGTTTACTGAATAGTAAGCAATCAATGACAATACTATCTGATGCCCATCACAAAAAGCTATTATTTAAGGACTACCGCCTCCTATTGGTTTAAATTGTGAAGTGGCCCCTGTAACTCATTTCATATGCATATCACATAACTATGCAATAAATCTTTTTAGTACAATGCAAACTCTGTTTCTCTCACATTATGGTCCAAATGGGAGGCAGATGTCCCACCCCTTTCTAAACAAAATCGCTCTGTTTTGGCCCTTGCTGTCTCGGTTAAAGCCACATGATGCTGGGAAAACAAACACAATTACCTTTTCATAAACAACGCTTTTTATAAACCAGGTAAGTGTGTGTATGCACTAATCACACTTTTTAAAGTTTCTAGTTGTAGTCGTCTAATACATGACCATATGCATGGACACAATAGAGTAATTCGTGCGATTCAGGTTAAAATTTGGCATTGGGGTGGCACAGTGGGTATCACTGTTGCCCCACAGCAAGAAGGTCCTCGGGTTCAACTTGTGTATGTATTAACCAGTCCTCGCCAATCGCCATGTATATAGCCATAGATGCTGGAATGGCATATAGAATAAAGAAAGAAAGAAAACATGACATTAAATGTATCCCATTTCCATGTAAAAAAAGGTTACACCAAAACAAATTCCTTTTGACTGACTTGTGATGATATTATCAGGATCCACATCCTTATGAAGGCTATAAACAGAGCATTATTCATCTCTTCACATGACAACAAAAAAACGAGTCTATACTGTAAACAGATGCTCCAGATAGGTGTTAAATTTAGTGACCTGACTGACTGGGTTAATCTTACGGATTTTCTGGTTGGCCAAAAGAAAGAGAAAGACTTTGCGGGGGAGAAAGGGGAGGGCACTGAGCAAAGAGAAAAATTTCCACTGGCATTCAACTCACTTCAATAACAAAGAATCGTTACGACCTCAAACATGCTACAGTAATGGCAATGAGTACAGTTTTGCAACATTTTACACCTAAAGATAAGCAGCCGGTCGCAAAAATACACGATCTACAAATAGACTTAAGACATTTACACCATTCATTCAATGAATGACAACCGAACCCCTGGACCATAACTATCAACTGACACTGCTGCCGATTGATATTCAAGTCTTATTAAAACACGAGCCGACACAGAACTAATGTGGTCATTGACACGCGTGGAAAAAAATGGCAAGTGACAGGAAAACAAAGCACGTCATCCCACGACATCGAAATTTCTAGAAGAGCCAGTCGCCACACGAGTAGCCTACTACTGAACGATGCTTCTGGCTAATATATTAATAATGATGACCATGACTGGGCTTGTTATTTGACGTAGAGACTACATTAACATTTTGACAAAACGATATTTTGTATTAGTCAGAGACGTGTTCTTTGCCACGTATTTATCTTAGTAAGAAGATCTTGCATCAATTTCCTCTCTTCAAATTTGGCGCATCTGTACGTATGTACGTCGAATTAGTTTACAGGTTTCAGTACGTTCGGATACCTGGTTCTGTAACATTTTTTACCAAATACATGACTACTTAAATATAACCTCTTAAGTTCAGTGAAACTTACCATATTTTTTGATAATGCCCTGATGTTTGATGAAACAACGATCTGCAAGCGAGGTTGTCATCTGTCAGCAGCCTACAGCATCGGTTCTGTAGGATGCGCGCTATGCTCTTTGTCAATTGGTGACTTTAAAAGTTGAAAAGTAAATGATTTCATTCTTTATCTGCACTTTCTTCGGTATGCTCCAAAAGCGGCTTTTATAAAGATCCACCACTCCTTTTCTTCCGCTCTTACGCCCTACTGGATATTATAATGACGTGTCCCGACACTCGTTCATTTGCATATTAAGACACCGCCCCATTGATACTGAGAGAAGTCTCGGCATTCATCACCTTTTGGGGTCCCGTACTTTATTTTTATTTCCTTAATATTGGAAACTGCCAGAAAATGCAATTAATGGGCCACGATTAAACAAACAGGATTAAACAAACAGCAGTGTTTGGAAAGGCTAATTCTAAGCCTCTTATATTTTGCTGTCAAAAGAATAATCTGGAAATGCATCAGAAGGTTTCGTAGCGGTCAAGTGTACGGTGCTCATCTAGAATGTTCTTTACCAAATTGTTAGCCTACTAACAGTTAATCAAGTTATCATTTCTGTAAACACAATTATCTTATTTTCAACATTTCAATCATTTGAGGCTTAAAAATGGAAAAGCATCATGAAATTACGTTATATATTGACATACTTGATCAGGAGGCAGCCTAAAAAATTGTCTTCAGGTAATGGAACAACAAGGGCTTTAGAAAAAAAATACATTGCTCCCATAACATTTAAAAAACTTTTTTTATTATTAGATATTGAACATAACATACAACATTTCATTTTTAACAAGACATCCAAAAAGATAACATTAAAGAAATTGGATTTACATTACACAAAGAAGTTTAAATAAAATAAATTAAAAAATGAAATATAGACAAATAAAAAAATATAAAAATTAAAATGTAAATAAATTAAAGGAGAGACAGCAAATACCAGTTCAATTTTCAATTAACTTCAATTCTTTGGCGTATAAAATAACATTTCAAAACTTAAGATAAGCGTTTTACTGTAATGACGTAACGTCATATATGAATGAAGATCGTTTTGTGCTCAAGAAATTCTCTCCAAAAAAAACGACCTCGTGTGATGTAGCCAAATGATTAGCACAAGATTAATGGTCAAAAATATACAAGTTTATAATATCTTTGTAAATCCTTTTAATCTTTCTATAATATGATGTTTTGTAAAATGTCTTTATTAAATTGTTTATTTAAGTTTTAGATTTTGATGACCATGCATAAGTCTTCAAGCTTAATAAGCTTGTTTATAAGCTTAATAACCATTTTGAACATTCAGAAACATTGTTATAATACCCAACTTCTTCTAGTTATTAACTATTCCCGAAAACAATTCAGGTAATTTTCCACTAACGATAACTACATTTCCCGTAATGCATGTGCGGTAGTCTTGCGTATTTCTTCCTATACTTGCACGCATGCGCAGTTCTTTGACCTACACAGTCGCAGGAGAAAATGGCAGCGCTTGGATTGGGGCTGCAGGTATGACATTCTGAAATCCTTGGTTGGTGTGTTGAAAATTACGAATCCTCTGCATTTGAGTAACGTTAGTTAAATTAAGGCGATCTTCTGAAACCTAAATTTATTTTTGGTAATTAAAACATTTTCTTGATAACAGAGCTAGGCCTAAATAGGCAGTCTAACCGCAGCATGTACAATCATTCAAACCTTCTGTTCTTATGAGAGGTTCCTTGTTATGTAAAATGATTAAATAATACTCATTAAAGTCTGATAGCTTAGGTTGTATTAGTTAAAATGATTGATCGGTGTCCTATGAAATAGTTTTGATGATTTTCTGCAGTTTACTCTGAAGGTTACGGTGCTTAAAATGTGTATGACACAGTGGGTCATTGGCCATTTCTTTAACCTATCTAACGTAAGTTAGCTGTTTAGCAGATTTTGAGACACAACCACTAAGTGACAATACTGAAATTAAAAGAATAGCCAGGCCGTTTAAATAAGAGTCCCTTTAGTCTGATATGTTTACTTTATACATTTATTTAAAGTAATTTTGTTTTCTCTCTGCAGGTGCGTCAATTTAGCACGTCTGTGATCCGACCTGTATCAAAACTTATCAAGGTAAGTGAAATATCAATAAAGGAAAAAACAAACATGATGGTGTACGTCTGCATTCCCTTACAAAAATAGTTTCTATGTAACCACAATTTTCATAAAAACGTCCTATTTACTGCAAGAAAGTTGTTGTTAACGTTACTACTTACCACAGATTATTATAGTAAATACTAAAGTATATTCAAGTGGGATGATTGCCATGGCAAATGCGTAAGTTGGGATATTCATGTTTTTAGAAATGGACATGAATCACAACATAAAGGCAGCAATGATAAATCAAACATTGTCTAGGATTTGGGATAAAATTTTGTTCATTTTAAACCATGCTTTGATTTCTATATGTAGTGTTATGAGTTTTGTTATTCAGATGTTGATTCATTTTCCACAAGCTTTGAAAATAATGCTTTTACTTTATTTGCAATGATCCAAAGTAGTCCTGCAAAATTTATCTGATGCCTTTCTATATATAGTTTTTCTCTTGTTAATACAAGTAGTGCATGTGTTATACATACAATACATACATACATGCATATTAGAGACTGTAATAGATCATTTGCAGACAAGGTTAACTTCTTACCATACCATGTCTCTCCAGTCCCCTATCCAGGTCTATGGAGTCGAGGGACGATATGCTACTGCACTGTTCTCTGCTGCCAGTAAGCAGAAGAACCTTGATAAGGTTGAACAAGAACTTGGCACCGTATCTGTAAGTTGCCTTTTAAATCCTCCTTTTTGTTACTGCTCGTTTTACACAACAATAGAACCAGTTATTGAGTCTTTTATCCCTTTGCCAGCGCCTGATTAAAGACCCTCTCCTCGCGAGTATTGTGCTGAACCCTCATATCAAGCGCAGCGTCAAACAGAAGACTTTTATTGATGCCCTGACTAAAGCAAAACTCTCCCCCATCACTATCAACCTCATCAGTGAGTTTTCTGATCATCACAGGTTGATTTGCTAAATGTTGGAATCAGCTGTCTTATGTCACTACATTGTTTATAACATGTAATAAGTATTGCATTTATTAGATAAACATCTCTGCACGAGACCTATAGCTATGAATTGCTTTATATGAGGTGTTTACATTTTTTTATTAATTCACAGGTGTCCTATCAGAAAATGGCCGCTTGACCTTGACCCCTGATGTCATCGTAGCCTTCAGCAAAATGATGAGTGCCCACAGAGGAGAGGTCACATGTTCTGTCACCACTGCCCAGGTTGGCTGTAAATAAATGCATGAATGTGCAAACCTTGTTTTAAAATGTCACTATGTTACAAAGTATTGTTTTTTATAAGCATATTTCAGGTATAAGCCCCTTTTATACTAAATAATGCAAAAATGCAGAAAAAAATACTTTAAATGTGCAAAAGTTTATTAATTTTGTACCCCACTAATTTTATAGTTCATATATATCATTTTATTTTGTAACAATAACCTCAAAGCGATACTACAAAAAAAGGTATTTTGCGGGTAATTGGTGTGATTTTGTAAGAAAAATATTGATATTTTAAACTTTATAAACTATAGTAACTAGCTTCCAGTAACTACACCATCTTATGCGAAGACGCGTTGATGCGTGTCTGGAGGTCTTGCGGCACGAATGAGGTGTTTAGCGCTGTAGACCCGATCTCGCCTCATTCGTGCGTCTAGCGCAAATTGAGAGTTTCCGCAAGAAACGCACAAGTTGAAAATTTTGAACTTTGGCGGAAAACGTGCCATGTTAACCAATCAGGAGCTTACTCTAGTAGTGACAGGATTACAAGGAGCGAGCAGAGTCGCATAAGCTCCTCCCATGACGCGAATCTCCATGTGAATGTCTCAATGACTAGAATTTCATATGCGAATGAAGCGAGTAAACTCAAAATGTTCAAGCTGCAAACTAGACGTGGTAGACGCAAATTTGACATCTCAAACGTGGCTGGTGTGAACCCACAGTTAGACTCACGTAATCCAAGGGAGTCACTGCGCAACATACCTATGGCAACCA
Organism: Misgurnus anguillicaudatus; assembly: GCF_027580225.2. Taxonomy (NCBI): domain Eukaryota; kingdom Metazoa; phylum Chordata; class Actinopteri; order Cypriniformes; family Cobitidae; genus Misgurnus; species Misgurnus anguillicaudatus. Next base: position 27,140,193 of record NC_073353.2, read on the forward strand.
ACGCTCAGTAGGCTAAAACACTCGTCAATCGCATGAGTCTAAGATGGCGTCATTACCGGAAGCTAGTAGTTTACACTTTATAAAGTTACAAATATGTATATATTTCTTAGAAAATTGCATCAATTGCCCACAGAAGGCCTTCATCAACCCCTTGGAGCCGTGTGGATTACCTCTGTGAAGGATGAATGCACTTTTTGGGGGTTTGAAGTGAGAGGTTGTTTCCTGGTCCCTGTTTTCTACCATTATAGGCTTGGAAAGGCGAGAACATTTACTAAAATAACTCCAAATGTGTTCGTCTGAAAGATATAACAGACATGTGTATCTCGGATTGTTGAGGGTCTTTTTGATATTTGGCCGGAGTATCCCTTTAAATATGATCTTTGTCAGTATTGAGTATGTATGTGTTGGGGGTTTTTTGTGTTCTTACTTAATGTTTATGCATACAGCCCCTGGATGAAGCTAGTCTTGCAGAGCTGAAGGTGGCACTGAATGGTTTCCTTGCCAAGGGAGAAACCATCAAGCTGGAGACCAAGGTTGGGCTTCATTTTATTCCTATTCCATTAATTTAAACACTAAAAATTTATTATTTTAATGGGTATATAATTTTCATGACCTAGCTTGATTTTAATCTGTCGTAACAAATGATGTTTAAAAAGGTTAATCGAAATAGCATACAAATACACCACATTTTAGATTAAAATTATGAATCTGGGTTTTAGTAGGACACATGCTTTTAAAAAAGTGTTTGTCTTTGTCTAGTTTTTTTTATCTTGTTCATGTACAGAAAAATACAGCGCGAAATATTTTGAAATCTTAACTATTAAAGAGATAATATTTATTGTGATGCATAACAACTCTCTAATTTGTTTCTCTTCCTCCGATTTACAGTCTGATCCTTCCATCCTTGGAGGAATGATTGTGAGCATTGGTGATAAGTATGTGGATATGTCTACCAAGACGAAGATCCAGAAGCTTACCAAGCTGATCAGGGAGACCTAAGTCCTGTGGACTAACCAGATCTAATCACATCAGATTTTAGGGGTGAATTAATATCCTCTCTCTGCTATTGTGTAATTGAATGACCTTGTCCAGTTGCGTTCCAAATAAATATTGTAACATTTAAACCTTGTGTACATGTTTTATTTTGATAAGTATAGTGTTAAGAGAATTTCAGCACATAGTTAAATCAAATTAGGGAAAGCCATTTTTGAAAACACTATTAACTACTGAATTAAGATTTATTTAAGATTTAGGAACAAAGTTCTGATGTACCAAAACAAAATCTTTCATTCCTTATACTGATCAAGCACTTAGGATTTAAAATTTGTAATTTAATGTTTACATTGTAAGCTGTGTCAAAGATTTTCAATGTGGTAAAATGCGTTAGCATCACACAAACCCCAGGCGTTCTAAAAATGAGGGAGCCTTGGAAGAGCAAAGTATTTCGCAGAAGTACTGTATTTTAGGTATCTGAATATGCAGGTAATTTATTTAATCAATGCGTACTAATATTGTGGTAGCACAGGTGTAATCAACAAGCTATATAAACTTATATGCTGTTGTTCCGGGCTGTCTCCGAAACCCAAGGCAGCTAACTTGTTGCCTCACGTCCTCATTCGGCAATGACTTTGGCGGCATGAAGGCAGCTCCGGGAAACGTATTCGGATAGCGTTTGGAGGCAGCGTAATGGAATTCTGGTTATAATATAAACGTAGAAGGGCCTTTGTAAAAACTAATCCCATATGTGAAAAATATAATACTAATTTCTCACAATGAAGGTGGCTGCGTCCAAAAGCTCTAAAATGCTGCCTTTGTAGGCAGCATTCCAAGGCATCAAGGCATGTCAGAATCCAAGGTTAGGTTTACTTCCTTTCTCCTGATGCCTTCATTGTCCTGTCCAACAATTCTATGTGTGGGCATGCTCGGGGAATGTGATATGTCGAGTTGGAAAAATAAAATGGTGGTCGAGACGCGGCTGAAGCACAAATTTAGTGTAAATAAAGTAATATTTTAACACCTTTTAATTGCATTTCTAGTGAGAAATTTGTATTGTAGTTTTCAAATTTTGGATTAGTTAGCACAAAGGCGCACTCTGTTTAACAGAATTCTATTACGCTGCCTATGAAGTCTGTCCGAATGCATTTCTCGGGGCTGCCTTTATGCCTCCGAATTCATTGTTTTATTAGACAGCGAGGCAACAAGTCAGCTGCTTAAGCTTTCGGACGCAGCCGGTGTTTCAGAAGACGGAAGTAAAGCAAACATTGGATCCGGGCGTGCCTTCATGCCCTAGAAAGCTGCATCTGAAGACAAAATGTTAAAGCTTTCAGACGCAGCCCAGAAGTAACAACCTCATATAATATATTCATATAATTAGAATATCACTTTATTTCACTAATTCCATTCAAAAAGTGAAACTTGTATATTATATTCATTTATTAGACACAGACTGATATATTAAAAATGTTTTTATTTTCTTTTAATTTTGATGATTATAACTGAAAACTAAGGAAAATCCAAAAATTCAGTATCTCAGAAAATTAGAATACTGAGGAAAAACATTTCAATATTGTGTAAGCTACACAATCATGTGGGAGACTGCTGACTTGACATTATTTTGTCCAAAACACGACCATTGACACCTTGCACAAGGAGGACAAGACACAAAAGGTCATTGCAAAAGTGCTCCGTGTCCAAGCACATTAATAGAGAGGCGAAGGGAAGGAAAAGATGTGGTAGAAAAAGGTGTACAAGCAATAGGGATAACTGCACCCTGGAGAGAATTGTAAAACAAAACCCATTCAAAAATGTGGGGGAGATTCACAAAGAGTGGACTGCAGCTGGAGTCAGTGCTTCAAGAACCACACTTCAAGAACTACGCACAGACGTATGCAAGACATGGGTTTCAGCTGTCGCGTTCCTTGTGTCAAGACACACTTGAATAACAGACAGCGTCAGAAGAGTCTCGCCTTCAAAAAGGACTGGACTGCTGCTGAGTGGTCCAGTGTTATGTTCTCTGATAAATGTAAATTTTGCATTTCCTTTAAAAATCAGGGTCAGAGAGTCTGAAGGAAGAAAGGAGTGGCATACAATACACGTTGCTTGAGGTCCAGTGTAAAGTTTCCACAGTCAGTGATGGTATGGGGTGCTATGTCATCGTCTGGTGTTGGTCCACTGTGCTTTCTGAGGTCAAAGATCAACACAGCCGTATACCAGGAAGTTTCCCAACAGGACTTGGCACCTGCACACAGTGCCAAAGCTACCGGTACCGTGGTATCCCTGTTCCTAATTGGCCAGCAAACTGGCCTGACCTTAACCCATAGAAAATCTATGAGGTATTGTGAAGAGGAAGATGCGGTATGCCAGACCCAACAATGCAGACGAGCTGAAGGCCACTATCAGAGCAACCTGGGCTCTCATAACACTTGAGCAGTGCCACAGACTTATCGACTCCATGCCACGCCGCATTGTTGCAGTAATTCAGGCAAAAGGAGCCCCAACTAAGTATTTAGTGCAGTACATGCTCATACTTTTCAGTTGGCCCAGATTTCTAAAAATCCTTTCTTTGTATTGGTCTAAATATTCTAATTTTCTGAGATACTGAATTTGGGACTTTCCTTAGTTGTCAGTTATAATCATCAAAATGAAAAGAAATAAACATTTGAAATATGTCAGTCTGTGTGTAATGAATGAATATAATATACGAGTTTCACTTTTTCAATAGAAGTAGTGAAATAAATAAACTTTTTTATGATATTCTAATTATATGACCAGCCCCTGTACACTTGTGTCATAATATGAAAGTGCTTCAGCCAATACAATTGTGAAGTTTGGTGTTATTCGTGGAGAACACAAGAGGGCACCAGCACCCCACAAAAAATGTTGCGTACTGCGTCAACTGGTACGTAGCATATGATATACAAATTAAAGGTTGCTTTTAAAAGCATGTTATACTTGTATTATTTTGTGTTAAAATAAAAAGAGACCACTGAGCTGTAATGCTCCACATTTTCAATTTCACAAGAGCTTAAGAGTTACACATCATTATCATATTAATAACTTTTGTATTAGTGTTTACCCTGCAGAAATGTGTGTTATATGCCTGAATTTGTATTACAATAATATAGCAAGCTTACTCAACTTATCTTGCATGTCTGTCCACCCATACCGATTTATTTGTTTTCTAGTCAATTGGAGAATTTCTCAGATCACAAATGACATTTTTAAAATACTTTTTTTAACCTTCACATCATCTAGTCAGTTGTGCACAAAATAAAAGCAATTTGCACAATTTTGGACGAATTGCAAATGATTTAGTACATTTATCATGCAGTTGATTAGTCTGCTGTTAAATATTAAATTTTTAAGTGCTTATGTCATTTTTTAAAAATACATTATACAAATAATATTCTGATGAATAGCCTTTTTACCTTAAATACTTAATTATTGCATAGGCCAAAATGCTAAATAGTCAAATAGTCATTGCCATAGTCAAAAAATGTGAACTGGGGCACTGTATGAAGTGTTGGATTTTTGAGTTGTGGTCTAATTTATTTTTACAGTGTATGTTTGCATAACCTATAAAAATTAGAAAGAAATGCTCCAAGAAAAACTATAATAAGTAACTGAACATAGAGCAATATCAAACAAATTTAAGGCAATTTATGGCATGACGTGACCATGTAAGCTATCTGTCAATAGCTTATCCTTGCTTGCTCGTGGTCAGCCGCTGAAAAATGTGACAGCTTGTTGCGAGAAATGTAAACAGACGACATCCTGGATGATTTCAAAGAGCAGGGAGGACGCATCGTGAAGCTTTTGACTGTCACATAAATATCATAACTTAGTCCAGTTTCGAAACAGATTCAAAGCTTAAATTTCGTTAAAATGCACATTTTCAATGGATGTCAATATAGCTGTACGGTACAACAAATTATTATGCATTTGTGTCGTGCTGCGTCACCCCTCATGTCATCTCCGCATGGTTCGTCCCCCTCCGCCCATCAGGAAGTGTACACACACACATTTAACCGAACTGTGGGTGGAAATCAGCTGAGCGATTCAATTTTAGCTGGTTTCTGTTTTGAAAATTAGCATGACTTATCTGTCCTGTCTGGCGCTAGCCTCTCTTCGCATTTGAATTGTTTGTTCATCAGGAAAATCGTTATTGTTTTTTGTCACGAGATTTTGTGGTCTGTCGGCTATCCTGTTTTGCTGCAGTGGGTGAGTCATTCACTTCTCACAATAACATATAAATGGGTTGAATTGATATCAAATAATGTTATTCTTGTAGTACATACAAGTAGCATCTTAGAAACTATAAGGATAACTTTTAAAAGATGATGACGATGATTCATTTATATTAATATTTATAAATAATGTATTTTTTTATTAGTATAATATGACGATAAAGTGCATTATGTTGTTATCAAAAAAAAATTATTAATGTATTTTGTAATGCTTTTTGGTCATTCTGCACGATGCCACAGTCCAGTAGTCCTCCTCACCATATAAATGATGCATATTATGACATTGGACAGTGATCAAATGTCAAAAACCGACATGCTCACATTGAGGTTTTAATACGAAATAAATATGCATAGGATAGATAAAGTTATCTGTGTGATGGCTAGGAAGTCAATAGATGCAACATGGACAGATCTGTTACATAAGAGGTCTGTTGTGTTGCTTACTGCTTAAGTAAATCTTCTGTCCAAGCATTGTGAAAGATTTTAATCTCTCTTTACTGCATATGCAGTACATTTATCTTGCTCACAGTGCACTGTTTTTGCTGACATTGGTTAGGATTGGTTTATGATCAGATCAGTAGACACAAGTCGTTCTGTGCAACTATGTACACTATAAAAGAGCCTGGAGAGTGCTGGATTTGTATTTGCTTTGTAGAGTTACAGTTAGATTACTCACATACAGTAAGATAAGAGATGTATCACAATATGGAGTGTGCAATTTGATTGCCACTGAAAATGAAAGATAATAAATGATGGTGAGTTTATATTCACTGCCAAGACTTTTTGTTGTCTCTTTAATGAGCTGTAATTATGATGACTGTAAGCTGCTGCTGATAATATTAACATCATGTTGCCTTTGCCTTTGGCACACACAGCATCTCTTTTGATGAAGTGCAGAAATCGAAATTAGTACTTAACATTCAAAAGCATATTACATAATTGGACTATATAAGTTTGAATTCATCATGGCAGTTGCATGTGTTCAGAATAGATTGCTGAAAGAGAAGTAACTAGAATGTCTGTATTTGTAGTAGGCCTACTTTAGTTCAGTCGCGTAGTTTTGGTAGTAGGTGGGTTTGCATTCCACGTGTTTGGGCTTTGCTTCTGTTAAATCCTCAGTAAATCTCGAAATGTTCATTTGAGGTTCATCACACAGTGTACAGATCTAAGTGTGCATGCATGTGTGTGACGTTTTTATCACTGGAGGGCTAACAGATGTCACCATATCTAAGCAGAGATGATAATCTACCTCATACTGTGTCTGTTTCTGGTGTGTATATGTGGGTGTAGTAATGACAGCTTAATAACTTGATCTGTAATAATCTAGCTCAAGATATTGTCAAAAATGTGCTCATCATTGTTTATTTATTTATTTGACATCATTTCAGAATCTATGGCTATATTAGTGGATAGAACTGGTAAATTTATGCACAGTTAGTTGATACACAAACTGGGGAAGGACAATTTGGCATCTCCAGTTCACCTAACCTGCATGTCCCTGTACTTTGGGAAGAAACCGGAGTACCTGGAGTAAACCAACACTGCCAGGGAGAATATGCAAACTCTACACAGGAACCGACTGAGACAATCATTGGCATTGGACTGAAATCTGCCTGTTCATCGGTTTTGAATATTGCTGTTTACATGAATATTTGATGTCTTTTCCACATACAGTCACAGTTAGTACAATGATTCTCAAACATTTTTGGCGTGCGCCCCTCCCTTGTGTACTGTGCATCCTTTTGTGCATCACTTGGCGCACAAGAGTAAGCTAATCTTACATTTAGCAATAATGCTGGTAGTGACGATTCCCACTGACCAATCAGTGATCCGCAGTGTTTACATGCCACGTTTTAGGATTGGTACATCTTGCTTGGAACATGTACTTACTTGGTACTATCAGACCTAGTCCACATGGACACTGGTATTTTTGTAACCGTGACTTTTCTTATGCGGTTCGTCCACACGAAAACGCAGTATGCTGGTGTGGCATGCTTTTGACAGCCCTTGATAGCTTGTTTTTGCTTTTTCATTTGGATGGAGATTTCTTTTGAACCAAGCATGTGTGGACGGGATTTTTTTGGAGGAAAAACTCAGGGTTGGACTAGGCCTCAGGTACTAGGTACTGTACACAGTGGAAAACTCCCAAAAATGAGCAGTACCAAGCCATACCGGGCCTGTACTATGCAATGAAAAAGCGCCATTTGTTCCTCAGTTTTGACCAGTTGTTGAACCCATTTAATCGGATTTGTGGCCAGTTCTGAACTTAAAAGGTGTGCATTGTCTCATCGATCAAGTCAATCACAGGGATATTAAAACTTCCTCTGATCACATGACTTTTCACATGAACTTGACTGTAGTTCCCACTTCCATTCATATGAAGCATTTGTCCTTGTTTTTCCTTTATTGCTATACTGTGAATAATCTTTTAATCCATTTTTTTCTCGTTTATACCAAACTTCTTCTTAATAGGTTGCATGATTTGTGAGATAAATTACATGCACAAGTTACATGATGTTTAACAAGTCTAAAAGTTTGTTTGTTCAAAAACTGATAGTCATTAGCAGGTAGGGCTTAGCCTGGTCCAACCAGACTCTCGTACATTCATTTCATTTGTACAGAGAGTCTGGCCACGCTCCATTGCAAAGCGTTACTTCCGTTAGGGAAGGTCCTCTGTTGAAGTTTAAAACTATTGGATCTGCCCAGAGTCACTCAGGATCTGCCATAGCCAATCGCTAACGTGTAGTCGTGACGTATATCATGCGCCGAAACCGGCCGGAAACAAGAAGTCCGAAAGATCAGACCAACAAAACTTAGTAAACATTGTTCTTGCTCCGGCTTTAACTTGTTTTGCAACAACGGACCGAATAGCTTTTCTCACGTCTTTCTCCGCTGCCATTACTGACCTACAACTCAAACTGACGCACAACCTCAACGTCATCGTTCTTAGCCACCCCCATCTGTTCGCTGATTGGACCTGCAGATTTTTGCAGGAGAAAACAAAACTCTACACAGCAGTCCCAGACGTAGTAGCGAAATGAAAATTAAGCGGAAGCACATAGGAGGGCGGAGCCAGGCTAGGTAGGGCTGCCCTCGACCAAAGATTTTCCTAGTCGACTAGCACTCGTTCATTTTCGCTATTATTCGACTAATCGCACATTAATGATCTTAATTTATTATGTAAATATACTTTTACTTTTAAATTGCATTTATTTATTTTATAGCAATGGGAGTTCATAGTGCACATTTCTCCTGATCGCTCTCTTTTGCCTCTTTTCATAGACAGATGCCGAGCATGCTGGGACATGAGTGAATCATAGCATGATGAATCCTGAGGAAGCTGACCTCCAGAATGACTACCGTTACCGTAGTTACGCAGCTGTCATTGAGAAGGCGCTGCGAAACTTTGAATCATCTAGCGAATGGGCCGATCTCATCTCCTCACTAGGAAAACTCAACAAGGTACCTAAATGCTTAGACAACACAAATCAATTTACTTACAGGTTATCAAATTTCGGTTATTCATTCAGGTTATCATTTACTTTTGTTAAAAGCATGAAAAGCCAGATATTTGTCCCTAAAGATTTTGTTTATATTGACTACTTTGTGACCTGTTTGCACGTTATATAGATTAATGGGTTAACAGTTCTCTTTTGCAAGTAGAAGAGGAAGTTTGTTTAGTTCACGTTGTTTTTTAGGAAGTTCACAATTTCAGTTATTGTGAATGAAAGTGAAAAAATAGGTTGCTAACTAGCCACATCAGAGTTGATGCTTAAAGGGCAGATGATTTAAAGGACAAGTTCAGTATTTTACACTTAAAGCCCTGTTTTCAGATTGTTTATGATGAAATAGAACGGTTTTGACTGAAATTTGGACATATGATGCTGGCCTGAGAATTTTCGGATGTTTCTTGTATCACCTCCCACCACTATAATGGCTGTATAGGTGCACTGGAGCAATCCTTCATAAAATGCATTAAACTTTCATTTACAAAGACGTGAAACTCACGGAGTGGTCAGGGGTGTTCACTGGTATGCTCACACAAAAATCGCTGCAAAAGACGCATTCCAAAAGGTTTTATCCTAGTTTTTATCCAACTCCATTGACTTGTATTAGATGTGCTGTGAGGTACGGTATTACTCCGCGCTGGGAACGTTGTTTGTATTCTTGCAGTTGGCAAAGGCGGATTATCGCCACCAACTGGGCTGGAGTGTCTATTATTTAAGCTCTCAACGGAAGAATATACGGGTGTTAAGCGTTTGGAAAAATAGGTTCACAAGTTTACAACGAATGCGGAAACACCTGTTGGAAAGCATCTTTTGCAGCGATTTTTGTGTGAGCATATCAGTGAACACCCCTGACCACTTTGTGAGTTTCACGTCTTTGTAAACGAAAGTTTAATGCATTTTGGGAGGGATTGTTCCTGTGCACCTATGCAGCCATTGTAGAGGTGGGAGGCGTCTATTTCATCATAAACAATCTAAAAATAGGGCTTTAAGTGTAAAATACCGAACTTGTCCTTTAAGTAGTAGGTTGTATAGAATTTGTTTACACTTTAAAAAAATGTTGGGTTGTTTTAACCCATGTTTGGGTAAAATATGGACAAACCCAACCAATGGCATACAAATAAACCTATGCTGAGTTGTTGTTTTCCAACCGTAGCATTTGAGTTTAAACAACCCAGCATTTGGGTTTATTTAAAACCCAACCTTTGGGTTTGTCCATATTAAACCCAACTATAGGTTAACAAAACAAAAAAAATTTTTATAATGTACCATTTCCCCCAAAATAGACCAGACCTTGCTGATTTGTCTCATTGAAATGTTTCTCATTTTCTCAGTATCTCTTCATACGGCATGTGATTTTCTTGTTTGTTTAGTGGGACTTTCCGGATGTAATGCAACTCAACAAAAAAAACACTAACCTCCTGTGTAGGTGTACCTGAGTGCTTTGTGTATTTATTTAGGGTTTTAACTTTTCCTCAACAGCAAGGTGCAACCAGAGGTATTTGTACCCTTTAAAATGTATCAACCACACCAATACAATGCAACATTAATGCAGATATAAAATAGCAGCTTATGTGATTCTCAGATGTTGGGAAATACTTCTTTACAATATGACACTTTGGTCTACAGGCCTTTTTTTAGAGCACTTAAAATATGCATGTCTTGCAAAACATATCACATGCTATGTACTATAATAAGCAAACCATTTACTGATCATTCATTCATGTTGATTCATGCTGATCATTTATTTGAAACCATATGCTGTTGCTAAAGGGTAAGATACTGTATGTGCTGAAGATTTAGGGAAACTGAAGGCCAATGCAGGCCAACCTAATTGCATTTGATTAAAATCAAAAAGTAAACTTTGATGAGAGGTGCTCGTGAAGGAAATAATCGCAATTACTATTGCTCATGCTTCGCTTGGCAGACGAAACTTTAGCATGTAAATATGCCTTATTGTTTGTACAGGCTGAGCCTTATCTGAGGTGCAGGCACTTTATACCTGGGCTGGTGACCATCTAGTAATGCCCCATAAACTCCCAAAGAATTGAAACACTTTTAGAGCAACAACCTGGCAACCACTGACTATTAGTTAGACCAAGTTAGATAAGTGATTTAAAGTGTTCGTCTACCTGTGCTATACTGTAGGGGCACCAGAGCAGTAAAGCACATTGTGAGTTTTGTGAGATGTGAAATTACTTTGTCTGGATATTACTCATATTATATATTAACTACCTAAAGAAAGACAGTGGCTGGTCCATTTTTTATTTTCACACTGTCCATCTCCTCTCTGTTTCAGGCTCTGCAGAGTAATCTGAAGTACTCACTGTTACCGCATCGACTGATCATAGGAAAGCGGCTGTCTCAGTGTTTGCACCCTGCCCTGCCCAGCGGCGTCCATCTCAAAGCACTGGAGACCTATGAGGTCATTTTTAAAATCATCGGCACAAAATGGCTAGCAAAGGATCTCTTCATTTACAGGTGAGTGCCGTAACCTAATACATACTTCAAAGACATGCTTTGCTTGCAGTGAGTGAATATCACAAAGAAACATCAGAGCCAGTCACATCTTCGTTTACATAATACAAAAGCGACTTACAGTGAATTCAAGCTATACATATCATCAGTATGTGTTGCTTTGGAATCAAGAAAATGTTCGGACAATAAAAATGTATTTAAAGGTTGTTTCTTATTTTAATTTTCATGTTCCAAGTTCCCCACAAATACTAATTTGATAGTGAATAATTCTGTGCATTATAGGTGACGCCGATGGGGTACTGACCCAACGTCAATATGTGACGATTTGGGAGTGAAAACATGTTTTTTATTTTATTAAATTATATTCAATTTGAGGGTAATTTCTATATGTACATGCTAATATTTGTATAATGTGATTAATAAGACTAATTAATTGGCACATTATGAAATTAAAGGGATAGTTCACCCAAAAATGAAAATAATGCCATTAATGACCCTCATGTTGTTCCAAACCCGTAAGACCTCCGTTCATCTTCAGAACACAGTTTAAGATGTTTTATATTTAGTCCGAGAGCTTGTTGACCTTTCATTGAAAATCTATGTACGGTATACTGTCCATGTCCAGAAAGGTAATAAAAACATCATCAAAGTAGTCCATGTGACATCAGTGTGTCAGTTTAAATGTGTTGAAGCATGAAAAATACATTTTAGTCCAAAAATAACAAAAATTACGACTTTATTCAACGTCTTCTCTTCCGCGTCTGTTGTGAAGCGCATGCGCGAGACTAAAGTCACATGATTGCAGTGATGCTGATGATGTACAACACGGCTGACGTGTTATCTGGTGCGCCCCAGCTATTTTTTTTTTGTGCGCCCGGGCTTCGTTTACAGTCTGAGGGAGACGCCCGCTGTAAGTTTGAAAAAAAACTTTGCAAACATGTCTGAGGATAACATGTCATCCGTGTCACCGCAGTATGTACATTTTAATTTCCAGCTCTAATAAATATATACTTTTAGGGCTGTCAAAAGATGTGTTTTTTTTTACACATGTTAATGTTTGTATTTAAGAAACATTTACATGTGTAATGTAATAATAATAGTTTTGCTTTAAAGTTACAAGAATTGCGAAGGATGTGTGTTAACTGTCATGTTGTGCACTCGTGTCTCAGTTCAGGGCTGTTCCCTTTGTTGGGTTATGCAGCGATGTCAGTGAAGCCGGTTCTGTTGACTCTGTACGAGCGATACTTCCTGCCTCTTCAGAGAGCATTGTTACCCAGCTTGCAGGCCTTTATCATGGGCCTTCTGCCTGGACTAGAGGAGGGTGCAGAGGTCTATGACAGGTACAACAGGGTCCATCTTAACACCAAGCATCAGAAATAAAAGCTTTTATTGACATTTGAGAGATGTCCCACATGTTTCCAATTTGTAAACTAACATTACATTGCTACCATAAAAAATTGCCCTAGATTGTAGGTGTCCTTATTAAAATACAAGTTTATTTTGGAAGAAGTTGACACAGTTTAAACTAGATCAAATTTATTTTAAGATTTTGATGTTGGGACACATCATACTTGGCTTTTATCGTACTTATTATTTGTTCATAACTTTCTCTCTCATTCTTCCTATCTTAGGACTGATGCATTGCTTCTGAAGTTGTCAGTGTTGGTGGGTCAGCCTGTGTTTTATGGAGCACTCTGGGGGTCAGTGCTTATATGTCCTCTTGTACGGCTGCCTGCCACCCTCTTCATCGTCGCACACCTTGACCACTCGGTCACTGGCCGAGAACAGAAGTATATGCTTGGGACAGACCACAACCTTGTGGTTAGTAACATACATAATTATTTAAAAAAAGACAAAGATGTTTTTATTAATTTAGACTAAAATTAAGAATAGATTAGTCAGAGTGGATACTTGGAGTGAGGAAATTAAATACAGTCAAAACATTAAACAAATATAATTTCCAGTGTATAATATCATGGAAGAAACAGGTGTTGTGATAATTAGACCCGATTTAGGACTGAAAGACAGATTGACCAGACTGTACTTTCGGGTTAAATTACACATGGCGTCTGTTCTCACTAAAGTCTGTATTCTTGATGAAATTGAGTGAACTGAAATGAACACCTTCCCCTAATTTGGCTCCAGGTAAAAGCCATCTGTCTCGCTCTGCAAGACTCCAATGTTCTGGTCCAGAGAAACATGCTGGAAATTCTGCTCTACTTCTGCCCATTTACAACCTGCCTGGTTAGTGTTTTCCAGATTTGAGGAACCATAAATAACCCATAACCCCTCCCAGACTGTGTGTAAAGCTTTTAATAATCACTTCTGTAGGATCCTGTAAAATCTGCCATTCCTCTTAATGAAGATGAGATGATCAGCGTGGTGTCTGCTGCCTCCCTCACGCTACTCAGAAGAGATATGTCTCTAAATCGACGCCTCTATGCTTGGATGCTTGGTACAGTTTACAAAAAGAGAGTTATTTATTGGCTATAAAGCTGTAGAAAGGACTACATACGTTATTTAGCGTGAATATTCAAAGCCATATAATAGTTAAGCCATATTAAGTATTTTCTAAAAAAATAAAGTTGCCTTGTGTTTATTCACATCTTGATGCATGCCAGTTGGTTTTTGCAAAGCTAGGGTATAAAAATATTTAAAACTAAACTATACACTCACCTAAAGGATTATTACGAACACCTGTTCAATTTCTCATTAATACAATTGTGTAATGAAGGGTGTGGGGGATGTTTTCTTGGCACACTTTAGGCCTCTTACTGCCAATTGGGCATCATTTAAATGCCACGGCCTATCTGAGCATTGTTTCTGACCATGTCCATCCCTTTATGACCACCATGTACCCATCCTCTGATGGCTACTTTCAGCAGGATAATGTACCATGTCACAAAGCTCGAATCACTTCAAATTGGTTTCTTGAACATGACAATGAGTTCACTGTACTAAAATGGCCCCCACAGTCACCAGATCTCAACCCAATAGAGCATCTTTGGGATGTGGTTGAACGAGAGCTTCGTGCCCTGGATGTGCATCCCACAAATCTCCATCAACTGCAAGATGCTACCCTATCAATATTGGCCAACATTTCTAAAGAATGCTTTCAGCACCTTTTTGAATCAATGCCACATAGAATTAAGGTAGTTCTGAAGGCGAAAGGGGGTCAAACACAGTATTAGTATGGTGTTCCTAATAATCCTTTAGGTGAGTGTAGTATGGCTTTAAAAAAATAATGTAACTAAGTTGTATTGATATATTTTTGTCCTTTTTAAAGCTTTTCATTTATGGACTTTGATCAGTTTTTTATTTCATTGTCATGGACAGCTTCTCAATATTTGTGTGTGTATATGTGTGTATTGTCAGGTTTAGACATTAAAGGAGGAATGGTGGCTGCAGACTCCAGTAGTTATAACACTGTGGAAGAATACACAGCTTTCTTTTTCGACACGCACACCAGAAAATTACTGGTGCAGGTAAAGAAGACATTATACACACTGACTTTATATAAAATATATGACTTTATATAATCTGAACTGATTACATTTCTCTTTGACTAATATACTGTTCATTGTTAGCAATACATACTATACATGCATGTTTTACATTGCAGGCTCTGGTGAATATTTTGAAGCAGAAAGATTCAGAGGCCAATCCAGACAATGTCATAGAGTATCTCAGACCGTTTCGCATCATTATCAACCTTCTGGACAAACCTGAGATAGGTAAAGAAATGTACATACATGTACATGTTCAGGTAAATTGTACAAGTTTTCCACTTTTCCATAATGTTTACATAATTAAATCCACAAAAACAGGGCCGTTGGTGTTGTCTGATGTGTTGCTGGAAGTGGTCAGAGCTTTTTACAGTTACTGTAAAGTGATGCTGGGAGAGGACGATCTCAACTCCAGCCTGAGCGGCAGCCAACTTAACAGGTCAAAGAATAAATCAATAAACAGATTATTAAAATAGACAAGCACTGAGCAGCCTACAGTCATATTTCGAGGGAACACACACACTGAAAAATACCAATAAAATGACTAAAGTGACATTTGTGAAAATAAAGCATTACAATTACTGACTAATAACCTTTTTATTGCTATAAGACCCTGATAAAAATGCTAATTTACAAAAAAAACATGTCAGGTGCACTTAGAGGGTTTTACATCTGAACTCATTTATTTTTGGACTCTGCCAAACTGCATACCTTTAATGCCCCGTAAATTGCTTTGGATTAAACTAACTGAAAAACTAGAACTAAAGTAGAACATCTGAATAAAAACACAAATTATTGTTTGTTTATCTATGCAGCAAAATCAAGGAGAATAAAAACGCTTCAGAGATTATAAAAACCGTCAATATGCTTGTGGGTGCCATAAGCAGCAATTATCTCTGGGACTACATGACAAGACACTTCCAAAACGGTCTCAGGTAAACACACACAAACTTATAATAAACAACAATACATGATCATAACAGCAATGAGATGCTGACTAGTGTCTTGATTGTCTCTCAGATCACTGAGTGATCCAACAAAAAAGAGTGACCTCGAAGACTGGAGCAGCCCTTCTTCAGTAACTGAGATCTCAACTCTTATTATTTTCCTTTTGGATGTTATTCCTCTGGTAAGATCTCTTTTAGTGTTACATTTTTGACCAACACTTTCTAAACTACTAAATAAGTATTTGACACAT
Source organism: Misgurnus anguillicaudatus (assembly GCF_027580225.2). NCBI lineage: Eukaryota > Metazoa > Chordata > Actinopteri > Cypriniformes > Cobitidae > Misgurnus > Misgurnus anguillicaudatus. The sequence continues at coordinate 27,156,127 of NC_073353.2, forward strand.
CAGCATTTTTATCAGTAAGGGGATGTCTAAGTGGGCTATTGACACAAAATTTCCACCAGATATAGCCATCAAGCCAAATATTGAATTCATAGAAAGAAATCAGAACATTTAAGTATACAAGTTGATACCCGTTTACACGAAGGAAAGACGCATATATTTCCCTGCGGTTTGGCCTGTCATTTACACGAAAACCGCGTTTTTATTACAGAAAACGATTATTTCTAAAACCTCCGGCCAAAGTGGATATTTCTGATTACCCCGGTTATGTGTTGCCGTGTCAACTGGGAGAAACGGGGTTTTAGGTTCTTAAACGTCACATTTTGCGCCAGAAAATGTTTAACGTCATGAGAGCGCCCTTACAGTTTGTTTGGCTACTGATCAATCAGGTTTATTATGGCTGAATCCCAAACCGCCTACTTCCATACTATATAGTATGTAAAAAGCGCTACTTTGCGTACTATATAGTATGGAACTAGGCGGTTTGGGATTCAGCCCATGTTTGCTGTTATGAAAGGAACAGGAAGTCGCTCGTGTTCTTCGTTGGTGTCGATTCTGACGATTTTGATTGGCTTGCATGGCTGTATTCCCCTTCCTACACTGCCTCCCACAGGTTTGGCATAGTTATTATGCCGCTCGACGGCGTATTTATGCGGGTTGATGTAAATGGAAAGTTTTTTTGAAAACGATGTTGTGTGCACGATGTTATTATTGAAAACGGATGCGGGAAAGTATTCGTTTCTCAAAATACCCGGCTATGTGTAAATGTAGCCTGAGTCATAATAAATAAAGTGAAGGACACAGGGAATAAGTATTGAACACATAAAGAGAACAAGGGGCAAAATGGCATAAAAGCCAGAAGATCACCTGAAATCTGTCAGTACTGAGAGAAAAACCCTGCCCCCTATCAGTACTAATTGATATCAGCTGCTTTAGTCCTAATTGATGGTCTATAAAGGCTTCTCATTACCCAGGAGGCACACAGGAAAAACTGCATGATGGGTTAAAGCAAAGAACTCTCTCAAGATCTTCGTAATCTTATCGTTGAAAAGCATTTTGATAGGAATGGTTATAGGCGCATTTCCAGAATGCTGAATGTTCCTGTGAGCACTGTGGGGGCCATTATCCAGAAATAGAAATAGAAAGACCATCACTTCACCATAAACCGGCCACAATCAGGTGCTCCACGTAAGATCCCTGTCTGAGGAGTCCAAAGAATAATCAAGAGAGTTCTCTAAGAGCCTAGAACCACTCGGGCAGAACTTCAGGAAGACCTTGCATCAGCAGGTACTGTTGTTTCAAAGAAAACTATAAGCAATGCACTGAACCGCCATGGCATCCATGCATGCTCACCACGCATGACTCCATTACTTAACCAAAAGCATGTTGAGGCTCGGATAAAGTTTGCGAAAGAGCATTTGGAGAAGCCTGTGGATTATTGTGAGACTATAGTATGATCAGATGACAGCAAAATTTAACTTTGCTTTTTTTGTCATTCTACGCACCATGTTTGGAGAAGAAATGGCACTGCCCACCACCCCAAGAACACCATATCAACAGTTAAGTTTGGGGGTGGAAGCATCATGGTTTGGGGCTGCCTTTCATCAAGGGGTACTGGCAGACTTTTATATTATTGAAGGCAGGACGAATGGAGAAATGTACTGGGACATTCTGGATAAAAATCTGCTGCCATCTACCAAAAAGCTGAAAATTAAAAGCAGGTGGACATTTCAGCAAGACAATGATCCCAAACACAAGGCCAAAGAAACAAGTTGCTTGAATGGCCCAGTCAATCACCTGACCTAAATCCCATAGAAAATCTATGGAGAGAACTGAAGATCAAAGTTCATAAAAGAGGCCCAAGGAACCTTCAAGATTTTAAGACCATTTGTGTGGAAGAATCACTCCTGAGCAATGCAGACGACTGGTCTCTCCATACAAGAGGCGTCTAGAAGCTATAATCACCAACAAAGGCTTTTCTACAAAGTATTAAATAAAGTGTGTTCAATACTTATTCCCTGTGTCATTTACCTTACTTATTATGACTCAACCTGTATACCTAAATGTTCTGATTTCTTTGTATAAATTCAATATTTGGCTTGATGGCTACATCTGGTGGAAATTTCCCACTTCAATAGCCCACTTAGAAATCCTCTTACTGATAAAAATGCTGATGTGTAAAATACTTATTTTCCCCGCTGTATATACAAAATATAGATATGAATCTGATTTCTAAATTGAATTTTTTTACACTTGGTTGTTTTTATAGGAGCTCTATGCAGAGATTCAAACACAATACCTGCCACAGATGCTGGGAAGCATGCTGCACTCTCTTCGCAGTCACATGACATCCCTTAGCCTACATGAGCTCACGCAAACCATGAGAGCATGTCATAAAGTGCTCAGTAAGATCCAGATGCCAGTTGCTTATATAGACATGGAGGCTGAATCGCAGACGCTAAATGTTGGACAAACACAGGTGTGAATGGCTATATGAATGATACCTTCATGTTGGCCATATACAGTGTATAGTTTTGCATTATGATGCTTACATTACTTTGGGTGTGTACTGACTATGTCCTAACAAAGTCTAGTACTGGTTGCAAATAGAGTGTATAAAGTTTTGACGTGTGCCCGTGCAGCTTACACCAATCAACACTGAGACAATTGCGTATTATATTATCTAGCAAGTTTATTTTCCTTATGTATATCATACAGCGGCAATAACTTGACTCATAATACATACCAAAAACAACAAAACCTATTGTTCCCTGTAGCAAGCTAAACACCAAAGCACAGTCGAAAACTGTTTGCTTCCCAAATTCGCAACACCTGTGTCTGGATTTCCTTGAGGTTAAATCACCCGGGCTGACCCGAGATCAGCTGAGCCACAAAGCTCATACCGCCCTCTAGTGGCACATGACAAAATCACATAATACAAATGAATACAAAATGAATATGGCTCATACACTCCAGCCCCTAATTGCGTCTGGCAGAGCAATTACACCAAAATCAAAAAGAGCCATAGATACCAATAATATAGCCTCCATGAAATAAGAACCAATTATTCTTTAGCTTCATTAAGCAAGCATATTTTAGTTATTGGTCGTTCAATGATATTTGTCTTCGTCTTCAAACGAACCACACGTACCAGACCTCTTTTGTCAGGGAAGGTTTCCAGGACTCTTCCTAGCATCCATGACCCACGTGGAGCTGTGGAGTCCACAATCATGACCAGGTCTCCAGGAACAAAACTCCTCTTCTCCTGGTTCCATTTTTGACGCTCCTGTAAAAGCGGCAAGTACTCACGGATCCACCTCTTCCAAAAGAGATCAGAAATGTATTGGGTTTGTTTCCACCTTCTCCTTGCGTAAACATCCCTTTTATCGAATAGTCCTGGTGGAAGAACTGGTTTTCCTTTAAGGAGTAGCAGATGGTTTGATGTCAATGCCTCGAGATCATTGGGATCCTCTGACAGTCTTGTAATGGGGCGATCGTTAAGCATAGCTTCAGCCTCACAGAGCACGGTATGGAACCCTTCGTCATCCAAGGTTTGCTGACGGAGCACAGAACACAAGATCTTCCGGATCATCCGTATCATGCGCTCCCATGCGCCACCGTGGTGTGACCCAGCTGGAGGGTTAAAATCCCACTTAATTCCCCTTTTGGACAAGGCTCTTTCAATACGGTCATGATTCAAAGAGGTTAAGGCTTCTCGCAACTCCCTTTCTGCACCCACAAAGTTGGTGCCATTGTCAGATCTCAAATGTGTGACTTGTCCTCTTCGACAGATGAACCTTCGCAACGCATTGATGCATGAATCCGTATCAAGAGAATATGCCACTTCCAGGTGCACAGCCCTGCTTGTCATACAAGTGAATACTACTCCATACCTTTTCACGATGCTACGCCCTCTTTTTACGTCAACTGGCCCAAAGTAATCCACGCCAACGTTAGTAAATGGTGGAAGATCAGGAACCACTCTCTCTTCTGGTAGGTCTGCCATTTTTTGCTCACCAGCTTTTCTACCAAGGAGCTTACAAATGAGGCATTTTGATATGATCTTCCTTACTGCAGTAGGTCCACTTGTGATCCAGTATTTTCTCCTTGTAGCAGAAAGTACATGATTTCTACCACCATGTCCAAGCTGTAAGTGGACATGACGAAGAATGAGATCGGAGATATGTTGGTCCTTTGATAAGATGAGAGGGTGCTTAATGTCCTCAGGGATTGCTGCCCTGTTAAGCCGACCACCAACTCGTAGAAGTCCTCCATCCAAAACCGGATCCAATTTGAGGAGGCAGCTACTTCTTGGCACTTGTGACTTGCCAGAGGTTAGTGCAGCAAATTCAACGGGGAATCTCTCTTTCTGGCAAAAAGCAATTATGGAGGTCTCAGCCTTTAGGAGATCTTCCAACGCCACCTTCTGATTTCCAAGTGATGTTGAGAAAGCTTGCATCTCCTTTTGCACATCCAACCTTGCTGCTCCACTGGTTTTTGCACGCTCCAACTCTTTTCTTTTTTCTTTCAGTTTAAACAGGGTTTCTTTCAACTTAATGAGCCACGCAACTGCAACTTTCAATCTTTGCCAATCAGAGAAATGGGTCATCAGTTGCGATGTGGCATTGATGTCAACAAGTGTCGCATTGACCGTCAGACTTTTCTTTATTTCTGGGTCGTCGGCAGTGACACTTGTATCCACAGGAAATGTTGGCCACATTTCTTCAGGTTCCTGTAGGAATTTTGGGCCTTCTATCCATCTTTGCTTCATAAGATCTTCAGCCTTCAATCCACGTGAAGCATCGTCAGCAGGGTTCAGGGATGTGGGAACGTATCTCCACTGTTCAATTTCGGAGTTAACCCTGATGGTGGTTACCCTGTTTGCTACAAAAGTTTGAAATCTTCTGTCCTCATTCTTTATGTACTTAAGAACTGATGTGCTGTCAGTCCAAAAGCAAGTCTTTTTTAATGGAAGCTGGAGCTCTGATTGAAGCATCTTGTCTACTCGTACTGCAACAACGGCAGCAGTGAGCTCTAAACGGGGAATGGTGACAGTCTTCAAGGGGGCCACTCGGGCTTTGCCAAATAAGAAAGTAACATGAACCCTCTCTTCCATGTTCTGCATCCTCAGGTAAGTAGCCGTACCATAGCCGTTCTCGCTCGCGTCAGCGAAATGATGCAATTGAGCACTGACAGTCCTCCCAAATCCTGCAGGTTTCACACATCTGTGGATCTTGAAATATGCCACCTTCTCAAGATCTGTCAGCCATTTTTTCCACTTTTGCTGGAAAGCTGGAGGTATTGGATCATCCCAATCACATTTTGTCCTACACAACTCCTGCAACAGCAGCTTGGCCGGGAGTACTATAGGTGCCAGGAACCCCAATGGATCGTAGACTGAACTGATAATGGATAACATGCCTCGCTTGGTTGCTGGCTTCTCTTTGACTTTCAGCTTGAATTTGAAAGTGTCCGTCTCTATACACCACTGTAAACCTAAAGCTCTGTCCAATGGCAGCTTATCCCTGTCCAGATCAAGCTCATGCAGGTTCTTAGACTTGAGATCCTCTGGAAGACCCTGTAGCACTTCTCGACTGTTACTTATCCATTGAGTGAGGGTAAACCCTCCTTTACTGCAAATGGTTATAAGGTTCTTAACCATATTGACTGCCTCCTCTTCAGAGGGCAGACTCTTCAGTAGGTCATCCATATAGAAGTTTCGGTTGACCGTTTCAATCACTTCTGTTGGAAAGTTGGCCTGGTTGTCTTCAGCAGTTTTTCTAAGAGCAAGACAGGCGACACTGGGTGAGGAAACCGCTCCGAATAAATGGACAGTCATGCGATGTTCTACAAGACCTGTCTCCAGGTTACCTTGAGGCCACCATAAGAATTAAGTAGTCCCTGTGTTTCTCTGTCACCTTAACCTGGTGGAACATAGCCTTTATGTCTGCCATTATGGCCACTTGTTCCTGTCTGAACCTCATAAGAACTCCAACTAACGAGCTGGTGAGGTTGGGTCCTTGCAGAAGCTGACTGTTGAGTGAGACCCCTTTGTACTCTGCTCCACAGTCAAACACCACTCGTAGCTTTCCTTTACGTGGATGGTACACACCGTGGTGCGGGATATACCACACCTTCCCTGTTGGTGCTTCCAACTGATGCTGCGGCACTTCTTCAGCATAGCCATTTCTAATGACATCAGCAAGAAAATTATTGTACTCTTCATGAAAGCTTGCATTTTTCTGAAGTCTCCTTTTCAAACCACGAACACGTTGCATGGCAACACAAAGATTGTTCGGCATAGAAACATCTTTCTCTTTGAAAGGCATTTGAAATGTATAATGCCCGTTTTTAAGCTGAGCAGAGCTTTCCATTATTTCTACAAACTTCTTTTCTTCCCTTGACATTTCTTCCTGTTCTGCAGAAGCTTGCTCATTGAAGTCGTAGTTGTATTGGCTGGTTAACAGTTCTTCAATTCTGTCAATGGCAATTCTGTTGGCATAAACTAAAGGGTGGTCACTTCCACAGTCACTACTTCCCTGTAATGGACCATTTATTACCCATCCCAGTAGGGTTCTGATTGCGTAGGGTCCTTCACCTTCATGACTGTTAATCACCTCCCAAGGCTCCATCAACTTGGATGCGTTTGTGCCAATTAGTATGTCAACATCAGCATTTATATGGGGAATCTTTACATCATTTAAATAAGGCCATTTTCTCAGCTCCCTTTCGCTGATTATATTGGCTGTAGAGACAGGCATCTCTTTCTGGGTACACACTTTTGAAAGTGGATAGAAGGACTCACCAGAAACTCCTGAAATTTCCAGACCGTCAACAACGGAGCTTTCTACTGCGTTATTATGGCCTAAGGTGCGGATATGAATCTTGCATTTGCGTCCTTCCATGTTCAACTTATCAATGAGCTTCCTGGTGCAGAAAGTTCCTGTGCTCCCTGGGTCCAGAAAAGCATACGTTTCAATAACCTTGTTTCCCTTTAAGCACTTCACTTTAACAGGTAAAATGGGAAGAATTCCATTGCAGTGGCCAGCCCCTATATGACAACAAGCAGATGATGTTGCACAGCTGTTAGAAGTATTTGACTGCTCAGTAATTTTCTGTTCACCATCCTTTTGATCCCTTTGAGTAACCCTTTCCTTCTCTCCTATATGCAAAACACTGGGGTGCGTTCGGTTGCACTTGTTGCAAATTATGCGCCTGTCGCAATTCTTACTCAAGTGTCCTGTGCAGAAACAACTGAAACACAGACCTTTCTCCTTTAGAAAGTCTAGTTTCTCCCTGTGTGTCTTCTTTCCCAGTTTAAAACATTGTTCCAAAACATGATTACTTTGCACCACAATACAGGCAGGAAATAGAATCATTATTGGTAAAGAATGTCCCTTTGTTCTGAGCCTTTTCCTTCTTGTTAAGATCTGGTTTGCTGTATCCGTCCTCAATGACCACCTGTGTTGCAAAGCTATTTCTTCCCAGCCTAGGTTTCACCTCAAACTTGCTTCCTTTTGTAGCTCCTTTGATAACAGGTGAACTATCCTGTATGTCACCAAAGACTGGATCTGATATTATTCTGACCTGGCACTCGATGTACTCCACAATGTCTAAGAATCGTGCTCTTCGACCAGTTCTCTCCAGTATCTCACATGCCCTTGCTCTCCACTTATCTCTGAGTTTATACGGAAGCTTCTGACTCAAAATCTTTATGTTTGCTGGCATGTTAAGTTCTTCTAAATACTGAAGATCATCCATAGCATTGGAACACTCACGGAGGAAGAGTCCATAAGCTTTGAGTGCTTTGGAGTTCTCGGCTTTGATACTTGGCCATCCTGTGACCTTCTCCATATATGCCTCTGTTATCTTGAACTCATTTCCAAAATGCTCCTTGAGCAATTTTTTAGCAACAGTAAATCCTTTATCTGCAGTCATATGAAGGCAGCTACGCACAATATCCCTTGGCTGCCCCCTAGTAAATTGCTCAAGGTAGTACAAACAATCTCCTTTGCAGCTGGTCTTTGCTTCCACGCAGTACTCAAACGCCTTCATAAATGTGTTGAACCTTAAAGGATCTCCATCATAAATTGGAATTTCTCGGCGCGGCAGCAGTTGTGAAGTTTGCATTTTAACAAGGTGAGCTGTTATGTCATTCTGTTGTTGCAGCAAATTGTAGAGTCCTGCTGTCTGATGTTGGTCTTGTACGGGTGGAAACACTTGTTGGCCTACAGTGTGTTGTAAGTCTTGAATGACAGCTGGCTTTGGCAAAATAGTTGATGTGACTAATTGTGAAGCATTGCTTTGTAGTGGTGGATAAACATGTCCCTGTGAGGGAATAGGTACAAATACTGAGGCCTGTGGATTGAGAGAAGTGGGCGAGAGCTTAGATCTAGCCCCTTTCCTGATATAGGAAGCCATTCCATAAGATTGCCTTGAATGGACGCTACCACCGACCTGAAACACTGCTAGTTTAGCAGAAGTGGCAGCTATCTCAGTATCCAGCTCAAGCTGCTCCTTCCTTTTCCTCAAGATGAGCTCCTGTTCATCCAATGCATGCTTGTCCTTTAAGGCAGGAGCTCGAGCCAAGAGAGCGGCCTGTTCTGCCCTCGCCCTGCATCTGGCTGAAGAAGTGGACGATCTACTACTGGAGGATCCTTTACTTGAGTCACAGTGCCTTGACTGCACGTTTGAAATGCTGTCTTGAGGTTGAATCTGATCCTCCTCTTCCTCATCAATTCCACTAGCAGTTCTTCTTACATTGCTGACATCAACCTCATTTCCATTTTCAGCACTGACATCAAAAGTTTGAGTTTCAGTTTGAACCGGCATATCATCATGATCATCATCCATTTTGGTAACTGAACAAGTTTTAGTGTCATACAACCATTGATTTGTACCCACAAAAAACTCATTGAAATTCAACATTTTAGCTCTGTACCATATTTCATGTTTGTCTGCTTCATCAGCAGGCAATAAACCCAATAAAGATGTATGTACATGCTGTATTTCATCACACAACTCATTAAACGTGTTAAATTCATTTTCAACCTGATTTACATGCTTTTTATCACCCATTAATTTAGCAATAGATTTCTTTTTATTTGCTAGTTTACCAAATTTAGACTTTCTTTCCTTTTCTAAAGTACTTATTTTTTCCAACAAAGCTTTGGGTGTTAATTTAACCACACGTTTTTCAGTTACAGTTTTTACCCCTTCATTCACACAAAGTTCAGTCTCAGGGCCAAGCTGGCCATTTTCCTTTTCAGCCATAATGACCACACAAAGTGAATTTGCTTATTTAATCAAATAACCCCGAAAACAGTTTTGTGTTGCGCAACAGTTCGTCTAAACGCACAAAGCTATTTTTAGATGGTTACGAGTTGCTACCAATGCATTGGTTTTACGCGAATGTGTACACACAAATTAACATGGCCATTCATAACATCAGCGCTGATCATCACATACCCCAATAGTGCGTTGGCCGGCTTGATGAATGGTGTCCTGACGTAATGATGCTGGTATGCCGTTGACCCTTTAACTCGCTCCAGTAGAGCTCCTTTCAGCAATCGGCAACTCCAAACATTTGCCCACCTCACATCCGGGGTTTCCAAACGAACACAGTTAAATCCACAATATAACCGGTCCGCGTCCTTACGATGAACGATTATCCATTGAAGCAGTTTTCGACCTACATTGTACTGACTATGTCCTAACAAAGTCTAGTACTGGTTGCAAATAGAGTGTATAAAGTTTTGACGTGTGCCCGTGCAGCTTACACCAATCAACACTGAGACAATTGCGTATTATATTATCTAGCAAGTTTATTTTCCTTATGTATATCATACAGCGGCAATAACTTGACTCATAATACATACCAAAAACAACAAAACCTATTGTTCCCTGTAGCAAGCTAAACACCAAAGCACAGTCGAAAACGGTTTGCTTCCCAAATTCGCAACACCTGTGTCTGGATTTCCTTGAGGTTAAATCACCCGGGCTGACCCGAGATCAGCTGAGCCACAAAGCTCATACCGCCCTCTAGTGGCACATGACAAAATCACATAATACAAATGAATACAAAATGAATATGGCTCATACAGGGTGTAACTGTAAGGAAATAGCTGCTAATAGAATTGTTTCTGATTTCAAATATAGATCCTGGAATCCACAGGAAAGCATGAAAAGATGGAGAGTAACCAAGAGAAAGGTAACCATGAAGACATCTCAAGTGAGATTGATCTGAATGGACAGGATGCACTGGAGGCAGAGCCACTTGAAGCTGCATATCCTGCTTTGCGGTCTGAAGACAGTGGGTTAGGCCTGAGCGCGTCTCCATCTGAACAGCATCTTCTACCAGCACGTAACGGATCAGATGCTGCTTCTGAGACAGAGGAAGTTTGGAGAAGAAGAGGGACTATAGAAAACATGTCTAAATGTCTCCAGGACATATTAGCATCTCTTATCACAAGGTGATTTACTAATTCTAACACGCTCATAGTGTCCATATTTTTTTTAATTAGCATATTTCTGGGATGCCCTGCTATTTGACCAAATGTACTGTATATAGCCAGAGCAGGCTGCAAGAAATACTCTATCCCACATGCATTGCACTTAATTTGACGTCCTCTCTTTCAATCACAAGTCACTTACTGGATCCTGAGAAAAAGAAGAAACAAGAAGAGGCGAATCAAATAGATCACAATGGCTCTCCGGACAGTAAGCGTTCTCCATTGAAACATAAAAGAGGCAGCCGAGACTTGGGTCTCATCAAAGACAGACTTGCAGAGTTTTTTAGCCCTAGTAAACTGAGGATCCATGCCATTCATGGGACTTTTAAAGTCAGGGCCAAAGACCACAGACCAGCAGAACTGGAGTGGATGGGAAGTTTCCAATCAAAGGGGAAAGGGGAGATATCAGAGTCGTGTCGTGAAGCCTTCACTGTCATCTGCCAGCTTCTCCTGGAATGCACAACATTTCCAGTCTATTTCACTGAGGAAGAGAGCCAGGACCTGCACACGACTATGTTCAACAAGACGGGTACATTAAGGAACTGCAGTCCAATGCTACATTAAATTTACTCTTGCATGAAGTTACTTACAGTATATGCAAATGTTGTTTTAAAACCGACTCTTTCTCTCCTCAGGGATTGACAGCACCCTTCCTGAGTGGTTGAGGTCCCTGATGACTTTGTGTTGCCTGACGAAAGACTACAAGGTACAATATAACAAGAACTTTTATCTGAGGATGAGTTAAACTGTTAGATAATATTGCAAGTGAAGGGCAAAATCCATTTTTGGACATAAATGTGTGCTTGCAGTGTGTGAACACAACCACCCTACATTAAAAAAATATCCATCCACTCATTTTTTATTCCCTATTAACTCATTCGCCGCCAGCCTTTTCTTGAAAAGTTGCCCGTCAAAATTTTTTGTACGTTTCACAAGAGTTTCACAAAATGCATTTCAAATAAATTTTCTTCTAAAAAAAATATAAACATACAAATATATCAAATAAGTTAACAGACCCTCTTGCTTTTAAACAAACAATAAAAAAACTAAAACCAAAGCAGTCTCATTAGACATGCTGTTTAAATTCTCTTATTAATGTGATGTCACACAAACGCCCGGCCCACGGCCACTGACTGACTGCTTAATTTTACCCAAAAGCTTATAATGTGTTTGTTAGCACGTTGTAGCGCTAATGCGGTTAAAGATACTATTGTCCCAGACTGTATTTACACTGATCAGATCTATTTTTAATTGCAAGTAGTAGCACAATTAAAGGTACACACATAAAAACTGTACTTTTTTGCTCCTGCCCAAACAGGGACATTTTGGACATGCTATAACAAATGATCTGTGTGGTATTTTGAGCTGAAACTTCACAGACACGTTCTAGGCACACCTGACACTTACAGTCTTGTTCAAAATAATAGCAGCACAATGTGACCAACCAGAACAATGAAGGTTTTCAGTATATTCCTATATTGCCACGTGGCAAACAAGCCACCAGTAGGTTCAGCAGACTCCCAGAAAACAAATGAGACCCAGCATTCATGATAATGCACGCTCTTAAGGCTGTGCAATTGGGCAATTAGTTGAAAGGGTGTGTTCAAAAAAATAGCAGTGTGGCATTCAATCAAACTGAGGTCATCAATTTTGTGAAGAAACAGGTGTGAATCAGGTGGCCCCTATTTAAGGATGAAGCCAACACTTGTTGAACATGCATTTGAAAGCTGAGGAAAATGGGTCGTTCAAGACATTGTTCAGAAGAACAGCGTACTTTGATTAAAAAGTTGATTGGAGAGGGGAAAACCTATAAAGAGGTGCAAAAAATGATAGGCTGTTCAGCTAAAATGATCTCCAATGCCTTAAAATGGAGAGCAAAACCAGAGAGACGTGGAAGAAAACGGAAGACAACCATCAAAATAGATAGAAGAATAACCAGAATGGCAAAGGCTCAGCCAATGATCACCTCCAGGATGATCAAAGACAGTCTGGAGTTACCTGTAAGTACTGTGACAGTTAGAAGACGTCTGTGTGAAGCTAATCTTTTTTTAAGAATCCCCCGCAAAGTCCCTCTGTTAAAAAAAAGGCATGTGCAGAAGAGGTTACAATTTGCCAAAGAACACATCAACTGGCCTAAAGAGAAATGGAGGAACATTTTGTGGACTGATGAGAGTAAAATTGTTCTTTTTGGGTCCAAGGGCCACAGGCAGTTTGTGAGACGACCCCCAAACTCTGAATTCAAGCCACAGTACACAGTGAAGACAGTGAAGCATGGAGGTGCAAGCATCATGATATGGGCATGTTTCTCCTACTATGGTGTTGGGCCTATTTATCGCATACCAGGGATCATGGATCAGTTTGCATATGTTAAAATACTTGAAGAGGTCATGTTGCCCTATGCTGAAGAGGACATGCCCTTGAAATGGTTGTTTCAACAAGACAATGACCCAAAACACACTAGTAAACGGGCAAAGTCTTGGTTCCAAACCAACAAAATTAATGTTATGGAGTGGCCAGCCCAATCTCCAGACCTTAATCCAATTGAGAACTTGTGGGGTGATATCAAAAATGCTGTTTCTGAAGCAAAACCAAGAAATGTGAATGAATTGTGGAATGTTGTTAAAGAATCATGGAGTGGAATAACAGCTTAGAGGTGCCACAAGTTGGCTGACTCCATGCCACACAGATGTCAAGCAGTTTTAAAAAACTGTGGTCATACAACTAAATATGAGTTTAGTGATTCACAGGATTGCTAAATCCCAGAAAAAAAATGTTTGTACGAAATAGTTTTGAGTTTGTACAGTCAAAGGTAGACACTGCTATTTTTTTGAACACACCTCTTTCAACCAATAGCCCAATTGCACAGCCTCAAGAGCGCGCACACCATGAATGCTGGGTCTTGTTTGTTTTCTGAGAATCTACTGAACCTACTGGTAACTTGTTTGCCACGTAGCAATAAAAAATATACTAAAAACCTTGATAATTCTGGTTAGTCACATTGTACTGCTATTATTTTGAACAAGACTGTATATTACATCTTGTAAAAATTGGCATAATATTGGGTCTTTAACTAAATTACATAGCCATAGAGTCAGTGGTGTAGTGCAGGGTATATGCAGGTATACGGAGTATACCCACCACTTTATTTGATGGCAGGGGGTATACCCACTTCTACTGGGGGCATAAATTAAGAGTATACCCACTTCTCCAGACACCACTACACCACTGCATAGAGTTGTGGGCTACTTATTACAAAACAACACGCAGATTACAGTTTATGAAAAATATGGAAGACAGTGGTCAGGTGGTTGCCCATATCCACATAATCTCATAAGAAAAGAAAAGAAATGCACATCTACAAAACCATATCAAGCAGGTTATGTCAGGACTGCAGGAAAATATCCAAAACAAATATACTGTAGCAGTGCTGACAGTGTTTACAAGAGTCAACACACAAAAGACTAATTTACAAATGTCACATGTGAAACTTGCAAGTGTATCCATTTTGATGTTAAAAGTGTTTCTACTCTTCCATTGTTGCCTTCCCTTTTATTAATTTAATGATTTTTATGTCTTCTGTGCATCTACAAGGTGCAACATGTTGCCATCTCGTCTCTTCTTGAGCTGATCAATCACTCGCAGTCTTTAGCTCTTGTCATTCAGGATAAGAACCAGCGTTATAGGAACTGTGATGCTAACCCACTCAGCGGAAAGCTGCAAATGGTCACCCTGCCTCCCATCTACCCTAATGTTCTTAAAACTATAGAGGATTCCACAGACTTTTACCTGGTAAGACGCATTACTTTTTCATGATGCTGTAGCTTGTCATGTTGTAAATGGAAAGAATATCAAATGGACATGGGTAATTTAAAGGGATAGGTCACCCACGATGAAAGTGGTGTCATTGATGACTCGCCCTCATGTCGGTCCAGACTCGTGGGACCTCCGTTCATCTTCGGAACACAGTGTGGGATGTTTTGTATTTAGTCCGAGAGCTTTCTGACCCTCCATTAAAAATCTATGTATCTGAGTAATACGTTAAAATATGTTGGCACGTTGATAACGATATGTAGTCATATCCATGTTTCATCATGAGACGTGCGAGAACCAATGAGGTGCAATGTTATAGACATACTGCCATATTTGAACTTGCTGTGCTGATCTCGATGTAGCTATGGATATGCGACATATTGATTGCTAAAATATTAATTGTTTTCTCTCACAAGCATATTGTTTGGCTTTATAGTGCATAAATTAACCCACTGGAGTCATTTGGATTACTTTAATGATGGATGGATGTACTTTTTGGAGCTTCGCCATTTTGGCTCCCAAGAATTTTAACATAAAATTATTAATTTGTGTTTACCTGATTTTCCCTATAGACACTGTGGTAGTTCTCACTTTTTGTCTGTTGCAGCGTGTATCTCAGGTGCTATGGGCTCAGTTAGACCCAGAACGCAGGGAGCATCACGTATCTTTTGTGGAGCTCTTTTATCGGCTTCATTGTTTGGCTCCATCTGCAACCATTTGTGAGGACATCATCTGCATGGGTTTGATCAGCGGAGACAAGGTACTGCCTTTTTTAATTTAATACAAATTATACACTCGTCATAAACCTTATGTAACTGTGTATGTATTTGTGTTAGGTTGTGTGTCTGGAAGCACTCCATAGGTTCTCAGTTCTGTGGCACCTGACGCGAGAGATCTTGACAAATCACAGCACTTCTCTCAACCGATCTTTTGACAGGTCTGCTGCATATTTCTTATACAAATTGAGTTTTTGTTCCTTCCTAGCATCACCGCTTGGTGTCAGATCCACCTAATGTTCTTTGGATCTCTCTGTATTTTCAGGTCTTTGTTTGTGGTGCTAGATAGCTTAAACAATCGGGATGGTAGTATTAGCGCTGCAGCACAGAACTGGTTGGTGCGGGCTCTCTCTCTTGGTGATGTGGTTCGTATCCTGGAACCAGTTCTGCTCTTACTGTTGAATCCAAGAACACAAAGATCACCGATACAGAGCGTCAAACAAAATCTTTCAGTCGGTATGGAATATTTTAATTGAACAGTATGTTTGCTAATATTTGCATTCATGTGGTTTGATTTTCCTGTTTGTTATTTAGGTAATTTAAAGGCAGTGAGTTACAAAGACAGATCCACCACAAAAACTTCCGGAGAGGAAGCACATGACACAATTGTCCCTCACATCACTGTAGTAGACCGTGAAGCATTATGGGCAGAGCTGGAACGAGATCCGGAACTAATGAGAACGCCCTCGGAATCACCAGGAATGTCCCAAAGTGAAAGTGAGGAAACTGAGGGAGAGGATGAAGAAGAACCGGAAGAAGAAGTTGAAAGCGAACACACTGAATCTGCAGACACCAGCGGTGCTCAAAACTCCACCGAAAATTCCAGCTCAAGCTCCGCCCCTTACTTGCAGCGTCGCGATGATAGATGCGTAGAGGAAGAGGGTGTGATCAATGGCCTGAAGAGGGTAGATTCAGAACGCACTCAGGTTTCTGATTCGTTGTCAAGCGATGAAGACGATGGACAGTTGGAGGCCATCGCCAAATCTCGGCAGCTAAAGCGACAGAAGGAGAGACGAGAGGCAGTGGATTCATTGTTTCATCATGTTTTACTCTATAAGCAGCCTTATGAGAGCAGCCGCATTCTCTATGCCTTCAGTATTTTAGAGACCATACTTCGGACGAGTGCGGGGCCGTTTGTAGATGCTCTCTCCAATACTTCTCTGGATTGCAGCTCCACCGCTCATCTCAACCTCATCCAAAACCTTATTCAGAGGCACCGTCAGGCTCAGGATGGTGGCAGCTTCTATGGACAACTGCAAATCTCAACCCCACCAAGTGCAGCCACTCCCGACCAATCTCAGCCACTATCATCTCCTTCTTCACCTTCTTCACCACCAACTCTCCTGCTAGAGCTACTCACCTGCCTTTGTCTGCGCTATCTCCGCTCTCACTATCCCTCTTATGCTAATGTTCCCACCCAGCAACTCCAGGACAATCGGGAGGTTCAGGTTAAAAGTGTGGAGGTGCTTACTGAGTTGATGATCCAATTGGTAAGGGTGGCCCAACAGGCTCAGATCGGGGAAGAAAAGTCCAGTGCTAATCTGGAGGCGGTGGCTAACCTTCTTTGGAGCTACAAGGTGCAACAGTATGTTCTCCTTACCCTTTCTGCCTCCATGTACGTCTGCCAACGGGGTGAGCGGCCTGACCAGCATGCCATGCCTGAGGAAGACCAAATAGAACATGGAGGGGAGCTTTCGGAGGAGAGTCTGATCAACTTCGGTCGAGATGGGACTTGGGCTGAACATCCGCTCCAGATTGCCCTATTGAAGCTTCTCAAGGTTCTTATTGTATTGGAACACCACGTGTGTCCACCAAACACCAAATCACATAATCAAGATACTAACCAACAGCGGCGTGCAGAACCTCCTACTTCAGCCTTGGCTCGAGAGTGGCAAACAGCAGTGATGTTCCAGCAGTCTATCAAAGCAGTGCGTTACGTATCCAGTCAGCCTATCACTGCTCAGGGCATGTTTGTGTCAGCCGCAGCCCGGGCTTTGCACCCACAGTACGGCTGTGCCATGCACCCAGCCTGGGTGACTCTACTATGCGAAGTGTTGCCATATTTAGGGCGATCACTGGCCATCATTGTATCGCCTATCATTGGCCAGATCTGCAAGAACCTGGACGAGCTTGTTAAACAGCATGAGCATGACGGAGTCAAGACTTCACACAAGTAATTCATGTGTGGGTGTGTCTGTGTGAGCCTGGGTTGGATTTTATCCGAGTTTGTTCTGTTATTGATAAGGAGATGTTGTTTTAATATTATGTGGTTTTCTTTGTGTAGCAGCATTCTTAAGAGGGAGAACATAGCACCTGATTATCCTCTGACTTTACTAGAAGGACTTACCACTATTGCACACTACTGCCTCCTTGACCACAAGAAGGTAGGAACTGAAGGTTCCCTACTTAACCTTATCTGATGAGTCAGCACTAATGTGACTTATACACCTTTTTGGTCTGTAGACTCCCGGCTGTGATGTTCCAGACTTGCGAAATGCTAGCAATGCCGTTTTGGATGAGTTTCCGCACATGATTAGCAGCATGGCCTTACTCTGGGGTGTGGTCAAGGGCTGTGACTCCGCCCGTAGCAGCAGAGTCTCATCCACCTCTGTGTACTTTAAGGGCACAAAGGTATAGCTGATACCGAAGTAAACAAAGTACATTGTTTTTAGATTATTTCGTTCACTGCTGCATATGTATATGCTTTTGTCCTCTGTAGATCTTAAGGCAGAAGATTCTAGAGTTTTTGATGCCATTGACTCAGCAGTTCGGGGTACAGGTTATGGCATCTGTTGCTGCCGTGTGGAGTAGCAGGAGGAGCCGGAAAAGATGTTCCAGAAAAAAGGTGAACATAGAGCTACACCTCTACCTTAATATCTGGAGTGATGTATTCTATTTTGTTTATGTTATGTATATGCCTGCATAGATTTTGCCCGATGCAAGTGATTCCCAAATGACCTTGGTGGACCTGGTGAAGGCACTGAACACATTCCGTACTGACACCATACTACAACTTATCAGAGAGGTGGTGAAGAAACCCCATCAGATCAAAGGAGACCAGGTATTGCACACATGTAATAACACATATTTAAACACACTACTGAACCACATCGTCTATTGATATCCACTCTTTTTCTCCCTAACAGAAGGCTACATTAGTTGACATTCCAATGCTACAGTTCAGCTATGTCTACATTAAAAGGTAACAGTTTCCACTGATGTCATCCTTTGTTTTAGGTGTACCTAATCTTATTAGCCATCATCTAAAGCCATTCACCATGAAAGCAAACAAAACATCATTCACCATAAAAGTACACAGGAAAACAGCCTCCAATGTTTTTTTTAAGGGGAAATTCCACTTTTTTTGAAAATGTGCAAATTTTCCAGCTCCCCTGGAGTTAAACATTTGGTTCTTGCTGTTTTGGAGTCCAATCAGCTGATCTCCGGTTCTGGCGCTAGCACTTTTAGCATAGCTTAGCACAATCCATTGAATCTGATTAGACCATTAGCATCGCGCTAAAAAATAACCAAAGAGTTTCAATATATTTCCTATTTAAAACTTGACTCTTCTGTAGTTACATCGTGTACTAAGACCGACAGAAATTTAAAATTGCGATTTTCGGGGAAAGATATGGTTAGAAACTATACTCTCATTCTGGCGTAATAATCAAGGACTTTGCTGATGTAACATGGCTGCAGCAGACATAGTGATATTACGCACTGCCCGAAAATAGTCCCCTGGTATTGAAAGTAACCAAGAAGACTTTTTTCGAGCAGTGCGTAATATCAGCTGAATGGATTCCAAATTGGTAAGAATCAAATGTTTAACTCTAGGGGAGCTGGAAAATTATCTTTTTTTTTTTTAAGTGGAATCTCCCCTTAATTTAACATCTCTGATGGTAATGTCCTACTTGTTGGATTTTTCAGTCTTCCTGCTCAGGCTCTTCAGGAAAACATCAACGGTCTTCTCTGTCTGCTCAGAGAATCGGTCCAGCTTAACCTTGCCCCACCTGGACACTTCTTGCTCCTTGGGTAAATAAACTAATTTATTGTGTCAGCTATGAAAAGCATCACTCTTCCTATTCCTGTTCATACTTCCATCCCCAAAAGAAGTCGTCTCCAAATTCAGTTCATTTGCATTATAGAGAGCTTTTATGCAATACATGCCATTCTTATGGTTGTTAGATACTATTGAAATGTGAAAGGTCCTCTAAAGCACTGAACTGACTATTTGTTTTACCATTGCAGCATTCTTAATGACTGTGTAAATAGACTTCCCAATATGGATAACAAGAGGGATACTAGAGAACTGCAGGTAAGACCAACACTGCTTAATGCTTTATGTAAACAGTCATTCTTCTCGGAATTGCGCAAAGTACGCAAAAAAACTACACTATGCGCAAACCTGTTAAGGTTTGTTTACACAGTTATTGTAAAACTAACGCAGGGATAATTTTTTACATATTTATACAGGGCCGAGCAATCTGTGCTTTTGGTCTTTTTCTCTTACTGTCATAAGATGATCTCCTGCGAATTTGTGAAAAGTTTTGATGTGTTTTCATTAAGATATTGAACAAAGAGTATTTTGGGGCATGAAAGTTAATCTTTATATTATGTTTCGATTTCTGAGTTGGGTCTGTAAGTCATCAAATCCAACCTTATATTATTATAATCACTGTCATGTTACCTAAAACAACTCCTAGTAACTGATGGCTGGGATTGGAAAAATTTTTAAACAGCGGGGTTAGTTGTAAAACAGTGTTACAATTAAAGGAATATTCCATTTTCTTAAAAGAAAAATCCAGATAATTTACTCACCACCATGTCATCCAAAATGTTGATGTCTTTCTTTGTTCAGTCGAGAAGAAATTATGTTTTTTGAGGAAAACATTGCAGGATTTTCCTCATTTTAATGGACTTTAATAGACACCAACAATTAATACTTAACTCAACACGTAACAGTTTTTTTCAACGGAGTTTCAAAGGTCTATAAACGATCCCAAGGCAAAACGATTGTCATTTTTTTTACAAGAAAAATAACAAATATAAACTTTTAAAGCACAACTTCTCGTCTAGATCCGGTCGTGATGCGCCAGCGTGACCCCACGCAATACGTCATGACGTCAAGAGGTCACAGAAGACAAACGCAAAACTCCGCCCCAGTGTTTACAAGTGTGTTGAAAGAGGACCGTTTCTACGTTCTTGTATATCAACTGATACTAATTAATGTCTTTGTGTCAGTTTATTGTTTACAATGGTCCGCAAATGTGCGTTTTATATATGTAACACGTGACCTCCTTACGTCACTACGCATTTATGTTAGGTCGCGCTGGACCGGATCTGGAGGAGCGGTTGTGCTTTGAAGGTGTGTGTTTGTTGTTTTTCTTGTCAAAAATGACAATCGTTTTCCTAGATAAGACCCTTGTGCCTCGTTCGGGATTGTTTGTGGTCCTTTGAAACTCCATTGAAAAAAACTGTTACGTGTTGAGTTAAGTGTTAATTGTTGGTGTCTATTAAAGTCCATTAAAATGAGAAAAATCCTGTAATGTTTTCCTTAAAAACATAATTTCTTCTCAACTGAACAAAGAAAGACATCAACATTTTGGATGACATGGTGGTGAGTAGATTATCTGGATTTTTCTTTTGAGAAAATGGAATATTCCTTTAAGCCTCAGGTATACAATGATAATGAAATGAAAACAATGTAAATACTATTAATCAAAATGATAACTGTTAATACAATATCAGGGGATAACTGACAATTATGATTTGTTTTGTGTTAATTGTGCAGCCCTTTCAAAAATATCTATTAATATGCATTAATGCATAATACAATGATGGTTAGATGAAGGATCATGGATGGATAAATGTGTGGATATCTATCTATTATAGGCAGATATATAAACAATACCTACCTTTAGTAAAGACAGATTTTTATTGAATTATTTGTGTTTAAACAAAATATTCTAGCAGGTGTTACAGCAAACCCTCTGTTTGGTACAATAAACCCCACCTATGGGGTAAGTTGTAACGTTTGCACTCCTGTCACTTTCAGTGTACTCCCTATATGATAACAGTAGGTCCCAGTAACAAACTTTAAGTGTTCATTTGTAGCAGAGATGTGTGTGTTTGTGTAAAAAAAATTATTAATCTAACTTAAATATTTTAGAATGATAGAGCCAAAGCCAAAAAGCTATACATTTGTGCCCGCTCTCCCTTACTTTGAACAGGAAGTAAGCCAGCGCATATTAGAGGCAGTGGGAGGTGTGGCCGGCTCATCTCTCGAGCAAACCAGCTGGCTGAGTCGTAACCTGGAAGTGAAAGCTCAACCTCAAGTCTGTCTTCAGGGAGAAGAAGATGACCATGATGTCAACGACTTTGATGGTAAACCTACAGAGAAAATGCTTCTTACAGATACTATACAGTCTAGGTTGAATTCCTAGTGTTGCATCTGTGGCAGGTTTGTCTCTAATGCTCTTTTCTTCATCTCAGACGCTGCAGGTCAGGGCAACACTATGGTGTCGTCTTCAGCTCCATCTGTATTTAGTGTACAAGCTCTGGCTCTGCTGGCTGAAGTAAGATACAAATGGTTTTGCATAGAAATGAGCACAAAATTTGCTAAAGTAATGAGGGGGAATCAGTGAGGTGGGCAAAATAAAAGTCATAAGAAGATAATAAAAGTGTTGTGTTTTGGATAAAGAAAAATAGGTAATACTTTTATCTTTTATTTAGTTAATTAGTTAGTGCATTAGCTGACATGAACTCTCAATGAACAATATTTTTTAATCTTAGTTCATGTTAATTTTAGAATTTACTAAGATATTATAAAAAAAAAATAAAAAACATTGAAACTGTTAACATTAGTTAATGCACCATGAACTAACATGAATAACTGTACTAACATTAACTAACATTAGCAAGAATTTATAGATGCTGAAAAACGATATTGTTCATTGTTTGTTCACAACCTTATTGTAACCTTATTGTTTATTGCGTTTAATTATATTGGTTTTAAAGGGATAGTTGAACAATGACTGAAAATTCTGTCACTGTTTTCTCATCCTCATGTTGTTCTAAATCTGTAAATAAGTTTCTTTATTTCAGATGAACACAAAAGAAGATATTTTGATAAATGATTGTAAGCACACAGCTGACTGTAACCGTTGAGTTCCATAGTAGGAAAAAAAATATTCTGAAAGTATTGTGATAAATAATGAAGAAGATATTTTGATAAATGATGGTAAGCACACAGTTGATGGTACCCATTAAATTTAATCATA
Source organism: Misgurnus anguillicaudatus (assembly GCF_027580225.2). Lineage (NCBI taxonomy): Eukaryota > Metazoa > Chordata > Actinopteri > Cypriniformes > Cobitidae > Misgurnus > Misgurnus anguillicaudatus. The sequence goes on from NC_073353.2 coordinate 27,178,501, forward strand.
TTTGTTTTTCCTACTATGGAAGTCAATGGTTACCATAAGCTGTGTGCTTACTATTATTTATTAAAAAATCTTCTTTTGTGTTCATCAGAACGGAGAAATTGATGCAGGTTTAGAACAATATAAGGATGAGATTTCATTTTTGGGTGAACTTTCCCTTGAAAGGGGACATATCATGAAAATCTGACTTTTTCCATGTTTAAGTGTTATAATTGGGTCCCCAGTGCTACTATCAACCCAAAAATGATCAACCCAGTAACTTAGTTTTGGTAAACCATTCTCTGCAAGCATGTGAAAAAATAGGTCATTGAAATTTGCCTCTCCTTGTGATGTCAGAAGGGGATAATACTGCCCCTTAATCTGCACTATCCAACCACAGCACTGCAATTTAGTGCAGAAATAAGCTCATTTGCATTTTAAACGACACACCCAAAAATGGCACATTTTTGCTCACACCTACAAAGTGGCAATTTTAACATGCTATAAAAAAATTATCGATATGGTATTTTGAGCAAGAACTTCACATATGTACTCTGGGGACACCAAAGATTTATTTTACATTTTTAAAGGGACATTCCACTTTTTTTGAAAATATTCACATACTCACAACAGATTAAAAGTGTGTGTTTATGTTTACTTGTGTGTAGGTTCTGGCTCCTCTTTTGGACATGGTCTATCGCAGTGATGAGAAAGAGAAAGCTGTGCCTCTTATTTCTCGTCTCATGTATTATGTTTTTCCCTATCTGAAAAATCACAGGTAACTATAAAAGTGTTAGGGATTGTTCTGTTTATAAGAATGATGATAGTCAGTATTTTTTTAACCATAACCTTATTTCTGGTTTTTCTATCTTATTTTGTCTACCTCGCAGTGCCTACAACATGCCTAGTTTCTGTGCGGGTGCTCAGTTGTTGAGCAATCTGAGTGGATATGCATACACAAAGCGAGCATGGAAGAAGGAAGTACTGGAGCTCTTTATGGACCCAATGTTTTTCACAATGGAATCCTCGTGTACCTCCCAGTAAGATGGACGCTCATACATTTATACTCACACATACATCTGGATTTTGAATGGTTAACGCCAATGCTGACTCTTTAAACTCTTTAAAATGCCTATTTTATGAACCTATCAACAGTTTGATGTTTAAATCTCATATTGTGCTTTAGTTGGAAATCCATCATAGACCATCTACTGACTCATGAGAAGACAATGTTCAAAGACTTGATGAGTGAGCATATGCACACATTTAATCTATGCACATAATAATCACTTCAGATCGATATTTTAGTTGTATTGCGTGGATCTGTATCGTATAGGTATGCAAAGCAGTTCTTTGAAGCTGTTCAACAGCGCCGAGCAGAAGCCCATGTTACTGAAGCGTCAAGCTTTTGCCATGTTCAGTGGAGAGAACGACCAGTATCACTTCTATTTGCCTCTTATACAAGGTATCAGCCTGTGTGTGTCAAACGAATATACAGTACATATTTGTCACCTTTATTTGTGTAATATATGTCTGTTTTTAGAGCGTTTAACAGAGAACCTACGTGTGGGACAGACCCCAGCAGTGTCAGCTCAGATGTTCTTCATGTTTCGTGTTCTTTTGTTGAGGATCTCACCACAACATCTTACCTCACTTTGGCCAATCATGGTGACTGAGCTGGTGAGAACTATAGCAGAGTTATTTTCTTGACTTTTTGATTTGATTATTTATGAATAGCCAGCGATGCAAGTTTGTCTCTTATTCTAGATTCGCGTATTTAACCGCCTAGAGAAGATGCTGCTTGAAGACAAAGAAGTTTCAAAGTGAGTCAAACTGAATCCTGGTTTGCATTTGCTTATATTTATCTTATTTGTCCTGCCATCTCAACTTGATACTGTTTTCATTTTTATAGGAGTAAATTACGGGGCGGCAATGATAAGAATAGTCCACTGTGCTTCACACAGGCAGAGTTGGATATGTACCTGTCAGCCTGCAAGTTTCTGGACACTGCAGTGTCCTTCCCACCTGAGCAGATGCCCCTGTTTCAAATGTAAGTTGCAGCAGTGAACAGTGTTTTTGGATGTTTGTCAGTGAGAAATACTGTATAAAAGGAAGTTTTAATTGATCAGTATTATGAAGTTTTTTCTTTGCAAATTTTAGATTTCCTAGAGTACATTTTCTAATTTCAGTGTTTGATATATGCAAACAGTAGTTTATTTTTGACTTTTTTAGTCAAAAATAAAATGAAAATTCTGTCATCATTTAAAAGGCTCATGTTACTCTATTGTATTGACAGATAAGCTCTGAATGTCTTTTAACAGAATAAAAGTTTTTGTGTCCCTAAGCCGCTTTTGTTAAAGGAGCTGTGTGTAAATTTTTGACTGTAAAGAATACTAAGGGAGAACCGGGGCGAAAGTAACGCGGGACGCCCTGATAACATTTGCATTCCAAACTATGCTAGCATCTTTAGCAGGAACCCTTGATAGAGCCGAAAAATATTGCATTATTTTCTCACTGTTTTGCGCGTCTAGGTCCAGAAAACTGTTTTCAACCATGAGTAAATTCCTAAAACTGTCATATTTTCCTTATAAAGCGTTGTGTTTCTTGTTTCATGTGCTACAGTACTAATTAATCTACGGGTCATTTAGTGCTGTAACACATCTTGAAGTTTGACCTCTCTTGAGTTTTTCAAAATAAAAGTAAATTGGGTTTAAATGTCAGGAGAACACTTGTTACTTTTGTCCCGATGCTAATACTGTTGCATTATGTATATTATTTTAATTTGATTTAATTTAATTTTATAGTGTTCAAACTGTTGAAAAATGTTTTATTCTCAACAATTCCAGTTTGTACTGTCAGGTTGCTTTTGAAACATTTGATAAAATTGAAATTTAAAATGAAAATGTAATTTCACAATTTTTTGCAAAGATAAATGACAAAATATGTTTGCAGTTACATATTAGCAAGCTCATGTATATTTACTAAAAACAAGTGTAACTCAAAAATCTATGTTGTTGTGTTACTTTCGTCCCAGCTGTCAGGGTCAAAAGTAACAATGCGCTGCTTATGTTCAAAGTGATATTATAGTCGTTTTACATTTTTTCAAAATTTCACCTGGTATTGATAGACCACACTTGTGAGTTATTGTCCACAGCAAAAATATATCTCTGTCTAAAAAAAAAAATTTTCTGAAAAATTGTACTTTGTATACATATATATTTAGGTAACATGCTAACTTCATGTATCTGTTTCTCTACAAAACAATGCTGTAGCCATTTTTTTTATGAGTCTTCTGTGTGATCCTGCCCACTGTCAATTTACCCAATAGCGTATTTCGACCGCTTGGTTGCCAGTTATCACAGTTGCTTAAATGAGACCGCAATGGCCCATAAATGCAAACTCCAGAGGACGCAACTTCCGAAATAAGCCGCAGATTGAGTTATAAAAATCCACACAAGCGGGTTTGTAATGTGCTGACAACAAAAACATTGCAAACTTAAGAATGAGCACATAAATGTATTCTTTCCTTTGTCAGTTGTGCTAGCCGGTCCCGTAGGTGTCGGCAACCCGAGATGGGAGCAGTGAAAAAACCCTCTCTAATTCAATAGTCAATGTTACATAGAGCTTTATACTTAAATACTGTATCTCTTATGGATAATAATCTCTTATTAGGGATTTTGATGTTTTATCCCAATTATTCGGAACGGACTGTCATGGTTGCTTGCCTCAACAGTAAAAGTGACCTCAATATGTTAAAAAAACCTTTGATCTTTTCCATACCTTTAAATGTACTGTTTATGATCCAGTAATAGTCATGTTTATATATGTATATGGTAGGTATCGCTGGGCTTTCATTCCTGAAGTAGATGTTGACCGTTATGATGGACCAGAAAACACTCTTTTGGAAGAAGAACAGGAGTGTAAACCTCATGTTGTCAGAATACTAGATGGAATAAATCGACGTTATGGGGTAAGATCTCCACACACTGTGTATACAATACAGTCACAGTAATTTAGCAATCTGTAAAGTACACATGACATTTACAATTACTATTGCTTATAGATACTATATAAGTATCTATAAGCAACAGTTACTATATATTTTTTAGTTTTTTATTATTACTATAAGTAAGTTTAACCTTAAAGGGGACATATCATGAAAATCTGACTTCTTCCATGTTTAAATCCTATAATTGGCTCCCCAGTGCTTCCATCAACATAGAAAATGTGTAAAAGAACAACCCAGTAACTTAGTTTTGGTACACCATTCTCTGCAAGAATGTGAAAAATTAGGTAATTGTAATTTGGCTCCCTTTGTGATGTCAGAAGGGGATAATACTGCCCCCTTATCTGCACCATCCAACCATAGCACTGCCATTTAGTGCAGAGTTCAGCTCATTTGCATTTAAAAGAAACATACCCGCCTTTAAGTCTTACTAAGTCACAAGTCCCTGTGAAAATTATGGATTTTAGTTTGAATATGTTTACCTTAAGGATTTATATAAACTAGCATTGTGCGAAACATTGACAAAATTCGCATTTACAAGATATAAGCATTGAAAATGACAGTATCTCGTGGTGTCTGTATGTAGCAATATGGTCCTGGAGGACCGTTGTCTCACATACTGCACTGCTATGACAATAAAGCTTTTTGACTTGGCTTGACATACACCTAATTCAGAGAGTATAAATGTCTTGATCATATGTGTGTGTGTGTATAGGAGCTGAATGGAACAGTGGGGGAGTCGAGCACAGATGGTGTGGAGTTTCCTTTGCTCACGCTCCGATCTCTCACTTCAGTCATGGATCTTGTGCCATTTTTCAATATCCTCTGCTGTTCGTTTAATGGCTCTTCCGGCCCCTCCACACCCCTCCCACGTTATGCTGCAGTCTACCCACCACCCAGCAGTGACAGGATCCTAAAACAACTCGAGCACATCATTGAAGGAGAGTTCCTCGACGGAATGGAGAGTTAGATGATCCCTAAAATTGGACATCTTTGGAAACGGAAAGATTCTGTTATTTATGTCATTGGTCTTTTATACTAAACTTGCGTTTTCGTTGTAGCATAATGAGTTTAAATGAAATGTACAATTTATAAATGGTTAAACATCTCAGACATGCTACTGTATATGACTTTTGCTGTCTCCCATGTGGTGAATGTATGTCATCTTTGTATTTCACTTTGGTTTTCCAAACATTCTCTGCATTCCATTACTATTCATTATTATTTGGTGTCATTACTAAATGGGTCAAATTAAACATGAGTGACCCATCTCTCAGCAATAGCATGATGATACGCTTGTTGCTTTGCCTGTGAAGCTTTCATTTGTATATTTTTAGTATTTTTGCTTACTTTATCTGACCTTCTGGGTTCTTCTGTATGGCTGATTGTGGAAATTATATCCTTTATGTTGTCTCAGGGAGTCACATATTGGGTTTGATTTATCTGCTGGAAAATATTGACAGTGTAATGTATGTACCAGACAGTCAGTGTTTATAGGCTTTCTTTTGTCTTGTCTTTTACTCTGCTTTATATGGCATAAAGATAATATGTTGTAATGAGTATTAAATTTGAAATATTTGTATGTAAATATTAAATATGTCTTCTTTAACGTTAACAGTATCTTTAAAAGTATCCACTATCCTTAAAGGAATAGCAATGCACAATTTTTTTCTTGACATAAGGGAATGTTTCACTTGTAAGACCTCAAAGACGTTTAATGCTGTGACTTTAATTGTAGAAACCAATTAATCGCTAATATGCTATTTTGTCCTGTTTAAATTCTCAAGCCAGTATGATTAAAGTGCCTAAAAATAAATGTTGAAGATGCACAAAATTAACATCTTTCCTTGTACTATAATATGAGCTCAGTAATTTAGGCAGATTTGATGCATGCATATACAGTAATTGCTTACAGTCTCATCAAAAACAAAATATTAAAGCAATTTATATGCTTAATAATTGAATTATTTTGTCTAAATGTACTGCTTAGATAAATAGAACCTCCATTCATTCTTGTGCTTTTGTGTTTAAAATATAAAAACTTTGTGTTGTTTTAAAGTAAAACAATTAAAAATGTTTCCAACAATGACTCCCCCACAACCTGTCAGTCAATTTTTGCAAGAGAAATTTAGTGAGCTCCAGCGCCATCTGCTGATGCATCAGAAATGTAGAAAAAATGCTTGACTATTTTTACACTGTGGTATACAATTCACTTTGTCCGGTCTACATTCAGACTATTATCCTGTACTACAAGTGCAATCCAAACAGCATGAAAAACACACACTGGGGCGGTACTTTTTTTTAAAGGACACTTTGGCACTGTCCTGAAAGGTGCATATTTGGAAACTCAAAATATTGGTATCCTGGTACACACCAGTACCTTAAAAATACCTGTACCAACGTGGTGGTTAGGATGTTTTTAAAATCATCCCAGTGACAACTTTTTTACCTTTTTCTGATGAACTACCAAAGATTTCCCTAAAAACGTCCTAGTTAAAGTCATGCACCACACATGAACTAATGACCTATAAAATGTAAACAAATGTAATCAAAATATCTTTCCCTGTGTTAGGTTACAGCTCTACAAAGCTTTACCTAATAATGACCTGGGTTATTTTCCCCACAGTATTGAAATTCACATGAGCATTTGGTTGGTGCTATTTCTTTATTTGGTCCAATCCATCTATTTAATAAAAGTTAAATCAGTTTCAAGAAATATAAACCAAGTTTTTTGCTTGCAGGGTGACATTTTGACCCAAATGTAAACCACCCACCCTGACACATCTTTAGCCATTAAAAGGTTACTGTGCAATAAATCCAATATATCATTTTAAAGGGACACTCCACTTTTTTTGAAAATATGCTCATTTTCCAGCTCCCCCAGAGCTAAACATTTGATTTTTACAGTTTTTAAATCCTTTTAGCTGATCTCTGGGTCTGGCGGTATCACTTTTAGCATAGCTTAGCATAATTCATTGAATCTGATTAGACCATTAGCATCGTGCTAAAAAATAAAACTTGACTCTTGTTGTTACATTGTGTAAGACCGACGGAAAATTAAGATGCGATTTTCTAGGCCGATATGGCTAGGAACTATATTCTCATTCTGGCGTAATATGTTACAGCAGCAAAGTCCTTGATATTATGAACTGTCCGAAAATAGTCCCCTGCTATTGAAAGTAACCAAGGGGACTATTTTCGGGCAGTTCATAATATCACTACGCCTGCTGCAGCCATGGTACATCAGCAAAGTCATTGATTATTACGCCATAATGAGAGTATAGTTCCTAGCCATATCGGCCTAGAAAATTGCAACTTTTAATTTTTTGTCGGCCTTAGTACACGATGTAACTACAGAAGAGTCTAGTTTTAAATAGGAAAAATATCGAAACACTTTGGTTATTTTTAGCACGATGCTAATGGTCTAATCAGATTCAATGGATTATGCTAAGCTATGCTAAAGTGGTACTTATATAGTTGAACTACATCAACAGTTACATATAAGCCTCATTTAAAATGTTGACTGTCCTTTCAGATGGATTTTTAAAATAGATCATAAAGTTCAGCAGGAATATACCTTGATCCAACCTTAGAAAAAAAGGTGATTTCCACCAGAGTCAGGTGACTGACTCTTTACATTGGACAAGGACCAATCTCAACACACAACAAGCATGGAGTCTCCTGTGCAACATACAAAAAGCTTTTGAGTGACTGATCAATTGTTTGCCTGTCACAGATGGGTTGTTGGGGTCAAGCCCTATTCAAAGAGATGGTCAAACAGGCACACGTTATTCATGTGGTTTGTGTATTATGCATTTCATTCATGAAGGTCACTGTAGAGGGTCAGAGAGAATTTAGTTGACTGCACTGTTTTCTAAAGCTCTTGGTTGTTATAATAGACGTGTATCAATGCAATATAGTACACTTATATATTACTTGTACTAATTCAGAAATATAGTATGCACATTATGCTAATGATATGAATAAAGTACATGGATGACCTTCTACATTTGTAAAACTGTAAAGTATACAACCAGAGCAAACCTCCAAAATACTGCATTCCAAAATACAATGTGCTCGACTTAACCTTTGATTTCCAATGTAATGACTGAAACAAACGCAAAAACACATACAATCTCTTATATCGACTCAGACTGCTGATTAAGATATTTTTACATAAAATTCTAACTGTGAAATAGTTATTTCTATGTTAAAATAATCTCTGTTACACTTACTATTAATATTACAATAGTATTATATAATAATAGTATTCAGCAAATAGTAAGTTACAGTTTTTCTCAATTGCTAAAACACTAAACCTTATTGGCTGAACCAAATGCTCAGTTGCCTGAACCCACTGATTGAATCAGTCACCCTGTTGGCATTTTTCACCTGTTTAGACACAACTTGCCAACACATTTTCATTGTGATGCACCCGTGCTGCAAAATGGTGAACACAGGTGACAAAAGTCAAACACAATTAAAGCACAAGTGTCACTACTTGAACACAACAACTCAAAATTGATCACACTTGTGGCTAATGATATGAGGGAACACAGTAAGCCAGTTCAGAGAGCACTGGTTTATGAGGCCCTACAATGGATAGAAATCTGTGTGGAAGAGTTTGTGTGAGAGGAGGTCGAGGTGGTCAGCGAAGACAAAGATCAGTGATGAAATGTGAGCTACTGTGATTGATCATGTTCTGCACAAGATTTCTGTTTTGTCTTTTTGTACAAGTGCTAAATGCACAGTTTTTTTTTTTTGCAACAAACTTCATGTCTTGAGCATTGTGTTTTGTGTTCACAGTTTAGAGAAAAGGAGAGCAGCATTCAAGAAATGTGTCTTAGCAATCGAGAAAAACTGTAATGTTACGTACATAACCATAGACATTATGGCCCGGTTTAACAGATAAGGCTCAAGTTTAGTCCCAGACCAAGCTGTCTCAAATGAAATCACTTGCACTGACACCTTTAAAATATATCATCGTTTTATCCCCAGATGCACACCAGTTATGTTTTTTCTATGTCACTAAAGCCCTCTAAGGCCTGGCTTCACAGACAATTCATCTAAAGCCAGGACTAGGCCTTAGTTAAAATTAAGATTTTTAAGCATTTTCTAATTATAAACATGCCTTAGAAAAATATTTTTTTTAATTGTCTAAATAAAAACAAGCATAAACGTTAGCTCAAACAAAATCAAGATATATCTTAGTGTTTGGTTAATTTAACAAATAGGCCTATTTTTCTTGTTATGAAAGGCTCTGTCTGTGAAATCCAGGCTAATGTCTCATAATCTAATTATTTTATTTAAACAATTAATGATTTCACTTTAATTTCAATCTTGCTCAGTCAATACTAAAGACATCAAGATTATGTTTTTACAGAATGTTCTTGATTATTTAATTGAGAAAAATGCAAATCACTAAAAAAATGACTAGCTGGGGTTTATATATTTTACAGCATATTTAATGTTTAAAGGGATAGTTCACCCACAAATAAAAATTTAATTTTCTAACTCTCATGTTGTTACAAACCTCTATAAAATTCTTTGTTCTGATAAACAGCAAGGAAGATATTTTGAGAAATGTTTTTTATCCAAACTGATCATGAGCACCATTCACTTCCACAGTAGGAAAAGAGAATACTATGGAGGTAAATGGGGCTTTTGAATGGTTTGGTTACAAACATTCCTCAAAATATCTTTCTTCGTGTTCATCAAAACAAAGAAATAAACAGTTTTGTAACAACAGCATGTGTGAGTAAATGATGAGAGAATTTTCATTTTTGGGTGAACTATCCCTTTAAGCATAAACAAAATAAGTATGGATTTTATTGTTTTGAAATAAATAAAATATTATAGTTAAACAGAATTGTAATAGTATATATTCTTGTGGAAAATGGGAGGGTCTTGAAGTAAAAAAAAAATTGAGGTCCCCTTAATGGCACAGGTTCCCAGTTGCAGCATTTGTCAAACCAGCCGCCTTCGGAATTTTTTACATTTCAAAGTGTAATCCATGCATCTGATGTATCTATAGGTTTTGGGTCGTTTTTTGCTGATTCACTGGCTTTAATGCAATACATCGGCCAGCCTGAAGCACGAAACAAGCCATTTACCACCGGTTTGAGCACTACTTCCCCTCATCGAAGTCTAGTGTGCAATAAGCGTGTCTTTTATCAGAAAATCAGGTGTCAGGTAGACGAACTGTGATCCAGACTACGCATGCCCAGCAGAGTCATACGTCCGAGCCGATCGTGCACGGATATACTTCTCATTTACTTCCATCCATAGTACTGTGTGACGGGTCTCTAAGCAGCCTGACACAGGAGAGAGAGAGCGGCTGGAGGCAGTTTAAGGGAGGGGGGCAGCAGCAGTAGTCGATGCTGGTGACGCAGGAAAAACACCCGACAGCAGACAATAACCAATGATCTAATCGCAACACGGCCGTGTTATTTATAATCGACACAGCCAAGCATATGCACACGGCGGAGTAATAATTCAACAGCACTTAAATGATTCAATCTGGGGTCGTATGGAGGAAAGATCCAGTTTGATTCTTGGTAAGTGGGTTTGTGTGTGAAGCTAAAGGAAGCTAGCGGCTAACAGCAGATGATTTGCAAGTCAGTGCTTACATAGCTTAGCTTGGACAGCCCCATTTACCGATTTTAAGACGTCTTGTCACCGCTGATCTATATGCACGTATTTCCTATTTTATCAGCCCCACCGTTTTGATCACCTGTTTAATGTAATCGCCGTTACAAATAATAGCTCACTTTAGGGAGGTTGCTGTGTGGCTAAACTGGAAACAAGTGGTTTTGACGTGGGCAGGTCGGTTGTTTTTGACACTAGTTGAATTTTTCCGTTTATTGCTGCCTGTTGGGTCTAATATTAATATGTGTGGTATTTAAAAGGTGTGTTTTGACGTGTTCATGGCTTTACGTTTACTGTCACGAGAGGATTGTGTTTTGCTGGGCTCCAGCTGTTAGCCGCTAGCATGTTAGCCTGTAAGGCTGGGTTTAGTTACTGTATTTACATTCAGTTTCGTTTTATTTTTTACTATAGATTAAGATTGCACATACAAAAATATTGCCGTTAGAAGCCTTTGAGTTTTATCTACATGTTAGTAGATTACAAGTTATGTCGATAAACCTAGTATTACTGTGATTATGTTTGGAAGAGGAAACAGGCCTGAACGACCACAGTTTCAAACTAGGCCCAATACATAATGGCTGTGCCTAAAAACCTGTGAGCTGCCCACCCAGACAACGTTTTTTGGACACCGAAAGCGCGTTTGTAATGTATAAAACTGGCTAAATCTCAAATCACAATGAGCTGTTTACCTAGATAGCATTTTGGATATGTTTTGGTAGCACGCTATTTTGACACAGGCGATGTCATCTTTTTACGTCTAATGCACTGTAACGTTATTGAGATTTCTAATGTCTGATTTCTTTCTATTGTCTGTAAATTAAAAGTTTGTAAGTCACATCTTAAGCATCTTTTATGATAAATGTAAAGATATCTCAATTATAATGGTCTGCATTACAGATTTTTTTTGTTTTTTAGTGTCAGAGAAAGGTTTTTACTGCAATATTTATTACTGACTAACCAGCTGATTGTAAATGTATGTGCATACACACAATTTTAGTTGTTATCTAAAATTGTTCATTTAAAGCATATGTAAAATTTTGATGCAGTTCAAAATCAGCAATGCTACAGTATTACATTTTATAGTGTATGCCATCCATATGATATTAATATTAAAGAATGTTGCCTGATAATTTTTATACAAATAAGTTATATTTTGGTCGGACAGTCTTTTCTTCGTTTTGATAAATTTGAAATTTAATAAATGTGGGATTGGCACTTTTTTCTATTTTCTTTTAGCAAGTTATAGCTGTCCTGCCTTTTTTGATTCATTTCTGTGAATGCACCAACTATAAAGATGCTTGTTTAGTATTTACTACATTTTACATGTTTAATTTTTATGCATTTGATTTGGCAGATGCTTTTATCCAAACACTTTTATGCCAGCTTTTGTAAATGATTGATATCTTTTTAATTTCGAGAAGTAAACAACGTAGCTTAGTTGAGATAAGTACTTAATATATATGGTATATAAAATTGCTAAATTACTGATTGCTATTATCTAACCAAATATTTTGAAAAATGGTAGCAAACAGTTAAACAAATATGTTTTTGACATCTCAGTAGTCTTGGTGTATGCTGTAAAGCGGTTTGATTTATTTGGCTCTGTGTTTGTGTACTAATCAGTCCTGTTTTGCATGTTATCAACTAACACTTCACAGCAGCATACTTCTAGGAATAATAACATGCTTTGAAAAATAATCATTAGGTCTTCATTAAAACTGTTTTAACTTTTGCATAATATTTTGAAGTTATTTGGTACATGGCCATACACGACATATAGATTCATCATCTCTGTGCTACAATATATGGAAAACCAAAAGAAATTGAAAGGCTTAGACACAAAAATATTTAAATCCTCAGATTTTTCCTTAATTTATTTTAGAGTTTAAAACATAAAAAGATTTATGAAAATCCTTGACTAGAAAAGTCACCTCACTTGTCAAAGATGTGGAAACCCTGTCTAAAAATACTGACTTGAGTGTCAATATTTTTCCAGGTTATGCAATGGTCTCTGCAACATATCCAGTCCCCCAGGTGGTGCTTTCACTTTTTGAAGTGTGCCGGTTCTCCGTCGCTCCTGAGGAGACACTGATTTCTTCCGGTGTACCAGCGACATAAGCAGACAAGATTGCAAAGATCTGCCCCGTGTCGAGTATGACGGCCACGACCCGTGGCTCCCCTGTGGGAGGGAATGATGGTCAGGGCCAGGCTCCGGATGGCCAGTCCCAACCACCCCTGCCCCAAAACCAGGTCAGTGGTCAGCCCTCTTTGATTTCCCTCCTTCCATGTGTCAATCTCTTAATTTATCTTTTCCTGTTATGGTACTGCAGCCACTGGAGAATTTATGCTACAACGGTTGTATGGCTAGACAGTTGACTGAGACCCCTATGGATTAAAATGTTTCTGTAATTGTGCTTTGCGCTGGAACGAACAGATGTCAGCATAGCAGTGTTTCCAGTTGTTATTTAGTAACTCCAAAAAAATGCACATTTAAACAAATGACTTCTGTATTTTTTTTGGACATGTGTGTTCAATAAGGAGTTTATCTTTGCAAATTATTAAAATGAATTCAATGGCATTCAGCTTTGTTTGATTGTACAGGGCTCCAAACTAACTTTTTTACAAGGAGCACTAAAGCTCCTGCCTGAACATTTTTGGAGCGCAAGCAGAAAATTTATAGGCGCACCTTAAATCAGCCTGCAATCCAATTATTTTCTTTTTTTCCTAAAATAAGCGTATTACTTACAAATACTTTGTATCTATGTGTTTGATGCACATACCATGATGCACAATTTATCAAACTTTCAGATAGGAAGTTGTGAACCAAAGAATCATACAACCCCCTTGACTAATTCCTAGGCATAAGATAAAAAAAACTATAAAATATTTAACAACACGAAAAAAAGAAAGTGAAAGTGAGAAGCTTATCAAGTATGCAACACATACTCAAAATGTGACATCTGCATTTAGCCCATCCCAATGAGTAGTGAACACACACACACCCCCCCGGAGCAATGGGAAGCTATCTCAGCGCCTGGGGAGCAATTAGGGTAAGGTGCCTTGCTTAAAGGTATAGCGGAAGATTTTCCCAAATTATTTAAAAGAACCGCCCCTCCACATTTTTTTAAAAATGCACACGCGCAACACTGTCCCTCCTCCGGAGAGGGAACGCCTGTTAAACGCGTGCACGAGACAGAGAGAGAGCATGCAGGATCTCAGTTCTTCTCTTCGCTCTGTTTACAAGTTGCTGTCGGCATGTTTACCGTGTCTGTGCGGTTCGTGACTTGTGCCAGGGCTAGCATCGCTAATCATACTTTTACTAACAGTGATTTTAAATGGATTTCTCCAAATAGCATGACCAAATGTACCTTTCCAGTAGAAGCTTCACGTGGGAAGCCCAACCTGTCCTATTAGCTCACGCCAGTGGCCAGCGTGTGAAATAGTCTCCCATAAACACTCTGGTCTTGTTTCTTTCTTCATAGTCCTTTCTCTTCTTGTCATACAATTCGTAGACACTTTTTCTCTTGCGACCCTCAGACATTTTGAAAAAAAAAAGTCTCACAGTGAGAACGCAAGCTTCAATGAATGGTAGAAACCGTAGCACAACACGCATACACGTGAAAGTGCGCATGTGCAGCAAGCGAACCTAGAGTCGAGCACGTATGACGGTTATACGTCAACATATAATCAGAATGATTGACATCTGGAATGACCAATAATATAGGTGATCCACCTGGAAAACGAAAATCTTCCGCTATACCTTTAAGGGCACCGCAGTTGAAGCCCATCGGACGTGAGACGCGAACTGGCAACTCTTGGGTTACAAGCCCAACTCTCTAACCACTACACTCTAAAAAATGCTGGGCTGTTTTTTTATAATTTTACCCATGCTGGGTTGTTTCAACCCAAAATGCTGGGTTGTTTCAACCCGTTGTTGGGTTAAATATAAACATTTTCTGGGTTAATTTCAACCCAGCTGCTGGGCTCGTCCCTTTTAGACCCAACGCTGGGTTGAAAATAACCCAGCATTATTTAGAGTCTAGGCAACAACTGCCTATATGTACAACATATCAGCAATCTATTGATGTCTTTTAAATAAGCCATATTTTTCCTGGCTCAAAATAAATTTGGATGTGATGCTATCCTGGTGCACACATGCACCATTATGTTTATGTACAGTTAACGAACAGCTAAGGTGTTTAAAATCAAATGAAATATAACAAGCTTTTCATTTACAGTAGCAGTGTTTTGCAGTCTTTGGTTATAGTTGTAAACGGTCATAAACGTAATCTCTCATCAACTCTGTCATCCTTTCCTACACTCTTGACAAAGAAAACTATTTTTACAGCTTTATTGCTTAATACAGTGGTTCTCAAACTTTTCCCTCTGTGGCCCCCCGAAGAAAATTCATGATATAAAACAATCTCAAACTTTTAATGAAACAAAGCATATTTAATGATCCAATGTAGTGCATTTTGGTGTGTAGTTATATTTTTCTCAGGTTTGATTACATAGAATTTATGATAAAATAATGTATTTTATAAAATGTCATTAAAGGCGGGGTGCATGATCTCTGAAAGCCAATGTTGACATTTGAAATCACCTAAACAAACACGCCCTTACCCCAATAGAATCTGGACCTTCTTTTGATAGACCCGCCCCACACATGCAAAACCTGCCAACCGACTGCTCATTGGCTACAAGTTTGTTTTGGTACTGGCCCGACTCCTTTTTCCAAAGGGTTTTCAAAAATCATGCACCCCGCCTTTAAACCCCAGTTTGGGATCCACTGGCTTAATAAAAAGTTCTGTTAAGATCCTTACCCTTTGCTTGATCTAATAATTATGGTGTTATATAATCATATTTAATAATCATATAAAGCCCTTTTATGAAACATCTCACTTCTCCTTTTATCTATTTACGTATACTATACCCAAATTAAGTTAAACTAGCAGGCATGACTTTATTGCTTTTATATTAATGCATCACCTCATACCAGTCAAAACCTAAATTATTTTGTAGATAACTAAGCATTAACGTGTAACTTGTCAACAATTTATCAATAATTCGCATTATTTGCGAATCTTAAGCCTTACTAATATGGAGAAAAACTCTTTCACATCCTCCGTTATGCGGTTCACTTGCTGATCTCTAATTGATTCGCTTGCTGAGCTCTGATTGATTTACTTGGTGACTACGTTTTTTTAACCGTTCATTAAAACTAATTAGTTTAAAATAATAATTTGTTTGAGTCATTATTGGTCACGTTGTGTGTTGTTAAGAGAGTGAATGCGATCGCAATGTTGAACCAACAAACTATTTCATGCAGGCAACATTACTTAAATATTCATTTGGTGTGCGCAGTGATTCACCTGCACAACATCTACGAAATATAGCTTGTATACGTAGCTACTGGTATAGCTCTTAAAGGGGCTGTATGTAATGAGCCTCTAGTGGCTAAACTTGGTATAACAGTCTAAATTAAAAATACTGTAGACTGTTTATTGTCTGCCCCCTCTTGGGTTGCCAGACATCGACACTTTTTAGTCAGTGCCTCACTGTGCTACTAACGAAACGGCGCTACCAGTGGCGTAATGCCGCAACTACAGTTACAAATGACAATCTACATACGGAGTACAATGATTGCTTGTGTTTTCCATGAAGACACATGCCGAAGACACATGCCAAAGACACCTGTCGGGAGCTGAAGGCGAAATTTGGTGGTGGGGCTGCCTCCATATTCTCTATGCAGGAAAAACCCTTGCCATAGAGATTCCCTATGCTTATCTTAGATCAGCAGCTAGTAAATACAATCACTATAGTTACGGGATGCCACAATTCTCAATATAATATTAACGCATATGAATTGCTGTTTTTCAGTTTATGCATCCAAATCCGTTCGTTTTATAATTTCCTACGTATCTGTCTGCAAATCCACGCGCCTCCCCACGAATAAATATCAAGTCACTATGGGCTACAGGCGGCTAACTATGCTTGCGATGCCAGTGTCAAATTTCACACACACTGTACCATGGTGTATGGGGAAGAGAGACACCAATCCAATTTGCATGAACCAAAGTTAAATCCCGAGTTATCTATAGTGAGGAACGAGATATGAATGTATGGTGTGCTGTGCACACCGCAACAAGTGCTGTTGCACTTTACATTCTAAATGAAAGCTACTTCACTTCATACTGTTAAGTTTAATTTACTTAAGTATAGGTATTTATTTAAAATGGCCAATTTATGTTTTCATGCATGTTTATTTTCAAAATTGATCAAAAGTAGATTTTTGCATTTGTGTCAAATAAAGAGAATTGCAATTACGACTAGAGAATAATGTAAAAACACTTTAAAGGCGGAGTCCACGATGTTTGAAAAACGCTTTGGAAAAGGAGACGGGCCGACTACCAAAACACACTTATAGCCAATCAAATCAAATGCCCGGTTACGTATGTGTGGGGCGGGTCTATCAACAGAAGGTCCAGATTCTATTGGGGTAGGGGCGTGTTTGTTTAGGTGATTTCAAATATCAACATTGGCTTTCAAACATCATGGACTCCGCCTTTAATGGGCTGTCTGACAGACAGTCAAATGACCAATCATTATACGCACAACCAGCGCAACGTCATAGAATGTCTCTGAACAGGTTCACGTCCACTTTTGGGGGAAACAAACTAGACTTCCCATTGACTTCCATACAAAATAGCAAAACAAAGCAGTGTTCGTACACACCCGGCAGGCGTAAATAACTTAAGAAATCACTCAGATTAAACGTTGAGTAATTATCTGTCCACGCTGCCTGCCATAGAGCGCGAAAGATACATTAACACATTTAATTTGGTCAATATAAAAACATATCCCTTTCATTCTCACAGCGTCAAATTTTTGTAACAACACTCCCGGACATTTACTTGTACCTCATCGAGTCAACAGGGAAGCCAGTGAAGGATTTTACTTCGTATTTGAAAGTTACTTTGTATTTATATATTATGTCTTTATATTTAGAGTACTGAGTGCACTTTTCCGTCCAACCATACAGCTAGCCTTAGTGATATTTCCAGCAATCACTGAATAGCGTTGTTACACAAATTTGACGCTGGGAGAATAAAAGGGACATGTTTTTATATTGACCAAATTAAAAAAATTTTTAATGTATCTTTTGCGCTCTATGGCAGGCAGGGTGGACAGAAAATTACTCAACATGTTTAGTCTGGGTGATTTCTTGGGTTATTTGCGCCTGCCGGCTGTGTACAGGCGTTGCTTTTTTCCGCTGTTTTGTGTGGAGGTCTGTGGGAAGTCTAGTTTGTTTTCCCCAAAAAGGGGCCGTGACGAAATTTACAGTTAAGTTCCCGGATGTGCCGGTAGTCCGTGTTCACTTTTTAACATGACCCTATGTTGTGTCACACACAACAATACACTGATTCAACACACTTATTCAAACAGTACGGTGAGATGTCAGATCCACGTTAATGAATTATGTCTTAATATATTTAAATAATTAATTATGTAAATATGTTTTAAGTACTTTAAATGGGTATATGTTATGCATAACAAATGTTTATATAGTTTCACAAATTTTTTGTTTGTGTCTTATTTACTGTAATTACATTTGTTATATCGGCCTTATATCGGCCATACAGCTTTCTTAAAAGGGGCAAATCATGAAAAGTTGACTTTTAGAAAATATGAAACAACAACCCAGTAAATGAGTTTTGGTAAACCATTTTCTGCAAGCATGTGAAAAATAGATAATTGAAATTTGGCTCCCCTTGTGATGTCAGAAGGGGATAATACCGCCCCATAATCTGCACTATCCAACCACGGCACTGACATTTAGTGCAGAGATCAGCTGATTTGCATTTAAAAGGACACACCCAAAAATGGCACATTTTTGCTCACACCTACAAAGTGGCAATTTTAACATGCTTTAATTAATTACCAATATAATATTTTGAGCTAAAACTTCACATACGCACTCTAGGGATACCAAAGATTTATTTGACATCTTAAAATTTTTTGGGAAATGTCCCCTTTGATATTGGCACCAGCCATTAAAAAACCCATTTCGTTGACCACTAATCCCTACTATAGTAAGGTTGTAATAGATATTATGCTGGTAGCATACATTATTTTATTAAGTTATATCCAGTGTTATTCAGTTAGCATATTGTAATAAGATAAATCGTATGGCTACACCTACTTTATCCTTTACATGTTTCTATCCAGTTTTTCTGACTAAATCACCTGATGTCTAAGACCTTTATTCTCATCTATAATGTTTCTTTTGTGTTTATTTAGAAGTTTTCTTTCTCTAAATGACCCCACACCTTCTTGTGTTAAGATGTGTTTGCCTTTGCGCTGCACAGACCCATCGGTAGATTAACTAAGAGCATGGTGACATAAAACGATGCAAATGGGAGGTAAAAAACGCTCACTCTGTTTTTTGACACGAGTGCCGCCCCCTTCCCAAATTGCCAAACTGGGCAAGCTGCCCACCACCCGTAAAATAAATCCACCACTGCACACTTGTGGGCTCGCGATCTACTCTGTCTTTCAACATGAAATTTCAAATTTGCAGGTCGCATATATATGAATACTTGCAAAAAATGGCTGCGCTGTCGCAAAAACTGGATGTAAAATGTGATCGTTTGCTCACAGTTTGGAGCCCTGCATTGTATAACAGTCCTGTACACTACTAGAAAAAAATAGGGTTTCTGAGTCTATGAGTCAATCGTTGGAGAATTATGTGCCAATACATTGTTCCCTGCCTGTCTGTTTCTATGGTATTATATATATTTTTATCAGTTTTCAAATGTCATGTAATACCAAAATAAGTGGATGGGTCTTGGCCTGAAAAGTCATAAAGCGGACCAGATAATCTGGCTCAGTAAGGCTTTATTGTAGGTTATGATACATTACATACATTAGACATATACAAAAGTTACATTATCAAAAATTCGGTTATGAGGTTGTCATCATTGCCAAAAGAGTAGCATGTAGAATTTAGTATCTTTATGGCCTGTCTGACTCTGAGCATTGATTTCCCAGCAGCAAGTGTAGCTTCGTCTTTACTTTGTCCCTGATTGGATAACGGTTTAACAATAGTTTGATGCATCTGCGGTCAAAGAATTGAAATGGCAGCATTATGGCAAAAGAAAAGACGAGAGGCACTGTTTGATTACGTTGCAGAGGGCAATTGTTACATTCTCCGGGGATAGACTGCAGCACTGTTATCTATTACACCTGCGCTCACCCCGAGCGCATGTTAAAAGGGACGAATCAATGAGGATGAGGCGCCTGGCAGAGAAAGGCACACCAGTTGGTTAGAGATGTGTAGCGCCTATAGACGTGAGAAGCAAACTGGCTATGTAGGTCAGCCAAGCAGAAGGAGCTTTTTCCAGCACACCCCCACATTTCCCAAGATCCGCAGGCTTCATTCAGATCCACCAGCAGAGCTTCAGCCCACATGCATCCATTGACACGGTACAGGAAACTGACTGGGAGCATCATAAAGCTGCTTTATCCTCCTTACTCTCGTCTTTTTATTCGTCACGTGGACCTATACATATGTTTTGTTTGTGTATACGAGAGCTAAGACGCATGATTCACTGTGGTGGTGATATGTTTTTATTATTTCTTAATATATTGAAATTGGCACTGTTAACTTTCTGTCCCTGATCTTAAAAAAAAAAAAACTTAAATTGAACCCAGATATGTCAGCAAAAGTAAAAATTAAAAGTAAAAGTTTTTGCCACATCACAGGAAATGTGAGTATGGTTTGTCTATGCAAAAGCATCGCAGCCACCATACTAAGGTCCTCTTGGTTGTCTTATCGTGATGTGTGGGTTTGGTGGTTGCAATCTCAGGCATATAAAATGAAATCCTGCACTATTTGTATGTATATGACACTCATAGTTTTGTTATTAGGTGTCTGCGTGACTTGACTCTTTGCACTTCCTGAACTGCTGAACTATTTGTATTACAGACATCCTCTCCCAACTCATCCAATGAAAACTCCCCAGTGAGCCCACCAGATGAGCAGGGTCAGGGGGAGAGTCCAACTCCCCTGGAGGAGGAGGAACCAGCTTTCCCCCATACTGAACTGGCCAAACTGGATGACATGATCAACAGGTATGTTTCTATCCTGCATAATGGCTGTATTTGTTTAGGTACAAACCAGTTGCAAGAAATGCATTTTTTGTTAATGAATAAATTTCATGCGCAGGCCTCGTTGGGTTGTTCCAGTTTTGCCAAAGGGTGAATTAGAAGTTCTTCTTGAAGCTGCTATAGATCTTTGTAAAAAAGGTAAAATAGTTGTTCAAATCATGGTAATGATTTAGTATCTTCTGTCGTTGTTTAATATTCGTGATATGTTTGCTAATAATTTTTCTGATGACTAACAGACGAGTAGGCCCTTTGTCTTGTTAAGCTTTCACTTTTGCTCCCATTTGAATTCTTTTCTGTAAATGTCAGCCTCATATTAGTTTTTCTAACATTTTCCTTTAAAGGTGTTGATGTCAAGTGTGAAGCATGCCAGAGGTTTTTCAGAGATGGCTTGACAATATCCTTTACGAAAATACTGACAGATGAGGCTGTGAGCGGATGGAAATTTGAGATCCACGTGAGTCCTGCAGCCTGCGTTTTGATGCCATTTTCATCATGCTGCTTATATCTAAAACAAACATCTTTTTATGATCTAACTCTCTGAGACATCCCGACAAGAATCGATTGCTGATTTGAGCGACTGAGAATAAGTGATGTTATTTTGAAAGCCTTCATCTTACTTAGCCAACGTTTTGATCAAAGAGCTCCTTTCAGTAAAACAGAGCCAGTATTGGGACACAGCACTGAGTCATCCCTCTCATATGAGGCTTGTTTTAGCTGCTCAATTTGCACTGCATATAGATTATCTTTCTTAAATTTTAGATCGCCTACGCCGAATAATTCAGATTGCTTAAATTGAATTTTATTACATGCTACAAATAATTGGTGTCCCATTTTTATCCGCAGAGGTGCATTATTAATAATGCCCACCGACTGGTGGAGCTGTGCGTGACTAAGCTCTCTCAGGACTGGTTTCCTCTGCTAGAACTACTGGCGATGGCCACAAACCCCCACTGTAAGTTTCACATCTACAATGGTACTCGGCCCTCAGAGACGGTGCCTGCTGGGGTTCAGCTGGCTGAGGATGAGCTGTTTGCCCGTCCACCTGACCCTCGATCTCCCAAGGTAAGACTTGAGGGTTTGTGTAAGTGTGAGTTTTGGGGATATATGCGTCCAGAATGGGATGCTGCAATATTTTATTGAATCGTAAAGAGAATGTCATTTTAGTCAATTGTTTTTGGCTCCCTATAGATTTTGTGACTGTGATGAAAAAAAGCACAATTAAAGGGACACTCCACTTTTTTTGAAAATGTGCTCATTTTCCAACTCCCCTGGGGTTAAGCATTTGATTCTTGCCGTTTCTTGGAGTCCATTCAGCTGATATCCGGGTCTGGCGCTGACACTTTTGGCATGGCTTGGCACAGTCCATTGAATCTGATTGGACCATTAGCATCGCGCTCAAAAATATCCAAGGACTTTCTATATTTTTCCTATTTAA
Source organism: Misgurnus anguillicaudatus (assembly GCF_027580225.2). Classification (NCBI taxonomy): domain Eukaryota; kingdom Metazoa; phylum Chordata; class Actinopteri; order Cypriniformes; family Cobitidae; genus Misgurnus; species Misgurnus anguillicaudatus. The sequence continues at coordinate 27,200,736 of NC_073353.2, forward strand.
AACTTGACTCTTCTGTAGTTACATCGTGTACCAAGACCGACAGAAAATTAAAAGTTACAATTTTCTAGGCAGATACGGCTAGGAACTATACTCCCATTCCTGCGTAATAATCAAGGACTTTGTTGCTGTAACATGGCTGCAGGAGGCGCAATGATATTACGCAGCAGCCAAAAATAATCCCCTTAGTATCCTTAAATAGCAGGGGACTATTTTCAGGCACTACGTAATATCATTGCGCCTCCTGTAACTACAGAACAGTCAAGTTTTAAATAGGAAAATTATCGAAACTGGTTATGTTTTAGCGCGATGCTAATGGTCTAATCAGATTCAATGGATTGTGCTAAGCTATGCAAAAAGTGGTACCGCCAGACCTGGAAATCAGTTGAATGGATTCCAAAACGGTTTACATTTTAATGTACAGTAGCAGAATTTTGGACCAATGAGATTTCTCAGTAAGGCAGGGCTACTCATCGAGATGCCATAAAAATATAAACCAAAATGGCTGTTGTTCAGCTTAGTTCTGATTTTTGACAAAAAGTAAATGGAAAAGATGGGTTTTACTTGTATCTGGTTAAGATACTGTGTAGCATTAAGTTGTTTAGAGTCTAGGCCAGCAGTAATTTTTGGTATGAATCGGTCTACAGCTTTCATTCCAGTGACTTATTTTCTTGTTGTGCAATTGGTGCATTCACTAAAGACTTCCTGTTGGTTTTGTTTTCTTGCAGGGCTGGTTGGTGGATTTAATAAACAAATTTGGCACGTTAAACGGGTTTCAAATTCTGCATGATCGATTCATGAGTGGCCAAGCTCTGAATGTTCAGATCATTGCTGCACTCATTCAGTAAGAAAAATCAATATTGATCCTGTTTGCTCCGAAGTTGATATTTTTATCTCGCTAACGTTGGATTGGTGGTTGTGTTTTGCAGGCCTTTTGGACAGTGCTATGAGTTTCTCACTTTGCACACAGTGAAGAAGTACTTCCTTACCATCATCGAAATGGTCCCCCAGTTTCTAGAAAACCTCACGGACGAGGAATTGAAAAAGGAAGCCAAGAACGAAGCCAAAAATGATGCCCTGTCTATGATAATCAAATCTTTGAAGAACCTGGCTTCTCGAGTACCAGGACAAGAGGAAACAGTGAAGAATTTAGAGATATTTAGGTTAAAAATGATTCTTAGGTAAGTTTTAACTCGTATATCAAATGATAAACTCTGCATTTTGTTAGGTTGATTATTAACTCTTTTTTTTTTGCCACAGGTTATTGCAGATTTCTTCTTTTAATGGCAAAATGAATGCACTAAATGAAGTAAACAAGGTGATCTCAAGTGTGTCCTACTACACTCATCGTCACGGTAATCCTGAAGAGGAGGAGTGGCTTACGGCAGAACGCATGGCGGTAAGTCATACTGAAGAAAATAGTAGGCCATACTAAAACTAAACTTGGACACAGTATACATATGAATGAATCAATCATCACATTGCTTGTGTGTCATTAGTTGATTTTTGGATATTTTCGCAGGAATGGATTCAGCAGAACAACATTTTGTCCATTGTGCTGCGAGACAGCCTTCATCAGCCGCAGTATGTGGAGAAACTAGAGAAGATCCTCCGATTTGTCATCAAAGAAAAGGCCCTGACACTGCAGGACCTGGACAACATCTGGGCTGCTCAGGTGAGGGAGGCAGTACACAAGATTAATGTTGAAAAACGATTTTCTTTGCAAACTAAGTGTATCCACTTTTTATTTCAGTTTACGTATTTGTGACAATGTTTACATTTATCATTTTGTGATAGTCATAGTGGTGTTTATATCCTCAGGCTGGGAAGCATGAGGCAATTGTCAAGAATGTTCATGATCTCCTTGCAAAGCTGGCTTGGGATTTCTCACCTGAACAGCTGGATCATCTCTTTGACTGCTTCAAGGTTATTTTTGATGCACTTGCTATTATGCATGATCACATAGTTGTTTCATGAAGACACATTTTTATGTACGCTTTACTAGAATTAAAATAATAGAATCACTATATTTAAAGAAATTCTTTTCTGGTTTATAGGAGAGCTGGACTAATGCAAGTAAAAAGCAGAGAGAGAAGCTACTGGAATTGATTCGTCGACTAGCAGAGGATGACAAGGATGGAGTGATGGCTCACAAAGTGCTCAATCTGCTGTGGAATTTGGCCCATAGTGATGATGTTCCTGTGGATATCATGGACCAGGCCCTTAGCGCTCATATCAAGATTTTGGACTATAGCTGCTCCCAGGTATCCTTATCAACTTTATGTGCTAGTGTTATTTGGGTCAATTGACGTGACATTATTTTGTGTCCCTATGGTTCATTTAAATGTAAAAGGGTTAAGATTTCAAATGAAATTTGCAGATTACTTGCATACAGTCTCTTTTTTGAGGACCAAGTCTAAAATGTCTGGTTTCATTTAATTTTGGGAGAATATTTGGGGTATAATTGCAAAAATGTCAATGTGGTATAACTGGTCTGTGTCAATTGGTGTAACTATATTTTTTTAAAATGGAAATATAAATATATTCATAAAAATGTGGAATAAAATATAATCATCTAGTTTAGTGCAATATGATTTTTTTTACATAATTTGTCAAAGATTATTTAGAAAACAGAGCTGTTTTCAGCATATGTGAGGAAAAATATTACAAAAACACATTATAATTTACATTTAGAAATAACGAATAAAATTATATTTTATAACGTTTTTTATGATTGCGCTTGTATGCCATCAAGGTAGATAAAATATTTAATATTTCTCATTCTTTGGTGCAATTGGTGGTTATACCATTTGACATTTTCAGGTCCATTCAGTCTTAACTTTCAAAATGGTGCAAATGTAATTTTTTTTGCATAAAATGAACATAAACACACTATGTGCTTTGAAATAAACCTAATGTGTGCTTTTAAAACATTTTTGAATTTCTCATCTTGCCAAAAACCATTTTTGTCACTGACCCATTTATGGCAAAATTGTGTGTGACGTATTTTTCGAACATTAAACTTTTTAAGAAGTTAAATTGAGAAAAAAAGTGTTTTGTGCCATTGTAGGACAGGGACACTCAGAAGATGCAATGGATCGACCGATTCATAGAAGAATTAAGAACCAATGACAAATGGGTTATTCCTGCACTGAAGCAAATTCGGGAGATCTGCAGCCTCTTTGGAGAAGCCCCTCAGAATTTAAGGTAACAGAACTCAGACAACTTTAACTGTCCATAACATTGTGATACTTGTTTTATTAAACAGGAACAAATGGACGAAACAATTCCTCCATTATTTGTCCGCATTCATACTCTTTACCATCAACAAGTTGAAGGAAGGAAAAAATAAATATACATTAGCAAATGTATCGCTGCAACATCCCTGTTGTTTTTCAGAAAGAAAATACCTATTAACTTACTAAAGAACTTAAAGGGGTAAGTTGACAGCTAATTTTGGGATATATTATTGTCTATTTTAAACCTTAAATGTATGCATTTACATTTTTACTAAAAAATAGTTTATGAAAACTGTGTCCCCTTCACAATCCAATCAAATCACCATTAATCAATGGTTCTTGATTTGTGGCAGGGTTATGCCTATAAAGCCTCTTATAGTAAGAGTGCTAGTCTGTGGTTATATTTCATAACGATATAAACCATAAAATATCATTTTAAACCTTGACCCCTTAACTGGCGCAGTCCTTTTTTGAGTGGGGGATTGTGAAAATGTGATGTGCACCTTCAAGTTAATATAACGCTTGCATTTTTTGGTCTAGAAGCATAGTCTTGGTCTCTTTTTAAAGAGAACACTTTAAAGATTTTCACTGAAGAATCTAAATATTAAATAACAAAATATTGTTATAGGAGTTTAAATTTATTTTTATAAATAAAAATATTACTACAATAAAGTACGTATTTTATATATAAAATTTAAAAAATGTATGTTTCATGACAAAAATGCTACAAAAATTAAAGCAATAAGTCTAAACTGGTTTTTATCAAATTTCAAGATAAAATCAGGAAAAATGAGGTTTGTTACAAACTTTTAGTGGTTTTACTATCGAAGGCCACTAGGTGTCATTAGTTTGCATACTCTTGTCACAAATTAATACATTACTGTCACTGCATTATTACTACTGCTAAAAGGGTTTGAAATAAGAAAACTACATTCTTAGTGCTTTACCAATATAGTTTGCCAAGATTTTTATAAATTTATAATAGGATATTAGTGTTCCGTAAAAAAAAACAATGCAATTCTATGACATTTAACAGTTTACTTGGGTGTCCAGTACACAGGGCAGCGCAAGTTAAAGGGTAAAAGGAATACTTTCATAAAGTCCCGATCATTTACTCACCCCATGTTATCCAAGATGTTTGTCTTTTTTTGTTCAGTCAAGTAGAAATAAGGATTTTTCTCCATATAATGGACAGTTTCCATGCAGTTTAAAATTTTAGCTTCAAAAGGCTCTAAACGATCCCAATCAAGGCATAATGGTCTTATCTAGCGAAACGGTCATCGTTTTCAATAATTGTTTTATTTCTAATCTTGCACTAGCCACGTGACATGCCAGCGCGACCTTGCATATAAAGGTTTTCGTAGCACTTTGCAGTTTGGGTGGCCCGCCTAAGCTAGGAAACCCTACCGCCTTAAATAGATCATCCATAAAAAAAAAATTCACTGCACATACGGCCATCAAGTGCATCTCGGAGAATAGCACGGACGCACTTTACACCGCGAGCGGGCACGCACGCCACATGGCCGAAATGAGAGAAAGACGTGGTCCGTCACTGTCTGGAGGATAACTAGCCAGTTGATAACACGCGTGTCCGTGAGAACTGTAAGTGGACTTATGTTTTGGGTTTATTTAGGCCTGTTATTGTATTACTCTATAGTTCTTGCAAATTTAAAGTAAGTTAGCTGGTGATTTTGTTGTTTGAGCAACCTGCTAGCTAGGTTTCACGTGCCTGTTGACTCAATATAATTGTTGAGCGCTCTTGCTCACGTTATTTATGTGCATTATTTACATGCTACAGCAGTTACACTCTTTTAAGATAATGTAATTAATAGTGGGAAATTATCAGTTTTTAAAATTTTCGCGCAATCTATTATCGTTCGCCAGACGTTCTACAACATCAGCTTCAGTTTGTGTTTATTAACCATTTAGTTTCACTTCATCATGCAGCTATTCCCGTTAGAGGTAAAAACATTTAATTTATTATTAATCTAGTATGTGTTCATTTTCTGTCATAGTTTTTTCAAAATAAAGTTTTATTTGAGGGTTTTTAATAAAAATATTTTCATTTTCATCATGACGCGTACGCCCCACCCCTCTGATTGTCACGCCCCTGGCCCCGCCCACCCTTACATACACATTTTTTGCGGGAAACTCTGCATATTCTGTAATTTCGTTGAAAGGTCACACGTTACATATGTTAAACGCACAAAGATATTAATTGATGTCATTCCACATACAGCAACGTCAGAACGGTCCTTTTTCTCAACACTTGTAAACACTGGTGTGAACATCATGCATACGTCATGAACTTTCGACGTGATTACGTAATATGTAAGGTAATGCCTGCGCTTCACACGACTAGTGCAAGACGGGAAGTTGTGGTTTAAAAGTATATTTTTTATTTTATTTTTTGGTGCGAAAAAGGGCCCCTTGAAGCTAACTTTTAAACTCACTTTAAACTGTACACTGTTGAAGTCCACTATAAGGAGAAAAATCTTGGAATGTTTTCCACAAACTAAATTTCTAGGAAGACATAACATGAGGGTGAGTAAATTATCAGATTTTTTTTATAAATGTGGAGTATGTACACCTTTCATCTGGACTTGATTTGATCTACTGCACTCTTCCTTAGGGAACGCTTTAAACGTGCAAGTCCTTTGCTTATTTGGACAAATTAAAATGGCAGAAATCTAAATTCAAATTTTTCTTAACCTTTGAACACTATGACAGCAAATTGGTCACAGGATGTTGCACATCACATGCATGTAGACAAACTATATAAAACGTGTATGTTTCCACACTACCCATAAGGGACATGTAAGGCAATCATAGAGAGAGAAGTTAGTTCACTCATACATTTTATTACATATGTATGGTTTTCTTTATTTAAGTCAGACGCAACGGAGCCCACATGTGTTCTATCGGCACGACCTGATCAACCAACTGCAACACAACCATGCGCTCGTCACTCTCGTAGCAGAGAACCTGTCTGCGTACATGGAGAACATGAGGCAGTTCTCCTAAGGTTAGTGAGCTTAACATGATGTTTAATGTTATATTGAATTATATTGAACATTTTACATTGGAGTCATTTAAATATTTTTTTCTTTATTATAATAGTGTTCTTTTTTGTTTTATGTTAGCAGAGCACACAGACTTCGATCCTCAAACGGTTAGGCCGGGAAGCCGATATAGTCATGTGCAGGAGGTACAGGAGCGGCTCAATTTCTTGAGGTATTTGTACTTTACAGTCTTATTCATTCTTTATATTCATTGCATTGTGTTAACAATAGTGTTACATTAGTAATGTAAGCCAAAATTAGATCCTGTCACTTTAGCTTTCACATCTGTGACCAGCTGTTAAGGCAAGTCAAAAACAGAAAGTGTTCCAATTATTTGGAAGCAGGAAATGACATGTTTTACACTGTTATTTATTGCTCATTGAAATGTATTCAGATCATCATCATATTTGGTCAGTCTGAACTTAAGGACTTCACAATGATAAATTGTGAAGATCTTGACATTTCGTTAAAGGGGCGTGTTCGTTGTGGCCTGTCAAAGTTTGATTTTTCGCCATGAGAAAGCTGTTGTAACTCAGACATGCAATGTCCGACCTGTCACAGACATCATACGTTTGACAAGGGTCCTGGCCTCAACACATCAATGTTACAACAATCAATTACAATCATAGCGCCACCTGCTGCATAAAGGAGTAGTGGCACTTCAAAGTTCCTTTGAATATCCACCTATATTTATCCACGGAAATTTCAATCCCCCTGTTTTATTGCTTTACTAAGGCCATAGAGTGGTAGTGCACATGAGTGCGAGGGCCCTTCCATCACTGCTTGCAGTTTTAATTTTACATTTTGTTTTCGTATGACCACTACTAAAACGTAACACATGAACAAGAGATTTTTGTTCAAAGGCAGTTTCTCTGGAGGCAAACAGCCTCCATGCATGAAAAACTAAACTGTACTAGAAATGCAAATTTTGATGTCACCAGCAGCAGTTCACTTCCTCAAATTTGACAGGATTGTTTTCATACCAGTGTTGGAGTTCACATGAACTGAACTTCCGTTTGCATTTCTATAATGTAACTTGGTGTGCATTAAAGGGACACTCCACTTTTTTTGAAAATATGCTCATTTTCCATCTCCCCCAGAGTTTAACATTTTGATTTTTACCGTTTTGGAATCCATTCAGCTGACCTCCGGGTTTGGCGCTACCACTTTTAGCATAGCTTAGCACAATCCATTGAATCTGATTAGACCATTAGCATTGCGCTAAAAATAACCATTTAGATATTTTTCCTATTTAAAACTCGACTCTTCTGTAGTTACATTGTGTACTAAGACCGACGGAAATTAAAAGTTACGATTTTTCTAGGCAGATATGGCTAGGAACTATATTCTCATTCTGGGGTAATAATCAAGGACTTTGCTGATGTAACATGGCTGCAGCAGGCATAGTGATATTATGCAGTGCCCGAAAATAGTCCCCTGCTATTGAAAGTAATCAGGGGACTATTTTCGGGCAGTGCATAATATCACTACGCCTCCTGCAGCCATGTTACAGCAGCAAAGTCACTGATTATTACACCAGTTTGAAAGTATTGTTCCTAGCCATATATGTCTAGAGAATCGCAGCTTTTAATTTTTTGTCAGTCTTATTACACAATGTAACTACAGAAGAGTCAAGTTTTAAATAGGAAAAATATCAAAACTCTTTGGTTATTTTTTTACGTGATGCTAATGGTCTAATCAGATTCAATGGATTGTGCTAAGCTATGCTAAAAGTGCTAGCGCCAAACCCGGAGATGAGCTGAATGGATTTCAAAATGGTAAGAATCAAATGTTTAACTCTAGGGGAGCTGGAAAATGAGCATATTTTCAAAAAAAGTGGAATGCCCCTTTAAAGGTCAGGGAGCAGTTTGTCGTGAACTTGGTCCACAGCAAAGAGAGGTCTATTGTGAAAATCATCTTGACTTTAAAGCACTCTGTTAATGACTGAATATCTGCCTCCTTCAGGTTTTTACTGAAAGATGGACAGCTCTGGCTCTGTGCGCCTCAGGCTAAGCAAATCTGGAAGTGCCTGGCAGAGAACGCGGTGTACTTGTGTGATCGGGAGGCCTGCTTCAAGTGGTACTCCAAACTTATGGGGGATGAGCCTGACCTTGACCCCGACATCAACAAGGACTTTTTCGAAAACAATGTGCTGCAGCTCGACCCCTCGCTGCTGACTGAGAACGGCATGAAGTGCTTCGAACGATTCTTCAAAGCGGTCAACTGCAGAGAGGGCAAACTGGTGGCTAAACGTCGGGCCTACATGATGGATGACTTGGAGCTGATAGGACTGGATTACCTGTGGAGGGTAACACTCAGTTCCTTACATGAAAATGTGTTGATACAGATTTAAATTTTGTCTGCCCAATAACCCAGAAAAAAAATACTTATTTTTTTTCCTTATGTTTGATCATTAAAAGGGTCATATTTAGGTCAAACGTTACAAAATTCAACTTAAGCAAGTATTTTAAGGCTAGTTTCACCTTCTAATGTATCTCAATCTTCCTTCTCTATTTCCAGGTTGTGATCCAAGGAAGTGATGACATTGCTAGCCGAGCGATTGATTTGCTTAAGGAGATTTATACAAACCTTGGACCAAAATTACAGGCCAATCAGGTAATTGTTTGACGGCGATTCACATCACATGCATAATGTTAATCCTCTTACACCTTTTATTGCTCACTTTAGTGTGTTTCTAAGATTTGTTTTATTGCTCATTGCAGGTAGAGATCCATGAGGATTTCATTCAGTCTTGCTTTGACCGGCTCAAAGCCTCCTATGACACTCTGTGTGTGTTGGATGGTGACAAAGACAGCCTTAACTGTGCCAGACAGGAGGCCATCCGCATGGTGAGAGTACTGACTGTACTCAGGGAGTATATAACTGAGTGTGACAGTGACTACCACGAGGAGAGGACCATCCTGCCCATGTCCAGGTATATACATTTTGGAATAAAATTATTTTATACTATTCAGCTTTATATTTAGAAGTAAGCCATTTGTAGATTTGTTGTATTATAAAACATTCTTTGAACACAAGAATGACAGAACTGTTATCTCATTCCCCACCAGCATTTTTTTGTGATTTTCACAAAAGTTTAAAGGGACATTCCATTTTTTTTAAATATGCTTTTTTCCAGCTCCCCTAGAGTTAAAAATTTGATTCTAACCATTTTGGAATCCATTCAGCTGGTCTGGCGCTAGCACTTTTAGCAAAGCTTAGCACAATCCATTGAATCTGATTAGACCATTAGCATCGCGCTAAAAAATAACCTAACCATATAGTCCTAAACATATCTGCCTAGAAAATCGCAACTTTTAATTTTCTGTCGTTCTTAGAGCACGATGTAACTACAGAAGTCTTAAATAGGAAAAATATTGAAACTCTTTGGTTAATTTTTAGTGCAATGCTAATGGTCTAATCAGATTCAATGGATTGTGCTAAGCTATGCTAAAAGTGGTACCGCCAGACCTGGAGATCAGCTGAATGGATTCCAACACAGTAAGGATCAAATGTTTAACTCTAGGGGAGCTAGAAAATGAAAATATTTTCAAAAAAGTGGAATGTCCCTTTAACAAAATGCCTTCCAGGAAAATTTTCTTCTAAAAATATATAAACATACAAATATATAAAATAAAAGAACAGACCCTCTGCTTTCAAACAAACAATAAACAAACAAACAAACGGGAAAAAAACGTTCATCCTATATATATATTTTTTCTCCGCTTATAAACTCTTAAATATGGGTATTTTTCTTTAAAAATACAAAATCTTTAGCAAAATGCTGAAATAATTGCATTTTTGTAAAGGAATTTAGTTAGATACCAGATTCAGAATGATTATCAAAACATACACAGAGTTTAAAAGTAGTAAATAACGTTTTGGCTTCAGTTTTTTATACATTGGGTATCTAGTGGATAATTGTGGTATTGACGAGTAACATACAAATTTATCAAGAACACGTTTTTGTTGCAAATGTTTTCACTTAACTGATGAGATAACTCGTCAATGGCTGGGAAAGAGTTAAAATAATGCATTTTATTTTACATATACACCAACTTTCATCATAAAACCGTTTTGTATCCCCTTTATTGAAGTATATTTTTGCTGTGCTATGATGACTAAGTTTCAATACAAAGAGTTCCTGACAATTTTCTTTTCCTTTAAGGGCATTCCGAGGAAAGCATATCACTCTAGTTGTGCGTTTCCCAAACCAAGGCCGACAAGTTGATGACCTAGATATTTGGTCTCACACCAACGACACAATCGGTTCTGTGCGACGCTGCATTCTGAACCGAATAAAGGCCAACAGCACGCACACCAAGATTGAGCTGTTCATTGGGGGAGAGATCATAGACCCAGCAGACGACAGGAAGCTAATTGGCCAGCTAAACCTCAAAGACAAAACAGTAGGCATTCATTTGACTTTCCTAATTCACCCAGTAGGCACTATTACATAATAACCTTTGATGTGATTTTAACAATTGTTTGAACAGGACAAAATAGCAGAAAATATTCTCTGTCCTTTTATTGTTTCTCTCTATCTTGTCCTTTCAAATCTGTATGACTTTTTTTCTGTGGCACACAAGTAGAAATATTAAAGAATGTAGATGCTGCTTTTGTCTTACAATGAATGGTTACTGTGGCTGTCAGTCCTTGATTGTCTGCTTAATGTCTCCTGTTGTATTTCAGTGTAACAGTCTATTGGCAGAGAACAAGCTAGAATCTAACCTTCACCACTAGTTTTATATAAAGAGTACTTTATTTATTTAAAATGATTTTTTTCTATTTAAAGCTCATCACTGCGAAGCTCACCCAGGTCAGCGCCAATATGCCTTCCAGTCCAGACAGCTCCTCAGACTCCTCCACTGGCTCTCCTGGAAACCATGGCAACCACTACAGTGATGGGCCAAACCCTGAAGTGGAGAGCTGTCTTCCTGGTGTGGTAAGCATCATGCCATATGTCTAAGTATACACAAGTTGCTGGAGATTCGGGTATTTTATCGCCCACATTGAAAATGGATGAAATCCAGCCAAATAATGTTTACTGTAAGCCTGTGTTATTTGTGCATTGCCACGGGTAATAGATTTCTAAAATTAGATTTTTACATAATACAACATTACTCTTTGGCATACGAAGTCCTGATCACTCTTTTGGGGTTTATTTTGTTTTGTCATACTGAAATGTGTCACCATCCCACTGGCATGCAGGGGTGTAGTGTAATGGCACTTTTCCATTGCATAGTACCCCACGGTTTGGTTTGGGTCAGGTTGGGTCAGCTCACCTAATTTTGGCTTGGTTATCTTTTCCATCGAGTTTAGTAACACTTCTGAGTGGGAGGGATTATAGGCGTGTCGTTATATTCGCGCTGCCTACTGCTGTGACGTCATGTGAGAGCGTCGTTGTACATTCCCATACATTCATTTATTTCTCAGTCTGCCACAAAATAAAAATTGACCACCACAAATAGATGTTTGCACATCACATTTATCACTACCTCTGTCTTACTTGACCATTTCTATACAAACACCCGTGGCGTCGGTCGACGCGCTCTGCGGAGCCTCATTTTAGCATATATGCGGACGTGTGCGTCACGAATGTGCCACCACAAACTGCAAGTCTGGAAAAAAACTCTTATTGTGTTCCTGATTCTCAACCTCTGGAGGTTTTTCATCGCTAAAGTTTGGGAACTTACAGCAAAGCACAGACGACAACAGGTTTACGCAATACAGTGCAAGCTAGCATGAAGGTAAAGCTAATCTTTTACATAGCGATAAAGCTGGTAGTGACGATTCTCACCAATCAGTGATCTACAATGTTTTCGCGTCACGTTTTGATATTAGCTTAGGTCGCTTGGAACCCCAAACCAAGGTGGTACTAAAAAAGTATTGGTACTAGGTATTAGGGGTGGCACGGTTCACAAAACCCTCGGTTCGGTTCGTATCACGGTTCTATGATCAGGGTTCTCGGTTCAGTACGGTTCTTGTTGTTATTTTTTTTAACACTCCAGAAATGTATTATCTTATTAATGTATTAATTATCCATAATTTAGGATACAGTATTAAAAAAAGTTATATCATGTAATCATGCACAAACTGAATTTGACTTTAAGCACATTATTGGGAACATCCCTTAGGAAAGCCAGGCGAGATTTTGACACAGCGAGAGGGAAGACATTGATGATTTCAACATGCTTTTCATTTATTTGGCAAAAAAGAGAATGTGTATTGCCATCTACATGAGCTTTGTGTGCATTTTTAGCACACAAAGGTAACTTGCCTTTATCAAAATGCCAACTTCAGTGTAGCTCTAAGATTTATCACTGAGAGGCTGCTTAAATACTGCAGAGAGAATATCTGAACGAGAGAGAAACATAACGTTTACACCTGTAATATTTAAATCCGTCTCTTTTGTCCACTTTTGACTTCTTCTGTCCTGATTACTTTAAGGGGCAGTTTATGAAATAAGATCGCGCAACTTTCACACGCTAGCAAAATGAAACTACGCGGAAATCAGCCGCTTTCGTTTTATCAACGAAAGGCTAAAAATAGCGCTGAATACGAAAAGACGTAAAACAGTGTTCATTACCTCAGATTAGATAAATGGTCGGAGAGAAAGCTGTCGCGTGTGGCTGTATCTATTGTTTTATTTCCGCTGTCATCATAGGTAACATGAAATAAAAAATGTTTCCACACACCAAACTTATACGACGCTGGCGCATCCTCCAACTGCGGGCAGACTTCTTTTTCTCTCCCTCTTGCCATTTCTACACGTAACATGACCGGCAGCACTCACTCTCCACACCAGTCACCTCTTCTTTCGCGCTATTCGCGAAAGGGGAACACGCTATCTGAGGTCACATACAGGGCACGAGGCTACATACATTGCGCATGCCATTAACCGTTGAACCGTACGACACACACGCGCTCCGAACCGAGACAAGCGAACCGAACGGTTCGGATTTTTTTCATGAACCGTGCCACCCCTACTAGGTATTGACCCAGTGGAAAAGCTCCCAAAAGTAAGCTGACCCAAACCAAACCATGGGGTACTATGGGAGGGTAAAGCACCATTAGTTCTTTTTGGGGAACGACCTATCATCTCTTACCATTTTGCCTTTTGAGCAAGGCACATAACCCCAGGCTGATCTGGGCAGATTGTCTTTTATAAGGTTAAAAAAAAATCCTTAATGGCTTGTTTAATTGCACCACATATATTGGAACTATCTTGATGATTTTCTATGTAGCAAATTTCCTATGTAATATGTACCTCTGACATGAATCATTTTTTATGGTCTCAGATAATGTCGCTGCACCTGCGCTACATCTCTTTCCTCTGGCAAGTGGCGGATCTGGGCTGCAATCTCAACATGCCTCTCCTGCGGGATGGAGCTCGTGTTTTAATGAAGCTTATGCCTCCAGGTGCTTTCTATGGTTCATTAAATTAAATGGCTAGTTCAGACGCCTATGTGCACTGATCTCTTCTCATTACCCTTGTTGTTGCTTTTCAGATAACGCCACAGTGGAAAACCTACGGGCCATCTGTCTGGATCATGCCAAACTCGGAGAAAACAGCCTTAGCCCCACATTGGACTCGCGTTTCTTTGGGCCATCGCCATCTCAAGTGCTTTACCTGATAGAGGTTTGCCATTAAAATATTTGACACGGGCTCAGTTTGATATGTTTTATAGTTTACAGAACTATCAAAAAGACTAATAGCTGGACTAAAAGCTTTTTTTAGTAACAAGCCTTGGAATTAACAGTGTCTCTGTTTGTCCCAGGTGGTGTATGCCTTGCTCATGCCTGCTAGTGGAACATTAGGCGAGGATGCTAGCGACTTCCAGTACAACTTCTTGAAGAGTGGTGGCTTGCCGCTAGTTTTGAGTATGCTCACCAGAAATAACTTCCTGCCAAATGCTGATATGGAGACCAGGCGGGGAGCGTATCTCAACGCGCTAAAAATAGCCAAACTTCTGCTCACAGCTGTAGGCTTTGGCCATGTGAAGGCCGTGGCAGAGGCCTGCCAGCCTGTTGTGGAAGGGACTATCCCAGTATCACCCGTAAGTTGCCCTTGCCCATGGCATTAAGTTATTAAGGCCATTTTACAATATCCAATATATACGTTCTGTCTTCAGTATAAGTATAAAATATATTACAGTGCATAAATTGGATGTGTAATTGTTTGTCAGATTAAGAGTGCAGAATAGGTTAAAATATAATGGTAATAAATATTAAATCAGTTAGCCAGTGCATAATGAAATACACTGTGGATCCATCCGACTTTTCAGGTGCAATGGTAAGCATTTAATTTCTATTTGAGAGTGTAACCTTTTTGACTCCCTTGCACCCGTCAATCACAAGAACAGATTGGCTGGCCCATGGCAGCTGTACAAATGTCAAGGGTGTACTGTGTCTGTACTATGTCTTGTGGGAAAGCCTTGCACAGACTTGAACACCATGTGAAAGAAATGACAGCTACACACAAACCTAAATATTTTTTAATGTTGTCTTTAAAGAGTAAATATACTATCTGTTCTGTTTGGGCCTTCACTGGGCATAAGTAAAGTGAAATACAGAAAACTTAAAAGTGCAGCATATGCATGAAAATGTTGTGCTTCTTTAGGATAATGGCTTGTTTTTATTTCACAGATTAACCAGGCCACACATGACCAGGCTATAGTGCTCCAGAACGCCCTGCAGAACATCCCTAACCCCTCTGCAGAGTGCATGCTCCGAAACGTGGCCATCCGCCTCGCCCAGCAGATCTCTGATGAGGTATGTTAAACCACGAAACTGTCTTGTGTGTTATCATTTAAGATAAGTTGTTTCTATTTTGAGGGGACACTCCACTTTTTTTGGAGGTATGCTAGTTTTCCAGCTCCCCTGGAGTTGAGCATTGGATTTTTGCCGTTTTGGAGTCCATTCAGCTGATCTCCCGGTACCACTTTTAGCGTAGCTTAGCATAATCCATTGAATCTGATTAGACCATTAGCATTGCTCTAAAAATAACCAAAGAGTTTGGATATTTTTCCTATTTACGGCTGCAGCAGGCGTAGTGATATTACGCACTGCCTGAAAATAGTACCCTTGGTTACTTTCAATAGCAGGGGACTATTTTCAGGCACTGCGTAATATCATTACACGATGTAACTACAGAAGAGTCAAGTTTTAAATGGGGAAAAATATCGAAACTCTTTGGTAATTTTTTAGCGCAATGCTAATGGTCTAATCTGATTTAATGAATTATGCTAAGCTACACTAAAAGTGGTACCGCCAGACTCGGAGATCATCTGAATGGATTCCAAAACGGAAAAAAATTCATGTTTAACCAGAGGTGGAAAAAGTACTAAAATATTGTACTCAAGTAAAAGTAAAGTTACTTTAATAATATTTTACTTAAGTAAAAGTAAAGTTACTTGTCTAAAAATCTACTCAAGTAAAAGTAAAAAGTAAGTCATTTTAACTTTACTCAGAGTAAAAGTTACTTTTTTTACAGCGGGGAGAGGTGGAGGATTCTAGTATAGTTCAAAAACGACAAGGGAATATAAATCTCAAACTAGTTGTTTTTAATTGTAGGAACATCTTTACAATTAAAGTGCAATAACAAAAAGTTAATAAAATAAAAAGCTTTTTTAAAGTAAGAAACATTTATGGAATTGTTTAATGATTTTTACAGGTGAGTTATGCACTTTTGAAGGTGGTCAGCAGCTTGTAAATACAATCACTATAGTAAGGTTGTAATTGATGTATTGCTGGTAACATACATTATTTTATTAAACTATATATCTAGTTTAAGTGAGCATATAATGAGATGAGTGCCATGTCTATATACATTTGACACGTTTATTATCTTCTTACTTCCCTGACCCGGGTACCTGATGACATTTATTCTTCTCTCTCTCTCTCTCTCTCTCTCTCTCTCTCGTGAGCTCTCTCTCTCTGGCTCTCTCTCTCTCTCTCTCTCTTGCTCTCTCTCTCTCTCTCTCTCTGCAATGTCTAATGACCTGCGCATTCTCAAGGACGTTTTGAAGTTCTGTTTGACTTGACGCGAAGCTGCTAGACCTCGGAAGATAATGCGCATGGTATTAAAAACGCGTTGTGCAATTTCGTACTCGAGAGCATGAATCCTACCTTTCATAGTAATGAAACACTCGCTTCGTGTCAGTGGAAAGAGGTCGCTTATATATAACCAGGGGTTTCTTTCATAAGATTTGAACTGAGGCGGGTCTGCATTAGCGCGCGCCTGTCTCGTCCGTCTCCATGGTTCTTTTTGTGCGTTCCCCCGGGCCCCGCCCATTTACATCCGTTTCGCGTCTTTATCACTTTGCTTTTTAAAATATTTTTTTACTCAGTAACGGATATGATTTAAAATGTAGCGAAGTACAATACTTTAAATAAAACATACTTAAGTAAAAGTCTGTTTTCTCTCTTGCCTAGAATTTCTTTCAGGCCTCCAAGTACATACCAGATATCTGTGTCATTCGAGCAGTTCAGAAAATAGTCTGGGCCTCTGGATGTGGCTCTGTCCAACATGTCTTCAGTTCTAATGAGGAGATCAGCAAGATCTACGAGAAGGTGCAGTGACTTACACCTATATTATACAAACTGTGTGAGTATCTGACTCTGTATTTACATCTGTGACGTGTGATATCTCGCAGACCAATGCAGGCAATGAGCCGGATGCAGAAGATGAGCAGGTGTGCTGTGAAGCTCTGGAAGTCATGACCCTGTGTTTCGCCCTTATGCCCACCGCACTGGATGCACTTAGCAAAGAAAAGGCCTGGCAGACCTTTATTATTGATCTGCTGCTGCACTGCCAGAGCAAGTGAGTCATAGCATACATCTATGGGGTAAAGTAGTAGTATGGTTGTACATTTTTGGCAGTTTGGTACTTATCTGGTGTGGTACTTGCTTCTAGGTCTGTTCGTCAAATGGCTCAGGAACAGTTCTTTCTCATGGCCACCAGATGTTGTATGGGTCATAGGCCACTTTTGTTCTTTATCACCCTCCTTTTCACAGTTTTAGGTGTAAGTTTCTTCCATTTTGCATTTTATAAGTCACATTTTTTAAGTGTTATTTCACAACACACTCTGATTGTGGCGTTTCGTTTCCCAGAGCACCGCAAAAGAGCGAGCAAAGCACGCTGCCGATTACTTCACTCTTCTGAGGCACTTACTCAACTATGCATATAACAGCAACATTAACCTTCCCAATGCAGAAGTTCTCCTAAACAATGAGATCGACTGGTTGAAGCGAATCCGGGTAACTTTTTTTATTTTATTTAAATGAGTCTGGCACTGTTGGGTGGACTCATCTTTGGTTGCGAGTGCAAATTAAACTCTTCGTTGTTCTCAGGATGAAGTAAAGAGGACCGGGGAACCTGGGGTTGAAGAGACCATTTTGGAAGGTCATATTGGTGTCACAAAAGAACTGCTGGCTTTCCAGACCCCAGAGAAAAAGTACTACATTGGATGTGAAAAAGGAGGGGCGAACCTCATCAAGGAGTTAACTTCATGGATTACGTAATTTTTTACCTCTGATAGTGGCAACGTTTGTCCTATCTACAAGTACATTTTCTTGTTTTGTTTTAATGCACTCACCATTTCATGCTCCCTCTTTGTCTTTATAGGAGTTAATGGATGACTTCCTCTTCCCTGCATCTAATGTCTATCTTCAATATATGAAGAGTGGAGAGTTTCCCACTGAGCAGGCCATACCTGTCTGTAGCACCCCAGCCACCATCAATGCCGGCTTTGAACTGCTGGTCGCACTTGCAGTTGGATGTGTGCGAAATCTCAAGCAGATTGTGGACACCCTAACTGATATGTACTATCTAGGTACCGCTGATCTGTGCCTAACATTAGAGGCTTGGCTTTTAAAAAAACGCACACATATGAAAGTGTGGTGTAATGTTTAATTTGTTTTCGTTGTATGCTACCAGGTTGTGAACCACTTACAGAATGGGAATATCTTCCACCTGTTGGCCCACGGCCTACCAAGGGTTTTGTGGGCCTGAAAAATGCAGGTGCGACTTGCTACATGAACTCTGTGATCCAGCAGCTCTACATGATTCCTCCCATCAGGAATGGCATCCTGGCTATTGAAGGCACTGGCAGTGAGGTGGATGATGATATGTCTGGAGATGAGAAACAAGATAATGAGGTATGGTTCATTTCAGCTGTTGTGGAGTTATATGGAGTTTCTGTATATTACTAATACTAAATGTCTCTTTTAGTCCATGTTAGACGTTTAATATTTATAATCTGCAGAACTTTCATTGGATGAGATCTCTGTGCTGTCATCCACATCCAACATTTCCATGACCCTTCAAATTGCGCAAATTAAAATAGCGAAATGAAAATATGCCCAATGGAAATACAGAAATGTTGCATAAATTTCCATATATCACAAAAAAATGTTAGACTCAAGTGAAGTTATTTTTCAAGCAATTCGAAAAAGGAATGTGCCGCAAAACTGCAATGGAATTTTTTTCCCCATTAACACGGCACCTGATGTGCGTAAAAGTCGCATGATCATTCTTTAAGTATTGTTTGGTATGTTTGGTTGGAAGACAAGACAGAAGAGGTGTGTTCGACTTCATGTGGTGTCACAAGAACCATAGATATGTATAAAGGCTAGATGTCTTGCCCACGCTGGTGGCCAATTGAGTGGAATGTCCGCATTTGGCGGCCATTTTACCACAGGCAGCTCGCTCACTTGTAGCATTGAGTTTAATGGTGCAGGTACTTTTAAATGACCATAACTTGCTTAATTTTCTACCGATTTTCAAACGGTTTGGTTTGTTATAAACGTCAAAGATGTACCTATTACACTGCATACTAAAAAAAAATCATGAAACATGTTTAATCATTCAGAATTCTAGCCACGTTAATAACGTTTGTAAGAAACCAAACCGTTTAAAAATTGGTAGAAAATTGAGCAAGTTATCGTCATTTAAAAGTACCTGCACCATTAAAACTCAATGCTACGAGTGAGCAAGCTGCCTGTGGTAAGATGGCCACGTTAGAGACTCCACTGTAACACATCTAGCCTTTATACATATCTATGACAAGAACGGCCAAGTGCATGACATTAAGCTTTGTATGTGTTTGAATCGCTCTCGTGGTATTTTGATGTCAATCGCTTGTCAGACTGCGTGGTACGGTATGAAGTTGAATACACCCTTCTCCATGGTTTTTTGGAATGATTTATCACGAGACAAAAAGATTCTTTTAGAGATCTCTAGGGGTGTCCTCGACTAAGGATTTACATATTCGAATCAGAATTGTCGAATCTTTCCATAGTCGACCGATAGTCGAATCATATCTATGTTTGTCTGCATGGGTTGGGAGGGGGCCAGACCAGGTACAAATTGGTAACTTTTATTTTCTTTCACAAGCAGCACACATAAACAACTTTCTGTTAAAGTGACCAAAACTGTCTTTCAAGTGATGAACGAAGACAAACCTGACGATGCATTTATATATTTATTTTTTTAAGGTAAAATATATAAGGCAACATTTGTTTATTTATTCCTCATAACATTTTAAAGCCACGATCTACAGAACATCACACAAAAATACATTTTGATAACTAAACCTAAAAAAAAATAACAAAGGTGATTCTGCCTTGGAAACCCCGGCTACAATTAAGTGTTTTTATTTAATTTGGAGATATAGTGCGTCAAAGCAGTCATGACCAAAAAAAACCCGACAAATGAGAAATGACAAATAATTTGTGATTGTGACTGTAAATGATAAAAACGAATCTTTATTTACAATTCATTAAACGTAAATTTATAACAAGAAAAACACTGAAATGAATGATTTTATAGACACTACGCGTTATTATTTACCACAGAAATACCTGCTTGCTTGCTCTGACTTTGATCATCTCTGTATTCACTTTAGATACAGAAAGACCGGATGATATTATTTATTTCAGGAATCTCTTTGCTATCATTTAAAAGTGAACACCAACCATAATATTAAATCACAAGAAAGACATTCGTGTCAGGCAGAAATAGGTTCGGTGCAGATAGTTTCCGTTTCATCACCGAATTTTAAAAAAACGGCTTACCTGTTTTGTAGTGTAACTTTTGACAAGATAACCAAAATGTATGATAAATACATTTTTAAAACGTATACCCGTCGAAAAACATCCGTTTTTTAATGTTTAGTTTGATGAACTCCTAAATATAAGACGCAGATCACCTAGCCCGTTCGGCTAAATTACATGCGCAAGCATGGCCAGCACGCAATAGCGCAACATCGATACAACGAAAAGCTATCCAAAATTTACAGACTTAAATTAGATCAGAATTTACGTTTATAATAGATACATTTTTTAAATAAAATAAGGTCAGAAGTAACAAAGTGCATAATAAATATGCAAAGTGCCTCAAGAGCACAGAAACAAAACACAAGCCAAATAGATAAATCAGATAACCCAGAGTGATTTGTAAAGAAAATAAAATAAATTATTAAAAGAATAGAAAAGTATAGCCATAATATAATTGCCAGCTTTGTCTTTTAAATGTAGAAACAAAAAGGCAATGGTTTACTAACGAAGAAACCTCCGTGTAGCCAGGTCACAGAGGGGATGTTGGATTTATTAACGCATTTTAAAAATATTTATTGAAAGCTGTTACTGCACATATTATTTGCAGCATTATCATAATATGCTGTATATTAATATATTGGGAGAAAGCTGTTATATGTGAAATCAGATAATGTGTGCATCCATATACGGCCAAAATTAAATGATCCTCATTTCATAACACATCTGCGACGATTCGACTGTGAGATTGGTAGTCGAATCAGGCTTCTCCTATCGATGCATCGAATCTTCGACTATTCGGGGTCACCCCTAGAGATCTCTTAAGCCCGGGATACACTGCACGATTTTTGGCTGCCCCAGACGAAAAATTGCTATTGTGAAACAAAAGTCGCTGTTTCTGTGATTGTGGCTCTTTGTCGGTTGTCCTATGTCGTACAGTGAGAGGGGTTCAAAGACTGCCGTTTACCCGGTCTTGCGTCCAAAGATAGCCTACGATAGTTTTCTACCGTTTCTATAGTGTGTTTGCTGCTACGACCGGCGTACTGGTATTTGTTTAACACTAGCACATGCTGGTGACATTGCGCAAATGTGTGACGCAGTGTAATCTGGGCATTAGTCGCATTACATTGGTTAATGGAAAGTCATCATTTCACAATAGTTTTTTGTTGCTTTTAGAAAATAGCGCGTAAAGTTTTGCGCAAATCTTTAATGGAAGCGCAGCTAATGTCATATCGCGGCTAGTTAGGACCAAAACTTTGCGTGCTACACAGCGTTGTGTCGCATCTGCTATTTTCCCCTTATGCTGCGTTTACACCAACTGCGTTTGAGGCGTCAAAATCACGTCTACCGCGCCTAGTTTGCCGCTTAAACAGTTTGAATGCATTCGCGCAGAAAAGGAAAGCATTTCACGCACATCAGAGGTGAAATCCACTTCTTGTGGGAGGGGCACGTGCTATGCGGTTGTCTGTTTGCAAGATGGCTGATGTTTATCGTGCATTCATAGAAAGAGTTACCGGTTTGTATTTGGCAACCTTACTATAGGGGGAAAATAGTTTAAAAAACGACGGGAGTGCCGCGGTTCGATAAACGTCACGTGACTTAAAAGTGAAATGTGTATTTACAACTTACCAGGCTGCCCGTTGTCCTCACTGACACTCTCCCAAGCGAAGTCCTTTTTATTCCAGTCTTTATAGAAATAAGAACTTGTGTCGTATAGCTCCGGGTGACCACTCTCAAAATGTAGTCAGGACCGATGCAGGCTTAAAACAAAGTAGGAGATGAAATTACCCAGGATACCTTGCGAGCCCTGCGAGCTGGTCAAACTTGAAAAAAAGAACAACTATATTTTTGCAAATAAGCATGTTACAATTCTGGAAATTGTTGGAATATGTTAGTTTGAACACGAGTTTTGTGTTTGTGAAGTTTTGAACACTAGTGTTAGAAAATATTTCACGAAGCTATCTGACGATATCTCCCAACTGCTTCGAGAGAGTCTGTTAATCATATATACATCTGATCTGGGAAGTTTTGTCAATATTCAGGATGTGTGTTCCGGCGTTCACATGAACACGTATAAACTGGCTTATCGAGAGTTCAATCATATTAATAATGATCACGTGGCGCGTGATGTAGGTGAGCATTTTTGCTAAGCTACTTTCCATATAGTGGTGTCCCATATCATAGGGAAAGATTTGAACCCCTACTTCCCTCATTGAGGGGACTTAACTGTTGAGGGCACTCAAAACCAAGTGGAAGTTTTAAGGGGGTAGAAATGGGACAGTGCCTAAATGTGGTCTTAAAGCAGGGGTGGGCATCGAGGGCCACAGTCCTGCAGAGTTTAGCTTCAACCTTAATCGAACACACCTGAATGTCATTTCCAAACAGTCCTGAAGATTTTAATTAGATTTTTCAGCTGTGTTTGATTAGGGTTGGAGCTAAACTCTGCAGGGACACTGGCCCTCAGGACCAGGAGTTGCCCACCCCTGACTTAAAGGCACCTCTTGACTCCATCACAGTGTAAAATGGGAGGAGGTGCACTCAGGGGGCGTAATTGAGCCCAGGTGGAAGGGTGTGGCTTGTTTCCCAGTATAATTAGGCTCAGGTGTGCCCTTAAATCTGTTGTTCTGAATGCACAAGGAAGATCCAAGAGATTTTGTTTTGTTTTCTTCTTTGTTTGTTAATGTAGATAATTAAATGTATTTTATACATGAATGAATGAATGAATAAGCTTGTCGGGGATGATGATCATCCTTTCTCAAATGTAGCCATTTTTTGGTGAATCTGCCACGTAGGCATTACCTGGAGCTGAGAGCTTTATTGTTCGACGACTGTACTCTCTTCAGTAACGGACAGAAGTGGGATCTTCCTAAAACGCTTGATTTAATTTTATAGAGCAATGTGGATCCACGGGATGAGGTGTTTGGTTATCAGCAGCAGTTTGAAGATAAGCCTTCACTTGGTAAATCTGAGGACAGGAAGGAGTACAACATTGGGGTTCTGCGGCAACTGCAGGTCATCTTTGGACACTTGGCTGCCTCCAGATTGCAGTACTTTGTGCCTAGAGGTTTCTGGAAGCAGTTTCGGTAAGCTCGCTTTTTGATTTCTCTTATCATTCTCTTTGCATTCAAGGTTAATAGACAACATGTTTCTTGGGACTCAAAGTAGCTTTTAATTGTTGGACATTAGTCTTTTTCATTTTCACTTGAATGGATTGTACTCTCTTTGCAGGTTGTGGGGTGAACCAGTCAATCTGAGGGAACAGCATGATGCCCTAGAGTTCTTCAACTCCCTGGTGGACAGTTTAGATGAGGCCTTGAAAGCACTGGGTCACCCTGCCATGCTGAGCAAAGTTTTGGGCGGCTCTTTTGCCGATCAGAAAATATGTCAAGGCTGTCCTCACAGGTGACTTTCTGGTTATTGGCTTTTCTAGATTTTGCTACTTTAACAAAGCTTGTATTAAAGAGGTTGTACTCTCTTTTCAGATATGAATGTGAGGAATCGTTTACAACATTGAATGTAGATATCAGAAACCATCAGAATCTTCTAGACTCTATGGAGCAATACGTGAAAGGGGACTTGCTCGAGGGTGCAAATGCCTACCACTGTGAAAAATGTAACAAGAAGGTACGTGTTCTGTTTTGAATCGATTTCTGTTGTGGTTGGTTAATGGAGCATGGTTTAGCTCATGTTGGTAATGTTGTTGTATTGCAGGTGGATACAGTGAAGCGTTTACTCATCAAGAAGCTGCCTCCGGTGCTGGCCATCCAACTGAAACGCTTTGATTATGATTGGGAACGAGAGTGCGCCATCAAGTTCAACGACTACTTTGAGTTCCCAAGAGAGTTGGACATGGAGCCCTACACTGTAGCTGGGGTAGCTAAGCTGGAGGGATCTGATGTACATCCAGAGAATCAAGTGATAATTCAGATTTTGAACTTTATGAGCATTTTATACAGCTATATTGTAAACCGAGTTATAGCTCTCTGATCTAAATATATGAAAATAAAAATGTGCACATCAAATCGGGAGTTCTAACATTTTTAGGTGCTGCTTTTTATATTTTCATGTTAGGCTACTTTTATCATTTGTTGTTTGGAAAACACAGAAGATGTAGGGAGGTTGTTTTTTACGCAAGTCTAAGAAATAAAAGATGTACAAAATTTAAGTTAAATTTCTTTAAAGGGATACTCCCATGATTTACTCGCCCTCAAGCAATTTGATATACATGTCCATCTTTCTGACGAGCACGTTTCAGACTGCGTTATTTTAGTAAATGTCCTTGCTTTTCCAAGCTATATAATGGTAGAAAACAGGGATTGGGGAACAACTTCTACTTAAAACCCCAAAAATGCATTGATCCTTAAATGGACAATTAATTTTGAAAATTATGCTAAATTTCCAGCTCCTCTAGAGTTAAACTTGATTCTGACCGTTTTGGAATCCATTCAGCTGATCTCCGGGTCTGGCGCTACCACTTTTAGCTTAGCACGGTCCATTGAATCTGATTGGACCATTGGCATCGCGCTAGAAAATAGCCAGAGTTTCGATTATTTTTCCTATTTGAAACTTGACTCTCTGTGGTTACATTGTGTGCAAAGACCTACGGAAAATTAAAAGTTGCGATTTTTCTAGGCAGATATGGCTAGATGACTATACTCTTAATTATTACGCCAGAATGAGAGTATAGTTCCTAGCCATATCTGCCTAGAAAATCACAACTTTTAATTTTCTGTCGGCCTTAGTACACTTAGTAACTACAGAAGAGTGGAGTTTTGGATGGGAAAAATATCGAAACTCTTTGGTTATTTTTTTTGGCGCGATGCTAATGGTCTAATCAGATTCAATGGATTATGCTAAGCTACGCTAAAGATATGCTATGATAAACTAATCTATGCTTGAGGAACTAATACATGCCTATCTTTATTCAATGCATGCACTTGGTCTTTGTGCGGCGTGTCGTGGGTGTGTTGGCATTTGGCCTGGCCCCGTTCATTCCTTGGGATCCAGGCGGGGATGAATTTAGAAGCCACCAAACACTTCCATGTTTTTCCTATTTAAAGATTGTTATAAGAGTATGTATATACACTAGATATTTTGCTAGAGTATCTCTAATTAATGAGCTGCCCAATGATGACCTTCATCCTTTCTCAGTACCAAGTGACTGACAAACGTAGCCATCTCTGGGTGAATGTGCCACGTAGGCATTGCCTAGAGCTGAGGGCATTACTGTTTAACTCTTGCCTTCCCTAACACTGATGGCAGAAACCTTTTTTTGTGTGTGTATTTTGGATTTTTAATTATGTTTTTTGTACGGTCGCAGGTGATCCAGCAGAACGAGCCTTCAGAGCCGGAACCTCCCTGCAGCTCACGTTACCGTTTGGTGGGTGTGCTGGTTCACTCTGGCCAGGCTAGTGGAGGTCACTACTACTCCTACATCATTCAGAGAAATGGCATTGGAGGAGAGGGTGAGAGGAACCGCTGGTACAAGTTTGACGATGGCGATGTCACAGAGTGCAAGATGGACGATGATGAGGAGATGAAGAACCAATGCTTTGGAGGAGAGTACATGGGTGAGGTCTTCGATCACATGATGAAACGCATGTCGTACAGGAGACAGAAGCGTTGGTGGAATGCCTACATTCTCTTTTACGAGCGCATGGACACTCTGGACAAGGACAGTGAGCTGGTGAAATACATCACTGAGCTCACCGTGTCCAGCAAACCTCACCAGGTGAAGATGCCCTCCGCTATCGAACGCAGCGTGCGCAAACAGAACGTGCAGTTCATGCATAACCGTATGCAGTACAGCTTGGAGTACTTCCAGTTCATCAGGAAGCTGCTGACCTGTAATAGCGTGTACTTGAACTCACCGCCAGGTAAATTTACACTTTCTGAACGTAAGACTTGCTACCTTTTTGATTTGTCCAAATTGACTAAGCTTTATTTGTGGCTTTTAGGTCAGGACCATCTTTTGCCTGAAGCAGAAGAAATGGCTATGATTAGTATACAGCTTGCTGCAAGATTTCTCTTCAGTACCGGATTCCACACCAAGAAAATCGTCCGTGGCCCTGCTAGTGATTGGTAAGCTTTATTTTTCATACAGTCAAGGTTTGAAGGTAACAAGAGATTTTCAGAGGTTATTTAAACCTTGTTTATTACTCTTGTGTTTTAGGTATGATGCACTGTGCATCTTGCTTCGACACAGTAAGAACGTGCGTTGCTGGTTTGCGCACAACGTCCTCTTTGCGTATCCGAACCGCTTCTCTGAGTACCTGCTCGAGTGCCCCAGTGCTGAGGTACGGGGAGCCTTCTCCAAACTCATCGTATTCATTGCACACTTCTCCCTCCAAGACGGACCCTGCCCTTCACCAATTGCCTCACCTGGACCTTCAAGTCAGGTCAGTCTTTTAAACTTGTCCTGAAAATTTAAACAAGTTTGCCAATCACATGGTCAGAGTGTCATGAAAATGTATAGGTCAAGAAATGTGTCTCTTTTTTATTCATATGGTTGATTTTCTGTCTTAGGGCTGTGATAACCTGAGTTTAAGCGAACACCTGTTTCGTGCCGTCCTCAATCTGCTGAGGAGGGAAGTCTCTGAACATGGGCGTCACTTGCAGCAGTACTTTAATCTCTTCGTCATGTACGCCAACCTTGGTAAGGACCCAACGCCACATTTTATAAACCATGAAAGATTAGTCACTTTTTAGCTCTCTCCCATCACACCTTACATTTCTGTCTGTCAGGCTTAGCAGAGAAGACGCAGCTCCTGAAGCTTGGGGTACCAGCCACCTTCATGCTTGTGGCTCTGGATGAGGGTCCGGGGCCTCCAATTAAATACCAGTACGCTGAGCTGGGGAAGCTCTATACTGTTGTGTCACAGCTTATTCGCTGCTGTGACGTAACATCACGAATGCAGTCCTCGATCAACGGTGAGTCTTGTTCAATAAAATCATCTCCAGGCTTCTTTCATATCAAGTCTTCATTCTCATTGCCCAATGAAGATGCTCATCCTTGCTCAGGATTTACTGACTGACACAATGCCATCTCCAGGCACGTGTGCCAGTGTGCCATTGCTTGGAGCTGAGGGCATTTAAAAAAATGCATAGGAAAGTCTTTATTTTTGCTGTTAGTTCACAATAAAATATGAATGGTGCAGTTCAATTAATTCAGTTAGATCTTTTAAGCCTGAGTGGATTATAAAACATTGACATCAAGAGTAGCAAAAGACATTCTTGCCATGTACCCAATGTAAATTGTCATGCATACACTGCATGTAAATTCCTTTAAACATGAACAAACACAGATTTCCAATTTATATCATGGTAGCAAGGAAAAACGTTGGTTTACTAGTCAAGATGAATTGATTTCTCGGTTTCCTGACACAATTTTGTTCATAATCTTTTCTTAGGTAACCCTCCCCTGCCAAATCCATATGGTGACCCCAACATCACAGCTCCCATCATGCCTCTGCAGCAGATGGTGGTTGACATCCTGTTTGTGCGCACCAGTTATGTCAAGAAGATTATCGAGGATTGCAGTAACTCGGAGGACACCATCAAACTCCTGAGGTTCTGCTGTTGGGAGAACCCTCAGTTTTCCTCCACTGTGCTTAGTGAACTACTGTGGCAGGTGAGAAAGATTACATGTCACCACAACACATCCTTTTTTTTTTAGCTTTTCCTTGTTTTCTGATGATGTTAATCAACATTGTGTTTTTGTGTAGGTGGCATATTCATACACATACGAGTTAAGGCCTTACTTGGACTTGCTTCTCCAAATCTTGTTTGTTGAGGACTCGTGGCAGACTCATAGGTTGGTCCACCTTTTCCCCTTTTACTTAAGTGCCTTTTATATAAACTGAAATGACAAAGTAAAATGGCCTAGTAAAATACATGAAGAACTTTAAAGTTGTCATAGAATAAAAAACTGTATTTACCTAGGCATAGATGAATAATAAGAGGTCTGTTAATGGAAATTAGATATTGTGAGCCTCAAACACGTTTCCTTATTTTTATGTAAACCTCGTGCATGCAAGATTTTCAAGATTGCTGGAAAACAGGCCAATCTCACACACCGACTGTGATGTCACAGTCGAGCTGTACGCCCCAACAATAAATTACACATTAAATTCATTACAAAGTTGTTAAAAGGCTAAAAACAAAGTTGTAACTGCTGAGTTAGGGCTACATGCTAATTAATGCTATATGCTAGCGTTTAGGCTTAAGTTCTGCTGTTGACTTTACAGTAACGTTTTACAGGTACATACTGAAAAACCCACAAACTTACCACTCAGAAACGTCCATTACCAATCTTAAAACAATAAGTTGTTCCTCAAAATCTGTATTTTTGTCTGATACAGGCTCAAACATATAAGGTATGTTTACTAATGTGAGCTACTGGCATGAGCCTCAGAGCAGAGCAAATAGAGCAGAGCTAAATATTATTATTCATGACCCCTCCAAACAGGGCAAAAATAGACAGTTTTATTCAAATGACAAATTATAAGGTTGCAAATGGACATTTAAAAACGTTTCTGGATCATTTTTGCACTTGATAGTTACGTACCTTCTATGTAAACATCAAAGAACAATTTAACATATTATTTCAGTGCATTCTTTGGCACCTTTAATCGTCTTGACTTCCTTTGTAGATGAATTTAAACCATTATGATCGCACTGTTTTGCTTTACGTTTTCTTTATGAATATTTTTAGGATCCACAACGTGCTAAAGGGAATTCCAGATGACCGTGATGGGCTTTTTGACACCATTCAACGCTCCAAAAACCACTACCAAAAGAGAGCCTATCAGTGTATCAAATGCATGGTGGCTCTGTTCAGTAACTGCTCAGTGGCCTATCAGATTCTCCAGGTTAGCAACTTTTTTCCAAATAATGGCATCCAATTGTTGGGAGGATTCGCTTTTCCAAGTTTAACATTTGATTTTCCCAATATCCAGAGTAATGGTGATCTAAAGAGGAAGTGGACATGGGCGGTGGAGTGGCTCGGGGATGAGCTAGAACGGAGACCGTACACTGGCAACACCCAGTACACATATAACAACTGGTCTCCTCCAGTCCAGAGCAACGAAACATCCAATGGATATTTTCTGGAACGTTCTCATAGTGCCCGCATGACTTTAGCCAAGGCCTGTGAGCTGTGCCCGGAGGAGGTAAGTGTTGACTTATGATCATCCCTCTCTTAATACATTCTGCAACATTAGTGCAAGTATGTTTAAGAAGTGTAGTAGCATACATGTGTGCTTCCCACTAGTCAGTCATGCCTTTGCTTTTATAAATCCATGGTTGCTTTTTATAATGTATTATTTTGTAGAGAAAAGCTTTAAATAGAATGTGTAATAGTGGAGAAACACAAAAATAGATCAAATAAAATATTTAATTTTTTAAAAATTTTAAATAAAAGAATTTTAAAGGAACTCCTGGCTGTAGACGTGTTTAACTATAGATAGGGCTTTGAGTTTTCGACTTTTTATATTATTTCCAGGTATTAAAGTTTTATTATTTTTATCTTTGATTTCATGCAATTTTATAGTGAACCAAATAAGCCCTTGCTTTTTCTTATTGAGTTGCAATGAGAGTCAGATGCAATATACCACAAATGTTATAAATGTATGAAGCTATAGATGATCCACATGCATAAATTGTTGAACCAGTATGCATTAATAATTGCCATTTCAAACTAGTGTCACTTAACGAAGCACGAAGTGGTTTCTGAAGAGGACGCAGGCCGGAATCCGTCCTCTGCACAGCAACTTTTGCCAGGGGAAGTGACAGGCCAGCCACAGCACACCGTAAGACTCGTATGGCCCAGCCACACTGGTGCCATCTGCGTAACTTCTTGGTGTTTACAGGACGTGTTGTAGCCAGATTCATCTTTCACCTCCCTCATGAACTACTTTGAATCAGCTGTTATTTAACGTCTTCATTTCAATGTTTCTTTCTCGACTGTAAGCCTCAATGTATTAAGCGAGTGATCGAAAACTCTAAGCCTTGGCTATAGTGTAGTCTAAGTGATTTGCAGTAATCTTTGTGTTTGGTGTTTACTGCTATTGTTGAAATTTGAGACTAATGTGAGGTGCAGTTCGCAGAATAATTTGCATATTGAGGGAGAACACGCTTAGTATTGCTGTCACATCACTATTTTAACTAATTTTGTCCGTCATATAACACTTTAAAATTGTATTCTTAACTGTAGACATTTATGCCCCTGGTATTAACGTCTCTGGTGATCGATCACAAACAGGCATGTTATACACTTGGTGTTGTGTGCATCTTACAAGGGAAGGGTCAAAACTCTGCATCAGCACTAGGGGTGCACCGATAAATGCCGATATACACTAATAATACGTGGCCGATAACTATTCGGAATCGCACAGCGGATTATATTCACAGCTATTTCATCTACTACGGCTTTTGATAAGTGAGTCCTTATCGATCCAAAATTACTGTTAGTTTGAGTTGTTTATAACATGCATTTAAAAAAAGCAACACTCGTCAAACATAATTATACAAATTCTTTATTATCATGAAAATACATGAAAAGGTTTGAAGAACAGCAATATAAATATATCCTTAAGCCATTTCCTGGAGCTGCGTGTGGTTCTTCGTCTGCAGAGCATATTGAGTTTCTGCACGAGAGCGCCCTCTGGCTTTTGAATGTAGCGGCATTTCACCGTAATTCATTGAAAAGCATAGCAAGCATCATCGGCCGATACAGTGAGGGAAATAAGTATTTGAACACCCTCCACCTCCACTCCATTTATTATCCTAAATTAGATGCACCTGTTTGAGGTCTTTAGCTGCATAAAGACACCTGTCCACCCCATACAATCAGTAAGAATCCAACTACTAACAAAGAGCTGTCCAAAGACACTAGAGACAAAATTGTGCACCTCCACAAGGCTGAAAAGGGCTACGGGGAAATTGCCAAGCAGCTTGGTGAAAAAAGGTCCACTGTTGGAGCAATCATTAGAAAATAGAAGAAGCTAAACATGTCTGTCAATCTCCCTCGGACTGGGGCTCCATGCAAGATCTCACCTCATGGGGTCTCAATGATCCTAAGAAAGGTGAGAAATCAGCCCAGAACTACACGGAAGGAGCTGGTCAATGACCTGAAAAGAGCTGGGACCACCATTTCCAAGGTTACTGTTAGTAATAGACTAAGACGTGATGGTTTGAAATCATGCGTTGCACGGAAGGTTCCCCTGCTTAAACCAGCACATGTCCAGGCCCATCTAAAGTTTGCCAATGACCATTTGGATGATCCAAAGGAGTCATGGGAAAAAGTCATGTGGTCAGATAAGACCAAAATATAACTTTTTGGTCATAATTCCACTAAACGTGTTTGGAGGAAGAAGACAGGGCGACTGCTATGTATTAAGGAATCTTTGGAGGGAGATAAAACTCCTCTATATCAGTCAGGTTTCTGGCCTGAGAAACGCGAAAATCCCTCCTGCAGTGTGTGCAAACCTGGTGAAAAACTACAGGAAAGGTTTGACCTCTGTAATTGCAAACAAAGGCTACTGTACCAAATATTAACATTGACTTCCTCAGGTGTTCAAATACTTCTTTGCAGCTGTATCAAACAAATAAATAGTTAAAAAAAATCATATATTGTAATTTCTGGATTTTTGTTTAGATTGTCTCTCACAGTGGACATGCACCTACGATGACAATTTCAGACCTTTTCATGATTTCTAAGTGGGAGAACTTGCAAAATAGTACTCACTGTATATCGGTGCACCCCTAATCAGCACTATATCAGTGTTGATGCACAAATTATTAAAAAAATATATAATTCAGCCGATGCTTTCAAATATACTTCCATATTTCAGTCATGCAGCTTTGTGTGCTTCATCTGATTTGTCTCCATCCTTTTTTGAGACCTCATTTGTCTCCATATTTATCATTTTACAATCAACTCCCTTAAACAGATGTTAATACCAGGACTAAATGGAGTTGTGTTGTCTATTTGCGGTGTCCCCTTGTCTGTCACAACATGTACAACAGTACAAACCTTACACACAAAAAAGTAGCTTACACTAAATTGGATGTTGTGAAAAAAGCCCTAAACATTTTAGCAGAGCTCTTATGAAATTATAGTCCGCGCCAAGTGTATTATAGAAATAATTTTAATATTTAAACAGTATTTTTAGTGCTTAATTGATGTCATTTTGGTTGTTTTAGGAGCCTGATGAGCAGGAGGTGCTCGATGAGCAGGAGCCTTCTCCACCGGAGGACACGGCTCTGTACCCTCATTCTCCAGGCACAAAATATCAACAGGTACTCAAGCCTTATTTCATAAGGAATATCTTTTATCCAACAATATATTCGTAGTATACGTTGGTTTCTGATTGTTTTGTAATTTGTGATCTTGTGTATTTCAGCAGAACAACCTCCCACATACGCAGCCATACACTGGCCCTGCAGCACAACACGTCAACAACCCTCAGCGTCCAGGCCCACGAGCACAAGAAAACTGGGAGCCACCTGAGGATGCGCCACCTAGCCAGACTAAAGACTAACAATATGTTCTCCCACTGTCCTCCATCTGAGTTCTCCAGCGAGATACTCGAATCCAGAGCAAGGCCAGGCCCCACCATGCTGCTCCACTCCAGAGCCTGTGTAACCCAGAACATTCAGCTTCCCTCAATTTCTAACCCTGGAGTGGAGCCTCCTCACTGTCTGCTCTGCAGTATTAACTGTCAAAAGTGTAACTTGCGGTGGACTGTGCATATTGTTTGTAATAAAAACGGGCCTGACGCACTTGTCTCATGACAAAGGTGTACATACTATGTTAATGTTTTGACTGTTCAAAAAACAACAGCAGTCGAGGCTGTTGGAGACTGCAAGATTCACGAAAATGGCAAAAACAACACAAAAAAAATATGATGCAAATACAATGGTGAAAGACAAAAAAAAGTTTTATCCCATGCTCCGTAGTAAGGTTTGGGCCGTTTGGGTCATTCTGCTTTTGATCATACATTATATTCACGTCAAAGCTTAACAGGCTATGGCACCTGGTGAGCAAGAGATGGCCATAGAGTGTAAACGATGGGACGGTTGGTTGATCTATATTATGTTTCGTTGATGTGAATGGGGTGATGCAAATTAGTTCTGGAAATTCCTATTGCCTTTTTTCTTCTGGTAATAATTCAGTAATTTGAGAGCTTCAGCTGACACGCTGTAACATCTTAGCATGGCTTCACATCAAACTAGCATAGCCCAAGGGTAACTCTGTGATTTCTTTCTACCACAGCTATTCGGAAGAGCTCTTTCTTTGACCCCCTCCACGTGCTCTTCTAGATTTGATGTTTTCGAAGCGATGTAAGAACTGAGCGGCTTTTCGATTGCACCCGTTTCCTCTGATAAATATTTGGCTGTCGCTTTTTGGTGGGACGACCCCACTTAGTTTTTGATTATAGGAATTTTAGAAAGGTTTATGCAAGAATTTGCTGTGCCAGGATTCCTGGAACTCGGTTTGCTTATTTGTCTCTCCTTGGTTGAACCTTGTGGTAGACAAATGATCTCCTGGTAATTTCGTAAGTCAGCAAGATCCCTCTCTTCACATTTGTGTACTCGAATAGAGGCTCGGACTGGGGACTCTTCATTTAAGGAGAAAATAAACGTAAAGCAGGGTTGTACCATAATATAACTGCTGGTTAGTCATGTTGAAGCTTCAGTTAGCGAAGTCTTTTGAATAAAGGAGTAAACATCAGTAGATACTGTATGTATTTAATTGGTAACTTGAATGCTTTTTTTCTTGGATTTTGTTGGAAAATACCAAATGCTCCTGCAAATGAAAATATTCTGCCCATCATATATTTAAATATTTTGCTGTTTTATTTTATAGAATTTATTTTGTTGTATTTCACTAAAAGAAAAATAGAATTTGATTTAAGAGGAACATTTTTGTCCTTGTGTTATTTTTAAAGATTATCGACTGTACAGAGTTCTTCGCCCTGTTTTTTGCCGACTTTTGTTTTGGCCATGATGTGACGTTGAATTCTGAAGCCACAGTCACAATGTTGACTTTCACTTTGTGAGGTTTTGTGCACAGAAATATTAGAGGAAAGCATTGCGCCCTTCAAGAATAAAGACAAAGAAATCAGGAAAATGTCTTGATGTGTTGTTGTGAAGAGCTGCAAGACAAGGTTTACATACTTTCACATCTTTTTACATTGTCTTTACTAAATGTTCACATATTTAGCACTGCTGCATAAAGCTCCAAGTAGCTTAGAAATATAACCACACACATAAGCGCACGCATGTGTATTGGTAGGCCAATTATTACATATATTTAAAGGAACAGTATGTAAGAAATTTATATCAATTAATCATAAAATGGCCCTGACATGTCACACGACTTTAAGAAATCATTTTTATTTCAAATACTTATATCACTGACAACAGTGGTCTGGCCAGGATATTGTTATTTAAAAATTGGAGTTGCAGCCCTCAACTGATGTTTATGTTGTCATGTTGTGTATTGGCCACCAGTTGTGTGATTGCAATATCAGTTTTGGCCACAATCCTACATACTGTTCCTTTAATTTTATTTAATGTCATCTATATTCCTGTATGAATTTTGGGACAACACATTTCAGAAATTGTACATTTTCACAAGATGGGTCAGCTCTGAAGTTTATTGGGCGAATTCCTGGACTGAGCTTATCCTAGTCCCAGACTAAAATGCATGTTGGTGCAAAATGTTTATAAATTGAATAAGCTCAGACATATCGTAACATACATCAGTGCCATTGTTTTGTCTCAAAATGCACATCAGTTATGTTTTCTTTACGGCATGTCTGTAAAAACTACACTAGTCAACATTTGAAGTGGATGATCAAAACCTTTCATATCAGTTGTCTTAAAACCGATATCCAATACTTGTTCCTGTTTAAGGACAAATTTGATGAACTTTTTTGATCCACTTCAAATGTTAACTAAGTATACTTAATTGTCCTAAATTGGCATGGGCTGTTATAAGATTCTGGCTTTATAAAATTATATGCTTTCAAAAAAATATACAATCTTTTCGTAATGTATATTAAATGTAAATATTAAATCAATCACATGACTTAATGATTTAATTTTGTATAAACACAGCTCGTACCTTGAAAACGATATCACAGAACATTTGAGTGGTTTTGAAACCTTGACTGTTTAAAACCTCAGTATACCTTGAAACGGGTAACCGGCCCATGCCTAGTCCTTAAGTAACTCAGGCCTAGTCCTGGATTAATCTAAACTCTGCCTGGGACACTGTCCCTAAATTGTTATGTAGGCAACCAGTGGGCAAGCTTTTAAATTCTTAATTTTTTTTCTATCATTTCCTGAATTTTTTTTAGTTCTGTTTCTTGAAAGGAAGACAACTTGAATCTTAGAATAAACTTGCATTTATAATACAATCCTTAGAAGATTGACCTTGGCCAAAATCTGGGCTATAGTGACCATATTGTTGCTATAACAAACATGCTTAAGATTAATTTTAGTCACGTATGTGACCCTGAACCACAAATAGGTAGCATGCACAGGTATATTTGTAGCAATAGCAAACAATACATGTGGGTCAAAATTTATCATTACTATATTAAGTAAAGATCATGTTCCATGAAGATATTAAATACATTTCCTACCGTAAATATACCAAAAAATGTATTTTCCTTGGTAATGTATGTTGCTAAAGTCTTTATTTGGACAACTTTAAATATTAATTTCTCAATATTTAGATTTTTTAAACACTCAGATTCCAGATTTTCAAATAATGTCCTGTCATAACAGACCATACATCAATGGAAAGATTATTTATTCCGTTTTAAGATGTCATAAATATATAAAAAAAATTGACCCTTGTGACTGGTTTGTTGTCCGAGGTCATATATGATTTAAAGCATGTTTGTACACGACCACATGTGAATTTTCTTTCAGAAATCCTTGTCCAAATTAAAGAGCACCCTTAAGTTCATTTCTTGTGTAAATCTGCCTAAATAGATAATAGGCACCTTACACTGATAACTTACAGACGGTTTATGCAAAACAAGTAAAATTCTTCTATCAGGACTAACCCAAAACTAATAAATAAACATTGGGACAGGATTGGTCACTGGACATCCAGTACATCCACTAATGCCGCTATTGGAAGATTGCATTTAAATATCGAATTCAAGTTTAATCTCGGCTTGACATTGCATTCTAATGTAATCAAACATGGGGTGGCTTCCCAGACAGGGATTATCTTAAACCAGGACTAGGCCTTAGTTTAATTAGGAAATATAACTAGTTTTTAAAAAAAGATGCCTTACTACAAACATTACTTGTGTGCATTTTGAGGCAAAACAAAGGGCACTGATGTATTTTAAGATATGTCAGTGCAAGCTGTTTTCAGTTTGGACAGCTCTTACATTTATTTTAGTCTAGGACTAGTCTAATAGGAAACCGCCCCTTAATTACCTACACAAACTGTATTGTAAAATCTTTTTACTATAGGGATCCAGTTTAACAGTCGCACTGCCAGCATAAGAGAAACAATTCATTGCATTTACAGCAATCCTACTATTAAATGTGTTACTTCTCCAAAACATTTTATATAAATTAGATCCTGCATGCATGGATTTATTACACAAACTAATATAATGTATTATATGCATCTATAATCAATCACTTGCCATTTATGTACTTTAAGGATAATGTTCTGCATAAGTATTACCAGGCAGTTTTTGAGATGTAGTAATTGATAATAAAAACAAAAACAACAAAAAATTGTTGGGACACATTTTATTATGAAGATACAGATTAGTTTTCTTTGTCCTGGACGGTCTTTGTTCCGCGCAGTCTGCCAGTACGACGGGCAGCAATAAGACCGACCTTGCGTCCAGCGGGTGCGTCCCTCCTGATTGTTGAGGGTTTACCAATATGTTGATGGTTACCACCACCGAAGGGATGCTCAACAGGCTGAAAAAGATAGTACATTAGGTCAGATTTAGAAACCATCATAAAAGCGCACCTCATAATCGAGAAATAATCCATCATATCATGATAAAAAGCTTTGCTTACGTTCATAGCCACACCACGGACACGAGGCCAGCAGTTCCTCTTGGCCTTATACTTGTGGTATGCACGTCCTGCCTTCAGGATGGGTTTGTCAATACGACCACCACCAGCAACAACACCTTTAGGTATTACACAGAATTTAGCTTTTCAAACATTCCTGAAATATTAGTACTAATATTAGATTATCCTTTTAATCTTAAAGACCCCATAACTTCATACAAAGGCTGCACATTAAGGATTTAATGATAAACATCACCACACCAAAACATCTTAAGATGAAATACCAAAATATTTATAGTTACGTACCAACAACAGCTCTGTTTGCAGAAGAAACAACCTTTTTGGCTCCAGATGGAAGCTTGACTCTGGACTTTTTGGTCTCAGGGTTGTGGGAGATGACTGTGGCATAGTTTCCAGATGCACGAGCAAGCTTGCCTCTGTCTCCAGGCTTCTCCTCCAGACAGCACACGATGGTACCCTCAGGCATGGTGCCAACAGGGAGCACATTTCCAATGTTCAGCTGGGCTGTAACAATTCAAATCATAAGCCTTAAATCAACATGTATGCAACACATGCGTCTCTTACTGATGGCTTATAATTATATTCACCTTTCTTGCCGCAGTAGATGAACTGGCCGGTGTGGATCCCCTCAGCTGCAATGAACAGTTCTGTCCTCTTCTTAAACCTGTATGGGTCACGGAAAGCGACTTTAGCCAGAGGAGCCCCACGGCCTGGATCGTGAATAATATCCTATGAGAGAAAGCATATTGGTTTCCTTGAGCCACTGAATGACGTCATTCAAAAAGCCAACGTTTGAAGCATTTAGCTTGCATTTACCTTCACGATTCCCTTGATGTAACCATGGCGTTCAGCAAAGTCAATGTGACGGAGTTTAGCAGCACCTTTCCTGTGCTTGACGTGGGCTCTAAAGACTGAGCCCGCACCTTTTCTCTGTCCCCTAATCACACGTCCCATTGTGACCTACACAAATAGATAACGTCATTTCACATGTAAAAATGCCAACACCACATAATTTCGCTTTAAATCAATTGTCTTGTACTGTGATAAATGATTATTGGTCATGTAAATTCGTACAGGCACATACGTGATCAAAATAAATGCATGCCAATCTTACAACTACAAAATATCCACATCTCGCGAGAAAATCGTAAATTAGTGGCCATTACGACAACAGTGACAATGTGGCGATTTTAATGACCAACAAATAAACGTGCCTGTACTGTCTGTAAACATCACGAGTGGCTAACTTAGTTTAAATACTGCCCTAACGAAATATAAGATTTACCACAATATGCAAGTTTAGGTTAACTTATTCAAGAGTAACACTTGGCCATTGAGTGCTTAAGTTACAACTTAACAATGTTTAACGCACGGAATCACTTGAAACCACCAATACCGGCGTCCGCGTACCATCAGGCCACTATCGTGACCGCTAACACATCTTTACTTCAAAGCTAAATAACACGTTGAAATTAAATAGTGAGCGACCTCTGATGACCACATATATATGCTTAAATATTGTGTGAACATTATACGACTTCAGTAATAGGTGGATGGTGAACTTAAAACGATGATTTTAAATGGATGGATCAGAGAGACAGAAAATTGTTTCTCATACCTAAACTCCGCTGACGGAAAGAGGAAGCGTAGGGGAGGGATGAAGATTTTCTTCCGGAGAAATGAGGGTACCCGGATGTCTGTTCAGTCTGGCCTGCCCCCTAGAGGCTGATGGAAACCGTTTATTTCTATTTTTATATAATATGAATCTCTCAGTCTGTGATGACTTACAGTTGTGTTTATATTAGTCTATTTTAGTTTGTTAAGATGCTTGAAATGCAATAAAGAAAAAACATTTTATTACAATGAAAAGATGACACAGCTGAGCATGTTATATTACACTAAATAACAATCCTTCCATGCTGCTTGTAATACGTTTTATGATTTTAAAGCATTGCCGTCGTTTAGTATCTGTGTATTTGAATAATATATCTTATACTAAAAATAAGCATGTTTTATATTAAATATTCATCTTTGAAAGAAACCATGAGGAGGCAGCATCGGATCAAGCACCTGTTTATTGCAAAACACTATTTTTTAAAATAAATATTACCAAAAAACAAATTTACAAATGTTCAGTTTCCTAGACAGGACTAGGCCTTAATTATATTAAGACATTTAAGTCGTTTTTACAAACAAAACTTTGTAAAAACATTACATGGTGTGCATCTTGAGACAAAACAATGTCACTGATATATGTTAAGATATGTCACGACGAGATGTTTTTAAATTAAGGCAGCTTTTAAGCATGCATTTTAGTCTGGGACTAGGATAAACCTGTCCAGGAAACCAGCCCTTAATTACTATGTTTTTGATAACATATGGAAGTGCAACAACCAATATTATATAAACAATGCATGTATTGTATTTTATATTTTGTTCACATTTACCTTGTAATACACTCTAACTGTAAATACATTTACATTTGTATAAAATGTATACTTAACTGTGTGTGACAATTTTTTTATCTATCAAAATAGAAAAATATCAGTATAAGGAAGGGGAGAGCTAGCATAAACTCTTATATCATTTATATTACCATAGACAGTAAAAGAAAGCATATAACAACAGATCGCCAGAAACACAAGAAACACAGTGTGCCACGTGACAGCTCACTCTCGCGATATGTTGTGTCAGTGACGTCTTTCCTCCGTTCGCTGATCCAATGGCATTTAGCCTGAAGCGAGCAGATACCGCACACACTGGGCTGCCATTAGCACAGCGGGAAGGAGGCATAGATACTGTGAAAGAAACTTAACATTTCGGAATTTTGTTATCCAATTAAAGGTCCGAAGGAATATATATTGAACTCGTACATTTCTTATTTTATTTTCCACGTCGGTCTTGGCATAAAAGCCCATCGGAAACGGACAGATTGAAAAAGAACAAGTGACGTCGTTACAAAAGGAGACTTGGCTGAAATCCTTTAGTCAACAAAGAAAAATCTTTTCTGAAATACAGGAGGAATCCTCACTTATTCTCTTTAGTTATGAGTCATGTGGTCGTCGACGGTTCACACGGTCTAGATCAGCAGGTAGGCTGTAAATATGTGTTTAAAAATGAGAGGTCTGTAATCGGTTTGATCTGTTGGCTTTGACATGCGGCTTACGTCTCGAAACCTAGTGAGCTGTCCTTTAGAATGTATTCCTTATATCGTGATGCTCATATTTGCTCTCTAACAAGGCCCCTCACTAGATATAGAGACACAGTCGTAGTTCCTCGTGTTCTGTGGCTGTATATTTCCGTTCATTAAATATGAAAATTTAACAAGATGTCGGCTAAACATTAAGGCTTTAAAGTTTCGTTTTATACACAGCCGGCGAATTAGTTTCATCTTAATTTAATTGAAAGGAAATGTCATTTTAAATTCATATTTCGGTAGCCAGAATTAAAAATAAGCTTTTTAAAACGAGGAGTCAGTATCAGTTTGTGTTAGACCGCTGATACGTCACTTCTAAGTCGTCATATTCTGTAATGTATCGAAATTTGTTTTAAGAAGAGCGAGGCTTATCGTGGATGAGGCCTGTTTTACCGTTTAACCATAGCAGGGGTTTAGTTGTATATGAAGCTTAATAACTTGTTTAACATATCAGATTATTCACTTTGTGGTTTAAAGGGCCGTGTGAAATTATTACATGTGCTTTTATTCAAGTTTTATGCTTAACTAAGACGTGTGAAATATTGTGTATTGTTTTAAAATGTATATAAATGATCGGTGTTAATACAATTTTAACTTTATCGACATAATCCAATAAACACCACCGAAAGAAAGTCTTGTCCATCTGAGTTCACAATGCATTTAAATTAGGCAATAACGTTAACTTGCATTGAAAATGATTTAGAAGCAGGAATATATTTTATTATAGTACGTTTGTCGATTCGTTTAGAGACATCTGTTTTTTTAGTGGTCTAAATCGCCATTTTGAAACGAGGCTAATGATCCGGCCGGATAAACGTGTGTCACTGACACAATTCCTGTATGTTTCTATATGTAAATCCCATGTAAACAGTACTACAGACGGGAGTTATGAAGACTTCATGCGACGCTGCGCAGACCGATCGGTACATGACGTCAACGGTTCGCTCTCGCGTGAAGTTGGAAATACTCCGGCTGGCGCAGTACCTTTTCCAACAGACTGTTAATTTAACGGCATTACACATGAATGTATGGCTTTTCAGACAGCAGCATGTCACAGATGTGGTCAGTTTAGCATAGATTAATTTACCCTGAAATATAAAAAAAAAAAATGTTGCTTGGGATGGTTTAGGTGGAAACGAAGGGGAATTCTGGTAGATTGGGGCAGGTTTTGAAGTCTCTCAGTCTACCTGTATTCAC
Organism: Misgurnus anguillicaudatus; assembly: GCF_027580225.2. Taxonomy (NCBI): domain Eukaryota; kingdom Metazoa; phylum Chordata; class Actinopteri; order Cypriniformes; family Cobitidae; genus Misgurnus; species Misgurnus anguillicaudatus. The sequence continues at coordinate 27,242,576 of NC_073353.2, forward strand.
CCTGTATTAAAATGTCCCTGTTTTGGTTTTGACCAATTGTGCTCTTTGTTTTTCAGCTTGCTGTTTTAGACTTAAACCCCGATGGTGCAGGCTCAGGCCGTAAGTGTATTTAATCATTGCTTCTTGTATAGTTGGATATTCAGCATGCATGTTGTAAAATTACAGTCTTGTTTTGTGATTGTGTATTTGTTTTTTATAATTTCCACATTCCACAAAAGTCCACATTTAGATGTAACCACAATGGTTAAATGAAATGTACTTTTTTTAAAAAACATTTTTTTCCAGGGCGTTACATTCCTCCTCATTTGAGAAACAAAGAGGCATCAAACAGTGGTATGTAACACTAGTTTACTTTATTAATGGGCTATATTTAGATCTATACATCCCTTGATTAGACTCTTTTGTATTTGTTGTATGGCCAACGCTCAGAGATCTGAGACATTGTATCATACATTGATCACAGTCCAAAGCAAAATGTGAGACTTTTTTTGGAACCAGATTATTTTGGTGTTCAAATTGACAAAAGCCACTCTCCATTTCATCACTTTTATAGAAGCAATGCTTTATTTTGAGCTGTTTCATACTTCGCTTTGACTTCATTCTTGTTTTTTTCACAGCAGGAAATGCTTATTCCTCTGGTAGACAGAGCGGTTATTCAGTGGCAGCAGTACAGAGCTGTAAGTTTTGCTCGGGTCCTGCTGAAGGTGCTTTGCTTCCAAGATGCATGAAAGCTTAATTCCATGCCTTCAGAGCCAATACTTTTTGAGGTCGGTCTTTTAGGCCTGACATTTAAAAGTCAGTTTTAGTGATGAGTGAACTTTAGCAAACTGGAGGAGTCGATTGCAAAGCTTTGATTGCATTGTAAGACTTCACTCCATGATAATACAGCAGCTGTGATTGCTTGCTTTCTCCTATCTTTAACTAACTGACTATGATTACGAATAAATAGTCAAAGACTCCTATGCAATAGTGCACACACTCCTTTGATTGCTTTTTGAATAGATCGTCAAGTTTCTCCCAAACAGTATCCTCAGAGTTGGCACCCTGAGGGAAACAACAGACACAGGCATAACTATCCGACTGGATGGAATGACTTTAAGATCGGTAACCATTTAAAAAAAACATGCATTGCTCCTGAGGTCCTTTCATTTGTGATGTTTTTAAGTTCCCTGTGCTCTGCTTAGGTACCCAGAGATATGCGTCCCAGGAGCTTTCTTTTTATCACACCTACACTGGTGGCTGGCCAGACAGATGTGGTATATCTCTATGCATGAGACTTTTGCATCACCTCTCTGTACTGCCTTTTACCCTTAGTGATGTCACTGCATTATCACTAGACCCTTGTTAGGGGCCTGACGTTTTTAGATGTTGTTCTAATGACGTTAAAGGGACACTCCACTTTTTTGAAAAATGCTCATTTTCCAGCTCCCTTAGAGTTAAACATTTGGTTTTTACCGTTTTGTAGTCCATTCGGCCGATCTCCGGGTCTGGCGGTGCCACTTTTGGCCTGGCTTGGCATATTGAATCTGATTGGACCATTAGCATCATGCTAAAAAATAAAGAGTTTAGATTTTTATTTTCCTTTTTAAAACTTGACTCTTCTGTAGTTGCATCCTGTTCTAGGACCGACGGAGGGTTGAAAGTTGCGATTTTCTGGGCGGATGTGGCTGGGAACTGTACTCTCATTCTGGCGTGGTGATCAGGGATTTTGCTGCTGTACCATGGCTGCAGCAGGCGTAGTGATATTGCTCGCTGCCAGAAAATAGTCTCCTTGGTTACTTTCAATAGCAGGTGACTATTTTCGGGCAGTGCGTAGTGTCACTGCGCCTGCTGCAGCCATGTTGCAGCAGCGGGGTCCCTGTTTGTTGCGCCGGAGTGAGAGTGTGGTTCCTGGCCATGTCAGCCTAGAGGATCGTTGCTTTTGGTTTTCTGTCTGTCTTGGTACACGATGTAACAACAGAAGAGAAACCGGAAAAACGAAGCTTTTCGAAGCTTCGAATCAATTGAACCAATTGCTTCGAAAATGTATTCTGTTTTTCGAAGCGTTCGAAACGCCATACACGCTGGCGACACCTGCTCGTCAAAATAGTGTAAAATATTTGGACAGCTCTTGCTGCTTTTACACTTTTTACAAAATAATAGCAAGATTGTTCTTAAAAATATGTCTTAAATTAAATAATTTATTTGTTTTAAAAACATAAAAGTATATTCTGTGTTTTTAGTTTTATTTAGGGCAAATAAATAAAATTAAAACGAACTCCCTTTTTACTTATGCACATTTTTGTCATTAAATCTGTCTATAAACAAAAAGTAGACAAAATGGTAGTGTTGTTAGTCAGAAGGATAAATGTTTTATGAACTTTTATATTAAAACTGACCGAGTTCACCTACACTAGTCATTTGTGATCAACTCCCCCTAGTGGTGAATCTCTTGAGTTTCGAAACGGTTATGACGTAATAAACCCTCGTTTGTTAAAATTACGTGACTTTGGCCAGTTTAAAACAAGCTCCGAACCAATGATTCGGAAAAAAAGATTTGTAAATGTTTCGAAGCCTCATGAAGCGTGCTTCAAAATCGCCCATCACTAAAATATCAAAACTCTTTGGTTGTTTTTTGGCGTGACGCTGGTTGTCTAATCAGATTTAATGGATTATGCTGGGCTGTGCTGGGGGTGGTGCCGCCGGACCGGGAGATCGGCTGAATGGATTCCAAAAATGTTTGGCTCTGGGGGAGCTGGAGGGTTGGCATATTTTCAAAAAAGTGGAGTGTCCCTTTACTAGCATGCGTTTGCATGCATCACTTAGTATTTATAAAGACAACAGTGTTAACATTACTAACATTAAACCTACTTGTTTACACACACTATTCCAATTAGGCAAACTGAGCTTTAACATGGTTTACTGTTGCCATTGTTGGTTTGCCTTGACCAAATCTTTCTTTGTTTTTTCGTTTGTAATTTAAATGACAGACTATATTAAATGAACTAAATAAACATCCTATTTAAGATGTTGACATCACCTTAAGTTGGATTTGTTGCCTGCCTTAAAGGTCTATTATCTTTTAGTAATTCCTCATGAAATGTTTGGAAGTAAGAATTCATGATTAGCAAGTAGGTCAGCAGCGAGCACTTTCTGGAAGGTTGATTTAGTACACTTGGAAAGTTTATGTTTGGGTTTAACCACATCTGAGGTGTGCGTGTTTGGCCTGTTTGTGTAGACTGAAGTAATGTAGAGTGGACATGCATTAGTTTGCTTCATCAACCACAGCTTATTTCTATGTATGTCATTTGCAGTCTCCCCTGCGCGTACTGAAAGCAGTGTAGCCACCGATGGAAATGAAGATACAGCCAGTGTTATCAGCTGGGCTGATCGCTGTGGTAAATTCAAGCTTTTGACATAGGCATGGCTTGGTCTGAATTGGTGTTTTTTGTGGCGATTGGTCTGCGTAGGCTCTTGGCATTTGTGTGCGCACAACCCCATTTTGTTGGGAAGGACGTTGCACTGTGAAAAGTCACGTGATGAGCTTTCGGAGTGTGTGCTCTTTGTTCAAAACTGGATTTTCTTCGAAAGAAATAGCTGTGTGAGTCACCAGGACGGACAAAACTGGTTTATTTTTCTTTTATGTGGTTCCCAGAGATGATGTCGATCTCTGTATTTATCTGCCGTTTCTGAGCAGTAACACAAACCTGTTTGTCTGGTTAACTCTGGACGACTTGAGTCGTTCTCAATGCTGCAGTAAGAAGAAATTGCTTGCTGGCTTTTTCACCTCTGTCACTCACCAAACCTTCACCACTGAAACCTGTGGATTGTATGCTCTTGGCTTTGAGCTATGTTAGAAAACCGAGCTTCCGCTTAAATGCCTGATCTTATCTACTTTCCTGTTTTTTATGAAAGATTCTCCAGGGTGGGATGGCGGTCGTAGCAATGGTTTCGTCAACGGGTACCATGATGGACATATAAATGGAGCGGCAAACTTTGGGCGTGGACCACCTCGCAATGACAGGGGTGGGCGTGGAAGCTTCCGGGGCACCAGGAATGGTGGTTCTTTCACCCAACCCATGCATAATGCAGGTGAGGGCAATTTTGCGTACAGAAGTGTTTAATGAAGCTGGGAATGTTTCGCAGAGTTTACATTTATTTTATGATATACTTCAACAACAATAATCGATTATGAAAACGTTATTGATGGAGTGGTGAGCAAGTGACATCACGCACCAAACTCAAAAGCACAGAGAAGCAGGTGTCAAGGGGGTCGCACACCGGCCGCGCAGCTCAGCATCGCCTTGAGTTGCGTCTAGGACAACTCTGAGGTTCGTAAACCGGAAATGCACATTAAATAGCCCGAGCTTCGTCAGATAGCGTCTACTTCAAAATGCAACATATACGTTAGCAGCCAATGTTAATCGTTAATGATTTGGGACCAATATGATGTTATTTAATGTGAAACTATGTGAGTGGCGCTCTGTGGCAACTTCGAGCAACTTCCTGAGTCATAACTGGGCAGCGCCGGTGTGCGTACACCCATAGAAAACAATGTGTTTTTTTTTTTTAAGAGCTGAGCTGCGCGTCCAGTGTGCGATCACCTTTACGTGACAATGTAAAAGAGCGCCACAATTGACCGTATGATAGTGGAGGCAAAGCGCAACGTCTATAAATGGATTTAATTACTTTCTTATTTTCTTTGACTTTATAACTGCACAACTTGCGCTGTTGTAGTGGGGCGGTGGGCAAGTTTTCATAATCAATTATTACAAATTAATTGATTAGTTGTTACAGCTCTAATACTATATATTTTGTATAAGAGGGAGATTAATTGCAAGCAGTAATGAAAGGTTACCCGTGGTTATTAGTCATTCAAAATATTTTTAATGATATTCGGGTCGCGGTCGGTCGGGTCGTATGAAATATAGATGCCGTTAACTATTTTAAACAATTACTACTTTTAAAAAATGCATGTCGGGTATTTTATTTATTTATTTTTTGCGGTTCGAGTTGCGGGCAGGTTAATTGAAAATGTCGGTCGGGTGCGGGTTGTTTATACATTGACCCGCACATCACTGATTGCAAGGTGTGTTTATTGCTATTAATTAATTCATTTAATATGAAACTAGGTTATGGTGGTTATGAGAACAAAGATGGAGGCTGGAATTCTATGGTGAACAGAGATGCCTACAGTAGCTTTGGTGGACGTTCGGACAGAGGAAAGTCGGCTTTCTTCAATGACCGAGGATCAGGATCAAGAGGAAGGTGAGCAACGGCAATGTATAAAAGCTATAATGGGACCGTATTTGGATCCATAACTTCGCTTTGCAATAGCAAGAATCACCTCATAACTAAGTCACATGGGTATATTTGTAGCATTAGCCAAAAAATACTTTTTTATGCTAAAATCATTAGGATATTAAGTAAATATTGTTTTCCATGGAACTGTCTTGTACATTTCCTACTGCAAGTATATATATCATTAATGTGTTGCAGAGGACTTCGTTTGGACATTTTAACTCTTTGCTGACAGCGTGTTAAAAAAAAGTTGCCAGCAGCGCCAGCTTTTTTCATGATTTTCTTTAACATACAATATATCCAATAAAAGAACAGACCTAGTTCTCTCTTATTACCTCTCAAATATGGGTAGGTTTCTTCAAAAACACAAAATTTTGAGCAAAAAGCTGAGATAATTCCAGTTTTGTTAGAGATCAGATTCAGAGTGATCCTCAAAACATAAACGGACATACAGGTGTTTGCCCTAGGGCGATACTTCTGGGTTTTATACGTTGCAGAAGTGCCAATAACAACCGTATTGCGGAAAGCCGGAAATACTCGTCATTGGCAGGGAAGGGTTTTCTCTTAAAGGCGGAGTGCACAATGTTTGAAAGCCAATGTTGATATTTGAAATCACCTAAACAAACACGCCCCTACCCCAATAGAATCTGGACATTCTTTTAAAAGACCCGCCCCACACATAAGCAACCCGGCAAGGATGTCGGTTAGTAGACACGCTCCTAACTGCTGTTTGGCTATAAGTGTGTTTTGGTAGTCGGCCCGTCTCCTTTTCCAAAGCGTTTTTCAAACATTGTGCACTCCGTCTTTAATTGACGAGATAACTCTTCAATGGCGGCAAAAGAGTTAAAAGTAGATTTTCTCCATTTCATGTTTTTTTACACCCTCAGATTCCAGATTTTAAAATAGTTGTGTATCTGCCAAATATTGTCCTATCCTAATACATGGATCAATATCAAGCTTATTTATTCAGCTTTCAGATGATGTATCAATCTCAATTTCAAAAAATTGACCCCTATAATTTTATGGTCCAGGGTCACATTTGTGCTACAGACATGAACAATACTTAAGCAATATCGCTCGAGTAGGAGTGTGATATAGCTCTATATCATCACGGCTGTGATTAGGCCAGAGGCACGAGGCCGCAGGCCGAGTGCCGGAGGCAATCACAGCCGTGATGATATAGAGCTATATCACACGACTCCGAGAGCGATATTGCTTTTATACAACAGTTCGACGGCACACGTTTGAAAAACGAAAACTAGAAAACAACAACGGAGTTATTTTAAAAGCCTCTTTGTTTGAGAACTACTTCCGCCACGGATTTGAGGGCGGCCAGAATGACAGGTAAAACTTTCGGCTGCTTTGAAGCTCATAACAACTCAATGGACGGAAAAGCCGTTACTTTATATTACCGTTTCTTGGTCACAAAGTGTAGTTTTAAGATTAGTTCAGTCGAGAATGTATATGTATTATATTTAAATCTGCAGTCGATTAGTAAAGATAGCGCCTGTTTGAACGTTTGCTTAGTGAAATTCGGTACGAATGAGAACCAAAGCATGAGCGGACATCAGTGTTCACTCGCCCCGCTGACCACCGCCCTCTCTGGGCTACATCTCTGAAAGAGATACCCTGGCTCTCATGTTGGCCTTGTTTGTTTATGATCGTCAAAATGAGATCAAATCAGCAGTATTTGGTGTCATGATCAAACTATTACTTGTTTTTTAATTCATATTTAGTGTCTTTTGTGTTGTTATTGTTTTGGCGCGAGGTAAAAGTTAATAAAACTACTTGTATAACGTTACTATTGCTTTCTCATTTATTCTTAACGTGATACGAGCACTCGATTATTATTATTAAACTTTGTTCTGGTCAGTACTATATAAAACGGTATTTTATAAGTGTCAGAGATATGTTTATAAGCATGCTGCTTATAAATATACCAGTGGCCATATCTCATAACATGTTTTAATAGTCAGGTCACGATAAAGTAAATGATCAATGTCCACATTTAAAAGCTGCGGTGCTTACCTGCAGTTTCATGGGCCCGGTTGCATAAAGCACCTTAAGTTTTTTCCTTAAGTATGACACTTAAGGGGTAAATTCCCCTTAAATTCTGTAAGATAATAATTAAAGAGTTTTGCATATAATCCCTTAAACGGTTCTCTTAGGTAAGAGTAATCGTTAAGTGTTTCATGACAGTGACCCCGGTTTGTTGTTATAAAATACTATTGTTGCCATGGAGAAACAACAGAAACAACTTAAGGGTTTTTCTTCAACACCCTTAAGTTTAAAGGAAACAACTTAAGGGAAAATTACACTTAAGGTGCTTTATGCAACCGGGCCATGGTGTTTTCGCGTTCTGATAAGAAATATAGCTCCAGAAAAAAAACGAGTGTTTATATTCCTCTTTCCAAGTGTCAATAATCCACACGATGTGACAAGACATTTCTCCCATTAACTGTAACGTAACATCCAAGAGCGCTGATCTTTGACGGAATAACTTCTGATTGGGGATTCACAGACTGATTTATGAGCTAGTAAACTAATGAGACAAACGGAGAGTGATTCAAAACAGGGCGTCTGTGTTTTTCCATTCAGAGATGAGCCTGCTTAGGACCTCCATTCACTAGGTGGCGGAATGATACGAAAGGTGAAGCGGTTACAGTGCCGATATCAGCACAATATCGCACAGGTCTTAGCCAATCAGATTCGAGAACCAGAAAGAACTGTTGTATAATTATAAATATGTGGCTTGTCAAACAGTTTGATGTATGTTTCCTGTGTCCCAAAATGTTGCTGTGGTTATGCGGTTTCCCAAGTAGTTCATCATGTAGCACTGCAGTGTTTTCATGATTATTAGCTTTAATGTGCAAGTGGTTTTTTTGGCAGGTATGAGCGTGGAGGCTTTGGAGGATCAGGAGGGAACAGTCGTTGGGTTGAAGAGTCCAGAGATGAGGAGGACTGGTCAAAGCCGCTGCCCCCCAATGATCGCGTGGAACAGTGAGTGGGCCGCCTCTGTTAATCTCACTGTGTTTTCTGACCATCTGTCATAGCGATAAAGCCTTTGTTCTCTCTATCTCTCGTCCTTTGTTCATCAGGGAGCTGTTCTCTGGGAGCAACACGGGGATTAACTTTGAGAAGTACGATGACATTCCTGTGGAGGCCACTGGATCAAACTGTCCTGGGCATATTGAGAGCGTAAGACTAGTGATTGATAGTCTGCTTTCATAGAAATATATGACTCGGTAGACAGCCAAATCATATATTAGCAGTTGGTTTACTGTGTTTTTGTCTTTTCAGTTCCATGATGTGGATATGGGGGATATCATTATGGGCAACATCGCCTTGACCAGCTACACGCACCCTACCCCTGTTCAGAAATATGCAATCCCCATCATTAAGAGCAAGAGGGACCTGATGGCCTGTGCACAGACAGGTCAGTCATGCGTAACACCTTTCTGACTATTTAAACTGTATAATGAACTGCAATGTCTGGCTTTCTGAAGCTGAAATTTATTCATACGTATGCTTTATTTTTGTGAATCAGGCTCAGGGAAGACTGCAGCCTTCCTACTTCCTGTGCTGAGTCAGATCTACACTGACGGACCCGGAGAAGCGCTGCAGGCCTCCAAAGCCAGTGTCCAGGTTCTGCACTTACAATATAGCTCACTTTAACATCTCTATTGAAAAGTTTTGAAGTGTTTTAATGGGAAGAGCTTTAGTGAAGTAACAATTTTTGCTTTGCTTAAGCCGGAGAACGGGAAGTACGCCCGCCGTAAACAGTATCCCATTTCTCTCGTCTTGGCTCCAACAAGAGAGCTTGCTCTTCAGATCTATGATGAGGCTAGAAAGGTACGTCAGACTTGCCGTGACCGAAGATAAACTAATATAGCTAAGTTCACGTGTAAAACTTTTCAAATCCAATTTCGTGTCTTCTGCAGTTCGCCTACCGCTCAAGAGTGCGCCCGTGTGTGGTTTATGGAGGTGCTGATATAGGCCAGCAGATTCGTGAATTGGAAAGAGGCTGTCACCTTCTGGTGGCCACACCCGGCCGTCTGGTAGACATGATGGAGAGAGGCAAGATCTGCCTGGATCACTGCAAATAAGTGTAGTATAGTACATTTTCCACAAGGGTCATTCATAAACACATCAGGGTCATAAAACTTTAGTTTAAAAAGTGCTCATGTTGGTTTTGGAAATTCAACTAATTTATGCATTTTATTTAGATACCTGGTCCTGGATGAGGCAGACAGAATGCTTGATATGGGTTTTGAACCCCAGATCAGACGTATTGTGGAGCAGGACACCATGCCTCCTAAAGGAGCTCGCCAGACCATGATGTTCAGTGCCACTTTCCCCAAAGAGATCCAGGTATGTGTGTGTTTGTGCAACATAAACCAGCATAACATAAAATGAAGAATGAAGACGTCCTTTATCTCTCTTTTTTTTTTTTTAGATTTTAGCTCGTGACTTTTTGGAGGAATACATTTTCCTGGCTGTGGGCCGTGTGGGTTCCACCTCAGAGAACATCACCCAGAAGGTCGTTTGGGTGGAGGAGAATGACAAGCGCTCATTCCTCCTCGATCTGCTCAATGCTACAGGTAAGACCACCTAAACCTTGGGTTTGTGATGGCTTATGGAAATGATGACATCGGACAAGCTTTGTGTGCTGCTAATGTAACATCAGTATGGTTAATGAGTGTGGGTTTTATTTGACCCTGGACCACAAAACTAGTCATAAGTTGCATAGGTAATAATAGCCAATAGCCAAAAATACATTGTATGGGTCAAAATGTCTTTTTTAAAGGAAAATTCCACCGTTTTTCAATGTTTTACTATGTTCTTGCCTCAACTTAGATGAATTAATACATACCTATCTTTTTTCAATGCGTGCACTTAATCTGTGTCTAGTGCGTAGTGAATGTGTTGGCATTTGGCCTAGCCCCCTTCATTCCTATGGCTCCAAACAAAAGTTTTATTTTGTGCCACCATACTACCGTAACTACTCGTGTAACAGTCTTTAAATGGGGAAAACATTGAAGTGTTTGGTGGCTTCTAAATTCATCCCTGTTTGGATCCTAAGGAATGAATGGGGCTGGGCTAAATGCTAACACTTATGTTGCGTTGTAGAAAGATTAAGTGCACACATTGATAGACAAATTAATACATACCTCTCTTTTAAGTTGAGGTAGGAACATAGTAAAACATTGATAAACAGTGGTGTTTTCCTTTAAGGCCAAAAAATATTAGGATGGTAAGTAAAGATCACGTTCCATGAAGACATTTTGGACACTTCCTACCGTAAATATATCAAACATTTATTTATGATTAGTAATGTGTTGCTAAGGACTTCATTTGGACAACTTTAAAGGTAATTTCTCTCAATATTTTGATTATTTTAGAAATCTGGAATCTCAGGGTGCAAACAGTTGTGTCTTGCCCAAATATTGTCCTATCCTAACAAACCAAACATAAAAAGGACCCTTATGACTATTTTTATTTTTTTGGTCCAGGGTTACATATTTCACTGTTAGTCTTCTATACAAGTTGCTCCAAATAAGATTTGGTTAATAAAAAACCTTTAAATACGAAGGAATTACTAGTCATGTTTCATCGTGATTATGTGACAAACATATCCGAGTTTGCCTATATGGTTTTCTAAATGTAACACTTTTGCTTTATTCTACAATGACGTAACTCAAATTTGGTCATAAATAAGATGTTTCTCTTGTTGTAATAGGCATAGGGAGCCCAAGGTCTGCCTCCTTGGTGATGCTCTCATCTGTATCCATAGCAACATAGTACCGAGAGACTAATGCATTGAAATAATAAGTCTAGTCAGTCAGTTACCATGCCAACAATATCTAAGCAAATATTAAAGAAGCTAACAAAGTATCTCTGTAACAAAGACTGCCTTTTAAAAACTTAATAGGTGGAGACTGCAGTCATGTTGATGGGTGTTTTAATTGCATTGTGTTTTTCCGTCTCATCCTCTTTACACTAATAGCAGAACCTGAAATAGGAAAAGAACCTGAGGTCCACGGTAAATGCTGATAATCAACTAAACTGTCAGTTTTTCGGCTGCTAAGTTATTAAAACCTTTTCTGGGTCTGTGCAGGCAAGGATTCTCTCACGCTGGTGTTTGTGGAAACCAAAAAGGGAGCAGATGCTCTTGAGGATTTTCTCTACCGCGAGGGCTATGCATGCACCAGTATCCATGGTGACCGCTCTCAGCGCGATCGCGAGGAAGCACTCAACCAGTTTCGTTCTGGGCGCTGTCCTATCATGGTTGCCACTGCTGTAAGTGTAAAGTCTCTGTTTTTGGAAGCCTGTTATGTTTCTCTGTGATGTTCGCTGATCGAGCTGTTGTGTGTTGCAGGTGGCTGCACGAGGTCTGGACATATCCAATGTTAAACACGTGATCAACTTTGACTTACCTAGCGACATCGAGGAATACGTTCACCGGATCGGTCGTACAGGCCGCGTGGGAAACCTCGGTGAGTTTTACCGTAGCTTTTGGATAAATATCGTAATGGTTTTATTTGTTGAGATTTGTCTGTGCTAAAATGATCTCTTAATTGTCAGGTTTGGCCACCTCGTTCTTCAATGATAAGAACAGTAACATCACAAAAGATTTGCTGGACATCCTGGTGGAGGCCAAACAAGAGGTTCCTTCCTGGCTCGAAAACCTCGCTTATGAGCACCAGCACAAGAGCACCAGCAGCCGCGGACGCCCCAAGAGGTACAAAATCAATATTTTAGGGCCACTGGTTTTCAGTAGGGGTGCACCGATAAATGCCGATCTATTCCTAATCGCACAGTGTGTATGGTTCTTCGTCTGCAGCGCATATTGAGTTTCTGCACGAGAGCGCCCTCTGGCTTTTGGATTTAGTGGCATTTCATCGTATTTCATTGAGAAGCATAGCAAGCATCATGGCCGATATTTCGGTGCAGAACTGGGATTATCCTCGTCCCAGACTAAAATGCATGTTTCATGCCTAACTTTTTTTTTAAAAACCTTGTACTGAAATATTTGATCTAGTCCTGCCTTGTTTGCAGAATAAAAGTTTGTTAACATAATTATTATACACGGTACACCCACATATAATATGTATAAATACGCACGCGCACACACATGTTTATAATTAAGAAACATTTGCATGTGTATATACATGTTTATATTTACATATAATATAAATTATGTATAAATATTTTATATTTATTATATAAATGTATAATTTTAAGAAAAAAATATGTGTGTGTGTGTGTGTATTTATATATATTTTTATACACAGTACACACACTTATATTATGCAAGCAAAAACTTTTATTCTGTAAACAATTAGTTGCGACTAATTGTGAGGCAGCACTAATCTTAACACATATCAGTGCTTTTGCTATATGGTGTGCATTGAGACAAAACAATAGTTTTTGTAAGGGTTGTTTGTGAAAAACTACTTAAATATCCTAATGTAACTTAACGGCGGGGTGCATGATTTTTGAAAACGTTTTGGAAAAGGCAGTCAGGCTGAGTACCAAAACACACTTGTAACCAATCAGCAGTAAGGGGCGTGTCTACTAACGGACATCGTTGCCTGGGTTGCGTATGTGTGGGGCGAGTCTATCAAAAGAAGTTCCAGATTCTAGCGTGTTTGTTTTGGCTTTCAGAGATCATGCACCCCGCCTTTAAGGCCAAGTCCTGGATTAATCTAAAACCTGTCTGGGAAACCGTCCCTTAAATATGTTGCGCTCTGGTTTCCTTCTGCAGGTTCTCTGGTGGCTTTGGGGCCAGAGATTATCGCCAGATCCCCGGGGGTGGTAACGCATTCGGCAACCGTGGCGCTCGCAACCCTGGTGGCCACGTAGCCAGCCGAGGATTTGGAGGAAATAAAGGTTTGTTTCACTTGAAACCCCATCTGACAGTTTGTGTTTTATAAATTAGCTGTTTTGTTTCTGAAGCGATCCTAACTTTGGTGTCTTTTTTAGTAGGCGGCTTTGGCAGTTTTGGCGGTGACAGCTACGGAGGCAACTATGGAAACTACGGAGGAAGCTACGCCCAGGTTGACTGGTGGGGCAACTAAATGTGTTCGAAGAGGGTCACCATGCCAAACCACATGTTATCATAGCCAGACTCTACTCCCTGTGTAGCTTTATGAACTCGGTACATTACACGCTGTGATTCTCTGCCCGCAGTCTAAAGTGAGCTAAAAAAAAGTGTAAGATCTGCGCAGTTAAAACTGACACAGAATGCCCACTTGTATATTTGATATAGATATTACAAAGTTTTTCTTTGTTTGGAAAAACGAGGATCATTTGTATGTGAAATGTACTGTGCCTTTTTCAATATAGACAGGTATTTAGTTTCGTTAATTTTATTGAGTGAACTCGGCCAAGAGCTTAATTTTTTTCCTGTAAAGGCGTTTGAAAGCTTGTACTTTATCAAACCTTGGCAAATAGTGGGATAACGTGACTCGGAACGAGTCGCGATCCATTTGAATTTCAAACCGATATCATAAAGCCAACAATACAAGCCACAAAACTAAGACACGGGTGCTTTGCGTTCAACGTGAACGGCTTTGTGAAGCGACTGTGTCACAAGGGATGATAAATAAGTCTGACTTATTTTAGTTTTGCTCACTCTATCCTCGAGAGGCACCTATTTAGGGATATGGTTGTCTTGAAGGCCATTCCGGTTATGATATTCATGACAAAATATTGGAAACACTTGGTGTTTTAAAAAAAATTCACAATGCTGGAACTTCTTACTCCACTTGTTTTAATTGACTTGACACAGTGTTATGGCAGCTAGTAAGAACCAGATGCTAGCCACTGTAGAAGTGGGCAGCATTTTTTGTTCAAATCGTTTTCGAAACATTTCGGAGAATCGGATGTGGTTTTTTACAAGACCACGCGAACGTTTTTTTTTTTTATATATAAAATGTTTCTTTATTAATGTCAGCAAACAAAAAATGCCTGCCATCCTGAAAATGAAGTTTAAATGGCTACAAACGGACCACACGGAACCAAAGCGGTTGTGCCTTTCGAAACATGGCTGCTTTGGTCAAATACGCATGCTAGTGTTTTGTTTTTTGGTCAAGGAGAGAAGACGAACGAACTGTTGCAGGCTTTATTTTAATACAAACGTCCTCTCTTTTCAAGCTGCGTGGCGGGCACGGCTCCCTTTTTCATAGGCGGCAGCAGCAGCCGAGAGTTGTTTTCGAGGCATCGGCGAATCCGGGAGTTTGTCGGGTTAGGCGAGTCCAGTTAGACAGGGTCCAAACTCTCGAACACAAACGCTGTCAGCGTTCATCTGGTTAGATGTGAACTAAACCAATGGCCGATGAGCCAGATTTATGCTTCTTTTCATAAAAGGAAAGAAGCCTTCGATCGGAGGAGAAATATGGCATTTAACGCAAAAGTGCAATAGAGTTTCTTCTCAAGTGAGTTGTGCCTTGACTTATTTTTATGTTTACGTTTTAGTTAATGAATTCAAACCGATGCACTGACAGTATTGAGAACTTCAAGTTGAATGGTGCTACTCGAGTTCGGTCTAGGCTCGAGTACGTTGTGCCCATCACGTTTTACAAAGTTCTTCTTTTATTGCACATTTAGAGTTTTATACGAATGTCTTGAGCGCACGTCCTCAAGCTTCCAAATATCGTGTATTTGAGGAGACAGGAGAAACGCAGCTTGTTTACAAAAAAGGGGAAGGGTTCTCAATATATATATATATTATCCAGGATTTATTTGGGACCAGGGCGATCAGCAGTAGGGAATTTAGCTATTTGCACACAGATTTCTAGATTCTACTTTTGCTGCTAGTTTTGTGTAACTTATTAAGCATTTTTTGAGAAATATTTATTTTTATAAGCCTCAAAGTGATTCTTTGAAAGTTTCAAGTAACTTGACCAAAAGACAATACTTAAACACTGGCACTTGAATGTTGAATGTCACCTGTATGCGTGAAGTTTCTATATTTCGGGGTAGTGTGAGCTTTTTTAATGTTTCAGACGTGTTGGACTTGCTCGGTATCTGCAGCTGTCGAAGTCTCGACGGCCGCACGCGGATGTGGAAATACCAATTGGCTTTCGAAATTGGAAATTTGTGGATATAAATAAAAACATGCCAAGGTTTGGAATTAAAAGTCATTAAAATAAAAAAAAAGGAAAAACGTAACAATTGCCTAAATATCAGTGCACAGTGTCCAGATTCTCCAAATATGTGTGTTTGTTTGTTTGTTTATTTCTTATGTATTTCAGATTGGCATTTGTTCTGTTTTATGTTTTGTTTCTGTCATTGTCTGGCACATGGCGATCTTAAACATGTGGTTAATCTTCATTGTATTTACATATATGGCAGCTCTGGGTTTTGGTCTTCTCAGGAGGAGCCGCAAGTGTCCACGCTAGCAATAAGTCTTACTATGTATTAAAAACACTGATATCACACCCCATGCACCCCCTCCATTTGAATGGAAAGAGGTGATTGGCTTCCTGAGAGGACACCAGAGCTTACTAGATTTAGATTTTGCTTTGTCGTAGCATATAGGCTATGCACTGCATGAGAGGACTCGGCTGTGCGTTTATTGTATGATTTTACCAAAATAAAAGTTTATGATGCAAATTCCTTACAAATCAAGCATGTGTTCTTATGTAGCAAAAACATTTGGTCAAATATTGGACCAGCTGTTCTTGGCGAGACGTGAACTTGGTGGAGTGTTTGACATTTATTTGGCGCCGGTTTGTTTACTAAATGGAAACTTGTTCTCTACCTAGTCGGTGTCTCTTGTCTTATTTAATGTGTTTTAATAGATAATGCTCACTTTGTGATCACAAAACTAGTTAGTAAGTAGCACGGGTATGTTTGTAGCTGTAGTCATACAAAAATTATCCACTTTTAATGCCAAAAATCATTAGGGTATTAAGTAAAGGCATGTTCCATGAAGATTTTTGTACATTTCTTAATGTAAATGTATTAATCATTGTAATATGGGTGATTCTTACGGAATCCAGACTTAAAAAGTGTCCAGTATCAGTTTTTTTTTAAAACCTCTTGCACATAAGATTAAGGTATGAACTTACTATAAGCATTATTTTTAAAGGATTTAAAAAATATTTCCTATAGAATTATTTAAAATTTTTAGATTATCATTATCAAAAATTATCATTACCGAAACATATTACATTAAATATATGCATTTACAAACTCATGTTTCGGTAATGAGAACTAAAATGTTGTCTAGGTACTATGACAAACAAAGTTTCAACTTTTATCTGGAGAGAAAAAATAAGAACTGCTTACCTGGTAGCCATCTTGAGTGTCACAGTCAATGTCCCAACTAATCTTTTTTTTTTTTTGGAAAATGTTGGTTCCTTGAGGGATTAAACAATGATTGAAAATTGTTGCGGAGGATGAGATATTTTTTCTTGGACACAATTATATTTTCCTTATTTTCTCTACATTTTACCAATGATCACCAGATACCACATGTTTCTTTACTGTAAATGTTTATAGTATAACACATACTGAAGCTTTTTATTGATTCGATTTTTTAAATTATTAATATTTCCATGTCAAAGAACCCAAATCCATTCATGGAAAAATTTCCCCCTTAAATGTAAAAAAAATTGTCATTTGAAATCATGTGCAAAATAGTACATGAAGAGATGTTCGTAACTGTATGCTTTTAATTTTGATACTCTTACTTTGCATTTACTTTTATTTTTTATCAAATTGTTTCATGACACCTCATAAGTCTAATTTTGCGAGAATCACCCAGATGTGTTGCTAAACACTTTATTTGGACGACTTTAAAGGTGATTTAAAAAAAAAATTATTTTTGCAGCCTCAGATTCCAGATTTTCAAATAGTTGTTTCTCGGCCAAATATTGTCATATCCTAACCAATATAAAGCTTTATTCAGCTTTCAGATGTATAAATCTTAATTTTAAAGGGGTCATATTATGAGATTTTTTTAAGGTAAGTTAAAATAAGTCTTTGGTCTCCCCAAAGTACTTATGTGAAGTTTTATCTTAAAATCCCCACAGATAATTAGTTCTAGCATGTTAAAATTCCTATTTCACATTTTGTAAAAATGTGCTGTTTTTGGGTGTGTCCTTTAAAATGCAAATGATGCTGGCAAAAAATGGCTTACCAAAACAAAGTTACGGGGTTGTTCATTTTCACATTTTATAGGTTGATGGAAGCACTGTTATAGCACTAAAACATGGAAAAAGTTAGATTTTCACGCTATGATCACTTTTAAAAAATGACTCTTGACTGGTTTTGTGCTCCCAGTTTAAAAGTACATTTCTTTTTTATATCTAACAAAAACAGAACTAGTATTCCAAGATTACACTATTTACTTTCAAGCAGCTGTTGAATTTTGTCAACAAACAAAATTACTAAACAATATAACCATCATATTCTGTTTTAATGCAAATTACACAATGGTTTGTTTACCTCCCTTGTATGGTATTGCTTGACCCCTATTTGAGGCAGTACAATCTGATTACAGCAGGTTGGGAAACTGCATGACCTTTGTCACGAGCAGCACTTCTGAAAAAAAAAATCTTGACCAGTGCACTTTCAGATTCTATAATGAAATATCCGTTTGAGAAAGAAAATGATCCAGAATTGAATCCCATGAAGTTATATGTTGAAAAATCCTTTGCCATTTTACAAAACTTGTGGAAACTGCAAAGCTACCTGTGAGTTAGGCACTTTCATAAAATGGCACATTATACCCCATTCTCCTTTATATAAGTCACATGTAATATAACATTCTTTCATTAAAGGTGTTCAAGACCGATGTTATAAATGTTTCCTGAAAAGTCTGGTAGCATTTAATAGCCACAACCGGCTGTTTTACGTAAAAGGATTTTATTTTGTTATCTGTATGTACCATTGGAGCCCAGTAGGTCATTTCTGCTCTCCATCATTTTAGCATACTGCATTAAACAACATATAATCCTAGGATTTTTCTGCCATTAAGTGATGGCTTTTGGAAAAAGTGCTGATACCAGTTGGGTGTACGTTGATACAGGACCTTTAATCCATTCATGTTTTCCCTTGGAATGAAGCAGTACAGACATGTAGGCATGTTGAGAGAACTTGA
Organism: Misgurnus anguillicaudatus; assembly: GCF_027580225.2. Taxonomy (NCBI): domain Eukaryota; kingdom Metazoa; phylum Chordata; class Actinopteri; order Cypriniformes; family Cobitidae; genus Misgurnus; species Misgurnus anguillicaudatus. Next base: position 27,260,970 of record NC_073353.2, read on the forward strand.
GGATCTTTTATTATCTGTTAGTCAAGGAGCACTTTTACTGGAATCACTTGGATAGTAAGTAGTTAAACGTTCTATCATTTTGTAATAACTTATGTAATAAATTTGACATTTTCATATTTTCAAATGGAAATGTGAATTTGTAAAATGTTTAATTTCATCCTTTAAACCCACAGCTGAGAGGAACCAGCGATGTGTCTTTTTCGTGTTGCCGGTAAGTCTCAGACAAAAATAAAACCACTAAGTTTGAGTTCTTGCAATTTATGTGAGCAGTTTATTAAATTTGATTCAATTTCATTCCTAAATGTATAAAACTGTAAGCATTTGATTGGTTAACAGTGTGTTGTAGAAAACCAGGGTCAATATGAATTGAAGCAAACAATATCTGAAGTATTTAGGTTATCTCTAATCTGTTCTTTGTTAATCAGTATAATTGTATGGTGGTGTGCAGCTACAGAACAGAGTAACACATTGAATTATTCCTCCAGTCACCTGTTGTGCCCTCTGTAATCTCCCACAGCGTCTTAAGCTCTCATTGGCAAAGTGATTTCTTATGCTTCTTGACCAGAATTTCATGTCTGTATTATCATCAAAATAAAATCTGGAACTTTGATCTTAAAATGTTATTCAAGGTATCTAGTGAATATGTACCAAATCAATTTCTGCATGTTACACGACGGCACTTAATACTATATGTGACCTATTCTGTGAAAACCTAGCTGTCATGTCCTTTTTTGTGATTTAAAGTTTTCTACATAAAAGCATCCTATAAAATAAAAAATCTATAATATAAAGAACATTCTGTGAAATATAACATTGATATCTTTAATACAGACTAAGGTCATGTCAAAGATCAACTTTGAAATCATCTTTGCTGCTCTTAATCTCATTTTTAGATTATGAGACTTTAGGGTCACATTTAGTTCTTGTGTAACCTATTGGTATTCAATTGATTTATTTATTTATTTTAGAGATTTTTGGCTAACAATCATGGGTTTAATATTCCAGGTGAAAAAAAGTGCACTAAAATACAATTTATCCAAGTGCACTTAGTAAATGTTCTATTTTCATACCCAAGTTTATTTTTATATAATAAAATAGTCTTTAGTATAACTTAAGTACTCATCTTTTGAGACACTGTATATTTTAATACACTAAAAATCTATTTTTGTTAGTATTGCTGGTATTTAGTATACTTTTTTAAGTGCACTACTGAAGTTGAACTATACTTTTTTAAGTATATTTGTCGTGTATAACTTTTGCACTTTTATTTAGCACAAAAAAAATAATGTACTAAAAATGTACTTGCTAGTGTTTGATTATATTTTAAATATACTTTTATTTTGTACCTGTGATATTTAACACATAAATTATCATTATGTGCACATTGAATACTGTAAATGGCTTTGGAATGAAAGTGTGATCTCATGAAAAAATGTTTTTACAAATCTTGTTTTAAAAGCATGCATCAGGTTTATTTCAGTGCACATAGTGTATTTATGATAATTTTATTTGCACCATTTTTATGAAAGTTAAGACTGAATGGACCTGAAAATATCAAATGGTGTAACTGCCAATTGTGCCAAAAAAGATAAATATTAAATATTTTATCCACCTTGATGGCATGCAAGCGTAATCATAAAAAAATAATAATTTTAAAATATCATTTTATTTGTTATTTCTAAATGTAAATTTTAATGTATTTTTCTAATATTTGTCCAGTGCCGAAAACGGCTGTTTTCTAAATAATCTTTGACAAATTATTTTAAATATATGTAAAAAAACTAAACTAGAATATATTTAAATATGAATATATTTATATTTTTATTAAAAAAATACTAGTTACACCAATTGACACAGACCGGTTACATCACATTAACATTTTTGCAATTTCCCCCAAATATTCTTTCAAAATGGTGTTCAAAAAAGAGAATGTATGCAAGTAATCTGCACATTTATTTTGAAATTTTAACCCTTTTATGTTTAATTTAACCATACGGACACAAAATAATTAACGTCATTGACCCACTTATTTTTCATGGTGGCAATTTCATATGAATTCATTAAAAAATCGATTGTACAAAACCAGATAAATAAATGAAACTCCACCTCTAGTTTTTTCATGGAGCAGATTGTACAAATTTATACAAGCCACCTCATAAAACAGGTACGTATTGTCAAGGAATAGTGTTGAAGTTTTTGCCAAATAGATTCATAAATTACTGGGGGAAAAAGGTGTCACTGGGGTTTATTTGTTTACCTTTATAAGTATATAATACATTAAAATCTTGTACCTTTTTGGGTACAATTTCATAACCTATGGACCTATTCTGTACCTTAAATGACCAATTTTGTACCACTTAGATGTTAGGGGTACAAAACATTTAACTGTACCTTTAAAGGTAACAATAGGCACACAGTAAGGTACAGTAATGTACCCAAAAAGGTACAACATTGTATTATGTTTAGTATACCTGTAAGGGTACATAACGGAATCCAAGGGTACAACCCCAGCCATAGAAAAGGTACAGTTTTAAACCTTTTTTCTGACAGTGTATACATTTAAAAACATGTTAAACAGGCTCTTAATGTAAGATCACTTTATAATTTATCCTCTTTATTTCTTGTTTCTCAAAAGTGTATTTCCTCCTGCTCCCTCATGCCCCGGCTATGTGGTCCTGCACACGTTCCTGTCCACCTAGTTGCACTTGCACTCCAGAGAAGAACTGCAGCGTCCTGTGTGACCACGTCAATATGGTCGACCTACCAAAAGAATTCCCCTGCGATGCCACATCCATCAACCTCGACAAGAACAGCTTGAAGTTTTTGTCCGAGCGGGCTTTCGGCACTCTGCCTTCGCTCAAGTCCCTCTCGCTAGACCACAACAACATCTCCTTCATCACACCAGGCGCGTTTAAAGGGCTCCCCAATTTGGTGGAGCTCAGGATGGCCCACAATGAGTACATCCGTTACCTGCACACCCGCACGTTCACGTCACTTAAACGTTTGGTGCGCCTGGATCTTTCCGACTGTAACCTCTTCAGCATGCCGGACCGCATCTTCATCGAGCAAATTTCCCTCAAGGAACTGTTGTGTTTTAATAACAACTTCCGACGCGTTCCCGGCACTTTGCGGGGGATGGAAAACCTTACGCACGTTTACTTGGAACGCAATAAGATCGAAGCGGTAGCCTATAACTCATTATTAGGCTTGGCCAACCTCAAATACCTTAACTTACAGGAGAATCACATAAGCGTTATCCATGACGAAGCCTTCAAAGATCTACTACGTCTGGAGAACTTCTACCTAAATGATAATCTTTTGGTTGACCTACCCCAGCAGGCTTTCAAAGGCCTAAGCAACTTAAAAATGTTAAACCTGGGTGGGAATCTGTTGACCAATATCTCCAAAACATGGTTCAGTGATCTGGTAGAGCTTGAGGTGCTTTACCTGGATCGAAACCGGCTGGCCTATATTGAGAAGGGCTCCTTCGAGAACCTCACGAGCCTCATCGCACTTCACCTGAACAGCAACAACCTCACATCTTTGCCATTCTCTGTATTTCAGCCCATCTATTTCATCGGCCGCCTGTATCTCTTTCGAAACCCTTGGGAGTGCAGCTGTGACCTGGTGTGGTTGAAAGAATGGATGGAGAGCTACAAGCTGGTGAGAGACATCCCATGCGCATCACCTTCCTCTGTGGCCGGCCTGGATCTGAGCGAAGTGGTCTACGCCCATCTGAACGGGACTTGCGTGGATCCACCGGAACTCAACCTCACCACCGCTCTTCCTGACTACACCACCACCACCACAGAGAACAAGTTCAACAGCCTCATTTCCAAACTCCTGCAGCAGGAATGGAGGGATGAGATGATGAACTCTACAGACAGCTTGAGGAACGGCACTCAGCAGGACTCAGCTGAGAGTCAGGTTTCTTCTGGACCTGGACTCTTCTGTGCTATTGATGCAATGTTTCTTATATTTCTCCTTCAAGGACAGATTGGATTTCTGTCGGACTGCATTGATGCCTGTTGAAATGCATCCAAGAAAGGAAGTAATTTTCCAGTTGTCGGATGAGAAAACATCTGGATTTAAGGCTGTGATGAAGGTTGATTTTTCATGCCTTGGGTTTTCTCATTAAACAGTCTGGCGGATAAACCAGGATTAAAGGTGACTGTTGCTTTAACATGAATCTCTTTAAATGGAAAACAAGTCTTGCATGTATTCAATGAGATGGACACAAGCATTAACATGTGTACAACTCTCCTGATAATCTGCAACACAAGTTTATACATTTTGTGACATTTGTCGTGTATGAGATTTGTCGGACAAAGCTTCTCGCTATCATTTCACCAGATGGCATGCTGTCCTCTTTTGTTTGGTTCATTGAGCTGGGTAAGTTTCCAGTTCTGGAAAATGCATTAGCCCTCATTTTCTGTGAAGCTTAAGTGCACTCTGTAATGTAAGCTGCTTCATATCATAACCAAATGGATTGGCTTTATTATGGCTTTTTGCCATTATGATGATATACCTCTTTTATCCATAGCACAATATAGACATTATTAGTGGATGATGGCACAATCCTGAACTACTGACTCCAGGTTACAGCATTAAATATTCATCCAGGAGATCTGAGTAAGAACATTGGCAACTGTGCATAAATCTGTTTTATCATCTTGGTTGAATTAATATAGACGTTTTAGCGTTAACATTTTGTGGCCCAAACTTAACTTCCGGTACAAAAAGAATCAATAACAACAGAGTCCCTCTAGAGTAGATCATTTCTGATGACAAGCAAATAAATAGCTTGGTAATTACTAGTGTATTAGTTGATATGCTTTAGATTTAAACTGAGCTAACGTTACGGTGTAAAATAAATGTGTACAGCGTTAGATCCTTGAATTCTTGCCTGGAACCTCTCTTCGCACAGTGATTCATGGGTCCTGTCCCAAATGGCACACTCCGGACTTGTGGTCCTCCTCAGAGTCCACACTTTGATGACATCACGTAGTCCAGACTTTAGGGACCCTTAATGCGAGTCCACGTGGGTGCAACGGAGTCATATTTTGGGACAGACTCAAGCGTCACACCGGAAATAGGTAAAGAAGTTGCCCGTCAGTGTGAGCTCCTCCCTTCCGTCGTCTGATTGGTCTGATTGCTCTTTCGCAAGGACTTCTGGGTTGGTAAAGTGCGCGAAGCCTGCTGCAGTGCGGGCTTTGCTGAAGACCGCATCAAGGGGGCAAAGGAGGCGCTGATGAGCACACTTCAAAGCGTAAAAATGACAGATGGGACACCCTACGGACTCGTGGACTAAGCGAGCACGCGCAATTTAAGGCCACGAGACCGAAAGTCCACATGAAGTGCGCCATTTGGGACAGGGCCATGCTCGCTGTCTCACCTCGTCTTTAGGAAACAAAACACTTTTTATTTTCGACAAGGACTGTGTTTTTTAGTCATAAGCCAGACTGATATAACAACCACAGACCGGAAGTTAACTTCGGGCCAGGGGCCTCATTTATAAAATGCTGTGTAGAAACCATCCTACATTTGATCTTACGATCATTTATCAAAAATGCATATGTGTGATTCATAAACCGAACTTAAGCACAGAAAACGTGCGCACGCCTTTAAAATTTATAAATCGCAAATGATCTTGAACTTGTGCGCAGCTGAGCAGATTCAGACCTCCGCCTTTAAACGATGCTTAATTAATGTCATAGACATATAAAAGAATGCTTGTCAATGTTAAACACTATTTCGAGCAGCAAGAATGGCTTATATTGTCAAAAATCTGCAGCAGTCTGACAAGCAAAAGTGCGTACGAGGCACTAAGCACTTTTCCACATCAAATTTTTATCAATATGAACTTTGCCGTGGATTTTTGCGTACACACACTTTACGATTAAATGTGTGTGTGCGCACACTTTATAAATGAGGCCCAGGTGCTTAACCTGTTTGTCCTATGAAACCATCTATACTTAAAAAAACAGATTATTGTATAAAATAATAAATATACTGAAATAAAAAATAAAAATATTTGAGAGTATATTTCTGTTACATTTTTGATGAGTCATTAATGGCATTTATTAATATTTTACTGCATTTTAAAGATGTTTAGCCTTAATTGTTGTGTTAAACTGATCTAAAAAAATGCACAATGCACTCACATACAGTCGAGATCCATGTCATTTTATTTATGATAGGCTCTTATTTTTTAGTCCATTTTTGCCTTTGTTCAATAGACTGTATATAAGGAGAGGACAGAAAAGTAAAGGGTGGAAAGAAGGAGCTGGGATTTGAACATGGGTCGCCTAAAGTACGTCTGCACCATATACTACACCATTGGCTGTGACATGATAGGCTATTTTAAGGAAAACCTCATTTAAATTTTTGTAAAAAATAGTTGGATTTACTTGTTATGGAAATGACTACAGTTATATCAGTAAAATCTATTATCAAGGTAATAAGGTTTAGCTAAATCAATGTTTTGGTTAAGTCTGTCTTGCCTATCTTTAGCTTAACTGAAAAAGTTTCTCAGCATTTGTGTATAGGACAGCTCAAGTACGAGTCAGGCAGGTACACGGCTATCTGCGTCATCCAGAGCTCAGCAGGTAAAAGGTGTGGCTCTTCTTTCACATTCTGTTCTTCATTATGAAAGAAACTGAAGTGCTCTAATGGAGTTAAACCCAGTGGAGCAGAAAACTTGTTTATGGTTAAAAGGTGTTAGTTGTGTCTTCTGGTGTAATCATGTAAATAAAACCTGCTTTATGTATTACAGCACAGTACATTTTGTACAACACATTCATTTTTAAGACTGTACGAACATGTCGGATTGAAAATATCTTTGGATATTTTCTGCTGCAATTCAACGTTTCACAAACACAAAAAGACTCTGCACCAGATCTGGGCCACTTTTCAAATTCAACAGCTTTTTTCCCCATTACAGATTGTTTTTTATACCTGACCTATCAAATGTCTTAAAATAACCACTAAAGGACTATACCCTATCTCACGGCAAGTCGTGTTATAGTCACAATATTTTTTATTAATTTCCTTGTGCCATTGACACGATTTTCAGCTGTCTTTCGTGCCACCGGAGCACAAATTTCTATAAACAGCCTCTTGCGCCGTGACACGACCTTTTTTATCGTGTCACTTTATATTATTTTTCTCATTGTTTTTATATTTTTAAATCAATGAGTCTCACTCACCAAGCATGCGCACGCACAAATTTGCTCGCAAAACAAGTTAAAACATACGGACGCTTCAACTTACAAATCATGATTCAACAAAAACCCTCATACCAATTCTATTCCAAATGTATACAAAAACGCAAAAACAACTTCGACCACATCTACGCAATAATCATGAACAAGGAAAAAAAGATATAAATATATAACACAGATATATATTATAGGGGTTCTTTTTCCTTGTTCATGATTATTGCGTACATGTGGTTGAAGTTGTTTTTACCTTTTTTTTTAAATAAAAATTAGTATGAAAGTTTTTGTTAAATTATGAAGTTAAAGCATCCGTATGCACATTCTAAGAACAAATTCCCGCGCACGCATGCTTAGTGAATGAGACTCATTGTCGCTTGGGGTTAGGGTTAGATTTGGGGTTTGCGTTAGGATGTAATTTTATACATTGGTTTCTACATGTTTTTCTTCTGCTTTTAAAATTATTATGGAGTTGGGTTTTGGGTTAGGATGTCGCAGACAACAATGAGAAAAGTAAATATAAATATAAATATAAAATGACACGATAAAGAAAGTCGTGCCACACACATGATAAACTGTCCATAGAAATTTGTTCTGGGTGACACGAAAAAAACATTCATGCTTCAGTGGCACGAAAAACAGCAAAAAATCGTGACAACAACACAAATACATAATCAAATATTTCGTGACTACAACCCAAATTTCCATGAGATTGGGTTGAAGAAAAATAATTGACCTCAGTCCTTTGAATTATTGAAAAAACAATGCACACTCGTGCCACATTACCACTTTGGGTGTGCATTATTTTTCGAATAATTCAACAGCCCTTCATCAATTATTCCTTCTTTATTTTATAATTATTCCTTAATTATTCCAACTTTATTTTATAAGTTACAGCAACTCATCACTAGTGAGTTAGGTAAAAAAAAGTTGAAATGACAATGCGATTATACTTAAAAATTTAAGTGGAAAACAATTTTGTACAATGTATAATGACAAGTAAAAAATGCAATTATTTTGTGACCTTTTGCTTTAATGAAAGCATGAACTTATGATGGAATAAACTCAACTTGCATCTTGCATGTGCGCTACAATGAAAGCAATGAAATCTGGCCTATTTCTTACACATTTTAAAATCCTAAAATTAAATTTTCAGGTGTGCAGTGCCCCAATGCAAAATGCAAAACAATTGGATTTAGTGCTCTATGTAGGCTTTGATCCCAGCTGCCTTCACACAGAATCAGGCAGACAGGGAGTGACCTACCACAGCTGCTGGGATAAATCTGGAAAAACAAAACCGTGAAGGACGAAAAGGCGAAACGTTTCCATTCGGCGCACCTCTGCCAACTCGCACCAGGAAGCCAAGCAAAGTAAAAAGAGACGACGAAACGCAGCACAGAAGACGCAGACAAGTTCTTCACCACATAAAAGGAAATATATTTAAAAAAACACTCTCATACTGAAGAGCTGCTCCGTCATCAACAGAGGAATTTACACAGGGCAGTTTGAGTAAACAGTTTGTCATTTACACAACCGTTCAGACGAACAGACGCGTCGCCTTTCGCCACGCAGTCCACTGCACAGAATATAAATGGGACTTTTTCTTTTTTTAAAACATTAATACTCTGAAATGGCAGAACAGTTGTTTTTTTAGTATTTCATCCCTAACCCTTTAATCGTACAACAAATAAAAATCCATTTACAAACACATCGTACTACATGATTGGTAAAAATAAATCGTTTACAAAGTTGCCAAAATGCAAGGGATGTGCATAGGTCTGTTCTTCATTGATGTTTTGCTTGTCACCGGCTCCACTTTGAACGCGTTTGTCCGGACGAATGGAATGCAATCTGCTGTGGATGACAGTCTGAACACAGCTAACACTGACGGTTTGTGAATGTTCACATGCATGAGATCTCATTCAAATCTCTAAAACATTTATGCAGGTCTTTAGAGAGACAGTATCCACGTGTAAAAGAGGACACGCAGACAAAAAGTGAGCTGGTTTAAAACCTAAGCTAAATAACTGTGGGTTGGAGCGCGCTGAACGCTGCACAGATAATGTGAGGATTATGTTTGATGGCCGAGTTAATGGATGGGTCAGACAGAAAAATCTCTATGAGGATTTAATACTGCACTTTTGCTCCGGTACAAACGCTCATGAAAATAAGGATACTGTCTCTTTAAAACAAACGTCTACAAAATGTTGCCTCCTAGCTATATAGACATGACAATATTTAGTATTTCATAGATCTTTTTTTATTGATACAACACTACGTCTAGGTAGTCTGTGAGGGGCCAAGACTGGGCTCACTGAAGGGCTTGTACACATCGATGTTGTTGAACGTCAGCGCTGGGTCTCGTTTCTATTTTCATCAGCGGGAAAGTTTCTTTTTTTGCAGAGATGCATTGCAAAGTGTGAGGTTGCACGGGCTTAAGGTTACAGGTCGTATGTTTTAATAAACCCAGGACACCGGCACCCACTGGGAGGTGGTGCAAACCAGTTCTATGGCCTCCTCCAGGAGTCGGATAGTCTCATCAATCTCATTATTGATGATGGTTTGGTCAAAGTAGTGTGCATATGTTTTCTGGAGAATCTCAGATTCCTTCTGCAGTCTCTGTAGCGACTCGTCCTGCAGAACGAAAAAACAAGAGTGAGCGGACGGGATAAAGGTGTGGTCACGGTAGACGTCACGCTCTGTTCGGTTATATTCAGACGCATGGGAAGGTGGGAAAGAGAAACAAAAGCACATGCAAAGAAGTTTGGTGATTTGAAAATTCACATTGTCATTCACTAATTGTTTTTTCCTTCTATGGCACCTTTCTGTAGCACCTTTGTTTTTAATAGTGTAGACTAACTGCAAAACATTTTGAAGGAGAGTTGAGGATGAGGATGGTCCTAGTATATGTGAAGATATATATTTCTGAGTCTCATTCACTAACAAAGATCACATATCATATGGGTAAATCATACATTACATAAGCTTTCCATTAATGTATAGTTTGTTAGGATAGGACAATATTTGGCGAGACAAAACTATTTAAAAAATCTGTAATCTGAGGGTGGAAAAAAATGAAATATCGAGAAAATCGCATTTAAAGACCACATAGCACAGTCATATGGGTCAATTTTTTGAAACTGAGATTTATACATCATCTGAACGCTATACAAAAATAAGCTTTCCATTGATGTATAGTTTGTTAGGATAGGACCATATTTGGCCGAGACACAACTATTTGAAAATCTGGAATCTGAGGATGAAAAAAAAAGAAATATTGAGAAAATCGCCTTTAAAGACCACATAAGGGGTGATTCACATATCGCATCTTTTGCGCACTCAAGTTTGTTATTTTATATGTAGGCGCGCAGTATGCACGCTCATAATGGAAGCGACGCGGTCACGGCACACACACGGTGCGACATGCACGCTTTTTCCAGGCGCGTTCGCACCGCATCGAGTTAATACAAAAATTCAACTTCTCAGAATGCCGCAAGCGCACCGCAGGTCATGTGACAAAAAGGCCTTTCATTTTCCATGCGGTTTAGGCGCGACATGTGAACGGCCCCTAACACAGTCATATTGGTCAATTTTTTGAAATTGAGATTTATACATCATCTAAACAGTGGATAAATAAGCTTTATATTGATTTATTTGTTAGGATAGGACAATATTTGGCCAATATACAACTACTTATATATCCAAGGTTGCAAAATATATTGGATTTTTTTTTTTATATATTTACGGTAGGAAATATACAAAAAACTCCATGGAGCATGACCTTTGCTTAATATACTAATGCCTTTTTGGCATTAAAAAAACATCAATTTTGACCCATACAATATTGTTGACTATTGCTACAAATTAAGAGTTTGGTTCCAAAATGCGATAAACGCCATTTAAAAAAAAAATTTAACCACCAAAATCAGTATTGTATCAGGTCAGTATTAAAAAGTAAATTCTTAATTTTACGCAAAATCCGTTATCCGCCGTGTTATTCTGTCATCTTTTCTCTCTTTTTCCCAAAACGTGATAAACGCCGTTCAAAAAAAATTAGTTACCACCAAAATCAGTATTGTATCAGGTCGGTATTAAAAAGTAAATTCTTAATTTTATGCAACATCCGTTATCCGCGGTGTTATTCTGTCATCTTTTTTCCCAAAACGCGATAAATGTCAGTTCTCCTTCTCTACAGAATGCAATAAATCCGCTTAAAGGAATAGTCTACTCATTTTCAATATTAAAATATGTTATAACCTTAACTTAGAACTGTTGATACATCCCTCTATCATCTGTGTGCGTGCACGTAAGCGCTGGAGCGCTTATAGGAACTATATTTTATGGCGTAATAGCACTTTTGGGAGTACTTCAACTTGGCGCAGTAACACCCTCCCGCTCCCATTATGAGAGTGAGAAGGGGAGCGGACTTTTCAGGAGAGTCGAAGTACTCCCAAAAGTGCTATTACGCCATAAAATATAGTTCCTCTTTTAAATCCACTTAGAAAAGCGCTACGTTTTATTTTGTACCACCAAACTTGCTCGTATAACTACTCGTCTTAAATAGGAAAAACGTTGATGTGTTTGGTCACTTCTAACTTTATCTCTAAATGGTACCATTGAATGAATGGGGCTAAGCTAAATGCTATCGAAGCGTCGCAGCGCGCTCCAGCGCTTACGTGCACGCACACAGATGATAGAGGGATGTATCAACAATTCTTAGTTAAGGTAATAACATATTTTAATATTGAAAATGAGTAGACTATTCCTTTAACAAATCCCAGCGCATCATTCCATGCATTGTAAACAACAATGGCGGCGCGTTGAATACATATGGAATCCTAGGTTCTCCTCATCTACTTTGTACTTCGTGATCAACAAACAAAACAAACAAAATAAATAATACCTTTGTTGGAATGGATAAACCTGTGGTGGTTTTCTGTAGCGGAAAGAAATGTAAGCCACTCGGGTAACGGAAAAATGCCAGCTTGTTCTCACACAACAGTTTCTGTCACATTAATCCCAGGGGATCTTATGAAAATATTTCCATTCTTTTACTCAAAGTAAGTAGCTTTTACTCGAGCAGGACCAAAACATTTACAGCTAATTGCTGTCAGAAAAAGTTCAGCGACGACGTCCCAAAGAAACACAGCAGCAATGACAGTGTTCTTAAAATGACGACAGTGTTTTGATCAATGCCATTAATGTTAATTTTTTTAATCACTGTATACCACTAGTCAACTAAATGAATATAACATGGCAAAGATGAATGCACATTTATATATTGATTCAATAGATTTATTGCATTTTGCGGAATTTTTTTTTTAATAATAAATCTTTGAAAATCAAATTATAGATTTGAATTTATAATGTTTTTATAACCTAAAGATGCTATGTGAAAGTTGGTAACAGAAAATAGGGGTTTTCATCTTGTCACTTTCTTGGTATAGAAACACATTTTTACCAAAATTAGTCAAAATGGATTTATTGCGTTTTGAAACCAAACTCTTCAAATACACCCACGTGACTTATGACTCGGTTTGTGGTCCAGGGTCAAATATTTAAATGATCATCAATTTAGTTACTTCTAATATTCACACTGAATATTTTAATATTCATTCCATGTTACTAAGACTTCCATGTTACTTGCTGTTTAGGGCCCATGTGATTAAATCTGATCCTAAATTAAGAAAATACATAAATCTAATCCATTCTGCTTTATCATGATATTCACACATGCATTTATGCATAAATATGTGTGTCCACGGTTAGTGAATGAGACCAAATGTATGCCATTCAGGGAGTTATAAAGAAGCTATACATTTTTTTACTTATAAAGCTCATGAACACAGAGGAACTTTTTTGGGGGTAAATCTTCAGTGGGCACTAGTACTAAACAGACTTCCTGTTATACTCACAGGCAGCTTCCTGCACCATCTGGGAAGCTGAGTGCGGTGTAAGGAAGGTAGAAAAAATCAAAACATGAGCCGAAACAAAAGATGCATGCAAAAGGAAACAGATGAGAGTGAGCTGAATGAAAGAAAGTCAAGCAGTCAGAGGTGGTTAATCTGCACATGCCACAAGCAGGTTTAATGTTATCGAGTGTCCGATCTGTGTGGGTGTGAAATGTTTGGCTGTTGTGCGATCTAACCTCATTCATGCCGGGAGTGATGGTTGGCGCAGCGATGAAAACCACATAGGGAGCAAATTCAGCTGTCCGTAAAACCTTCAGTGCCTGCAAATAATCAAGATCAATACTCAATTCAACAATGATCCACAGCCAACATTTTATAGACATACAATGCAAAAGTCTTAGGCCACCATGCCACAATTAGATTTGCTGTTTTTGCAATGCTATATATATAATGTAGACTGATGTGTCAAGTTTTTAGGTTAAACTCCCCTTTTACTTGAGCAATAGCAGGAAACTGCAGGATTTCTTAAACTTAAATAAAAATTAAATCCTAATTTCTAATTTAAAAAAAAAATTGTCTTTTTACTTCATTCTGCTCAAAAACGCTCAAGATGTGTTTAGTGTCAAGAGAGGTCACACTAAACACCGACGATGCCTTAAGAAGACATTTAGTCATGAAAATTAATTTCTTTTTTTATTTGTACATATTTCCTGTATTTTCTGTTTGTATCTTAATAAAATAGATTGAAAAATAAATATGGATGGACATTAAAACTTCTAAAACAACAAGTCTGGTGGTGATGGCCCAAGACTTTTGCACAGTACTGTACATCCTAAAATGACAAAACAAGCAATTATTTTTTAAGTTACAGTTAAAGGTGCTGAATACACCGTAAATAACTCATGAATAAAGGTTGATGGCGGATAATATATAAGATTCACCTGTGGCTCTACGTCCAGTATGGCTACGAGTCCCTGCTCGTGGATCTTGCGTATCGTCTCCAACCGCGTACCGTACATTGCGTCCTCGTGGCTGCCATACTCCAGGTATTCGTTGTTAGAGATGTCTTGCATCATTTGGTCGTGAGTTACAAAGAAATAATTCTTGCCGTTCTCTTCATCTTTCTTTGGAGGTCTGGTCGTGTCTGTTTTGAACACATTAGTATTTGTTTACAGCATGCAAACATGTAGACAGTACCTTTTAAAAAAAAAAAAATGAGTTTCTTACGTGGAATGGGATAAGCGAATCTGTCTGGGTGTTTGGTGATGAGTGTGTTTTTGATGTGTCTTCTGCCAACACCGTGGGCACCTGCCAGATGTCAAAACAACACAGCAATGTAGGTACCATACGCTTATACACTAACAGATGTGAGCTGCCGAAATAAACCCAGATCTACATACACACCTAGTAGCACTAATGTTTTCCTCTTGAAGACTGCCAACTTCACTACTTCTTCATACGTGACCAGATCTAGTTGATCGAACACTGAAAATTAAAGCAGAAAGTGTTATTTCGATAAATAAATTTTTAAAACTGTATGTCGTTATTTGGATAAGATAATATACATGGATGTAATGCGTCAGTGCTTTTGTTTGGGCAGAGAAACACTGCGTGTGTTTTGACTGTGCTGATTTGATATTGCTGCCGAGTGATATTCAATCTCAACTGCACCAATGAAGCATCAGGTATCCATGTTGCCGTCACTACATTTCTGCATTTGGCAGATGCTTTTGTCCAAAGCGACTTATTGTGCATTCAAGGCATACATTTGATCAGTACAGCTGTTTGTATGTAATCCCTGTAAATCAAATCCACAACCTTTGCTTTGTTAATGCATTGCTCTTACAGAAGCAGACTAAATAACTAGACTGAATTATCAGTGTTGTTGTGAAACCTTGAACAGATTGTTTCTTTCAGTGATGCTGTTGTATAATAAGCAAGACTGGCTTCAGTGTGCATGCGGGGGTGTGTTTGTACTGTACAGTAGATGTAACGTGAGCCATGTGTGTCACGTTCATGTGAAATTTCTTTCTGAATAGATGCCTCAATAATTCATGTTCCCTTTTAGTGTGACCTTGACTATGCAGATCTGTACAATACTGTATGTGAATGATGCTTTATAGAAGTTTCATGTCATGCTGTGTATTAGGGAACACTACGGGGTGAAGAGAAGACATAAAAAAACATTAATACCACACAAACATTTAAAGGCACAAAATGTAATGTTCGCCACTAGTGGTCACGAAACAATAACTAAGGTGTAGCTTGATGACGATGTGAAGGAGAGTGGGACGATCTTCACCTTTGATGTATCATTTTCATGGATGATGTAATGACATAAATATTTTTAACAGTTACCTTATAACATAAGCCAGAGTGGTGTGCTACATGCTCCAAATACTACTAATGCATGCGGTGCTTTGCAGATCAATCTGCACATTACATCAAAGTATTGCTAATGCAAAGTTCGGCTTTCGTAATCACTCACACAATACTTTAAAGGTGCAGTGTGTAAAATTTAGTGCCATCAAGTGGTGAGGTGGCAAATTGCAACCAACGGCTCAGTCCACTGCTCATCCCTCGCTTTTGAAACACATAGAGAAGCTACGGTAGCCGCCACCGGACAAACATGTCATTGTCGGAGACAACTTAGTACAAAAAAATTGTCCGTTAAGGGCTTCTGTAACAAAATGGCTGCACAAAATGGCGACTTCCATGTTAGGGGACCCTCGGTGTATGTAGATAAAAAAGGTCTCGTTCTAAGGTAATAAAAACATAACGTTTCATTATGGAAGGTCTTTATACACCCCTGATAATATGGTTTTGTATATTATTTTGCATTTCTGTCAAGAGATACTTCTAACAATTACACACTGCACCTTTAAAGCTAGCTTCTGGATATTGTAATCCAAAATCTTACATATTGTGCCTTTAAAGACACTTTCCCCAACGTAAAAGCAGAAAATTTGTTCTGTGTTGACCTTGTGACAACCCCTCCCAGAATGTTTTCAATGTCACCCTTAAAAACACCCAAATCAACTCATCAACCACCTTTCTTTAATGGCTTGCTTGACTTCATGTGGTGCTGCAGAGAACGATCATTGTGTGACATCACAGTACCGCAAAAGTGATTTGAAGGCATCTGCTTGCATGGTGCACGTGCCGATTGGCACCACTGAAGTCTAACAAGTATATATTTGTTGGTGTCTCCCTAATTAACACCATAGACTGTGAAAAAAGATGGACGTAGTGTCCGTGACGTCACCCATAGGTTTCTGTAGATCGTTTTTGAAACTTAAAGTAGGCGGTGCCTGCCGTAACCATCTTGGCAGCGCGTCACCACGCATCACTGCATATATCTGAAAATGGGTAAAAAGGTGTGACGTGGGTGAAACGGAGGTAACTAGTTCCTGAAACCACGCCCGCCTAGCTCGAATCTAGTGACAGCAGTGGCTGTTCAACCGTCACTCAAGTGGCCACGCCCTTAATTATGCAGAACTTTAAGGGTTAATATAATTTAAACGGAGGAGTTACAAAAAAATCACCCCCCCTCACAGTTTTCATGAAGGGCAAAATTAGCTATACAGACCAAAAACTATTTTTGTTCCAGGCTGTAAACATATTATTTACTACTGTAAAGTTAGGCATTTTAACATGGAGTTCTATAGGAATTGACTCCCTTTTGGAGCCTGCCTCTAGCGGCCAGTCGATGAATCGCAGTTTAAATCACATCTGTATTGGCTTCATCAGAGAGATCGGAAGGTTGCCCCTCGATTAACACCTGATGAGTTAATTCCAGTGTTTTATATACGGAGATATCTAAAACATTCTGGGTGAGGGTGGAGCCAGAACTGAAATTAAGAAACACACAGCTTTACTATAAGCAAGTCTAATAAAATGATCACAGTGAAAATGCTAAACAGATAAACCAAGCACAAAGACTTCACGCCACACAGTTACTTACATGCAAAGAGGCCATTGGTAGATAGACAGCATGTAAAATGGACAGGAAAGGGGGCATTGAGTTATGGCACAATGAACAGAACATTATTAAACAAATACAACAACAAGCACAATCAAAGCTTAAATGCCAGAAGCACAGAGATATGATCGAGATCGTCCAGTGATGGTTGCTCTGGATGGAGATTGTTTGATACATGCCTCAGCAATGCACTCGCATATGAAGGCTAATTAACATGAATGCTGCAATGTAAGACAGACTAGTATGTTATGTTCTTGTGATAATCTGGTGAGAATTATTTGTGGTTACAGAAAACGTTTTATCACAATACAGACAAACAAACAATTGAGTGAATTATTCTTTAAACTTTATACTTATTGTTGGGATTGCACACAAAAACATCACTGTAAAACATCTAGGTGGTTAGTGGTTTGTTCAAAGTCTCAACCCTAAACTTTAGTATTGAGTAAGAACTGTATGTGCAATAGTATAAGCACTTTTAGTTTGATCAAAAGGAAGTGAATGAAATTATAATTATATAATTTTTTTTATCATTTTTGTAGGACCTTAATATCCGCTTGTTAAAGGGACACTCCAATTTTTTGCAAAATATGCTCATTTTCTCTCCTAGAGTTAAACATTCGATCTCTACCTTTTTGGAATCCATCCAGCCGATCTCCGGGTCTGGCGCCACCACTTTAGCATATCTTAGCATAATCCATTGAATCTGATTAGACCATTAGGCATTGCGCTAAAAATAATTAAAGAGTTTTGATATTTTTCCTATTTAAAACTTGACTCTTCTGGGGCCGGTTGCATAAACATAGCCGTGACATTAAGACTGCGTCTTAAGAATGATTCTGACTAACTAGCAATTCGTTAGGGCTAATCAGTCTTATTATTTGGATTTAAATTAGACCAATCTACCTTTCTATGTAACATACTTAAAACAGTTATGATCAGTCTTGAAGAAAAAAATTCATGACTAACTTTAAAGACTAGTCTTAAAGTTTTATGCAACCGGCCACTGTAGTTACATCGTGTACTAAGACCGACGGAAAACCAAAAGCTATGATCCTCTAGGCAGATATGGCTAGGAACTAGCAACTAGGCGCAAAAATAGGCAGCAGCTGAAAACAGTCCCTTTAGTTACTTTCAACGCCAGGGGACCACCTTCGGGCACTGCGTCCCTCCTGCAGCAATGTTACAGCAGCAAAGTCCTTGATTATTACACCAGAATGAGAGTATAGTCCCCAGCCACATCTGCCCAGAAAATCACAACCCCTAATTCTCCATAACGATGTAACTACAGAAGAGTCAAGTTTTAAATAGGAAAATATCGAAACTCTTCGCCCATTTCTTAGAGCGATGCCAATGGTCCAATCAGATTCAATGGATTATGCCAAGCCATGCTCAAAGTGGCAGAGCCAGACCCAAAGATCAGCCGAATGGCCTCGAAAATGGCAAAAATCAAAATGTTTAACGCTGGAAAATGAGCACATTGTCAAAAAAGTGTCCCTTTAAATAATATTTAACTTTCATAATAAAATCCTGATAATTTATTCACCTCCATGTCACCCAAGTTGTTCATGTCTTTCTTTGTTCAGTCGAGAATATATATTTTTTTTAGTTAAACATTCCAGGATTTTTCTCAATCTAATAGACTTTATTGGACCTTAACAGTTTACACTTCAATTGCAGTTTAAAAACGCAGCCTCAAAGGTCTTTTAAACAATCCCAAACTATGCATAAGGGAGTAAAAAATATGCACATTTAAACCACAACCTCCCGTCCTGCACTAGCTGTGCGATGCGCCAGCGCGACCCCACGCACCGCATTATCACGGCGAAAGGTCACGCATGACATGTGCGAAACTACCGCTACGGTGTTTAAAATTGTGGAGAAAGAGGACCGTTCCGACGTTGTATGTGGAATCAAACTAATTAATGTCTTTGTGTCAGTTTATTGTTTAAAATGGTCTGCAAGTGTGCATTTCACATATGTAACACGTGACCTTTCGACGTGATTACGCAACACGTGATGTCGTGCCAGCGCCTCACACGTCCAGTGCAAGACGAGAAGTTGTGGTCCAAAATTGCATCTTTTTCTTTTTGCTAGATAAGACCCTTATGCCTCGTTTGGGATCATTTAGAGCCATTTGAAGCCGCATTGAAACTGCAATTTTAAACTGCACTGAAACTGTTTGGGTCCAATTAAAATGAGAAAAATCCTGGGATGTTTTCCAACAAAACTTAATTTCTTCTCGACTGAACAAAAAAAGCCACAAACAACTTGGATGACATGCGAGCGAGCAAACTAGAATACCATTTCTGGGTCCAATCTTCCACTCGTTCATATAAAACAAACTAAAATCTCAACAGCCGTTTATGAGCGCTATTTATTCATATCACACATTTCAGATATATTTTTAGAAACTTGTGAAGTACAGTACATGCTCCAAGCTCACAATGTCCCAGACAACAATATAAAAGATTCATTACTTTCTGGCCATCAGGGATTTTTCAATAAAGGTTAGCATCTTGAACACGATTAGTATTGTTTGTTTTTTTGCTTAAGGCATCTAAATGGAGCATTTAGACTCAGAAGTTGTGGCATGTGATGTCAGACTTAACAAGCGGATTGGAAAATCCCTAACCACACGATTCCCATTTTCTCTCTTCAACTGATTTTTCTGGTGCTCAGGTGGAAAAGCCCTTGTCGTACCCCATTATCAAAACTGTTTAACACAATTAAAAAAGACTTGAGGAATTTGTGATAAGACCTGTAAGAATAGTCCTGTATTCTGGTTCTCTGGCAGACTGAGCTCAAATCAGACTTACTAAAGTGGGGCATTGGGCTTAGGAGGGATTACAGGTATGTCTGATCTCACCCAGTCGCTACTGGATGAGGGGCTTTGGTCACAGCAGTCCATGTGATAATGTAAGTGATTGGATTTTGAGTTCAGTTAACACTGAACTATGTACACAAACAATGATGTGAATGCTAAGGCATAATTTTGCAAGTACATGTACGTGATTCTGTTATAAATACTTATAGGCGATTCGCGTGATTTTTGAAAAAGACTTTAGAAAATAAAGTCAGGCCGACTACCAAAACACACTTGTAACCAATCAGCAGTAAGGGGCGTGGCTACTAACCGACATTGTTGCCTGGGTTGCGTATGTGTGGGGCGGGTCTATCAAAAGAAGGTCCAGATTCGATTGGGGTAGGGGCGTGTTTGTTTAGGTGACTTCAAATATCAACATTGGCTTTCAGAAATCATGCACCCCGCCTTTAATATGCGTTTTTGCATTATTGAGACAGCACCCCCAAATGTCTATGCCACTAAACTGAACTTACAGTTTACATTCAGGAAACTAGCTAGTTGGTTAGTTTGATGGCAGTTTAACAAACGTCGACTATCAAACATTTAAATCAATACCTAATACATGCACTTTATTTACGATAATTCACAGCAATGACCGCTGCACTGCACAGCACAGCACCGCAAACATGTGAACCATTTTGTTGCTGTTCACTATCGGTCAGGGACTATTTTTTCCAGTGGAAGGAAGGTTTTAGTGATTTTACTTCACAAAAGTTGCTTTGCTATGCGCAACACTCATATGATTGTGTTAAGTTTCACGTCGTGCCTAAAAACACATTTCAACCATGACTTATTTCATGACACAGCAGCGCAGTCTGCCATACCCTATTGCTTACTTCTGATACAGATTTGAAATGCAATAACGTGTGAAATTGAGGTTGTCAAGTTTAAAGGGTTTGTGTGAACTTTACTTCTGGCTTTATGATTGGAGGATACATTACTGTGTCTACAGCCTAAACTAATTCATCCATCGATCAGCTCATTATTAAACTATTTAACACCATCTTGACAAGCAAAAATGATGGAACCATATAACATTTTGCGTGCCCTGACCTTGAACTAACAATGTTAGCTGGTATTACATCTTACATAAGATGTTAAGCTATGCAAAAACGTGCCTGTGACAAGATTACATAACTTCTGTCATTAAATACAGAGGCTGTAATATTGCTGAACACTGTAATGTATTTTACAGTGACATAAGAGCCACTCCGTAGACACACTATCCGTTTTTCTCTTTCTCCTGGCCGTCTACCAGTGGCTCTTGATACCTGAGCTTAAAAAGCCATAAACTCCTAAGGGACAACATGGGTGTCTCATTTGCAGTTCCCATGTGAACACACAAACACACAAAAACACGCAGGTGCATAAGCAGGTGTGTTCATCAGCCAGGCAAATGTGATAATAAGCCAGGTTTCCAACGCGTCTGGCTTTAATGAGACTCTTGGGTGCTTCAACTAAAATGTAAGACTCTATTAAAGACAGTGGGGTCAGGAAAAGCAGGCAGATTCACATACACAGCTCCTTGGTTATGAGTTGACACAGGTCAACCTGCTATTTGTGGATGTGCTGCAGTCAGGACTTTGGGTTATTTGAGCCAGACAGTACAGGGCCCTATTACCTGCCTTCATACTGAGAGACTCCCAAACTACTGATACAGAACAACTGTATGATTGATTTAATGGAGACGTCTTCCTTATGATTTTCCACCTGGATTGAGTTTGCAAAAGTAACAAAAGAATAGACTATATAGCATTTGGTTGTTTAATGTTTGGAAAATGGATGTAAAAGAATGAGATAGCAATGTTAGCATTGTTGATTGAAGGAAATATTAACAGTTAAGACATTTTTTATACTGCAAATGTGTCCCAAACCATGTAACGCAGGGACTTTGACCAAAAGAGGCATTGCACTTGCTTATATAAGTCTCTTCTTTGTGTACATCCACCTTGATGCTGCCATATGACATCATACATGTAGGTAATGTTATTAAAGGGTAAGTTCATTTTAAAATGAAAATTCTGTCATCATTTACTCATCCTCATGTTGTTCTAAACCTGTATGAATTTCTTTTTTCTGATGAACACAAAAGAAGATATTTTGAGAAATGATGGCAGAAAGTGACCATTGACTTCCATAGTAGGAAAAAAAGATTTTGGAAGTATTGTGATAAAAGATGAAGAAAATATTTTGATAAATGATGGTAAGCACACAGTTGACGGTACCCATTATATTCCATAATTTTTTTTTATTCCTACTATGGAAGTCTATGCTGCTGTGTGTTTACCATAATTTCTCAAAATATCTTCTTTTGTGTTCATACATGTTTAGAACAACATGAGGACGAGTAAATAATGACAGAATTGTCATTTTAAAATGAACTATACCTTTAAGGTAATGCTGCTAATGCATCTTCAAAGCATAAACTCCCTTAAATAGCACTTTAAAGATTACTCTTACCAAGTTTAAAGAAAGACCAAGTATGTACGTATTCACCGAGATGAAAAATACAGAAATCTCATTGGAAACTCTACCTGCGTTGTGCTTTGCTAGGTATTTGTCTTTGTATTGCTTTTTTTTCTTGCCAAACCAAGTACAGCTGGCCTGCTGTTCTTGCTTGGTTTTCTCCATGGCTATACAAGCCACCCGCCTAGAACACAATAAACAAAACACACAATAAGAGAAACATATGGTGAGTGTGCAGCATATCTGTTAGCTTTCAACCAGTTCCAAAGTCTGATGTCAACGGATGACCTCGACACAATGCTTTGATGATGCTACATTAAAGGCACCTTGATGTGTACCTTCTTCCCTTCTATCCTCAATCTCTGGCTCAATGATACAAATGATTGACATGTTGAATACAAGAGATTATTCCGAATACTCACCACTCCTGGAGTTCAGGTGAAGGAATCAATCCTGCCGTGCCATTCTTGGTGTTTTCCAGCTTGCCTTGCCACCAGTTATGGTCATCCTTGTTGATAATCTGGATGATGTCACCCACTCTGAAGCGAATTCCTGCCTCTTTACAGGGGATGAGGTCATCCCTCACAGGGTCATATTCGAACTGTGCCCGCACGTAGATCTGAGAGAAGACATGGTCAGAATTAAAGGAACAACTGGAGATTAGGTTTTAGTTGTGATGAAAGGCATGCTCAACTGAAGCAGCATGGTGTGAAAACTAAGCATGTGGCTTTAGTTAGTGATAAAGAGATGAAAGTTTGTTAGAATCTGCTAGTGGTGGGCAACGATTAATCACGATTAATCGCATACAAAATAAAAGTGAGATTTCTGCATAATATATGAGTGTGTGCTCATATATTTACATGTTTACACACACACACACTGCAAAAACTCTTATTTTGTATACGATTAATCGCGATTAATCGTTGCCCACCACAGTGCAGTGGGAACCCTGGTTACAGATTTTGGGTACTGCAGTCTGAGGGTATTGTGGTGTGTTACACTCACACACTGGATTATCTACTACAAGCTGCCTATGATTAAAAATGGTTCTGATCTTAACCTTATATTTTAAAGATTCATAGCAATGATATAATTGTTTTTGGACTTATGTGGCTACACAACAATTTAGAGCGGTGTATTGGGCTCATTTTTTAAAATCTTACCTTGACGGAAAATTTATCCTTGATTGGAGGTCCGGAAATCTAGGGCATGAGAGTATTACAAACATCATGCAATATCAGGATACTGTGGGGGCATTATTATACTGTGAATAGGGGTTGGTGGGATGAAGAATGCAGCTACGAAAGCCAACAATCTAGGAAAGCTATGTTTGATAACAGGGACAAAACATGGGGAAGATGTCAGTCACATTGCTGTATTAGTATCGCTTGTAAACAAGTGACTCAGACTAGCCAACTCAGATGGGCATGTGCTGGCAACTGGCGCCATCTGTTGACCACCTGTCTCTCTTAAAACTTATCCTATAAGGAACCTGAAGCTTCAAGGTGAGTGCACGAGGACTACAGATTAGAACAAATTGTGCTGTTTTCTGTCAGCATTTGAGGTTTACGGGTAAATCTAGATGAGATGGGGGAGGATACACACACCACTCTGTATCCCAGAGACTGCAGAGGGGTTAAAGGGATAGTTCACGCCAAAATGTTGTCATCTTTTACTCAACTTAATGTTGTTCTTAACCTGTATAAGTTTCTTTATTCTGTTGAACACAAAATAAGATATTTTAATAAATGATAGCCACACAGTTTATGGTACCAATGGACTTCCATAGTAGGAAAAACAAATACTATAAAAGTCAACTGTGTGCTTACTTTCATTTACTGAAATATCTTCTTTTGTGTTCAACAGAATAAAGAAATGCAGGTTTAGATTAACATGAAGGTGAGTAAAAGATGACAAAATTTTATCAATTATTTGACAAACGCAATGATTGTGTAGTCAGGCAGCCAGAAAGTATAGTGTTAAAAACTCTCTCACTCATTCATTAATTCATCTCACTATTTTTACACACACAGATGCATAAAAGCGAGACACAGGAGTGTATGTTACCAAGCGGTGGGTACAGTATGGAAAGCACAAGGTGTTATTGATATTTACCTGTCGTCCTTTTGGCTGGATGGTTAACGGCAAATCCTGTAAAGCAAAATCCAGCAGTGAAAGACAGATTGACTGCTTATACAGAAAATACAAACGATGACTCATTGAAAACCATAACAATACAAATTCGACAGAACGAAACACAAAATCAAGAAGATACTGAACACCAAAATTAGACATATTGTGTGTGTGTTATAAAAAAGGCCTGTTGGGAATAAATTTCAGAACAGCAACACACAAGAAAGCAAGAAGCAAGCAAGCTTCAGCATCACACTTCATTCAAACATGTTCAAACACTAATGAGGTGGAGATCAGCCCTCCAACTGTGAAGAATACCAATGAGCTTTAACTTGTTACATATTGGGTGGGCGATTAGCAAAAATTTATTAGTATTCCCTAAAATTTGATCGATAATGATATCACAAGAAAATATCACAGAGAAAACAAAAGTAACTGGATGAAACTTAAAAAGAAATAATCTGCACAAATAATACGCTTCTATTTACATAAGTATCTGCTGTAATCTTTTTAACGTTTGTCTAACAATTGGTTTCTCAAAGTGATTGTAACATTCATTCCTTACTATGCGGTGCCTGTGTTATAAACAAACATATTAATCTATATATCGGATGACAATTTTAATTTCAATGAGTGTATCGCCCACCCCAGTGTGAGTTCTAATAAATTTTGTTAGGAGCACACATGCAAAGTCTGGTTTAGTCCATCTTTTCTATGGAGTCAATACAGTGTCGTATATGTTTGCAAAAAATAAAATATTGCAAAACAAAATAAAGTTTTTCAAAACAAAAATGAATTATTGAGCAAAAAAAATTTTTTTTGGAATTAAAAAAATGTATAATCGCAAAAGAAAAGTAAAGCACCGAGGCAAAAAATGCACTATTGCAAAGAAAAAATTAATTTCACAAATATAAATAAAGCAGAGCAAAAATAAAAATATAAATGAAAGCAAAAATCAATGACTGCTGTAAAAGAAGATATACTCTGCGATGCAACAATGATTTCGCAAATAAAATTAATTAATTTGCAACTTGCTATAATTCTGTTTCAATCAACTGTGTGTTTTTGCGATGCTGTTTTCCATTTGCGCTTCAATTTTCTTTGCGCTTCACTTTGCGCTTTACTGTTTTGGCATCTGGGCGGAGTCAACGGATTGGTGGCGTGAAATAATTGTATAAATAAATCAAACGTATAGTCCACTGCGACTTGTGTTATTTCGTCTGACTGACGCATTTTTGATTGGTGCGACTTATACTCCGATGCGACTTAGTCTGGATTTCCACCGACTGCGGAACGGCTGTGGATCCGCTGGGTGTCAATCGGTTTCCATTCAAGTGAATGTATGTTTTTCCACTGACTGCGTTCCGAATCCATCACAGCTCCGGCCATCCGCAGCCCTCCGGAACAAATACGCAGAGCTTCTATTTTTGACGGATGGCGGACATCTCCGCAGGGCGGAGCTAGGACTATATTGCGTGATCATACCTGAATTTGCAAGATCTCATGTCATGATCTGGGCTGGTCCAGCAAAACGTCATAATTTAACATCATAATGGGCGGAGACAGAACTAGATATCGCGCGATCATCACGTGAATTTGCGAGACCTTGGCGGACGGCGGAGTTCGGAGCCGTAACGCAGCGGAGCTGATCTGCAGCCGCTCCGCAGTTGGTGGAAATCCAGCATTATCGTCCGGAAAATATGGTAAATGTGTATTTACACGTTTATTCAAGTTAAAGAAGTTAGAGACTAATTAATGCGGTGAATTTATTAGCAGTACACACTTGCATTAGGCAAGATTAAGTAGAAATACTTCTGTACTTTTACTATGATAAAGCCAGGGTTTTTTTAGCATTTGTATAACTGTAGTTTCATTACAAAAATGATGGTTAAACTGTAGTTTAAGGATTAAAACGATTGAAACAATTGATTGAAACGCAGAATTAAAGAAAATGAATTAATTGGTCTGCGAAATTATTGTTGTATTGCAGAGCGAATCCTCTCCTACAGCAGTCATTGATTTTTGCATTCATTTATATTTAAATTTTTGCTCTGCTTTATTTATTTTTGTGAAATTAAATTTTCCTTTGCAATATTATATTTTTTCTCTCAATGCTTTACTTTTCTTTTGCGATTCTTCATTTTTTTGCTTGCAAAACATTATTTTTTTACTCAATACTTTAATAATATAATAATATTTTTAATAATATTTTTGCAAACATATACGACGCTGTATTGACCCCATAGACTTCTGCATGCCTCCATTGAGTGTGGTTTAATCATTGTGCACACTGACACTGGTACTGAATGACATAGACCTAAAAAAAGTCATCAGAAAGATAAGTAGAAGATCCCATTTCCACAGTATTGTGTGCCTGGGACTGTATGTACAGAAGCATTATTGACACTGACAGTCAGAGTGAGTGGAATATTGCGGCACAGAGCACACCAATTTGTGAACTGAGATAACGGAATCAAGAAAACTGCGTTCAATGGATGCTGAGCCACCATCTTGTTCGATCTTTTGTACTTGTATTTTCTAATAGGTTAATTTAGGAAACACTGAGACAACGAAACAAATAAAATTACTAAACAAAACTGGACACATAACATCTTGAGAAAATAAACAGAATGTGATTACAGGAACGAGGTAAAATAATCACAGACAACATTAGGAGATTTCTGGGGAGCGGGGCGTTATTTCAGGTAGCCTGGGGTCCTTACCAAGATAGAACTGTTAATGCTGGAATGGCCATTAGCAGGGGACTGTCTGGAGGTGGAGGGGGACTCTTTCTGTAATAAGATATAAAGGTCAGCGACACAGCAGTGAGACAGCAAAGCAAACCGGACACTAGTAAGCACTACTTTAAATTTCAGGGATATATCATCATGTGGGGAAAACTAAAAGATTTTAAATGGAAGTTAATCAATGATTATTGCCCAAGCATGTTAATGATACAGATGCTGAAGCTATCATGTTATGAACATCGGACTGCACTGCAGCTTCTTTCCAAAAGAGGGCGCCATTTTAGCACCAATTTCTGTATAAAGACCTTTCCAGATCACCACTGTATCTCTGTGAGATATACTGCATAGAGCAATGACTACATTGTAACCAAACGTGGCTGAGATGATAATCCTTATCATGGTTATGTTCAGGTGACAAAGGCGGCGAGAAATACATTGAAAAATGTGTTTTATAAGCAATATGGCAAAGAATCACAGACTGAATTGCTCTATAAACAGGCTGTGAAATTGTAATTTCTCATAAACTCTGCACTATTGAAGGTTTTCAGCTATGTGTTCCGGTATCTTGGTTGTAAAATTGGTGTGCAGAAGTGTCTGAGCTGGGCCTTTGGGTTCAGCACGATGGAGGTTTTTAAGAAGAAAAGCATTTCAACACGCAGCCACCAGGCAGGCAGTTAGTCACACAAGAGTCCACGCCAATCAAACCCCACCACGCATGGGCACGACAGGCCAGCACTGCAGAGACAAAGAGCAGAGGACAGTGAAGAGGCCACAGACGCGTTACCTCACAGGATGACTGCTGCGTCCGGTAACTTGGCACGATCTTAAAGGTGATACTGCCCCGCATTTCCCGCTGTGAATAAAATGAGAGTTCAACCAAGTTTAATATTCAAAGAAATTAAACATCTGTAGCTTTTAATTAGCTTTGAAGACATTTACAGTTGACAAAAGAGAAAATTTGTGATGCTCTGTAAAATGTAAACCACTGAAAAGCAAATAGATTTATGACTTGGACATTTAAAAAAAAAGGATAAGCACTATATAAAGTGTTTTTATATATAAATGTAAGATTTTCTTTATTCAAATAAAAAAATCCCAAACCATTAACTAAGAAACTAATACAGTTTCATGAAATAAAGCTCATGGCGTGTAAACACGAGGTTGAACAAAAGATAAAATAACTTTTATTTTTGGGTGAAATACCCCTTAATTTCCACTTACAAGCATCTTCTGAAGCTGCTCCACTGTTTGGTTTGCTACGCTTATACCATTGATCTCTCGGATCTCATCCCCAATATGCAAAGTTCCTGTTTAACACAAACATTACAAAGCATGCATCAATCCAAAACATTTTTACACCCTTCATGCATGTCATAATAAAATCACTGACAAATTCTAACTTGTTCACTTTTACTGCATGGGATCTGATTTAATATTAAGTTTAATGTTAATCATGACAACGTCACGGTTTTAAGTGTGTGCGCAATCTGCCTCTTCATGAGGTGACAAGTGTGAACTTCACACAGCCATGTGTACATACAGTGTACCTTACAAGAGACTGTTTGGCATGTGCAAAGGTTGCATTTCATTTGTATCATATGTACAAGGCATTTATGAATGTGGATGTTACTGAAGGTAGTAAAGAGTATGGTGAAATTTTGGCTCTTCAATGGCAAATCTGCTAGGCTAAAAATGTAAGTTTAAGATGGATGGTCTGGTGCATGTACCTTGTCTGTGGATCATTCCTCCATGCATTATTCTTGCCACGATACAATGGTTCAGGTCGTTCATTTTCAACGTGATGCCCTGAAACAATGACCAAAACTCATTTAAAGCTTTAACGGTGAGAAATAAGGAAGTTTAGATAATAAGAGTAACCGTTTGAGAGGTCTATCTACAACAAAATGTTTACATTGTTTATTAAAAAACATCCCCCTATTTTATTCTCTCTTCCTCTTTTAACATGTTATTCTCATATTCTCGGAATGAATTAGTCACTTTGTAAGTTGCTAAGCATTCAGGTTTGTGTATCTGTTTGCATCTGTGTACACATGAAGGCAGCATACATACCATGGGTTCATCTGTGTTCTTTTGGAACTGAACAAGGCGCACCCGTGTGACATTTTCTAGGTCCATCTCTCCGTTTGTGCTCTCGGGCGAGTCTCCGTTGAGGTATGGTGATGTGGGTGGTGGGGTGACCCTCAATGCATCGTCACTGTACACCTCATGTGCAACAACATCATGAGTCTGAAGTAAGGCCTGAGAGAGATCACACATAAAAAATGTGTAAGGAATATGTTGGAGACATTATTTGAAAATAATACACACTCATGGTGGTAATGCGGCACGACGCAAAGCGGAGTTACACCGCAGATGTGCATTGTTTTCAAATAATAATTATACCACGTTTACCACAGACATTGCTCTGGTTGTTATTTTAAGACTTTTGACAGGTCAGGTGTGCGGTTATCAAAAAATAATGCACACCCAAGGTCATGCCGTTAAACCCCAGGTGTGCATTGTTTTCAAATAATTCCAAGGAACGAAGTCAATTATTACGCTTATAGACGGTTTCAGCAGTAACAACATAAACAAGCGGCTGTCGCGGTACGCACGTAACTTCCGGTAAACTCCGCTAATAATAAATAACAACAAAGTACTTTAAACGTAGTTTATTTATATAACAAGCAAAAAAACAACACAGATTACCTAGGAAACCAAAACATTTGTTATTTTCGACGAGGCATTTGATCAAGAGATCAGTTTAGCAACTAGTCAGACCATTAAAAGAACGAAACCGGAAGTAAAGTTCGGATCCAGACGTGTATCACGTGTGTCCGAGGAAACCGTCTATACCACGCTTATCACAGACATTGCTCTGGTGGTTATTTTAAGACATTTGACAGGTCAGGTGTGAGTAGGGCTGTGTAAAAATATCGATACAGCTAACTATTGTGATAGTTAGCTGTATCGATAGTGTATCGATACTTTTGATCTCTACTATCAATATTTTAAAACACATCAAATTCCTCTGTGCGCGTCAAACGACCTCCTCTGCCGCTGCTGCCAATGTCTCAGAAGTTAGAGTGAGTGAGAAAATGACAAAAAAATTTAACATTTTAAAATTTAAAAACACCTGCAGCTTTCAAAGAGCTGCAGGTGTTCATCTCTATTTTTTTTTACATTTTTATATATATAAAAAAAGAAAAAGTACCGCAATGTATCGCAACATGCAAGGCATTGCATCGCGATACGTATCGTATCATGAGCCATGTACCGTGATAAGTATCGTATCGGGAGGCCCTTGCCAATACCCAGCCCTAGGTGTGAGGTTATCAAAAAATAATGCACACCTAAGGTTGTGCCGTTACACCACATGTGTGCATTGTTTTGAAATAATTCCAAGGAACGAAGTTAATTATTACGCTTATACCACGGTTACCACAGACATTGCTCTAGTCGTTATTTTAAGACATTTGACAGGTCAGGTGAGCAGTTATCAAAAACTAATGCACACCCAAGGTTTGCTGTTACACCGCAGGTGTGCATTAGTTTTTGATAACTGCTCACCTGACCTGTCAAATGTCTTAAAATAACGACTAGAGCAATGTCTGTGGTAACCGTGGTTTTTTTTTATAATTCCAAGGACGGGAGTCAATTATTTCACTTATACCATGGTTATCCCAGACATTGCTCTGGCGGTTATTTTAAGACATTTGACAGGTCAGGTGTGCAGTTTAAAAAAATAATGCACACCCAAGGTCGTGCCATTACACTGAAGGTGTGCATTGTTGTCAAATAATTCCAAGCACCGGAGCCATTTATTCTGCTCATATCACGGTTACCCCATAGACATTGCTCTGGTGGTTATTTAAGACATTTGACAGGTAAGGTGTGTGGTTATCGAAAAATAATGCACACCCAAGGTTGTGCCGTTAGACCAAAGGTGTGCATTGTTTTCAAATAATTTCAAAGACCAGAGTCTGCTTATACCACGGTTACAACAAAGACATTGCTCTGGTGTTATTTTAAAATATTTGACAGGTCAGGTGTGCGGTTATTGAAAATAATGCATACCCATGGAACTTCTCTCAACCAATCAGAATAAAGCATTAAACAGCCCCGTGGTATAATAAATAAATACACCCCCTCCAAAATATGGAAAGTGGTTTATGTCATTAATATTCAAGACAGGATTTTTGTATTTTTTTAACATAATAAAAATAAACTAGATTATTAGGTGACGTACTCCTCTGTAAAACTTTCTGTGACAATCAAAGAAAATTGTTGATGTGCTTCCAGACCAGCAATATGCCAAGATATTGTTATATGGTTCATTCTGTGATTTTTAGGTGGTTGCTACCTGGCCCCAAATCTCTATGATATTCTTGTTTGTAGATATGGCTCAGTTCCTGTAGTTAATTTATGACTCAACAAAAAATGAGTTATAACTCTCATATCACATATGTGCTACCGACATTTACTGTACAGCTTTTTGAGAGGAGGTGCGCTACTGCTTGTTTCATAGGGACTGGACATTTGCCGGAGGATGATAAAATGAAAAAAATCTCAGACTTTCATCGAAAGAGGGAACCATAGGAATGTAAATACAGAGATTTGGCGGTTTGGTTTTTTGGCACCCTAGTAACCACAAAGCAACACACATACAACTATCTAGTATTGGGTTTTAAAATCTAGTTTATGCTATTTTATGATTGTCTGCATTTTGAAAATGAAAACAAAAATAAGCATCGCATTGCTTTGTTTCTTTTCTCACTCGTTAATCTGACTGCGCTGTCTGTGAAAATTAATTCCAGTGTGTCTTGAGAACGTGAGAATGATGTCAAGGCCAAAGTCTTGCTTAAATTCATAGTTAGTACCTGATGGTGCCTTCCCCCCTCAATCTTGCGTTCTGGCTAGAGGGGCTACAGCTACAGTGAAATCTTGCGAGATGTTGGGTTCAAGGTTAAGTTTAGGGGTAAGATTACGATAAAACAGCGGTTCTGGCTAGTAGGTAGAATACAGTGTTGTGCAGTGACTAGCTACTGTAATAATATAACTTTCCCTGATAACTAGTAGTGTAACTAATTACTAAAAGAAAAGGGGGTACTGTATACGCATAAATCCAGTGAAATGTTGGATTTAGGGTAAGGATTGCGTGTAGGATTAGGAATAAAACAGCGATCATCCGGGGAGATTTCAAGGAATTTTGGCCGTAGCTGTATTCCTTCTAGCCACAACCACTCTCTTGTTATCGTAGGGAGTAGGTTAAGGTGACATCAGCACAGTAATGTTTTCTCATACCTGCGCTCAGTACCACCCCTTTCCACTGATAAACGTTCCTCTTCCTCTCTCAGTTCTGTAGTAAATTTCCCGTTCAGTAAAGGTAAACATTTTAAAAAGTCCCTAAATAATTCCCTTT
This sequence comes from Misgurnus anguillicaudatus, assembly GCF_027580225.2. Taxonomy (NCBI): domain Eukaryota; kingdom Metazoa; phylum Chordata; class Actinopteri; order Cypriniformes; family Cobitidae; genus Misgurnus; species Misgurnus anguillicaudatus. Next base: position 27,293,715 of record NC_073353.2, read on the forward strand.
TAAACCGGATCACTACAGAGACCATTTATATCAATTTCTCTCAGTTCCACTTAATTGATTTGCCATTTATACGCTTCGAAGAATTTAAACTTCTACATTTGAGCTTTCAATCTCAGCCACAATTTTCATATTTAGCACCCCACTGCATCTAACCACTGCTTTAAAATCAACATCAAACTATGCTTTAAAAAATCTTTTTTTATGGTTATCTTTGCTGATAAGTGAAAACATCTTATCTCCGGTGAAAAGAAGGAGGCCACAAGATACATATTTAAATAATTTTGTTTCACTTATAATGGCTGTAACAGAAAGTGCAGGTCTGCTAACAGAAAGTGTAGAAATCTTTTATCAACAAAATCCTTTCCTCCCTAAAGGAGACTCTTTCACAAACATTCAATGCAGAGCATAGGGCAAACCCCTTATCTGGCCCATGAGGTTGTTTGCTCCTCTGATAAGGGCATAGGAACAATGATCCAAATGCACAAGTCTTTAATCAGTGGAGTACCTCATTGATTATAGCATTGGGTTACACAAAAACACTTTGGCTCTTCACATCATCAACACTAAGTTAAAACACTTAACCTAAAATAAGGTATTTAAAATAGGTTATCAATCGTATCAATTCATATCTCTGGCTATAATTGTGTACAGTATATGATGCTAACAGTTTTAAGTGAGGACCACTGTGCTGTACTCACCATAAAATGGGGTTGGGTTAGTATCCGTCTTAGTTCTTTAGCATCTATATTCTCAGGGTAGCAAGAAATCTCCTCCAATACCTGCAGACAGACAAAATCGTCACACCTTTCCTTATGCTCCCATGTACTTGTAAAACCAAAGTTATACTTCAACAGCAAATAATATGTATTCATATGCCATAGGCTTTTCTTAAAACACACTTCAACTTTAAGTTGGACTGCTGAGGACTTATAGATCATATATCAGAACAGACCCACAAAGATTTCTGGTATGACCCTTAGACCGCTTGTGACCAATCAGCACTCTTGTTTGGAATCATTTGCCCCCTTTCATTGGTGGAGTGAGTGTGGGTGGGAAGGAGGAGGTGATCTGGCACGGTACTGCAAATATGTCATAACTCCCTGCTGAGTCTTTTGAAACCACATTAATCATCTTTAATCAGCTCCAATCAACGGTTAGAGGCACCTTAACATTAGTCAATCAAAATCATTATGTTTAAAACATTTACACCACAAAACATTTCACAAAGGTCTGCGTGAACCTGAAATATAATACAAAATTGGTTTAGTGATTCGAAATCAATTCAACAATTGGGAAAATGTTTGCAGCGTGCATATTTCTGATGTTTCAAAGACATCCTCCAGAGGTCATAGAGACCCACACAGGAGAGTTTTATAACATTTACAATTGTACCCCTTTTGAACAGCAGCTTAGTGTTAAAGGTTGAGTTTTAGAGGGAAATGTAGAGGTGATGGGTTAGTTTCCGCATCACTGGCTCTGTGAAATACCAAGAGGATTATCTTTAAGCATTTCGCCACCGGCAGCGATCACAAGCGAGAGGCCAGGGAAAGTTACTTCTTAATCACAGGCATGGCTTTATGATTTTTATAGGAGAACTGCTATGGGGGGGCCATCAAAGTAAAGTTTGAGTACAGAACTACATCAACAGTTTGTCTCTTCTCAAATTTATCTTGGAGCAATGATTATCAGTCATCCAAAAGTGGGACACAGGTCTGCTTTGAAGTAGGGGTGGGTTGATATTACTTTTCCATACCGATCCGATTTTGGTGCCTGAATTCCGAGTGTCGGCCGATCTCGATCCGATCCTAGTATTTTTCTTGTTTGTGTGTCTTGTGTGTGTATGACACATTTAAATCACAGCTACTCCAGTGCATTAACTCCGTGAGCACAACACCATTTAGTTTTTGTGACCTTAAAGGTATAGCGGAAGATTTTCCAGAATTTTAGAAAAGAATCGTCCTCTCCACTTAAAAAAAATGAAATTGCGCAGTCTGCACAGTTCATGACTTGTGCCAGGGCTAGCATTGCTAATCATAGCTTACATCAACTTTTACTAGCAGTGATTTTAAATGGATTTCTCCAAATAGCATGCCAAACCTGTCGAGTAGAAACTTCGCAACTGAGGTATCAGTGGGAAGCCCAACCTGTGCTTTTAGCGCATGCCAGCGTGTGAAATATTCTCCCAAAAACACTCTGGTCTTGTTTCTTTCTTCAGAGGCCTTTCTCTTCTTGTCATACAATTCGTAGACACTTTTTCTCTTGCAACCCTCAGACATTTTGAAAAAACACGGTAAGAACGCGAGCTTCAATGAATGGCTGAAACCGTAGCTCACCACATATATACACCTGAAAGTGCGCATGCACAGAAAGCGAACCTAGGGACGAGCATGTACGACAGGCTAAGGTAAACATATCACCAGAATGATTGACAACTAGGATGACTAATAGTCTTAATGATCCACCCGGAAAAAGAAAATCCTCCGCTATACCTTTTAATATCTTTATATGCATTTGTTTTTCGCATAAAGCTGTTGAATATTAGGAGACTAAGACTTTGTAAATAGTGTATTAAAACGTTTATGGTGCTTTTATGGTCTGACTTTTCTATACAACAAGAAATGCACATTATCGCAGTTGGATCAACCCCGTTAGTCCGATATACCCGATCCAGCAAAAAAGGTCCAGATCGGCCCGAAACCCAAACCCAAGTATTGGAGCATCCCACCCCTACTTTGAAGGGTTAATGGACAGTAGGAAAAAAATGCTTCATGCATTTCATAAAATTCAACAAAATGACTCAAATTATTCAATAAGAGAAAATGAATGTCAGGATTGTGAGAGACAGTTCTCCTCCAAAAAACAGTCAACACATTTTAAGTACATGGAGGATGTCATGCACAGTAAATTGGGTCATTTTGATTTATTGTCTTTAAAATATTTTACAAGTGGTAATGAAAAATACTGAATACATGTACTGCAATGTCCGTAAGGCCTGCATGGTTAGTTTTTAGTTACTCTAAGTGTACTTTAAATTGATTTAGTTCTTCATTTAGTTATGTTTAAGTAAAACTGAACATGGTGTTAAGAGAAAGTTAACAGAAACGCTTGCATAACTAAATTAAGCAAATGAATATTATAAGTAACAAATTTGGGCAGTTTCCCATACAGGGCTTAAGTCTAGTTCAAGACTAAAATGCTTGTTTAAGCCGTCTTAACTAAAAACACCTTGCAATGACTTAAAATATATAATATTAATCTATATTAATCAATGCCATTGTTCTATCTTCAGATGCACACCAGTAATGTTATTTGTAAGGTATGTTTGTAAAAACTACTTAAATGTCCTAGTATAACTACTGAAAGGCTTGGTTTTAGCTTAATCTAAACCCTGTCTGGGAAACCTTCCCATTATGTGTTGATTTTAAAGGAACAGTATGTAAGAAATGTATATCAATTAATCATAAATTGGCCCTGACATGTCACTAGACATTAAGAAATTATTTTCATTTCAAATACTTATATTACTGACAACAGTGGTCTGGCCAGGATATTGTCATTTAAAAAGTTGAGTTGCAGCCCTCAACTGATGTTTATGTTGTCATGTTGTGTATTGGCCACCAGTTGTGTGATTGCAGTACCAGCTTTAGCCACAAGTTTTGTGACTGCAATACCAGTTTTGGCCACAATCCTACATACTGTTCCTTTAGGTTTGTGCTTTGGCAAATAACAAGTATGATGCTTAAGCCAACAGTGACACAATCCACAGATACTGTACAGTCATACATACACATATTAAACACAGTATTAATCATCTCACAAGCTAAATGTATGTTCACTATCTAAACTAAAATGTAAACATTACATCAGTCTCTCTATCCTATCCATGAGAAGTACTGCTAGGATATCTTTAGAAACCTTGTGCCATTCAATAGAGTATAAAGCTGCTCTGTCCAACTCCACACAGTCATGATTGTGTTGTATTATATGTTTTCTAGTCGACTGGATGAATAAAGTCAAACAAACACATTCACTTGTTAATCTGGATTTCTATTTGCAGTTGTTAATGTAGAAAGAATGGGCATGTGTTCATAAAAGCAATAGACCACATGGGATCTGTAAATGTCACATAAACTTAACTCTGAGCTGAACAAGCACCAGCTACAAAATAAACCTCTGTGTAAGACTTTCTGTTAGACTATATAATAACAAAATCACATCGCTGCCACAGTGTTTTACTGAACAATACCTATAAACATTAAGGGTCAAGCAAAAATCATCCATAGGAACTAAATGACCAGAAATATATCTCAATATCTTAAATGAAAATTATGAATAACTGATTCAATTATTTATTAGAAAAACAAGCTTTTCTGTTTTGTTTCCTCTGCGCAATTTAAAAAATGTAGCAGTTTCTTGAAGGTGACGGTGACATGCAGAAGTTAAAAGTTCAAGACAGAAAATCTTGTAAGCAAACCAGCAAATATGTGGTCTCCAAAAGTAGTGTGCAAGTATTGCAATGAGTCATTTCAGGACATCCTGATGCACACCAGTATATTAAGCTGCAGAAACACAAGCTAAGATGATGCTTGCACAAAATGTGTTGCATAAAGAGAATACATGCACAAATACAAGTCTATATAAAATATTGCATAACATACATGTACATTGTGACAGTAATATGTCATGTCAGCCAATTTCAATATTATTCTGTTCAGGCCAAATCCAAATGTAACCCTCAAGTGCATTAATATACTGTCTTAATGAAGATATTAAAAAGTGACAGCTAACTGTGAATGAAAAACAGGCATGAGTAGGATGCTTAGGATTAGTTGAGGTTAGGTTTAACTGTATTCTAGTTAAAAACCTCAATGAAGGTAATTGAAACTTGTTGGGAGCACTCTTTATAAGAAGGTGTGACTTTGGTTCAGTACTCACCTCTTTGGCTCTCTGAACTGCATCACTGGAAGGATTCCTGATTTGTGGTGAGGATTTAGTGTTGATCTTGTCGTATAGCTAAAAGGGAAAATTAGAATTTGATTTTTAATTTTAAACTCAGCACAGCTGGATAAACACTGGATATATTTCCAACAGTCAAAATGTGTTTCTACAACTGATACCAATTTAGAAACTATTTTAGAGGCGAATTAGGATTGGAAAAGGAGTTAGTCAAAAAAGGCACAGTAATAACTATCCGTTATATTGAATATTGGATTAATGATTGATCTGAATGAATTGGTTAAGTTTATAAATGCCAGGTGATTTGAACAATCAGAAGCAAATGGAAGTTAATGGGATAACTCACCCAAAAATAAAAATTCTGTCATCATTTAAACACAAAGAAAGATATTTGTAATCAAGCAGAAAACAGGGGCACTATTGACTTCCATAGTAGAAAAAATACTATGGAAGTTAATGGTGCTTAAAAATGGTTTAGTTACAAACATTGCTAAAAAATATCTTCCTTTGTGTTCAAAAGAACAAAGAAATTCATACAGGTTTGTAACAACTTAAGGGTGAGTAAATAACAGATCATTTTTTGGTGAACTATTCCAATAAAGGGGAAATATCATGAAAATCTGTCTTTTTCCATGTTTAAGTGCTTTAATTAGGTCCTCAGTGCTTCTATAAACTTGGAAAATGTGAAAAAGAAGAACCCAGTAACTTAGTCTGGTTAAAGCATTATGCAAGCATGAGGAAAAAATAGGTCATTGATTTTTAGCCCCCCTTATGCTGTAAAAAGGGGATCTTTTAATAATAATGCCGCCCCTTAATCTGCACTATCCAACCAGAGCACTGCCATTTAGTGCAGAGATCAGCTCATCTGCATTTTAAAGGACACGCCCAAAAACGGCACATTTTTGCTTACACCTACAAAGTGACAATTTTAACATACTATAATAAATTATCTATTGGGTATTTTGAGCAAAAACTTTACATACATACTTTGGGGACACCAAAGATTTATTTTACATCTTAAAAAAAGTCTTGCAAAATGTCCCCTTGAAAGTCACAATGAAACTGAAATTAAAGGGGGTATTTCATGCATTCTGACTTTTTAACACAATTTAAGAGTTAGATTCCTCATGCAAAGTGTCAAAAAAGCAGTTGGACGTGTTACAGAGTATTTCTGTGCTGATTGCACTTTGCCAGGGTTCGTACAAGTTTCAGAATTCGGGTCCAGTTGACGTATCAGGGCTAAGCCATACGAATCATTTATTTTTATGGGCACTTCCCCAGGAAAAGCACGCCCACAGGGGGAAAGAGAGAACCGAGGACGCTAGAAGTCACAGGCATCACTTCACGCAACAGCTATGTTTTATATCAAGACTTAACAATGGCACGAAAGAAAAAGAGTTTTTATATGTAGGGAAAAGTAAGCCAGGATTATGGAAACAATGGATAGAGTTTGTTTATCTGGGGTAGCAGTGGAGTTTTGCGTGTGTTTGTGTACCGCTGGATTTCGTTGAAAAGTCCCAACTGGTTCATGAGTTACATGCGGTAAGAAAGACTTGTGTGTTATGTAAGTGCATATAATATAAACGACACGAACGTATTCGTTCGTAAGTTGTAGTGAATCATAAGTTGTTTAGTATACAGTGCTGCGTGACTCGTATCTCCTCCTTATCGGAACAAATCGCTAGAGCTGATCTGTCTTTTATAAATCTGATAAAGCTAAAGAATTTTCGAAGATATGAATGATGTGGTACTACTCTATGGGTACTCCAGATTAACATCAGATATGCAGAAACAGCTTGTGTTATGGAGCTTTAACATTTTTTTGACAAATGACTTATCTGTGAGCTTCATTCTTTTTTTTATTTACGTGCTCTCTCTTTAATCAAAAACGGAAATCGCCTCCCCTTATCAAAACAATCTCTCTTTGCTTCCGGTCACGAGGAATATCTCAAGGGCAGGGCCTGGGAAAAGATCACAGTGATTAGCCAATAGCAACATGACCCTACTTCCAACGATCCAATCAATTCTCAATGTACGAATTCGAGTCCTGCCCTACCATTTTCCAAATTTCAGAAGCAGTTTCACTTGGATATACGTCACCATGGGGAAAATAGACAATCGCTACTTTCATTTTATTGTGAATTTAACTCTTTTTTAATCCAAACAAACAGCAGCATTGATCTGACAATGATTCTGTTGATAAGCACATCATTCTGTGTTGCTCTTTATTCAACATCAGCTTCTCTCTTTAACAAATCAGTCCTTGTGTTAAGTCACTAATAACCCAATTTCAATGTTAACTACAGCAGAGTGCAACGTGTGATACTGTAAGCACACTGTTCTACACTGTATGTCCTTTCACTAAAATAAGTTAATATGAAATATTAAAACTAATAAGTTAATATCAATAAATAAAACTTATACAGCATTCATTAATGTTTATTTCTACACATGCTATTTTTTAAAATAATTAAAGATGCAGTGTGTAAATTTTAGCGGCATCTAGTGGTGAGGTTGCGAATTGCAACCAACGGCTTAATCCACTGCTCACCCCTCGCTTTTGAAACACATAGAAAAGCTGTCATCGTCGGAGACAACTTAGTAAAAAAATTTGTCCGTTAAGGGCTTCTGTAGAAAAATGGAGGCACAAAATGGCGACTTCCAAGTAAGGGGACCCTCGGTGTATGTAGATAAAAAGGTCACGTTCTAAGTTAATAAACACACAACGATTCATTATAAAAGGTCTTTATACACCCCTGATAATATCGTTTTGTATATTATTTTGCATTTCTGTCAAGAGATCCTTCTTAAAATTACACACTGGACCTTTAAATAATATATAATGTTAAATAAATAATAATGAAAGAAGGAAAAACAGTATATTTTTACTATATGTAAACCTTAATTATCAAATGTTGTAAAAATAGTTTTATTTTGTGGACCGTTTTGCAATATTGGCTTATTGACCTTTCTTTATCTCTCACAAATATTACTATTGTAATTGCATTATGATAACCATTGATCATATATTGATGCCACTTATCAAGCCATGTCATGAAACAGCAGCATCATATTCAGCAGGGTATGCAAAAACTCCAACCTAGTATAATGCAACAAGAAAGACTAACACAGCATTATCTTATCTCCTTCACCAATTTCGGTTCTTTACACAAACTCACATTTCACAACACTGAAACACTGTTACAAAACATAGATTTGCATAGTCAGCTGAACATTCATAGCATCATTGACTGTCATACCTCCAACGAAAAAATACATTGGGTTCCAAAGAAAAAAACACACCAGGTTACTCACCACAGCTAGACTGACGAAACACCACGCAAAACTGCCTCAGTCAATGTTAAATTATTTAACTTTTCTCAACCCTTTTTTTTGCCCATGGGAGGACAGCAAATATCTGTACAGATATCGCTGGGGGCCACCAGTAAAAATGCGCAATGGCTGACAATAGGCGCTATCGCTTCTCTCTCTATTCAGAGCAGGAGTTGCGATCTCAATGGGACGACGTGGATTCAAAGCCTACTGTTAATAATCTTATTCACAGAGTCCTGGCATGAGGGGCGGAGCCTGTGGTGATGGGGACAGACCACATCATCAACACTGAGTTGAACCAAAATGTACTTCTAATGATAGAGGTCTCGATTCAGAGATATACGAGATGGGAGTGCAGCTGTGCTTATTCACACACACAAACACATACACATAAAATCTCTCAACACCATAATACCAATTGTATTAAAAACACTAAAGCTAAACGCATGCTGCAGAATGTGTGCATGGACATGAATATATAAATGCAATGAATAGACAAAGAATGAACAATTGAGTACCAGTGGCGGCCAGTGACCTCTTTTTTCGAGGGCGCTCGATGCGAAGTTCGTCACAACATGTATGTATCCTGTCATGTGTGTGCTTCCTTCCAAAATATGTGTTCTGCGCATCGAGAGATCCTATGTGCATTACGTGTCTTGTCAAAATAAGTGCCTGCTGCAGATGCGTCTAAAGGGTTTATGATAAAGGAGACGCTCGCATTTGCCGGATACTTGCAAAATCTCATGCGTAATCAGAGTTTACTTTTAAGGGAGTGTCTTGCATGTATTTTGTGAACGTGAGCGTCTCTTTTATCATAAACAATTTTGACGCGTGTGCAGCAGGCACTTATTTTGACAAAGCACGTGATGCATGTGGTTTACATGACGCAACAAACACATATTTTGAAAACGCAAGCAACAGAAGACAATGCGAACACTTATTTTGAATTTGCGTCCCTCGGATGAGCAGTCACGAGCCGCCACTCTTGAGTAATCAAAAGTACGCAAAACATGCCACAGAAATCCTGAAACTGGTACTGTAAACAGCCATTAATATCAACTGTGGTACACTGAGAAAAACTTTAAGATTTTAAATAAATCTTTGGTGCGTATGTGAAGTTTTAGCTCAAAATACCATATAGATAATTTATCATAGGATGTTAAAATTGCCACTTTGTAGGTATGAGCAAAAATGTGCCATTTGGGGTGTGTCCTTTACAATGCAAATGAGCTGATCCCGGTACCAAATCGCAGTGCTGTGGTTTGATAGTGCAGATTAAGGGGCAATTTTATCCCCTTCTGACATCATAAGGGGAGCCACATTTCAATGATCTATTTTTTCACATGCTTGCAGAGAATGTTTTACTAAAACTAAGTTATTGGGTTGTACTTTTTCAAATTTTCTAGGTTGATAGAAGCACTGGGAACCCAATTATAGCACTTAAACATGGAAAGTCAGATTTTCATGAAATGTCACCTTTAAAAACATAACCAGTTGCTGGCTCTTCCCCAGAGATGATCGTTGTACACTTACAGCTTGGGAAATTGGTAAACAGTGAACTGTCTGTGAACGTCATTGCTGACTTTACAAAAAACTTGAGTTCTAACATTTTACATTTTCTGCAAAATTGTATTCAAAGAAATCGGCAACAGCATCTACCCAACGTAGAACAGATTGAGTTCATAATCTTGTTCTCTATTAAATATATAGTAGATACTCGTTATTATGCTATTCGAAGTTAAGTTAAAACTGATTAAAACATTGAAAAGTGACCATAAATTATCTGCACTAAATAAAATGATTATTGCAAAATTATTCTGAATAAGAAGCCAATTACAGACCATTATATTTTACATGCTTTACAGCCTATGCAGCTGACAGTAGAATTATAAATCAAGCTCAAGTCAGATCTACAGTTGTGTCAGGTCATCAGTTTTTGTGTCATGAACAGATCAATTTAGGAGTTGCGTGACTGTCTGTTGCACAATCTCTTACATCTAGTAGTGTATGGAGATGATAGTCCTGGAAGACACTGTGTAGAAAATCCAGGTCTTTCTCACTGCAGTCTGCCAGTGCATGAATCTCCTCCAAACTGTCCAGCACCTGTGACACAGCCCCTATGCATGTACACATACAAAATCAAAGCATTAACTAGATTGTAAAAATACATATACAACACACGAGATGACACATTTGACTACGTAAGGGGACAGGCAGTGACACCTACTTTCAGCCGCTAACAATCCTGCAGCATGGCCAGCATAGAAATAATCAACAAATATTGCATTAACAATACAGAGTAAACATAACAGTGCAGACACAACAAGGAGTAAGTATATTAATATTGTCAACTCTCTCTCTATATTAGTGAAAATGTGTTGTGAAACTCTGTGTTACACATTAAATTCTGTGGTAAATGTTTAGAAGAAAAAAAGACAGGAAGTAACCACAGGTGGTATGAGAAGGAAACAGGAAACATAAGCCACGTGTAATATGTTAAATCAAGATAAAAGTCTCTCTTTCTCCTCTTAACTCCTCTCAAACTCCACCAAAGCACAAAGGCGAGGAGTAAGCAGGATGGAAGCTGCTCGTGTCTCTGCCGTTCCCTTAGTACCTGATGATGTGGGATCCTCGGAGAAGTCAGGCAGATCTTCAGGTGGGTCTCCATAGAAAGAGTTAAACTTGTGACTGGACACTGCTGCCAGCACAGCGCCCTGTCAAAGCAAAAAAAAAAAAATGTGTCAAGCCTGCATCACAACACAGTTTCCAGTTACAAATGCTCTGTTGGATGCCTAAAGTAAACAGCAAACTACACTAAAATACACTCACAGTAATGCTACAGTATACAAAAAAATCACGGTCCTGAGCACAGATGGTCAAAAAGTGATTAGTTTTAAAGAAATCATTTACATACTATGTACACCATGAGTTTATAAAAGCCTGGCTTTAAAGGGACATTCCCCTTTTTGTGAAAATATGCTCATTTTCCAGCTCCCCTAGAGTTAAACATTTTAATTTTACCATTTTGGAATCCATTCAGCTGATCTCTGGGTCTGGCGGTACCACTTTAAGCATAGCTTAGCAAAATCCATTGAATCTGATTAGTCCATTAGCATCGCGCAAAAAAAACAAAGAGTTTTGATATTTTTCCTATTTAAAACTTGACTCTTCTGTAGTTACATCGTGTACTAAGACTGACAGAAAATTAAAATTAACATGGCTGCAGCAGGCGTAGTGATATTATGCAGCAGCCGAAAATGGTCCCCTTGGTTACTTTCAATAGCAGGGGACTATTTTCGGGCAATGCGTAGTGTCGCTGCGCCTGCTGCAGCAATGTTACATCGGCAAAGTCAATGATTATTACGCCAGTTTGAGAGTATAGTTCCTGGCCATATCTGCCTGGAAAATGGCAACTGTTAATTTTCCGTAGCTCCTAGTACACAATGTAACTACAGAAGAGTCAAGTTTTAAAATAGGAAAAATATCCAAACTCTGGTTATTTTTTAGCGCGATGCTAATGGTCTAATCAGATTCAGTGGATTGTGCTGGGCTATGCTGGGGGTGGTGGCGCTAGACCTGGAGATCGGCTGAATGAGTTCCAAATTGGTAAAAATAAAATGTTTAACTGGGAGCTTGAAAGTGAGCATATTTTCAAAAAAAAAGTGGAGTGTCCCTTTAAATGCACGATATGAATAAACAGCACTCATAAACGGCTGTTTAGATTGTGGTCTTGCTTGAAATAAGAGAAGGCTTGGACTCGAAAACACTATTCCTTATTTCACAACCTAACCAATGGATTAGATCCAACAATAATTTAAATAACTTAAAAGGAATTGAATGATTTCCTATACATTTCAATTGCAAACAGACAGTACTATTTTGTATATATGTGAGCCTGTTTGTGAAAACCCAGCTAAAGTTATTTTATTGCAATTTAATAAAATTCATTTTAATAAAATTATCCTACATAATGTAAAGAAAATTATGTACATAACAATGATATCTTAATTATATTGACTGAGTAAGGCCATGTCGAAGACAGAAATCATAGTCAAATTTTGATGCTCCAAATCTCATAATTAGATCACAAGACCTTAGACTCGATTTCACATACAGGGTCACATGATTGCGTTTTTTATACTACACGTGAGAACATGCTCAAAATTTGTTCACATAAATAGATGCCGAAGCAGAACACAGATGGTCTTTAGTGCTGGTGTCTCACTTTTAGTTTCCTCCTTGCATTGAACTTCCTCAGCTGCTCGACTGTCTCTGGAAGGTGAATCTTGTAGGCATAGCGGTCCCTCTCCTAAGGGGAAACAAACCCCCACACACTTTATATCATGCCAGTTTACCTCAATAAGTTGAGTCAGATGTATTTAGCAAAACACTTCACATTGTCATATGCCAGTTGTTTCCACTTGTAATGCCATACCTAAACCCAGGTCGTTTTTATAAGTCATGATAAGAGGACTTGCTTTCAAAAATGTGAGTAGTCGCTGAAGGCATTAATGTCTTTTTAGCATGATTTACCACTATATAATTCTTTAAAAGATCAGCATAGGACGGTTTTTATCTCTTGCATTTGAAACGTACGGTAAGACTTTTGCACAAATAAAGTGAATTTAGTTATATAAGCAGAATGTATATAAGTGGGCATGGCTAACTTGGCACTACAGCGCATGTTTAACCAAGTGTGACGAAAAAACAGGAAATAATCCACTAATAACAAATAACGAGTAATTTCTCTTATTTCATAATAAGTGCCAATGAAACCACCGCAGGTCTTTCTCTGGAGGCGCACTCAAGGAGCTGCACTGCCAAATAAAGCAAGCACATCCCGCACATAACGCTGTTAAATGTTTTCTGAAGTTTAAGCAAACTAGGACAAAACTTGCATTTGAAGAGTTTGGTTCCAAAACGCAATAAATCCATTTTGACAAATTTCGGTAAAAACGTGTTTTCTATACCAAGAAAGTGACAAAATGAAAACCACTATTTTCTGTTACAAACTTTCCCATAGCATCTTTAGGTTATAAAAGCATAAAAAATTCAAATCCATAACTTGATTTTCAAAGATTTATTATAAAAACTAATTCTTTTTTTCCACAAAATGCAATAAATCCATGACAGTTTTTTATTTCAAAATGCTATAAATCTATTAAATCAATGTATAAATGTGCATTCATCTTTACCATTTTATATTTATTCAGTTGACTAGTGGGATACAATGATTAAAAAATAAACATTAATGGCATTAACCAAAACACTTTCTTTGTTATATTAAGAACACTGTCATTGCTGAGGTTATACTTGACGTCGTCTCTTTACATTTTCACAGCGATCAGCTGTAAAATGTTTTGGTCCCGCTCGATTTTCGTTTACTTTGAGTAAAATAATGTAAAGTTTTCATAAGATCCTCTGGGGTCAATGTGTTAGCATGAGAAGCTTGATGCTGTCTGGAGAACAAGCAACCGAGTGCCTCTCGCGGAAATTATTCGATGTTGATGGCTTACGTTTCTTTCCCATCACAGAAAACCATCACAGGTTTAGCAATGCAATTAAAGTATTATTTTGTTTTGTTTGTTGATCACGAAGTACAAAGTAGATGAGGAAAACTAGGACTCCGTGTACTCAGCGCGCCGCCATTGTTTGTTTACATTGCGTGACTGGTGGGCTGTAATATCAGGAATGGATTTATTGTGTTCTGTAAAAAAGGAGAAGTGGCGTTTATCGCATTTTGGGAAAAAAGGGAGAAAAGATGACAGAATATCACGGCGGGTATTGGATTTTGCGTAAAATTAAGAATTTACTTTTAAATACTGACCTGATATAATACTGATTTTGGCAGTAACTCGTTTTTTTTCAAAAATGGTGTTTATCGCGTTTTGGAACCAAACTCTTCATTTATATCAGTAAAGGGTGCACAGCTGGATTGATTCAGTTTGACATGCTGTTTCCTCATAGTACAAACATCTTGGTTAAGGTGCAGTCTAATAGGAGGTAAAGTGCAAAAAGACTTCCTTTAAACAGACTCTATGGTCATCACCTTATAGCACCTGTCATATTTATAATCTCCATATCTAGACACTTGCCTCTCACGTATAGGTGTATTTACCCCACCTGTAGGTTTTGTGCATATATTTATACTCGTTCATTTTATATAAATGAATAACTAAAATAAAATACATTTAAAAACAAGATTCTGTCTATCAAGACTATATATAATTCTGTTATCTTCAGGGCATTTTAACTTTAACTTGCCCTTATTTAAAAACTGTGGTAAGCATTTAGTTTAAAGCTAATTAGTAAGTGGCAGATTTCTGCAAATTTGTATATTCCAGAAACAATAGAAACTGAAAACATATTTTACCACAAAATAAAATTACTCATTCCGTGAAATCGATTTTGGTCATACATGCATTTTAGTAATAACCAAATTCAATTATTAAAAGTGAACGAAAAGAACAGGAAATTTGTCTTGTGTGCTGCTGATACCTTGAGCCAAGGGTGATTGAGAGCTTCATACACTGTGATCCTTTCTGCAGGGTCCAGCATCAGCATACGACGCACCAGGTCTTTGGCACTCTCGGAGATGTGGCCCCATTGCCGAGGGTTCATCTGTGGATAACAGAACAAACCCAGAGATCTTCACCATTAAAATAACGCAGATGCCAGATCTGTGGGGAGCTGTGAACCTCACAGAATTGACTTTGTATGTGTTTCTTAAAGGATTAGTACATTTTCTTTAAATCCAGATAATTTACTCACCACCATGTCATCCAAAACGTTGATGTCTTTCTTTGATCAGTCGAGAAGAAATTATGTTTTTTGAGGAAAACATTCCAGGACCTTTCTCATTTCAATGGACCCCAAGCCTTAACAGTTTCAATGCAGTTCAAAACCGCAGCCTCAAAAGACTCCAAACGAGGCACAAGGGTCCTATCCAGCGAAACGATTGTCATTTTTGACAAAAATATGCACTTTTAAACCACAACTTCTCGTCTTCCTCCAGTCATGCGACGCGCCAGCACGACCCCACGCAATACGCCATCACGTCAAGAGGTCACAGATGATGTATGCGAAACTGTCCCCCAGTGTTTACAAGTGTGGAGAAAGAGGACCGTTCTGAAGTTGTTGTATGTGGAATGATACTCATTGATGTCTTTGTGTCAGATTATTGTTTAAAATGGTCTGCAAATGTGCGTTTCATATATGTAACACGTGAGCTTTTGACGTTATTACGCAATTACGTGAGGTCGCGCTGGCTCGTCACACAGCCGGAGGAAGAAGAGAAGTTGTGGTTTAAAAGTGCATATTTTTTATTTTTCTTATTTTTCTTGCAAAAATGACAATTGTTTCGCTAGATCAGACCCCTATGCCTCGTTTGTGGTTGTTTAGAGTCCTTTGAAAGTGCAATATTAAACTGCATTAAAACTGTTAAAGCAACACCAAAGAGTTTTTTTTACCTTAAAATAACGTTTCCAAAACAGTTTCAGTCGTTCATCCACTTGAAACAGGGTGTATGGCACTTTCACATTCACTTTGCAGCCCTCTATCGGCCAAAACCGCACTAAAGAAGTTTCCAACCGTCGGGTCGTGGGCCTGTAGTTCGAGTGAAAACTACAAAAACTTGCTTTACGGCAGACCTACAATCCAATCAGAGCCAGCTATGCTGCAGTATTTACGACAGTGGGTAATGGACAATTACGCTTCTAACCTGTAGGGGGAGCAAAGAGCAAAAACTCTTCAGTGTTGCTTTAAGTGTTGGGGTCCATTAAAGTCCTGGAATGTTTTCTTCAAAAAAAATAAATAAATAAATAAAATATTCTCGACTAAACAAAGAGAGACCTCGGCATGTTGGAGGACATGGTGGTGAGTAAATTATCTGGATTTTTTTAAGAAAACTGACTAATCCTTTAACAGCCTATGTAACTCAATCACTACCTTGTATTTTCCTTTAATGACTGATTCAAAGAGGCGCTCTTTGGTGCCATAGAAGGGCAGGCAACCACTCAGCAGTATGAAGAGGATGACACCGCAGCCCCACACATCTACGGGTTTCCCATAAGGCTCTCTTTTCACCACCTCAGGAGCCATGAAGTGCGGAGTACCAACGCGGCCTCCAGTGCAGAAAACTAATTTACACGTGTACAAAAGAGCTGTCGCTGGTATGAGTTTTGAACAGTCAAACACAGTCGTCATGCATTTAGGGCCACAAACAGTTCATCAGTCAAGAAACAAACTGTTTATGTAATGCTAAGAGCTTGTGCTTTTGTGGAAAACAAAGAACTGAAAGCATGCAATAAGAGGAAGCTTAATAATCCAAAAGTGTTTCATTTCTTTAAATCAAATAAATGAAAACATATTTCCAATTTTCTTTATAAAATCTTTATTACATAGAAAGTGCTAAGGTCACTGCATGCATTAGTCATTATAGACGGGTTAAACTGTTAACTACTTTTTGGCCGTTTTTGTCTGTAATGTACTGTATGCCTTATTTGAGGTAAATTTTTTGTAATAAGTAAAACAACTGTGATTAACTCGTAATATCATAAAAAAAGTACAACAGTTGTCACTGGGATGGTACCTTTAAAAAGGGTTCTAATATGTACCATTTAATTTCCAGTAAGTACCTCTAAGGTCCCAATGTGTATGTTTAAGGTACAGGCATGAAAACGGGTCAGGGGTGAAAAAGGTGAGAAGGGTGCTCGAGGGGCGATGTGGCTTCTGATTGGGCCGCGAGGTGGGAGGACCCCCCAGAATAAATATTATGGCCTCATTAGGGAACATGCTGTAACTTGACTTATTTATTCTTCAGGCATGTGATTGGCCAAGGAAAAAAGAAGGAAGGAACTCAACATCTCTCCATGTGCGCAGAAACAAAATGCACACCATGACATATGCAAAAAATACATTATGACCATTATTTCAATTATTTAATTCTTTTACATTTAAAATGTAAACATTTGACTAGTAACAGAAACCATGTTTAATTAAATGGGTTGATAAATGTGGAAAGCAGTAACAAGTAGCATTCCCATACTATTTTAAATCTGCAATAATTTTATTTTGCCATAATCTGACCATCAGTCGCAAGGCCATACAATTTTAAGTTGGCCTTGCAATGGGGTGGACCTGAAGGCCTATATCAAATGAATTAATTTTACAATATAGTACTGGTTAAATTAATTAAATTATGGTTTTTGAGTCATGGGTTGATTAATTTTCAGATAAGCAAAAAAGTGATGTGGGAAAATAAAATGACAAGCATATAAAATAGAAAAGAACAAAGTTACAAATAAAGTAAGATCTAACAGTATTGATTAGGTAGAATAAACAGTATCAAATTAACATAACACTGTTTTTATTCTATAAATTAAATATAATTGATCTTTTTAAAGCTATAAAAGTGATTTTCCTTTTGTCTTTTGAAGTTTGATTAACATAATGACTCAAACATATGCATTTCTTATGAGACGAACTGTCCCTTTAACAACGGAGAAGCGATCACTGACACATGATCAACTGCTCACTTATAATAAACGACTGTTTTTCTGAGAATACTTGCAGAGACTGTGCTATTACAATATAGTTTGTGCGTATATCTCCTGTCAAGCCCAAAAAATATGCGTTTGCTTTGCGTGATTTTTGAAAAGCGCGTTGAGCGTGGGCTTTTGAGTTTGTGCGCGTATGCGCACTGAAAACAGTTCACTTTAGCATCTTTGTCGCTCAAATAGTCTAAAATCGCTTAAATGTTACTGTAAACTTCCTTATTAACTGTATTAGTAACAGTATGTTCTTATTACAGCATGTCATGCAATATTTTGCAGTTTCACCATATTTACATTTAAGTACTTACAGCCGTAGACCAATGTAACTTAGCGATGAGTACGTCCATAATTCGTTCCAATCCATTCCAACAAAAAATCTTTTAGGTCACTTTCCAGTGGCTATATTTGATTAGACTTGAGTCAAAATGTTACTTGATGTAATTATTGTAAAATTGTGAAAACAATAGATATAGTTTGCTTATCTGGGGTAGCAGTGGAGTTGTGTGTTTGTTTAACACTAGATTTCGTGGAAATGGGGGCAATTTCAACCAGGTCATGAGTCGCAGGCAGGAAGTAAAACGGCATCAAATGTCTGTATTTTTTGCCAATTGGTGTGTAAGTGCATATAATGTAAACAACACGAACATGGTGTGAATCAAGTTATCCAGAGATACTGGGATAATGTTTTGTGTGTGTTGCTTGCTCATGACTCCGCCCTTGGAACGCTTCAAGGGGGTTGGGTTTATTTGGAAAGTATATGTATAGCTAATTTGTCTTTTTTTAAATCTGATAAAACTAAAGCCTCTTTGGATATATGAAAGATGTAATGCTACTTTATTACTATAGGTACTCAAGATTAACATGAGATAAGCAGAAATAGTGTGTGTGTGTGTGTTAGGTGAGCTTTAATAAAAATAAAACCATCCTAATTGGGTTACAAAAACAGCCCACTTGTTGGGTTAAAATAAGCAACACAGCTACTGTGCATTTTTCAAGCTGTTGGGCTTTTTAACCCAGTGTAGTAGTTTTAAGTGCACAATGCAGTATTTACAATAAGGTTTACCTCCAGCCACTAGTCCAGATTCGCCAAGCTGAATAGCCACACCAAAGCCACCCAGTTTCACCGGAGCTGAATTCTCCTTTGATGCCAGTAACACACAATGCGGCTGCAGCAAAAAGATACAAAAAATGTTACAACTACAAACTTCACAGTGGAACAGTCAATAAAAATAGAAAACAAGTGGTTAGCTACTCTTCACAACAAGGTCAACCATAACTTTATATAAAATGGTTCCCCAGCCCATTGACATAAAATTAAACACCGAGGGATTCTGGTATCTGCCAAATCGCAGGAGATAGCAATCTCTAAAATTGTGGTGTAAAACCACACAGGACGTTACAAAGCATTCTTCATAACATTAAACTAACTAGCTTCTATAGTCTTCCTTCAGAGATCATAAGACCAGAGTCAGAATAAGACAGATAAGGAAAACATGTCTTAAACTTGCCAACCCTCAACCTGATCTATAAACATTTCTATTTAAAAGTCAACATTACAATGGCTAAAAAATTTAAGTGGTGTCAAACATGTTCGAGTACCATTTAATATTTCTGAATAAAAGTGCATCTTATTGAGGAGTAGAATACAATTTCTCTGTGGTACCACAAAACGCTGATATTGATTTATTGGATTAAATGAATTAAATGGGACATTTCACAAGAATATTTTAAGATGTAAATCATTGGTGTTTTCAGAGTATGTATGTAAAGTTTAAGCTCAAAATACCATATAGATGATTTATTATAACATGTTAAAATTGCCACTTTGGAGGTGTGAGCAAAAATGTGCCATGTTGGGTGTCCTTTTAAATGCAAATGAGCTGATCTCTGCACTAAATGGCAATGTAGTGGCTGGATAGTCAGATTAAGGGGCCCTTCTGACATCACAGGGTAGCCAAATTTAAATGACCTATTTTTCACATGCTTGCAGAGAATGGTTTACTAAAACTAAGTTACTGGGTTGATTTTAATCTTCTAGGTTGACAAAAGCACTGGGGACCCAATTATAGCACTTAAACATGAAAGTCAGATTTTCATGATATGTTCCCTTTAATAGGTGAAAAAGACAAAAAAGTTTACACAAACTTCACAGTTTAAAACAGGTCTTATAAGACTTATAAAACAGGTCCACACAGGTTAACTGCTTGTATTTGTACATTTATTTGCTCATATATATACTTAAACACTTACACTTGAACACATACATTTGTAAAAACTCCTAATAATGAGGAAATGGTTGGTAAAGATGTGGTTAATCGACGCTTATTTGCATTCTCCACCTACACACTCTGCTGGCAGATGCGCAGCTGACTATTGCGGTAGTTTGCTGAGGAACTGAAAAAGGAAGATAAAGCAGTCTGCAAAGCAGTGATCCAAAGAGAGATAAGACAGAGACTTTCAACTGGAAGCAGCAAAAACCCCACGCTGATGGATACAGCTCAAAAGGTATGCATCTTTATTATTTATGATGCAGCATTTATTTTCCTATACTCTAAGAAAGGATGTTATCCTATTTAACACATTATGTGTAATTTTGAGTTAATTTTGTGTTCAAAAAAATAAAAGGGACAACACAAGATGTGTTAAAACAATACAAAGTGTGTTGTTCCAAAAATATTTCCTAGTACGTTATAAATTTAGTTAAATGTAGACTCTGTTTCTCTTTCTAAGGATTGAAAACCTCACTTGTGCAATGGAGAGCAACAGTACCCTAGTGTTCCCGAATGCATCATTCAAAAGCACTCCACAAAGTTACCAGATGGATGAAAAATGCAAAATGGATAATACAAGCCTAAAGGTGCCACTGGCCATTTGTTATGCGCTTTTCTTCCTTTTTGGATTGGTTGGGAACCTGTTGGCTCTCTGGGTGTTTGTGAGAGTGCATTCAAAGAAGAACTCCATTCGCATTTTCCTCATTAATTTGGCTCTGGCTGACTTACTCCTGGTGATCTGCCTGCCTTTCCGGGTGGCGTATCATTCAAACAACAACAGCTGGGTGCTGCCACCAGTCTTTTGCAGGATAGTGGGCAACGTCTTTTACGCCAACATGTACATCAGTATAATTTTACTTGGCCTTATTAGTATAGACCGCTATTTAAAATTCCAAAGGGTTTCATGCAGGCGGCTCTTCTTACAAAGCAGGTGGAGTGTGGTTCTCTGCTGCGTCGTCTGGTTTCTGGCTTGTGCCCCAATGGTGGCACTGATCGCCCAGGCTCCGGAGAACAATGAGTCCGAAAAGTGCTTTGAATACAAAAAACTGGACAAATCCAAATGGAAAGCTTACTTTAACTTTTCCATTGTGGTTATGTTTTGGGTGGTCTTTGCCGGTTTGGTCATCTCCTACGGAAAGATTGGAATGAAGCTTATTACAGCTTCTCGAGAGAAACCGGATTTTCCAAACGCAGCCAGGTACAACAAAACGGCACTGAAGTCCTTTTTTGTGCTTTTCCTGTTCACACTGTGCTTTGTGCCGTATCATTTTATTAGGATTTTTTATATCATGTCGCAGATGGCACCTGATACTTCCTGTGACTGGATGAACGTTATGGATAAATCAAATGAAATCGCTTTGCTACTGTCTGCTCTCAACAGCTGTCTGGATCCAGTCATGTACTTTCTGCTGTGTGGTTCTATAAGGAAAGTGATGCTTAAAATCATCTGTAATGTTTGTTGCCTGCAAAGCATTGGATTATTATTTAACTCTAGTGAAGCTACAAATGAACAGCCGAAAAACAATGCAGTTGTGCCTGTAATATCACCGGTGATAGACTATGATTACAGTAACAGCTCTGAAAACACAAAAAGTATTTGTAACTTTACAGCAGAGTCAATCAGATCATGTTAGAAAATATTGGTCTTAACTCACTTATAGTGAAACATGATTTTCTGTTTATTTCCTATTTGTCAGAAACACTACACGTTAGTAAAATGTAACCTAGCCTGAACCCAGCTATTTTTTGTCATTGACTGTTTTCTACTGTACATAAAATCATCCTACATAATGCAAATTACAAGGTTAACTTTTTTATTGTACATGTATTATTTCTGTAGAAAAAGCGCATATAAACTTTTATGTAAAATTTCAGAACTAGGATGTCTTAATTCTTTTGTGTGTTATGCTATTTAACACATTATATGCCAATTTAACACATTATGTGTCATTTTTGGTTAAAATAAATAAAAGTGAAAACACAAGTCGTGTTAAAAGTAACACAAAATGTGTTGGTCCAATAATAACACAGAGATGTGTTAATTTTGGGACAATGACATTTAGGGCCCTATTTTAACGATCTAAGCGCATTGTCTAAACAGACAGCGCACGGTTTAAATGGACGTGTCCGATTCCACTTTTGCTAATTTCACGATGGGAAAAATAGTTTACGGCCTAAATAGGTTCTTCCTATTCTTGTAATGAGTAATGGGTGTGTTTTGGGCGTAACATGCAATAAACCAATGAGAGTCTCAGCTCTCATCCCCTTTAAAAGCAAATTGCGGCTGGTGCCATGCCTAATCCCCATTTAGGATCTATTGTGTTGTCCTTAACTAAAAGAGCCACACAGATCCAAAATAAAAAATTACCTGTATTGCAGTGTGTCATGTAGGCTAGCTGTCCATCAATGTAAACAATGTGCAAAGTAGTTGAACCACGATTAATAAAGTTTTTGGCTTCTAAAGTAGGGAGTCGACTCTGAATCGCTGAATCGAGTCATCATATGGATTGAATCTCCTCCCTGACTTTATCCACGTAATACCAACACGTTGCATAATAATCTCCGCCTACAGCCTTGCCCGCGGGAGAAACGAAAACTATGACCTGCCCACAGCTAATTAGTATGTAAACATCATATCACACTGTGTTTTCAGTTTGTGTTGTTTTCACTACCAAAGGATGAAGATATATGAAGAATCTGTGGTTAAAATTACTTTTCAAGAAGGGATATACTAAACGTTTGGCTGTGAAGAATCAGTGGTTAAAATCACTTTTTCACGGAAAGATTTAATAGACGTTTGGCAATGAAAGATGGTTCAGGACCCACTTTATTTGGAACAATATGCGTATCCTAACCACAACCTGTAAATATGATTATAGTTACATACTTGCTTAAATAAGTGTAAAAATGTTAATGTCTGTCGTCGTTTTTATAACCTGGACTAATAATGAATGATGTGTATTGATGTTGTTTTTTAAACTCTTAATATACTGTCAGAGAGTCACGTTAGCAAGCGGCTAACGCATGCTCACTTATGGTTTTGCTATGACCCGGTTAGCTTACATATATGCTTAAAGGACAAGTTCGGTATTTTACACTTAAAGCCCTGTTTTCAGATTGTTTATGGTGAAATAGAACGGTTTTGACTGAAATTTCGACATATGCGGCTGCCCCGAGAATTTTCTGGTGTGCCACTGATCTGTGGTCTGCGCGGAGACTGTCAGTTGACCAATCAGAGCACAGTAGCCTACTGAAAGGTAGGGTTTAGGCAGACCGAGTCGTTGAACGGCTTCACATGAATCGTTTGGGGATCTCTGACAAATGGGGTAATTTTAAAATTTATATTTTGAGAAAATTACAGTGTTTTTTGACCTTGCATGCATTTAAACCTGTTGTCCGGGACTTATAAACAGTGATACTATTATTTTTGGAACAACACATTTTGTGTTGTTTTAACACATCTTGTGTTGTCCCTTTTATTTATATGAAGTCAAATGACACACAATGCGTTAAAAGCAACACATAACGTGTTCAATAGTTTACCACAAACTATAAAAACATTATGGGGCGATTTCCCAGACAGGGATTAGACTAGTCCTAGACTAAAATAAATGTAAGAGCTGTCCAAACTTAAAGCAACTTGCACTGACATATCTTAAAATACATCAGTGCCCTTTGTTTTGCCTCAAAATGCACACAAGTAATGTTTTTAGTAAGGCATGTCTGTTAAAACTAGTTATAGTTCCTAATTAAACTGTGACCTAGTCCTGGTTTAAGATAATCCCTGTCCGGGAAACCGCCCCTATGTGTTGTTTTTAACACATTATGTGTCATTTTGTGTTGCTTTTGAGTTCCAAAAATAACTAGACACAAGATGTTTTATTTTAACACATTCGTTTTAAGAGTGTGGGTATTAAAACCTTTTAAAGACGTTTTCTTTCAGTCATAGAAGTACAAATAGCAGGCTTTTAATTGCTGTAAATATATTGATATTCTACATAATCATAATTTTTAAATATGCAAGAAAAGGTTTGTACTCTAAAAATACTTTATTTGTAACAAACAGGAGATAAAGAATTTACAAACGTGGAGAGCCGAAACGCTTCACTCGGACAGCGCTGAGTGCTTTGAAAAGCATTACTTAAAAACGGTTTTCATCTCATCATATCCACAGGTACAAAGTCATCATAAATGCGTGGGGTAAGTTAGCATTTAAAAACATTTATAAATATATACAATATTTGCATTTGTTTAAAGCAAAACATTTAATTACTTACCAGGCTACATGTGAAGCTGCTCTTTACGCCTTCTAACATATGTCCAAGAGACTCAATAATAACCTTTTACATTTTAATCCTTTGATTTTTCATATTTTAAAACGTTTTATGTGCTGCTGTGCATCCATGTGATAAGCAAACCCGCATTGTCGTCCCATAAGGTGCATACCTACGCGCTCATTAAATAACAAAAACAATATTGCGCCATTGACTTTAGACCAGGTTTTTGTTGGTCAATGTCGTAGTCTATTTTAGTTGCCTCAAAATAGCAATGCGCCAACAATGCACCCTGAACACACCGCATTTTCAGACCAGAATGCCCATGGGGCGCAAAATTGGGTGCAAATGCATTTGCTATTTAAATAACGTGGTGCTAAATGTGAAAATGATAATTGCGCCGGTTGAAACTAGCAAAAGAAACTAGCGTCGCGCATTGCGCCGGGTGTATGATAGGACCCTTAGTGTTTGTTTTAACACATTCATTTTTACTTGTTTGTACTTGTGTGTATTGTCTAACTGGCCTTTTCTGTACCCTTTTCTTCATTAATTTTAGGAACGTGCAATCACTGTGTATATACTACAAAACAGGTGAAACCTATGAACTTGGGTAATCGTGTAATCTTAAACATATTTGATGTCTAAAATGCATCTACTTCAAAGAATATTAGACAACAAATAATACATTACAGTACATACAGGTATCGTATGCAATGACCAAAACACTTATGTGCAACTGAAAGTGCGTCAACATGCAAAAAGAGAAGCACAGGACTTATGGTGCCATCTAGTGGCACCCTTCTTCATTTTCAAGAACAATACCATCATGAGAGAGAGAGAGAGAGAGAGAGAGAGAGAGAGATTAAAGGTGAATAAAACAATCAATAATTCATTTAGTCAGTTATTTACTATGAATACAAATTATCTGAATAATAATTAAACCGTTTTACACTAGTACTGAATATCATACTTTGATAAAAAGAAATGCCAGCTATTCGAGGAAACTGTACCCCTATGTATATGTTTCAGGATGTGGTCAGAGTACACATGCAGTTCGTATCTGTCATTGTGAAAGCACACCCCGCCTCACACATCTTCAACCGAATAAAAAGATGAGCGCAGCGTCTAAAGAAGACAACATCATGTCTGTGCTAAATAATAATGTTATCGGTTTCTCAGGAGTCAATGGTTCAGACAGCAACAAAACGTATGTGCTTTTTAACATATTTTACTTTTCTATCCTTCCATGTATGCTTGGTTTGTTTGCGGTAACAACTTTTAGGTTAGTAGGTTATCTAGCATTTCAGAGAGTCACTTTTAATACCAAGTGAAGAGTTTCGTTGCAAAACGAGATAAATCCATTTTTTTTAAATTTTTGTCAAAACATGTTTATTAATATGTTATCATGTTATTATTTTGTTTTATGGTGCTACTTAGCTGTATTTTTTAAGTTATGAAGGTTTAAATCAAAACAAAGCAACTGCAGTTGCATTGAAATTAATTGGAATGCACAACCAAAAACGTGATTTCTGAACAATTAACAAAACGGTGGATATCTCGTTTTGCAACGAAACTCTTCAAGTGCAAACTAACATGTTCAAAACAAGTCAAATCAAGCATAGTTACTTAAATTATTCGACTTACAGAAACATTTTAACAACTAACACAAAATACCTTATTATGGATAAATACATAATAGCCTATGAGACTTTCTATATAAATGTTTATATCGAACGTAGTTTTATTTATGTTATATTTTTGGGCTAACCTTGTAAAAAGTGTTATTTGACATTTATACATTACAAAAATCTCATTACTTTTAAGATAAAAGCACATATGACTAGAACTAAGTATTACAGCAAGTGTTATATAGTATGGGTGGACTATATAGGATAGGTAGAGTATAAAGTGCAGTATGATATAGTATGAAAAACATGAATAGACAGCCCCAAAAGGGAAAACACAATAAACAATGCAAAGTGTGAAGTGCCATGAAACGAAAATTAAGACCGCTATGTTCAACAATCTTAAATAAGGAAATTCAGTGGCCCAAGAAATCACAATAGCGGCATTGATATGAATTCTAACGTTTGAGATAAAAGACCAAAAAAGGCTATAGTGAGCTTCCTGTTTTCATTTCCATCTTTCTGTCTTTATTTCTGTAGCATATGCACATTACAACCCGAAGAAGGCCACGAAACCATCTTGCCCTGGCTTTATCTCTTTTTGGTTCTCGTGGGCCTTCCGACCAATGGGATAGTTTTGCAGGAGCTTTGGAGATCAGAGAGGACACCCACTGTCATCTTCACTTTAAACCTTGTTGTGTCAGACCTGATGTCCTGCTGCAGTTTTATTCTCAGAACAGCGTATTATAAAGAGAATGTGAAATGGACGTTGGGATCTTCAGTCTGCAACGCAGTAGAGTTCATCATGTTCTCCTGCTTCTACATTAACCTCTATTGCAACATGTGCTTTCTTCTGTGGATCAGCATCAATCGCTATGCCACTGTGGTCAAACCAGGCTGTGCCATATATGGGATCTTTAAACATACGCAGTCTTGTTGGATCATTTGCTTTTTGACCTGGTTGGTTATAATCATAATTGTCAGTGCTTGCATGCTGGCTAAACTACATATCACAAATAACCTTCCAATGACAAACGGTACGTGCTTTGACCAGGTTGTCAACTTTTCCGATCTATCCACGCAAACATTTAAAACAGTCCACTGCCTAGGTGTTGCAGGATTCTTTTTTATTTTGTGCCTGATGTTGGTCATTTATAGCCTGCTGGTCTTTCACCTGCAGCAGGTGAGGGGAGGAAGTCTGATCAGTGCTGGATTTGGGCCCGGGGGTGGTCTGAAGGTTCGAAGGAAGATTTTTGCTTCTGTCGTATTGTTTGTGCTTTGCTTTTTACCATATCACGTACAGAGGATTATTCTAATAAGTTCCGATGGTAGAAACTGTCAAACGCAGTTTAAGATTAAAACGGGCACCATTTTTGTAGCAGCTCTCAGCTGCTGCCTGCAACCTGTCCTGCAACTGATGTTGCGTTTACGCTGCTGTCGAGCCGAGCGCAATGCCAGGGCCAAACCCAAACCTGATATCTCCAAAAGTTTGGAAACACCTCAAATAAATACCGTAAACCTATCAGAACACATTGATGAAGGCAAAACTGAAAATCTGAGGAACAAAGAGAGACAATTAAGCAACCAATCGACACAATGAGGAAAACATTTTTTTCTATGCAATGACTATTTAGTTGAAATTCAAATGAACAGGCGCAAGCAACAAATTGCTAACTCATCTTCCTGCTGAACTCGGATGATCAAAAAATAGCAACATAACCTTCTTGTGCCACTGTTGGTCAGTGGATAAATGCATGAATCAAAAAAACAAATATGCTTGCTGATCTGTTGGTAATGTTTTCAGCCTTGATACCATACATTAGCTATGTTTACATGCAACCAAATAATCAGTTTGTAATCGGATTAATGGCTCAATCGGATTGAAAAGCCTTAATTTAAACACCTTAATCCATACGATTAAAGGCGGAGTCCACGATGTTTGAAAAACGCTTTGGAAAAGGAGACGGGCCGACTACCAAAACACACTTATAGCCAATCAGCAGTAAGGAGTGTGTCTACTAACCGACATCCTTGCCGGGTTGCGTATGTGTGGGACGGGTCTATCAACAGAAGGTCCAGATTCTATTGGGGTAGGGGCGTGTTTTGTTTAGGTGATTTCAAATATCAACATTGCCTTTCAAACATCGTGGACTCCGCCTTTAAGGATGCAAATTTCTATTGTATTGAAAGGGGTGGTGTAGTCCGATCTGAGATCCGATCATCAGGAGAAAAGTACGCATGTAAACGCATGAATCTTATTATTTTCTCAATCAGATGCAAAAATACCTTGTGCACATGTGCAGAAGAATTGACCTATGGCTAAGCCACGCCCCCTCCACTCACTCGGACTAACAATCAACATTCGGTGATAGGCGCTATGAGGGCTGTCACAGTAGGAGACATTTCACAGGAGGCAATTGATGATTTTTGAAGACAGAAAGACTATATGTCATCTCGAAGTCACCAAAAGGGCCTTAACTATGCATTGGAAGGTTATATTAATAATTTTATTGTTGAGAAGGTCGATGAAAAGCTTCAGCTCCAGGCAAAAATGTACAGGTCACAGTGTAAACGTGATAAACCGCATCTCGTTGCCATCATGATCAAATTAAATATGTACAGGTCTAAGTTGTATACGTTTCCAGGACAAGCCTTTTTACCTTCTTTACCAAGAGTACCTCTCCGTTAGTTTGGTGCAACATGAATTAACATGAATCATTCAGCACAACATTGCTATTACAAATAACATTTGTTATCTCGATTATTTACAGATACGTTAATGAAGCTAAGTGACATGATGTACAACGCAGTTAGAAGTTAACTTTAACGTTTTTTCTTATGTTAGGCTAACGTTACACTCTTAAAACGAATGTGTTAAATTAACACATCTTGTGTCTAGTTAAGGACAACACATCTAGTTTGTTATTTTTAGAACAACACACTTTGTGTTGTTTTAACACATCTTGTGTTGTCCCTTTTATTTATATAAACTCAAAATCAACAGTGTACACTGGTCAGACGTGTTTTTAGCTTTAAAATAACTTTTTAACTTTCTATTAATTTTATACTGTATATGATCAGTTTGTATAGCATGTTGAGCGGCAGAAAAATGACAGACATTGTGTGCAGGACAGATTCACTAATAACCTCAATGACAAACACAAAGAACTAACATAGTCTTTTAAGGAAGTCGCATTACTGCGCCACCATGCTTGCAAAATGCGTGCCTGCTAAATGCATGTATGTAGATGCTTACTCTGTAAATAAGAAAATAAATATAAATATATATATGTACAGTACATAATATACACACATAATGTATCAATGTAACCTTGTTGTATTTAACATACAAGAAAGGATTTTACTTGCTCCTCCTTGCATGGAAATAAAAAAATCTGTGTCTAAACTGTAAACTTGATTTTATAACATTATTGTCTTAAGTTCATTGTTATAGCATTTAAAAAGACCCCAGTTTTACTTTTTAGAACTAGTACATTATTTGTAATAAATACAAAGTATTTTATTATTTTACTTATATGCAACCTCTTCTCTCATCAAAGGTAATAAATATTGTAGTGACATCCTAAATCAAATCCCACAAAATGAATAAATCTAATTTTTATAGAGATAACAAGGAAACGTGATCTAAAAAGTTGCTTTTTAAATGCAGTGTGTCAATTGAACCACAAGGGGCTCTCAGCAGACTATTTAAAACTTGCAGGAAAATCCAAAGATTAGTTTACAAGAGAACTTCCTTTTACATTCCATTTAACTTCTATGGCTATATTCCTGGTGTTTAGTAATATTCACTTTTTTTATATATATATTCACTCTCTCACACATACAAAGGGGCAATCTTGCAAATCTAATTTACCTAACAT
The DNA here is from genome assembly GCF_027580225.2 of Misgurnus anguillicaudatus. Lineage (NCBI taxonomy): Eukaryota > Metazoa > Chordata > Actinopteri > Cypriniformes > Cobitidae > Misgurnus > Misgurnus anguillicaudatus. Next base: position 27,323,608 of record NC_073353.2, read on the forward strand.
AGGCCTACATGGTTTTGGAATCTGGGGAAAACCAGAACCATGAAAGAAATCAATGCTGAAACAGGGAGAACATGCAAACTTCAAAGACCTCCTGTGCCAGTCGGGACGTGAACAAGGTAGGACCTGCTTTAAAATTAGAAATGAACTAGATATGTTTTTTCATATGTTTTGTAATTATAATATTTATTTGTACAATTGTCTTGTCAAATAAATACCCTAACAATTCCAACAAAGGGTATCAGGTACTACCAAGGCAAATGCGCAAAATAATGAAAAACATATTTTGGATTTTCAAATACAGCCCGCCCAATTCCTCATTAGATGTGTTTTTAAACTCTTTGAGAGGAAGCATTTAGAGTGGAGTATAAACGATTTGTGGTCAGACATTCACTTCCTTTAGACACGCAGTGTAGAGAGGTTCATCTATAGAAACACACATTTGGACTTCTAGCGACTACATTTAGAGAGGTAAGTGTGCTGTTTCTAAAAATGTCTTGCGCCTCAATCAGACGACAAATGACTTTCTCGCTATGTGTCGCCCATCTCTTTAAATGAGACTTGCTAAATCTGGTTGTCATAAACAAATGAGTACCATCAACTTCAGTAACTGATGAGAGAAGGATGACGTGAACTCCACTCCTTCGCTTCCATCGATAGTTGCCCATTAAAATCACTTTTTATTTGCATAAAGTACATTTTTTGCAACTTTCTTGCATCGCAGGACATGCCCATCCAGTCAGCAACGGTCACTTTCGCTCGTGTCGCTGGAAGTCGTCAAGCTTCCACTGAAATGAATGACATTGCATTGCTCTAATGTTAAAGGATAAGATAATTTACTTACCACCATGTAATCCAAAATGTTGATGTCTTTCTTTGTTCAGTCGAGAAGAAATGATGTTTTTTGAGGAAAACATTTCAGGATTTTTCTCATTTTAAATGGACTTTAATGGACCCCAAAACACTTAACTCAATACTTAACAGTTTTTTCAAAGGACTCTAAACGATTTCAAACGAGGCATAAAGGTCTTATCTAGTAAAAAGATTGTCATTTGACACAATAAATAAAAAATATGCACTTTTAAACCACAACTTCTGGTCTATCTCCGGTCCTGTGATGCGCCAGCGTGACCTTACGCAATACGTCATCATGTCAAGAGGTCATGGATGATGTATGCGAAACTACGCCCCAGTGTTTACAAGTGTGGAGAAAGAGGACCGTTCTGACATTGTTGTATGTCGAATGATACGAATTAATGTTTGTGTGTCAGTTTATTGTTGAAAATGGTCCGCAAATGTGCGTTTCATATATGTAACACATGACCTTTCTACGTCACTACGCAATTACGTAAGGTCACACTGGCTCGTCACACAGCCGGAGGAAGAAGAGAAGTTGTGGTTTAAAAGTGCATATTTTTTATTTTTCTTGTCAAAAATGACAATCTTTTCGCTAGATAAGATCCCCATGCCTCGGTTGGGATCGTTAAGACTCCTTTAAAACTCTGTTGAAAAAAACTGTTAAGTGTTGGGGTCCATTGAAGTCCATTAAAATGAGAAAAATCCTGGAATGTTTTACTCAAAAAACATAATTTCTTCTAGACTGAAAAAAGAAAGACATCAACATTTTGGATGACATGGTGGTGAGTAAATATCTGGATTTTTTTGGGTGGAAAATTGACAAATCCTTTAATGTGTTACTCCCGTAAACAGGACATAATAACATTGCCGTAACATACATGGAAAGCATTCTGTGTGAACAAGAGTATAATCGCAACCAGAATTTATGGTTTAGCTCTTTGACACAGGGACTTTAACGCAGATCAACATTCAGGTCGAGAAATGTCGGCACACTGGACTAAAGCAGAGACCAGGGAGCTTGTCACTATCAGTGCTGAAGCTGAGATCATTCACCAGCATGACAGAACAGCGCATCACGCTTCTTAAGATCTTATCATAAACTTAAATGCACGCACATAGTTTCTTGAGAAATCACAGATAATTAGCAACTTTAGATGTTGCGCAAAAACATTTCACATGTCTTTACGTTATGTTTCTGAATGCACGCAGAGATTAAGAAAATCATTGGCTGCGTGAATCAACCAAATATCAAATGATCCTGAAAAAATCTATGTTCCATGTATTTTCTGTAATCTCTGTGTGAAGGGCTATTAAAAATATAAGTTGACTCAAAAAAGTTGTATAAACATTGTGTCAACTAATATTTTTTGAGTAACTTACTTTTTTTTAAGTTGAACCAATATTTTTTTACAATCCACTTGAAACAAATTCTTCATATTAAGCATACATAAAACGAATAGTGGAGTAGTTTCAGCAAACACGTTTTTAAATATTAAAGTTGCTATCTTGCACTGTACAACAAGTAACAAAATGTGTTGACAAACAAGGCTGCTGCACTGTACAATTCAAAAGGTCTGTACTGTAGCATTTACAAATGTGTGACATTTTTAAATCGATGTTGCCCTTCCTGTCCTGTTTCCAGGAATAAGCTCTTTCATAAAAACATATCTAGTGTCTCTCTACCGAGAAAATGACTTTTTCGCTTCTGCAACTGGGTGGAGTATTAATAAATCAGATCCGATTTTACTTCTGTAGATACAAATACAAGGGACACAAACAATGTCCTGTACAATCACATTAACTAACACATATGCCTGTCACGATAGCTACTTTTCATAGGTCGGTTAATTGCCCCAGAAATAATGGCAATAGTCTGTAGATTAGATATGACAATAAAATAGCATTTTAATGCAAGTACTTTATTTTTAAGAACACAACTGATTTGTAAGAATATTAAGATAAAAATATCAATACGAAATTGGAATGTATTTAGAAAACTAAAATTCAACATTTTTGAAGAGTTTGGTTCCAAAACGCAATAATTCTATATAATTTCGGTAAAAATGTGTTTTCTATACCAAGAAAGTAACAGGATGAAAACCACTATTTTCTGTTACAAACTTAGAAATAGAATCTTTAGGTTATAATAACATTTAAAATTCAAATCCATAATTTGATTTACAAAGATTTATTATAAAAAATTATTATTTTCTGCAAGTGTTTTTTTTCAAAATGCTATAAATCTATTGAATCGAAATATAAATGTGCATTCATCTTTGCCATGTTATATTCATTTAGTTGACTAGTGGTATACACTAATTACAAAAAAAACATTAATGGCATAAACTAGGATTCTGTGTGTATTCAATGTGCCGCCATTATTGTTTACAATGCGTGAAATATTGCGCTGTGATTTGTTGAGCAGATTTATTGACTGGCGTTTATCGCGTTTTGGAAAAAAGGGAGAAAGATGACAGAATAACATGGTGGATAACGGATTTTGCCTAAAATTGAGAATTTACTTTTTAATACTAACCTGCAGAGGTGGGGGACTCGAGTCACATGACTTGACTCGAGTCTGACTCGAGTCACAATTTTCAGGACTTGTGACTTGCTTGACTAAAGTATGAAAATGACTTGACTTTGACTTGAGAACAAGTTACTTGAGACTTGACTTGACGTGGAAGACTGGACAATGACTTGAACTTATAATTAATAAACAAACAGCAATAAAATTCATTAAAATAAAAAATATTATTGTGAAGTCAGCACCACTAATCAACGTCTGTGCCTTAAACGCTGCACAATTCAAACCGCGCCAACCAGCGCAGATAGTAACGATAGTTGAGCTCCACAAATAGTCTAGTTTGGCTATAAAGACTCTGAACTGGACCGTGCCAATAAAAAAAGATTTGCCAGATGTAAAATATGCAACGCAAGAATATCCGACAGGACAACCACAAGAACCATAAGGTAAGAAAGTAATCTCTTTAAAGTCAGTTTTACATTATCATTACTGATACGTCTCGTAAATAGGTATTGGGGAATTTGGCTATAACAGTGGCGTAGCTCTATATTACATTTAGGATAATGTCTGTATTAAATGTGCACATTTTCAAGTGTTTTACAGGTTTGTGTTGTTGTTACAAACCTGTAAAAATGTAATTGTTGTGAGGAACACAAAGGAAGTATTTTGAGAAATGTTTGTAACCAAGTAGGGAAAAAGAATGCTATGGAAGTAAATGGGGTCCACGAAAGGCTTGGTTGGAAATATTTCTTTAAATATCTTCCTTTGTGTTCATCAGAACAATGACATTTATGAGGGTTTGCAACAACATGAGGGTGAGTAAATAATGACAGAACTTTCATTTTTGGATGAACTATGTTAATCAAACAAAATCTAATAAATTCTGTAGCTCTAAAAAAAAAAAAGATAATAAATAAAGACAGTGTTATTATTATTCATTTGATTCAATTTCTTTGCCTAATGCTAATTTTGGACCTATTGAAAAAATTTACCCCTATTTATTTTAGTACTGTGACTTGACTTGCCTTGCTTGATTTATCTGAACTGTGACTTGAGACTTGACTCAGACTTGATGGTTTAATACTGATTTTGGTGGGAACTTTTTTTTTATAATGCCGTTTATCGCGTTTTGGAACCAAACTCTTCATTTAAAACATAAATAAATATAGTAAAATATGTATATCTATTTTAAACAGCTAATAGTGATTGTTCAGTACAAATCCCAGCTTCACAGGGTTAATTGCTTTAGACAAGTGTTACTCTCACATCTGTGTTGCGGGTTTTAGCTTTAAAACCAATTCCAGTCAAATTTATTCTTTCAAACTGTATGTATTCCCCAGAAAAACACAAAATTTCAGCTCGAGTAATGCTCTCTATCTAAGGGGCTGTTTACACTTGGTATTAAGATGTGTTTTCATCGATCGGATCACAAGTGGACGAGAGAGACACATGACGTTTACACCTGGTATTTAATTCCGTCTCTTTTGTCCACTTTCGACCGCTTCTGTGCTGAATACTATGAGGGGGTGGTCTGTGAGACGGTGGGCGAGTCTCTCTGCTGTCATTCAAACCCGAGCGGGAGTAATTATGAGTTTATATGGACGCAAACTAATAAAATGTCGGAGTGCACTGCTTGTTTAGCAAGTAAACATGCTGCACAGTGTTTTATACATGAGTATGTAAGAGCTTTCTTTGAATTTTCAGCGCAATTGATGAAATAGGATCGCACAACTTTCAGACGCTTTCAAAACGAAACTACGGAGATCAGCCGCTTAGCTTTTATCAATGAAAGGCTAAAAATAGCGCTGTTCACCGAATGTTCATGCCAGAAGTCAAAAAAGACGTAAAACTTGTGTTTAATACCTCAGATTAGATAAATGGGCGGAGAGAAGGCGGTCGCGTGTGGCTGTTCGAACGCATTCAACCACATGTGCGTTCCGCAGCTCCAAAGCGATCCGATCGAAAGTGGTTTCGACCACCTCTGGATGTGGTTGAAAGTGGTCGAAAGTGGACGAGCTCAAAACGTTTTGAACACTGTTTACACCTGGCATTAACGTCATCCACTTGTGATCCGATCGACGAAAACACATGTTAATGCCAAGTGTAAACAGCCTCTAAATAACTCTTTTCTTCTCACAACTTTTGGTGATCCTTCTTTTTATTCCAGCAGCTCAATGGCAAACAGCTCACGGGCTGAGTTCAACATTTCTCGCCTGTGCCAAACATCCACCACAAGTATATTCCTGCCTGTTATGTACACCCTGATGTCTTTAATTGGACTGCCTGGTAACACTCTCTCTCTCTGGGTGTTCATGAAAAAGATCGCCATCAAAACATCTACCCACATATACCTGATAAACCTAGGGATCTCGAACATGATTCTCTGCCTAACCATGCCATTTCTGGCTACATACTATGCAAATGGAAACAAGTGGGACAAAAAATATACCATGTGCCAAATAGCAATAAACGGTTTAACCCCTGTGCTCCACCTCAACATCTGCATTGGTGTCATGATACTAAGCTGGGTGGCCCTGAGTCGCTTTGCCTTGTTGATTCAGCATTCGCACGCCAAGCGCCCAAGCAGGTGGCTTAAAGTCCTACCTCGTGCCTTCCTCAGTAGAAATCGACATGCAAGATTGGCCCACGCATTGTGCCTGGTCACGTGGGCTATTGTTGGACTTGGTGTGATACCCTGTGTGGTGCAATACTCAGTCAGGGTGACTGCGGACGTGGAGGATGTTAGAGAAGTGTGTTACAGCGTTTCGGTGGAGGTGGGTGAAGATGGATCTCACGTCTTTGCTTTAGTGGCCGTCTCGCTGTTTTTCGTCTTCTTCTTGTTGGTGTTGGGCTCCTACATGGCAGTGATCAGGCACATCTGGAGGTCCAAGAAAAGCGTGGCTATTTCCGATACCCAAAGAGTCTACGCCAGAGTGTTTCGAAATATCGTGATCATCAAGCTGGTGCTGGTGGTCTGTCTTTTGCCGCATCACATCTATAAAGCAGTCTTCATTCACATGGTCAAGGAACATTCTCTGTCTGAGTCACTGCCAAGTGATCCTTGCCATCCACTTTCGGTGCATGTGGAGATTAAGAATATGCTTCTGTGTTTAGCGACTCTGCGATGTTGCACAGATCCAGTCATGTACTACATGCTGGACAAAACCTTTCGTATGCATGCAAATGGCCTGTTGAGATTATCCCCCAGTGCACATGAAAGCCATTCATCCAAATCCAATGGAGGACAACTCTCTCAAGCATCAATCAGGGACCTATAGACATTACTAAAAATTACCTGAAGACATTGCATGTTGCCACATTTATGTAGCATTCTGGAGTTTCACATGATTGTTTTCCATAGTTTTCAACTAACTGTAAGAAATACTGAGCAATAGGGGTGTCACGATTCTCCAAATCCTCGATTCGATTACATTTTCGGTTCTAAGGTCACGGTTCGATTCTTGGTTTTTATTTGTTTTTTATTTTTAAAGAACAGGTTGCTATGCCACTTTTACACTAGGCTTTTATGAAATATCTGACCTTGAACCCAGAGATGCCCTGCCATGTTAGTTATGCTGCCAGTGGAAAAATATGGTACACACACACATACCTGATAAAACAAAACTTTCTGTCAGATGAACATTGGTCAGTACTTTGCACCTTAAAAATGCGCTTTTATTACCCTCAGCAATACTACACTGTGATACTATATATATTGTGATACTATAACCCAATAAGTCATGTTTAAATGCTGTTTTCATAACTTTTAAGAATATATCAATCTTTTTCCCATGCCACTTTCTTTAAAGGTGCAGTGTGTAAACTTTAGCGGCATCTAGTGGTGAGGTTGCGAATTGCAACCAACAGCTTAGTCCACGGCTCACCCCTCGCTTTTGAAACACATAGAGAAGCTACAGTAGCTGCCACCAGACAAACATGTCATCGTCGGAGACAACTTAGTAAAAAATTTGTCCGTTAAGGGCTTCTGTAGAAAAGTGGCAGCACAAAATGGCGACTTCCATATAAGGGGAACCTCGGTGTATGTAGATTAAAAAGGTCTCGTTCTAAGGTAATAAACACATAACGGTTTATTATGAAAGGTCTTTATACACCCCTGATAATATAGTTTTGTATATAATTTTGCATTTCTGTCAAAAGATCCTTCTAAAAATTACACACTGCACCTTTAAAAAAGCATTGAGAATAATTAGAGAAATAATGATGAAAATGCTGCATAATTTACAAAAATAGATAATCTGGATGACAATAATTGTATCTTTTCATTACTATTTTGCTGTTACTTACTTTCTAAAAAAAGTCAAACAAAGGATTATTTGTATAATTTGTTGTTTCCTATTTCAAATACTTTCCTAATTCTATTTAAGTCCAGTTCCTGATTCTTACTACAGAGAACGGAAGTAAGTAACACAATCACAGTTGTAATTCATTAATAAATAAATCAGGGACATTTTACTTTCAACATGCGCATATGTTATAGGAACAGCATCATAGATAATGATGTATGATGATAAAGAAGGTTTTCATCCACCTTTGGGATGACAGCAGCATTAAAGGCCATTACAGTAAATATTACAGTCTGTCAAGCACTTCAAGGGCAAATGTCAGCATCATCATTCTTATACAAAGCAAAGTGCAAGATGACAGTTCTCCATTTAGCTCCATTTTCACTGTCACTTAAATCTTTATTGAACATGCAGTTCCATAACCGCATTAAAAAGAGCCTATATTTATATAAATGCACAGAAATTCACAAGCAAAAACACTAGAGATATTTTGCTCACAATGTGGTGTCGACAGCTGGAAAAGCATTTGTAAACGGTCAGCAATCCAATTCAATTCTAATGTTTTTATAAACACAACTTTAGTTTGATGAGCACATTTGGAAACTTTATTTTATGGTGTCTTTGTCACATGACGTTACATGTAATTATTATAGTAAAGGGGCATGTCACAATAATTTTTTAAGATTTTAAATAAATCTTTGGTGTCCCCAAAGCACATATGTAAATTTTAAGCTCAAAATACCATATAGGTAATTTATTATAGAACGATAAAATTGCCACTTTGTAGGTGTGTGCAATTAATACTCAATTGTGCTGTCAATTATTTTTCTCTGCACTAAATGACAGTGCTGTGGTTAGATACTGCAGATTAAAGTCCCCATATTATGGAAAACTCACTTTTTCTGGGTTTTGGGGTGTTATTTTGTGTCTCTGATGCTCCCACACGCATACAAACTTGGAAGAAAATCCATCCATGCTGTTTTGAGTGAGATACACGTTTCTGAATGTCCTCTGCCTTGAGTCTCAGATTGCACAAGTTTAAACTCAGCGCCGTTGTGACGTAACTAGCCGTTTTGTCACATTCCGTTTGAATTTTAGAGCACAGAGCAGTCACTTCGCTGATATCCTCTATGCTGTTATCATATCTCATGGAAATAACAGTGCTATTTGGATATTATGGATTATACTCCCGCCTACTTTTAAAAACAAAGTTTTAACACGTGTTTATTGGAACCTAAAGAGTAATATACAGTGTGTTACGACGCAAATAGTCATCAGATTGTAGGCAATAAGACATTCATGCGAAATCTGATTTAAGACTATGTATCTATATTTCACGGATTATACGCATCTGCAGACAAAAATGGTAATTGGATTTTCATGGATCATTCACACATCTGAAACAGACTTGATTCGATTCGCGATCGTTATGTCAAACACAAAAGGTAAGAAGTCACGTTATATTTTGCATGTTGTCATCTTCTGTCACAAAATACTACATTTACGATGCTAGAGCATCTGTATCTCAATACAGAGACCATACATTGATGCTAATCCCCTAAATTATACCTTTTAAATGTATAGTAATGTGAATAACTGTTTGTAATGTAGACCGTAGCCTATATAGATACTTTTTTGCAGGCTAGATAGTTTGCAGCATAGTTTCGAAAGTTAAAAAAAAAAATTAACAGCTTTATTTTACAATTCTACATGAACTAAGTAATAGTGCTTTGCCAAACTAAGTGTTTTGCCAAACTAACCGAGACCGGGCCTTACCGACCCGGCTTTTCTGACGAGGCTAACGTACCCCCGAGACTCTTGTAACTTTACGGTCCGGACCTCCCGCTAGCTTCTAGCAATTAGCACGCGGTCCACAAGCAGTATACATCCCCCGCCGGGTCTTAATTTCTGTCATTTGCGAAAATAATGCGTTTGAAAATGTTTTATAACGGGACTATGTTAGCATTGTCCAGCGAAAACGAGTGTATTGTTGAGACTGCTACATCACAATTGACTCTGGAATCATTGTGTGTCACGAGTTTCTTCTCCAGGAGTGTACTTATTAGTGATACTTTTTTGCTTGATTTGTCTGTTGGCAACATAAACCGTTAATAATAATATATAAAAATAACACAGTGTGGTCTGTACTGCTTACGATACCACTGAGCACGGGCACATGACTTTAGTAGTGGGGCGTGATCAAAGGGGCAGCAGCTCATAAATATGTAATGACCACCTCAAAACGGCACAATCTGAAATGCACTGAAACAGAGGCTACTAGAGATGGGTAACAATCTTTTCCTACAAGCTATTTCAAGCAAACAACTTTTGAAACATGTTTTATGGAACTCATACACCTATTTAACGTGTGAAAAAGCAGTCATAATATGAGCACTTTATGGAGTGGTATTATTATAATAATAAGATCTCCTTATGACATCATAAGATGAGCCAAATTTCAATTACCTATTTTTTCACATGCTTGGAGAGAATGGTTTACTAAGTTACCGGGTTGTTCTTTTTCACATTTTCTAGGTTGATAGAAGCACTGGGGAACAATCATAGCACTTAAACATGGAAAAGTCAGATTTTCATGCTATGGCCTAACACTAAACTCTGAAAGAAAATTGTTAAGAGTGGTGGGTAATAAGATCTAAGACATCAAAGGCATTTCCGGAAATAATAGTCACCGTCACGGTAAGTTACATCATAACAGGAAATGCAGCTGTGGTGACAAACTAAAAATAATAAAACACTCTATTGCAGCAAAGGTGTGTGTGATGCAGCTGTATACCAAAAAAACCTGAAATATACTGAACTAAAACCTCTAGCTCTCAAAATATTTTTGCGTACCGATAATCTGTAAACTATAAAATCACTAAACGTATATAAAACTGTATTGTATATAAAACTTTCTCAATCGTATCATATGTTTCCACGTTTCAATACATTAGTATCTTTATTATTCACCACAAACTCATTTCTGCTGTGCTAGAAAAAAGAACGGAGATCATTGCAGAGACATACTCTTTCGAGCACAGAGGCTAAATTCTCTAACCAATAGCCTTTGTACCGAATTAACAGCCTGTTCAAAGAATCACAAGACTGTATTTCACAGTGCCTAAATTTAGATTTAGTTTTCACATGTCAAATTCATGTGTCAAATCAAGCCCCTGAAATTTGTATATGCTTGTAACGTTTCATGGATGAAAGATGTCAAAATGGTCATCACATAATAAGTCCTTTGTAATTTATTATTTATCTTAGTTTAATTTGCACAAATTCATCATCAAATGCCTATATTATAGCATCAAAGATGAAAGACTAATAGCATTTATCATTAAAGGGATAGTTCACTCAAAAATGAAAAATACCCCATGATTTACACACCATTAAGTCATCCTCGATGTATATGATTATCATTTATCAAACAAACACAATCTAAGTTATATTAGAAAATGTCTTATAATGGTAGTAAATGGTGCTTCTGATATGAAGCCCAAAAATGTCCATCCATTCTTCACAGAGGTAATCCACACAGGTCCAGATGGTTAACAAAGTCCTTATGAGGGCAACTGATGCAATATTGTAAGAAAAGATCATCATATACAGTGCGGGAAATAAATATTTGACACATCAGCATTTTTATAAGTAAGGGCATTTCTAAGTGGGTATTGACACAAAATTTTCACCAGTTGTAGCCATCAAGCCACATATTGAATTCATACAAAGAATTCAGAACATTTAAGTATACAAGTTGAGTCATAATAAATAAAGTGAATGACACAGGGAATAAGTATTGAACACACAAAGAGAACAAGGTGCAAAATGGCATAGAAAGCCAGGAGATCACCTAAAATCTGTCAGTATTGAGAGAGAAACCCTGCCGCCCATCAGTACTAATTGATATTCAGCTTAGAAATCCCCTTACTGATAAAAATGCTGATATGTCAAATACTTATTTTCCCCGCTGTACATCAAGGATGTATACATCGTGTTCAATTTTCATTTCTGGGTGAACTATCCCTTTAACAGCATCAGACAGCATATATTTTTCCAAACAAATCACATTACTGAGCTTACCTTCACATCTCGATGAATGATGTTGTTGTCATGGCAGTACCGTAAGGCCTCTAGGATCTGTCTCATATAGTGACTAAAGAAAAAGCAGAGATAAAGAGATGTTGACTTGACTTTTCTGCTCCTGAATGGAATGGAAAAGGTTATTCAATTTCTTCCTCCAGACATTGTTAGATTCGCAGGTAGGAGTCATTCAGAAACACAGCACCGACAAAAAAGGTACTTGTGAAGGGATTCAATAAAAATGGCATCACTCACTGTCATCCTTATATCACAACAGAATACCAAATAGAAGAACAGACAGGAAACACTCGCTCTCTCAGTAAGCACGAGTTATATTACACTTCCATTAGATGTGACAGGAGACCTTATTATAGTATGTACGAATCCCAAAATGTAGAGGCGGTAAACTGATTGTAGTCGGTCAGCAAACATTTATGTTAGACATTTATAGGCCAAAATTTCCACAGCCAATATCAACTTCATTACTGTGTATATAAATGGCCGAAAATGAAAATTACCCCATGACCTCAACGGATCTTACGCATCGTTCGGTATGCATAATGCGCATTGGCCTCTAATGGAAGCTAGTTATTTTCGATTGTGAACTTTTAAATATGGATATTTCTCTTACAAAATTGCATCAATTACCTTCAGAATGCCTCTCGGATGGGGTAATTTTCATTTTTGGGTGAACAATTCCTTTAAGCAATGCAAGAGTTTACCTGGCTACTGCTTCACTGTAAACAAACCCAGCATCTGCTCTCTTCACGATCTCAAAGCAGAGGTCTGCTCCATCCATACTGAAAGACAAAAAAACTCGTTAGCCAAATTACATACTTGCATAACGTTCATAAATTGAAAAGCTTGATTTTCTATGGTGTCAAACTAGGGCCATACATTAGAGATCTGCTGCACAGATCTGAAAGACCCTGCTTTTGTGTCAACTGTGGTCTCTAAAAGGAAACTTACGCTGCGGGAACATTTCCTGAGAAAAGCTCTGAGCTTCAAATAAGAATATGAGCATTTAACATTTAGGTTATTAAAAAGGTTACGCAATTTCCACAAAACTGCTGAGAAACCAACAGACCTTGGTTTCCTCAGGTTAGAAGGATAGCATGATCATGCAAACTCTATTGAGTGTACTGACTTCCCAATATAGTCCACTATCATTATAAGGCAATAAATACAGTAAAAGCCACAAACGTTTGCCAAACTTTCAGTTGTACTGTACAAAGAGGAACCATATAATTTGAAGTACTTTACTACATTTTGGTTACTCAAGTACATGCGTGTCTGTAGACCAGCTACATAAAATTATCCCAGAAGAAACGATAAAAATGGTTTTGTGTACAGTAGGTGCTTTTTTGGGATAGATGAAATAAGAAAAAAACCCAGACACACACTGTAAACTCGAAGAGTACAATTTACTCAAATAAAATGAGTGGACTGTATTCAGTGAAAATGTTTTATTCAACTTAAAAGTTTTATGCGTGTTCAATGATTTCACCATTTTCAGTTCCAAGAACTTCGCTAAATCAAACATTTTATGTATAACTTCCAAACGGAGTCATTTTAATAAAACAGCCTCATTTTAACAAACACTGCAAATAATTACAAACTTTTTGGTGGTTGTGATGAGGTTTTTAACGTTAAATCAACATGGTTGGTTGAGAAGGATTTCCCCTTTTAGCATGCTTTGCATGATATTTTGAGCCAGATTAACTAACAGCTTGCACTACCGCAAACCATCATTTTGGGATTTACTAAATACACGCAGTGGATAATTAGCGCTGAAAAGGTGTGGTCTAGTTATTTTTGCAACTGACCTTATATAGACCCTTTTACAGCCCATGTGATCAAAAAGCCTGCGTGCACATTTTAGCAATGGAAGTGGTGTCGTTCTGCAGTGGTTCTAATGTGTCAGCAGCAAATCAGAAAGTTTATCAAAACGGTTTCCCAGCATCAAAATGTCTGGTTGTTGTGTTTGGTTGCACTAATATAATATACGTATATACACTCACCTAAATAATTACTAGGAACACCTGTTCAATTTCTCATTAATACTGAAATAACCACTCATTACAACCGAGGTATGCAGCAAAGCATTTGTGAAGCCACAACACGCACAACCTTGAGGGGAATGGACTACAACAGCAAAAGACCCCACCGGGTACCACTCATCTCCACTACAAATAGGAAAAAGAGGCTTCAATTTGCACAAGCTCACCAAAATTGGACAGTTGAAGACTGGAAAAATATTGCCTGGTTTGATGAGTCTCGATTTCTGTTGAGACATTCAGATGGTAGAGTCAGAATTAGGTGTAAACAGAATGAGAACATGGATCCATCATTCCTTGTTACCACTGTGCAGGCTGGTGGTGTAATGGTGTGGGGGATGTTTTCTTTGCACACTTTAGGCCCCTTAGTGCCAATCGCGCATAGTTTAAATGCCACGGCCTACCTGAGCATTGTTTCTGACCATGTCCATCCCTTTATGACCACCATGTACCCATCCTCTGATGGCTACTTCCAGCAGGATAATGCACCATGTCACAAAGCTCAAATCATTTGAAATTGGTTTCTTGAACATGACATGAGTTCACTGTACTAAAATGGCCCCCACAGTCACCAGATCTCAACCCAATAGAGCATCTTTGGGATGTGGTGGAACGGGAGCTTTGTGCCCTGGATATGCATCCCACAAATCTCCATCAACTGCAAGATGCTATATGGGCCAACATTTCTAAAGAATGCTTTCAGCATCTTGTTGAATCAATGCCACATAGAATTAAGGCAGTTCTGAAGGCGAAAGGGGGTCAAACATAGTATTAGTATGGTGTTCCTAATAATTCTTTAGGTGAGTGTATGTATCTGGCCACTTTATATTTGGGCATTTTCTAACGTCTTCTATCTACTCCACTATAGTACACGAATCTGGTAGCTGTGTTAAAAAAGTTGATAAACTTTTTAAAATAACTTTCTCTTGTCTGTGTTGCTTCACTGCTGATTCTCGTCATACTTCCGTTGCAAAAATGTGCGTGCATACATTGCAATACATTGTGTAAAAACAGTAAAAGGGTCCAGAAATCGAGACAGTAAATCTGGCTCTTAATGTGGTTTTCATTAAAGTACTTTATGTTGGAGATTTAGAAAAGTTTGCTATTTTTTAGTTTTGTGGTTACCATCATTAAGAAGTAGTGCCTATGCTTAGGATGTGGTCGGATAGGTGTTATATCTTTATCATATAAACAATAACCGTGTAAAGTCAATTGCACCACTAAGCTCAGTTTCTTCACACTTCACACATGCGCATGAGTCACACTGCCTGTTTCTGTGACTTATGAACAAAAATTAAATGGTAACACTACTTAAGGAAAAACAGTAGTCTTAAGTAAAGCATGCATAAATATTAAATACAATGAAATTTAAATTTGATTAATTTAGTAATTTATAAATATTATTTACTTTCTACAAAAGATTTGTGTACTCTGAAGTTCTGTCAGGTTTTACAGTGCTCAGAATGAAGGACTTACAATTCAAAGACCATGTAGAGCATTCCATCCGAACTGTAGGTTTCCAGAAGCTCCACTATGTGTGGATGTTTCAGCATGTGGCAGATGCTTGCTTCCCGTTTCAGATCTACAGGAAAAGAGAGACACTTTTCAGTTTCACACAGGAACCAACTGAGAAACAGAATCGATGCCACACTAAGTGACTGACAATAAAACATGACCATTTTTTTTACGCAATGCATTGTACCAGTGCCTTTATCCAAAGAAGAGTATGCATTTTAGCACAACATGCATTTCCTGATAATACATTTTTAGTTAAATCCTAATTTCAGAAACTTGTTAGCATAATGTACTCATTTTCAACATAAAACAGAAGCACTTATTTTATATGCTAATCCGGAAAAACTATTTCTGCAAAATAGGCTAATTGTGTGTGACTGCAAAGTTACACATCTGTGAGGTGAAAGCACTGCATACTTCCCTATAAGAACCAACACTGCTGGCATTCAAGAATAGCATAGTCATGGGAAAGTGTGAAAAGCAATTGCTTTGTAAATCCATACAAAATTTAAATGCTCAAACCTTTTCTAAGTAAATGCACAGTTCAGTTTCATTTTACTTCAGTGCTTTTCAGAAATGTAAGATAGAAACGATATTGAAATTATACACTTATGGTGTATAATTGTGTTTTGATCTCTATTTAACTGTAACACTTTCACTTCTTTTGAACTTCTCTAAAGGTGCCATAAGCAGCACATGTTATCCGGTCTTATTGTGTAGTGTTGTGGTGTTCTTAATCTACAAGACCACATACTGTATATGGCCTGTCTGTCTAAAACATTTGGCTAATTAAAAAATAATAAACTGTTGATCAAAAAGAGGTTTTTAATCAGAAAAACAGGGTTCCCACACCTTAGTTACAGTAACTTCAAATTCAAGGACTTTTTAAGGACTTTCCAATACCCCTAAATTCAAGGACTAAATGTCGGGACACATTTCAAGTGAAAGCAAGGTAACATTGTATTACCTTTCAAGATACATTCTTACAGTTCCCTTTCTAGGGAACTCGTGCTGCGTCACTGTGGTGACACTTTGGGGACGCCTCCAAGGGTAAGTGCGTCTGAATGTGTATATCAAATTCAACCAATGGTGAGGCTTAACGACAAAGACAGGTTGACGCGGGAGCCAGGAAGTATATCGCTATCTGAAATATTGGCAGAGATAGCGTTACAGGGACGCAGGGAGTATGGCAAAGGAGACACAGCGCCTAGTTCCCTTCTAAGGGAACCACAGTTACATACGTAACTCGAGACATTTTTACGTGTCAAACACAACTATGCAAAAAAGCATTTTGGTATGAATCAACATTCGCATACAGAAGATATAAGCATTTAAAGCGAACAGTTTAGCACGTGTGCTTAAAAAGTCTAGAATTTTAATGATATTATCCTACACCACACAGGAAATAATATGGATTTTTTCCAGAAAACTTCTTGCATGAAATAGATTCAAGCACTTTCAATGACCTGTATGTATATATATTTTCAAAAACTTCCCAGGGCCTTGAATTTTTCCCCCAGACTCACAAACTTTCAAGGACCTGTGGGAACCTTGTAGATAAACACGCCTTCTACAGCATTTTATTGAATGATTCAATACACTGAATAATTCAACAGTAAGTTCCACTATCAAACACTTGGAGGGGCTGTGGAGCTACACTTAAAGCTAAAAATGAATGGAAATACCAAAATGATGTAAGCAGTGTGCTTGAATATAAGACGGTGTCTGTGAATTTTTTTTATGTTATATTCATTCAATATTTTATAGCTATTTAAAATGTCAACTGTGAACTCTGCCTTCGTTTAATACACACAAAACAGGAAATGATTGGAAAGGTAATATCATAAGTGACAAAAGCCAGGAGTCAAATTTGTGTTGCCAAACAAGCAGAACAGCTCCTTGTCATCTCAACACCTGAATGACTCAGAGCAGTACCAATTAGAAAACACTGTATATTGTTTTAAGGGGTTATGTATTCCCAAATCCTCTTATGATGAATGCATTGTACCTCAGCTCTTCTTCGATAAACTCGTCCTATTTATTTTTTCAATCTCACTTACATCATCTCTAAAGAAAAGTCCCGCCTTCCCGACTTGCTTTCAGCAGATGTGACCCAGTTGGCAAGTCACAGCTTTCAAGAGTGGGGAAACACCTTAGACAGCTGCTTACTGTACACCACTGCAGATTACAGTGAGGCTACACAGACCACACACACAGCCTAGATGTGATCCAGTACAGTATGTGAAATTGTCTGATGCTACAAGTACAGTATTTATTTCCAGAACACAAAAACAGGCCCGTGTTTATGGGCTGCCTTATAGTTTGTTGTCATTTAGAGATCCCTGGTTCACTTGTCTTAATGGTTGGGGTAATGATAATGTCTTTAAGAAAGGTTAAACAGAGTTAATGTGGTATAATGCAGAATAAGAGCAGCAGCGGGGAACAGCAGAAATACATCTCAATGTATAAAGCTTAAAAAAGCTTGTAAAAGAAAGTAACAACACTGCCACAAAGGCAGTTACATGAACCACTAGAGGGGCATATTTGTACTCCACTACTTGCAGAAATAGCTACGATCCAGACATATAACAACAACACTGGTATCAGTATTACAAAACAGGGTGTCCACCGTTTAGATGTTCCCAGGCGTCTCTTTTATCATAAACGGTTTTGACGCGTGTGCAGCAGGCACTTATTTTGACAAAACACGTGATGCACACACAGGATCTCTCGACACGCAGGACACATATTTTGGAAAAGGGAACCACACGTGACAATCCGAAGACTTATTTGAATTAGCGCCTCCTCGGATGAGCAGTCACGAGCCGCCACTGTCTTTGAGGTACCAATACGTACCTCTGAGGTGTGAAAAAATGGAACTTTCTAGGTGCAAAACTGTACTTTTTGTGATCCCCAGCATTTACTAGGGTGCATACAATATTTTGTAAGGCCAAATGGCCTCTCGCTGCATTTAAAGGGGACATTTCACAAGATTTTTCAAGATGTAAAATAAATCTTCTGTGTCCACAGAGTACATATGTGAATTTCCAGCTCAAAATACCAGATAATTTATTTTAGCACGTTAAAATTGCCATTTTGTAGTTGAGAGCAACAACGTGCCGTCTTTGCAAGTGTCTTTTAAATGCAAATGAGCTGATCTCTGCACTAAATGGCTGTGTCGTGGTTGGATAGTGCAGATTAAGGGGCGGTATTATCCCCTTCTGACATCACAAGGATAGCCAAATTCCAATGAACAATTTTTTTTACATGCTGGCAGAGAATGGTTTACCAAAACTAAGTTACTGGGTTGATCTTTTTCACATTTTCTAGGTTGATAGAAGCACTGGGGACCAAATTATAGCACTTAGGGCCGATTCACACCGGCTGCGTGGCGTGTGCGACTCAGCTGCGTGGCGTGTCCATTTTATTTAGGCTTCCATGTTAGCAGGTTTGATAGTTCACACCGCCTGCATGACACGCACGCATGCTAGGAATAGGACCGAATTTGTTAGTTTTCCATAACATACCTGCAAACTCAGAAGGGCTGAAAAAGGTGACACATTGTATACGTGTGATTCACAAAACAAACGCACGCACAGAAAACACGCGTACCCATTTCTTTCAGATGTGAAATCAATAAATCGCAAATTATCTTGAACTAGTATGCATCTGAACAGTTACAGATTTCCGCCTTTAAACGATGCCTAATTAATGCCATTGACATATAAAAGAGCTCATGTCAATGTTTAAACCCTTTATGAGCAGCAAGCAATAGGACAAGCGCCGCAAAAGTGCCTCAAAACTAACCTCAAAACTAACGTCAGTGTCCATTAAAGTATCGCCACAGAATTTATCCTCCTTAAATGGACTCTGGTGGATAGCGGTAGCGTGAAAAGTTTAATCCGCGGGGAAAGCTAATGCAGCCAAGGCCTTTTTAGAGAAGCTGCTGGCAACGCAAAGACCCGCCCTTCACGTAACCCCATTTGTTCACCTCCCATCCATTGACCAATCGGCTATCCTAACCGTAACCACACTGTGATGACCTCACGTGATGACCAAAGAGCTTTTATTGTTTTTGTGAAGCAGACCGCAGTAGGTTTTTGAAACTCCCGTTTATGGGAAGTTCAGACCCCCCCCCCCAAAAAAAACCCAAAAATTCTTCGGATCTACATGATTCACGTGGATGACCTTTTTAATTTCAAAACGGCGATGCCATAAGGAGCAACTGAATTTCTAAAGGGACAAAATGTTAAGTAGCAGTCAAATTGCCCATCCCTGTTGCTTGTTACAAATAAAGTCTCTTGTGTAATTTATGTACTTATCAATGCTTATATTTTATTTAAAGTAAATTACCACACATTGCAAATCACATGTGTGATTTTAAGTTATGGTCCCAAATGTCTCTTTAAGAGCATTTTACAGGGACAAAATAAGTACCAAAATAAAGGTATACAGTGTACATAAATGAGATGTCGTCATTTGATGAATATACACTGAAAAAAATAAAGGCTGGATTTACTTAAAAATATAGTGCATTATTGACAGACAATATTAAAGGACAAATATGGTATTTTACACTTAAAGCCCCGTTTTCAGATTGTTTATGATGAAATAGAATGGTTTTGACTGAAATTTGGACATATCCAAAGTCCTTGATTATTACGCCAAAATGAGAGTATATATCTGCCTAGAAAATCACAACTTTAAATTTTCCGTCGGTCTTAGTACACGATGTAACTACAGAAGAGTCAAGTTTTAAATAGGAAAAATATCCAAACTCTTTAATTTGAGATCTTGATTTTTTTTTATTAATCTTGCAGCCCTATTACCAAGTTTTACTTATATTCTTAATTATTTGGGCTCTAACATCTGCTAAGATGAGTCATATTTATCTTTCATAAACTGATTTCTATATTAATGCACCAATTAACTGAATGATCTTTGATTCTTATATTGGTTGTACATCACACAACTATAATTAGACTACCGATCTGATGTGCATCTGTTGATCATGGTAACTTAGATGTAACTGAAATGTCTAAGGAGAAAAGCTTGACAATCAGAGGATGAGAAGAGAGACGGCTTGGCTTGGATATTTGGCTAACATTCCCACATTTCCCTAACATTCCCACACAGTCTGGACACTCACTATCTACATCCAGCTTCCTCTTATGTATCCTCCCTCAGGACATTCCCATGAGTATCAGTGCCTAAAAGTGGCCAAATCTTAGTGATTTTATGGGTTTTATGTTGAGGGTGCAGTCATTTCAGATAAAACAAGTTGGGTTGTTGCAGAAGGAAGAACAGAAGGGCTAAGCTGACGGCAGGTGTCCAACACCCGAATGATCCCTTTCATGCCTACTGACAGATAACAAAACCACATACACTGCTGACCTTTTGCTGTCTGCCAAGACTCTTGCCGGCTCTTTATTTTCCACTGTGCCCTATGTGTTTGTTTAGTTCGGGCTGAGCAGTACATCATGATGAACCCGTGGCCTGGCAGTTAGCGTAAGGATGGTGAACAATGCAGTTATGTGACATCAAGTTACTCTAACTCTCATTTCTAAATTTGGAACTCTCATTTTACAGTAATGCATGCAATGCTTCATCTGACGTTTGAAAAAAAAAATAGTATAACACCTCTAGTTTGGCATATTAACACAACTGGACTTGTTATATAAATTACTGAGCTTCTAATCTTTAGACACAGGCCCATCCATATTTATTTCAGAATTTCTGTGCTTCAGCAGATATTGTTCATTGCTATTCTGGGCATATCCCAATTCCATCAGGGCACATTATCAATATGAACGTTTTGCAGAACACTTTTCTCTTTTAACTGCTTTAACATTTAATGTCCTCCCACTGCAATATAGCACATATGAGACACAGAGGCACTAAAGAGAATATGGAAACAATCAGTCAACCTGACGCTGTAAATAAACAGGACTGAGATGAACACGGCAGAGCCATGAAAGAAGAAGTGAATGTGAATATCACTGCATGAATACAAGCATCCACATCAATGGATAGACGATTACAGTATTAGTTAGTAGAAAATTACCTGGCGAAGAATAAGTTAAGTTATTCACACTGAAATGCTCTCACAATTGCTAATTTACAATTGAATGAACAATAGGAATCATGAGGCCTCTAAAAAGACAACATGTATGCATATCTCTCTATCAGGTGCAGAGATTAGGGGAACAGAGAGAATTACAGAAAATCATTTGCTGGAGAACATATAAGCACGGGGCTTTATGTCCCGAGATGCATTTTATGGCTTCACAATGTCTTTCTGGGAGCCATAAAAACGACATTAAAACCTCTTAAGGTGGACAGAGCTCTTGAACTTAAAACTAATTACACACACACACACACGCACACACACGCACACACACGCACACACACACACACACACACACACACACACACACACACACACACACACACACACACACACACACACACGCACTCAAGCAGGTACAAACAATGATTAATGAAAAGTCGCTGTTTGCTCAGGCTGGCAAACACCCTCCCTCACTGGAGTTTTTGTTATAAATGGCAGCACTGTACTATATAAAAGACCCAAAGTAAGACAATGTGTATACAGCCGTCTTTTTTAAAAGCCACCTTGAATTACATCAAATGACCTAAAACTTTGACAATGCAGAAACACAAATAGTAGTACCTATAAAAACATGAAGTTTTTGATGGTTCTGTGTTCATGTCGACAAAGTTAATTGTCTGCAGCATTACTGTGGCTTCACACCAGAAAAGAGTTCAACGATTTGCGCGATTACATACAAAGATTACATACAAAGTCAATGCAAAGACGTGATCAGACGCGTCCTGGCGTGGGCCGATGCGAATGACGCGATATGGGCGATGCAAATGACGCAATATGGGCGGCGTGTTTGCAGCAAAAACACACGCTATTCACCTTAAACGCGTCTTCGCCCAAGTTAAAAAGTAGTAATCTAGAGCAAGTAACGCGATGTCCCGCGTTTGGTGTGTACATAGCATTAATGATGCATTAAAATGAAATTCTAGTCATTCAGGAGACTCCGCTTGCTTCCTGTAATCACGTCACTACTACAACAAGATCCTGATTGGTTAACGCAGGGCGGAAATGCATCAAAGTTCAGATTTTTTAACTCGCGCGTTTTAGGGCTGTCAAAATTGCTCAAAAATTACGTTCGAATAATCTCCCTAAAAACCCACGAATATTCGAACTATTCGAATATCTGGTTGCCCATTTTTTCAACGACATTAACGACGTTTAACGACGCATTAGGTCAATAACAGGACAAATTAATATAAAGAGACATAACTACTTCTATAGGTAGTATATTTAAGTTTAAACATATTTGACAACGTACGTATATTACATACACAAAACAAGTAAATCAAGAGACATCAAAGTGATATGGTACCTTAGTTACATTGCTTGACAAAACTCCCTGAAGCCTGCTCCATCCACGAAACTGATCGGTCTCATGTCCTTACAAATGAACTAAATTAATTTCTCCGTTATGACCTCTTGTTTAGCTGGAGTTCCACACATTGTGGTCTCATACACACTGCAAACTTTCAGGAGCGACAACTGCATTTAAATGTGAAAATGTGATGATTGACACGGAGATAACCATAGCAACGGTCTGCCGTCTCACGTGCTTATCACTCACACCTTTGATGAAAATAATTTAACAGCAATATGTTTTGCAATAAACCTCCGTCATGTCATTGGGTATTATACGCATTTGTGAGGCTGCGCGCGCTCTTGCAGTGTTGCCAGGTCCTCGTCTTTTTTGTACTCACATACCATTTTAGCGCTTAACCGTTTATGGCTTTTGGCTCATGTAGCGATCAAGTTTTTGGTGTTGTTAAAATGTGAAGGTGCCAGTCCCAATATTTTGATCTTTGAGGTAAAGCGTTTGGATTTATTTCGGTTTATTATTGGATTTTTCTTGTTCGCTGTTTTTTTAGTGCAAGATCTGGCAACACTGAGCAGCAAACGCTTGTGCCTCTGTCATTCTCTGTATCGCGCATACAGAAGACTTTTCCCCCTTCTAATAATTTATTTCTTCAGAAGAGAGACCTGTCATGTCCATGATGCACGTTTAAACACTTGATTAACTACTAGTTGTTCAGTTCAGTTATGTAGGCTACACACTATGCAACGTTTCTGTAAACGCGGTAGTCACAGCAGTTTGCGGGAGTTAATGCGGTTGTAGAATGCGATTGTCAGTCCCGTAAATTACTGAAGTGTGTGTGTACAGAACAGGATTAAGCATTAAAAGTTGAAGTGACAAGCGAATTGGGTGCACATTTTCGAGATGTGACATCATGTTGCTTATGGTTAAATGGTATGCTAACAACTTATCTCGCGGCTCAACAATTTTACCTTCTACCGACCAAAATCCAAAGTTCTTCCAGACATGGCTTTTTAGATTTTGGGGTGTTAAAATCACTTTCTCTGCCGCGGCCGACTTTCTGCCATCTTCCATGCAAGACGCGTCAACTTTTAACAGTGACAGACAGTGTGACTACTGTGACCTGTCCCTGAACCAGGCGCACTAGTGCGCCTCTCACAAAGCAGACAGCCACGCCTCTACTCTCGCGGGCTTTAAAAAAAAAATAATTTATTCGAATTTTAATTTTCATATTCGAAATTAGTTTTTTTTAACTATTTGAATATATATTCGAATTTAGAATATTCGTTGACAGCCCTAGCGCGTTTCTCGCGCCAATGCTCAATTCGCGCGAAACACGCCTTCCGCGCCGCAGGATGCCTAATCGTGCATTGACTTAACATGTAAATCACTCCCGCTTGCCGCCTCTACTGCATCTGGTTTGAACCCTGCATAAGCCTGACTGAGCCTGAGTATAGTGTGTGTTTTTACCTTTACGCAAACATATGTGGAGGGTCGAACCACAGAATTGAAAAGCAAAGTTTATTTGACTAGTAACCGTGGGTTAACACCAGCCGCCTTTGAGGTGTCAAAATTGCATCTAGTTTGCCGCTTAAACATTTTGAATTTACTCGCTTCAATCGCGCGTGAAAGCCGCGCATGATATTCTAGTCATCGAGACATTCATGCAGAAATTTGCGTCATGGGAGGGCCTTCCATAGGCTTCTGTGACTCCGCTCCCTTCCTGTAATCACGTCACTACTAGAGCAAGCTTCTGATTGGTTAACGCGGCACGTTTTTCCGCCAAAGTTCAAATTATTCAACTCGCGCGTTTACCACGGCAACGCTCGATTTGCGCCATTCACGCAAACTAGACGCGAATGGCACTAGCTAAACGCCTCATTCGCGCCGCAAGACCTCCAGATGTGCGTCAACGCGTCTTCACATTGACTTAACATTGAAATCACTCGCACTTGATGCCACGGTAGAGGCTGGTGTGAATGCAGCATAAGTGTACAGACGCTCGACGCATGCGCATTGTGACAAAATGCAATGCATCTCCTACATACTACATTTTCCTATATATGCATGCATGACCTATGCATACCAAGTACGTGCGGTTACAAAAATCTAGCAATGCACGTCCAGGGGACCCTAACATATTTTATCAAAAAGGGACTGTACCTCTAGTTTATCTCACAATTTAATGTAAACCTGACATTAAACTTGGAAACCACTAGGGCCGGGTGATTTAATGATATATTTATGTTTTTGAAGAAATTCTTCATCATTTCAATGTCATATAAATCATATATATGCCCTTAATCAAGAAGCTAATTTGGTAACATCAACATCATAATAATTATATATTTGTAGCAAAACTTATGGGTGGGAGAAAAATATGAATATTCTGTCACCATTTATCAATATCAGTTACACTTTTCTCCAAAATATTCAAAGATATTGATTTGCTTACTACTGGGGTCTGTAATGGGGCAAAATGTACTATTGTATTTAGGACAAATTTGACCAAAATCTAAATTCAGAACAAGCGCAGAATATAAGGCAGAGCACTGGAGTCAAACGCAGGTGATAAAGTAGAAAAAAAGTAAATAAAACATCACAATACTGTATGTTTACTGTACTTTATACACACACACACACACACACACACACACACACACACACACACACACACACACACACACACACACACACACACACACACTTAACTAGGCACTAAATATACACACTACACACCAAACTAAATATTTGCAATAATATCAATACTGAGCATCCATGTGTACAGCCCAACTACTACTTTACAAAGTTAAGTACTCCTCGAGCATATTTTTCAGCTTAAAATCAAAGAGACTAAGTCGAAATGCAGACAACACTGCACACATCGGAGGAATGCTAATGTGAGACAGAAGTCAAGAGAGGAGAGCTGGAGACATTTAAAGTTAGCAGTGGTCTGAGCTACACATGCTGTGCAGTTAAGACCACCTTCAGAGAGGTTACATAGGAGGGCTTGGCATGCATTGACAGCTAGCAGGGTGGGAAGTATGGTGTGTTAAATATATGTGTTAAAACGTCAGACAGGTCTTTCATCATAAAAAGTGTGTCTCAGAAAAGACATGTGGATGTCAAGCAACCCCTAACAGTTTGTTTTCATGGGATTTCATGCATTCTGACTTATGGACACTGTTAAAGAAATGGATTCTTATGCTAAACATGGGCAAAGTTTCAGAAACTGTGCTGTAACTTTCATTAAAAAACATTACAGCAAACAAGCCTTTATTCAGTTTATACAGAGGATTTGCTTATAAAATGTGTGATCAATTCACAATTGCAATTTCAGCCTGTATACACAAGCATCGGTTTTTGCAGAGATAAACAGAAAACAAAAGCATAATGCAGTCATGCACTTGGAAATCTCAATACTAACTGCAACAAACAAGACTCAAAACTTTTTCCAAACATTTGATCCCACAAGACTTGCCAGATTTTGACAAGTTCAGTGAAGTTTAAACTGAAGAGTTTGTTATATCAACACAGGAATTGTTTTTCTGGTACATTATGCTTGCTAAATAAACCTACGCATCCTGACTACTAAAAATGTGTAAAGTGAGCCTATTAGATGAAAACTGACTATTTTAGCCAGCTTTTGACATTTCTGGTTAATAAGCATATAAACTGGGACCGACCCTAATTACAAGGTCAAATTCATACTGAGCCGAGAATTGGGCATGTGAGATATAACGCTCTCACAGCAGCACTGTTTCTAACTCGACTAAACAGTAATTCATCAAACATTAATGTGTATGCATCAGAGACCCATGCAACTGGACAGATCAACCTGCACACCATCACAGTCTAAACCGACAGTAAAACATTTAGAAAATCACTTCTACCCACAGCCCATCAAAGCACATCTGCATCATATTAACAACTTATTGTAAACACTTAAATAACCGGGTACATAAAATGTCTGTGCATCATCATCATCATTTCTCTTCTACTATACGCCGCCACCATTTTGGGTCGGACGAATCGACACATATTTTGCGTCTACATATTTTTTGCGTCGACGTCATCGATGACCCAGCCCTAGTTCAGTGCTTTTCTATTTTTATTAGCTTCAATAATTTTATGGACTTTTGGGGACCCCTGCATTACACAAAATCTGCCAAACTTCCATATTTCAACATAAAAAGATGTCACTAACCATACAGCCGTGGCAACACCTTACACAAAAGCGCTACCTCTTTGAGCTGTGTGACTTACCACAACAACATGATTTCCTAACGTCTAAACACAGGAGGAATCACATACTCTTAACACAGTCACACTTTTATAAAAGGCAACCGTACAGAGAAAGCGCTACAGTCTGTGCATGATTTAGAAGTGCTGATGGATTGCAGGGACTTGAGAGTGTGTTTCCCTGCATAGCTGCACATCCACACACACACACACACATACACACCCCGCCTTTAACAAATGCAGCTGCTGAGACACATTCACATGCACTTGTCATGATCTCTCAAGACACTAGTGAGAGTCATGGTGTAGAAGCAGACAGCAGCAGGCTGGAGGTGTTGAGCTGGGAGACAGAAACCTCTAATGCTGACATACTGTACTGTCGGAGCATACAAGATATGTTTTACATTAAAGGGACTGTAAGTAGGATTTTAAGTGTTTTATTAATCAAAATCAATGTCTTTATTCATAAATAGGTCCTTGTTGGTGTCAAATGACCTCTATCAATGATCTACCTTTTCTTTGTAAGCTTAGAATTTCTTCTCTTTATGTACATTGAACAGGTAAGTCCAAGGAGGCATCCATATCGTTCCACCGTATTGATAAAATATAAAAGCAGAGAGGGACAAAAAGCACCTACCAACGCGTTTCCACAACGCGTTTTCATTCAGAACAAAGTAGGAGGGTAAATCCTACTTATTGCCCCTTTAACAAAGTTTTATGCTCACATAGTCCACACTGTGACCTTACCCTGGGCATTGCAATTCTAACACGCACACAAGTCCACAAACCTTCTTAGTAATATTTTGAATAATGTAGGAAGCGATTTAAAACCTTGGATTAAGACCAATGAATTCTGCATTCTGCCTTGTTAACCTTTTTAATGCAAGAATGCTGATGACTTGAATCTGTAGTATAAGCATGTACTAATCTAAAACCCCATTCACACAGACCTCTGGTCCCAGAAAATACACGTAAAATTGCCAGACAAGCATCTGTGTGAACACAAACTCGTCCTGTTAATCTTCTGGGATCGTTGCCGGAAAGAGGACCTAGTCAGATACACGGATAACCCTCTGTGTGAACAAGAAGCCGCAAGAATCCCGTAATGGGCGTGTCGTAGTGAGGACGCGCGTCATCACAACACAAGTTATGGTTCAGCTCCTTACAACGAGAGATAACATGCATATAAACATTCACCACGAGAAATGTTGCAAACTAGATTGACGCAGTTATCGGGAAATGATAAATGAGACGCATAAACAATGACGCGCGTGCTGTAGTGAGGATGCGCGTGTCATGGCATCATGAAGTTGGTTCAACTCTTTAAAATTTGGGAATTAACAACATTCACAATGAGAAATGTCAGCAAACTGGACTGAAGCAGAATCAGGTAAGTTAGCTCGTCATTTACTGCGTTGAAACAGAGATCATTCAGCAGCATAAAAGAATATCGCGTCACGTGCTCATTTGAGCTATAATAAAGGAAAATACCCGCGCGTCATCCCAACAAGATATATCGTTCAGCTCCTCAAAATGCGGGTTTTAAATGCATATAAACAATCACGATGAGAAATGTCTTAAAACTGTATTAAAGCAGAGATCAGGGTGCTCGTCAAATATCCACTCAGAAGCTGAAATCATTCACCAGCATAGAACTGTGCGTTCACACGCTCCTTTGTAGTCTTATTATAAACAAAAATGCACGCGAGATGTTTCTGGAGAGAGGAATAATAAATACTTTGCAAACTTTAGACGCTGCATGGAAGAGAGGGCGGGACTTTCAACAGGTCACGTGTCCTTCCGGCACCATCAGATGCCGTGTAATCTTGGCAGTGTGAATGAACAAAAACTCTAACTATTCCGGAAAAATCCAGGATGCCTGTCCCGTGTATTTTACGGAATGTCTGTGTGAAAAGGGCTTAAGTAACAGAGTAAAAAGTTTTACAATTCCTTGTCAGAGTACCAAGCTCTGGGCCAGACAGAGGTGTTGATGATTAACTGCTAATACGAGTCAGCTCTGTGTAGATGACCAGGTAGGACAAGATGGGACAATTGTTGGCTAGGGGAAGAAAAGGTCCCTCAGGACCTACAAAAGGACAAGATTAAATGTGGAAGAGGTCCATTTGTTTTCAGGGCCCTTGGAGAGACACGTGTGCATGAAATTCAAATCAGAAGAAGAAAAAAGAAAAGTAAGTAAAACCTCATTCTCACAGCACTTTGGTCCCAGAAAAATATTTACTAACTTTAAACTCTGTGTATGTTTTGATAATCATTTTGCATCTGATCCTTAACAAAAGTCCTTCACAAAAATGCAATTATTTCATTTTTTTGCAAAATTTTCTCAGCGGAAGATGGCGCCCACACTAAAGCGCAAGGGTCTGAATTCATTTACTTAGTTTTATTTACATATTTGAGTGAACTATGTGGAGAAATGCAGGGAATAGTGAATAAGGGTATAGGGGGCTGATTCAGACAGCCCAAATCTGACAAAAGTTGAGCAATGCAAAAAAAAAGGTTTACGCTAATATTCATGTCTAAAGTAAAAATGGTGTTACGCATGTTTAAGATATAAAGTAATAATATCTAACTGTTGTTTGTGCTCACAACAGCAGGTTTAAATGTATGCACATGTACCCCACACCAGAGACGGTTTCTACATTGCAGCTTATTATTATAACAGTTGCATGTAAAAATATCAGTGATGCATAACATATCATCACTTTGCTTGAGGAAGGCACTTAACCTCAGGTTACTCAAAAGTGAACTGCATGTAGATAAAACTGTCGGCTAGATGACTGCTTCGATACACTCTACAGTTAAAATTTTCAAGCAATTTAACTAGTCATTAAATGACTGAATAGTTTAACAACTCTTTTCTCGTAAAACTATAAGCTTCACTGTACAAGACATTTACAATTCACAAATCTGTAGGAAAGAATCCAGTCAGCTGTTTCCACCTCATTCAAACATCGTGACAGCACACCACAACAACAGCCCAGAGGTGCCTGAATCGACCACTGTCTTGACAAGAACAACGTGCTTTCGGCAGCAAGCAGGAACAGAGTGTCACATTGTATATTCAACTCAAATTTTACATTTTCTGGAAAATGTAAGTAGTGCTTGCCTTTGCAAATCTTGTGTTCAGGTTGGTGTATTGCAGTGGTTCTCAAACCTTTTGGCATGCTTGAGAATAACTGATGTATGGGGTGGTTGTGTGTTCATTGCTTGTTGTTTAAATTATTCATAATTTATTTATGTTATTTAAATTAGATACTTACAATAGTTAAGAACAATCGGTTAAGGAAAAAATTAACTAATAATTAAAACTAGTCTTAGAAGTTTATGCAACCCACCATTGATGACAATGAGAGTGAGCGAAATTTATGTAATAATGTAACATCTTATAAATCAGTGCTGGATATATGAAGGTGTCTAAAATAAAAGCATCCAATTAAAAGTCCTGCCAGCTGAGACGCGTGCACATTTGGCCTGATCTTTGAGGTATAATAGATAGAAAGTCTTCCATCACTCGCTGTTTTTTATCCGGCTCAATTTCTCAATGCTCTTGCAGTTTGGTTGACAGCAAGCTTTTGAAAAGGCTAATTGTCTTCTAACCATCGCAATAATTACAGAGCAAGTGGGGTGGTGACCATCCCACCGCTGACACACATCATGTGTTACATGACTTTGCATCAGCTTCTCCCGAAACAGTGATAGGAAATTCCAGAGCCTCATAGATAGACAGACAAATAAACACAGATTTATTGTTATTTATGCAATGATAGTGTCTATACTTAACCTAGACAATAATAAAAACCTCCATAAAATGATGACAGATTGAAGCATTAACTAAAAGGTACTTAAAGAGCACCAAATTGCTTTCTAATTCACGATTTTACATTCCCTTGGTGTGTAAGTGTGTATTAGTACATGTTAACGATATGCAAAAGGTACATTCCCCAAAGGAAACGATGACGCGAGTTATCATTTCCAAAGTATATCTCTTTTCTTGGACTACAACAAACACATTTCCAACGTATATCTCTTTTCTTGAAGTACAACAAACACGAGGATTGTAGGCAACAGTTTACTTCCTGGGATTGGTGATGTAGACAAGACCAACATTATCATAATTCCTCCCGCTTGGACTCACAGCCTGTAAGTTAACTCCTGTTAGCAACCGAATCTTTTAAACATGGTAAAGAGCGTCACATTTCCTGCTGACGTCAGAGGTATTCAGCCCAATTACAATGTACAGCTAGCCAATCAGGGACAGTTTGTACAAAATATGTGCGTTTCAGGAAGAAAGGGGAATCTGAAGCTACAAAAATGCAAGGTATGGTACAAAATAATGTTTTTTGAACCATAAAACACGCGAACACATTGTATTATAACAAATACACAAAATAATTTTTTTCCAGCATGGTTGCGAGCAACAATCCTTGATATTGCGGCACGTTTTCTTAAAAAAATGTAATGGAATATGCAGGATATTTATGCAATTTATGCAATGAAACACTTAGGTTACTTGCATAACCCCGGTTCCCTGAAATAACGGGAATGAAGCATTGCGTCAGTTGCTGAGCTCATTATTATTTGACTGAAGCACGCAGCCGAATAACACTCGCTGCGTAGACATTTGTAGCATGGCCAGCGACGCAATGCTTCGTTCCCGTTATTTCAGGGAACCGGGATTACGCGAGTAACCTAAGCGTTCCCTTTCAATACGGTTCACTTCGCATTGCGTCAGTTGCTGACGCTATGGGGGAACGTAATCCCATCCCAGTCTGAGAGGTGACTTTAGTAGCGCAGAGGGCCAAGTCAGTCGCGCTGCGCAGGTCTTTAAAGGTTGACGGGTCCGGGCCTGCCTCGTTTATTTCACAGAGGAGTTTTGCCTGGTATACTTGCAGCACCGCCATCGTGTGGAGAGCAGATGCAGCGTGGCCATCGGCGGCGTAAGATTTTGACGCGAGTTGATGTCAGACGGCAGGGCTTTGACGGATGGTTCATCTTCGCCCTCCATCCGCCGGCTGAAGACGGGCAGAGGTGGACGGCGACAGATTCCTCGAGCGGCGACAGCTTAGTATAGACGTGCGAGACGTTCATGGGAGATGGCGCTTTGAGCTCGGGTTGAGTGGGGAGCACGCCAGGATTTGGTGAGCTCCTGGTGAACTTCCGGAAAGAACGGCGCCTGCCGTTGGCAGGATGATTGACGGCACCTGGGCTGCAGAAACCACTCATCCACGCTAGAGCCCTGCAAGCCCGTCGGGACCCGACGGGGCCCGACAGGCTAAGCCCATTTGGGCCGGGCTCTGCCCGTTTTTTTTTTTACAGACCAGCTCGGGTCGGGCTCGGGCTTATTTTAACGTCTCTCCTCATTGTGTGTGTGTTTGCGTGTGTAGCAGAGACAGCGAGCATCTGAGGCTTACATTAATGGGTTTATCCTTTAAACGTTACTTTTGCTACGTTTACTATTTTCATTTACACACCACCGTTTTCGACCCTCATAAACAGATTCGTTCGCAAAAGCTGCAGACCTTGTTTTAGTTTGAGAACTCAAGACGTTGCGCTGCAGTGTAAATGAACGTAGATGGAGTCTTATGTAAACGAACAGCTCATGTTAATGTGACAGGCGCTGTCAGTGACAGCGCATCATTTTCAAAGTAAAAATTATTTTTATTCAGGTAAATGGAGGTTTGCAACGGAGGTTTTGCCAAAAATAGTAAACATCTATACCAACCAGCTATTATAAACGCTATATCAGATTGTTTTAACATGTATCCTTATAGATAATGTCTGTTTTATATTTATGTTTGAGTATTGTTAGGTTTGAATATTGTTGTAACGTTGTTGTTGTTTTATTTAAATTTATTTAGCTTATTACGAAAGATAGACCGTAATTTTAAACGCCATACGCGTTGTAAAGATTAATTTGAAGGGAGAATTGTAATGGTTGAGACATTATTTTCGAGTTTAATTTAAGTTTTTCTTGCTACTTTAAAATGTATTTCGTTTCATATAATTTGTCTCTTAATTTTAATCGATGTTTTGTTGATAAGTTTTGTGAATATAAATGAATAAACACAAAAAATCAACGTCATATTAATATTTAATGCTCGTTTAGCCGATTGCGCTTTTTGCTATAGCGGAGGACGTGCACGGACCTGCACACTTTTAAAAATTAACGTCATACTAATTTTTATTTATTAATTGCACACTGAACAGCGACAGGTAAGGGAAGATAAGTTATTTAGTGTTTTTCTGAAGAATACAGTCAGTTCGTACAAAAATGTTCAAATGGACTATAAGATCATAAATATGAACTGTGAACAATGAACTATTAACTCCCTACATTAAAGCAATAAGCATTTCTAATCTGTAGGCTAAAGCTATACTTCACCTCTTATTACGCATCCGAGAGAGAGAGAGTGCGCATCAAAGAGCGCGCGCGTCAGATAGAGCTTAAAAGTGATTGATATTGGTCTCGGGTCAGGTCGGGTTCGGGCTGAAAAAATTGCAGGCATTGTCGGGCTAGGGTCGGGTAGGGCTTGAACACTTCGGGCCAGGGCCGGGTTAGGGCTGGAATTTTTGGCCCGTGCAGGGCTCTAATCCACGCGAGTCGGTTGGTTCTTCAGCGGCGGCGGCGTGGGTGTCGTCATCCGAAGCCGCCCAATCCTCTAACATCTCAGAGGATGACATCATCTCTACTGTGTCACCGGACCCAAAGGAAACCATGCCGCTAGCACTCTGCAGGGGGCGTTGGTCCTCATGGACGAAAGTGTCGAGTGGACGAGTCTATGCATGCGTTGTTACAGTAATAAAAATCTGGATTTTACCCTTTATTTTAAAACAGAAGCTTAGTTTGTAATTCATTAATATTTTTATGAAAATCCAACAACAATTAAACAAATACAAACTCACTAATATTAAGGATGAAACAAGACCTTTATTAGCCGTTCTTTTTGGCTTTTACTTCCATCATTGTCCTGTCAGGGTTGCCAGATCAGCGTAACAAAACCAGCCTAATGGCCATTCAAAATTAGTCCAAAAGCATCACAATGACTATTTACATTTATTTTCCATCTCTAACCCACTGACAATGAATGTCATTCTAAATTATTATTGATTAGTTGTTGCAGCCCTAATTTCAAGGATCCTTTAAAGTCTGAAAAGGGTGATTCTTCAGTTCACAAAGCAGCAACAACTTCACAAAAAAATTTGAAGATGGGATTGTTTTCGGATTTCTACAAAGCGAGCATGAAACAAACCTTCTCATCCACAGAGAAACGCTTACAGCCTCTGCGGCTTTGTAAATGAATCATTTTAAGATTCACTGACTTCAAAATGTTTTGAAGGAGGAAACATGAAACGCAGCAGAGTGTCTTCTAAATTATAATTGTGAATTTCCCACAGGCTGTTTGGAGGCTTTCTTCTCTGTAAATATCCAAAATGAAACCACTTTGAAAAATTACACAAAATACTTGATCTGAAAAGGCATAATATATCAGGTAACTAAACACAGGATAAAAACAGTCAAAATAAACTTTTGCTGTTGTGCCAGCTGAAGCTCTGCACTGATGATGGTAATAGTTATGATGCATACCACCGTAAGGGGACCTGTTCCTTCAAGAAAGACTATAAGAGGCCACATTACCTTTGGGTTTGGGCTTATTATTTTAAACTTTTGGTAAATGTTCCCCCTAATCATTGATTCACACCAAAATTTGATTACAGACATCTGAATGACCTCATGCTTTCCCAAACCACTACCTTAAATAAGCACATAGCGACTGACAGGGGATACAGAACAGTCAAAATTCCTACTTGGAGGGTAGCATCATTGTTAAGCAGCCACTATTCTGTGTGCTGGAGGAAAAAGCCGAGTGAAACTTCATTCAGGACTAAAAACTTCCACCAACATGGATAAACCCCGCAGATGTGATGCACTATGATTAATTTATTTTCTTTTAAGGCAGCAACTACAAAAAGTAAGAAAAACTGAGATAAAATCAAATAAAGAAGAAAAATAACTAAACTATACAGATGAAGTGAAAGTGACGTAATGACCAATGCATGGTAACCCTTCCAGTGAGTAATGAACATGCATTGCAAGTAGTGAAAACACACACACCGGGAGCAGTGGAGTAGCTATTTCTCGTCGTGAATGTTGATCTGTATTTAAACCTCCGTATCAAGACACATTTCTTGAAACGACTCTGTGTTTACTAGATAGGGGAAACACTGGCCCTAAAGAGGGTTTGTGTTTATAGGTGTTGAAATATAATTTGAAGTCATTGTTTTTGTGTTATTAATTATTATCATATGTATCTGTTCACCTAAATATGAAAGAAACAGCAAGTTAATGAAAGCTATTTAGCTGAAATGCATGCCTTTGTTTCAATAGGGCATATTGACCATTTGTTATCTACTCAAGGGGGGATGATCTTGGATGCGTTTACACAGACCCCTTCCTGCTGTAATGGTTAACTGATCAAAGGGGGATGATCAGGAATGCGTTTACAACTGTCCTTTCTTGCCTGACTGTAACCTCTCTTTCATGTTTGTGTTGTAATCTAAAGGCATTGTTTCCATCTGAAGGGACTGCCCCCTTCGAATGGCTTTAAATGTAGTGCATGTATGCCCAGGGTCAGACTTGGTTACTGCAGCACCCCGAGCTCTATGCTCTGATTCCAAGAACGCTTTCTGCAATAAAGACTACTGCTCGAGGAAATCCAAGTCTCCTGGTCTTCGCTAAAAAAGTTTCCAACAGATGGTGCCGTGACCCGGATAGAGCTTCTCATTTCACCAAATATCTACTAACATCGCTCCAGACTGATTTTTTCAGCTCAACTTTGATTTGGTGAGTGTCACTCTATCAAAAGAACCTCTACAGACCAGTACATGTGGTTAAGTGTTAACAGACAGCTGCAGGGTTCTGTTAACAGATGTTGATTTACCCTCTGTTTAGGCAGAGAAGAATTTGTGTTATCCTCTGTTTATCAGAGAAGAAAGTTTGGTTATCCTCTGTTCAGGCAAAGAAGAAGTTTGGTTATCCTCTGTTCAGACAGAGAAGAATTTGGTTATCCTCTGCTTGGTCAGAGAAGAAGCTTGGTGTATCTTTTGTGTATCAGAGAAGGCCACAGATGAATAAAAGCAAATAGGTCCTCCTCTGTTTTCAAAAAAAGAATTTGGGGTATCCTTTAATTTGTGGGGGAGATTAACAACAGTGGTTGTCTGTTAAAAGAAATCCACTTAAAGGTAAAAATGGTTAAAAGGCATCCTAGACTGATTCCCACAACTGAGAAAGGTGGACTTGCAACCCCTTTATGGTCAGACAATGAGTTTAGCTCAGTCCTGAATAATCACATGGATTCTATTGTGACAGAATCCGTTAGACAGAATCTAACACAGAAATTTGGTATTGATCCAGATAGGACGTGGACTCTTGAAGAGTGTAAGAAAGTTTTGGGGGCCTGTGTTAGAAAGAACAACACAAAAGGCATTATCTACTGTTACAGAGAATACAGTTTGGCTTTAGCTGCAAAGCAAACTGAGTGTATTGCAAAACTAGAGAAGAAAATTCAAGATATGTGTTCTCATGCTATCTCTCCTAATGAGAAGATAGGCCATGACATGTCTTCACTAGAAGACAATCAGAAACAACACTCAGATGTCCATCCTGACTTACAGTCTGTTAGACAGAAACACAGTGTTTGTGTTAATCACAGAAATAATATAAGTGAGAAAGCATGTGATTCAGTTAAGGTGTGTGGAGCAAGGAAAAAGGCTCAAAGTGAAAATGTTGGAACTGCATTTCCTTCAATGTCAGTAGTTCAGCTACAAGATGTAGCTCCAGAAACAATAGATAGACTTGCTGAGAGTTTGCCATCAGCACATGGTAATTTTTCTGAGTTCAGAGGAGCATTGTCCAGAAAAATCCGTTTGTATGACTTGTCTTTAGCTAACATACTGCAGCTTATGTCACAAATTTTGTCTGAATCAGAATTCAGTATTTTTGAAACTGCTGTTAAAAGTTATGAGTTACAGGAGGCAAATAAAGATGGGTTAAGAGAAGGAGTGTTAGCCATACTGAGGGACATTGTTGGACCAAAGGTTGATTGGACTAAGATCACTAGTTGTGTGCAAAGAAAGAATGAAACTGTGAGTGAATACACAGAAAGGTTTTGTCAGTCAGCTGCAGCATACAGTGGGATTGCAAATAATCCTGAAGATGTATTAAACGATAAGGGACCACTAGTCCGCTCATGGTTTGATGGCCTTTCATCTGAATACAGGAATGCTCTGCCCTTCCTAGACCTAACATGGTCCAATGCAACTCTGAGAGGCAATTTGGATAGATTAACCACTTGGGAACGAGATTCTGATGTTAAGACAAATGTCAAAATAGCAGCAGCATTGCTGAATAAGGCTAACAAAGAAAGTG
This sequence comes from Misgurnus anguillicaudatus, assembly GCF_027580225.2. NCBI lineage: Eukaryota > Metazoa > Chordata > Actinopteri > Cypriniformes > Cobitidae > Misgurnus > Misgurnus anguillicaudatus. The sequence goes on from NC_073353.2 coordinate 27,361,071, forward strand.
GGCCAAATAAATGTCTTAGGAGGGAAATCAAATGTCACTACTGCGGGAAGCAAGGGCATTATTTAAAAGAGTGTAGGAGAGGCAAAAAGATACTTGGAGAAATTAACAGTGTTTCTCAGCTCTTACAGAGCCTGCTTACAATACTAAAGCAGCCCCTCCCTTCTACACCTAATCTGTGGGGCAACTTGCTAAGGGTCTAATCATTAAGGCTGTGAGAGGTTATTGTTGTATTAAATTTTACAAGGATGAAATCTGGATGATGTCTACTATGACTTATGTTTCTTTAGAGGATTTTGTTGTTGTTGTTGAAGAATTTATTTTACAGTTTAAAAGGAGGATTAGATTATTTAGAATTTAAGATGTTGATAGCTCCTATGTTGACAGGGACAGACTAGGACACATGGACCAGTGAGGAGCCCAGGGCAGAACCGAATGCAATAAGCGTCGGGGGCCAAACCCTGTGGTGAAGATTCCCTCATAGGTTTTTCCCCTCATTTAGTTCATCCTCACCTCACCTGGTCCTTAGGTGTCAAACTAAACAGACTAGGGTAAAAAAAAACACTATACGATCAATGACATTTTAATTGAAGGTTATAAAAATCTATACGATCACAATGAAGTTAACATTCACAAGGAAGTTAAAACTATACGATCACAAGATGTTCAAATTTAAAATGTTTTGAATGGAATACTGCTCTTTTGTGTCTTTATGTTTGTGTTGCAGATACTGGACATGACAGTGACACCCTGGTGTGAATCACCCTGGAAAGCTATCAGTTTGGACCAAAGAGTCATTTTGCGAAGGATTTGGAGCGTCAAAAATCAACATACTGTAACATCTGAAACGACTGTTAGCAGCAAAACACAGCGCATCTACAATCAAGGACTGCAGAACTTTCAGTATACAGTTTTGGTTCCAAAAAAAAAAAAGAGAATCATGATATTCTGTGCCAATTCACACATGTCAAATTTGACTGTAACTTCCAATGTTACAAGACTAGAAGATGGGACATTATGTTAACCAACATACGTCAAAGAATGGACTTAAGAAGTTTTAGAATTAAATTATGTGAGAGTTATTTAGAACTCTCAAAGGGGGAATTGTTGAAATATAATTTGAAGTCATTGTTTTTGTTTTATTAATTATTATCATATGTATCTGTTCACCTAAATATGAAAGAAACAGCAAGTTAATGAAAGCTATTTAGCTGGAATGCATGCCTTTGTTTCAATAGGGCATATTGACCATTTGTTATCTACTCAAGGGGGGATGATCTTGGATGCGTTTACACAGACCCCTTCCTGCTGTAATGGTTAACTGATCAAAGGGGGATGATCAGGAATGCGTTTACAACTGTCCTTTCTTGCCTGACTGTAACCTCTCTTTCATGTTTATATTGTAAGCTAAAGGCATTGTTTCCATCTGAAGGGACTGCCCCCTTTGAATGGCTTTAAATGTAATGCATGTATACCCAAAGTCAGACTTGGTTACTGCAGCACCCCGAGCTCTATGCTCTGATTCCAAGAACGCTTTCTGCAATAAAGACTACTGCTCGAGGAAATCCAAGTCTCCTGGTCTTCGCTAAAAAAGTTTCCAACATAGGCCATAACCACACAATCAGATATATTGAGTTTGGAGAGGATTTTTTCACAGATGGCTGACAGGTGGAATTGTGACCTTAAGGTGCTACAAATACAAAGTGGCACAGATGATGGCTTAGTTTCCCCCAGCGGATGTCTACACGACACAAAACGGTCAATGTTGGAATGAGCCAATCACACTAAAGTGTAAAACAAGATGTTTTCTTTATTTCTGGGCTTTAAATCTAGTGGTCTTCAAACAAAGCCATTACCAAGTCTTGATTTCTGCTGCTGTCTTACACAGGATGCAATCTGAAAGCAATGCGTTACTTCCTACAATTCAGATGAAATATATTTATGGCACATTTAAAGTCAGTGTAAACTGAACTGAACAATTTCCTGATTTAGTTTCTTTTGCGGTTCTTCACCCCTATTCTGGGGGCTAGAATATTCACTGTGGATATGCATGCACATTTTAGCAACCGACCACAGCTCTGATGTGTCAGTACTGTATTTTTCCGGACTACAAGTCGCACTTTTTCATAGTTTGGCGTGTCCTGGAACTTAAGTTAAGGCGCGACTTATACGTCAAAATGATTTTATATGAACCAAGAGAAACTATAACCATCTACAGCCGTGAGAGTCCGCTCTATGCTGCTCCTGTATTTATGTAATTGGACTCAGAGTGATGCGGAACAACTTCGGGACCTTTTTGAACTTGATTTTGCTTGTCGTGTTAATTTAGCCTATTCAGCCGCCCAGGTATGTTCTGTATGTTATTGTGTATCGTGTAAATAACTGTTTATGTTACTTAAACATGTACGGACACCTATTGAGTCTGCTGTTCTGTGCTATTGTTTAGTTGAATAACTTGCCTTTCCAAACTAAATGTCTGTTCTTTGGCTTGGATTTTGTTAATTCATTTTCTAAATAAACCAGAGGTGGAAAGAGTACTGAAAATTTGTACTCAAGTACAAGTACAAGTAATTGCTAAAATAATACTCAATTACAAGTAAAAGTACTGGTGTTAAAAATGTACTTAAGTAAAAGTACAAAGTACCCCTCTTAAAAACTACTCAAGTACAAATTACTTTTTAGCCGGTGATATTTATTGAATAAACATTAAATCCATTGAATGAAATCAGAAATATGAATGGATTAAAAAACAGGCAATTGTGTTTTATACAAATAAACACATAGTACAGGAATTTTGTCTGTTTAAAGAATGTTAAATGATTTTAACAGCAGCTATATTATTTCATATTGTTTCTTCATATATAATTTTTATGAAGTTATAAAAATGGTCTAATGTTATTATTATTAATGAATTATGATGCAACATAAATAAGCTTGTTGGGTTATTTTATTTAAAAACAGATTTTTTTTACATTAACTCATTCCCCGCCAGCCATTTTTCGAAAAGTTGCCCGCCAGCATTTTTTATGATTTTCACAAAAGTTTTACAAAATGCCTTCCAGGAAAATTTTCTTCTAAAAATATGTAAAACATACAAATATATCAAATGTAAGAACAGACCCTCTACTTTTAAACAAACAATAAAAAAAGTGAAAACCCGTTTCATCCTATTTTTTCCCTGCTTATAAACTCTTAAATATTGGTATTTTTCTTTACAAATACAATTTTTTTAGCAAAAAGCTGAAACAATTGCATTTTTGTGAAGGAATTTAGTAAGAGATCAGATTTAGAACGAATATCAAACATAAAAGAGTAAATAACGTTTTGGCTTCAGTTTATCCATAAATTGTGTAAGTCCGCTATCTAGTGGACAATCACTGTATTGCACATTAACATAAATTCTTCAGAAACACGTTTTTATGCAAATGTTTTTTTCTTAATTGACAAGATACCTCGTCAATGGCGGGGAAAAGAGTTAAAAACTATTATTGGAAAAGAAAGCTTTGAAAAAGTAACCTACTAATATTTCAAAAGTTATCAGCATTTAGCACTGACATATGTGTAATTTAGACAAGCTGTTAGTGCAGTTACACTGCTACGCCAGTGGGACGTGGCAACAATAGAATTTGATAAAAGAGTCCTTATTAGACTGTTTATTATTATAAGCTTAAAACACTGATTCAATATGAATAATACAATGTTGACAATGACATGAAATTTAACTTTGAGCGCCATTTTACAATGCAAAATCTTTTTCTACGGTCTATGTGCTCGTCACCTAGGTAACTGAAGCTCATGTTTCAAGTGATGTTTTCAGTCAAATTATCGTGAGGTCTACCCAACATTAAAAACGAAAACGATCACATAAATATGGTTATAAGTCTTCTTACCATAATGTGCTTTTTGAAATTAGAGGCTGAAGTATTGTAAGCCGAAATCACTGCAGATGGCAAACAAAGTTTGCATTATTTCCACGCTCTCTCCTTTCCTTCCTCTGTTTGTGAACAACTCCCAGGTGCGGCCATGGGCACTCATCATCCGGTATTTCTTCTGAATTTTTAATTAATTCAGCGTCCATAACGCCAAAGTTCTTTGACATTAAAACACAAAATACAACGTCACAGTGAAGGACGCGCGAGGATCGATTGAATAGCTCTCCAGAGACCGGGCTTTCTTCCCGGTCCAAATACAAGGGTTTTTATTGGCCCGCCCACGATCAATTATTTCTATTGGATATCCAAATGCTGTCAAAGATTTGAATATTAATTTAATTCAAATTCTACAAGTACTTAGTAACGAATGTGATTTTCAAAGTAGCGAAGTACATTACTTACCTTAATTTGTACTTAAGTACAAGGAAAATTACAGACTTAATTTACTCATAAAAGTACAAGTACACAAAAAACTACTTAATTACAGTAACGTGAGTAGTTGTAATTCGTTACTTCCACCTCTGAAATAAACGCAACGTATAGTCCAGTGCAACTTTTACATATTTTTCCTCTTCAAAACGCATTTTTTTACCGGTGGAACTTATACTCCGGAGCGACTTATATTCTGGAAAATACAATATTTTTAGCAAAGCAAAATTAAAACTCTCTTAATAATTCCTTACATTTATATAGCGCTTTTCTCAGTACTCAAAGCGCTTTACATATGAACGGGGAATCTCCTCAACCACCACCAATGTGCAGCATCCACCTGGATGATGTGACGGCAGCCATATTGCGCCAGAATGCCCACAGCTTATTAGTGGAGAGGAGACAGAATGATATAGCCAATTAGTATGAGGGAATGATTAGTAGGCCAATGGGCAAGTTTGGCCAGGATGCCAGGGCACACCTCTACTCTTTTTCGAAGGACATCCTGGGATTTTTAATGACCACAGAGAGTCAGGACCTCAGTTTAACGTCTCATCCGACTTTTTTGACAGTATAGTGTCCCCGCCACTATACTGGGGTGTTAGGACCCACACAGACCACAGGGTGAGCACCCCCTGCTGGTCTCACTAACACCACTACCAGCAGCAACCTGGTTTTCCCAGGTGGTCTCCCATCCAAGTACTGACCAGGCTCAGCCCTGCTTAGCTTCAGTGGGCAAGCTGTCTTGGGCTACAGGGTGATATGGCTGCTGGTATATGAAGTTACCAGTAATGCGTATTCCTCAAAGACAGACAATGCAAGTGGTAAATGGAGAAGAAGAAATTTAAACAGTAAGTAATGCCTAGTATCTTAAGAGAGGAAAGCCAGAGAAAATCCACATTGAAATCCCACACAGAGCAAGAGTCAGAAATGCCACTTCATTATGAGAAGTGTTACTTTTTTACAGACACTATTAACAAGTGATCTATAATTATTCTGCAAAAGGATTTTAAAGGACACACAATTGGATTGATGGACGTGGGAGCTGCCACTCCAAACCAGGCATGATGTGATGAGCGCTGTGGTGCTTGGTACACTCTTAAAAAAAAGGGACAAAAAGGGACGAGCCCAGCCGTTGTGTTAAATTAACCCAGAAAATCTCAACAATGACTCAACAATGGGTTAAAACAACCCAGCATAGGTTAAATTACAACCCAGGGGGCTGAGATAGTCCCTACTTGGCCAAACGCTGGGTTGAAAATAAATCAGCATTTTTGTGTACAGTTCACTTTCGGAGGTTTCCAATATGTACAGGACCTAGTACCTGAACCTTTTTTTAAGTGGAGGATTCAACAGAGTCAAACCAATACCAAGATGTAATGGATATTAAACACTGCAGATCACTGATTGGTCAGAGAAAATCACCACTACTCGCATCATTGTTCAATGCAAGATTATCTTTCTCTCGTGTGCCTTCAAGCAAACAAAGTGATGTCGCTATCTGTGCTTTGGTGTAAAAGTTCCCAAACTCCTTTTTAGTGATGAAAAACATCAACATTCCGAGAAAAAGGGAACACTATTCCATCGATATGCTTCGTTGCTCCCATGAAAAGAAGCTCAGGCCGCCTGGTCAAGGACGCTTGTCAAAAAGTACGGGGAAGCTTGTTAACACTTTGGTCACTCTGAAGTCTGTTTTCTCGGAACTAATATTTTGGTAGGAACTAGGGGTGCACCGAAATTTCGGTCGCCGAAAATTTCGGCCGAAAATGGCATTATCGGTTTCGGGCCGAAATAAAAAATCCAGCCGAAAATGTAAACCGAAGATGAATGTCAACCGCGCCCCTTTCATCTGTGCGCTAGCGCTTGGGTTTCACTCAGCCTCACGGTGATCAGTCGTCTCCCACCCCTCCCCTTCGTGCTCAAGCAGGTTTCACTCAGGGTCCAGCTGTTTGCACGCGTCTGCAAAGATTAAGAATGTCTTGATGTGTGAACTTTAGAGAGAGTCGCGCTATGTGTCTCTTACTGTAATCCATTAACGTACATTTGGCGAATAAAGCAATGAAACACAACGTAACGTTTTTATGTGGAGCGACTGTTGCGCTGTTTGGGATTCACCATCAGTCTCTGTATATGCATGCGTTTAAGTGCCCTTAAAGCCGAAAGTATACTAGGGACGTCCGCGTATGCGCGCCATCATTTTCGTCATCAGGAGGGTCCGCGGCCGGCCGCGCGGACCGTCCGCGTGCAGCCCAAAATTTGAGACCGCACGGACAGTGCGCGTACAGTCCGCGTACAACATCGCATGCGCGTGAAAATATTTAGACAGGACACTCCACTACAAACAATTATACAAAGGAAATAGACAGAATTTGCACACATACTATCGTTTTTCTTCTTTAATTTTATTTCATCCATAAACAGAAAGCTGTGGAGCATGTTTGTTACCATATTGTTTGATTCCTGTTCTTTGTTGTCTTCTTGTTTGTTCTAAACTGTGTTTGCAATGGTGGATCGGTTTCTTTTCTTAACCTATCCTAATGTTTTAATGTACTGTAAATGTCTCCAAATCAGTGCTGCACTAGAGTAATAATTTGAATAGAGACGCGTTTAAAAAAAAACAAGCAAACATAAAATCTCTCTGTTATTGACAGGGCACATATAAACAAAATTCTCTCCACAGTATTCTTTTTCTAATAAAAACATTTGTTTATGTCTGTATAGATTACAGTCAGATTAACCTACTGAAGTCTGTGTCATTAATGTTGATCAAACAACCCATGAGAGACAAATAGCTCTAAAAAATAATAATATATTTAATTTATTGAGTTATGATTAATTTAATTTGATTTCTGTACCTAATGCTAATTTCAGACCTTATTAATGTACAACTTTGTTCTCTTTTATACATTTTTGCAATTTCTTTATTGTTTATTAGATTTTTCCCACCTGCTTTTTGCTGATCCGAAAAATAATCTGATCTGTGCCTCAAAAACTGTAATGTGATCCGAGTTTTTTTATCCGTCACACACCCCTAGTAAAGTTAGCACACAGTGATAGCCATAAATGCAATTGTACTAATAATTGGCATAATAATTTATTTCGGTGTTTCGGTTTCGGTTTTTCGGCCTTGGTTTCCTTTTTTCGGTTTTCGGTTTCGGCCAAGAATTTTCATTTCGGTGCATCTATGGTAGGAACTAAAAACTTTACATTGTATGTTTCTCCGGAATCAGTCAGCGAAGAACGTCTAGGCTATATTCCGATTGGTTGCTGCCGTTTTGCCTGCTGCTTTTAACCGCGTCAAAGCTCATTACCATAAAGTTTAGCTTCTTTCAACTTTCTGAATGACGCCCTGAATGTTTAAAACGCCCAAAACATGACGCCGATGGATTTGACGCTCCTTGCAGCTGAGAGAAGTTAGCTTACATGGTAAATAATTGACTTCCGGTAACTTTGGAAGCTCAAGTCGGCGGTGGTGTGAACGTACAGTAACGATAAGTCTATAATCTCACCCACTCCAAAGCGGCACTAAACTGCAGTGGCAAAGCAAACCGAGCCAAAGCAAAGCAATCCGTGTGGTGCCGAGCAGAGTTGTACCACGCAATGGAAAAGTGACACTAGTTTCATATTTGCCTGCAAGGACATGAAAAACTTATAAAAGTTATTGCAGGAGAAGCTTCGGTCCTATAGCTTTTTAACTGTGTGAGAGTATTTGTCACAGTGTTAGAGGCGAGGAAGTGTGTGCGAGATTACAAATAAACTACAGAGAGGAAAAGCTGATTGAGCTGCTTTGTTCCATCACTCCAGGAGGAATTGGCTCTTGAAAGGTAATACAGTGACAAAAGTCACAGTTAGCATCTTAATATCACAGAGTCTCATGTGTTTAACAGCATATTGTGAAACAGCAGCATGAGTGTGTTTCTCCCACACAGGTGAAAGACGGGAAGTCTGTGCGTGACTAGCAGTGAACTCAGAAGAGTGGACGAGACATTTAAGGTTGACGAGAGGTTAAATCTGTAGACTGAGACAATGCAATTCCCTGAGCAAAGATCTCTCTCTCTCTCACACACACACACAAATATTGGAAGCAGATTTTATCGCCTTGTTTTGTTTTTAACTTATTCACTTGTACCCCTCAACTTAAACTCTGTATGTACTGTGCTAAGTGTATCCACAGTGCAGATCACTGGGCAGTATGAGACTATTAAGTGCGCTTATATAGGGAGGTAGTCAATTCAAATTAGATTTCAAATTTGAATCTCAACCTTCGTATTAGTGCTCATTACTGTATAGGTAGAGTTTATCCTGTTTTATCATCACATTATGCAGTATTTAAATGTGGATGTTTTCATCTATATGCTTGATTTTACATCATTACGATAAAACGTCTTAAAAATTTATTAATAGCATACAATCATGGAAAAACTTCAATGATCCCTTTCAATTTTTCTAGATTTACTATTTATAGGTATGTGTTGAAGTAAAATTATAATTTTGTTTCAATTTGTCTACTACAGACATAATACGGACATACTACATACCAAAGAACATTTCTGCCAAATTCTTAATAGAAATAAAATGATTTGCAGTTATTTACTGAAAATTGAAATGGGGAAACATGGTCAAAATAACAAAAAAAGATGCAGTGTTTTCCGATCTTTAATACTGCAAAGAAAACAAGTCCAAATTAATTTCTCAACAACAAAATACTAGGGATGCTCCAATCGATCGGCTACAGATTGTTATCGGCCGATAACGGCATTAAATGACTCGATCAGTACTCGCTTAATTTGCCAATCTCATGAAACAGTCTTTCTGTTTACTTTTGTCATCATAGGGATCCTAAATGTGGCTGCGATTAGAGACCTTTTTTCACGCCGTGCGAGCATTTTTATAACCGTTGCTCATGTGCGACGTGCAAATTTTGATTTCTCTCTTTGCCTTTACAGAGATATGTGTATTTTCTATGAGGACACGCCCCAGTCCTAACATCGCAACACATCTTTACATCCCAATCAAACAACGTATACAACACATACAGTACTGTGCCAAAGTCTTAGGCCACCATGCCAGAATTAGATTTGTTGTTTTTGCAATGTTAGTGATCATGTATGGTTGTTTCTCAGTCTCTTTGATGGAATACATCCAGAAAATACAGGAAATGTGAATATACACTGTAAAAAATTTGCTGTCATTATGTAGCTGGTTGCCAGTAACTTACTGTAGAAGATAAAGACTGAAAATGTACAGTAAGTTACTGGCAGCTAGTTGCCAGTAATATCCAGTAATACTGTAATTTCTACAGTGTAGTATTAAAAACTGTATAAAAATGTAAACTGATGTGTCAAGTTTTTAGGGTAAACTCCTCTTCCACTTGAGCAATAGCAGGAAACTGCAGGATCTCTTAAACCTAAATAAAATTAAATCCTAATTTCTGATTTATTCTCCACACAATATGGATAACAGTCAATGTGTCTTACCTTCTGTGCTGAGGCCAGGGCTTGAGGTAAATTTGGCCACATCCACAATCTTCACAGCAAACTGCTGGCCGGTCTCCCTGTTGATGCATCTTCGTACCAGACTAAACGGCCCCCTTGGAAGAAAATACACAAGAAAATTAGAACAGCACCTGAGCCATAGTCATTAATGACAGACTAATAATAAACAGCCAGTGATACCAATTCGGATATCTACGATGCAGGGTGGCTAATGGCTAACATATTGCTGATATGACACAATACAATACAGGCTAATGAGACATGCACAACAAAAATTCAGTAATATAAGACATGAATACCTAATAACTATACAGGTGGTATGGGGAGCACTGAAACCAATTATACTGACAAGTGCAAAACCTTATAGAATAATTTGGAAGGGAAAGCGAGAATGCAGCACTGTCATCCTAGATCCACATGAGGCTCACTAGTTGAGCATTAAGGGCTTAGGGTAAGAAGCCTGCCCTCTTTCTTGGAATGGAGGAATGCTTAAAGCAGATATGAGAAAGATGGGAACTCTCTGTGCTAGAAGAGCATCTGAGGAATGACACGGAGAGGTCGACTTTTCCCGTAAAGAGCTCTGATCAAATACCCCAAAGCTTTTAACCCTCATAGGATGAGCTTTAAACGTTTCTACAAGCCTGAAGAGAGATGGCAATGGAGAAACCTTTGGAGCAAGCTGAATTCTTTTGCTTTTGTTTGTGTGTGGTGGTTCTGTTTTTGTTCATGTGCTGTAGGGTTGATTAATAACTCCTCTCATCTGTGATGTTCTTATGGTTGATGGGATTGTGTAATGTAGTGGGAATTGGGGGGTGATAAATGGGAGCTATTTGGTGTGCATCTGTGGTAGATTTAAAAGTATTCTATTGTCAGTTTCTACAATGTTATAAAAGTCACAATAAAATGTAATAAACAAATAATCACATTTATTGCCACAACTGACCGTTAAAGCACATACTTTACACAGTCCAGTGGCTGTCATGTTGGGGATGTTTTTAAGGTTCTGTCATCTGATATTCAAGAATCAATAACAACAGATTCCCTTTAGAGTAGTTTATTTCTGATAACAAGCAACAAAAACCCAAGTAGATTACCTTAGTTCAAATCATAGCTAAAGCTAGGGCTGCACGATCACAGGACAAATGATGATCACAGTTATTTGCATAAACTTTTGAACAAGGTTAAAAATCACGATTATTCTTTTTGTGAAAAACTTTGGCTAACTTGACACGCAATTGCCTCCATTATTTCCATGTGTCTTTGCAAGCAAGGCGAATATGGTATTGCGTTTAGCAATGTACCCGTTATTATTGTCTGTGTCGTGGATGGTCGGGGATATAGCAGTTTTTGCTCATTAATATCGCGATGATTATCATTAATTAATCGTGGGGCACACGTATCATTATCATGATAAAAAATACAATTAATCATGCAGCCCTACACTGTAAAAAATGAGCTGTAATTATGCAGATGGGTGCCAGTAACTTACTGTAGAAGATAAAGACTGAAAATGTTTCATGTTTATTTAACTTTAAACAAACTGTTGTCAGTAAATAACAAATGTAAAATCTACAGTAAGTTACTGGAAGCTAGTTGCCAGTAATACCCAGAAATACTGTAATTTCTACAAAAATCTTTTACAGTGTAGCTAAAACGGGAAAAAACTACACCCAGAAAAATCAAAAACTGTACTGAGCTAACGTTACTGTATATAATGTGTATTATACAATGTATAAAATGCAGTGGCGGCTGGTGAATTCTTTTTGAGGGTGCACAATGCAAAGCTCGTCAAAACATGTATTTTGGCCGTCATGTGTGTGGCTCGTCATGTCAAAATATGTGTTTGGAGCATCATGTGAACCTATGTGCATCATGCGTCGTGTCAAAATATGTGCCTGCTGCAGATGCTTCAAAAAGGTTTATGATAAAAGATATACACACCAAACACATATTTTGACATGTCGAGTCACACACATGACAAAAACTAGGGATGCACGATATATCGGCCGACATAGCGTTATCGGCCGATAACTGCTTATTTTTAATATTACCGGTAATCGGTCTGATAGCAAAATTAGGCCGATAAATGAAAGCCGATAAATGATGGATTATTTTGGTTTGTTGAACCACTTCACTTGCTCATTGCTGGCCATGTGAAGTTTTGATTGGTGCTTTCTGTGACATAGCACAAAAATGACACGTGTTGCGGGCTTAAGAAGAGTATGCTAGTCTATCGCAAAGACAAGATGTCCGTGGTCTGGGAGTTTTTCATTGTGAAAATAATATGAATATTTATCGTCCTATATATATATATCGGTTATCGGCCCCCAAATATAAAGAATTATCGGTTATCGGTATCGGCCAAAATTTCCATATCCCTAACAAAAACATTTGTTTTTTTTCCAACAAGGTATTTGTTCCAGAGTTCAGTTTAGCCATTAGCCAGGCCATTAAACAAACAGAGACCAGAAGTTAAGTTCCGACTCCAGACGCATAACCACAATAATGCGCGTTTGTTCAATAAAACTATCTATATACTGAAAAATGGTGTCAAAAATTTCTGAAATGTTGAAATACTACAAAACAAGAAATATTTTAACAGCATTTGGTCTGTACAAAAGTCACTTTATCTAAATAAAAAAAGACTTGTAGTATTTCAAAGAAAACTTCAAACATGTCAGATCAGATTTCATCAAGTCCATCTCCATCCCTTCAATCTTTCTTCAGAACTACATGACGGTGATGTAACTGCAAGGCAAACATTGATAGTTATGATGCTAATAATACATTTTCCTGTACAGCGCTCTTAGTAAAAATAAGTTGATATTTACATATTCTAAGCTCTGCAATATGTAGGGTCTTTTTTCAGAGTTTTTCACATAAATAATTACAGATGACCAGTTTGGCACTCTGTACAACAGATGTCCATACATATAAACACATTTTCTCAGTCAAGCAATACAGTTGAGCCAAAAGGTTTTTAGCAACTTGGGGCATTTTTATTATAACTAGATGTTTCACCCAAGTGACTTACAGTGTGTTCAAGCTATACATTTTTCTTAGTACTGCAGGAATCGAGTCCATGATCTTCGCACTGCTAGTGGAATGCTCTACCAATTCAGCTTCACTTTTTCTAGAAATTAAAATGTTCAGTCACAGATATATTTATATAATTAGCTTCAAATGTGGAAAAACTTTGATTTTATAACAGCCTTACAAAACTTGTCAAATAGACAGATATTTAAAACCGAAGTCAGAAAGATTGAAATAAGATCTAAAACTGCAATGCAACTGGAAAGAATGCAAATTGAAGAGAGGTGGGGATGCTATTCTGAGAGCTTATTATCACTGTATTGGTGCGAGAGGGGCTGTGTTTTCCTCAACACAAACTGCAGAGCAGATGGCGTGAGACGTTAAGACGCTTACTGCAGACAGAGGAAATACCAGTATATCACAAAAGGACTTCTAGAGATGCAGAAAAAATATGTGACAGATATCATTTTCTTTTCTTTTTTTCTACTTAAAATGATCCTACATAATGTAAAGAACATTCTGTGATAAATATAACCTTGCTCACTGATTGAGTAAGACCATGCCAAAGATTGAAATTAAAGTAAAAATCAATTATTGAAATTAAATTTCTTACAATGGGTTCATACCAGCCGCGCTTGAGGCATCAAATTTGCGTCTACCGCATCTAGTTTGCCGCTTGAAAATTTTGAGTTTACGCGCTTCATTCGCGCTTGAAGTTCTAGTCATTGAGACATTCACGCCGAAATTCGCATCATGGGAGGGGCTTCTGCTGTAATCACGTCACTACTAGAGCAAGCTCCTGATTGGTTAACGCGGTGCGGTTTTCAGCCAAAGTTAAACATTTTCAACTTGCGCGAATGGCGTGGCAAACGCGCGAGTTGAAAGATTGTAACTAGACTATAGAATGTAAAAAATATGGACGAAGTGTGCGTGACATCACCCATCGGTTTGTGAAGATCTTTCTGAAGCTTAAAGTAGGCGTTGCCTGCAGTCGGCGTCTTGGCCGCACGTCACCGCAAATCACTCACGGAAAAACGAAAATGGGTAGAGGCAGGACGTGGATGAAGCTGAGGTGGCTGGTTGGTGAAACCACGCCTGCGTAGTTCGATTCTAGTGACAGCAGTGGCCGTTCACCCCTCACTCAAGTGGCAACCGCCCTTAATTATGCAAATGTTTAAGGCTTAATATAATTTATGACTTCATCCGAGAGATCGGAAATTAGGCGGAAACACGTCTACCGCGCCGCGCTAGATGCCTCATTCGTGGTGCGAAACCTCCAGACGCGCGACAAAGCGTCTCCACATTGACATAACATTGAAATCCCTCGCGCTTGATGCCTCTACCGCGACTGGTGTGAATGTAGCATGAGAATTAGATTATGAAACTTCACAGACAGGGTCAGATATGTTTGCTTAAAGGGATAGTTCACCCAAAAATGAAAATGTTGTTATCATTTACTCATTTACCCTCATGTTGTTCTAAACCTGTATGAGTTTTTATTTTGATAAACACAAAAGTAGATATTTTTAAACATTATGCTAAGCAAACAGCTGATTGTAACCATTGACTTCCATAGTAGGAATACAAATATTATGGAAGTATTCGGATAAATGATGAAGAAGATTTCTTGATAAATGATGGTAAGCACACAGTTGATGGTACCCATTGAATTTCATCATATCTGTAATTCCTACTATGAAAGTTAATGGTTACAATCTGCTGTGTGCTTACCATCATTTAATCAAAATATCTTCTTTTGTGTTCATCAGAAAAAAGTAATTCATACAGATTTAAAACAACGTGAGGATGAGAAAATGATGACAGAATTTTCATTTTTGGGTGAACTATCCCTTTAATAAACCTTGTTTTTGCACCACTATATACACGCTTAACAGCAGTTCTGCACTGGCCTTTTGCCATTGGACCGCTAACCGCCAAGCCCTGTAATCTCAGCGGCAGCGCATACGAAGAACCTGTGCTTTGCAGTGCTTATTTAGCACAGCATTGTGGGAGTTTGTGGCAGCAAGAGCGAAACATTAAATGTGCATCAGCCATTCGCTCCCAGCAACTGCTACGGCTGACATGCACAAGCAGCGACATGCTGTAGCACACAGCGGGGTGCCGTGTATGGTGCCAGCAAAAACTGATTAGATAAGCCCAATGCAGGCATGAGAACTACAGGTACAGCTCACATACACAGCATAAACCACTCTGAGCAAATGTGTTTCTGTGCAAAAGGCATGATGGTAAATACAGTGATCATAAATAATGATTGATGGACAGAGAAGATGTCACTTGCAACAGCCCGTGACAAAGGAAGGTGTGCTGGCATGTTGAAAAGTTAGGACAGGAAGAAATTAAGAATGAGGAAAGAAAAAGACAAAGAAAGATGAAACAGAACAATGAGAGAAATGTGAAGTAAAAACAAGGAGGTAGTGGAAGGGGAGTTTAAGAGAATCGCTCAGACAGCAGGGAAGCTGGCAGGGGAAGATCGCTGGTGTTTCATGACAGCTGGTATCTATTACAGTGCACGAGAGATGATGGCAGCGGTGCTAAGTTTCTCCTGTGGTGGATAATTCCTGCAGCATAAACAAAAGACACTGAGCGTGTGAGCATGCATGCCTGCGGGTCACCAGGACACCTCAGGGCTCCATGCCTGTAAAAATGGCTACATATCGTTGAAGTTTGTATCTGCATGCATGTGCATGAATTTGTGCCAGCTGAGTTAATCCACATTGAAGTAGCAGCTAGTCCACGTAACTTAAATACCCAGTCAATGGGTCTGTGTGTGTGTGTGTGTGTGTGTGTGTGTGTAGGTGTGTGTACATGTGCATACACAATGCACTGTGTCAATATGCATAATAAGGGTAAATGCATTACCCTTTGCTGCATTAAACTAACAAATGAGAAATTTTGATTTTAAATGCTCATTTAAGCATGGATTAGCATCGGCATTACCAACTAAAAACAAACACCATAAATGCGGATCTGGGTCAACTCATCTCAGGTTTCAAAGATGGCTAAATAAATACAGGCAGATGAGGTAGTAAAATAAAGAGGAAGAAAGATAATAGGAACCTGCATTGAAGAGAAGAATAATGATGTTCAACTAAGCATGGGAGGGGGTAAACGTTTTAATGTGGTGATAGAAAATCTAGCTCAGACAAAATAAGAATTATTCCCCACTAAATAAGATTAAAACAGTAGTTTTCAGCTGCTACACTAAAAAAAAAGATTAATTTAATTTTTTTTATGGTAAGTGGTCGCAATCAATTTATTTAAGCTACATTTAAACAAAAAAAATTAGAAAAACAAAACAAAAAACTTCTGTTTAAATGTAGCTTAAATAAATTGATTGCAACCACTTACCTAGGGCTGTCGCGGTGAAGGAATTTCCCTTGCGGTGATTTTGCGTGGCTCACCAGCGCGGTATGCGGTTTTACCGCCTCATTTACTAAAATAAAATTATTTTTTAAATCCAGAACAATGAGGTCAACTAATAAGTGTAGGCTACATGTATTTCCCCTTATGAAAAAAGATTAACACAAGCTATACTACAGCTAAATATATTTTTGAGAAAACAAAAATAAATTGAAGAACATCATTTAGGCTTGTTAAGCGAAAATTAACAGAGCATCGGCCAATAGAGAACACAGCAGTGTCTCAAAGAAATTAAAATTAGCCAGTATTTGTGCACCTGTAAATGCACAAAACGAATGCAATACAGAAAGCAATGCATAATAATTTAGGGCATTTTTAATAATATATTAGTAGATAAATTATATTATAGCGTGTATAAAGTATGAAAACGAATGTATCATCATTTTGGCTAAATTAAGCTGAGAGGTCATATTCAGTCACACTGATTTGTCATCATTTCAGAACAAGCTTAAATGCTATCTATAATAACTTACATTATATCCTTTGTCTTCCTTTGTCGAAAATATGTAGAATTATATGCGAGTAAAAAAGCAAAAAGCGGAAACGTTTAGCTCACGCGGAGCGAAAAGCCGTTAATAAAGCAGACTCTCCGTGTATAGAGGATGTGATTAAACAGTCGAGTCGGCAGATGATCATCAATGTTTATAAAGTTTCACGCAGATACTGTAGATGAAAAACTTGGATATTTAAATGTGAAAGTCAAGTGTGCAGTCAGTCAGTTCACAAAAGCCACCGAGGGTTGCGGCGTTATATTGGCTGCATCCACGGGGCGGACGTTGCAGATGCACAAAGAAAAAACCTATAAAGGTCTTTTTTATGAGGTTTTAATACTGGTAAGCAACCAGTTATATTTTGGCGTTATTTGGGTTGATCAGTTATATTAAACTACTTTTAATCTTTTAAACTGCATCTAGAGGGAGACGACGCCACAGTTATTCTGTCATCTCAGTTTTACTTTTTCACACATTCACTATGATTTAACGAAATATGAAGTATTACATTTTTAATTGAAATTTACGAAAAACAAATTGGCATACTCTCTTAACTCTTGACAATCTATTTGGCCTTTATTATACATGTACTGCATGACGTGAAAAACAAGGCTGCATATAGTTTCATGAATTTAACGTGAAAAGGCGCGGTTGTTGCGGTTGCTTTTTTTCCATGCGGTTGGGCTTGTCAGTAGCGCGGTCATGCGGTAATGCGGTTACCGCGACAGCCCTACTTAAAAAAAATTTGAGTAAATTGAATGAATCATTTTTTCAGTGTACCCTCATGTTCCAATTTTTAACTAACCAACCTGACTCAATCTTAAGGGCGGAGTCCACGATGTTTGAAAGCCAATGTTGATATTTGAAATCACCTAAACAAACACGCCCCTACCCCAATAGAATCTGGACCTTCTGTTGATAGACCCGCCCCACACATACGCAACCCGGCAAGGATGTCGGTTAGTAGACACGCTCCTTACTGCTGATTGGCTATAAGTGTGTTTTGGTAGTCGGCCCGTCTCCTTTTCCAAAGCGTTTTTTCAACATCGTGGACTCCGCCTTTAATGGGGAGCTTAAAGTTGGAAGGAAAATGGTAATTGGTTAAGCCCAGTCTATGATGTTGCCTCATATAGTCGCAGCTCCCCAACAGAAATTGCTATTTGCCGCCATAACTGCTGATGCTTCTCCAACAATGTATGCAACAAGCTTCTGATACTGTGGGTTACAAGCCCATTGCAGGGTTTCCCGCAGCACTTTTCTGTTCGGGCGGCCCACCTAAGCTGGGAAACCCTACCACCTTAACTAAGTCATCCAAAAAAAAATTCGCTGCACAAAAGGCGGTCAAGTGCATCTCGGGGAATAGCATGGACGCGCTTTACACCGCGAGCGGGCACGCACACCACATGGCCGAAATGAGAGAAAGACATGATCCGTCACTGTCTGGAGGATAACTAGCCAGATAAAACATTTTATTCATTAATAATCTAGTATGTGTTCATTTTCTGTTATAGTTTCTTTAAAATTGTGTTTTATTTGAGTGTTTTAAATAAAAATATTTTCATCATGACGCGTGCAGGTGGGCCATGCCCCCGGCCCCGCCCACCCACACAACCCTACCACCTTAACTAACAAATTTTCTGTGGGAAACCCTGCATTGACACCATTTACTAGCTGTCTGCACAGTAGTGGCCGGTGACTTCTTTTTGAGGGCGCTCGATGCGAAGTTTGTCACAACATGTATGTAGCCCGTCATGTGTGTGGTTCGTAATTTCAAAATATGTGTTCTGTGCATCGAGTTATCCTGTGTGCATCACATGTTTTGTCAAAATAAGTGCCTGCTGCAGATGCATCTAAAGCATTTATGATAAAAGAGACGCTCACGTTTGCCAGATACTCGCATAATCTCATGTGTAACCAGAGTTTAATGTTAAGGGAGTGTCTTGCGTGTATTTTGTGAATGTGAGCGTCTCGGGTTTTGACGTGTGTGCAGGAGGCACTTATTTTGACAAAACGTGTGATGCACACAGGATCTCTTAAAGTGCAGAACACATATTTTGAAAAAAGTAGCAACACACGAAACTCCGAACACTTATTTTGAAATAGCGCCCCTTTGGATGAGCAGTCACGAGCCGCCACTGGGTCTGCATGTTGACGCGAACAATGACGCAGAAGTATAAATAAAAACTGAGCCTTCTTAAATCAAGCTTTAAGAACCAGAGGTGGGGAACGAAAGGATTACAATGGCTTAAAAGAATCCATTCACACATAAACTAAATAAAAAGGACTAAATCAACAAATGACCTCTGTCTTGCTCTTTATGGTAGAATTTGCTCAAATGCAACATAAATTAAAGGATAAAGGGCTAGAGGAATGGTGTTCACTCACAAGGCAGTGGTGATTTCATTAGAGCAAGACGTAAATTAAGATTATTACGATGTGTTATCGCTCCGACACTTGCTGTGAAGAACATCTTCCCCCGGCAAGAGGAAGGGATAAAAAAAAGTTTTCTAAATAAAAACCATCTCAAGTGACTATTTCAAAAAGAAAATGAAAAAGGAAGTCGGAATCTTAGAGGCACATTTTTATAAAGCTTAGAGCCACTAAAGTCACAATGGAGACCGGATGATCGGCAAAAGCTGGGTAAAGAGGGTGTAAAGGGAACCATCGGAGAGAATTACACAGCTCCAGCTCTCCACAGCACATGCAGGAAGTCTTAGAGGAGCGCAGCTGCATACTGGAGCGATCAGAGATCTGCATTAATCTGCTCTGTAGATTTCATTCAAAAAATCCATACGCTGCCAAAAACACAAGACAAATACGCCTGCAAAAGGGTTCACTTGCAGAGGCCATGGGGAGGAAGCAGATTATGAGCAATATCTTCCAAGCAGAAGATACCTGACCTTTGGGATTCATCAAATTTTGGCTGGCAGTTACTCCCCCTGAGAACGTGTCGGTTCACTTGGTGTGTTCATACTGCCTCTAGACTATAGCACTAGAAAGACAGTCATATAAAGTAGAGAGGCACTGGAATATTGGCCAATAATTGATATTGGATGATAAAAGCTATTTTTTACACTACTGGCTATCGGTCGATAGTTTAAAAACAGCCGATAGCAATGGCCGATATATCCTGTCAATCAAAAAAGAAAGGGAAAATGTAATACATTTGACCTCTTTGTATAGAAAATGTAAAGAAACAACACTAGTTTAATGTTCAAAATTAATGGTCATTACATGAATGAATACAATTAATACATTTTAATTAGGGATGCTCCGATCAGGATTTTTGCAGCCGATACCGATCACCGATTTGTAATCTTCGTGATCGGCCGATACCGATTCCGACACCGATTTTTTTAAAGCTGATATGCAAGCTTTTTGATGACTAACTGTTACAATCTTTCTAAATAAAATAATACCACAGATGTTGCCTTTGTTATATTACTTGCAGTAATTAGGTATATTATTGTTTTAATAGAGACTCAAATAAATAAGCACAACAAATATTTATTCTGCAAAGAGAAATTTAATATGGCTTTAAAAAGGCTTATGTCTCCTAAAAGTACTGAAAATAAAACACTTCACAGACTTTACTGTATTAATTAAATATACACGCATTCGTATGAAGTATAAAAATTCTTTAGTCAAGAGCAGAGAGTGATTTTATTGAGAGATGAATTAGGTTACTGCAGCTTTAAGACGTGAAGACGCCTCGCGCTGTTTACGTAGCGCGTCCTCATACGCATATCTCTGTAAAGGCAAAGAGAGACATACAAATCTGCACGCTGCACATGAGCAACAGGTTGTAAAGCATCATAAGCATTTTTACAACCTGTTGCTCATGTGCAGCGTGCAGATTTGTATGTCTCTCTTTGCCTTTACAGAGATATGCGTATGAGGACGCGCTACGGTAAACAGCGCGAGGCGTCTTCACATCCCCATCAAACAGCGTATACAACACATATCTATCACGGACAATTGCATCCTCATGCCAAAAGTTTCTTATTTGCATGCGTCTTAAAGTTTTGAGCGTTTAAACTTTTATTTTCCTCACAGCTGCTTGTCTGCGTTCAGCCACCGCCTACGTAAAAAATGTCTTTAATTGCAACCGCATTCAGGATCCTTTTGATGACAAAAGTAAACAGAAAGATCGGTTTATGAGATCGGCAGATTTAGCGAGCACCGATCGAGTCATTTAATGCCATTATCGGCCGATACCGATCGGCGGCCGATCGATCGGAGCATCCCTAATTTTAATCAGTATCAGTATCAAAGTTAATATAGCCAGCATGTGAGGACACATTTCAAGTGAGAGCAAGGTTAAATTGTGTTACCTTTTAAGATACATTGTTACAGTTCCCTTTCGAGGGAATTTGTGTTGCGTCACTGCGGTGACACTTTGGGGACGCCTCCAGGGATAAGTGCGTCTGAATGTGTATATCAAATTCAACCAATGGTAAGGCTTAATGACATAGACAGGGTGACGCGCAAAGTATATTGCTATCTGAAATATTGCCAAAGACGGCGATACCGGGACGTAGAAAGTATGGCAAGGGAGACGCAGCGTCTCGTTGCCTTCTCAGAGAACAACAGTTATATATGTAACCCGAGACGTTTTCATGTGTCAAACACAACTATGCAAAAAAGCATTTTGGTTTGAATCAACATTCGCATACGGAAGATTTAAGCATTTAAAGCGAACAGTTTAGCACTTGTGCTTAAAAAGTCTAGAATGTTTATGATATTATTCTACACTACACAGGGAATCATATGGATTTTTTCCAGAAAACTTCTTGCATAAAATAGATTCAAGCACTTTCAATGACCTGTATCAATGTATGTATATTTTCAAAAACTTCCCAGGGCCTTGAATTTTTTTCCCAGGTTCACAAACGTTCAAGGATTTCAAGGACCCGTGGGAACCCTGAAATAAGTATTTATTGTGAATAAAAGCATCTGCCAAATGCATAATGTAATGTAATGTAGAAAGGGGGGTTAAAATTATACGCTCTTCTATGCTCTTAAGCCCTAACAAATCAAAATCTAATGTCAGTCGAAATGACAAGGCCTTTAGAGACAGGCGTGTCAAGGCAGATGAGTTATGTCGATCACGCAGTACGGCCACGCCAAAGTCCAGCACCTAATAAAAGTACCTCAATCCGGGATTCCCATCTGTCCTATGAACATGATTTAAAGAATCCTCCTCTGTGGCTTTAGACGTGGAATTTATCACAGAGGTCAGCATTGTAAATGCCATGTGTTTTACAGCATGCTCATCCATGGCCCTGCAAGCGGGTATAACAGCCTCCAGCGAAGTGGAAAAACGGGGAAAAAGAAAAAAACGTCTGAAACAGGACATTGCTGCAGTATTTCTGCCACTGCTGGTAGTTCGTGCACAACCCCCTCTCCCCTTGGTCCCCGGTATCTTTGACAGAACACAACCATCAATCCATTGTTTGCCAGTAAAACAGAAATCACATGCTAGAAGACTGAAAGTGCTCTGGATTGGCAAAGCAAAGCCATTTAGGAGTGGCTGTTGCATGCAGACCCAAGTAGGTACTCTTCTGATGCTGTCCGACAACATCAAAGCTAACAATGTGATACGTACTGTAAGCAAAAAACACTCATACACATTGCTCGAAGTATTACATTTTTAATGAACTATTTTTCATCAATACTAAATCGACTAGGTCTGCCATAATGGGTTGAAAATAAGCATAATGCATTCTGGGAAAACCTCTTCTTTGCGAAGGATACATATCTCTGCTTTAGATTTTGGTCCAAAACAATTGCTTTCCAAGGCAGCATCATTTTGCAAGGTAGGCTTTGGTGAGGAGAGTGTTTCCACATACACACACGCACGTACACTTGGAAAAAAGTATAAAACATCAGGTCATGTCAAAACAACACAGAAAACATCCCTTTAAAGACTGCAATAAATTAAAGATGAATCAAATTGTACTTCTCAGTAGAAAACAAACACTTGGGGGACGATTACTAAGTGAATTTCATTAGCATGTTTACAGCAGAATAAAGCAGCATGATTCTCTTCTCCTCCCCTTAGTCTCTTATCACCAGTCTGTTCAATGCAGATACCCATGGTGCACACAAAATTCAGCAGTACAAAGAAAGGGGGAATGTACACATCATAGGTGCTTAAATATGTTTTAGCTCTCTTTATGATCATAAAAGCACAAAAAATAGGGGTGGGTTAATTTCCTATCTAATTTCAATACCTGAAATCGGAGTATTGGCCGATACCGGTCCCGATCCTAGTACTACACACATACATATATACCCCCACATGTACCAACCCAATCTCATGGAAATTCATGTTATAGTCACGAAATATTCGATAATTGTATTTGTGTTATTGACACGATTTCTCACTGTTTTTCATGCCACTGGAGCACAAATGTCTTTTTCCTGTCACTTAGCAGCAGAAATTTCTATAAATGAAGAGTTTCGTTGCAAAACGAGATAACTCCGTTTAAACATTTTTGTCAAAACATGTTAATTATTATGTTATCATGTTATTATTTTGTTTAATGGTGCTACTTAGCTGTATTTTTTAAGGTATGAAGGCTTAATCAAAACAAACCAACTGCAGTTTAATTGATATTAATTGGAATGCACAACCAACAATTACAAAAACGGAGTTATCTCATTTTGCAACGAAACTCTTCAAATAGTTTGTCATGTTTATGGCACGACTTTCTTTATGGTGTCATTTTATTTTTTATTTTCTCCTTATTTTACTATTGTTTTGAGTAGGGATGTGCATTTATCTTTTTTTTCATTTCGATTAACCCATAGACCCTTTTAGGGGCCGAGAAATGAAAGCCGATAAATGATGGATTATTTTGGTTTGTTGAACCACTTCACTTGTTCATTGCTAGCCATGTGGAGTTTTGATTGGTGCTTTCTGTGACATAGCACGAAGATGACATGCTAGTCTAGCGCAAAGACAAGATGTCCGCGGTCTGGGAGTTTTTCATTGTGAAATTAATATGAATATTTATCGGCCTATATATATATATATATATATATATATATATATATATATATATATATATATATATATATATATATATATATATATATACATATCTATATCTATATATCTATATATATACATCGTCGCTGCCCGATGAAACTCACGCATGTCCAAAACGGTAACTTTTCAGAAAGTGAAAAAAACACCGTATATCAAAAGCAGTTGAATGTAGCGTTGTCATACTTGGTACGGCATATTTACATGTAACCATATTCTTGCCAGTGTCATGATATAATCCACATTTGACAAAAATTGAGTTTAAATGGACATGCGTGCATATTTTACAGTAACTTTGATCGATACGCGTTCTTCCGATCATTAATTAGAATGGCCAAAGTCGCGTTTCGTATTGACAGATGAATACGCTCAGTTTATTAAATAGCCTACGTCTTGGTTAAATACGCTTACTTTATTTAATATTAATTATAAGTGTATTAAATGTCTCTTGCAAACCATTAAGGGACAATGAATCAATACACTGACATGGTAATGCTACACAACAGGGGCGTCAGTTTGTGTTGAAAAGTGGTTGGGACAAAAGATCTTATAAAAACATTACTGCAGGACGGGAAAAATATTGAATAACGCGCATCAAAAATGGGCATAGCGTAGGCCAGTCAACAACAAGAAAATACTCAGCATAAATTTATAAACCCTCAACAATGTCGAATGCACACATCATACATGTAACAGTCCCTGCAACACCAGCTCAACCGAACAGTGCCAAAGCACCATAGCGTAGAAAACAGCAGCGCTTTTAGTCAATGATTACAATGAATTTCATTACACATGTACAAGAAAACACACCATAAAAATACAACGCAACATATGTGACACTAGACCACAAAACCAGTCTTAAGCATCGCTTGATTTTTCAGAACATTTTAACCAAATGCTTTCAAAAAGTGACATCCCCAGCGTAAATATCACCAATGCTAGACAGATACTTTGTTTGCACAGTCCTACCGTAATTAAGTAACTCATAGATGTTAGTCTGGCGTCCGGGGGAAACGTTTACCTCGAAGGAAAGTCATTGTCATGTTTATTCGGCTATATCCAGTGCTGAGGTTCGATGAAACTTTACGAGACCGGCGAGATGCTTCACAGGCGGAAGATATGCGGCGTGATTGACAGCTTGACACCAAACGGGTACGTGAAAATCAGATGACATGATTTCACAAGTTTTCATTGGCTATTTAGGTATGTGACGCATACTGTATATGGAAATGAACCTGGACATTCAATCTGTCGAAAAATCTCAAAATCGGCAAAATGAACATACGTGAGTTTCATCGGACAGCGATGATATGTAAGCAATAAGGTACGAGAGGCTGTGCTGTATCGTGAATAAGTAACGGCTGAAGGGCGTTGTTAGGCACGACGCGAAGCGGAGTGCCTGCAACCCCTTCAGCCGTTACTTATTCACGATACAGCACTTGCCTTGAGTAGCTTATTGCTTTTATAAAACGGTTACCACACAATATTAAAGTAAAAAAATATTAGTGCAACTTTCATGAAGTTAAATCAATAAAAGCATTCCTTCCGCTAGAAAAAATAGTCCCTGACTGCGAACAACAACATGAAAGCTCAAATAAAAACAACAAACTGTTCTCAGACTTTGTCTCATTATATGTTTATGTGTTGCTAAGGGTGTTGCTAAGGGCGCAGTAATATTAAATAGAACCGTTGGGTGAAGCGGTCATGGCAGTGTTTTATCGTGAATAAAGCACACCTATTGACCAATCAGAATCAAGGATTGGAACTAACCGTTTTATAAATATATATATATATATAATGTTATCGGCCCCCAAATATAAAGAGTTATCGGATAGGCCAAAATTTCCATATCGGTGCATCCCTAGCTTAAATAAATTGATTGCAACCACTTACCTTAAAAAATTTATTAAATTCAATAAATAATTTTTTTCAGTGTATGCATGTTTGTTTTTTGTAAACAAAGAACTGTACTCAACTTAATAATTATCAAAATATGAAATACATTTGGGATTTTTAAAATGAGAAGAAAATGCGTTCAAGTCATTACATTCAAGGGAAATTAGCAAACCAGTTAAATGGAATTTTAGTTTGTTTTAAATAGTGAGCCAGGCTTGTAAACAGTGTTGGGCTGCGTGTGTGTGTTAAGTTTAAACCATAGACTGTAACAAAATAGGTTTAAAAGCATCGTTCATTTTGGGAGATGGGGGCATGAAAATATTTTTATTAAAAATACTTAAATAAAACTTAATTTTGAAGTAAATATGACATAACAATGAACACATGCTAGATTATTACCCTTTTGAAGGGTAGTTGTTATAAAGTCATTTGTAATCTGGAAGCCACACAGTGGAAATGACAGTAAGCCAGAATACAGTATATGAAGAGTTCAAATGCGTCTGACGTGTTTTCGTTTAAATTAGCATTTTTATCAGGCTCGAATTTACAGTTTAATGACAATGAAAAAGTTATTGTCGTATTCTCACAAATGTCAGTCATTTCAATTTGACTGTTTAATATCATTATCAATTTTTTGGGCGTTTAACGGCTTTGCATCTGAGCTCTTCATATCTAAAAACACACGATAATATGCCGTACATCATCGTCTCATGAGAGTGAGTGCAAGCAGCAGTAAGAAAGGCTTGAGAATCTGTCTGTGTGTTTTTATTGCTCGTCATGTTCACTTCATTACCTCCCACTTCACATCACTGCTCTCCTCTTTCCACCCTAATGTTTGAAGTGACCACACGCTATCAGCCACACATCTCCATCCTCACAGAGCTAATGCTTTCTTTACCACACAGACCCTATTATGTTCATTGACTTTACAACAGTATGGCCGGGAAGTACACATTTCTTGGTGCTTTAATAACTGACAGCAGTCTGATATCAAAGCAAACAATACAAAGTAAGTTACACCTATAAAGTGACACTTTCTTGGATAGTGTCATTTGCAAATAATTAAAAAGTACCAAATAATCAAGATCTCTCTTAAAGAGAAATCTTTTCTCAGAAACAATGTGCGTGATTCCTTCAAGCGTTTTGCCAATGAATGTGCAAGGTAAAGTACCGTTTCACAATTCTTTTTGTTGTAAAACACGCTTTTTACACTCATCTTTTATTGTCTGTTTAGGAGATATTGGCATACAATGTTTAATGCCCACCAAATAATTAGCAATAATAAACTGTCAAACCACAAAGGAACAGAGCAATAACTGCAACACCTCTTTAGCCCTCTGTAGAGAAAGATCTGCCCCGTGTGAGTGTGAAACCTCCAGATAGAGAGGTAAGACTTGATCTTAGGTCGGGGAAATGAATCGGTAAGCTCTGATCAGAGACTGAAAATCAGACAGCACACTGCCTCAAGACTACTAAAGGTAAAATGATCTTAGATTTGAGCAGAGAATCAATAAACTATCGGCTTGCTAAGTCTAACATCATGAACCACTTCTGGGTCTATCCACTCACTCACAGATGCAGGAAATAACAAAAAATCACGCTTATACTTGTATCATAATGCAAAACTACCAAAAACACCCAATCCTAATTTTTAGCCCCATAACAAAATCCGAGACTTTTTACAAATTATTAATATATTGCTGTCTGTGATTCCGTAAGCATGGAGACTGCTATGTACAATGTGAGTTCATAAAATTGTTGCTTAAATAATATAACATGAATAATAACGCTCATAAGCGGCTGTTTAAGTAATATCCTTTGTTGAAAATGAGGAGGCTTGGACACGGAAACACCGAAACAGTATTCCTTACATGATAATTTAACAAGCTCATAGGGTTGTCTCAGGTAAGTAAACTAAACTGATGTTAGATCAGAGTGGTGTATTAGTAAACTAAAAAACTACATTAATATCCAAAAGACCATTTTTACATTTTAAAATAAGAGTCAACTCATCAAGACTATGGAATGACAGAAATGTATCTTTGGAAATTATGTTTGGGAAAATATTTAATGTAGCCGTGCCTTGCAAAGAATTAGCAAAAAAGTGTTCACTTAAAGTTTCCATCATTCATCTTTATTTGGCCCAGTTTTAATACATTTTTAGTTTTGTAAGGAGAAAATTGTATATGTCGGTTCAATTTTTGTCCAAATAAAAAATTTCAAATTTTCAGACTTCAAATCAAAAGGTTTTTAAGATCATAAACATGTTTAAGTCAAGTGACCCTATAAACATATAAATGGTAGTGTAAATTTTAACATTTAAATGGTAAAACTTGCTTATACTGCAGGGGTATTGTGGATGAATGACAGAGCGTTATGCAGTCGCTAGGGTGCTTTCAGTCATTGTTTGCACACATTGCTGTGTGGTTGTTGGCCATTTCATACTAGCTTAAGAGTCACAAGAGCCCACCTCCATGCCTTCATAATATTCATCCCTTGATAACACACATATGATCACATTCATTTGTAAAATACTACTTTTAAAGGGATAGTTCACCCAAAAATCAAAATTAACCTATGCTTTACTCACCCTGAAATAACAACCTAAAAAATTAATCTTAAGCACCACAAATAATAAATGCATTCCCAAACATGTTAACCAAAGGTGACTCTTTCTGTGAAATCCATGCTAAAGTCTCAATCTAATATGTTTTTGAGTGATTTTAATAAATCATTTCACATTGATTTCAATCTTTGACATGAACTTAGTCAGTATTAAAGATATTATTAAGGTTATTTTACATTATGTAAGACGATTTGATGTAGAAAACAGTAAAATCACACAAATGACTTCAGATGGGTTTTCACAGACTGAGTCACAAATGCACTCACCCTCAATTTTGCATAACAGTTAAATTTCTGCTTAACAGCTGACTCATAGTCATACCTGTGACGCAATTTATTAAAGGAATTACTGTGTTTCCTATGGTTCAATTACAGTTATCTCTATACATTTAAAGACCAACTCAGATTGTTTAACGACCTTTTAAACCATTCACAAAATTGCAAAACTGTGTAAACACGCAAAATATAAAAAGACATGTAAAAGACAGAACTGTGATTTTTACTTTCTGTGTGGTCGCAGTCATGCTTTCTGAGCTCAAGAGATGTGATGAGATAATCATAAAACAATGCTCCGCTACATTCAACTCTCCTCATTACCCACTCGAACGCTTTACACAGAGCCAAGTGAAAAAGCAGAAGACAAAGAGACGGGCAGACAGAAGGCGACAGCAGACAGACAGGCGGATGGATGGATGCTCCGGGCACACCCCAGGGGCCTGTGGCACAGAAGACACCAACCTTAGCTTCCATTAGAGCTGCGTCATTCTGCACCTTTCCTCAAGACAGTGGTAATGATTTCCTGTCAGCTCTGGACAACACACACACACACACACACACACACACACACACACACACACACACACACACACACACACACACACACACACACACACACACACACACACACACACACACACACGAATGCATGCACTGTAGAAAGCACTTACCACAGCAAATAACTGAAGATGATACATATACTAGCACAGTGAACGTTTGTAAAACTCACTTTTTTATTTCCCATGACCTGTCACAACCACAGAAAGAAAACTTTTTCCAACTTTTGGCCACATCTGCATATAATCCTTCAAAAGCAGAATTAAACCGCACATACAGTAACAAGAAAGACGTATTCATTCATTTTGAAATTAACAAATGGAAATCTTTATATAGCTCATTGCGTCTGCAGCAAAAATAAAATGTTACGAATTCATTTCACAGGGAACCTTAAATGCACTGTTAGTCGCTTTGAATATAAGCATCTGCCAAGTGCAGCATTAATGCAAATGTTTCCACTAAATGCATAAAGGAACAACTCCCTTAAAACACATTTCGAAATGGGTGTGTTTGAGCGAAATGCACTTGGCACCAATTCAGAAAAAATGGATTTTAAAATATTCAAAATTACTTGTTCTATATTTGATATTACATTTCTCTGGCAATAAGCCATACAGGTGCAAAGCATCTCAAAAACAGTATCCAGATCCTAATCCAAATTTTAAGCCAACAAGTGCATAAAGCCCCAAATACTTTCTTACAGTATTTGCTTTCCTTAGTCTCTGCTTGTTGGTCCTCTAGTGACCAGCTGGTGTCAGCAGCCCTTTATTGAAAGCAGCTGCCACATCAGGTAACTGTGCCAGTTGGGCAAACCGCCCTGTTGGCCACAGCTGCCACAGCTAATAAGAAAGTGTTGCCGCCGGGGCAAAGCCTGATGGTGCAGGCGTAGAGAGATCTGTCGTCCGTGCGGACACTGGAAGCACTAGGCTGGGCAACACGATGCCTGCTGTGCCACCATCCGCAGTGAGCACAGCACACAAGATCAATGCAGTGTCCAGCTGGCATTAACAACCCAGTGACAGGGTATATATTAAACACAGTTCTAGTACAAACTGGTTCAACAATATGAATCAGTAAGGCCAGTCAATAGAACAAATTCTGTTGAGACCAGACACATAAAACCTGATATGTTGTATGTCTCAATGAATGTTTGCATAAATTGTATTTAAGAGATATTTAGCAATAATTATTCAAGCAAAGATTTCAATTAAAATATATTCAACACAAACCGCTACATGGCTTGAGAAGATCTGAAAGTGAACTACATTATAAATAAAACTGTTTTATAATGCTTTTAATGTTTTCATTTAATCTAATTGTATGGACAAGAGCAGCATAATGTAACATTTCATCTAATAGTCTTTCATTAAAAAACAAGGTCAAATGAGTTTGGAACAACACAAAAGTGACTAAATGATTTTTACTCTGAATTTCTACTCAAGAAATTTTTATCTTGAATAAACTATTTGTTTAAGAAACTTATGGTTTAACACCACTAAGGTCAGATGTTATTAAAGATCTGATAGTGACTAGCAATGCAGGGAGGTACTTCAGACTTAACTCTGTGGGGCAATAAAAGCAGATTTACCATAAAAACAACCCATGCTTCCCAACACATCCCTGTGTGACCCTAATAAACATATACGGGTGATTAAAAAATATAAGATTGAAGGGTCACTGCCAACCAAGCTTCAGTTTTAGCTGGGTACAGCAGTACAGATTTAGGTCTAGCCTATGGAGGGAGTTGCGTCACCTGCTGTTCCCGCCCACCGCGCCTGTCAGTACACAACAGCAGAGACATTTCAGACTTTTAAAAATAAATATAGAGCCAGATAGCCTATTTTTTATTTATTTAGAGAATATGACGCATTGATGCAGATTAAACTACCCAATAGTAGGCCTTTATCAAATTTACCAACTTTAAAAATATACAAAAGTAAAACGCAACATGCACAGTTGTATTACAACAGCAATAATATTAATTTACATCATTGATAGTACATCATTTATAATTGTAAAATAGTGACAAGGACTTTTAATTTGCAAAATACACACACAATATTCATTAACTACAGTTATGAATGTTTTTTTTAAATACCCAGACTTAACAGGCGCGCATTAAATCTTGAGATAGCCAAGGCTGTGAAGGATTCATCAGATGGACAATTTGATGCATTTGGAGGCCACACCTGGAGAAACTTTTTCCCGCCCTTGACGAATTATCTTGTCAATTAAGAGAAAACATTTGCATTAAAAAAGGGTTCCTGATGAGTTTTTTATTTTATTTATCTGTATTATCCACTAGATAATAAAAAAACTAAAGCAAAAAATTATACACTCACCTTAAGGATTATTAGGAACACCATACTAATACTGTGTTTAGATCCTCTTTCGCCTTCTGAACTGCCTGAATTCTACGTGGCATTGATTCAGCAAGGTACTGAAAGCATTCTTTAGAAATGTTGGTCCATGTTGATAGGATAGCATCTTGCAGTTGATGGAGATTTGTGGGATGCACATCCAGGGCACAAACCTCCCGTTCCACCACATCCCAAAGATGCTCTATTGGGTTAAGATCTGGTGACTGTGGGGGCCATTTTAGTACAGTGAACTCAAAGTCATGTTCAAGAAATCAATTTGAAATGATTCGAGTTTTGTGACATGGTGCATTATCCTGCTGGAAGTAGCCATCAAAGGATGGGTACATGGTGGTCATAAAGGGATGGACATGGTCAGAAACAATGCTCAGGTAGGCCGTGGCATTTAAAAGATGCACGATTGGCACTAAGGGGCCTAAAGTGTGCCAAGAAAACATCCAGAAATTGAACAGGTGTTCCTAAAAATCCTTTAGGTGAGTGTATATAAATTTTACACTCCGTGTATGTTTTGATAGTCATTCTAAATCTAATCTCTAACTCTTGTTTGTTTGAAAGCATAAGGTCTGTTCTTTCCTTATATATATATATATAATCGTGTGTTTATATATTTTTCGAAGAAAATTTTTCTGTAAGGCATTTTGTAAAATCTTTAAGAAAATCAAAAAAATTGCTGGCGGGCAACTTTTTAAAAACAGGCTGGCAGGTGATATCATTGGCCTTCGAATACGGCCTTCGGAGGATGCAGAATTCAAACTGGGATGCATAGCCAACTGGAGAGAGAGAGAGAGAGAGAGAGAGAGAGAGAGAGAGAGAGAGAGAGACCACACCTCTGGGAATAAGGGACAGGTAATCTGTCTCGACCTTCTCAATCTAATCAGAGCCACACTTTTAATTCTCTGTTGTCCTGCTGATGGAATAAAGAAAGACACAATGATTTAAAGGCACAACAGAACTGCTCATTTCAATAGCTGTTACCAGTACCAGAACGGAACAGATTTCCTTAAAAACATTCAACTTAACACCATTAAAGTATTGTTTGGAGTAAAGTACAAATACATGACACGCACTACTGCCCTGATAGGATAAGTAAGTTTCATTAAGTGGGCTGAAAGTCTCTTACAACCCCACTCACAACACAAATACACTGAGCTCTCCAACAACAGAAACCATCAAGTCAATATGAGGAGCTCAGATGCAAACGCTGCTAAACGCCATCCCCGTCGATAATAATATTAAACAAATGCTTGTAATATACGTTCATCACGTTCATTGACTGTTGCCAGAGGTCACATGTGAGGCAGTGTCTATTAGTCATTACATTTCATTACGAGATAAGAGACAATTAATGATTTTATCAAAACACAAACTACTTTGACTCATTTTACAATCCCAGCATGTTATTCAGACAAATAATATTTTAAATCGCATGAGGAAGCCATTCAGGCACACTTTCATGTCATTGGCTATATGCCACTGCAGTAAAGACTTATCGCACTATTACAGTTAATGATTATTTGATTGATTGATCATTCATTTAATGATCATCGAATATGAGAAACTGCAAAAATTGGCATCCCTACCACACAAACAAGTCTTTACGGTTAATATTTCTATGGCATAAATTCATTGCCAATAACCATACCTGTCCGTGCACCCAGTTCAGTTAGGAAGTTGCAGATTAAATTCAGTAGGTTTTTTTAAGTTCAATGAATTAATATCTATAGTTCCCTGCTTGCTCAGCACATGCAGATCAACAACAAGAAAGGAAGTGGAATTAATCTGATCGCAACTAATAGCAATGATAAAACGGTATAACAGCATTAATGAAAAATAAGAGCAGTCCCTCTCATTACAGGAAATAGTAATTCAATTACAGTAACGCAGACCGAACAACTTAAAGCAGTGGTTCTCAAACTGGGGGCCGTGGCCCCCTGGGGGGCCCTGAGATGGTGCCATGGGGCCCTGGTTTAATGACATTTTATAAAACAAATGAATTTATCATGAATTTGATATGTTTTGTTTAATTCAAATTTTAAGTTTTGGAATGTTTTATGTCATGAATTTTCTTTGGGGGGCTAAAAAAGGATGCACTATATACAAGGGGGGCCCCACACTGAAAAAGTTTGAGAACCACTGACTTAAAGGATAATTCCGGTATTTAACACTTTGAGTCTCATTTCTAGTTTGTTTTGGATGAACTACAGTGATGGACACAGAAATTTTGACAATGGGTCATGTCTTCGACTCATTTAGAAGCGTCTCTTGACTGCTTCAAAATGGAAGTCAATGACCATGCACAAACATGTCATTAAAAAAACACTTAACGTTCATTTTCAAAACTGTACTACTCACCGAGTGGTTCGTGGTGTTCGTTGATGATTAAAAACAAATATATTGGCGCAATGTATGATTTCAATCCGTGTTATTTGCTATAGTGGAACAATTTTTTCAGATACCTCACAACTTTCGAGGCAATCTCTTCCACTGGTGCCGTTTGGTGGCTGTTGGCTATCGATGTTGGTCTCTCTGCGCCACCTATAGAGCGGGAGCGTGAAGCGCACTTCTGGCTTGGCAAAAGCTCTGCATTAACACTGTAAAATATTTATATATATATTCGAATCTCAAAACTGAAAATCGAATGTCTACCCACAGAACGAATATTCGAATATTCTGGTCCAGCCCTACAAATATGGGAAAAATTTCTTCTGAGAGAAACCGAGCAAAAAAACAACAACCACATGTAAACAGACACTTTTCTGTTTCCCGGCGGCGGAGTGATATATCAGCGAGCAATGAGTCTTCCAGAGAAGTCAATGGAATTTTACAAAATGCCAAATAAAACATGACAGATACTGTATTTCGCTACACAACTTGTTTTTAATCATCAACGAACACCACGAACCACTCGGTGAGTAGCACAGTTTTGAAAATGAATGTTAAGTGTTGTTTTAATGACATGTTTGTGCAGGCCATTGACTTCCATTCTGAAGCAGTCAAGAGACGCTTCTAAACGAGTCAAAAACTCAATACACAACCCATTGTGAAAATTTCTGTGTCCATCACTGTAGTTCATCCAAAACAAACCAGAAATGAGACTCAAAGTGTTAAATACCGGAATTATCCTTTAAGCTCAAGGAAAATTATGTTTTTGATACTGAACTGTATATTGTCCCATTTTTAACATTTTTATTTTAGTAGAGTTACAATTAGAATTTACAGCTAACAGTGTGTTGTTTAGTATCACTTCTTTAAGAAAACAAGATTTCATTAATAAGCATACAGTAACTTGTGCTTTAATGTAATGTTTTAATGTAACAAGGCAAAATGATTCACTATTGATTTACAATACAAGATCATTGCAGCACATTTCTAATCCGCAGGGTGAGCTATTACAGTTCACGGCTTTATTTTATTGACCCTATTAAAGATCACGTCAGAAACATGAAGCTCAGAGGGTTTATCTGTTCACTGAGGGACTGACTGACCACTCAATGACTTCTAATCTACTTCGAACTCTCCCGCACTGTAATTGAGAGAGAAAATGATAATTTACATCTGTTAATAGTGAATGTGGCTATCACAGTCCATTATTCCTTGTAAAACACTTAAGCGCTTCTTCATAACCTACTAAATTAAACATATTGGACAGCTTAAAGCAGCTAAGAGCTCAAAAAAAATATGTGAACTTAATTTTACATTCAACCATTTAGCACTGTTACAGAAACAGTCAAGCACCAATGCTTTGTTACACCCAGAGACAGTGAAGTTAGCGTATTAATGGTTTACATGGATCTTTAAAATCATTAACTTGATCTACCGTATCAGCAAACCCACTTAAGCCATTTGATTAATGAAAATCTCTCTTAAAAGTAACTGCATGTGGGGTTGTGATCTGACCATCCACACAAAATATAAAAAATATGAACAGAAAATAATAGGGAGGCACCGATATGATCTCCTAAGACCCAAACTTTTCTTTGTCTTGCATTTTAGATTTCTTCCAGCTATTTTGAGTTAAGAAGAACCATGTTCTTTGAACATGAAGCAGTGTAATCGTCCACATTTGTGTACAAGAGGTTCCAGTTACACAGAATTAAGTATTTTGGTGCACACAACAAAAAATATGATGCCTACGTATGTGGACACGCCAGTGGCCGGTTGCATAAACATAGCCATGAAGTTAAGACTGTGTCTTAAAGGGACAGTAAGTAGGGTTTTAAGTGTTTTATTAATCCAAATCAATGTCTTTATTCATAAATATGTCCTCGTTGGTGTCAAATGACCTCTGCCAGTGATCTGACTTTTCTTTGTAAGCTTAGAACTTCTTCTCTTTACATACATTGAACGGGTAAGTCCAAGGAGGCTTCCATTTCGTTCCGCCATAATGATAAACTATAATAGCAGAGAGGGACAAAAAGCACTAGACTACCAGGCGCGTTTCCACAACGCGTTTCCGTTCAGAACATGTGAACTAGCTGAAACGGACAAGGAGATCAGTGAGTACATAATGGCTACCGTAGTTGCAACACGCATTTGGAGAGCACTATTCGTTTGAATTTAAAATACAATTTCACCACTAGATGGGGGTAAATCCTACTTATTGTCCCTTTAAGAACTAGTCTGAACAACTAGCAATTAGTTAGGGCTAATCAGTCTTACTATATGGATTTAAATTAGACCAATCTACCTTTTTTGCAACTTACTTGAAACAATTATGATCAATCTTGAAGAAAAAAAATACATGACTAACTTTTAGTCTTCGTAGTTTATGCAACTGGATACAGGTCTTAGGAGGTTAAACAGAAAACTGTTGGCTGATATTGATACCGTTATTAAACACTTGTATACAATACTATACAGTTGGCTTATATAAGATTAAGAACATAATCTTTTCCAAGATTTAAAAAAATCCTCACTGCAGACATTTTCCCGAAATACTCTTACTCTGACCGCATGGCTCACATGAATGAGTAATCTCTCATGTGATTAACATCGCATGTCTGACAAACTATAATTTGTACAGATTTTATTTTGTTTTGGGAAGTATTTAATTACTGTGAAAAATTAATGTATACAATGTTAGTTACAGATCCTTGAATTCTTGCGTGGCTGCCAAATACGAAACCTCTCTTCACACAGCGGTGATCCATGCTCGAAGTCCACCCTCATCCTTAGGAAACCTACTTTTTTTTTTAACAAGGTATCACTTTAGTCCAAAGCAAGACCGATAAACAAACACACCGGAAGTTAACACTGGGGTCAGGTGCGTAACCGTGTCAACGGGCATGTATCCGATGAAACCGATCTCCAAAAAGCATAAAAATGTAGAGGGCACAGATCAAAGCAGCAATGCATTTATGTGACAAATAGTTAGTAGTCATGATGCCCTCTGGTTGTCCTCTACTCTCAGAGGGCTCACGCAAACACAGAGCTTCTTAAACTGTACTCCAGATGGATCCAGATTACATACCAATGTGACTTTCAGACTTTTTTCATTGTGTTCTTGAGGTTATTCTTAGTAGCACACATAGAGAAACAGATTTATTACAGCTACTTTCTCCAAAATTAACGCAAAATAAATGTGTGACTGTTACTAACAGTATAATGTGATTATGAACAGATGATGTATCTATTGCAAAAAAAGCAGCCATTTGCAAATTTCAGTTCTGTGTTTTATAGGGACTTTCCATAGACATGACTTTTATACTGTATATTTTATCCCCTTCCACTAACTCAACCCATAAATCTAACCCTCACAGGAAACTTGCTGCTATTTAAGATTTTCAAAAAACATCATTCTACATGATTTATAAGCTTGTTTCCTCCTGGGGACCAAGAAAATGCCCACAAGGTCAAAAATTTACTGGTATTACTATATTTGTGGGGACACAAAGCGATTACCAGGTATACACACACACACACCAATGACAGAGGTTGTTTGGGTTCGACAAGACAGCCCAATATGAATTCCCCACTGACAGCATTGATCCACACACCAACATCACTGTGTATGACCTATTGAGCTAGCTTTGCCATAACTTAACCAAGCAGGATGGCCTGCCCTGGAGTCACTTCACACCGTTTATTGAGTACCAAAATCATGCTAATATGCAACCCTATGCCCTGGTTTTGTTAAAAATGTGCCTATTGTTATATTGCCAGTAGACATATAATAACCTTAAGCAAAAATACCATGGCTTCACTGCCTTGTGGTATTGCCATTGCAACACTAAACTGTGTTATTTTCAAATGTCTATACAAACATCAACTTTTCAACTGGACACAATACATTACAATACACGTTTTTGCCAGATAAATAAAGCCTTCAAATTATAATATTCTTTCAAAAAACAATTTTTATGTTTATATTATATGTAAACTTCAAATCAATTACATGAATTAATGATTTAATTCATTTTGTGTAAACACAGCTCATACCTTGCAAACGATATCACAGAAAATTTTAGTGGTTTTGAAACCTTGACTCTTTAAAACCTCTGTGTTAGGGATGCATAACGATTAATAGCGATTCATTTATAGCAGAATAAAAGTTGTTGTTTACATCATATATGTGTGTGAACTGTGTATAATAACTTTGTATAGATGCATGTATATATTTAAGAAATGTTTACATGTGTATATACATTTGTATATTTATGTATAATTTATATTATATATAAATACTTAATATAAAGGTATATATTTTTTCTTAAAATTATACATGCATGTGTGCTGTGCATATTTATATACACATAATTATTATACACAGCTTACACACATATATAATGTAAACAAAAACTTTTTATTCTGCTATAGATTAATCGCGAATAATCGTTGTGCATCCCTACTCTGCAGGGTTTCCCGCAGCATATTTCAGTTAAGGCGGCCCGCCTAAGCTTGCAAACCCTACCGCCTTAACTAGGTCGTCCAAAAAATAAATAAAATAAATAATAATAATAATAATAATAATAATTCGCTGCACAAAAGGCGGTCAAGTGCATCTCGGAGAATAGCGTGTATACGCGCATCACACCGCAATCAAACACGCGCACCACACGGCCAAAATTAGAAAGTTTTTAACAATTTTTGCGCTATCTATCATCGTTCGCCAGACGTTCTACAACATCTGCTTCAGTTTTGTATTTATTAACCCTTTAGTTTCACTTCACCACGCAGCTATTCCCATTGGAGGAAAAACATTTAATTCATTAATAATCTAGCATGTGTTCATTTTTTGTCATAGTTTCTTCAAAATTAAGTTTTATTTGAGTGTTTTAAAAATAAATATTTTATTAATTTATTTTATTAAAATATTTTAATTTTCATCATGATGCATACGCCACCCCCATTTGATTGCCACACCCTCAGCCCCGCCCAACCCTACCACCTTAACTAACAAATTTTCTGCGGGAAACCCTGCTCTGTATACCTTGAAAGTGGTAACCAGCCCATGACTAATTGCAATCATTGCAAATATATTATTAAATTTGCAATATTGTAAAGCTTTACGGAAAACTATTTGGCACAGGAGAAACAGGCAAAAATGTCTTGGAAAAGAAAAATATAAAAAACAATTCACGAAAAATATCCAAACATTTATTCAATATATTGTGAATACCCTATCACTATATCTCTCACACCTACACCCCATAAGGGGACACTGCTTGGTTTAAGATATTACAACCACAGGCTGAGCATCACTTTAATGGGCATCACACCGATTGCTGATGTTTTCCAACCAGTGTGAATCCTAAAGATATTTACAAATTCAATTAAACGCCTGACATTTTCCTCAATGTTTTAGCCACAGCCATTTATTAAGGTGCAGAGGCTGATCACATGGCGGGTTAAGCAGGTGGGATTATAGGAAAAGAGACACAGACGGATAAGGAGGAAATCACCTCAGTAGTCTAACAATGCAGCCAGTGTGATCAGCCCAGCAGTTATGTTTTGCACTATTGTATGCAAGACTTGCAACGTACAATTACTGTTAGTCATTTCACAAGAGGTTTTCAAGATTCATTTGAACCAAAGCCCACAATGGATGTCAGCAGTAATTGCCTGGCACAATTTTTCAGTGAACACAACATTTAAAGTCCGACACCTGCAAAAGAACAAAGGGCCTGCCTGCTGCTTTATAGGCTTGTGAGCAGAAAAGTGAAGGGTTACAATGAATAAATGATAAACTGGGACCTTTCAGCTGTGAAAATAAAAGTGAATAAGCTCAAGCATAGACTCTATTCTCATTTATACTGCAAATGGAAAATCATATCATGTTTTTAAACACCCTAAAGGAACCTGTATGAACTTCTTGCCCCTCATGAGTGCCCCCTAAAACTTTACACAATGAACGTCAAACACAAATGCTCAATGTACATTAGTGTCCCAGCCTATATGCACGACACACACACAAATCCACCACGAGGGTCTCAAAAATTCCAGTCAGGCACTGGGACATGTAAAGCGGACTGGCACATATTCTCTAAATATTCAATTAGGCAAAGAGAATTAATCCCTATGTGTTTGAAACTCACTGTTTTCCAAACGGCTGTCACCAGGCATTGAATCAAACGACGCTGCTGGCAGAAGACGCTTGTTATTTTCAGCGATTCTGCTCTGTGCATGGCTGAGCATCAATGACCTGAGCAAACAGCATTAGTTTTGCAGAAAATACTGCACTCGGACACAGGAAACATCCCTCTAAGATACGCACAGTCCACTCCTCTCATTAACTTAACTTGTCAACACTAAAAAAAAAAATTGTTCAAGAGGTCCTTAAATTTGTGCAATGCCAGAGCTTGTAATCATGGGTTTCTGTAAAGGTTGCAATTTTTCAATGCAAAAAGCATGAATGCATAAGCACGTGTAAGCAAGGACTACCGTACATTCCGGACTATAAGCTGCACCGGAGTTAAAGGAACAGTATGTAAGAAATTTATATAAATTAATCATAAAATGTCCCTGATATGTCACTAGACATTAAGAAATCATTTTCATTTCAAATACTTATATCACTCACAACAGTGGTCTGGCCAGGATATTGTCATTTAAAAAGTGGAGTTGCAGCCCTCAACTGATGTTTATGTTGTCATTTTGTGTATTGGCCACCAGTTGTGTGATTGCAGTACCAGTTTTAGCCACAAGTTTTGTAATTGCAATACCAGTTTTGGCCACAATCCTACATAATGTTCCTTTAAGTCGCATCATTTTAACCCTTAAACAGGCAATGTGCACCACGGGATACGCTCTCTTCAGTGTCTTGTTTGGGGCATAAAAAAGATTTTTCAACCAAATCCTTCTATCAGTTATCAAACCTTGGTCTGTCTTGAATATGTGGGTAACATTATTTGCTTCAACTTTTTTTTTATTTATTGGTCAGCCCGACCTAAATCCAACATGGCCACCGGTTTTGCAGGACAGTCAGATTTTGTGGTAAGTAAATGAATATAAATCTTACTTTTCTTCTTTAAAAAAATATTAATACTGCTAATATTAATTGTGAACATTGTCTTAAGGTGCCTAAGAAGAAAATTTGGTTATATGTTGTTTATATTGTTATTTAGCACATTTTGAAATATACGTATCCCCTGAGATACATTGCCTGATTAGGGTATAAAAAAGGGATTAACCACAATATTGCCTATCTTTGTATTTTGAGTTGAAATTTTTTTATAAATGATCAAATTTGCAGGATAAACTGATATTTGTATATTTAGATGACTTCATCTTAGCATTTTAACTGGATATTTTCTTTCGCGGCTTCACAACAGCTAATTTTATGGTATAAGGAATGATAGGGAATATGAGTTATAGAGCCAATACCAATGAATTCTTCAGATTTTGAGAAAAGTGATGAAGATGAAATTTTTTGTGACAGTGCAGTGGTGTATTAGAACCAAGAAATGTAGGTAATTTTCCTCATGACAGGCATGCATTCCTCTAAATTGCAGCCAATAAGAGGCCTCTGCATGAAACACATATAGACACATATAGTTTACATTGAGGGGTAGTTCAG
The DNA here is from genome assembly GCF_027580225.2 of Misgurnus anguillicaudatus. Classification (NCBI taxonomy): domain Eukaryota; kingdom Metazoa; phylum Chordata; class Actinopteri; order Cypriniformes; family Cobitidae; genus Misgurnus; species Misgurnus anguillicaudatus. Next base: position 27,402,691 of record NC_073353.2, read on the forward strand.
GTAGTATGCAAAATTAATCAATTCTTAAATAATTTACCAAACTAGTATTATCTAAAAAATATATATTTTTGCAGGTGGAGCAGAAAAAGCACCAACGAAGCCAATGAAGACATTTAAAAACTGCTCATTCTTAGTTAGGCCTACTTACATTTAGTTGTGTTATTTACATGCAATGTTAGTAGTAAACCTGTTGTTTACACTGTTTAAAATAGATGAAAAAATATATATGGCATGTTTTAGAGCAAGAGAGGAAGTCAGAATCACATAATTTTTGCTACAAATAAAAAATAAATTTTGATGACTTAATCCTTTTTTTATACCTTAATAGGGCAATGTATCCCGGGAGATACAACTCATAAAATCCTGAATATATCAAATATTTTAAAAATTCCAATGAATATCTATTACATAAGTCCAGATGATACAAAAAATGTCATGAAATGATTTTTTGCTCATCGTTTTCCACTCTTGCCTGTTTAAGGGTTAAAATGCCTCATTAAGACAAAATCAATAACTTATATAAATCACAGTGGACTATACGTCGCGTTTATTTAGAAAATTATTTCACAAAATCCAAGCCGAAGAACAGACATTTCATCTGGAAAGGCAAGTTATTCAACTAAACAATAGCAGACAAAACAGCAGGCTGAATAGATGTCTGTGGGTTAAAGTAATATTATCAGTTATTTAAAACGAAAAACCATAGCATACAGAACTTACCTGGAAGGTTGAATAGGCTAAATTAACCGAACAAGCCAAGTAGCGTGAAGTTCGCATTCTCGTCAATCCACATTACAGAACCCATTGAATTACATAATTACAGAAGCAGCATATGGCGGACTTACGCGGCTGTAGACGGTAATGTTGTATCATAAATGTCAAAATTAAATCCTACTGACTTACAAGGCGCACCTGACTGTAAGACACAGCACCAACCAAGTTATGAAAAGAAACGCGGTTTATAGATGGTTTCTTCGGATGCACGTGCGCTGACGCGATCCGAACTTTACTTCCGGTTTCGTTTTTTTTGTGGTCTGACTAGTTGCTAAACGGATCTCTTGAACAAATGCCTCGTCGAAAATAACAAATGTTTTGGTTTCCTAGGTAATATATGGTGTTGTTTTTTTGCTTGTTATATAAATAAACTACGTTCAAAGAACGTTGTTATTTATTCTTAGCGGAGTTTACAGAAAGTTACGTGCGGACCACGACAGCCGCTTGTTTATGTTGTTACTGCTGAAATCGTCTATAGACCGAAAAATACGGTAATCATGTATGATGTGGGACACAATACTAAAGATTTAGATATAATATAAACTGTTACATCCTGAATAAGTTAACACAATTATAAAATTGACATGTAATTTATGTTTGTGTGTATGCAGCAGTGTTTGTCTCCTCTTCTCGTCATCAGTGCTATGTTTATAATGTTAATGTTGTCTAACCATTTGTGTTATTTGCTCTACTTCATGTTTAATCGCTTTATAATACATATGCATATGATCTGCTCTTTGCTATCGTGCCGGACCAGAGGTCACTTCATGTGGTTGGCACTGCTACAAGGTACTGCTATGTCCTTGCTATGTGGCTGCTAACTGAACCAAGTCAAGAGCCCAGCCCCAGTCTCTAAGATAATTTTGGTCTGTATGGCTTGGATCCTGCATTTAATGTAAACATAGTTTTTCTTGGCCACCAGGTGAAACCACAACATTCCTCACCCAAGCCACACAACCTGAGGTATTATTCATGTCTATAAAACACATATGACAGAGATTAATACTTACGGCAAGGTAGGCCGCTAACACTGCGGTATTGTATGTACGAGCATTAGTATTACAGATGCTTGAATCCCATTCTAAGCACTAATAAAACTTAAAAGTAACGTTTAAAAGGCTATTGAGTAACACAGAAAAAACTGCAATGCAACAGTTGCTTTAATAAGGATATGTAGCATATTTGAGCTTTGCTAGGATTTACTTCACAAACATGCGATCCCAAAGCTCGCCCTGTGTAAGCCGGCCTAATTAACTAGAGCGGGGTGGAGAGGTCAAAGCCTGTTTACAGTACCGGCCCCGAGGCCTGTCTGTGACACACAGCACTTCTCATTAGAATTACAAAGTAATCTCTGCCAGGCGGGTGAGGAGAACTTTCGGATCAAATGTCAATAAAATATTTATTTAACTACATCCAGCCACGGTGGGAGGTTTAACAGCTAAGCGAAAATATGCTAAAATGACCCAAAAAGGGCGGCATGTGTTCCCTTGACTGCATGAGGTATGGCTCGACATGATCTGTGGTTGATGAATTGGAGAAGGGTTAGGAGAAGAAAAACAGGCAGAGATGCTGGATAGAGATGATGTCATCTGCATTCATGCTGACTCACTGCCAAACTGAAGTATTCATGCTTACTGCCCACACCAGCTCTTAATTAATGCCACCTTATTAGGCCTTTATTAACCCTCACTAACAGACGATTCTGCTGAATGGAGTATGCGTGTGCGTTGATTTTGTTTGGTATGGGAATTAAATGTGCTATTACATAAAATCCTTATGCACATAAACGCATTGTTTTCAATGGTGCAGCTGTTGTAATAGATGTCAATCTGTTGGTTGAGGCTGTGTGTGTGCACATGTTTCAAATTATGGCTTTATTCATGAGAAGGCCCACATACAATCTGCATTGCCGGCATTTTCCGTTATCAAATATTTGAGTTAATTTGATGATAATTTCTGCAGATAAGAGTTTAGCGCTCTCAGCTCCACTTGACTGAGTTCATATCCACTCAGCAAATTCCACAGTTTTTTTCTCATTATCAGCACAAAAGTCATTAAATTTCATCTGGAGGTATAAGAGGTAAAACAACGGCATGCTTCAGAGACCTCTTACTGTATCCGTTAGTGTGCGTTCACACCAGATGCGAATGAACCAAATAAAATCGCGCTATTCGCACATAGTTGGCCGCTTGAGTATTTTGAGTTAACTCACATCATTTGCATATCAAATTTGCCTGCTTTAGCTAGCTTGTAGTCTCAATGTGTATGTATATGTACATGTATGTATGTATATGTATATAGCTCGAATTGAGTAAAGAGGGATTTTTGCAACTTACCATTACTGTCCGAGCCCCTCACTCACTTTCTTCCAAACAAGATCCTTTTTATTCCTGTTTTATAAAAATACGAATGTGTGTCATACAGCTCCGGGTGTCCACCAGAGATGCGCTGGTTGATCCAAAATAAGCGAGTGCCTGCGGTTAGGAATCATCTAAACATATTTTTTATGATATTCGGGTCGCGGTCGGTCTGGTCGTTTAATATAAAGATGCCAATTAACTATTTTAAACAATTACTACTTCTAAAAAATGCGGGCCAGGAAGTGGGTTGGGTACAATGGTCGTTTTATATTTCTGCCGCATCTCGCTACGTCGTAATCATGTCACTACTACAGCAAGCTCCTAATTGGTTAACATGGTGCGTCAAATGCCCCAAATGCTCATGCCACCTCATTGGATCTCTATCGCATCTTTACCCATCTTTATCGCACTTACCCTTAATGCTTCATTCGTGTCTTGTGTAAACGCACCATTACCGTATTTCCCATAGACTTACAGTTTACCTATTTGTGCCGACATATCCGGCACGGGTGATGGACAATTTTCAATTACAAAAATGTCATGAACGTTAAATAGGATCTTGTGCCACACAGCATGCACGACCGCCTATTCCGTGATTATGTCATTTTTGCCGCATGCACCACTTTAAGTATAAACCATGTTTAAGGTAGAGCATATCAACTAATGCCACGGGTGTGTGTACAGAACCTGTCATATGAGTAAGAGGTAATAAAAAACACTGTGCAAAAATTTTGGTGGAAAGATTGCATTTTGCGGTGGCCCGTTACAAATAGTGTTGGGCTATATGCCCCATTTTGAGATCGACCTATCGTCAGCCTGTGAGATCGCTAATACATAATAGTATCGGGGGGCAGAGCAGTAGTTCTCATTTTTTTATTTGTTTATTTTTAAGTCACTTGATTGGTGGCTAAATAATTAGCAAGGGCAACACTGTCATGACCACAACCTTCTTAAAACTGATGCCATTAATCAGAGCGTGTCATTAAATCCCAGGCGCTCTAAAATTTCCTGCGTGTCACAGAGCAGGAACAACAAACTCGCTGGTTTTAAACCCCAGTGCTCCTAACAACCTCTCTAGTGCAAGGAAATGTCAGAGCGTATTCGAAGAGTCTGAATTAGTGCTGCAACGACGTCATCGATTACGTCAACTACAAAAATACGTCGTTATGCGTAAAATGCGTCGTCGCATCACACTGTTTACATTCATCTCGCGTAATGGCGGCTTCTGCTCCTGGCAGTGTTTCCCATACATTGATTTGTTTGTGTGCGCCACAAAATCAACAATGGCCACAACATTTACATTTTTATTTTCATTTAAAACGGCTTCATTTATTGTTGCGAGCGCTCAGTGGTGCCTCTCTTGCGCGCACGCTCTCTCTCTCTCTGCGTGAAGCCCCTAGACAGCGCCTCTCATACATGACACTGAGTGAAAGAATTAAAAGTTGGCTGTGTTTTCCATGCGGATTCCTCTGTGTACTTGCATTTTCACGTAAACGTCTGATGTTACTGACAGAGAAGACGACTGATTCGAGTTTATCATGAAAGGTTAGCAGTGTTTTCCCACACACACTGGTTCTCTATTTGCTTGTGCGCGAGCTCTCTCTCTCTCCTATGCCCGCGCATGCTTTCTGTAGTAACTCTGTGTAATCGCAATTTTTTAATTTGCGCCAAATTGTCTATGATGTCGCGTTTATAAACACAGATTTTAGTAACTTAGTAGTTAAAGTAACAGCTGGTTGGATTAAACACAAGGTTATTGCGTTATGCTTAGTCACTATTTTAATAGTCTTTGGGGTGGTTTCCTGGACAGAGATTAGCTTAAGCCAGGACTAGACCTTAGTTTAATTAGGAAATATAATTAGTTTAAACAAACATACTAGGGCTGCACGATATATCGAAAATGTATCGCCATCGCGATAACAGTGTATGCGATATGCATATCGCAGGGAGCTGCGATAACTTGCATTTATTTTACGTGTCTATCATTTGTGTGTTGCATGCTTAGATCGTCCAAATTACACCGATCAGAAGGTGGTTCCCACACACTTACTTTACTTGGGCGGATCTCTCAAGTATATTAACAACTGCCCACGTATATTTAACATCAAATTTAGTCTTTTTCTGTCCTTGATAATGACATTATGCGTGCGAGCACGTCGTGTCTTTTCTGATGAGTTCGCTGTGCGTTCGCGTGCTTTCTGTTTCCCGATGAATTAGGTGCGACGCAAAGCTCAGTGTCACATTGTATCCTTCCATGTTCCTGAACTTGATCATAGTTGTATCCATTAGAGGTCTTCACGGAAGGACACGAGTCTATATTTTGAAAGGTCAGTCAGGTCCGAGTCGGTCCCATTTTAATTACTTCAGGTACCGGGTCTGTTTAAACCCAAGTCGATCAGAAACGGCCGTGAAGAGTCAGTCAGCGCTAACGCACTATAGCGCATGTGCAGTGTCAAGCGTACCTCCGGTTTCTATGGCGATGAAAACTGACTCTTGTTTATATAAAGTCACGGCCACGCGCTGCACTTTCTTTCTCCCATGTTTATAGTATTGTTATCAATGAACCGTCTTTTTATATCTAAAACGTTTGCTACAAAGATGGTAGCAAATAACCAATGTTAATGCCAAGCCCATTGTACTGAACGAGCAGCTCAAACTGTCAAACAATCATTATGTAAGCTGAATCTACATTCTTTATATAGAGTATACTTTTGAATCTAAAATAATGATGGATTAAGCTCTTTTAATCTGCAACAGAGGAATAGAAAGAGAGGCACTTACTGCTTCTACACAAACCAATCAACTTTATAATCTTTAGACCTATTTACAATCCATAGACCTGCATTGTCTATCATTAATATACTATACATTTTATTGTATAAAATTAGTCTTTCTACACCTCTCACAATGTTAATAAATCCCTTTAAAGGGGGTCATATTCACAAGTTCATTCAGCTTTGTTCATGTCAAAGAGAAAGGAAAGAGAGTTTGGAGTGGTTGGATTTATGAAATTAATATAAATATTCAATAAATCAAAGTACTGCGTAGGGATGGGCAATATAAACGATATGCAATATAAACGATAGAAAATTGGCATACGATAGAGATTTTAAATCTATTGCACTATCGCGATAATGTGTGTTGATGACACAATCTACCCGCGAACTACAGAGCCACGTGCTGCAGCCAAATAAACATGGATGAAAGCATCAGCGAAACAGAGGAACTCGTGAAAAAGACAGATGCAACATCTATTATTTGGATTTAAGCCGTCCAACAAGCAGCAGGAAAATATACTCTGTAGAGCAAGGGTGTCCAATACGGCAATGCTGGTAGATCGCACATAAGTTAATTTCTGCTCCATGAGCGAAATTGGCATTATGGTCTAGTAATTGCGAAACATGCAGTATATATAAAGGCCTATGCAGTATAGTCCTCACAAGCATTTCAAGTGTTTAGTGTTATAAAAATAATTAACTGTGTTTTTTAGCAGATAGATCTTGTCGGCTTTATCATTTTAAAAGTAGATCACCAGACAAAAAAGTCTGGACACCCCTGCTGTAGAGTGTGTCAGGCAAAAGTTCCAGCTAAGAGAGGTAACAAGACTAATCTGGGCATAACGGTTTACTTTTACTTACTTTTTTTAGCAGTTTGGCTTTTCTAAGGGTCTATGTAACCTGTTCTGAAATGAGTCTATTTAAATTATTATATCGCAATACATATCGCTATCGCAAGAGGCTGCAATGTATAACGCAATATGGATTTTAGGCCATATCGCCCATCACTAGTACTGCGTTATGGTCACACATTACTAGTTTTTTGTCACATGTATAGCATAGTTTAATTACAACTTTAGAATATGCATTACCTCTTTCTTTCATTGCATATCTTAATGCTAAATTAATATCAAATAAAAATATAATCTCTCTAAGTTAGACTTATCGCAAGTCTTATCGCCATCGCAGCCACGTACAGATCTATCGCATATCGCATATTTTCTCATTATCGTGCAGCCCTAAAACATACCTTACTAAAAACATTACTTGTGTGCATTTTGAGGCCAAACTATAGGCACTGCTGTATTTTAAGATATGTCAGTGCAAGATGTTTTCAGTTTGGACAGCTCTTATATTTATTTTAGTCTAGGACTAGTCTAATCCCTTTCTGGGAAACCGCCCCTATATGTCTGACAACAGAACAGATAATATGTGAAAATAGCATTCCGTTGTGTTAAGATACAATAAAACAAACAATGACTGTCAGATCAGACAGAGAGTAGAAAAACAGATTATCCAACAGATTAAATAGCTAATCAAAAAAAGAACACTATATTAATAATAAAAAAATTATCGTTAGAGTAGTCGACTAATCGGAAAAATAATCGCTAGATTAGTCGACAGAAGAAATAGACGTTAGTTGCAGCTCTAGTCTGAATCATGTGCAATACAAGTTCAGGTGCTAGAAGAGTCCATGCCTCACACATTCAGGTCTGAGCAAGAGTCCAAGACGCACGCAAAGTGAAGCCCAAAACCCATCATGTGAGGAAAAACACGCAATGCGCATGTTAATGTGAAACTATGATAATAATAATTAGGGCTGGGTATCAATTCAGATGTTCCAGATCGATTCAATTTCGATTCACAAGCTATCAAATCGGTTTGATTTCGATTCTCGACTCAATTTTCCATTCTGGTTCTCGGGTCGGTTTTTATACTCGATTCTCGATTCAGCTCAATGAATATAGATTTAATACAAATACTTAATAAAAAATAACAGTAAACAGAAGTTTACAAGTGGGTAATTAATAAAAAGAAATTAAAAGCCACAACACTACCTTTGTTGTTTTGCTTGCGAAATCTAAAATGCTTCAATACCTCTTACTTTTTTATGTGAAGGTGGCATCAACGTTGATGAATCAGCACCTAAAACCTCCATTTTAAGCACTGAATGAAAGAATAACATGCTCCTTGGAAACATCGCGCAAGGCAAAAAAGAGGGTGACATCTAGTGAAGAAACTAGTAATTTGATTAACGTTAATCTTACGTTCAATGTTTGCAGAAAAAAATATGAAAAAAAATCTATTCTGCTCTTTGAAAATCGATTCTGAATCTACCAAGTTTAAAAAAAACGATTAATCGAAAAATCAGAAAAAATTTTTTGCCCAGCCCTAATAATAATAATCATCATAGGCAACTATCATCATGAAAGCCCGCTATTGGCAATATGTCTGATGATCGTCGATACACAATACTATCGTCTATCGCCACAACCCTACTATCGTCTTTCGCCACACCCCTAGCTTCAAATAAGCAAATGTATGGTAAACATTGTGTTATTATATAATTGTAGGGACGTTCCATTAACATCTATTGTTTTTTTATTATATAAATTAGGATTACTACACCCTAACAGAGTATAGTGTGCTGATCTGTGCTCAGTGAATTTATCAACAATCTCTTACAAAAGAGACGCAGCAAAATAATAAAGCAAAACACTTACCTATTCTTTAAAAAAAACCAGAGCATAATTCAAGTTAAACACAGCAACACGCATACAAACACCACTTATAATTCAATAAAAAGTAAATGCATCCAGACAATTTAAGCAATTTTAAGCTACTCTTTGGGGTTTGAGTTCTGTTTTGTGCAGATGAATCACCATATGGATGTAAATGTAGTCCCCGTCCTCATGTAAATTAGATTTCATGACAATCAACTTTGTAATCGTTCTCAAAGGCACTCTCATAAAACCATTTTATACTTTATAAGCATTATGGCATTTCAAAGGAAAAACCCGTGTCATAACTTAGAAATAAGTTATTTTCTGTATAGAGCTGCAGTAGAAACGCTGTCAGTCTGAAAGCACAATGAAAACCTGCTGTTGTTGTTACATTACAGTACAAGAGTTATTACTGCTATTGCTCATCGGGTTTGATGTTTGAATGAACCTCTACCTCCATGAATTAAACCATGGCACATTCCACAGTGTTTCCACGCTGAGGTTGTTACTGACCCAGATACAGACGGTCCATGTGTTGTTCAGCACTGGAACAAAAGCTGCTTTAGAAGTAAAGCTCTCTCAATAAAAAAAAACACGCAAAGTCTCACAATGATATGTAGTGTTTTAAAAAAAAAAAAACGGAAGCAGCTGTGAAAAACCAGCCGAGCATTCTTTGCTGTGTTTTGTGATTTATCTTGATGATGCATTTCTCATAATAGGATATAAATGCACATGGATATAATAGTACACAAAGGTTGGTTTCCCGGACAGGGCTTATCCTAGTCCCAGATTATAATGCATGTTTGAGCTGCCTTAATTTAAAAACACCTTGCACACTGACATTTCTTAACATCTTAATATCAATGCCAATGGTTAGTCTTAAGATGCATGCACACCAGTATTGTTTTTGTAAGGTTTGTTTGTAACAACTACTTAAATGTCTTAACAGTACTACTAAGGCCTTGCCCTGGATTAATCTAAACCCTGGAAACTGCCCCTATGGCTTTTAATGGCACAGCTCTGATTACAGTGCAGATCTTGCTAACAGAGAAGCATTGTTTGTCGTAATCCTGCTTAAGGCCTACATTTCCAAGACAGTAACTTCACCTTTGTGTCTTTTACAGAGAGGTAGGAAGCCAGCAAAGTCAAAAAGTGCTTGCGTTCAGCACTAAAACTGCAAAAATAAACAATACTGCAGTGCCAATGACGTAAGCAACTTGAATTTCAAACACTGAGTCTGACACCACCAGACACTATCAGATGATACAACTTTCTCCCTAAGAAAATATCTAATCTGTAAAAAGACTGCCCTGATCCGGAGGAGTGAGAAGGAGAAAACAGTGTTTTCATGGTCAGGTACAGAATGCTAAACTGCATCCTTCCGGAGCACTGGCTCATCCTGCAGGGATTTCTTTGAAATCTTTTTGTTTGGGTATCACCTAAAAGGAAGACCCTAAAGATCATGTGGATCAGTAACAGACTGCGTAACAGTTAAAAGGAAAAACAGCCTTCATCGGTTTACAATGCCCTAGTTGCATTTAAGCATAATACACACAACAGAACTCCCAGTCACTGAATCCTATTCAACTTGTACAATGTGCTTGAATCTGATTATACACTCCCACTGGTTTTTAGGGCTGCCCCTAATAACTATTTTTATGTTTACATCAACTAGCCTGTCGACTAATTTATCGATAAATCGATTATTCTAAACAACTAATTTACAACCAAAAATCAACAAACATTTTTTTACGTGGCATACGTTTTATACTGTATATAAATATTATTTATTAACTGTACATAAATTTGTATTTATAATGTATTGTTACTCATAATTTATGCCATCACACAATGAAATGTCCTTAAAAACCGTAAGCAAAAATTGAAAATTATGTCAATTTCCTGTGCCTTCCATAGACGCTGTATAAGAAAACACCCTGACATTAACATAAACTATATAATTTTTTTGTGTGAACAAGACGCAGAAACCATGCTGCACAGTGTGTGCCGTAGTGAGGACGCACGCACGTGTCATCGCATCAAGAAGTTATGGTTTAGCTCTTTGACACAAGGATTTCAACACAGATCAACATTCACAACGAGAAATATTGGCAAACTGGACTGAAGCAGAGATAAGGGAGCTCGTCACTCTCCGCGCTGAAGCTGGCATGACAGAAAAGCGCATCGCACGATGCTTATGATCATGTATTAAACTATAATGCATAAGTGTGGTTTCTCAAGAGAGATAATTGAAAAACTTCAGTCGTTCATGTTCATGCATCGAGCTGGTAGTGCTGTGATATGCTAACGAAACCTTACCGGGTTAACAAACCAGCCTTTTATTACCAGCTTATCTGATGTACTGCCATACTTTAGACTAGAGGTCTTCTCGGGTCCAAAAAATTTACCCGACACGAAATGACCCGAATCACATTATACCCGAACCCGACATGTAGTAATAATTTTTGTAAAATGAAAGATCCGACTCGAGACAAACCTGAGAAAATTAGACCCGTGTCCGACCCAAAGTTAATTGACTGACATGTCTGTCTCAACGAAAATTAACCTACCGCCAGCCACACAATGCCGCAAGCGCTCTTGGCAAACAGAGGAGAGGTTTGAAAAGGACATTGAAGCACACATGCGAGAGAGTTCGGGTCTTCGGGTTCGTTCGACAAAAACACATTCATTTTAAATTGCCCGAGACCCGATGCCCGACCAGTGTCCGAGGTAGTGTTGGGCGATATGCCCCATTCTGACATCGTCCTATCGTCAGCCTGTGAGATCGCTGATACACAATAGTATTGGGGGGCGGGGCAGTAGTTTACTCATTTATTTATTTTTTACTCATTTATGACAAGTGACTTCATTGATGAAAAAAATATCAAGGGCAACAGGCAACACTATAATGACATGTCATTGCGCTCTAAAATTTCCTGCGTGCCAGGGAGCTGGAACAACACACTTGCTGGTTTTAACCCTTTGCACGCTAACAATCTCTCTAGTGCAAGGAAATGTCAGAGCTTTGTGCATATTACAAGCTCATGTACAAGGAAGAGTCAAAAACATGCACATTACAAGTTCATTTGCTAGAATAAGTCCCTGCCGCAAGCATTAAGACCAGGTGCGTGCAAAATGGAATCCACGCATGGTATAAGCTTTCTCGCGCAAAGTGAAGCCCACAAACCCTCTTATGCAAGGATAGCACACAATGCGCGTGTCAATATGAAACTATGATGATGATAATAATAACAACCATCGCCAACTATCGTCATGAAAGCCTGCTATTGGCAGTATGTCGTACAATCGTCGATACACAATACTATTGTCTATCCGGACAACCCTAGTCCAAGGGACACATGACACTTTTAGACTCGATTCCGATCGAGCCTCGGGTCGGACGGACCTCGGGTTTTCCGATCTAAGTGGACCTGTGAAGACCTCTACTTTAGACCCCTTCGGCCTTTTGCAAACTAACCTGTCTGACATTGCACTTGAACCCCCTTATTCCATCATCTATGAAAACGGCGGACTGGTGGAAACGGCGATAGACATAAGGTTCACGCCTACTAGTGGTGTGGGGGAAATGATTGTTATTTTAGCATGAGAGCCAAATTTAAAAGGGAAAATAATGGAATTGATTAAAAATATTGATGTTGACTAATTATCAGTTTTAAGAGACTAGTACTTTGTCTGTGCTCTCTAAAACAGAGTGATAAAATCACTGGAAATTGGTGAGTTGCTGTACTCTTAATTTCAATTAGTGTTTATATTACACTGTAGCTAATTAGTATCAGATGACAGATCACGGTCAATGCATTATGCCACTGCTAAAAGTTCCTCTGTTACTAATGTCACAAAAAATGACCTCTTTTCATTAAAAATTAGCCTTTGTCACTGCTAATTGATGTCAGTGTGAGAACACTTGTAAGTAAAAATGCTATGCAACACAGTCAATTAAAACACTTTTGATGCATAGTACATTTTACATACATATATTAGGATATTCTGATCTCCTACTAAGTCGCTGACATAGCCCAATGGCAAAAAATAGGTGATCATTAAATTGTCCTGTCATGGATTATTTTGGTCAAGAATTATCTCTCCTGCAACATCCCTTGATATTCTATCATAGTTTGGTATTAACCACCTTCAAGGTACATAAAATCATGACCACTACTTTCAGGCAAGGCAAGTTGTCCATTCTTGGTGATTTTAAAAGGGCTTCCTTTTTGCTTCCATAATCATACAGTAAAAAAGGATTGCTTGGAGATTTATGGGCTACTTGTCAAGTCTTCCGCCAGGCATTAATAATGCAGGCTCACATCCTGTGATCTTGATCAGAGAAGAGCGAAAGAAAAAAATGAAGGGGGGAATGAGACATAAAGAGTATGTGTCTATAAAGGTGAAGTGTATGTTGAAGTAATGTTGATGATAATAAAATTCTCCTACCCGAAATTCATGTGCAGAGACAACTATAAAGCCACAAAGTCACTTGTTGGTTGTTTTCCAGAAAAATGTTAACACTGTGGCCCGATGGCATGAAGCCAGAATCAAATGCCTATTTCTATTGAACTCAATAGTACAGGACATAAAAAAACACTTAAATGGCCAACATTTGTCATCGAACAAATGAGAGCATTGTGAATGACTGCGTTTGGTGCACAAAGGCACTGTGGATACCTCAGTCAGATGCACTCTATAGTATTTTCCCACAATCTTCAGACTAGAATTTCAATGTGCAATCCTGATTTTCTCTCCTGTTTTATAGTAATGAAATATTCTATGTGAATTAGTTGAAAACCACAAAATGGGTAGAACTTCTTATGCAAAACCTACGGAACAGGACATCAGATTTCCACAACGAAACAACTATACACAAGCAGGCACCAACAATGAAAAACTATGGCTATGATCTGTCTATAAAAATATCTACTTTAACATTACACCATGAAAAATAATAAACATAAATATCTATAGATGAATATGCCAAAATATATACCACCGTGTATCTAAATTCCTGTTGAGATTCCAAAGCCATAACTTTCACATTGCTGTCACCAAAGAAATGTACCCGACCCGAATCACATGAGGGTAATCTATCAGAATTTTTTTTATATTCCTTTAAGAATTGGCTGTATGTTCCCTGCAAGAAATTAGCACTGACAATTTGACTCCAGGTTGCTCCTGTAACAAGTTCATGGGTAATTCTTGTGAAATTAGACTTGCGAGGTGTCATGAAACATTTTTGATAGTAAAAATAAATGCTATCAAAATAAGCAGCATACAGTTACGAACATCTCTTAACGTACTATTTTGCACAATGTACATGATTTCAAATGATATCATTAAAAACAATTTTGTTGTTTTTTCCACATTTAAGGGGAACATTTTCATTACCGCAACGTGTCCATGACTGGATTTGGGTTGTTTGACATGGAAATATTTAGAATTAAAAAATCTAAAAAATAAAAAGTTATACTATAAACATTTACAGTAAAGAAACATGTGGGATTTGGTGATCATTGGTAAATGTAGAGACAATAATAAGAAATTCAAATTTTCTCATCCTCCGCAACAATTTTCAATCATTGTTTAAGCCCTCAAGTAACTGACATTTTCAACAAAAAAAGTTACATAATTGACTGTGACACTCAAGATGGCTACCAGGTAAGCAGTTCTTATTTTTATCTCCAGATAAAAGTTAAAATCTTGTTTGTCATAGTACCTAGACAACTTTTTAGTTCTCATTACCAAAACATGAGTTTGAAAATGCATATATTTAATGTAATATCATGTTGCTGTAATGATAATTTTTGATAATGATAATATAAAAAATGTAAATAATTCTATTGAAAATATTTTTTAAATCCTCTAAAAATAATGATTATAGTAAGTTCATAAGAAGAAATCTTATATGTGCCAAAAAATTGCCTTCAAGGGCTTTTTAAAAATTCTGATGCATGGACACCTTCTAAATCTGGATTTCGTGAGAATCACCCTCATGGAGACATCCCAAGGAGATATTGTTTATATTTTAATCAGCGTATCAAAATTGCAATATAGACTGTAGGAAAATCCCAACATTTCCTTGTCAGATGGAACAGCATATGAAAGCAGCAGGAAACCTCACAGAACCAATTTTAGGGAATCAAACACTCTATACACATCCCACGTCTTATTTTATGATTGATCTAAAGATAGAGACAGCTACCCTAGTCCTTGGTTTAAAGAAGCTGGGTTCGATGTGGAATTGAAGTGCTTTTTCATGTAAGGCTCATATCTGTAGCCAAGATAAAAGCAGGATTATGCATCAAGTGTTATAACAGAGCCAGCTGTCAACACACAGAGGTTTCATCTGACATGACTCAGTCTCTCCAATGGTTTCATTTATTGTGTGTTGTTAAATTTCCCTCTAACTCCAACTGAATTAAACATGGAACCCAGGAGAACGCAAACCTCAATCCAGGTATTAACTTAAGGCCTGGATTACATTAACAAAGGTGTAAACAAGGTCCAAAACGTTTTGTCATTCGATCACTCAATCCATATTCAGAAGTATCCTGAAAGCCTGCACTGCATTTGTAGTGTAGATAATGCATTTTGAAGCATCCCAAACAACTCTACTGTCCCATTGGCCAACTGTAATTAAATCTTCAACAACAGATGTTAATACCATGTGAAAAATAGAGCTTAAAGTACCTTCAAGTCCCTGATACGAAACAAGACACAAGGTTTACATCTACAATTTCACCTTGTTTAAGGTAAGATCAGATGCAGGTGACAGTCAACAACAACGACACAACAGCATGGCTGAGTGAGTAATCAAGCCTTGGGCAAACAAACCAACCACCAGTAAAACAAATTTGACTTGCAGAGCCCCATGCAAAACTACACGCATATGCTGGCCTATACATAAGCACGCTTCACAGTTCAAAGGAATCTTGTGGCCAATGGTGATTTTTTTAGACAAGTAGACAAATCAGCTTGATCTACATTTGCTTTAGTCAGAGGAAGACAGCGCAGACATCTCTGGCACACAAGACAGATTATGTTGGTGGCATCTTGTAACACAAAGCTGTAAGTAAACACACAGAAAGTCTTGAAACTGATATCAGAGGTCGAGAAGCTCTGCCAACCATGTGTCACCTGCCTTAATGAGTGCGTAAAGAGCCATATGGCAAACTGATGGCAATTTCTGTGTAATAAATAGCAGAGGCTGCCTCCAATTCTTCACCTTTGACCTCCACTGCAAAGCATCTTACGAACGAAAGACAGCACTGCAAATCTAAACGTTATTTAGATCATCTACGGTATGTCTTAACATTAAAGGAATATTCCACTTTCATTTTCATGATATTTTACCCAGCCCCCATGTAATCCAAGATGCTTTTTTTTTTAGGAAAACATTCCAGGATTTTCCTCAATTTAATAGACTTTATTGGACCTCAACAGTTCACAGTTTAAATGCACTTTAACCTGATTTTAAAATATGCCATTGATTTATCTTTCTAAGGTGCGTTTATAAAAAATGCTTAAACGTCTTAATTTAACTAAGGCCTGTCCTTGCTTAAGCTAAGACTTGTCTGTAGGGGTGTGGTGTGCCATATCATACCGCCCATAATAACACAGTATAATTTTTTACATGATAAAAAATGTCATTTTGCCATATAAATGATATAGAAACACATTTACGAATGGCACATTTACGTTTCCTATGCACAGCAACAATACCTGCGAGCAAGAGCAGCATGTGTCAGCACCACGAGTACAACCAAGCTGTAAAGGTACTTGAGGAGGAGATACTAGTAGCTGGTGATGTGCAGCCCAAATGTAAACAAATGACTCAACCAAGCATCACTTTGCAAATTACTTTAGTTACTGTTAAACTGAAGTGTAAAAGAGTTGTGTTATATAGGGAAAACCCTACCAACTCATCGTCACTGTAATGACAGTAACTTACTTAATGGATTGATTAAATAGAAAAAATGTAACAATTAGGAAAGTCTGGTTGTACTGATGCATGTTTACTTAATATCTAATTAGACATATCCATCTTTTCTATTCATTTTAAATTATGTAATCTGATGAGTTTAAAGCTCCTTTTAACTCTGTTTGTTTCTTCCGCGATTGCATTGTGCAGCTTTCTCCTGGGTCCTAAAGTACACCCGATCTCACAACATACCCAGACCACAGATACAGACAGGTGACTTGCTGATTTGTCCTGTGTTTATATGAAAATCTGATTTATTCCTTTGCGTTTTATCTTAACTAGATAAACACTTATCTCACGACCCCAAATGTGCCATGATTAATGTTAATTATTTGATGTTTATGCAAACAAAAGTGCACTTACATGAAAAATCAATTTTAAATTGTTAGCTAATGACTTGAGTTACTGTGATCTGTTGGGAGTGCATGGGAAACAAGTAGAAAATCTGTGGTAGTGGTGTCATAGTGATGTAAAATGTTCATACCATTTCATGTCTAGTTTGTACTTTGTCTACATTTGACTCATGCTGTGTGATCGCGTCACTACTATTACACTTTATTGCTGCTTCTGAAACCTTATAAAAATGGACTGCACACCAAAGCTTTTATGCCCGCGCCTGGCATATGTTTTCAATTGTTTCCAATGGAAGCTCGCCGGTTTTTCCGTGGTCATCACTGTGCGCCGAGAGTTGAAAAATACTCAACTTTGGGTGAAAAGCTCTGCTCTTCAATGTCAGTTCTCACACGGCCGTCCAATCAAAGTGGAGGGGGGCGGGACATTACCACTGCAACCAACCAGCTCACAGTTGAAGTATCAGAGCTACCAAAGCACCCAGCTGAAAAAAGCTTGCACTCAGCTGAAAAACAGCTGGCATTCGGCGTCCCTGGCGTTTTCAGCCGCATTTAAACGTTTTGGTGTGCACGCCCCCTTACACTTCAAATTAGGTAGTCTTTCATCAGTGACAACTCATTGGATGGAAAATGCCCTTCCTTTTCCATATTTTTAATACCATCATAAATATCATTACCACAAATATTCTTAAAATATCATGATATAATTTTGGGGCTGTATCTCCCACCCCTACTTGTCGTTAAAATTAGGCCTTTAAGTATAAAATTAACACAAATTTTTATACATGAGCCCCCCGGTTTGATATTAATTACACCAAATTTCTAGTTCTTGTGTTTCATTATCATATGCCATTTATTAAAATATGAGGATTTTTGGAACATACACAAACACAAATATGCATAAAAACACAGAAAAAACCCTTTACACTGTGAGAAAAATTTTCCCTAGATGTCCCGGGTGCGGTAACCTTTCAAAAGCTACACATTTGTACCTAGAGTTCATAATAGTACTTCAGAAATACAATGGTACCACAGAGTTCATATTAGTATCTCTAAGGTACAGATTAATGCCAAATGTACACATATATGTTTTAAAGGTTACTGCCCCAGTGTCAGCTAGGGACCAATTTTTCTGACAGTGTAGTTTGAAAAGAAATAAACAATGACAACAAAACAATACCCCGGTGTGTGGGTCAAAGGCAAAAAGAAAATCTAAGAGTAACTTTTCCATGGTGGGTAAAAACTGGAATAAAGAATGACAGTGATGTACAACCTCCCAAAAGGCATCAAGATTAAGTGAGAGGTAAAGATGTTTAGCTTTTCTGTGCTCTAGTGTGTTGTATTTTTTGATGCTTCAAAACGCTCCTGGCATACATTTTATTTGAGAAGCACGTCATCTTCAGAAACAAAGCAGCCGAATCATTTTCTGCTAAAGCTAGATTAGTAAATATAAGGTAATCCTTGTATTAACACAAACTGTAAATACATGTCAAGGAAAGTCTGAGCTGATGGGTTTTAACAAAGCCTTAAGTAAAAAGAAATGTCAGAGAATGTAAAGCTATGATAGGCTAAGATACTGTCACATGGTACAGATTAGTTGTTGCTTTATCTTTTCAGTTCATACTCATTTAACAGCTTTCACAGCACACAGGGCTTTGCGAGATTAGCATGAAGATTTACTACAAACATTTGCAAAATTGCTGAGTTGATTGTGAAAATACTTAACCCTGCTACTGTGTAATTAATTAGCTCATATTTATCTGCTAATACATTGTTTAAAAATGGCAAAAATAGTAGCCTGGGTTTCCCCATGCTGCCTTGCGCGCAAATTTATTCACGCTGCAAGTCTAGCATGGCAACTATGGATCTTTTTTATCCTTGAAATAAAGAACCAATCACACAATGGGGAGGGGGCAGCAAGACAATGACGACGTCTATGCGACACACCGAAGCAGTTTTTTTATTTGTTATAACACGGCAACAGACGCAAAGTTACTTTTCGATGCAGCCTTAGATAGTGTTCTAAGTAGTTTTGAACGCACGTTTATTTAAAAAAAGAGCAACTTTTGGCATTAAACAATTTCATATACAAGAAGGATGTTTGGGGCAAGAGATGATAACCACGGCGTTTTATAGGACCAACCTGCGAGGCATTGTCGTCGACGAAGTACAATTAACTTATAAATGGTAAGTGGTATTTATTAATATCATTGTCATTATGCCTGTACTGTATTTGAAGAGTTTGGTTCCAAAACGCAATAAACGCCATTTTTGAAAAAAATGAGTTACTGCCAAAATCAGTATTATATCAGGTCAGTAGTTAAAAGTAAATAATTAATTTTACGCAAAATCCAATACCCGCCGTGATATTCTGTCATCTTTTCTCCCTTTTTTCCCAAAATGCGACAAACGCCACTGCTGCTTTTTTACAGAATGCAATAAATCCATTTCTGATATTACAGCGGACCATTCACGCAATGTAAACAAACATGGCGGCGCGCTGAGTACACGGAGTCCTAGTTTTCCTCATCTACTTTGTACTTCGTGATCAACAAACAAAACAAAATAATACTTTAATAGCATTGCCAAACCTGTGATGGTTTTCTGTGACGGGAAAGAAACGTAAGCCATCAACAGCTAATAATTTCCGCGAGAGGCACTCGGTTGCTTGTTCTCCAGACAGCATCAAGCTTCTCATGCTAAAACATTGTGTTCTTCATATAACAAAGTAAGTGTTTTGGTTAATGCCATTAATGTTTATTTTTTAATCATTGTATACCACTAGTCAACTAAATAAATATAAAATGGTAAAGATAAATGCACATTTATACATTGATTTAATAGATTTATAGCATTTTGAAATAAAAAACTGTCATGGATTTATTGCATTTTGTGGAAAAAAGAATTCGTTTTTATAATAAATCTTTGAAAATCAAGTTATGGATTTGATTTTTTTATGTTTTTATAACCTAAAGATGCTATGTGAAAGTTTGTAACAGAAAATACTGGTTTTCATCTTGTCACTTTCTTGGTATAGAAAACACGTTTTTACCGAAATTTGTCAAAATGGATTTATTGCGTTTTGGAACCAAACTCTTCATTTGTCTAAGAGCCACTAAAATGTGTTGCTTTTCAATACAATATACAGCTACCAGTTTAGTTGCATAGCTTTCAGCTGCACTCGTACCCGATAAAGTCGTTTACCTTTGAATTGATGTCGCTCTACATACGTCATCCGGTATAATTGAAACGATTGGCTATGAGTCACGTATAAACGCATTTGATAGACATTCGTAGTGCCCAATTAACGGCTCTGGTTTGTTTGATGAGTGTGATCGCTGTGTACTGCATCCGGGCTTGCTTACACAATGTGATCGCAAATCGTGCCATAGTGAGATTCAAAAGGAGAGACGTCAAGTGCGCTACCACTCAACTTCACCTGCAGTTCTGATGCGTGCAGCAGGGTTACATGAATGTCTGAGCTGCACACGACACAAACCAACTAAGCAATATGATAGCATGTGAGAGGGCTGTGTGTCATCACGCACCAAACAAATCTGAATTAAAAAACAGACTTAAAATTACAATGGGTTTTAGTGTTAAGAGAGCGCTTTACTTCCTGCTTTCTTCAAAGCAATTGCATCCTTAATGACGAAAACACATCCAGGCTTGAATGGATAAAAGTAAAGTGTGAGTGCCTTCTTCTGAGGGAGTAGGGAGGAGGGACAATCGCACTGGGGCGCGGTTTGGTTGGGATAATGGGAGCGCGCTCTTAACAGGACCACACTGGTGCTACACAGATGACAGAAATGTGTAAAATGTTCAATTGGGACATTTGATAATACCTTATAGTGTGATCATTGGGGTCCTGACCCTACGAAACGCAAGCTTCAGTTGTTATGTAACATGCCTGCCGAACAACAGCCCCTTTACTGAGCAACAGCTTTCGGTTTAATTCTTTTCAGGCAATTGAATCGGAAGTCCACAGAGATGAATACATAATACAGGAGCTTGCTAATGGGATCCGATTAACATTGCGCAGAAGAGCACATCATCTGTCTTGTCCCAGACCCGCTCATTCTCAGTAAAAGCGTCAGTTGGGGGCTCATGCGCCACTAATGTGGTAACAGCAGTGGGGAGAAACTATTTTACTGTATCTCAGGGGAATGAGAAGAAAGTCATAAGGGTTTGGAATGAGAGAATAAATAATAAGCAAAAAAATAATCTTTGGGTGAATAAGTCTTTGCCTTAAGATGTTTTGATTGCACAAAAATCTAAAGAAAAAGGCAGCTAAACCTTTTAAGTTTTGACTTACCTGGTCTACCTTAGTTATTAAATCCTTTTGACTATTAGGTTCAAGACCCCTGTCATCTTTTTTAAATGCACAAGGCAAGACGACATAAAAGCTGCTTGATTAAAATGCATGGGTCTTATTGCTGTGATCCATTCACAATCCTAGCCCTTTATGACTCACAATCATACAGCCCAGCCTTTAGCAAACAGGACTGCCGCCATATTCCCAGGCCTAATTGCTTCTTTATTCTGACATTATGAAGCAGCTGTCTTCTGGCAACAGAGCAATACATGCTAACAACACAACTGAAGGCATTTTCCACCTTTGGCACTTGTTATTTCGCTTTGGCCTTTACAAAATAATCTGCACAAAGGATGTGGAGCATTCATAAACAAAGACTGGCTTTTTAATGTCAGACTAGCACTAGAAATAAAATGGCAACAAGCAGTATGGTAATAAAACAGTGACTGAACAGCAATAGTAAATGGAGTTGTATTCATTGTATGGTAATAATATGAGCTCGCTTGTAATATTTCTGTAGTTTAGCTGGTAGAGCATTGCATTAGCAGGGTCATTGCATCGATCCCGAAGGAACATACATAATGATAAAACATTATACTTTCAATGCACTGGAAGTCATTTCATATAAAAGCATCCACCAAATGCATAAAAGGTAAATGTAGTAAACGTGGTGATCATAAACTAAGACTGAAAAATGACTTTTTTTTAAAGTGGCTATAAACTGCATGGATTCAATCTCAACAGCAAGATGACAAGCCTAACACTTTTTCTTTTACTGGTTTTTAATTAAATGCTGAGCAACAACAACAAATCAAAAGAAAAAAATAGCCTACTGAAGAAAAGATCAGAGACGGGTTCACTAATCCGCTGAGCACACAACTTGTCGTGCAGCAACTCTATAACACAATTCTGCTATTATCACAACAACATTTAGGAAACAAGTGTCACACTGAGTTTTGATGTCTTTGTCAGGTGACATTTTACATAAAGACTGAATACAATTTAGTGCTGCAAATGGCACAATAACCAAACAATATTTGGAATGCAGTCAAAACTCAAAAAACAGACATAATTTTGTGAAACTTTTAACACAACTTGTGTTTTATCTTAACACAAAATAAAAAAAATGACACAATGTGTTGAATAGCATAACACCAAAAATGTGTAAAAAATAACACCGGGTCGCGGACAAGTTGCCACCGGGTCCCAAGAACGTCCTGGATTTTTTTTTATAATAGCTACGTAATAGTTTAATCTTTTGTCCTTTAAGCTTCAACTTTTATACCGGGCCGTTCTCTCTCTTTCTCTCTCTCTACCAGGGCATCGGCGATCACATAACTGTCATTGGAGTTTAAGCATAGGCCTACTTATAAAACACAATCGATCAAATAATTGCAGAGATATGACTTCCAATTGACCTCGCAAATCCTGTCAGTGAAGACGTAAATGGGCAGGCAAACTCGTTGAACAATGAAAGTAATCCGCCAAAATCTAGTTTTACACGTCTATAAAATAAAGCAGTGATTGCTTTTTCTAATGCATGGTTCTTTGATCTTTACCTCCATTTAAAACGTTATACATTTCGCAAAGGAGGATTTTCAGCACTTTGTTTGAACAGCAACTCAGGAACGAGCAAACTTCAGACGCTGTGTAGAAGAGAGGGCGGGACTTTCAACAGGTCACGTGTCTTTCCGGGACCATCAGATGCCGGCTAATCATGGCAGTGTGAATGAAAAAAAATCGAAGGATCCCGGAAAAATCCCGGATGCCTTTCCCGTGTATTTTACGGAATGTCTGTGTGAAAAGGGCTTGTGTGTCGCCCGTCACTTTCAATAAGGTCATTAGAACGCAGGGTTTCAAAAATCGGTCAGTGCTCATACAGTACGTGCGCACTCTTCTAAAGCGGAAAATTGCGTAACAATTGTCTGTACACGGAGCCTAAAAAAATGGACCTGCCTTTATATCCACCTGACATACTACTTCATAAGTGTGACAAGTAAAAAATTCAGCAGCGATTCATTTATCTATACATTCTGAAAAGGTAAATGCTGCATGATCTGAAAAATGTGTAGACCAGCTTTCTTTGTGCACGCTCTCACCCTCACAATACACTGCAATACACACAAAAGAGCAAAAAAAGATATAGCACCTTATATTTTCATGTTGCTTTTTTAGATGGAATCCTTTTATTGTTTTCTTTGTGATGGCATCGTCCATCGGCACAACCCTATTAGAAGGTGTTCCTAACTTATGTTGTCCTATTAACAATTATAAACAAATGAGTAACTGTCGTGAACTCCACACTTTACTCCCATTGGTAGTCAACCTTTGTCGCATCGCTTGACACTCCCCTTCCGTTCGACAATAGTCACTGTTGCTAATATTTCACTGGAAGTCGCCAGCACTTTATTAAATGGAATGGAATTGTGTCGCTTTGTCGCTGCGTGTTACAGTACTTGTCATGTTAATGGGGCATTAGATTTTATCACATGCAACGAATCAGATAATCTTTAACCAGCACCATTAACCTCTTACAAGCCTTGTAAACTCTCGTTCTGTGAGAATGTTAATAACACAGGGGCTTGTAGATGAGTAATGTGAATATAATCAAAGCCACCACAATCTAAAATCCATTTGTCATTTAATCAGGATATCCTGTCCTCTGGCACAGTCCCATTAATATAGAACAGGTCTGGGCGTGTGTTGGGTGATCAGTATATTGGCCTAAAGATAACTTGCCACCCAGCAGTCTATAACCTACCCTACCAGCATTTTTTTTTTAAAGCTGCCAGTCAGTGCCAGCATTTTTATGATTTTCACAAAGGTTTAAAGCTTCCAAAAAATAAACACACAATATATCAAATGAAACAATAGACCATCTGCTTAAGAAAAAAAACGTTCATCCTATCTTCACTTGTTCTTTTATCACCTCTCAAATATTGGTAGGTTTCTTCCAAAATACTACATTTTGAATAAAAAGCTGTAGTAATTTCATTTTTGTAAAGAACTTTTGTTACATTTTGCATCTAAAACCATGCGGAAACGGCTTTCCTCCCTTCCAACACACTTTCCGACACAACATTCTGAAAAGTTGAAGTATTTCAACTGGCTGTGGTGCTGACGTGCCTGGAAAAAATAACTGTTGAGTCCGTGTCGCTCTCTATTTGAGCGCGCTTGTCGCACGCAGGGCTCAACGTAAATTTTTTTTTATATTGGTTCAGGTTTTCACTTGCCCTGGCAAAATTTTCACTGGCCCCAATAAAAAAATGTCAGTGTCACAGATTTAAAAATAATAATTCAAAAGTCAAATATAATTGTATACATATACAACAGACATGTTTCACCAAAAAAAGGCTCTTCTGCTTTATTTGTAAACTGAGAGCAAATTGTGCAAAATATTGCATTGTTTCTTTAGACGTGTTTTACCCAAGTAAATGTCTTTCAAGATGTTAAATAATATACATTTTAGTGACTGAGGGTAAAGCACTGGCGAGCGGGCAAGTGACAATACCTTTTACTGTCCCGAACATCCCTCACACTTGCCCCGGCCACCAGGCAGTCCTTTATGTTGAGCCCTGCGCACGTCTACCTTTAAAATAACGTATTTGCAAGGGCATAAGACGTGAAATGTTTACCATCCCCTAAAGATCAGATTCAGAACGATGATCAAAACATACACAGAGTATTTACTGCTTTTGGATCCGTATCAGTGTTTTGTAATGTGGGTAAAAGTGCCATTTACTGCATATTTGCATAATAGCGAGATCAGTTCGTCATGAGATAAGTCATCAATGGCGGGGAAAGAATTATAAGAAAATGCTTTTAAAGATACCAAAAAATTTATTTTAACAGTTAACTTGTATACAAAGTTAGGAGGAGATTATGGAAAGGAAGAAAAATGACCAGAATTATTCAAATCTCTAACCAAGAGGGAAGTGAGATGGAAACCTGAGGCTAAAGTTTACCCTTAGTAATACCATGACCAATACAGATCTATTGCTATTTGCTATTATTGTGATATAGATCAAACGTCTTAAAATAACCAAACAAACATGCATTATGCAGATGAGATTTCTCTATAAAGCAATAAATAGGAGGGTGCCTGGCAACATGCCACATAAAAATGGAGACCGACAAATGTAAAGCAAAGTGTGGCTCATAGATATAGATAGTAAATGCACATTAAAACATCATTAATGGGATGTTTAATGAGCTCTGTGTTTTAGAAGACCAAATGCACCACATAAGAAAAAGAAAGCAATAACTTATTAGCTCAATTTCATTATTAAATCTAATGAAGCAGAAAAGCAATCAGACTCAGATTTGCTTGAGTGAGTCGTAATCTTTTGATGTACGTGCCTGTCATGTGCCTCACATGAACATGCCTTCACCCAAACAGCATTACGCCACTGCATTCAGCCAGACAGGAGAAAAAAACCTAAGCCTTGGTTCTGCTATCGTGTTAGGCCAGTTATGTAATTCATTTGTGAGTCACAGGCAGCTGAAAGAGTTTAAAATGGACTTATTGGTATGCATAGGATTGATACAGATGAAAAGTTTGAGAGTGTGTTTTTTAATTATAGCTATTTGCTTAAAGAAACTAATTGAGAATATGCCTCCCTCTCTGCTTATGTGACTATTAATGTTTCCTGACCTTTTTGCTATAGTGAAACTTTAAAAAGCTTTGGAATAGTAAACGATATTATTTAGAAAAAGCTTTAGCTTAATAATAAAGTCATGAATGATTCATACTGCTACTTTTCCACTTAGTCTCTTCAAATGCAGCTTATTTCTGTGGGCATTAGTAAATACGTGTATTATCTGATTATTACTGATTATTTTTTAATAACATGTAAAAACAGAATTAATATAATAAATTATGCATCTTTAGCTAAAATATTTTTTTATGGTTCCAGCAAATGCACTTAGCTCATTCAGGGAAGGGCAGTCCTGGGTGGACAAGAACCTGCTGCTGTCATACTGTACAACAAGTAATTTAATGAGCATTACACATCAAGTTTCATTGACAGATGATGATCCAGCACATTGCAAACTCCTCCTCTGATAAATATTAAAATTATCCAAATATTTATTTGTATCGTTTACAGCCCTGTTTCTCCACACTCTTCATTTCTCAACCGGTTTTCAAATCGGCCACCTCCTAACCTTATTTATGGCAGCCATTAAGTTTTGCATTTTTTCATTCATTAATTCAATAACAACAACAACATTACAGCGGGTACTAGGGCTGTGTATCGCCAACCATTTCCCGATCCGATACGTATCCCGATACAAGGGCCCCGATACGATGCGCATCACGATACTTTTTTGTTCAGAATTTAGTAACATTATTTTTATTATCTGTTTATTGTACATTGAATAAGCAGTGTTGTAACAGTTGTGGTTTTGCCATTCATTTATTAGCTTTTGGGGTAACTCATAAAAATACTTAAAATCTCAGAGTTAGTACTTAACTTATGTGTTTTTAAAAGCAGATTTACAAAGATAGTGCCTAACTCAACAGGAGAGAGACAGACACGCAAAGTGAAAGTATACCCCGCTACCTTTAACTCTACGTACTCCGCGGGACACATTGCGTCCTTTTCATATGGATCAACAACAATTCGTCTTTCAAAAGTGCATCCGAATCGATACGGAAGGTGCTGTATCGATGCGCGCATCGTCAGTCGTCCATGACGATGTATCGTCGTATCGATATTTTGCACAGCACTAGCGGGTACCAAACTGCTTCATTTGAGTGTCAGATCAAGAGTTTTAGAGAATACAGAAAAGAAAATGATCCAGAAATTAAACAAGCCAAATGCATTAATGTATTTTTTCCCTCCCTGCCTATGTTGTAATTGTCACAGAAGCTAATGAGAGTGTGCAGCGAGAGGGATGGGGAAAAATTATGATGGGGGGTGCAAGGTCTGCCTGAGGAAAGAGATCATATTACATTCACATTACACCACAGCCACTTGCATGCAATGGCGTGTCAGCCAGAGCCTTAAGGTGAGCGATTGTGCACTGCAGAGATAATGAATAAATGAGACAAACATATAGAGAATCACAAATTTGTGAGTACTGATACTTTTAACTTAATAAAATATATCATCTGACAATCTTTAAGAGAGGAACTAACACCACTAAACATTAAATAAATTAATCACTGTAAAGTTTTTTAATCTATGAAGAATACATATGCACACATAAACATCCAATGAAAGTAACAACTGCAAGTCAAACTGACAAGATAAGCAATGCAGACAAAATGCCTGTATATCCTGGATGGATCTTGGAGATGTAATGCAATGTTATGGTGGTGATGTTAAAGTTCACTGTTTTGAAGGGGACTGCCCTTCTACAATCTGTAGCTAAAAGCAGCTTTGATAGCATTAGGGGTGGGCGATATGACCAAAATCTTCTATCAAGATAGGATTCATTTTAAGTCATGATAACGATATGTATCACGGTAGAGTTTTTTTATGTTTTAATAAGGTTTAAATCTTTAATACCATAGAAATGTTCATAATTCTCACAAAAAAACATATACAAGCATAGAAAGAAGATAAAAACAAACAAAACGCAAGATCTCTGAAGATAAACAGTCAATGATATAAGAATGATAATAAATAATTATGCATGTATGTATAGGCCTATATATATATTTGTATTTAAGGTAGAAAAGTGATTTAATCAGGAGGACTAAGAGATTTTCTCTCAATGCTGTTTGATTAACACGAGTGGCAGACAGGAGCAAAATTAGGTAACTTCCCCTTTAAGACCAAAGTCCGGATCCAATACACTGTTACACATGCGCTTTCTCTTTTAGCTGTTTAACTTTCTCTTAAGACCTAACTGGTCGTGTTTATGAGGATGCTTGCAAAGACGGTAATTTTGACGCATATATGTATTTAAGGCCAATAAAGCGGGAAAAATGCTCACAAGCTTAATGAGCAGCGGTCACGCGACTTGCACGCTCCTCACAGACAGAAAGAGCAGCGGTTGCGCGACTTGTCCGCTCCTGACACACAGAAAGAACGCACGCATACAGGTCTGTTGTCTGTGTTTCAATGGCTTAAAACAACTTGTTTTAAAACTGCAGTGCTTAAATACGTGTACAAACGTTACGTTTTCGCGACCACGCGCACAGGAGCATGACGTGGGCACGTAACCTCGATAGAAACGATAGTCCAAAATCTCTACTGGTTGACAAATTTCTACCGGTTAATTATGTCTACCGGTTTATCGCCCACCCTTAGATAGCATTATGGGGCATACACACCAAACGGGAGTTCAACGATTTGCGCGAGTAGATTACATACAAAGTCAATGCAAAGACGCGATCAGACACGTCCTCGTGCAGAGTGATGCAAATTGGGCAAAGCGAATTGGGCGATGTGATAGCCACAAAAACACACGCTATTTGCCTCAAACACGCCTTCGTGCAAGTTGAAAATGAAGAGTTTCGTTGCAAAACGAGATAACCGTTTTTTTTAATTGTTCAGAAATCTCGTTTTTTGGTTGTGCATTCCAATTATTTCAATGCAACTGCAGTTGGTTTGTTTTGATTTAAACCTTCATAACTTAAAAAATACAGCTAAGTAGCACCATGAAACAAAAGAATAACATAAGATGATAATAATAAACATGTTTTGACAAAAATGTAAAAAAATGGATTATCTCGTTTTGCAACGAAACTCTTCAAATATTGAACTCAAACGAAAAAGTAGCATGACACAAATCAAATCCCGCGAGTAATCTAGAGCGAGCAACGCGATGCTACACGTTTGGTGTGTACGTCGCATTAGGGCCGGTTCACATTAAGCGTCTACATCCGCGCAAAAACGCGACCGTCTGTTGGTTCTAAGTTGTCACATGACCTGCGGTGCGCTTGCAGCATTCTAGAAAGTTGAAATGTTTTAACTCGATGCGGTGCGGACGCGCCTAGAAAAACGTTGCTTACATTATGAGTGCGTATACAGCCTAGATTTGTAATGGTACACATTAGGACGTTTTAAAGGGTACTGCTCTAGTGAAAGTTTTGGACCATTTTTCCTGACAGTGTAATAAATGTTCATTGAAAACTTCAGCATTTACAGACCAAATAACATTAGTAATTAGTCCATATGAAATTTAAATTTATTGGAAAAAATCTGATTTAGTTTTGGCCTGTTGTACATCTAGATCCTGTAGAGAAACTCTTACAGACAGAAATGTCCTATATGCATTCGCCACCCATAAGGTGCACAATAACAAGCAAACTAACAAACAAACAAACAAGGCCATGTGACTACAGCATGAAAACATAATCAGCACCCACTTTCGTCCCTCTCATTGAAGTCACACAATGAGTCATGCTCTATGCCATATGCCATCATGCTGAATCACCCAAGGACAAGACCAGTGTCTTGAAATCTTCATTTTCTGAGCACTGAAAAAAGTCATTATAGTTCCTCCCTACTATAGTAACAGAAAACCAAACTGGAGAATGCTCACGATGCATGTATTAACATTATGAACTGTGATTTTATAGAAATATTTGTTGTGAAACATATGTCACAAACATCTTAACAAATACAGTTGGGCAAATTGAGTTGGGATTAGGGTTGGGCGATGTCCCCATAAATTGGCAGTTGACGATGGTTACGTAAACCATCGCGATGGAAGATGATATCGTTAGGTGGGGGGGTATTTAAATTTTTCGTTATTATTCGTTATTATATAATTATTATTCGTTATTTTACTTTATTACTTCCACTTAAGAAGAGGTGTGCACTTTTTATTTTAATATATATTTTACATAAATACTATTCTGTACTTAAAATCTATAATTTTGTTATTTTACTATCCCAACTAATGTCTCTTTCCTATAGGTTGCACATAAGGGGAAAAAGTAGCTTTAATCCACTGAAGAAGAGTTGTGCACTTTTAAGCACTTTTTAATCTTTTTACATAAATATTTTTTTCTATTTAAAAGCTATAATTTTCGTTATTTTACTAACCCAACGACTCCTCCGCGCTTTCCAAATTTTGCACGTAAATATCTGTGCATATGTGCCACCAGTACTCCGTCAGAGAGCGGGTCTTCAGCACCGCGGGGAGCAGCCAGCACTTCAATCCGCAGCTTATTAAAACTAGACAAAGTGAACAGGGCCAGACACATCGAAATTTAAACATGGTCTGTGTACATTTTCTTGTTCTTGACGTTCGCTGAATTCTGGGTTTATATCCTAATCTGCCGCTTCAGTGCAGTATAGCCTCAATGTAACAATGAGCACGATCTCCCGAGACACTACAATAGGCTACTAATAAATGATTAATATGGGCTGTTTTCTTGTACAAAATTAATTATTTTAAGATAAATGTACAACATGTAAAAAGACAAGATTCTAGCAATGTCAAGATTAGGGATGGGCATTTTCCAGTAACTTACTATTACCAGTAATTTACTATTACTTTTAATATTTA
This sequence comes from Misgurnus anguillicaudatus, assembly GCF_027580225.2. Classification (NCBI taxonomy): domain Eukaryota; kingdom Metazoa; phylum Chordata; class Actinopteri; order Cypriniformes; family Cobitidae; genus Misgurnus; species Misgurnus anguillicaudatus. Next base: position 27,433,454 of record NC_073353.2, read on the forward strand.
ATTTTTCGAATATTTAAGCTCTTAAAGAACGAATATTCGTTTATTTAAATTATGTTAATTAAGACATGCGTGTTTTGTATTTTTCATTTAGTCATAATTTCACAGAAGGCTTATAATTAGGAAATATCCACAACAAGCTAAACTTATAATCTGTATGTATATATATATGTATGTATTTTTAAGTTGAAAACATTGTAAAAAATATATATAAAATATGTATATAAATATATATATATATATATATATATATATATATGTATTAAATTCTTCTTAAAAAATATCCTACAGAAAAAAAATGCGTTAAAACTTCACGCGGAGCGAAGTCTAGTCAAATCCTTAGTTTCTGTTAAGTGGTGTAGGAGGAACCCAAGTGCAGACAGAGGTGGATATAAACTAAAGACTTTTATTATACAATAAACAGAAACAAAACCCACGAGGGGGCAAAACAACATAAAAGATATTAAATGAACACTCAACAAGACTATAACTACACTTAACACTAGACTGGGTGACACTAAACAATAAACTTGACAAAACACTTGATATATAAAACACTAGACTAGACTTGACTTTCAGACAGAGTACTCACAGGTATATGGAACAATGCACAAGCACAGGACAACAAACACAAGGATCTTAAATAGAGGAGAACTAATGAGGACAACAGGTGACAGGAATCAAACAATAATGGGATAATTAATGAGGAAACAAGGGGGCGGGGTCAAGAGACGAGACTGAGAGCACATGGCTAGGAATAAACAAAGCCAGTGCTCTCACACAAAACATGGGTCTGTCATGGTTCTGCCACAAGACTAGATAAAACAAAGGACAAGATGGCAGAACCATGACAGTTTCAAGTCGGTCGTTAGTATTAATACATTACTGTTTGATCTTACATACATTATATTATACCAAATATTATACACTAACCCCAAATCTAAGCGAAGTTTGAGGACTTGCGAAGTTTAAAGTTTGAGGACTTGACAAAGTAGGCTATCATCATTTAAACAGACTCAAAACACCAAGAGCCCGGAGCAAACGAAAAAACACATCTACATAACCGACTGCTCAGTCGTCATATAAATATCTTCTCAGTTTAGTTTGACATGTATTTGTGAATAAAGAAAACCGTATTTATCCTACCCGCTTCGGTGAAAGCCCGTTCTTCTGACTAGATACAATAATGCCGGTGCTGCGGAGAAAACTCTTCCTGATGATGGTTAAAACAACAGACGGATTGAACAAGATTGAATATCTGTATTTAACATTATTTTACAAATAACGTAAGCCGCTCGATACCTTATTGTTGACTGTGCAAAGTTACTAACGTTAGCTTAATTTAACAACATTTCACAAAGACGGTGCTTTGCTTTAAACTGCCATGTGCAGTTATCCGGTTCATTTTCAAAAGAGCACCGCATATAATAAATGTTCTCCGTTTCATTTCGTTCTCTGTGTCTGTCTCCTTATTAACAAAATAAAGCAGACTTTATAACAGAAAGTAGGGCTGCACGATTCGGAGAAAAAATCTAATTGCGATTTTTCTGATCAAAATTGCGATTTGCGATTTAAAGTGCGATTCATTAGTATATAATAAAAGAGGTACATCCAGGTTTGTTGTGGTGGTTTTAATAGCACCAAAGAAAGATGCTGTGCTACTGTTTATTTAAAACCTCTTAAACATTGTACCAAGTTGTCTGCAGGACTTTGCTATTCTGCAGACAAACTTTTTTTTTAATCTAAGAACATTAAAAAAAATACAATTTAAATTTTTTTTTAAAGTTTTATTTAAAATAACATATAGGCCAATGTATTTTGGCTGTCACTACAACAATGCTTCTGACAAGCAAATGTTTAGTTTCTCTTTTAATCATAAGACTATACTCATGTTTTACTTTTCAGGCATCTGTAATAAATGTAAATATATTAGTTATTAGAATCTATGATTTAACATAAGCAAAAAATACAAATAAAAGACTGCACAGTCCTCACTGTAGGATTTTAAATGTGGAGCTGCAGAAGCTTGTTCAGTTAAGAGTAAGGAGTGAGTTTAATTTTTGGTGTGTAATAAACATTTCTGACACAGAAAGCACCAGGTTACTGTCACTTTAAGACACAAGACGGCAAACTGCTCTGCTTCAATATAGCCGACTGATAAACATCCAGCTGTTAATGTTCACTTAGACAAGAAAGAAAACTTAAGTTTAGTGGTCACGCGTGTGCTGACTGCTCTCTGTGTGCGCGCTTCATGAACCCTCATGCCTGTAAATATTCAAAGCGGTGCAGATGTGCGCATGCAAGAAAGTATAATGTACCTGTTTCGTCTGCTGTGTTCCGGGCTTTAATGAAACCTGCTTACAGTCTGATGAGGCGTTTGTCATTGTTTGCGATGCATGACGAGAAACGGACGTATATACACCTTTCTTTAAGTCCAACATTACACAAAAGGGAAATGTTTTCGCGCATTTCTGTCCTTTCATTTGCCGGTTAATGAGTTATAATGCGTTTTTAAAATGACTGAATCCAAAATCTGCCAACTTCATGACATTCCGCGTTGTGCAGTTAATTCCATTTGTATGCATTTCGCGATTCTGTCCGTGTTTTCCGCATCGCGGAAATCATATGGCCGTACACTTTGTTGAGGAGTTGGTTGAACTGCTGCTCGCGCTCATGTTTTCCAAATGGTGTGATGACGTGTAGTCAGCACCTCAGTGTTCATGCACGCTATTGGTCTAAACTGCATCAAACGTAAAATGCGCATGAAGCGAACTGTCAAAAACTGCGTACTAGATGATTGTTATATTTAATAGTTTTGAATCGAAATAATCGCATTTCTTGCGATTCGAAAATCGCATCCATTCACATCGCGATTTCGGTTTAAAAACGATTAATCGTGCAGCCCTAACAGAAAGCTTACAAATCTCTCATGATGTGTTGATTTGGGCGGCGGAGAAGCACGTTTAATAACACGTGAGCCCTCACTGAGCCAGTGGCCAAATACGGCGCACAAACCCGGAGAAAAATTGGAAAAACTTAAATTCGTCTGCAATCTGCATTGCCAAACAATCAGAAATACATACAAATTAATGTTCATGTATATTTTACATTTAAGTCTGTAAAAGACAGTATATGAAGTGAAAAAGCATTAAATAAGTTGTTACCCTTTGGTGGCACATTAAAAACAAACAAACATTCGAATAGCATTTTTTAAATTCGAATTATTATTGCAATTCGAATATTCGAATATCCGTGCCCATCCCTAGTCAAGATCAAATGCCTGACAGGATATTTTCACAGACTAACACACGTCACGTCTCAGGCATAGACTACAGTATTTAAAATAGCATATGCATTAGTTATATTTTCTATTTAATTTATAGAGCAATTCACGCAAAGATATTAGGTTAACTATAGTCTATATAGAAGAGAGTAAGTGTATGTCGACTCGCAGCGGAGTGGGGAGGGGGCGTGGCATCACGATGGTGTCTCTCCATCGTGATGTCAGTCAACCATCACGATGGACCATGATATCGTCTATCGGCACAACCCTAGTTGGGATGAGCAAATTTTTAAAATTAGCCATTTATATTTTAACATTCTCTATTAAAAACCTTCAAAACAATTTGAACAATTGTTGGAATCTGACAAAGCATGACAGAACTACACCTGTTTACGCAGAGCAAACACAATATCAATGTTAAATATGTTTTTCTTTTATTGTTTAATTTTGATATTGAGACAGACTGCTTTAAGATACTGTAGGGCAGGGGTTCTCAAAGTTTACATTCAAAGGTCCAAATCTGAATTCTCATCATTTTCATTGGTCCGGAAAAACTTTATGTAAATCATTTGTTTATAAAACAAATCAACACAACAGTTTGGGAAAAACATAAGTGTATTTTGCATTTAAAGTAAAATTTTTTTTTAAAATATAACAAGAAATATGCCAAAAGAAGAAAGGTGCAAAATACAGAGCAACCTAATTAGAGAAATGGCATAGTTTGTTCTCCATCAGATAAACCGCATAAACCGTGGCAAAAAAAGTGTGGTTGGTAGGCAGAGACACTGACCAAAATTAGGGGTGCACCTATAAATTGGCTGATGATGCTTGCTATGCTTCTCAATGAATTACGGTGAAATGACGCTACATCCATAAGCCAGGAGGCGCTCTCGTGCAGAAACTCAATATGCGCTGCAGACGAAGAACCAGACACACGCAGCTCCAGGAAATGTCTTAAGGATATATTTATATTGCGGACTTTGAGAACCAAGGCTGTAGGGTAATGCAAGGGTTTAATATAATGATACACAACAGATACTTTTACTCAACAGTTAATCCAAACATTCACTTCAGATATAACAGATTATAGGTCATACCTGCATGAATTCTTGTCAAAACAGATATTTTATAAAACTGTAATTTTGTGTTAGATGTCTATATATATCGGGGTCGCGCACTCGCGCATTTGTATGCATGCGTTTCAGGCGTCTGCGTCAGACATCGCTTTTGAGTCTTGTCACTCTTAATAACTCTTTTAACATCAAACAGGTGCCCGAACTTTATCTCTCTTAATAATTATTTTAACATCAGCAAGTCTTGCAGTCCATTTTCTATCATTTCTGAATGCTTTAAAAACGGAACCAAAAAGTAAATGATGACGCATCTTTGCTTTAGATTTGGGACGGTACACCTCTCAGGAAACGTGCAGATAAAGATCATTTTTTTAGATATTTAATGACCATTCACAGCATTCGCTAGACGAGAGCTTAATGTTCTTATTTTTATGAAAACCTCCGACTCATCTAAACAGCGCGGGTCACTTGCTGCGTGACAATTCCAGCTGTGGGTCAAACAGAAATTATGTGTGTTGTGTTAATCGTGCGTTAATAAAATTAGTGCCATTAAAAAGATCTCAAAGACCTAGAAAACATATTTCAAAGAGTTGATCACTTAGTTAACAAATCTTTTTGAATTGCAATGGCCTATATTTGCAGCTTCAGACCCCTTTATACACAATCAATAATCTAGATGGTGACTGGAAAAGGACATGTGGAATGCAGACAATCAATGACAAGTCAATACCCAGGCTCTAACTTCTTCTGACAGTCTTCTGAAACAAAGACCCACTTCAGCTTGTCATTTTGATCATATACAAAATGACTATTAACCCCCCTTGATAGGTGGGTCAATGACATACAAATTTAAAAACATCTAATGTATCAGATACAAAGAATAGCCTAGTTTAGAAAAACTTGTTTTTGTCTTGTATGCAGAGCCTTTCAGAACCAAGCTTCAAATGGGCTGAGCCCATGAGCTCATGCACCAATCTGCGACCTTTAGCTAAACAGCAGAGTTGTTTGAAAGGTTGACCTTTGTTTCATGTGAAGGAACAAGAAGTCTACACTGAAAAGAACTGATAAGAACTACAGTACTGTGCACAAGTCTAAGGCTACCATTTTATTAGTTGTTTTTGCAATTGTATAGTGATCATATATAATTATTTCTCAGTCTCTTTATTAGAATACAACCAGAAAATACAAATAATGTGTATGTAGTATTAAAAACAGTATAAAAGTATGAGCTGAATTGTCAAGTATTTAGGGTAAACTTCCCTTCTACTTGCGCAATAGCAAGAAATTGCAGGAAATGAAATCCTAATTTCTCATTCTAATAATTTTTCCTGTATTTTCTGTTTGTATCTTAATAAAAAGAGTGAAAAATAAATATGGATGGACATTAAAACTTTGCTAAAACAACTAAGCTGGTGGTGGCCTAAGACTTTGCACAGTACTGTAAATAGTGTGTTTGTTTAAAAGGCTGGGAACACTGTTCAGCTCATCAACAACTTCTTATTCTCTTACTTTCTCAGTTTAAAAACTGCTTTAGACCTCTGTGCTCTCATTGGAAGACTGCTTCTGTATAACATCCCATTAAGTGCATGCTATATAAGAGCTTAATAGGGATTAGCAGTATGAAATATTGTATAAAAGATGTCGGCTGGAAATGTACATTATTCTGCACAGAATTCTTGCTAGACAAAATAAAGCCATAACAAAACAAAACCAAATGCAGAGCTCTGACAAAGTCAGCAGGCAGACAAAACAGATGGTCTGCTAAAGATATAATCACGTGTGTTAAAATGATAAATAGATTTTTTGGACCTGTGAGACCGGTACAGACTTAGTTTATATGTGGTGGCGCATCCGCCAGGGGAATGGGTTTAGCTCTGTCAATTTCAAATGCGGAGCGGTCCACAATCTGTGTATGCACAAAAACGCTGTGAGCACCACCACGCAAAATATGGTCTTGCGCTGCATGCACCAATGGCGGATGCGTCAAGTATAAACCAGGATTCAGAGTCACAGCAACTGATTTTGCCACGTGTGTGTGTACAGAACCTGTCATTTGAGACAGAGACAGGGTTCCCACACCTTAGTTAACGTCAAATTCAAGGACCTTTTAAGGACTTTCCAGATCCAATACCCTCAAATTCAAGGATTAAATGTGGGGACACATTTCAAGTGAGAGCAAGGTCACATCAAGTTACCTTTTAAGATACATTGTAACAGTTCTCTTTCAAGGGAACTCGTGCTGCGTCACTGACACTTTGGGGACGCCTCCAGAGGTAAGTGCGTCTGAATGTGTATATCAAATTCAACCAATGATGAGGCTTTACGACAAAGACAGGGTGACACAGGAGCCAGGAAGTATATTGCTATCTGAAATATTGCCATAGACAGGGTTACAGGGACGTAGGAAATATGGCAAGGGAGACGCAGCGTCTCGTTCCCTTTTCAGGGAACAACAGTTACATACATAACCCGAGACGTTTTCATGTGTCAAACGCAACTATGTTAAAAAGCATTTCGGTATGAATCAACATTCGCATACAGAAGATATAAGCATTTAAAGTGAACAGATATTATGCTACACTACACAGAGAATAATATAGATTTTTATCCAGAAAACTTCTTGCCTAAAATAGATTCAACCACTTTCAATGAGCTGTATTTATGTATATTTACGTATATTTATGAAAAATTTAACCTAAGCACATACCTCAACACTATATTTATACTTATTTCCTATAATGAAAATAGTGTTTTGACTAATTTCATTATCGATTAGTTTAGGCTGTGACATCATTTCCCCAGCGCAAGCTGCGCAGAGGCCCGTCTGCACCCTACAGTGTGAACTCCTCGCATTGAGTTTAGGCTCACATCCTACACGAGTTAGATACAGACAGACAAATCGGACTCTTCAGGGGTCAATGCAGTCCATTAACAAGCAGCACAGAAGCTCATGGTGCGTCAATATAGGCCATTGAAGAAGTGCTGTCCCCTCACATAAAGGGCGTTTTGTTTAGACAAAAGACAGTCCCAGGCTAATCAGACAAATCTAGTGACAAAGAAAAGGACAGCGAGACAGAGGGAGTGAAAATTAGACAAATGGGAATAAGAGGACGACAAAAGCAAGTTCCCGACTGCATCGAGGACAGATGATATCTCACTGACTTCAATGACAAAAGAACTGTTTTTGTGACCAAGTCGCCTAGTACATCTCAGGTCACCAAAGCCGTGCGGAAGGAAGGCCCACTTCCAGCAATCTTTATTAACTTCATAAATAATGAACTCTGTGAGGCCTGAAGAGGAAGCCTAACTCTGCCCCACAGCAATAAAGCAACAGGACAATGTTCTCCAATGCCTGCCAGAGAGAGAGAGTAGTGTAGAGAAGCAAAGACAGACATTTCAAGTGTACAACCACACACATACATCCCAGATTACTTAAAACATTAGTTCTGAAGCCCTGGATTACTCCTAATACCCAGTAATAGCACTCCTGCACCTTGCCTTGAGCTGAATTTTGAAGGGGAAATGTGGTTAAAGTGAACAGCACAGCGGACAATTCGCTGAGGGACGCCTTCATCTCCTGCCTTTAGACTTTCTTGCTCTCCAACCGATGGTGGAATACTAGCATGCGCAGTGCAAAGACGCAGACTAATCCCTGATTTATGCATGCTTACGCCAGTGTAGATCCACGGATTTGGCCTGTGGATGGATAAAGGTCAAGGGTCGCTTGGGTGATCATGGTCATTACGAAGATGAACCGCATGCCGGGATACATGATAATTAAACCTCATCAAGACCTATTATTTACAGACTGGGCGGCTTTATGACCGTGTGGCTTTTCTAAAAATGCATTGTGTGCAGACACCACATGACTGTGGCAGTGACTAACAGTTAAGTCACACAAGTGCAAGTTAAGGCAAGCGTTGATGTAAAAGTTAAAAATGTAGTCTGGCAAGGAAGTTCGCGGTGCAGCGCCTGCAGTCCTAAAACAGTGCCGAAGCAGAGGCTTACTTTCTCTTTAATCCCTGGTGGTTGACTAAAGCTAAGATTAGCCTACATATACAACAGATGGGTCACACTACGGCAAATCAGGATGGGACCAACCACAACCTCGACTTTTAATGAAACACAAAGCCAGGGACCCCTGGCTAGTACCCAGTCACAGATAAAAAAAAATCCTTTTTGTTATCATGTGCACAATGCAATGGTTTGGCAAAAAAGTTATGAAAAAGGACCTGCTTTGAGCCAGGGATACGACAACTAAGTCTTTAACACATCAGAGAAGCAACTGCTGCAATCAAAGGCTTAAACAGAAGACAGTGGCGGATTACTTTGGAGAGATGAGCTTTTTCATTGTTCTTCTGAAGAAACGCATCTGCCAGGGACTGCTGTCTTGTCTCTATACCCTGTTTTCATTAATAAACTTAATGCTGTATGAATCCATTGTCACTGAAACAAAACATAACAGAAAGAGGCTTGAGAAAGGTACAGCATTTCAGAGACACCCTATCTGGCCACGGCTCTCTATTTCTTGGGAGGTAGGATGCCCATCCCTCTGAATGAGAATCCAGTTGAGAGCTAAAAATGCTGCTGGCATGTGGAACTGTACACAAAGTCATATGAACTCAGCTGTGCACCGACTAAAAGCCTGCACACACCTGGTGTTCTTCAAACAAAACTGAATATGCCAACGCACGTGTTTACAAACACACACACAAACACACACACACAGAGTAAATCATAAAGGGCCATGACAATTTCAGAAGTAGGGGCAAAAAAATAACAAAATAAAAGTGATTCCATTAAAAGTGATTTCCATCATGTAAGATATAACGATTTATTTACTTTTATCTTGCAATTATTTTCTTCCCATTAGGTCAAATATGTCTAATACTCAGCTCTCTAAAATGCTAGATTCTGATTGGCCAGTCACGACATACCAAGGTTTGTTCTTTTCAGATAACTACAGCTTAAGCTTGCAGATCACACGGGCGCGCAAATTAACAAAAGTGCAGGGAATATAAAACTGACAGATTTGGATGGATAAAGCGAAAAAGCGCAATTCACATGCACGTATATTGGACCGTGGGGGTCGAACCGTACGGTTCAATATTATATTGGTCTCGTGCACACTGCAAACTTTCGGGAGTGACAACCGCATTAAAATGCGGGAGTGAATCCCCTAAATGTTCGTTTCATGTCTGTACGGAACAAGACTCACTCCCGAAAACGTGATGATTGACACAGAAATAACCATAGCAACGTTCTGCCGTCTCGTGTGCTTATCACTCACAGCTTTGACCAACATAATAACAGCATTGTGTTTTGCAATAAACCTTAGTCTTGGCGTTGTGAATTTTACGCTTTTGTAAGGCTGCTTCAGTGTTGCAGTGTTGCCAGGTCCTCGTCTTTTTTGTACGTAAATTCCGTTTTGGCGCTTAACCGTTTATGGCTTTTGGCTCATGAAGCGATCAAGTTTTTGGTGTTAATAAAGTGTGAGGGTGCCGGTCCCAATATTTTGATCTTTGAGGTAAAGCATTTAGATTTTTTTCGGTTTATTATTAGATTTTTCTTGTTCGCTGTTTTTTTAGTGCAAGATCTGGCAACACTAGTCAGCAAACGCTTGTGCCTCTGTATTTTTCAGAACCGCGCATACAGAAGACTTTTTCCTCTTCTAAGCATTTATTTTTTCAGAAGAGAGACATGTCCTGTTTATGACGAACATTTAAACACTTGATTAACTACTAGTTGTTCAGTTCGGTAATGTACAACGTAATTCGGTTGTCACTACCTGCATTTTGCGGGAGTTAATTCGGTTGTAGAATGCGGTTGTGAGTCCCATAAATTACTGAACTGTGTGTGTACAGAACAGGATTAAGCATTAAAAGGTGAAGTGACAACCGAATTAATATGCAGTGTGTACGGGACCATTGAGAATTGTGGCATCGCTAATAAATACACACACACAATAAATATAAATTTTTATTATATAAATATATTTTTTCTTAAAATTATACATGCATGTGTGTGTATTTATATAGACATAATTATTATACACAGTATACCCACATATAAACAAAAACCTTTTGTATATCGTTAACATGTAGTACACACTTACACACCAAAGGAAATGTAAAAATGTGAATCATACAATAGATGCCCTTTAAAGTCGAGTTGTGGACTTCTCTCAAATCCTTATATTAACACAATTTTCTATAAAAAAAGACCAATCACTACCCATCAATAAAGCTCAAATGAATAATTAGCAGCTTAGCACGTTGACAAGATTCATACAAATTGTACAAACCTGAGCAATGCAAGAGAGAGCTCTGAAAAGACCGCTTGGTGCTAGCTGTTTGCACCAGTACTTTAGTGGTTGACAGGCAGGTGTCAGATCCATTGTGTTTAACTGTGTCCTCAACTCTCTGATGTGCCTAGACAGGCGTCTGACAGCCAATCAGACCGTTCGGAAGCAATGCCGCAAGACGTCACTGTGACAACATCTGCTGGCAGGCTAGAGGGGAGATCACTTTGGACCTGCCAATCAAAGCTCAGATGATCCACTATGGTTCCACCCACACACACGATTGAACCAAGTGGAGGTGAAAAATCCATTATACAAACAACCCAAGTAAACACTGACCACCTGGACACCTCCTGTTTACAGTCATGCAACATATCACCCATGTGAAATATATCTCACTCTAAAAATTGCTGGGCTGCTTCAACCTATGGTTGGGTCAAATAAAAAACAAAACAAACCTAGGTTAGTGATCCAATGCTGGGTTTGATTGGCACTTAACCCAGCTATGGGTTGAAACAACCTAGCATGCACATATTATTTCAGATTTAAAAGTGAAACGGGCCACAGATATAACTTTTAATTTATTAATGCACCCAGTCATTATTTAACTCACCCCTACTTCAATTTCTTTATTTAGCTAGTAAAAACAGTATTATTAAATAATATTCATATTAAAAATAATAATAATATTGACAAAAATAGTCACATTACAGGTGTCCTAGCTCGTGAAATACTACTTGGCTATGAAGTGTCAGATTTGCCCTAAGTGGCTCTAATGACATTTTAATAAAATATGTCACCCTGAAGTCTCAGTTTGTGTGACCTATATTTTGTACCTCGTTGTTCAAGGGAGGTCCACCCATCCTTTAGGGAGAAATACTGAACCTACGTGTTTAACACAATATAGTATATCATATTGTTTTCAGACAATCCCATTCTAAAGTCAAGGAGGACACAGCCAGGTGTGCGTAATAATACAGCTACTTCCACAAAGTCAGGTAAGGACATGAGAGGTTAAATTACCACTGATAGTCACATCGTGAATTTCAGGCACTGGTGTGACACCACTAGCATCAGTTCGCACACATACACAAACCCAAGTGGGAAGACAGGGACATGTAGCCTGTTGTGTTTAGCAATGCAAATGAAAAAGTGAGAATTCTGTAACATTTCTGTAAACAAAACATCAGTCGTTCAACAGCATCCCCAGTGAGCCTCGAAACTACTCCACTCCAAACAACCTCCCCATCTTCAGAAACTGAGATATCAGCTCCTGTGTGACTTTCTGAAAGAAAATTGTTTATTCATAAAAGACAAACACATCAACAACGTATCTACCAAGTCAAAAAAATATAGCACATAATAGAAGTGAAACACTCCCTGACCCCGGTATAATGCTAGGCAGATTAGGTTTAAAGTTGCTGTCAAACACTATTAAACTGTGTGCATCAAATATTGAAAATATTTATAAGTTATTTATATTTTTTTATCAGAATAGTGTAGAGTACACAGGAAAGTGTTGGGTGGAGATAGAGGAGTGGGATCGGCAAAGGATCTCGGAGAGGGGAATCAAACTGGTACTATATGTCTCCGCACTAACCACTAGGGATGCACCGATATCACTTTAAACATTTCCGATCCGATTCCAAAACCAGAATTCTGAGTATTAGCCGATACGATACTACTGTATTTTCTTAAAAAATATAAAATTGCACGCACGCACGCAGTTAAATGTGTAGAGTGCTTTCTGCTACATGTAGTATAATTTTAAATTTAAAAAACAATTATTTAAAATTATATGCAAGTTGCAAGAACATTAGAAATTATTAATCATGGCAGTGTTTAGGAGAACATATAATAGGTACGTTTGATCAAATAAATATGATTGATATATTTTCCTTAATTGCTCAAAACTGTCACAGTAAAAAAAGTTTTAGTGTGCAGATGGTTATTTTTGGGAATCATGCACTCAGGGTTTCCCGCAGAAAATTTGTTAGTTAAGGTGGTAGGGTTGTGTGGGTGGGCGGGGCCGGGGGCATGGCAATCTAAGGGGTGGGGCGTACGCGTCATGATGAAAATATTTTTATTTAAAGCACTCAAATAAAACTCAATTTTGAAGAAACTATGACAGAAAATGAACACATTATAGATTATTAATGAATTAAAGTTTTATCAACTGACTAGTTATCCTCCAGACACTGACGGACCATGTCTTTCTCTCATTTCGGCCATGTGGCGTGCGTGCCCGCTCGCAGAGTGAAGCCCGTCCACGCTATTCTCAGAAATGCACTTGACGGCCTTTTGTGCAGCGAAAATTTTTTTGGACAATCTAGTTAAGGTGGTAGGGTTTCCCAGCTTAGGTGGGCCGCTCGTACTGAAAAGTGCTGTGGGAAACCCTGGCACTTGACCGGACCTTTTATGCACATCCTGGACACAGAATTGATGCGCCTAAATAATTCTGTACTCTACTCTATGTGCTTCCTGGGTGCAGAATTGATGCATTTAAAACATCCTCTTATAATAGTTGTGCCATGTGCTCAGCACATAGTAAATTGCATCCATCCAACAGCTTACTGAGACTTTATAAAATCAGATCTTTTAAATAGCCTATAGTTATCGTGTGTGTGCATATGTGTACGATGCATTTCATCTGTCCGCTTCACCATTGCATTAACCCAGTTGCGAGTACAGAGTTTCCGTGAACTTAAATATCTTTAAATGTGCGTTTGTTCTTTCACCTGAAGCTATTGAGTGTATTAAGAAGACTAGGTTACATAAAAATATTTATGTAACCTATTTTATACTTATACCTGAATCAAATTAGAAAACAATGACATATGGTTACGAGAAGGCACCTAATACTCGTAGGCTTGGTTTCAAAACAAGGTTTTGTGTGTTTGCATACGAGCCAAAGATATGGTAAAAAAACAAATCCGGTCTCCCTCAATTCAGTCAGCTGTGGATCCTTCTCTAAATGTATATTCAACATTTAAATCGCAAGGTGCTTTAGCAGAATTTGTTTGCATGTAAATTATTTCAACACCTGGGCCAGAAAAGAAGATAATCTAAGATTCAAACTGCTTGCCTGCAAAATTCGCTCTCTGTGCAAAATGAGGTTAGAGGTATTAATGGTGTTTCCTACCGCATGGTTTACGTTAAGTAACTGGCACACAAGCATTTGCACCGATTATGGACCTTATTGTTATAAACCACACAGCCAGTAATTGTAACAAAGGAAAAAATACTTCCAAAAAATTGTAAAAAAATATGTATATTGGATCAGCAAAAGATGGAGCCTCCATTGCTCTGACATCAGAAGAGAATGCTAAGAATGCTGAGTTTTCATTGTGTTAAAGATGCTGGAAATATTAAATACTGACCCAAGCACATTTCACTCTGCCCTCATGCCAAGACAGCCTATTAAAATAAAGTGACCTTATTTTAAATATGCACTTACAAGCTATAACTGTGAGCCCAAGCCAAGAAAAGCCATACTGTTAATTTTGTTTTTCAAAAAATATTATTAGTGCTCACAAACCTGACATGCAACCACATTTTGAGGTTGTTTTTGGAGTTATCTGGGTGGATGCAAAGCTTGCCATAGACTTTCTATAGGATAAAACTTAGGTAGGCTTGCTACGGTGCTCTAGGTGGCCACTTTTCTTGCCCATGTCAAAAAATTCCCAAGGTCTTTATGATGTTCCGTGCCCACCTGCAAAAAACTAATAATTGTAAGTGTATAGTGACTTTTTCTTTGAGTTTTTAAATGGGTCTCTTCTTCAGTGCAGGATTTTTCACCTGTTTTATCATCTGCCAGGAGAAAAATCGCAAGTCAAATCACTTGGAAAAGAAAGGGCTTTGTTCGAATCTCTAGGAATTTAAAACTAAGTGGTTTGGATATGGTACACATACTGGCTCTCGCCTGCTCAATCCCAATTGTAAACAGATTGTCTCTCTATCTGCAGGGAACAGAGACTACAAATATTTGAAAAGAACATGTAAATAGTTTTCATGCAGACAAGAAAGTCTGTATTTGCCCAAGTGATGTACTCTTGTAAAAGAAAATGAAGTGACAGTTATCTCCAGAGGGAAACTGATACGGGTAAATTCAGAGAAGGACGGATATCTGCCTGTCAAGGAGCGTTACCTTCAATTTAGCTTTCATCTGATCCTTATCAGCTTTTTCCTGCAATTGTGGCAAGTGTGAATAGCTTGTTATTGCATTTCTACAAAGAGCAATCACTGAACTGAGGTCACGGCACTTCCTGCCCAGGAATTTTGTCCAGGTTTCCGACCTTTCACGCCCCGCATGCTACCGTGTTAAACAGATGGCTCCATATGGAGACCAGAGCAACAAAATGCAGCATAATCAAAACTGAATTTTTCTGCTTTGTTTACATCAAAGAAAAAACAGCAAGTGGTTCCCCCACAAGCATCGCAAGAATGCACACGTCTGCAGTGATGAGAAGAGAAAAGCGAGTGGGAGAAGTGTAAAATTGACTCAGGACCTGCCAAGACATGTTGAGCTACAGATGAGAAATACTGAAAGAGACCCCTTGTTTAATTACCACATTCACTTCCCTGTCAGAGCTGCACTTATACACAACTCAACCGCCCCCAGATAAGTGTTTATTTGAGCTATGGTGATAAACCCAGAGGGGTTCTGATTGGGTTCAACTCAGCACACTGTCATATTTACTAAACGTGGTCAAGGAGCCTTACAGTATAATAGACAGAGAAGAAACACAAAAGCAGAAAAGTAGGGGATAGCTCCTTTTACATAGTTAGTGAATGTGACTACTAGGGATTGACCGATATGGTTTTTTAGTGCTGATACCGATTTTTATTACATCAGCCTTAGCCGATGACCGATACAGGCTAGGGATCGACCAATGTGGATTTTTTTGTGCAAATACTTGTTTCATCAGCCTTAGCCGATGACCAATACAGGCTGCCGATATTTGGAGCCGATACTGCTTTTGCTCACTCAATTAACATCATAAACATGACACATTGATGATGCCAAATGTTACAAGTCTCAATTTAAAAAAGTAACATTTATTGAACTTAAAAAAAAAAACTATATTTAACAAATAGTAAAAACAGGTGAGGGTGCCATGGAACCATGAACTGCACTCTCCACAATGACGGGGAACTTTTAGCAAAGGATATTGATTTCTAGCACTTTAATACACATATATATGAAGAGTTTGGTTCCAAAACGCAATAAATCCATTTTGACAAATTTCGGTAAAAACGTGTTTTCTATACCAAGAAAGTGACAAGATGAAAACCAGTATTTTCTGTTACAAACTTTCACATAGCATCTTTAGGTTATAAAAACATAAAAAATTCAAATCCATAACTTGATTTTCAAAGATTTATTATAAAAACGAATTCTTTTTTCCACAAAATGCAATAAATCCATGACAGTTTTTTATTTCAAAATGCTATAAATCTATTAAATCAATGTATAAATGTGCATTCATGTTTACCATTTTATATTTATTTAGTTGACTAGTGGTATACAATGATTAAAAAATAAACATTAATGGCATTAACCAAAACACTTACTTTGTTATATTAAGAACACAATGTTTTAGCATGAGAAGCTTGATGCTGTCTGGAGAGCAAGCAACCGAGTGCCTCTCGCGGAAATTATTAGCTGTTGATGGCTTACGTTTCTTTCCCGTCACAGAAAACCATCACAGGTTTGGCAATGCTATTAAAGTATTATTTTGTTTTGTTTGTTGATCACGAAGTACAAAGTAGATGAGGAAAACTAGGACTCCGTGTACTCAGCGCGCCGCCATGTTTGTTTACATTGCGTGAATGGTCCGCTGTAATATCAGAAATGGATTTATTGCATTCTGTAAAAAAGGAGCAGTGGCGTTTGTCGCATTTTAGGAAAAAAGGGAGAAAAGATGACAGAATATCACGGCGGGTATTGGATTTTGCGTAAAATTAATTATTTACTTTTAACTACTGACCTGATATAATACTGATTTTGGCAGTAACTCATTTTTTTCAAAAATGGCGTTTATTGCGTTTTGGAACCAAACTCTTCATAT
This sequence comes from Misgurnus anguillicaudatus, assembly GCF_027580225.2. NCBI lineage: Eukaryota > Metazoa > Chordata > Actinopteri > Cypriniformes > Cobitidae > Misgurnus > Misgurnus anguillicaudatus. The sequence goes on from NC_073353.2 coordinate 27,450,179, forward strand.
ATAGAGATGAGAAATAAAACCCTGCTTTGTCCAGCTATGATCAGCTGTTAGGCCGAGTTTTCGATGTTGTCATGGAAAGGTTGGTTGTTTTTAGTCACATGACCTGTAATCGCTTGTGGCTTCCAACACTCTGTATATAAATAATGCCGGGAAAAAAAACTATCGGCGAACACAGTAGCCACATATCGGCCAATGCCGATACACATAAAACTCGCAAAAATCTGCCCGAAATATCGGCTTGTAGATGCATGACTAATACGTACAATGTACACAGGGTTTCAAAAATCTGTCAGTGCTCATACAGTACGCGCGTACTCTTCTAAAGCCAAAAATTGCGTAACAATTGTCTGTACACGAACACTAAAAAAAAATGGACCTGCCTTTATATGCACCTGACATACTATTTCATAAGTGTGACAAGTGAAGAATTCAGCAGCGATTCATTTATATATACATTTTGAAAAGGTAAATGCTGCATGATCTGGATTCTGGAAAGTGTGTAGACCAGCTTTCTTTGTGCACGCTCTCACCCTCACAATACACTCCACAGCAAAAAAGCAAATAAAGATATAGCACCTTATATTTTCATGTTGCCTTTTTTAGATGGGATCCTTTTATTGTTTTCTTTGTGAAAGCAGTGAAGAAATATTAGACATTAAACAACAATCAATATCTTGCTATCATCTCTGGTCGCTTTGTCACGTCTCATTGTGCCTGGTTAGTAGCAGTTAGCCTAAGGGTGCACTCACACTATCCAAACCAAACCGTTCCGCAGCACGATTGTCCCCCTTCCCTACTTCCCAGAAGCAGGCACTCACACTGGATTTTTTATCGGCCGGAGCCCCGCCACCATACTTTTGTCATTAGGATGTGATTGTTTTGAAGAAAGCAGAAAGTGAAATGCTCTCTTAACACTGAAGCCCATCGTAATGTGTTTTTTATTTGGAGTCGTTTGGTGTGTGATGACACACAGCCCTCTCACATGTCTATCATATTGCTTACTTGGTCTGTCGCGTGTGTAGCTCGGACATTCACCTAACGCTGCTGCAAGCATCAGAAGGTTTTTACGAAGGCAGATGAAGGTTGGTGGTTGCACGATTGACAGCTCTCCTTTTCAACCAAGCTCTGACGTGATTTCCGATCACACTGCGGAAAAAAAAATTGTTTGGTATTCGGCCTTCAGCTGAGTTTTCATTTTATCTTGCTTCGGCCAAGAATTTTCCCTTTGGTGCATCCCTACTGTATCCCCATATTGAGCACACTGCTCAGTGACAAGTAGTGACAGCATGTGTGTAATGAGCACAGCATAACAGATAGCCATATTTCTGCTGCTATGACTTGGTGACGGCAGACAGCAGGCCAACAAACCTTTCTGTAACTGACTAAGCTGTGTGAAGAAAGCTTCGGCAGCACCTTCTGTGTCCATTTGCCAAGACAGAAGTAACAACAAACAGTGCAGGGCAAAGACCATAAAGCAGGGCATATGGAAGCAATGTGGTCCACATGTGCAGAAGAAACATCTGTCCGGCCTTGACAGTGACCGTAAAGTGGCCAATCAAACACTGCTTCTGTACAAATCAAAGTAGGAATCAGAGAACCTCGGTCATATGATTGATTATGGTCATGAATAGAGGATAGAAATTATGATTTGCAAAACATAAATTACAATACATTTACAAAGGAAATATAATAGGAAGGTGTCCTCCAAGCCTGATTTGTAGAAATGGGGAAGTGGTGCAGAGTTATTTGTTTAGCATATAGCCAGATAGCAAACAGGACTTTAAGGGCAGTTTAATAATGCATAGGGCTGTCACTTTTGTGAAAAAATCATTTTCGATTTTAATATATAAGTGTTCATTGAATCGATTGTAAAATCGATTTTCCATGTCTAAAAAGACATTTCCATTTTCAACGCCAAATAACAGACAAACGTAAAGAGAGCGCTTGAAACGCACAAATCAGCAATATTTCTTATTTATTGTCATTAAGTTATGTGCAGAATAACAAACAGCAACAGTAGTGGAACATTCTCGAAAAAATATGCAGAATGGACTGCTGCCATAACATAAATGAAAAACATTACTGCAGGCTTCAAACCGGCTGCATTTATGATTTTTGATTCAAAAATTATTTTAAATAATGACTTGATCCATTTCAAACAACTGTTCAAAAATGAAACTTTAAATAGACTTACTTGAAGTTGAGAACATGCTGTGTGTTTTTTATTAAACGTAACCGACACTTGGGCGGCACTAGGCAGGCATAATGAAATGCGCAAAAAGGCTAGGGCTATTACAAATTATTGGTCAGGAAAACAAGTCGATCAACATTTTTGGGGTCCAGAGCAGAGCGTTTTTTTATTCACTATATGTGCATCGGTTGAGAAGACGAACTCCAACCGCACTGATTTCCCAGGGAAGCTCGGGTACTTCGTTGCCAGCTGCGCAAGGTGGGGGTATTTCGTACAGCCAATCTTCCACCACAAAAGCGGGTCGCTGTCAGCTGGCAATGGTGGCTCCTTGTCATAACTCATCAACTCCTGGTCGCAATTTCGACGCTCTCTCATGTTGCACAGGTTTATTGACATTGTCCTCCATTTTCTTTGCAAAACACTAGATGCAGCGATTGAAAGCGTGAACATATAGGTGCGTAAAATTGCGTAAAAAACTGCACTTTCGGAATTCTTTAGTTTCTTCTCTGCTAATTGTTTGTGAGTTTTGTTACATGTATATTTTTAATTGTTTAATTCTTTTAAAATTAATAGTGTACATATTTGGTTAAAATCTATTACCTATTTTCGTTTTCGAAACTTTTTTTGGTTGGTTCGATCGGTTGTACAATGGATTTTCGAACGAAAAGTGACAGCACTAATTAATGCACTGTAAATTGTTTTGCAAATGATTTGCAAAATTAGCAACAAATACATATTAAGGTATTAATATTTGATTGTTAGTAGGGGTGTAACGATACATCGTGCAATTCTGCTTGCTATGCTTCTCGATGAATTATGGTGAAATGCTGCTACATCCAAAAGCCAGATGGTGCACTTATGCAGAAACTCAATATGCACCGCAGAAGTAGAACCAGAAAAGTAAAATTATTATTATTATTATTATTATATTATTACATATTTATAATGATTATGTTTGAAGAGTGTTGCTTTTTCAAATGCATGTTATAAACAACTCAAATCTGATTTTAGATTGATAAGTAGTTTCTAGTGATCAAATAGCCGCAGTACATAAAACAGTTGTGCATAATATCGCCTTTGCGATTCAGAATTGATACCAGACAGGTATTATAGTGTGTATCGCGCAATACTGTTACACTCCTCCTTGCAAGTATAACTGAAATCCATTGAAACACCAATGCAGTCAGGATCAACATAATTTGTCCCACCTGCCATTTAATGCCATGCTGCAATTTTTATCATCATGCTACCGTATGTCTCATCCTACATGGATTCATCAGCAATCCCGCATGGATTCTACACACACAAACCTCAGCAGGAAGATCTTCAGATCACAAACATCTATCATTTATTAAGCTAAACACATACCCCATACCTTGATTGTTTATTTATTCTCTACTCAAACAGTCTCATGAGAAGGCTGCACAAAGCACACACTATAATAAGAGCAGACTTTCCAAGACCAAGGCAAAGTTTACCATGATAAGAAAATAAGCATTCTCGCTTGCAGCCTATTTCCACAAAATCTTATGGCATTTTATTAGCATCCATCAGATTGCTGATGGGGAAGTACTGAAGTATCTCCTCTAAGGCAGGGCGCTGATTGTGGCGATAACGGGAGAAGCAGAAGATTACTTCCCATCTTTCTTGAAGAATCACTATTTAAGACATGGAGCTTGCACCCAGGGGAACCGTGATAAATAATTTTGTTCCGCTTTCCACATAAGAAGATTCAAAGTTATTTCTGTGGGCATAATTACAATAAATACATAAATACACATCTGAACAAACCATATTAATAACAGAGAGGGGACAAGATAAAAGGCATGCAAAAATGCATCTAATGGCAAAGCCTGGAGTTTTCACACTAATTCAAAGTACTCTTTTAGGGAGTATTAACAATGGTGCTGATTGAGTAAGATAAACAAGACTCTACTACAGAGTCTCTGTGAGAAACCCACATGCCAATATTCACATTAAACGGTTCAATTTGCAAACACTATCTGAGGTCCCTCAAGAACCCCCTATTATAAGCTTCACTGGAGTCGGTTGTAGTCACCGGATGAGGATGGCTAAACTGTGTTCATGGTCAGCCATCGCTCACTGGATTGAAATCTAGCCATTACATTGTGGTTATGGAGGCATTTATAAAAAACTGCATTATAACTTTAATGTCTTTTAAAATGCAAAACACAGAAAAGCAATGAAAACAAAACTACTGTAATTAGTTTGCGGACATGCAAAGAATGCAAAGGTGGGATGATAAATAATCTTTAATTCTACATTGCATTACTTCAAACCTGGCAAATTTAGCCACGGAGAATGATTTACGTACAATGGTCAGTCAGCGACACAATTTTTTATTGAAGCAATAAAAGGATCTTTGAACACAGCAGAACACATCTGATGGCAACTGTAAATTTTGTGGAGGACACCGAAACCTACAATCTCAAGATTTACACGTTAATTACAAAATAGTGGGAGGTTAGACAGCAGGAATATTGCACCATTCTGTCTTGAATCTACTACCCTGATGTTAAGCCCTATTAAATAACAGGCCCCTCGCAAGCAGACTTACACTCTAAAAACAAACGGTGCTATATAGCACCAAAAGTGGTTCTTTGCTCGTAATCATAGAAGAACCGTTTTTGTGCCATATCGCACCGGTGAAGCACCGGTGAAGCACCTGTGTAGAACCATATAGTGCTATGTAGAACCAAATGTGGTGCTATGGTGGTGCTATATGGCACCTATATGGTTCTACACAGGTGCTTCACCGGTGCTTCACCGGTGCTATATGGAACTAAAAACGGTTCTTCTATGGTTACGATTCAAATCAATAGTTTTGGTGCTATATAGCACCGTTTGTTTTTTTAGAGTTACGAACATATGTCTGTTGAGAAGTAAACCCTCCAACGTCGACAGATTTTAAATGAAATGAGCTATGATGTAAAAGCCCAGGGTTTCCCACAGCACTTTTCAGTTCGGGCGGCCCACCTAAGCTGGGATACCCTACCACCTTAACTAGGTCGTCCAAAAAAAATTGCTGCACAAAAGGCCGTCAAGTGCATCTCGGAGAATAGCATGGACGCGCTTCACACCACGAGCGGGCACGCGCCACATGGCCGAAATGAGAGAAAGACATGATCCGTCAGTGTCTGGAGGATAACTAGCCTGTTGATAAAACATTTAATTCATTAAAAATCTAGTATGTGTTCATTTTCTGTCATAGTTTCTTCAAAATTGAGTTTGATTTGAGTGTTTTAAATAAAAATATTTTCATCATGACGCATACTCTTTGATTTCCACGCCCCCGTCCCGCCCACCTGCACAACCCTACCACCTTAACTAACACATTTTCTGCAGGAAACCCTGAAAAGCCGCTAAAATGCCTCTGTCAAAAATTAGATAATGATATTAAGCGAATGCTCTCGACATGTATTATATATTCATCAAATACCTTTGTTTTAAATCTACTTAATTAGGGATGGGCACGAGTACTTGAACGTGGCATTGTCGATCGATCACAAAAATGATGATCGTGTAGGTTTATTTTTTTTGTGGTTATGGCGGCATTTGGATGTCTGGTTAGCATTACAAGCGCATGTGGTAGTAAAGACTGGGTGCATGTTTGAATTTGTGTGAGCTGCGCAGACCGACGTATGACATCAGTGCCACGCATTAATTAAAAACAAACAGATAAGTCCGTTTCCTACATGCACTCACGGCACGTAAACCCGCCGATCCGCGCAACTCTGTGAAGCCGAACACACCTCACATCACTGAGGCACTATGGTTTAGAAGGATGCCGCGATTTTCGGATTCACTTTTGGTAAATCGAAAATACACAAACTGGACATATTAGAGATGGACAGGGACGAGTACACATGATCAAGGAGGACCACACATTCACTTAGAGATGTAAATATGGAACTGATTATGAAACTGAAATTGATTACGCAAAAGACATTAAGTTAGCAAAGACAGCAAAGGCTATTTATTAGAGTAATTTTATTTTATTAACTTGGGGGTCCAAAACAACAACAACAACAACAACAACAAGTTTAGAGACAAATGTTTATAAAACAATTAATAATAAAAGTCACAACAGATGTGTCAAGCACAGGTCATCTAGATGATGCTATGGATAACCTTTTACCATTATTTTATAGCCTGACATTGTCATACTCAATTCTAGTCAGAATTTGAGTCTGATACCGCTCCATTGAGCTATAATTATGAGGCGTGTCTCAACCGAAAAATGCCTCTGCACTCAATTGGATAGACCTACGACCAATCAGTGCAACGGAGTGTGTGACGTATGTTGAAATTACGTCTTTGCAGCCTGACCGAACTGCTAGTTATTTCGCTACAATGACACTAACATTGTGATTATACTGAGTTAGCGAATGTACATCAACAACTATTATGTTTACAACATTTCGTTTATATCACAACATGAAGTATTTACTAAGTCATAGAGTAAGACTATCTTTTAACATTTGAACGTTAGGTGAACTTCATCCACGACGATACCCATTATGTTGGCTTGAAAATATTAGAGCCTAGCATGTCCCTCCACTTATTCAGCAACCACGATTCCGGGCTTCCGAAAAGAAGCTGGCAACGACCGCTAATTATATCCATCTCGTCGTGCACGCTGAGTTGCATCGCCGTGATAACGTTACCCATTTCAGTTGCGACCAACTTTTGTCGAATAGGAAGGATGGCAAAAACATCAACAAATGCCCTGCTCACGTTTCTCTGTTCCTCTTTTAAAATCAATGCTCTGTCGATATCTTTTAGAACAGACTCAATGTCAGAATCCACACATCTGAACTCTACAGCGGCAGCCATTCAACACACGCGCTCTTTGGTGACGTGGTTCATACGTTACTGTTGATTATCTGTCCATCATCGTATAAAGCCCGCCCTGACAATTTGATTGGTTCGACCAGCATTTGGTCTAGCAAAGTAGCTCCTCAACGCAGAAACCTCAGACAGATCTTCCCGTTTTCAAAATCTTGTGGGCAGGCTAAGATCGGCTGGCACCCAGGCTAATTATTTTATATACATGACTTGTAAGTGCTTTGACTTTTAATAAATAAATTGAATAAAACAAACATTCAATTACTTACTGTATGTGTGTACAATGCATTAGCCACTTTAAAATAAACATTTCCAATGTGGAAGCCCTGTTGACACACTTGACACCTTGAAAGCAAGCACCACTTAGGGCAGGGACTACTGTATAAGCTTTGCCTTCAAATAACTGGTGCACTAAAATAGTGCCGAGAGGTTACCAAGGAAATATGGTTCAATTTAAGCCACCCATTTAAGCTGCTAGGCCAGGATCCTGTGTATTTTGGCAAAGCAGCAGGAAATGACTTCAATTCAAAAAGCCCACCCTGAAACAGGACAGTAGATGAAAAAGTTTATAAATGCTGAAAATGGTTATGTCTGCCTCTGCGATTTCAACACTGTCAGTTTTACTTGTCTGTGTACAGTCAAAAAAGCAAAATATAGTGCAAAACATCCAAGGTTAGATAAAGAAGGGTGGTCTATCAGAAAGCAGCTTAATGGGCAACAGACACAGCGGTGATTGGCAAGGGAAGGGATACTATAAGCCGGTGGAATGGGATACAAGTCTACAGCATACGCACGACTGAACAGATATGGGATGGGTCTGAAGCGTCACAGGTGAGCTAAAAATAACTTCGGTAATTAACCAGAGGTTTGTCATATCAGACATACTGAAAGGTAAAAACTGTCTTTGGCAAGTTGGCATTAACATTTTACATATACTTTAAGTCATCTCTGAAAATGGCAGTGTCTCCTTTCAGCAAACTGATAAGCATTAGCCTTTATGAGATGGGTAGAAATGCACTTTTGTGGGCAATCAATCACATTGAATTGCACAAAAATTACTCTTTTGTAGTCTTCTCTCATGGGAAGTATCTTTAAATTCCAGGTGGAGTGAGAAAGCAATTAAACAGTATGTGCTGCTGGTTTTATTAGGAAAGCAGTGTTGGTGACCTAAAAAGAACTGTCAGTGTGGCTCAGCTCTGTGCATCTTTTAAAACAAAAAAATGCCAGTGGTCTATTCAGTGAGCTTTATTAAGGCCTAAAACATGATGGATCAGGCCTCAACCATTACAATTTAAAAGGTCTATGGGTTTAGCATCAGTGTATGGTCTCTGTTTTGAGATACAGATGCTTTAGCATCATAAATGTAGTATTTTGTGACAAAAGTCCAGATGACAACATGCAAAATATAAACAGGACTTCTTACCTTTGTGTTGATATAAAAATCGTGAATCGAATTCAATCTGTTTCAGATGTGTAACTAACGTAGGGGTGGCGATCTAGAAAGAAAACTGCTCCAAAGGGAATGTTTTTGGATCTCTACTTTAAGTGCATCCGGGTGGTTTAAATGAAGAATTGAATTTATCATGTTTCTTGTGAACCATACATTTCTGGATTTTTTGTGGATATTTTGGGAAACATAGTGTTGTACCTTCTTTTCTTGAGAATCTCTTTATTCACAGCAAAGAATAAATGTTTGACATTATTTTGATTACTGTGTGCGGACTTTTCTTTTCTTCACAGATGTGTGAATAATCCATGAAAACTGTCTAATAGAATACATCCAATGACAATTTTTGTCTACAAAAGCACATAATCCGTGAAATATAGATATATAGTCTGTTGTTTACATCAGATTTCACCTAAACATCTTGTAATTGAATATAATATAAAATCTGAGGACTATTTCAGTGTTTCCGCTATATACATTCTACCGTGGCGGGCCGCCGCGCATAAAACATCCCCGCCACGCCTGCGGTTGTGGATAGAAGGGATACAGCAAACGAAATCTCGCCAGATGAGCACTGTTTTATCCTAATCCTTCACCCAAACCCAACTCTAAACACAAAATTTCACACGATTGTAGGATGTATTTGTATCTTATTTAGCCAGACTAGAGCCGCTGTTTTCATCCTAATAATCCTACCTCCAAATCTAATCCTTAACTTTTCGGCATTTGCTGTATCTCTTCTAGACAAAACCCACGGCGGCAGCTCGCAAAATAAAGCTACCGAAATGTCCGACCTGCCAGACTGGCTGTCTTAGAAATAAATTATTTTCTGGATTCGCGTTCACTCGTTTATAAATAAATCTCCTAAAATATCATAATTTCCTCCCTGGGTTTAGTTTCATGCACAAATATATTTAAATCAACAGAGGATGATTAGACTACGTCTCTGTTTTGAGAAATAATAATAAAATAAATAAGCCTACGAAATATGCTACACTTAAATAATTATTAAATTGACAAAACGAATAAAAAAGTATTTGAGTTTGTTCTTTTTTGTGACTCTCTAAAACCAAAGCAGCAGATCGAAGGCACGTCATGTTTTTAATGATTTTAAATAAGCACAAGCTTTTCTCCTTATTGTGAGTATACACAAATAAAAATACATCATTTGAAGTTTCGAATGTTGTTTTACTTGTATCTTTATGACTATAAATTTAGGGTAATTTAAGGTGCAAGGTAATCACGCATATGATGTTCACCGGCGCATATACACGAACGCAGCGCAGGGCTGCGAGAAAAGACATGATTAAACTTTCGATTTAACATATTACAAGTTTTTTGGACATTAATTTGTAATCACTGTACTCATATAATCAACTTATCAGGTCATTAGTTATTCAGAATATAGACTATAAGCGCAGCGCGCTGCTGACCGCTCAGCTGTCAATCTTCCGTTCTTCGACACTCACATTAAGTTACACATTAAATGATAAGATATTTGTCCAAAAACAAAAATCTAAATACTGAATACTGCTCATATGCGACTGAAAGACATTAATAGTCGAATCTGTTTGTAAGGAAACTTACATTATTCCCGTGGGAAGAGAAGAACGTTGGTAATAAAACTTGAGGCAGACTGTGAGACTGTTTTATCTGTTTTCAGACGAAACGGCAGGGTTGGGGTACCTGCGGGTGAACCGCATAATATTGGATGTAACGGGTGTAATAATAGGCTATTCACGTGTCATTTGCGTTGTAGATGCAGGTCGGGACTCAATAGACAAGAGTAAAATGCGGGTCTAACATCCAAGACCAAAATTCGACTCGTTTTTAAATGGCCCGTGCTTATTTGTGTTTAAGATCTGTCTGAATACCGTTAAAGGTTTCTATTTAACTGCGCGATTTGCGTGAGACCGGGTCGGGTGTGGAATAAAATTGCTGCTGATGATGTCGGATAACTGGTCGGGTGTTCGGTCAATCACAGCGGTGCGGATTATCAAACAGGACTGTGCGTGACTTTGCAACAGGGAACTGTAATGCTAAACACGAGCACGAACTTGCATGCACACTACATTAAAACTACAATGAAATATCCCAACTAGCTATATAACGTATTTTTAAGAAAATATGGTTTAGATCAAACATAGAAAAGCAATATGCTATAAATATAAGGAAAAGTAAATGACAGCATGAAAATGATAAAAAAAAACATGTTAGTTTACTGTAGCCTATATTCTACATAAAAAAAATAATGTACATTTATAATCATCATGGGCGCCCCCTGCCGCCACAGCTGGAAAAAATCCTAGAGGAAACACTGTATTTACATCGTAACACTGTATATGAGATTACACCCGCGTTTAAACTTTGTTTTAAAAAGTAGGCTGGAGTATAATACATAATATTCAACCAGCGCTGTCAAAAACCGTGACGTCATTTGACTTGCTCATTCCTCCAATGACTTCATAGAAAATATTGATAGACAGAACGTTTGGCCAATTAGATAACGACTCCAACGATCTTTGTGTGACGTTTTATTTCCTGGTGTGGAAACTGCATTTTATATGCTAACATAAGGATAAATAATAAGAACAAACATGTATGCATGTAAATAAAAGACTTTTTTTCGGGGCTGACTGGCACTTAGAAAAAGGCAGTAGTCTTACAAAAACCCTTGCAAGAACATCATTTTTGGGCCTATTTCAAGGAACATTCTTCCAAAGGTCTTGCGTATCCGACTATGTAAGTCAGGTCATCGTCTACATTCACAATGCAGTTTTAAACAAGCTGATGAAATTCTCACCAACACCAGAAATTAAAAAATATATTTTACAAAAAGAAAAGCATTGAAGAAATATGATGAAATGAAGAGCAAACAGCCTGAGACTAAAAAGTATGAATTTCGTGCTGGAACCTATTGACTTTAAAGTTAGCTAATATTTGAAGAGCTCAGATGCAAAACCCTCTAAGTGCATCTGACATGTTTTCTTGTAAAACAAAGCATTTTTATCAGACTCTTAATGGATTCTGCCTGATTTCTGAATGGCCAGAGAGCGGGACATTGACAGAGGTGGCGTTTAGCGGCTTTTGCAACTGAACTCCTCATTTGTTACAGCTTGAGAAGTATTAGAAGGTGATTAGAAAATGCCTTTACTAAAATAACAATCTGCTGCAATCATCCATCAATGCACAGATTGCCAAAGCTCAACTTCTGGTAACACAAAGCTGAAAGAAGTCACAACACTGTCAAACTCGCTCCCCACCTTTTGCTCAAAGCTAGACGTTCAAGTACGGTGGTTCAGCAATTCTTACCCTCTCATCTGGGTCAGTGTGTCACCCAGCTTCAAATCAAAGTCAGTAACACACACTCCTACTGACCTCATTACCACCCCCTATTAACACTCTTAGAGGCTGTTTACACTTGGTATTAAGATGTGTTTTCGTTGATCGGATCACAAGTGGATGAGAGAGAGACATTTTGTTTACACTGGATATTTAAATCCGTCTCTTTTGTCCACTTTTGACCACTTCTGTCCTGATTACTTTGAGGGGGTGGTCTGTGGAGTCTGTGGGTTAATATAACTAATATTAAACTAATATTAGGTCAGTGTCTGCTGCTTGTGTTGTTAGTAAACATGCTGCACAGTGTTTTATAGACCGTTTCATCGGACGCACGTGCGCTGACGCGATACACGTCTGGATCCGAACTTCACTTCCGGTTTCGTTTTTTAATGGTCTGACTAGTTGCTAAACTGATCTCTTGAACAAATGCCTCATCGAAAATAACAAATGTTTTGGTTTACTAGTAGGGATGCATATCAATTAATCGCGATTAATCTATAGCAGAATAAAAGTTTTTGTTTACATCATATATGTGTGTGTACTGTGTATAATAACTTTGTATAGTTAAATGCACACACATGCATGTATATATTTAAGCAATGTTTACATGTGTATATACATTTGTATATTTATGTATAATTTATATTATATATAAATATAAATACTTAATATATAAATATATTTTTTTCTTAAAATTATACATGCATGTGTGCATATTTATATATACATAATTATTATACACAGTTCACACACATATATGATGTAAACAAAAACTTTTATTCTGCTATAGATTAATCGCGATTAATTGATATGCATCCCTATTTACTAGGTAATCTATGTGTTGTTTTTTTGCTTGTTATATAAATAAACTACGTTTAAAGAACTTTGTTGTTATTTATTCTTAGCGGAGTTTACCGGAAGTTACATGCGACCACGACAGCCGCTTGTTTATGTTGTTACTGCTGAAACCATCTATACATGTATATGTAATGATATTTCAGCGCAATTGATTAAACAAGCTTGCGGTCAATATGTGGTTGAATGTGGTCAAAAGTGGACGAGTTCAAAACGTTTTACACCTCTTTTACACTAGGGGTGTAACGGTTCAAATTACTCACGGTTCGGTGCGTATCACGGTTTTAGTGTCACCGTTTCAGCCCGTTTCGGTACACTGATCACAACAGGCTTCTTTACAAAAATAAAAACCTAAGCCGTTTATAACTTCTGCCAAAATCAACATTCTGACAAAAGCCCCGAGTTTACACCTGTCTTTTGCGTTGTCCACTTGTGTTTTTGTCGATCAGATCACATCTTAATACCAGGTGTAAACAGCCCCTTAAAGAACTGATAGCTATCACGCAATAATGAACATGTTTACATGTGTTTTTAAGGACTGGGGGGCTCTTGCGCCTCCAACACAACAGTTATTTCTACAGAGGGATAAATGAAGGTCAATCACTGCAGCTTTGCAGTGCTTTTCACAACAGGATCCACCATCCTGGGGTTTTTATTAGACCAGAAGAATGTCTGATTTGTGCACAGCAGGGACGTACCCGCAGGAACAGTGTCAGAGTTATGTATGGACGTTCCTTTCTCTGAGGGGGTTGTAAAACAAATAGGTTTCTTGAAGCAACCAACAAAGGAGTCTTGAAGTGCAAATACCATGATGCAAGTAACACCGGAGCCTCTAGAATTAAGACTTTAAGCACTTGCAATGTGTTATGCTGAGATGCAATGCCAGGTCTGACAGAGCTAAAACTGCTGTGCTGCACATTGAGGACAGTACTCTTGCTTGGGAAACCAGCCGACTGTTTCATGCATCAGCAAAACCTCAGACTGCTTCATCTCTCTGGCATCTTTCAGTGACTAAAGCATTACTTTTCTAAACAAACATCTCTTCAGACTCAGAGACCACCACTTGAACTTTCATACTGTACATGACCAATAACATCACATACGCAGCCTACTCCAGTTCAGTTCACTAAATTCATCCCTGTTTTATACAGTAATTACACTGTGCTTTGCCATATAAACGGTGCCACGCCTAACAGTATGGAAAACCATCTGCCTTGGCTTTGAGAAATTCAGACCTTTTCAAGTTGGTAACCAGGTTTTCCCCAAAACATCTGTTCTGAATATGAGAAAACAAAAACTAAGATAAACATGTCAGATATGCTTTAAATATCGTAATATAAATGCGAACTTGGATGGTAGCAGGCTGCATTCAGGATTCTGACAAACAGACCAGGAGGCCAGACACAACGTGAAGGTGAAATATGGCACCGCAGAATGGCCTAGTTATTCATCTTGACCCTTTGTCCTGTGCTATATTAACAATCTGTGCTGTTTATAATAACAGACATAAACACAGCAGCACTCCACACACAAATGCACACACACATCTTTATTGAGCTCACAGAACTTAGGACCTAGGGAGAGAGGCAGTGACAGTGGGAGTGGATCTGCTTAATGGAGAGCATCCTCTTTACCTCCCAACACCAGCATGAGGCCTTAGGGTGGGCACAATACAAAAAAGTGGATCACTTAGACAGCGCAAGCCAAACAGACTTTCAAAGGTTTTCAGTGTGTGTGTACAACTTTGTAAAATAAAAAAGGACAATTTTGTAGCAGAATAAATCAGCAATGGCTACGTAAGGTGCCCAGATTTTTCAAATGACAAGTAGGAACATGTCCTAGCGCAATTGTTAAAATATCCTTGAAATTTTATTTGTTATGGTCTATAAATCTGATAACAAGGGCAAACCACTTTTGAATGTTTTTATCTCTTTATTGTTGTGAGTTCATGGAGAACCGAACACCAAAGGTCACCTTATTATACTATAGGTCAAACACCATTCCAACACCTATATAAAAAACTAAGGGGGAGATACATACATTTAACTTCTACATTTACATTTATGAATTTGGCAGATGCTTGTATCCAAAATGACTTGAGTGCATTTTAGTTTTAGGATATACACTTTTATTTGTATATGTATTCCCTGGAAATCTAATCATGGTCTTTGCACTGCTAAAGCCCGATTTATAGTCGTGCGCAAGTTCTACGCCGTAGCTAAAAATTTTAACAGCGCGTCAGTTCTACGTGGACCGCAAACGCTGTGATTGGTCCACCAGAACCCCTCCCGTCAGGTAAAAAAAAATTGTGTCATAGGTATATCTGTTTGCGATGGTGAAAACAAAGATAAGCCCAGTTGAGGAGTGATTTAACTCAAAACATAAGTTGCTGTTTATTTACATCCATCATTGCTGGTCTTCTCAAATCATACACAACAAGTTGCTGTTTCTTCTTCGTTTGTGGGTTTAACTTGCCAAGCTGCTTCTTCATTGACGGTCGCGCTGCTACTGTGGTTACACGCGTGGATACTGCCTACCAGTGGTCTGCTCGTGTTTGCACGTCGAAGCGGACAACGACGCACAAGTATAAATGAAAACCAATGTGGAACCTACGCCGTAGGACCTACGCACAACTATAACGAGCCCTTAATGCAATGCTTTACAATTTAATCTAAAGGACTAATGGAGTTACAGGAACATTCTTTATACACTTTTGCAGTGATTTGTATGATATGTGCTCCTGTATAGCTTAGTGGTAGAGCATTGGATTAGATTTGCACACAACCTGGGTTCGATTACCAAGGAACACATATACTGACAAAAATGCATACCAATTTCAATCCATTCCAATTCACAGTAAGTCATTTTGGATAAAAATGTCTGCCAAATGCTACAATGTAATGAAAATAGACCATATTTGATGGGCCAAGTTGACTTTACTTTTGTAAAACACAAAAAGCAAAGCCCAAATTTATATAATGTCTTTCTAAGCATAGACTTCGACCGCAGCAAGTAGACTAACTATATGTTGTTTTGTTATTATGAGACAGCTACATGTATCAAACTGCTTGTAATTACAAACAGAGACTACCAAAGTACCATGTTGGATGTTCTAATTACATGGTCTTGAAATGAACTTTTTACAAATCAAGTCTTTACAAATCAAGCATTTTTAGGAGCAAAAACACTTGATCTGTTGCAACAGGTGACAGTTAAGGACAGTAAGCTAGTTATATCAAACAATGTCTCAAAGTCAAGGCAATTGGCACAATCTGACAGTTAACTACATTGAATTTTCTATATGAAATGCTCCAGGCCTGCTGCTACATGTAAGGACTGTGCACTTTATCAATACCGTCTCACTTTAAAAGTCACCAAACCCGTAATGTGGCTTAACAGAGCACTAAATCAACAACAATAAACTCTATATAATGTTAGATCCCCATAAATTTACAACCTTTCATGTTCAATTTCTATTAACTTAATGCCTTTCTACTATAGTCCAACATTATGTGCAGTCTTACCTTTGCATAACCTCAAGCTGTCACTAATGGACACATTTCAGGACATTCAGCAACTATTCAGTCTAAAATTGGCCTTTTTAAGCTTAATGTAACAATTCTAGTTATAGCCACAACTCAAACGATGACTACTCAAGGTAAAGGATATGCCTAGGCCATACAGTATGGCCATTCACACACCTATAATGAAGAATGACTGCAGGCGTAACCCTGATAAAATTTTCTCGGCATTTGTAAGACAAGTGACACCACGACCTCCATTAAAATGCATAAAATGCTGATATAGTATGCAAAAGCACGTCTTATGTTTGAGAAATATGGCAGATCCTGAATGACTATATCTACCTGCACTTCTCTTATCTGACACCATACACCCCTCCCATACCTAGCCTCCTGATCGAGACAACGTGCAGTTTTTGAAGAGTTAGTACTTAATTTAACTGTCAATAACAGCAATGCAGCACAACAGTCCAGTGCAGTGACAACTATTCCATCACTGACACGAGACACAAGATGCTAAAACACACGCAGCTCGAGTTACAGATGAACATTTGCCTGTGTGCTATTATCAAAGTGACAAAAACCGCGACACTTACTTGCCAATGACCTCGCACAGCTCGTAAACATCTTCAAAGAGCACGTCGTCGTCGGCCATGGTCCAACAAGACCGGGGAATTTACACTTCCCCCAAAAAAATCCGTCCGAACGGTAAATATCAGAGGATTACGGCGCACCACAGCGTAGACACTTCAGAGTAGCTGTAACGAGCGGCGGAAGATTGATTGACAGCCGCTGCTAACGTCCTCCGAATAGCATAGAATGATTGAATCCTGTCGGTTTTGGCAAATAAAGATCCGTCGGCGACTCGGTTGAAACGGGCGGACAGTAGTGAGCTCTCGGTCCGTTTGACTCACTCTGCCCCACCTTCTCCTCCCTCTCTCCCGGCCCCCTTAATCCAGCCACTCGAGGCTGAGGTAATTCAAACGTTATGAAGAACTCCACAACGATCGCTGCTGAAGTCGCGAAAGCAAACGGTCAAGTCGTCCAAACGATAAACTAAGTAACCAGACTCTGTCGAAAACCCACAAAACAAATACACGCCGTTTTTAGGATCAAATAACGCTGTTATGAAACTGCGCAGCTTAGTTAAATCTACTCATTCTACCCACGCGCGGGGCTTCTCCGTTGCTCGCGCGCGCTCTAAACTCGCCGCCTTTCCGTTGCTCTAATTCCAGTTTCCAGAAAAAAACCAAACTCCTCCCACTCGCGGTTATGAAACTGGATCGCCATACGCCATAATGGCTCCAGCAGGACGTTCTTATTCCGGAATTCCAGCATAGCACAGCACGACTGCTCGAGCCAAAATGACGACCAGGTGTCTCAGAATTTATCTGCCAAAGTCACAGTTTCTTTCCGTCGTGTTAGTGAGGTTCCCAATGCAAAACTGTAAACAAATTAAACAACTTGTGGAAAGCATATACTTGCTATGGTCGATAGGAAAAGTGCACACTATGTTTATACATTTTTAAAAAGTTATTTGAATCTATTAATTTGGAATTTTATTTTCGCCCCCTGTCACTGATGCTACTGTACCTCTATTCAAGTTTCAAAAATATAGATGCCTCAATGTTAACAGTTTTATTTGTATTAATGTAAAATTTTATAGATGTCAAATATGATAAAAAAATAAGATCCATTCAATAAGACAAAAATAATCAATACAATTATACATTCCAATACATAAAGTTAAATAAATAATGATAAATAATAACTTTATAATATATTAAAAAAATACTATACAACTACATATAAATATTTGCATTGGAATTTTGTGATACATAAATGCAACATGAATAGTTATAATAATAAGTTACTCACTTAACAACTACATAGGCATATTTTTCCTCACAATGCATCTAACTTCTGTAATTTGGCTTTTCAAGGAAGTAAGTAAAATTGAAATATACCATGCAATTATAATACAGGTCCCAATCCTCATAGACTCACTTTTAGAGAAGTTTAAATCTATTACACTTTTAGAGCTATGTAGGCCTACTATAAATTGTATGCATCTTCATCACTTTATAGGCTACTCCCTCTTTATAGGAATAGTGTTGTGTACAGGGAGTGAAGATCTTTAACAATGAGCTCAGCAGGTGTTCAGACAAAATATCTTCAGGCAAAGTAGGTTTGTGTAAACATATAGGATTCTTTCAATATTTCCTCTAAAGGTCAAAATGCTCATTTACGTAGTCATACAGTAACACCGATGACACATTGTTTATATTACATAAAATTTACCTACAGTTGCATTCACTGGTAAATTATTGTCTAATTAGTTTATGTTGAAGGCAATCTTTAACTCTACAGTCTTCATTATGTAATTTTCCTTAATGAGGGTAACATCAGACAATAATATTTTATGTGTCGAATTAATGTATAATAATTCACAAAATATTATCTAAACTTGCATAACCAACAAAGATGGTTTCAGCATATTATGCACTATTGCTTCCTAGACTATAGTGAGCTAGAAAATAACTATAACGTATTCATGATCTATTATTAAAAAATAAACCCCACAAACTGCAAATATTTAGTTGTTTCCCTAAAATAATGAGTTTCATCTCTCTTGAAATTAGGAAACATGGAAAAACTATGAATTAGGAAATAAAACAACATTCATATAACTCTCCTGAATAAGTTGACTTTAATTTGGCAATGGTGGAACATTCCACGGAAATGCACTCTGGGCTCTTTCTGCACTTTTAACATTAGTGCCTTTGAATTACAGCATTGATTTCTGTAGCTGATGATTGGTGGGATACACTTGAGCTAATTGGATTTGGTGCGTTTAGTCCATTGAGGAATTTATTCAGTCAGTTTTCATTGTGAATTTACAGGCTGAGCGCTTTGAAAAACTGTTGAATCATAGCCTCACTGAGGTTGGTGTGTTATAGTAAAAGGCAGCTGACTCATGAGCTGCAGTGGATTTCAATAATGAAACTACTAAATCTCACACACACGCACGCACGCACACACACACACACACACACACACACACACACACACACACACACACACACACACACACACACACTTGTATATGTGTATACTTATATATTTACATTGACTCCCATAGATGCATGGTTTTCATAATGTATAATGTATATTCCCCTAACCCAACGCCTAAACAGTATGACACTGATGACACATTGTTTATATTACATAAAAATCACCTACAGTTGCACCCACTGGTAACGTATTGTCCAGTTAGTTTATGTTGAATTATTAAAGGTGCAGTGTGAAACCTTTATAAGGATCTAATGACAGAAATGCAATATTATATACATAACTATATTATCAGTTGTGTATAAGGACCTTACAATGAACTGTTATGTGTTTATTACCTTAGAATGAGGTGCTTTTATCTACATACACTGTTTTTCCCCTTACATGGAAGTCGCCATTTTGTGCCGCCATGTTTCTACAGTAGCCTTAAACTAGTCTCAGCCTCAGACGTCACGCCCACAGACTGTTGGCTAAACGTCTGATGTTTTTCGTACACTTTTCTGGAAACCCTGTGAGAATGTCAAAGTCGTCTTTGATTGGTTGAAATAAACTGGATTTCCAGGAGACACGAGTGTCGCGATTAGTTTCGGTCCCTGGAAAACAAAGTTCTGACGTTCCATTGAGGAAGAGAATCAGTCGTGTTCACGTGGATAATAATGACCAGTTATCATGATCAGCTAAACATTGGATTCTCAAAAAAAAGTTAAAAGTTCATGCAAAGTTCGCGGCATAGACTCTCTAAAAGACGTCCAAGAGTTTTGCTTGAGGCAGTTAGTTAGAGTCAAAAAGTTCAGTTCTCCTGAATTGCTTGTAGGTGTTGAAATGTGGAGAGATATGCTTCAAACAGATGTTTAACGGGAGCATCTCATTGGTGTGGCTGTTGATGAAGTGCATAACGTTGTTCTATGGTGAGTAATGTTGTTTATTTAGATGCTATTCGGTTGCGGCTGGTTATTTCAATAACTGACTTGTTACCAGCCGGCTCGTTATTGTGGGGAGTCCGAAACGTGACACTAGACGAAACAAACTGTGATTGGTTGCTTGACATGACGGTCAAACAGCTCGTGGGCAGGCTTTGTCCAGAAAAAGCAGCGAAAAACACCAGACCTTCAGTATTGAAGGGCTGGCTACGTGAGACTAGCCTTAAACAGACAAATCGTTTTTTCACCACTGTATTTTGTCTTAGACAACAACATGTTTGTCTTGTGGGAGCTACCGTAGCTTCTCTATGTGTTTCAATGAACAGTTGACTGAGTCGTTGGTTGCAATTCACAATCTCACTGGTAGATGCCGCTAAAATCTACACACTGCACCTTTAAATGCCAATCTTTAACTTTACAGTCTTCATTATTTTATTTTCCTTAATAAGACACTTAGGAACACTTTTTGCATTTTTGGACATAGAACACTTTTTATTTAATTTATAAAACGAAACATTTTAAGACATTTCGTGTTTTTCTCATTATAAACATGGCATTATATACATTACTGTCTGCGTACACGCGCACACACGCGCACACACCAATTATTCTTATTTTTCATATACGACGTTTAAATTGAGTATAAATCAGTGTGAAAATACATATAAATGAGGATACAGTCAGTGGACATTTGCTATCCTCGGGTGAATTTGATATCCTTCCTAAAGATCCTGGCAGCAGGTAACTGGCAGACAGAGAGACTCCATTATGTGTGCAGCTAGAGGCCGGTTGTGACTTTGTGATCTACTGGGCATGGCATACTGTGGCATTTTGAAAAGATTTTAACAGCTGCAACTTTGCGTTTTCAGTTCAAGGATTATGTCCTCTTTAGTCATTTTTTATTGATCTATTTATTCATTTTTGCTTTTGCAAAACTCATTTATAGTTTACATAATTTCTAATTACCTGAAAGTTTTAGGGCTTTCCAGGCCTACATTAAATCTGTCTCTGTTTTTGTTTCAGCATCTTTGAGTTCCTCTTTCCTTTCTCTCTGAGACCTGAACACATTCCTATTCTGATTCAATTTAGACTATTATCAGATTGACTATGCCACAGTGAATGATATACAGTTTGTGATAAAAGCCACACTGTTATATGCATGGATGTCAATACGAAGATGAACTTTTAACACTTTCACTTTGACACTGCAATTGGTGGTAAAAAAAATGCATTAATTAACTAAGTCTTCAGTTTGGTACAGTTCAGACCTATTTTGTGGTGTTAAAAAAATACAGGGAACATTAAATCTAATTATCTGTTAAAGGGGCCATGGCACAATACTTTTTTAAGGTGTCAAAAAATCTTTGGTGTCCCCAGAGTACATATGTGAAGTTTTAGCTCAAAAAAACATATAAATAATTTATTTTAGCATGTTAAAATTGCCACTTTGTAGGTGTGTGCAAAAATGTGCTGTTTTGGGTATGTCCTTTAAAATGCAAATGAGCTGATGAAATTCAAACACTGATCACAATGATGGTGGTTTGTTGCAATTAAAACTCAATTGTGCTTTTCTCTGCACTAATTGCAGTGCTGTGGTTGGATAGTGCAGATTAAGGGGTGGCATTTTTGTAATAAGAGCTCCTTATGACATCATCAGGAGAGCCACATTTCAACAACCTATTTTTTCATGTGCTTGTAGAGAATGGTTTACCATTTACTTTTTCACATTTTCTAGGTTGATAGAAGCACAGGGACCCAATCATAGCACTTAAACATGGAAAAAGACAGATTTTCATGCCATGGCCCCTTTAAAGCATTTGGTGGGCAATAAAATTCAACAAGTCGTGTGTCTTTGCCAAATCTTCATGTTATTGAAAAACAAAAATAGCCAGTTAACATGTTTCAGTCTACGAAACCATTCAAAAAGTATTTTATACTGAGAATAGTGGCTGACTGGGTCATATTTGCACATAACTGAATTGCATATCCTTCAACACTGATCTACTTTTATAAACAGAAGTATGGTTACAACGTAATGGATATTTGAAAACTGTTTGTGTACAGAAGATAACAGCAGCAAATGAATCTGAAGTCAATATTCCACTCAGTGTGTTTATGTGGGAAGTTGAGTGGATGAAGTGAGAGTGATGCAGCACTGTGCTTGAGAGCAGTACTTGAACAACTAATTGAGGTAATTGAGAATCAAACAGTCTTTCTCTATGCATTTACCTGTGTAGTACTACAGCCCTGAAATCAGTTAAAGGATTTCTCCACTTTCTTAAAAAAATCCCAATAATTTACTAACACCCACTTCATCCAAAATGTTGATGTCTTTCTTTGTTCAGTCGAGAAGAAATCAAGTTTTTTTAAGGAAAACATTGCAAGATTTTTATCAATACGTGATTACGTGATTATGTGTTACGTAAGGTCGCGCTGGCGAGTCATACAGCTGGTCCAATTTTTCTTGACGAAAATGACAATCGTTTTGCTAGATAAGACCCTTATGCTTCATTTGGTATCGTTTAGAGCCCTTTGAAGCTGCGTTAAACTGCAATTTTAAACTGCATTTAAACTGTAAACTGTTGAGTTCCAATAAAGTCTATTAAATTGAGAAAAATCATGGAATGTTTTTCTTAAAAACCCTTATTTATTCTGAAAGTGAAATAATCCTCAAAAGTTCCCCTTCAGTTGATAATTTGCTCACTTAAAACTCAACATTGATCATCAAAATGACATATGCAAACATTTTTCTTGTGAACATACTTTCTTTATGCCCTAAAATAGCTTGGATGTACGTCTACACCCATGCTTCATTTAGCATATGCAAACCTGTGCATATGCAAATCAGTCCCTGTCTCCGTCTCCAATCACACCAACATGGCTACCTGATCAACTCGATCATGCTGTGATGTTAAAAACGGGTGGTTTCAAACTAAAGTTCCCCTGTGGTGAAAATCAAGATTTTATTGTTGTTTATATGTCTATGTGATGTTTTATTATGCTTTAAGATAAACCATCTGCAAATTCTTCATTCAGCATCATTGCTGAGTATTTTCTTCATAAATCGCAGTTTTCCAAAGAGCACAGTTTGAAATCACCTAATGCTCTAATATTGTATACTACATAAAGCAAGGGTTTAGAGTTACATTCAAGTTATTTTAAAGCATAAAGAAATTATTATCACAGGAAAAACCTTTACATATGCTGTTTGAATACTCAAAGATGAGTTTTAAGGGATAAAATGGTTGAATTTAGGTTTGTTTTAAAGCATATTAAATATGCCACAGAGTCATACAACACTGATTTTCACCACAAGAGAATATTATTATAAAGTCTGAATATTGTACAATGTAAAAAATGTTATATGTGTACTGTTTAATGTGTATGATGTTAAAATCAACAGGTTTAAAGATAAACTATATTAAAGGTCACATTCTTCCTGATCCTATTTTTTTAAACCCTAGTTAGTGTGTAATGTTGCTATAATAGCATAAATAATGCCTGTAAAATGATGAAGCTCAAAGTTCACTGCCAGGTGATATATTTTCTTAAACAGAATTCGCCTTTCAAAGCCTACAGCGAACGGCCGGTTTGGACTACAGCCCTCTACTTCCTGCTTTAACGACGTCAGCAGAACAATTTTTGACTAAACTCCACCCACAGGAATACATCAGTCGCCAGCTAAGCTAACGAGCTACACAAGCTACACAATCAGAACTCGATACGTATTTCTTAAGGTGGGACTTCATAGAACAAGGAAAACATCAGACCGTTTTGACAGTGAAAACAGCGATATACAGATAAGTAAATTGTGTGAAAAATACTGTGTTTTTTTCACATGAAACATGAACACATGTTATATTGCGCACTGTAAACACAATCAAAGCTTCAAAAACACAGAAAGAAGGGGACATTGGATAAAGAGCAGCCTCAGGGAATAAATGTAATCCTTCAGATGCTACAGGGAAAACTCATTGATGCACCAACTTACCAAAGAAATTTGCCATAATGTGAACTTATTCCAACATGCCCAGTCAATCACAACAAAGAAGTGCTGATTCATATAGCCAAGAGCTCTCATTACCCACAATTTTCTCCGAACAAGTATGCTTGGCCAGTCTGGCTAGAATGTGAAAATCTGTCTATTGGTACTTGTCTGTGCATCCAAGGAACTAAAATTAGTTTCCAGAGGCACTGATAACCTCTTTTTGAAGCTCTTTGTATATCATGTCGAAAATAGCAATGCCCTAGTAATGCTTTATTGTCGCATAGGGAGTGTTTCACACTGAAGAGTGCCCTAGGTGTATGTTTCCCTCTGCACTCCGCTATCACTCAGAAAGAACATTACAATCTGATTAAATCATTTCCAGACTCCAGTAAAGGGGACTGTGGGAAAATTCATACCTTCTTAATATTCTAAATCTCAGATGCCCTCAAAAACATTACTTAAAAAAGTCAATTTCAAAGACAGGCAGTTTTTGTCCAAGACATGCTTTTGATGGACCCTTGCCTACTGTATAATAAAGGCACTGCAATAATTATAAGTGGAGTTTCTTTGTGTAGTCTGACGCACACCTCGCCAAAATTTTAACAGTGCGTCCTTTCTATTAGAACCCCTCCTGTGAGGTAAAAAAAAAACCTTCATAGACATTTCGTTTGCAATGGTGAGAACAAGATTGGCCAAGTTGAGAAGTGATTTGACTAAAATTGCAAAAAAGTCACTGTCTATTTACCTCCATCTTCTCAAAACATACACAACAAGCTGCTGCTGCTTCATTTTTTGTGGGTTTACTGGCCAAACAAACGTCAAAACCCAACATCGGGCTGGTATCAACACCCAACGTCGTTTTGATGTCAAAACCCAATCTCATGCTGAAGTTTACTTCCTATTGGTGATGTAGTAAAGACCAACATTATCATAATTCCTCCCACTTCGGACTCTCAGCCTGTAAGTTAACTCCTGTTAGCATTGCATTGTGCGCGAATCTTTCAAACATGGTAGGGAGCGTCGCATTTCCAGCTGACGTCAGATGTATTCAAGCCAATCACAATGTACAGATTAGCTGGCCAATCAGGGACACAGAGCGTTTCAAATCTGTGCGTTTCAGGAAGAGAGTGAAATCTGGAGCTACAAAAATGTACGGTATGTGGAAATAATGTGTTTTTTAAACCATAAACCACGCAAACACATTATATTATTCCAAATACACAAAACATTGTTGTTTTTAGCAATTAAATAGGTGCTCTTTAATATCTCAATGGAATTTTAAACCCTTTACGTTCTAGGTAAAGTGAACATCAAAATAGCATTGATTATACAGATTAAAATGAATAAAAGAAAACTATCAAATGCATAATTTCTCTTTCAGAAGCATTATTTAACCGCTGAGTAAACTAACACTGTGCTTTGCATAATCTGTCATAGACCTCTAGTAGGAAAGTCATTACAGATCAAGCATAAAGCACCAGTTTTACTGTTTGTTAATCAAATGTGAAGTACACAGTAAAAACGCACTTACAATTATAACACCATTGTTGTGTCCCTTCATTTAATTAATTTAACCACATTTTATTTTACATGTTTTAGAGTTTTAATACAATTCTTCTCATCTATAATTCAGTTCAAAATGGCTGAAAACAGAAGTTGTCCAGTTTAGTGGGTTGACATTTTTTTTACAATGAAAACAGACTTCCAGTAAAGCTTTCTGTATGAATTTCCAATAAATAGTCTTATTGCACCGATTCCCTCTCTACTGCCCCATGGCTACAGTTGTGCCTGTCAGTCATGATTTGTCAAATCCCACCTTTACTTACTTAAATACACTGGCTCCATTGGAACATGTGTGTCCAATTCTCTCTCAATGGCTGGTGGCATAATGACTGGCAGATGCCCGCAGTGTCATGTCCGTCGAGTACCTCCACACAATGCATCTCTGTATGTGAAATGATTGACTTGCAATCTGCATAAATGCTCAAATTTGGGATATAAAAGAAAAACTATAACCATGTACTGGTTTTATCTGATTTACCATTTTATCTGACATGTCACTCAGAATGTGAGATTTTCAGCAGATTCTGGCAGAGGATAAGTTGATACAATGAATGAGAGCTAGCAGAGGACCTGTATTAGGAGAAGAGAAATGAATGAATGACATAACACAACTTTGGACATGATTTTGAACTACTTTAGAGCATTGTGGCAAGTGTCTGGGTGAGATCAATGTGCATGTCATGTTCCTGGGTAAACATCTTTTGTTGGACCTTGCTTGTATTTTATTTAATATAGAGCACCGTTAAAAAATTATGAAATATTTCCATATGATCATTCATTAACATTTCATTAGTTAAGGCGCATGGATACAGTTTACGGTTTGC
The DNA here is from genome assembly GCF_027580225.2 of Misgurnus anguillicaudatus. NCBI lineage: Eukaryota > Metazoa > Chordata > Actinopteri > Cypriniformes > Cobitidae > Misgurnus > Misgurnus anguillicaudatus. The sequence continues at coordinate 27,476,771 of NC_073353.2, forward strand.
AATGCAGATATACTCAACATTATACAGTGGCTGTAATTCTGTGCCACCTGATCTCCTTGTGCTTGTCCTTTTAATACATATTATGGTGTGAAGACCACAGTATTAAATGTGACAGTGTAATAAATCGAAATGACAGAGCGCCACTGCTGCCAAATTGCTGGGCCGCTGTGAAAACCCCAATCTGTGTCACCATAGTTTTGCATTAATGCTTACAGGTAATATCACAAAGACCTTCAGTCATTGCATGCATGTCACATAGACAGACAAAGCGTAAAAGTTATTTTGTACCTCAAAAAAAAGGCTTTAAGTTTAAAAAAGTTAGTATTAGTGTATGAGAGTGTAAGGCTAATGCCAAACCCTGACGAAAGGTAGCCCCTGCCCAAGGAACACAGCATGGATGCCCAGTGGGTGCCTGAGGCAACGAGGACATCTAAAGAAAAATCTCTACACCACAAAAAAACTATTTTCAGGAATCCGAACTTTCTATAGATTACAGTGGACGTCCCACAGAGACCACATTTGGTTTTCAAACATCACACCTTCATGCAGATTGTTGACCTGCAGCCATATGTCTCCCCCTCCTTTCCTCCTCTAAGCTCAGAGGACCCCAAAACTTAGTCCTAAAGGGTTTATGAAATGTTACATTCATGCACAAAGAATCTGGTCTTGTTTGATATCATTTGAAATGTCTCAGTGCAAGTGGTGCAATGGTCTGGGAAAGGCCAAACGCGCAAGCACTCTTGCCGATTGGTTTCCGCCATTGGGCTAACGGGTGGTTTCCCCTTAGAAGAGCTTATTAAAAAGGCATAGTCCCTCTCGAAATGTAACATATCTAAAATGTAGGGTGAATTCAGGTTGATTGGGACACTTTTGACATTGAGATGACTTTTGACATTGAGATGACTGGCAACAAGTGTCCTGAATTCACCCTATATTCAAAACGCACATATTTGCACTAAATATGAATGTTTATGTTATTCTGTATGTTCAAATTGTCTCTCTGATCATCAATTGCAGGTCAGTTCAATCAAAGTTTATTGAAAAAACACTTCCTTTTCTATACACAAACAAATCTTGCTATCGAGATCTTTCATCAGCACAATCATAATTCAATCGGCAGTGTGATTCAGATCAAATATATAAGCTGATCAGTTGTAAGTGTTTTCACTGCTTGTGTATTCATTGAGCCTGTGCTGCTGGCAGTGCAGGTAAGCCACTTTCATGCTTATTCCCTTGGGTTTGCCTTCTGAGTCTGAACTGAATTACTCATCAAGATAAATCTGTCCTGTCTTCATCTGACTCTCTTGTGGCTCGACTATCACAGCATGTATTAGAGTTGGTTGTTGAGAATCTGCTATAAAAGACAACTTAAACTGTCTGTCATGAAACAGAGTTTTTAAAAGCTAAAAAGAGGGAATGCAGGCTAAAGGTTGTGTACGGTAGCAGCAAAGGATGTTTCTGCATGTCCATTGTGAAATAAAACATAAGGTATTGGGCACTTGGATAGACATAAAAAAGCCTCGTGGGAAAATGGTGAAGTTTTAATGAATTCCACCGGGCATGAGCCCAAGCTGTAGTTTTAATGTGTTGTCAGTTTATACAGGTGGTGATAGCCTTAAACTAACCTAATTTTCTGTGCAGAATTTGCAATACCCCCTCTTATATGGTAATACTTTTTGTGAAACGGTTGGTTATTGCAGCTTATAATTATTAGATTAAAACTCTTGGCAGCTGTCACTGGGGCATTACTCTTTTAAAAAGACATTATTATTTCCCAGACATGGCTTAAGCCTAGTCCCAGACTAACTTAAATGTTAGTGTTGTCTTGATGGAAAACAACTTGCTCTGACATATCTTAAATCAGTGCGAGTGTTGTGTCTCAAAATGCAACCCAGTAGTGTTTATGTATAAATTATGCTTTTTAAAATCACTTAAATATCCTTATTTAACTAAGGCTTAGTCCCCTGTCTGGGAAACCACCCATTTTGGTACAGATATGTATACCAAATTTGGTACCAAAATCCCGGGAGTTAAATTAACACTGCTCAGTGTTTATATAGGTCCACTCCCCAGAGTGTTAAAAAAGTAACACCGGAGAGAGTTAAAAGCTACAATCTGTGACTTTATCCTCTCTATCACCATCTCTGTTTGAAAACTGAAATTGCATTTTAGATCTTACTTGTAGAGTTATTTTCTTAACTTAGGATTAGATGTTGGCTGTTTCATTTAAAGTCACCATTATTGTGATCAGTGGTTGTTTTAATTTGACTCTTGAGTCTTAGTCTTAGTTTTTCAGCTTTTTTTGCTGTTATAATTGCATTTGTTTAAAACATGTTTTTTTTGTGGCCAAAGATGAGACACTAGTGCATATATAATGGTTGTTAGGATATACTTTCAAATAACACTCTTAAAAAATAATTAATTTAGTGACTTCTTACTAGAAGTGTTTATTTCTGTCAATAATATGATACTGTAGTATGAGATTCAGCCGCCTCATGGCAGTTTTTCATTCTGAACCATTTTTAAACACTGACATTTACAGATTAACTGCAGTATAATGTGTAGACACTTAAACATCAAGAATCAGAGTATAAATCACAATGATGATGACAATAAAATGAAAAGCTTCATGCTGCAATGCATGCTGGATATTAAAAAAATTACAAACCTCATCCAGAACTCCCAGAATGCACTGCGGCATGAATAAATAATGAACTTTTTTACCATATTATTTGTCACCATTGTTGAGATTCATACTCCGATTCTTGATGTCTTTGTCTCTACATTGTTCAGCGGTTAATGGTTTTGTGCACACTATCAAAGTCCTTTAGAATGACAAACTGCTATGAGAGTTCTGGACCTTGAACTGTAGTAATTTATTATTGATAGAGAATGATGCTTCTGATGAGGGAGGAAAGTTATATTAATAAATCTGTTCATTAAATGATTATGTTTGACATTTTGTTTTAACCATCAATATTCAATCACACGATAACATTTTCTTTGCTATAACAACGTGTGTTAAACACATTAAGATATAGCAGTTATAAAAAACTAACAAGCTAGCAGTCAAGAGTCAAGTCCAACCAAAACAACCACTGATCACAACAATGGCGACTTCAAATGAAACAGCCAACATCCAAACCCAAGCCAAGAAAACAACTCCACAAGCAAGATGTAAAATGCAATTCTAGGTCTCAAACAGAGATGGTGATAGAGAGGATAAAGTCACAGATTGTAGCTTTTAACTCTCTCCGGTGTTACTTTTTTAACACTCTGGAGAGTGGACCTATATAAACACTGAGCAGTGTTAATTTAACTCCCGGGATTTTGCAGTGAATATTTACCTCCGAGCTACTAATATGAACTCTTTGGGCTCTATCTTACACCCGGCGCAATGCGCGACGCAAGTGTCTTTTGCGAGTTTCAACCCGGCGCAACTATCATTTTCACGTTTAGCGCCACGTTGTTTAAATAGCAAATGCATTTGTGCCCAATTTTGCGGCCATTGCCGTTCTGGTCTGAAAACGAGGTGTGTTCAAGCGCATTGTTGGCGCGTTGCTATTTTGAGGCAACTAAAATAGACTACGCCATTGACCAACAAACCTGGTCTAAGGTCTAAAGTCAATGGCGCAATATGTTTTTTTGTTATTTAAAGAGCGCCTATAAACGGTACAACAACGCGGGTTTGCTTATAACATACATGAATGCGCAGCAGCACAAAAAATGCTTTTAAATATGAAAAATTTAAAGGATTAAAATGTAAAAGATTATTATTGAGTCTCTTGGACATAAATGAGGATTGATTATGAGACGTTAGAGGGCGTAAAGAGCTGCTTCACCTGTAGCCTGGTAAGTAAATAAATGCTTTGCTTTAAACAAATGCATCTATTTTTAAATGTTTTTTAAATGCTACCCCATGGATTTATTGTATATGATGACTCTGTACCTGTGGATATGGTGAGATAAGAAACATTTCAAGTAATGCTTTTTAAAAATCCCATGGCGCTGTCTGAGTGCTGAAACGCTTCGGCTCTCCGCCATTTGTAAATTCTTTATGTCTTGTTTGTATTTTTAGAGTACAAACCTTTTCTTGCATATTTGCAAATTATTTTAGGAGATTACAATGATTATGTAGGATATCAATACATTTACAGCAATTAAAAGCCTGCTATTTGTGCTTCTATGACTGAAAGAAAAAGGCTTTTAAAGGTTTTAATCCAAAAAAATTTAATTTCAATAAAAAAACAACATTTTTTAAATATTATTCCTAAACTGGGGGTCTTCTTCCTCCACTTACTTTTTCAGTTTACAAAGTCCGTCATCTAAATAGGGATTAGACATAGTGCCAGCGCAACTGGCTTTTAAAGCTGTTGAGAGATAAGACTCTCATTGGTTTATTGCACGTTACGCCCAAAACACACCCATTACTCATTAGGAGAATATGAACAACCCTTTTCGACTGTGCGCTTGGCGCACAAACCATTTTTCCCGTTGTTAAATTAGCAAACGTGGCATCGGACACGCCCATTAAGACTGTGCGTTGTGCGCTTTAGACAATGCATTTCAAAAATCAACACACAGATTCGCTTAGAGAACCTTTAAAATAGGGCCCTTTATGTGTAAAGATGTATTTATAGGGGCCATTTTTTTGACAACGTACATGTTGCTGAAAAAATGAACTACATTGTAAAAATGATGTTAAATCAACATAATAAACAATTTCATCTTGTTTTTATAAGTTATGTCAACTTATCACTAGTCAAAATAGTAGGTTCAATTGAATTGCAAAACCAATTTGTTTTAGTTTCATGCTGTATTTTACCTGTGTATTATTAATAATATACTTTGGTACATTAGCATTAAACGAACAATTCGCTATGTGCAATTCAGAACCAGGATGTCTTTGTATTTTTCCATGATATAGCCTACAGTGTATTTTAGGTTGAGTTGTATGACTTGGGCACACACATTGTCTATAATGTGATGATGCATAATCGTACTGAAGCATATATTAAAACACACAATCGATTTAACTTCATATTCAATGAGTGCTAGTTAAAGGAAATTGCCGGTGTCTGCTTGGCAGTGACAACTGTGCTTGGTAATGGGAGCTCTGACTGCTTTCTTATTGAGTATAATGTGCTATTAGCATCCGTTTGAATATGAGACTGTGGGGAGTTTACTGCAGAAAGGGAAAAGCCATTTTATTTAACGTCTGACTTGTGCAGCTTAACAGATCACAATACAACTTTTACATAAATCAACCGACTAAATGGTTTCAAAAGGATAAAAATCTATTAAATGAATGAATGTTGAATAATGTTTATTTAAGAGAATGTCCTTATACACAACTAATGTATATTTAAGAGTGATTATTATGCCAGAGACAGATTCATTGCTGTTGAGTAGTTTACCCAATTGTCTTCACCTTTAAAATGAAATATGCTTTGATTAATGTGCTGCATACCGTTTAACAGTACAAAGGTTATGGGTTTGATTCCCAGGAAACACACATATTGATAAATTAAATTACAAACCAACCCATCTCCTTATATAAAGGAATGGGTTGGGTTGTAATTTATTATGCTGGGATGTTTCATATATTTAACCTATGTCAGTTGTTTCAACCCTAAATGCTGAGTTGATTTAACCCATTGTTGGGTCAAATCTAAACATTTTCTGTGTTCATTTAACCCAACGGTTGGGTTTGTCCCTTTTTGACCCAACGCTTAGTTCATAATAACCTAGCATTTTAATAGTGTAGAAAGTCAGTATGCCAACACAAAGTCTGAAAAAGATAGAAACAGAAGTGCACTGGTGTCTGTCAACAAGATGCTGTTTGATTTCATTTTGAACAGGCAAAATACTGAGCATTCCATTTAAACTGTATTGCTATGGTTATTATTTATTCATTTGTCCCTGATTCAGACATACCAGACAAATGCACAAATACACAACACATACAAAAGCACTTTCATGAAACATGTATGAGGAAACATTTTTGCATGAATTAATAAACACTCTAAATGGTTCAGGAAATACCAGAAGTATGAAACGGAGACAAATTTGAACTCATAACACAGATTTGACTGTATGTGTGATATGAGAGTGTGTAACATCCCAGCTGATTCATTTTCACAAAGCTAAAATTAAGAATCACAGCACATGTTTCATATAATCACAATTCTTTCCAACAACATCACACTTTATTACTGGTGCCTGGTGCTTCAGTGTTTAATATACTTGAATTTTATACATTAATTGTGATGAATAAGCAATTAGTTATTTTTTTAAGATTGTCCAATATTGGCTGTGGATTTTAAAAATGATGGGTTATTTTTTAACCCAAGCATCAGCACTGCAAAAAAATTACTTTCTTACTTAGTATTTTTGTCTTTTTTTTCAGTAGAAATATCTAAAAATTCTTAAATCAAGATATATTTTCTTGAAAAGCAAAATGAACTAAGAAAATAAGTCTAGTTTTTAGACAAAAATATACAATTTAAGTGAATTTGTGCTTAAGACAAGCAAAAATATCTAGCCGATGGGGTGAGAAAATTTAGCTTGAATTAAGTGTTTAAGAAAATCAACTTATTTCAAGATTTTTTTCTCTCACCCCATTGGCAGATTTTTTTTGCTTGTTTTAAGCACAAAGTCACTTAAATTGTATACATTTTTTTATCTAAAAACTAGACTTATTTTCTTAGGTAATTTTGCTCATCAAGAAAATACATCTTGATTTAAGATTTTTTAGATATTTCTACTGAAAACAAGACAAAAATACTAAGTAAAAAAGTAATTTTTTGCAGTGAGGTTAAAAAGTGATAAATCAAATCTGTGTTGAATTGTAATTTAACTTATGCTGGGTCATTTTAACAAATTATTGGGTGAAATATAAAAATGTTCTGGGTTAATTTAACCCACTAGTTGTGTTTGTCCCCTTTTGACCCAACGCTGGGTTGAACTTGAAAATATCCCAGCATTTTTGGAGAGTGGATTTGCTAAAACCATTACTAATTAAAAATATATTATATACATATATTTTCCATGTGACCACGATGGATGTGGCAAAACATTTAGCAAAATGGCTGGCTGTTCTTAGCGGCGGCCGCGAAAATGTCAGTATAACTGACAATTATCAGCAAAAATTTAATTTAATTCGACTTGATACTGACCCTAGCAACTTGTCAACCCACCTGTGGTCTGTGGACTTTGGCATGAACGATCTATTTACTTCTCCTTTCTGTGTTTTTTGGCAGTCTGTAAAACTGTAAAACGCTGAATTCTTGTTAAATATGTTAGTACAGTCTATCGCACAACAGCTTTTTCCCATTTAGACGCATTTTCACCCTGTTTTCGCCGATTTCACATTGAACACAAATTCTGCTGCTCTGTCTTTTGCCACTCAGTGGGCGTAACCGCCGTAAGGTGACGTCACATGCACCCTCTATACAAAATACAACAAAACACATGACTTATTCATGTGTCCAAAAATGTAATCGATGTGAAAACAGGAAACACAATGCTAGGTAAGAAAGACTAAACAATGCTAGGTATTCTGTTGTAATGTTTGCTGCCTGAGAAGACTACAGGTCTGGTAAAACCAACTTCTGATTATGCAGAACATCAATGCAAAATGTCAAGTGCTTTCCATTGTGTGTTTCAGGGGACATTTTCAGCACTAGTCTTATGATTGTACGCAGAAATGTCAGAGCTTCCCAAGTGGTTTTCACCTTGTCAATGGCAACAAGGGTTTCTGAAGAACAGAGACAAGATCAGCTCAGAGCAGTCAAGCCAATGATGTGCTCTTTAGAACGGGCAGTCAGACAGATTTATTTATTCCACCGTCCCATTCTCACCTTTCCTGTCTGTGCCGCCAATCCCAACTCATTTTATTTTCTCACGCTTCCTTTTTAAGATAGAAGATGGAAGACACCATAATGTAAGGGAAAAGAAAGCAAGAGGAATGAAAAAAGAGGAAAGCGAGGAGAGGAGAGCAGTTTCCATAGCAACTCTGAGAGCAAGTTGTATAGAAGAGCGGTGCTGGCAGTCGGCCAACAGAAAGTTAACCTCAAATTTAATTGCCGCTCCTGCAATTCAGCTTAATTTCAATGTCTCAATGAATCACAAATACTATGTTTGGGGGAAACTAACAGCTGGGATAGATTGTGTACTGCTTGCAGTTTTATACATTACAGTACAGCATTCAAAAGATGACTGTAAAACTGCGCTAGTCATTTTTTAACCTAAACACCCCTTATGGTGTAATAAACACTTTCTGATGATCTTTCTGTTTTTATTGAGAAATAATAAGATGTCAAGCTTTTAAAGGATCATATCATATAAAATTGTTTTGGATTACAGCTGCGGCCGGTGACTTCTTTTTCGAGGACACATGATGCCAAGCTCATCACAACTTGTATTTAGCCCATTGTGTGTGGCTCGTCATTTCAAAATATTATTTGGCGCGTGGTTTAAACTTATGTGCATCACGTGTCATGTCAAAATAAGTGCCTGCTGCAGATACTTCTAATAAGAGTTTATGATAAAAGAGGTGCTCACGTTTGCTAGATACTCGCTTAATCTCATGTATATTCAGAGTTTAGTGTTAAGTTAGTGCCTTGCAAGTATTTTGTGCGTCTCTTTTATCATAAACCCCTTTTGTGTGTAGCAGGCACGTATTTTGAAATGATGCATGGTGCACATGGTTAACATGACGCAACGAACACATATTTTGACATGACGAGCAGCACACATGACACTCCGAACGCATTTTTTTAAATAGCGCCCCTCAGAAGAGAAGTCACTGGCCACCACTGCTGTATTACCTATTATAGTCTTCAAAAGTACGACACACAACCCAAAACTAATCAGGCCAAGAGTCAAGAAGCTTTTTTGTCATTTCAACCTACAGTAGCAGTGCAGTACATAGTGAAATTAGTTGTTTCTACAGGACCATGGTGTTACAACAGACACTACACAAAACAACACAGAGCTATACTTAAAAAGTATTTTTTAACCTATCCACATAAAGTGCATGTGTGCAACCTAGTGCATCAGTGATGTCGGTAATGCCAAACCTGGCACAAGACACAACATACAATCCTCATGTTGCTTTGAACATCTGCAAACTGAAATACCATAATCTGAGAAATGTACAAATAAAAATTAAAGGCTACCAGATCATACTGTAGATTTTATTCAGTACATTAATGGGAATTCATCAACATATTTGCATTTTTTGTTCAAAGTGACTTACAGTGCATTATTCTACAGTATACATTTATATAAGACAAGTGTGTGTATCTCCTGGGAATCAAACCTATGACCTTGGTGTTGTTTGCACCATGCTCTGCCAATCGAGGAAAACAAGAAGAAATGCCAATTTTGAAGTGCAGACAAAATACTCAGTACTCGAACACTGTCTGCACTGAACAGTATTATACATCATTTTGCAAAAGTACAGTATGTGTCATCATTATAAACTTGGTCACATTGGCATTCACACAGTAAAGACACATACAGTATCGAGTCTACAGACCTCAACTGCTGACAGTTTACAACTGCTAGTATAATGACTTTCAGCAGAACTGCATCTAAAAATAAATCTCCATGTATAAACTCTCAAATACAGAAATTCAGAAAAATGGACAAAAATGGTCCCTAGTTGTCACTTGGACGGGACACTTTCAAAAAGTACGCATTTGGACCTAAAGAGTTCATATTAGTACCTTACGGAGAAATTGGTACCAAATGTATACATATCTGTACCTAAATGGTAAATGTTAGGACTTATTAAAAGGGTACTCTTCCAGTTAAAGCTTAGGACCATTTTTACCATTGTTTCCTTGTTGGTAAATATTTCTCAATTTTACTATAAACTAGTGGCGGCTCGTGACTGCTCATCCGAGGGGCACAAATTCAAAATAAGCGTTCGGAGTGTCATGTGTGTTGCTTGTGTTTTCAAAATATGTGTTTGTTGCGTCATGTGAACCATGTGCATCATGTTATGTGATTATATGAGTATCTGGCGAACGCGAACGTCTCTTTTATCATAAACCCTTTAGACGCGTCTGCAGCAGGCACTTATTTTGACAAGACACGTGATGCACACACGATCTCTCAACGCGCAGGACACATATTTTGAAATTACAAACCACACACATGACAAATTTCGCATCGAGCTCCCTCGAAAAAAGAAGTCACCGGCCGCCACTGATATAAACACTAAAGAACACAGAATTTGACAGACATTATTTGTTATGTTTTAATTATTTAAATATATTTATATAAGGTGGGATAAACTGTTTCTAAGTAGGAATTTCATAGTTTTGTTATTTGCCACATTTTTTCATAGCAGAAAAAATAAATACATGGAAGTATGGGGACCATTAACTGGTTACCATCGTTTATCAAAATATCTTATTTTGTGTTCAACAGAATAAAGAAACTCATACGTGTTTAGAACAACGTGAGGACGAGTAATTGATGACAGGATTTTAATTTTTGGCTGAACTAAGCTCATAATAAACAACGTGATTGTGAACTAGAATGATGCATGATATATCCATGTCTGCAAAAATCATACAATAAGTTAGGCATGTTCATGTGACGCATGGTATTATCATGTTCATGACCAGAATGAGATGTGATTTGGACCACACCTTTAAAAGACACAGTGAGTCTCAAAACAGAAGTAAGTGTATTACATAATGGTTAGTCATGGCCATTTACTGTATAAATCACAAAGTGGCAAATTTTATGATTTGCTTCACAAATGAACATTTCATTCAGATGTATTTGTCCTGACAACTATAAAGCTCTGAGCTCTCAGTTTGTGTCTGTAGAGAAGATTCGGTGAAGTTGGAGAGATTTTCTCTATAATCACTGAGCTATGACAGAACTCAACATTCAGATCCCAGCATGGAGACACCAGCTGTTCTGAAACTGTACAGTACTCTACAAACTTTGGGTTTTGTTCATGACATTATTAACTGCAATGGTCTGGATTTTCTTTCCTGTCTTAATGTAAGTCCTATTAAAACATGATGTTGGAAAAAGCCTCCTCTCTTTTTCACATTTTACATTTATGCATTTAGACACTTTAATTCTAAGAGATGAATACAATGCATTTAATCTACAGTATGTTATTTGTTATGTAAGGAATAATTGACAATGGGCCGTTGAATTATTCGAAAATAATGCACACCATAGGTGGTAATGCACATCGCGGGTGTGCATTGTTTTCAAATTATTCAAAGGACCGGATATAATTATACCACGGTTACCACAGACATTGCTCCGGTGCCTTTTTTTAAAGACATTTAAAAGGTTATGTGTGCGTTTTACAGAAATAATCAACACCCATTGGACAGAATAAAGCATTTAACAGGCCAGTTGTATAAATTTAATTTAAAAAATCTATTATACTTCAAATAAAAGTTACTTTCTGTCACATTTATTTAATCTGTTTATTTTAAAAGGAAGAAAATAGCCCAATCTGTCAACAAGAACAAACACAAGTCTAAAAACATCAATTCAAGTTTAATGCATTCATAATAAATCTTCATAAATGCTCTGTGCACCCTCAGGAAACAGAGATTTGAAGTTTGATTTGTACTCTCTGTTTCAGATGCACTACAGACAAAATACTTGTAAAAGGTCTGGATTACAGAATAAAGAGTCTAAAATAAAATGAACAGTGAGCAGAAAAAGAGAATTGTGTGAGCTATACAGTATTTATAGCTAATTTAGTATAATTTTAATGATAATTTAAACAAATTCAAACCGACGATCACCATTTTAAAGGACCAGGAACACCTGCAGAGACAAACATGACATCATATCCAGTGGCGGCCGGTGACTTGCGAAGTTCGTCACAACATGTATGTGTCAGAATCCTGCCAGATCCTTGTTTGTATTTAGATCTAGTCAGCATGGCAGGGTTCTGACAGTACAATGAGCTCGTTTACATGCACACCAATAATGCGATTATAATGGGATTTTGTCAATACTGCGATTATACTTTACTTCATATAAACGCAATAATTCGATAAAAATAATGCGATTCAGCTCATAATCGCAGTAAGTATAATTGCATTAAAAGAGGTGGCGTACGTCGTTTTTAATCACAGCATGCGTCCATGTAAACGCTTTAATCGCATTTATACCGCACTAACTGAAGTGCGCGTGTGTTTTAGTCACGCACCTTAAGCACAAATTCGTTTTAAACTTGACATTAGGAAGTTTTACGTGAACTCTGCCAACACGACTCGCTGTCAGCAGTCTGTCTTCATTCAGAAATAGCCCAAATAACACGATATCAGTTTATTAAACCATTAAGGGACATTATAACAATACTTATAACGATAAATATATTAGTGACCACATCATAATGATAACTTCATGCTAATTCGCTCAACCAGCACGGCATTACCTAATATTGGATATTTCTTGTAATAAAAACTTTTTTGCAATTGTTTACACTGAATATGCTGTTCTTGTTGCATTTACACAGCGGAAAACCAGCAGATGTCCTCAACTCGCTGCGTTTCGCGTAACTAAACAACGAATGTAGTAGTTTGTGTAATAATATCTTACCTTTTGGCGTAGTCAGTGTGGTAAAAAAAGCATTAAGTGGTGAATTTCACAGCAACTTCATCAGCGCTGGATCCCTGAGGTAATTTTATGTATAGACCTCAGCAATGAATGAGCTTTACTGCATTTAAGTGCGCGTGCACTTCAAGTTCAAATAGATTTGATTGGCTGTCAATCATCGTTCACCATGTGCCAAAATCGCTATTGTTATAGTTGTTGTGTGAACTCTGCTATTATCTTTAATATAAAACGATTATTAAAACTATATTTTATATCGTTTTAATGTGAACGCCCTTTACAGGCACTGTCATATTTATATCTTCATCACAGCACCGGATAATGAAATACATCCATAACAACGTGTTTGTCATTTAACGTAAGTAAATTAAAACAGTGGACCACATATGTGAGTTCATCATTTGTGCTCTGCATTGGGCTATGTGTGAATAATCCGAAAATAAAAACTGCATGTAAACCGGAGTGAAGAGGTTAGCTCCAGTCATGTAAACATCTTACTGCGATTAAGTCCTTACTCGCATTATTGGAAATAATTGCATTATTGGTGTGCATGTAAACGAGCTGAATGTTTCATGTGGGAGATGCATGGTTTTAGAATTGGTTTATTTTGACCACGCATTTCCCGGGTCTCGTCACTTTTTCCCTGATCCCTTACTTGTGATTATTTTCCAGGTGTTTGTAATGTACTTTCTCCCTATTTAAGAGTCCTTGTGTTTGTTGTCCAGTGCGGGTTCGTCTGTTGTACTATGTTGTCTCATGCCAGTCGTTGTTTCCAGTGTGTTCCAGTTTCAAGTTAAGTGTAGTTTGTTCTAGTTAAAGTTTAGTGTTTGGTTATATGTCTAGTTTAGTGTAGTTCTGTGTTTTAGTGTTTGTTCTGTTCATTTGCCCATGTGGGTTTTTGTTTTCTGTTTTTCACTTAATAAATTATTTTTTGCATTTTCGTATCCGTGTCTGCGTTTGGGTTCTTTCCTCGTTTCAAGATCCTTACAGTATGTAGCCCATCATGTGTGTGGTTCGTAATTTCAAAATATGTGTTCTGTGCGTCGAGTTATCCTACGTGCATCACGTGTCTTGTCAAAATAAGTGCCTGCTGCAGACGCGCCTAAAGGCTTTATGATAAGAGACACTCGCGTTTGCCAGATACTCGTATAATCTCATGCGTAATCAGAGTTTACCGTTAAGGGAGTGTCTTGCGTGTCTTGAACGTGAGCGTCTCTTTTATCATAAACGGTTTTGACACATGTGCAGCAGGCACCCACCTTGACAAAACATGTGATGCACATGGTTTACATGACGCAACAAACACACATTTTGAAACCACAAGCAACACATATGACACTCCGAACACTTATTTTAAATTTTCACCCCTTGGATGAGCCGCCACTGATCATAACATCTGTTGTAGTGGTATCAATTCCCTGGAGATTACAGCTGTTTTATACCACGGGCCTGTTGAATGCTTTGTTGTACTCTGATTGGCTGAGAAATGTTCCATGCGTGTTGATTATTTTTCTGTAAACCACACACCTAACCATTTAAATGTCTTAAAAATAGGCATCAGAGCAATGTCAAAATCAGAGCGGTGTGCATTATTTTCGAATAATTCAACGCCCCATCATCTATTATTCCTTACATAACAAATAAACATAATAGTTGTTAACCTCTTTATTATCAATGAACATGACAAATAAAAAACACAAGAAAATTAACTTGACAGTTTCACAGTACAAGCAACAAAGCCACACAGGTGTAAGCGTTGAAATGTTTATGGCGAATCTCCGCACCAGTATTTTTTGACACATCAGTGTCTGAAAAAGTTCACTCATTTTCTTTCACTTCTTCGCCATATAGTGGACTCATGTCTTTCGCTATATTGGGAATAGTGAAGGAGTGAAGAAACGCACTTTTCTGTTAACAGCATGCCATAGATGTTTTTCGTGACCCAGAATATTCCTTTAAAATATATCCTGAACATGAACTAGCTAACCTATTATTCAAGAGTTTGACATCAGGTCAACAACCATGCTGTCATATTTAAGCTCATTGAGTTAAAAGAGATTACTTGTACTGCTGGCTCCTACAAGCAGCTCATGACAGACTTTATTTTATAAAGAAGCAGTTCACTGGCTTTGTTTGCATGTGGCATTGCCGACCCTTTCCCCAGTGATTCCTCGCCACGGCCGGTGCTTCTGTTGTCGCTATTATCAACCTCACATTCTCATTACCGGCCAAATTATTAGCAGGTCACATTTGACCTCCTTTGTTTGTCTCTTTTATTCAAAATGACTCTGGAGACACTAGATTTGATATATCGTTTTAATGTGAACGCCCTTTACAGGCACTGTCATATTTATATCTTCATCACAGCACCGGATAATGAAATACATCCATAACAACGTGTTTGTCATTTAACGTAAGTAAATTAAAACAGTGGACCACATATGTGAGTTCATCATTTGTGCTCTGCATTGGGCTATGTGTGAATAATCCGAAAATAAAAACTGCATGTAAACCGGAGTGAAGAGGTTAGCTCCAGTCATGTAAACATCTTACTGCGATTAAGTCCTTACTCGCATTATTGGAAATAATTGCATTATTGGTGTGCATGTAAACGAGCTGAATGTTTCATGTGGGAGATGCATGGTTTTAGAATTGGTTTATTTTGACCATGCATTTCCCGGGTCTCGTCACTTTTTCCCCGATCCCTTATACTTGTGATTATTTTCCAGGTGTTTGTAATGTACTTTCTCCCTATTTAAGAGTCCTTGTGTTTGTTGTCCAGTGCGGGTTTGTCTGTTGTACTATGTTGTCTCATGCCAGTCGTTGTTTCCAGTGTGTTCCAGTTTCAAGTTAAGTGTAGTTTGTTCTAGTTAAAGTTTAGTGTTTGGTTATATGTCTAATTTAGTGTAGTTCTGTGTTTTAGTGTTTGTTCTGTTCATTTGCCCCCCGTTTGGGTTCTTTCCTCGTTTCAAAATCCTTACAGTATGTAGCCCATCATGTGTGTGGTTCGTAATTTCAAAATATGTGTTCTGTGCGTCGAGTGATCCTATGTGCATCACGTGTCTTATCAAAATAAGTGCCTGCTGCAGACGCGTCTAAAGGCTTTATGATAAAAGAGACACTCGCGTTTGCCAGATACTCGTATGATCTCATGCGTAATCAGAGTTTACTGTTAAGGGAGTGTCTTGTGTGTATTTTGTGAACGTGAGCGTCTCTTTTATCATAAAAGCAGGCACTTATTTTGACAAAACACCTGATGCACATGATTCATATGACGCAACAAACACATATTTTGAAAACACAAGCAACACACATGACACTCCGCACTTATTTTGAATTTGCACCCCTTGGATGAGCAGTCATGAGCCGCCACTGATCATATCATCTGTTGTAGTGGTATCAATTCCCTGGAGATTACAGCTGTTTTATACAACGGGCCTGTTGAATGCTTTGTTGTACTCTGATTGGCTGAGAAATGTTCCATGCGTGTTGATTATTTTTCTGTAAACCACACACCTAACCATTTAAATGTCTTAAAAATAGGCATCAGAGCAATGTCAAAATCAGAGCGGTGTGCATTATTTTCGAATAATTCAACGGCCCATCATCAATTATTCCTTACATAACAAATAAACATAATAGTTGTTAACCTCTTTATTATCAACTAATACAATGAACATGACAAATAAAGAACATAAGAATATTAACTTGACAGTTTCACAGTACAAGCAATAAAGCCACACAGTTGTAAGCGTTGAAATGTTTATGGCGAATCTCCGCACCAGTATTTTTTGACACATCAGTGTCTGAAAAAGTTCACTCATTTTCGTTCACTTCTTCGCCATATAGTGGACTCATGTCTTTCGCTATATTGGGAATAGTGAAGGAGTGAAGAAACGCACTTTTCTGTTAACAGCATGCCATAGATGTTTTTCGTGACCCAGAATATTCCTTTAAAATATATCCTGAACATGAACTAGCTAACCTATTATTCAAGAGTTTGACATCAGGTCAACAACCATGCTGTCATATTTAAGCTCATTGAGTTAAAAGAGATTACTCGTACTGCTGGCTCCTACAAGCAGCTCACGACAGACTTTATTTTATAAAGAAGCAGTTCACTGGCTTTGTTTGCATGTGGCATTGCCGACCCTTTCCCCAGTGATTCCTCGCCGCGGCCGGTGCTTCTGTTGTCGCTATTATCAACCTCACATTCTCATTACCGGCCAAATTATTAGCAGGTCACATTTGACCTCCTTTGTTTGTCTCTTTTATTCAAAATGACTCTGGAGACACTAGATTTGAATAGACTTCATTAGCCTAACAATGATGTGTCTTAAAGCATGCCTGCAGCATTTCTGAAATGGAATTAACCTTATTGGTATACAGTACCTACTATACATCCATCTGTGTATAGCAATCCATGACATTTGACCGTTTTAACTTAGCATAGATAACTTGTGAGCTAGAATTTCAGAAATGCTTGATATCTTACAGATGCATGGTAGTGTGCCATTTAAAAAGGCATTCAAAATGATACTCATTGGGACAGATTGATCTGTTCACACTGTAGATGACTTTTATTCTATAATCATTGAAAATGATTCATAAAGATTTCACGGATGGTGTCAGTTATGTGGCAGGGTATTTCAAATAATTTAGACACTTTTAAAAGAATGCATTATGGCACATTATTGTTTTATTGTGTGAGCTGTAATATCCTCCATTTATCTCAATAGCCAGCACCCACTTTGATTCAACAGCAGATTGTATTTGTCATGACATTCAGCATTGAGGCTTTCAACAGTACTCAAGACACTGCATATGCACTTTGCTCAATTAAAAGATGACCTCTATAGACATGCACAACCTCAAACTAACAAACATATTTACTCTCCAAAATCAAATTTAGCCTCCTCAGAGACTTCTTATATCTTATTCCTGCACACCATTGGCTTTTGATTGAATTATTAGATTTTTAATATAATCTGAATGTCGCTGATTGTAATATTGAATACCCTACACTTACCCATTGCTTCAGTACGTAATACATGACTCTCATTTCTGATAAAATTTAAAGATATGCAGCTGTAATTTAAGGAAAACAACACTGTTTTTCAATATTTTACTATGTTCTTACCTCAACTTAGACAAATTAATACATACCTATTATTTTTCAATACGGGGACTTAATCTTTGTACAGTGCTTCATGAATGTGTTAGCATTTAGCCTAGCCCCATTCATTCCTTAGGATCCAAACAGGGATGAATTTAGAACCCACCAAACACTTCCATGTTTTCCATATTTAAAAAGATAGTTCACCCAAAAATGAAAATTCTGTCATCATTTACTCACTCTCATGTTGTTACAAACCTGTATACATTTCTTATACAGATATTTTGAGAAATGTTCGTAACCAAACCGTTTCTGGACCCCATTTACTTCCATAGTATTTTTTTTCCTATTATAAAAGTCAGTGTAGGTATGATGACAAAATTTTCAAACACCCCTAAGGTCAAAATGTATCACATGACTAGACAGAGCAGACAATTCTGCTCTAAAAAATAGAGGACTGAGAAAGTTATGATATTTTTAATATTAGAAATCAGAGGAAAAAGTTATACATGTATTTCAGTGAAAGGTGTGTGACCGAAAATGCTTATAGACCCCTTCAAGGTTTGTAAACATTGAATGACTATCGGGTGCGCGCGCAGCATGGGGTCAAACTGTTCATACCATCCAGGCTTTATAATTTAATCTAACAGGGCTGAAAAATGATGACTTACCTGAAATGAAGTGAGCATTACAAACACAAGCCTCTTTGATATTTTCATTGTTCCAGTCTGCACGTAAATTGCTTGCAGCCGCAGATGTTGTATTTTTTTGTTTTTGAGATTCTGCATGAATCGCGAAAACTTAACGGAAGACCTGGTGCGATTTTCACAGCCCACGACGTAAGTAGGCATTTTTGAATAATATGAATACGAATAATATGCAACTCAATCTGCTGTAATGGCTTTTCTGACCCTGACATGCGCAGTGGGAACCGCCTGTGACGTGAACCATGAAGGGGTCTATTCACATGTTTTTCCTTGTAACTGGATGATATTGCTTGATATTTGAATGAAATTTGAACAAAAAGTAGAATTTTTTTAGTTCTTTCAAATTAGATCATGAACATTTACTGTTTTAGTTGGAATGGGCATCAGACTTTAGTTGGAATGGCATCAGACATGGTACCCACGGTTTTTAGAACGATGCATGCAGTTCTGATGTTCTGACAGGATGTTCGCTAATCCACCACATTGTGAGTATTTAAATTAGGTATTTAAAATTATTTGACTTAATTTGTTCCTTTCTTTTAAAACCCGATTCAATGCTTGTTGGACAAATGTGTCTGCCCTCCTCTCTGCTTCAGTGCATTTGGTGATTGGATATCCCGGAGTCTCTTATGTGGTTTTTAATATAAATACAGATAAAGGTCAACTGTTAACTGTTTGCAGTGGGTTAATTATTCACAGTTGTGTATAATGATGAGGTGACAGGCTTCGATGTACTGGGACATAGCGATATATCTGTGGTACACGTGCTCCCCCTTGTGGTGGTCAAATCAAATGGAAAACGCTTAAAGTTCCTATTAAGGTTTTAGGCTTTAAGTTTTACGTTTTTTTACTTTAGCTTTTTTATATTGCGGTATTTTTTTTTACAAATGAGCCTACTTCTCTTTGAACTTAATTTTTTTATTCATGTGCCCTAATCTTTAATAAAAAATGCAAATTTCCTCCCCTCCTCGAAACGATCTCTGGTAACGCTTTAGATTACAGCCCGGAAGTACTGCGTAAGTACAGCGAATTATGTATTCGAATGAAGTATGTTTCTGTAATTATAGTATACTTATGAAGTATGTACGTGTAATTATAAGGAAACAATTTATAATAATTGGGGAATAAAGGGGTAACAACCAGGAAAAATACAAATAAAATATGCAGTAAAATACTGTGTAAGTACAACGAATTTACAGCGTATGTTTCTGTAATTATAGTATACTTATGAAGTACTTACGTGTAATTATCAGGGAACAATTTATAATATTTGGGGAACAAAGGGGTAACAACCAGGAAAAATACAAACAACACATGCAGCAAGTATTTTATAACTAAGGGCTAACTATTTTAATATTATATGGTATACATGACTTATATGCTAAAAACGTGGGAAATTACAAGTTATTTATACAGTAAGTAATTCATAACTTCGGACTAATGATTCAAATATTAGGCCTATGTGATATGGCATAGGCTACATGCAAAACAATCTTATGTTTGAGAGTAATTTAGCGAGAACACACACATTCACTGAATTGGCTTGATTACACTCCTCTCCACATATAGCTGGTGCGTGGTGATCACACTGGCGTCATACATGGATTCTGCAAACTGTGGGTCTTCATTCAATCATAGTCATACACCACATATATTTTTGGCTATTAAAATATATTTAGGCATAGGCTAAGTATTTCTTTAACCACGGGGGGTACATATTTTATCATTTCATGATGCAGGATGATAGAGATTACTAAACAACAAAACTTGAAATTCAGTTAATGTGTTTATGCTATTTATTAGTACGATACAATTTATTTAGAATTTTCAATAAAGGTTACTTACCTTAAGAAAGAAAAAGAGTACAGGAATTTGTTGGGTCATCAAGCAAAATAAAAAATAGGCAAGGCAACTATGGTGAAAACAAAACAAGCAAAACTAGAACTATTTTATGTAGTTACTGTGTAAATATACCATTGTTTTGTGTTGTTACAGTCTAAGTCAAAAATTTTTACCCCCTTGTTTCACGTAGTTACAGAGTAAGTACGGCATCTGCAGGCTGTAAATTAAAGTGGCACTTGTTACCCCCTTGTTTCACGTAGTTACAGAATAAATATAACATCTGCGGGCTGTAAATTAAAGTGGCACTTGTTACCCCTTTGTTCCCATAATATTATAAATTGTTCCCTTAAAATGACACGTATGTACTTTATAAGTACACTATAATTACAGAAATGTATGCTGTAAATTCGCTGTACTTACGCAGTACTTTACTGTATATATTATTTGTATTTTTCCTGGTTGTTACCCCTTTATTCCCCAAATATTATAAATTGTTCCCTTATAATTACACGTACGTACCTATAATTACAGAAACATACGCTGTAAATTCGCTGTACTTACGCAGTACTTTCCAGGCCGTAATCTAAAGCGGTACCCGATCTCCTTTTACTTCCGGTCACGGGGTATGCCAGGTGGGCAGGGCCCGGTGACGATCGCATTAACTCAGATATACATCACGATGAAGATAATAAGGCAATCGCTACTTCGGTTTTATTGTGATTTTAAGTTATCGGCCTATCTAACTACAGTGCTCCAAAAGACTAACAAAAATGGCATTTAATTAATAAAAGCTATTATAAAACTAAAGGCCTAAGAACAGAGACTAATCAAACTAAGCTGCAAATGATGGCCTGCTGGGACTGAAATGACTGCACTGGAGGACCCCAGGCATTCGCCTCCCCTATAAGAAAACTTCATGCTGATCAACAGTCGACTTTAGAGGGCAACAGATAAAATCAGACACAGATAACAAAGAAGAGCATAAGCAGATCCTAATGGCAAATCACACAGTTTTATTATCAGCTTAATCACTGAATTTGTACAAAGAGATCAAATAATGCAATTACAGGACCATTGGACATACACACAAAATCATACGATGGGGCTTGATTAAAGAAGAACCACAGCAGAATAGAAAAGATCTGGATAGGGTCTGGTGCACATGGAGAGGGTAAAATGAAGCATTAGAAGCGCACGAAGAGAGGCACAAATCACCAGCATACAAGGCGAAGGAGTTACGGCAACTACGACACGTCAGGACAACAAAGTCACACCAGCGTTACTAAATTCACAGTTGACTCCAACAGGGTGTGTGAAAGAACATTGTACTATGATGTAGGTAATAGTAGTATAGTAAACAGTCAGGAGTGTAATGGCCTCTGATTTTGACACCCCTGGTTTCTCAATGGCTACTTCATGAATGAGTGATGTCATTAGCGCTTAAAATGGGAGAGATGTTTAATATTGGCTACTTTGTAAAAGTAGCTTGTTTTAATTTATAAACCATCTAAAGCAGCCAGTGAATGACACAGGGACATTGCGCAGGACTTGAGAAGGTCACCAGCACAGAGGCACTTGAGAAAAGAGGAATACCACCAGATTAAGGCACCACAGACAACAATTACAATGCAATCTTTGGAACAACATCTACTGTACGCACTTCTGATTTACACACAATACATTACAGATCTCTCTTGTGTCCTTTTACGATGCTCCACCTTTACATTTAATCACATTTTGAAATACCATAATAGAATTTCGGTAACACTTTACCATAAGGTTGTATTTGCAAAATCCACTTTTACAAGGTGTTTGGACATAAATGTGTGTTGGCAGTGTGTGAACAACAATCTTACAACGAAAAAAATGCATACTTTCCTTTCTTAATCCTCACTAAACCAGATTAGTCTCATTAAACATGCTGTTTTGATTCTCTTGTTAATGTGACATCACACAAACAAAGACCCGCCCACGCCACTGACTGGATAATTTTACCCAAAATCTTTTCTAAATGTGTCTGTTAGCACATTGTAGCGCTAATATACTATTGTATCAGACTGTATTCACAGAATTCAGATCTAGCTTTAACCAAAAACGCTCACTGTCTGTCGGTAAGGGATTGAGGGCAGTAGCTCATTTGCATTTAAAGGTACACACATGAAAATTGCACTTTTTTGCTCCCACCCAAATATGGGGCGTTTTGGACATGCTATAATAAATAATTTGACTTATAATACATAGTAATATAAAATCTGCGGTCTGTAAATTAAAGCGGCACTTGTTACTCCCTTGTTTCACGTACTTAAAGAGTAAATACAACATCTGCGGGCTGTAAATTAAAGTGGAACTTGTTACCCCTTTGTTCCCATAATATTATAAATTGTTCCCTTATAATTACACGTACGTACTTCATAAGTATACTATAATTACAGAAACATACGCTGTAAATTTGCTGTACTTACGCAGTACGTCCGGGCTGTAATCTAAAGCATTACCAAAATGGGCATATATGGGCCCTTTATAATTATGCATTAGCTAACATGAACTAACAATGAGCAATACTTCTAGCATTTATTAATATTAGTTTGTGTCAATATCGGCATTTACATATACATTTTTAAAATCAAAAGTTGTGATCGCTAACATTAGTTAAAGACAGGGTGCATGATTTTTTAATAAGGCCGAGTACCAAAACCATAGACTGTAAAAAAAGATGGATGACGCCCGTTTGCTCTCTTCCATTGGTGAAAAGTTAAACCACTAGTGTCCCGACACAGCACTGACATCTTGTGTCTTGAGTCTGCGCAGTAGCGATTTCGGGACCAGTCCTGCGCAGTAGTGAGCAGGAAGTAAAGCTGGCGAAATCAAGGCTCCGCCTTCGCAGAATGCGCATATCACAGATGTCAATCATGACGTGACCACCGTTTTTATAGAAACAAACTTATTTTAAAAACAAACACTTGAATTTACATCAGCGTGATAAAAATTACAGTAAATGACAGAAACCAGCTACAGAAAAAAGATAATTGAAGTGTAATTAAATTGTTTAGTTGGTCTCAAGTCTCATTGAATAACATGGGGGAGGCGGGGTTATGACCTATACTTGGACCAGTAACTGGGGGGCGATCGAGACGTTTTGGCTTCACTTTTCAGGGCTTGTGTGGCATGCTTGACCAAAACACACTTGTAGCCAATCAGCAGTAAGGGGCGTGTCTACTAACCGACATCGTTGCCTGAGTTGCGTATGTGTGGGGGGTCTTTCAAAAGAAGGTCCAGATTCTATTGGGGTAGGGGCGTGTTTGTTTAGGTGATTTCAAATGCCAACACTGGCTTTCAGAGATCATGCACCCCGCCTTTAATGCACAACTTGCATAACTGTGTTGGCATTAATGAATATTAACAAAGCTTAATACATGTTTATGAAGTTAGTTCATGTTAGCTAATGCATTTACTAATGTTAACAAATACAACCTTCTTGTTAAGTGTTACATAAATTTCTCGGGAAATCACAGAAAGTATTTTATGTAAAAGCCAAGTACTGCATGATCCCATATTTGTTTTAGTCTAGACTTTAGTCTATTTAAGTCTTTAACAAATACATTTTTTCTTTTTTGTTCTTTTGCCAGGTTCATAAAATAACTATCATGATATACATTTTCTAAGATTTTTATATAATGTTAAAATTGTTCTGAAAAATAATATTGCACAAAAAAGTGCTAAGCAAGGGAGGTGTCTATCTATCATTTAGATATAAATTGGTATGTGGAAACTACTGTATGTAAAGACTTATATTTATATATTAATTAACCTTTTCAAATAAAATTTTTTCCCATTTCGATAAACTAAAAATTTTACTTGATTTTAGTAGTAATGATATCACACTGGTCTTACAGTATCTAAAGAAATAACATTAGGCTCTGGGTTGTTCAATAACAGATGTTGACAATGAATTTTGTTACAGTACTCACCTTACATATTTGTGTGACATGAAAGAACAGCTTCATATTTCAAGTATACACTGTGGTCTGTGTTACAGGAACAAATCAAATACAACATCTGATCTGTAAATTTACATTCAAATGCTTCCAAATGTTTTTTTTGCACAGCAGCTTTAAGAAATGACATACAACATGTCTATGACTGATAGACTTCATTATACTGGCAGACACGGTTATGTTTAACACCATTGTGACATGTTAGGAAACAGCCGTAAATGAGATATAGTTTCTTGAATAAAATTGTGAATTGTGCTAAAATATCGTAAGGTATAATGCAATATAATGCACTATTAAATGCTAATCTACAGTAATACTGCAAATAACTGTAATCTTGTTTTGATATTTTAAAAGGTTAGATTTTTTTCTTCACTTCCTGAGAACAGCACCTGAAATTAGCAGAGGTAACCAATAAGATGGGTGAAGCACACAAACAGACACACACAAAATGAACAGCTGAGGGATGTTGCTGTCATTCTTTATTTCTTTTAATGTGGGCATCTTGTATACTCTGGACACGGCCGATCCCAATAGCTACTCATTATTTTGTTAATTTTGTAATTTTTATATCTCATCTGTATAATTCGACCACATACCCAGAGAGTGTCATGGGAATCGCGGGATTAGGTGATTGGCTGAATCTCGCAATCACAAAGACCAAGTGACATAGAATAGGCTTGTGAAAGTTGGTGGGAAATTATACTTGTGGGAGGAGCCCCTTCTTATAGGCTACCACTCCCGCTGCTGTGGCAAGGCCCAGGAATGAGGACACGCCCATAAACTTTAGGAGTCCTCCAACCGATGGCAAGTTTCTTTCCCAGAAGGTGGTAACAAACGGCTGGGCGGGGACATCCTAAAGATGGGTTAAAAAACATAACAGGGGTTCCAAACATCAGCTTTTTCATGTCACTTGCATACTTGTGTTTAGAAAATCAAGTCAAAGTCGTACCAGTGACTCAGGGTCTGACTGCCAGATCTGACTTGCGTGGAGTTTTCCCATCGCACACAAAATCTGAAAGAAGGAACCATATGGTATTTTAATCTAGTTAGTGATGGTTATACTCAAAATCATACATTAATGAATAGGTTTTTAATGAATGAATTTGTATTTCCAGAAAGAAATATCAATGTCTGCATATAACTAGTAAAACTGTTATAATTTCTGTAAGTTTACATTTTAAGGTGAACCATTTCTTTAAATTTCCACAAAACATTAAAGCGTAACTAACCCCCTGGTCAGAGCCTGACTCCACCCACTGGCAATATTTGAAAAATGCAAGAAAAGTGGGCAGATCCCAACGGAGATAGAGGGGACGAACTAAGCTCGTACCAAGTGTGTGGTGAGATCGCAACAAGGGCGTGGTGAGCTTGAACCTGCTTACGTCATGAGTCATTTTTTGGACCCAATATCCAATAGGAAAATTCAACTGCAGTAGCCACCGTTCAACCTGAAGAGGGCAGCACTCCGACGTTTTTACACCATATATTGCAGTATTGAAACACTTTATATCCAAATGTCAAAAAACTTACTAAAATAAATGAACAGCACTAATAAAGCATCATTTTTACAGATCATTAACTAAAAAAAGTTGGTTTAGGGTTTAGTTACTCTTTAAGTTAAAGGAACAGTATGTAGGATTGTGGCCAAAACTGGTATTGCAATAACAAAACTAGTGGCTAAAACTGGTACTGCAATCACACAACTGGTGGCCAATACACAAAATGACAACATAAACATCAGTTGAGGGCTGCAACTGCACTCTTTAAATGACAATATCCTGGCCAGACAACTGTTGTCAGTGATATAAGTATTTGAAATGAAAATGATTTCTCAATGTCTAGTGACATATCAGGGACATTTTATGATTAATTGATATAAATTTCTTACATACTGTTCCTTTAACAAAGAATAAAGCACGACTATAAATGAAATGATCAGGAAAAACGTTTAAAGGGGACATATCATAAAAATCAGACTTTTTCCATGTTTAAGTGCTATAATTGGGTTCCCAGTGCTACTATTAATATAGAAAATGTGAAAAAAATCAACCAAGTAACCAGTGGCGGCCCTGGCCTGCTCTTCCGAGGGGCGCAAATTCAAAATGTGTGTTCGGAGTGTCATGTTGCTTGTGTTTTCAAAATATGTGTTTGTTGCATCATGCGAACCATGTGCATCAAGTGTTTTGTCAAAACAAGTGCCTGCTGCACACGTGTCAAAACCGTTTATGATAAAAGAGATGCTCACGTCCACAAAATACACACAAGACACTTCCTTAACAGTAAACTCTGAGTATGCATGAGATTATATGAGTATCTGACAAATGCGAGCATCTCTTTTAAAATAAACCCTTTAGACGCGTCTGCAGAAGGCACTTATTTTGACAAGACACGTGATGCACACAGGTTCACTCGACGCGCCGAACACATATTTTGAAATGACGAAACACACAGATGATGGGCTACATACATGTTGTGACGAACTTCGCATCGAGTTCCCCCAAATAAAGAAGTCACCGGCCACCACTTGAATGAAGATATTTTAAAAAATATTAATAACCAAACAGATCATGGGCACCATTGACTTCCATAATATTATTTTCTTCTACTATGGAAGTCAATGGTGCCACAGATCTGCTTGATTACAAACATTATTTAGAAAATCTTTATTTGTGTTTAGCAGAACAAAGAAATTTATACAAGTTTGTAACCACTCAAGGGTGAGTAAAAGATTACAGAACTTTTTGGATAAACGATTCTTTTAAATGTGTATAGCAAAACTAAAACACTTAAAACACAGACATCTAATGCCCAATCCTGAGATGAGCACATACCTCTCTAGTCGCTCTCTCTCCTGCCTGTACGGCTCCCTCCATGTAACCGCTCCACTCAGTGGCCGTCTCAGTCCCGGCAAAATACAGTCTGCCCACCGGCTCCCGCAGGACCCTGGAACGATGTAAGACACCATCAATCCAATATACTAAGAATAAACAAGGTAATGTTCAAATCATCCAGGAGTGACTAACCTGCCAAACTGTGTCATGATACCCGGTGGGAAGTAGGCAGTGTAGCAGCCACCAGAATACTCCTCCTCACACCAGTTCTTCTCCTCATAGTGCACAGGATGCAGAAGAGACCACCATTAAATAAACAAGCATGTGCTCATTTGCCTAATTTTGTAGAATAAACAGTGAAAATAGGTGACAAGTTTGACAAAAAAATAAAATAAGCACGTCAGTAGTGACGAGTTAAGAGTTTCAAAGCACACCTGCTAGAGTTTGGTATGTAGGAAATGTACTCTAAAAAAATAATGTTTTTTTATTGGTGGGACTCACATGCAGTGCTTCCTCTGAGCCGAGTACACGAGAATAAATTTCACAGATTCTTCTCTTTCTGCAATTTTTGAGAAGATGCAATCATTAAAACCCAAGTAAAACAAAATTTCCATCTCAAAGTACAGTCACCTATTTTACCAATATGAAAAGGAGGACACATCTACTGTACCTCTCCTCCTTTGTAAGACCCGCCAGTTTCCTGGATTTTCGTGCCAAAATGAAACTGAAAACGAGAAAAGATCACCGTTCTCTCAAGCTCAATAATACAGAATCTTTGTATATCTTCTACAATAGAAAACTCAAAGCTTTATTTACCCCATTATAGCAGGCACAGACCCATCAGGCTTAGTGTCATCAAGCGTGAGACCAATAGGTGCATCCTCTTCCTCGATCACCATGCTGCCACAGTATCCTATAAAATTAAAAAACAGCCCAAATCAATGCAGGACGGTGTACCAGATCATTTGATTTATAATAAAAAGTGAAGAAGATGCACAAACCCTTCTTCCTCCAAAAGTTCTCTTTGTAGTAAACCATACATTTAATGACTGAGCCCATGGGCACTCTGTGAATGAGCTGATTTCTCAAAGGTGGCAGCTCGGGGTTAAAATGGATCTTGAGGTTCAGTCCTGGTGGTATGGCAAGTATGACATATTTGGCCTACAGGAACAGAAACGTTATTTATATATATAATCAACAAACATCCTTTAATCAACATACTGTATAATATATTCTGTCCTTATGTAATCATTTTACCATTATTGGCATTGGTTACAGGTTAAGCGTCTCTACAGCAGTCTTCAATAAAAATGGTTACACATACAGTACTGTGCAAAAGTCTTAGGCCACCATGCTACCATTAGATTTGCTGTTTTTGCAATTGTATAGTGATCATATATAATTATTTCTCAGGTTCTTTATTAGAATACAACCAGAAAATACAGGAAATGTGTATGTAGTATTAAAAACTGTGTAAAAGTATAAGCTTGAGCAATAGCAGGCAACGGCAGGATCTCTTAAACCGAAATGAAATTAAATCCTAATTTGTAATTCTAATCGAATGACTTCAGGACTTCAGTCTCCTCAAAAAAGCTCAAGATTTCGATACTGACTGATGCCTGAAGAAGACACTTAGTCCTGAAAATTGTTTTGTTTTATTTTGTGAACATATTTCCTGTATTTTCTGTTTGTATCTTAATAAAAAGAGAGAAACATAAATATGGATGAACACCTTTAAAACTTTGCTTAAACAACAAAGCTGGTGATGGTGGCCTTAAGACCTTTGCACTGTATACATTTTGATAAATCATTTCAATTAGCTGATTTTGCAAGAAATTTTGATAAAATAAATGATTACTGAACCAAGTCCATTTCTGCTGCATGCAAGTCGTCTGTACGTACATTTTATATGTGAATGAACAACTGATGTGTTGAATATTGTATCCCACAATGCAATGCTCTCTCTATTTCTATTTTCATGTGCACTGAAAAAAAATGATTCATTGAATTTAATACATTTTTTTAAGGTAAGTGGTTGCAATCAATTTATTTACGCTACATTTAAACAAAAAAGATTAGTAAAGTAAAATAAAATATAAAACTTTTGTTTAAATGTAGCTTAAATAAACTGATCGCAACCATTTACCTTAAAAAAATTGATTAAATTCAATGAATCATTTTTTTCAGTGTGACAACTGATTATGAAATACAAGATACAAATAGACACTATTTTAAATATATATCAAATCAACATGAAACTAATTTAGGGCCATGTGAAAAATATCTTTATCATAAATATAATTTATAATGTTTTGTTTTTAATATATTGAAAAAAATAGCAGTATATACCTCATAGTATGCAGTATGCTATTTCCTGTAGGGTTAACACTAAGCTTCTTAAAGGAATAGTCCATTTTCTTAAAAGAAAAATCCAGATAATTTACTCACCACCATGTCATCCAAAATGTTGATGTCTTTCTTTGTTCAGTCGAGAAGAAATTATGTTTTTTGAGGAAAACATTGCAGGATTTTTCTAATTTTAATGGACTTTAATAGAGCCCAACACTTAATACTTAACTCAACACTTAACAGTTTTTTTCAACGGAGTTTCAAAGGACTATAAACAATCCCAAACGAGGCATAAGGGTCTTATCTAGCGAAACAATTGTCATTTTTGACAAGAAAAATAAAAAATATGTACTTTTAAACCACAACTTTTCGTCTAGGTCTGGTCCAGCGCGACCTAATGTAAATGCGTAGTGACGTAGGGAGGTCACGTGTTACATATATAAAACGCACATTTCCGGACCATCTTAAACAATAAACTGCCACAAAGACATTAATTAGTATCAGTTGACATACAACAATGTAGGAATGGTCCTCTTTCAAGACACTTGTAAACACTGGGGCAGAGTTTCGCGTTCGTCCTCTGTGACCTCTTGACGTCATGACGTATTGCGTGGGGTTACGCTGCCGCATCACGACCGGATCTACATGACGAGAAGTTGTGGTTTAGGAGTGTATATTTGTTGTTTTTATTGTCAAAAATGACGGTCGTTTTGCTGGATGGGACCCTTGTGCCTCGTTTGGGGTTGTTTGTGGTCCTTTGAAACTCCGTTGAGAAGGACTGTTGAGTGTTGGGTTGGGTATTGGGTGTTGGGCTCTATTAAAGTCCATTAAAATTAGAAAAATCCTGCAATGTTTTCCTCAAGAGACATAGTTTCTTCTCGAGTGAATAGGGAGAGACATCAGCATTTTGGATGACATGGTGGTGAGTAGATTATCTGGATTTTTCTTTTAAGAAAATGGACTAATCCTTTAATAGTACTACGATTACTAAGATTCTAATTTGCGTACTATAAAATTATGTTGTCTATAAAAATAAAATTGTCTGCTAAAAACTCAAACGACTTTCCACTGACACATCTCTGTGTAGTTGGAGCTTTCTGCACATTCTCACCTTGTATATCTCATCATTAACTGTCTTGACCACCACCAGGTCTCCAGTCTGGTCAATGCTATGGACGGCTGTCTCCAGCTTCACACGGTCACCCAGCTCTCTGGCCATCCCCTCACTGATTTGACTGGAGCCTCCGGCAAACTTGCGCTCCTGTTATACAGTAAACAGACTCTCAGCAAAAGTCACACACCATACTCGGTACAAGGTTAGATCTGTTTATTGGTTGTGTTAAAATTTCGTCCAGTATTCTACAGCTTTTGTTAAATTATTATTCTGAACTGCAGCATTTCACATTCAATAAAATAATAGGTCACCCAAATATGAAAATTCTTATACATATTAACCTAGATGTGCGATATATGACTTTACTTAGGTTGAATTGTATGTTTACAATAATACATGACATTTTGATCACTAAATAAGCTGAAAATATTCATAATCTGTTCATACTGTATATTAAACCACTGTTAATTCAGAATACCTTAAAGGGATAGTTCACCCAAAAATGAAAATTCTGTCATCATTTACTCATCTATCTAAACCTGTATGAATTGCTTTTTTCTGATGAACACAAAAGAAGATATTTTGAGAAATGATGGTAAAGACACAGCATATAGTGTCCATTGACTTCCATAGTAGGAATAAAAAATATGATGGAATTCAATAGGTACCGTCAACTTTGTGCTTACCATCATTTATCAAAATATTTTCTTAGTCATATATCACAATACTTCCAAAATATGTTTTTCCTACTATGGAAGTCAATGGACACTATATGCTATGTGTTTACCATAATTTCCTCAAAATATCTTCTTTTGTGTTCATCAGAAAAAAGAAATTCATACAGGTTTAGAACAACATGAGGATGAGTAAATGATGACAGAATTTTCATTATTGGGTGAACTAGCTTTTTGGAGTTTCGTCATGTTGAGGTCCATTTAAGAACATAACATGGTGGTGAAATGATGGTAAACACACAGCATATAGTGTCAATTGACTTCCATAGTAGGAATAATAACTTAATGGAATTCAATAGGTACCGTCAACTGTATGGGTGATTCTCACGAAACCATTGAAACACCACGAAACTAATGATTTTAGCTTTAAAATGTGTAATATAGTAACATTAAAAAGCATCAGAATTAACACAATACTGTGTTCTTCCTTGCACAATGTGTGATTTCAACATAAGAATTTATAATTGTAAATTTTATCTCATTTTCTGCTGAAATTCTCATTACCGCAATGTGTCCGGCTGTGTTTGAACATGCGTTATGTTGTAATTTAATCAAATTAACACAAAAATATTAAGAAAACAAATAAATGGATGTTTTGCTAGACTACTTTAGATGACAGAAAAAATATTTACTGAATATTCATGTATAATAATAATAATGAAGAAAAATTAGGAAAATTATGTGTCCATGCCTGATGTTCTCATCCTCCGCAACACTTTTTGAGAACAGTTTAAGCACACATACAGAATTTTAATAAAGTTTGATTTTGAGTGACCAAGCACATGAACCAGTTACTTCAAGATGGCTACCAGGTAAGATCATTTTTTTTACAGTTAATTTGAAATATTGTCTTGTCAGAATGCTTACACGACATTTTGATTATCATTACCGCAACAGATGCTTATTAAATGTTAATTTAATTAATAGAAGCATAATACGTTGATTTTAAATGCATGTGCAGAATCTCCAAATTATGTTCTTTCAGGTTTGTCATGTCATTTTGAAAATATGTCAGTGTTGATGTTTTCTGACTGTTGCAGAAATGAGATTTTTTAGGACAAATTTTTTAAATTATGTTACAAAAAGTGTTACATGATAAGCAAAGGTTTTTAAATTAATGTTCCCATTTACTCCAGACTTTGTTTTTCAATGTCTGGTGGGAAAAAAAGTAAATTTAAGCAATTTTTACATTTTCATGCTTGACATTTTTAAAACCAAGTTTTCGTGAGAATCACCCGTGTACTTACCATCATTTATCAAAATATTTTCTTAGTCATTTATCACAATACATTCACAATATTTTTCTACTATGGAAGTCAGTGGACACGATATGCTATGTGTTAACCATAATTTCTCAAAATTTCTTCTTTTGTGTTCATCAAAAGAAATTCATACAGGTTTAGAACAACATGAGGATGAGTAAATGATGACAGAATTTTCATTTTTGGGTGAAATATCCCTTTAATGATGGATGAATGTGCTTTTTGGAGTTTCATCATGTCGAGGTCCATTTAAGAAGATAACATGGTGGTGTTTTATTATAAATGATTTGTTTGTGTTCAAAGTAAGATAGGAAGTCATACATCTAGATGGCAGAAAATACATTTTCATATTTGTGTGAACTATTTTTTACACGCACGTTACCAAAGACTGCAATACATTTATTCACCAGAAGGTGTCACTGTAAGTCAGTGAAATATAGAAGCATGATACAGCTGAAGGAAAATATTTTCCAAAGAGCAACATTACAACAAATTTAGGATTATATGACAGAAAAAGTGTGACTATCAATCATATTCAATGCAGCACTAACTAAATACTCCCATTTGTTTATCACTGTACTGCAAAACCGCCATAATCACGTAATAATAATACTACATCACATATTAATACCACACATAAATACTACCAAATAAAATACACTTGATAGGAGGCTTATGTTATAAATGTGGCTCAGATATAAAGTAGTGGCCCCCATTTAATTAATGGCACTTTTATTTAAATTGAAATGCACTTGAGTTGTCTTTGCTTTTTTGTGATTTAATTTGTTCTGCTATTTTGGCCAGGTCTCTCTTGAAAAAGATATTCTATATCTCAATGAGACGAACCTGGTTAAATGAAGGTTAAATAAAAAAAAATATTTCAGTATATTACACAATCAGTTTGGGGTCAGTAAGAATGAACAGGGACTGAAGTTAAGACTTAAGAAATAAATACATATTTTTATAACATGTTGTATCATGTCTTTAAGCAGAATTTTAGGGTCAAACATATAAAAAAAGACAAAAGAAACAACCAATCTTTGATATCAGACCTAAAATTATAAGCCTAAGCATTAATGATATTTGACAGATAAAATGGATGGGATTTACACTGAATAATTTTAATGTCTGTTCATGCAAAGCTATTGAATGACTTCAGTAGACTTATTGAATACAGCAGTCAGTCTGGTGAGGTCATAAGAGTTACATTAAATACTTAAACAGTGCTTATTAAGAGTTTAACAGGGCCCAATGAAAGTGCTTTTACTGTACAGAGAAGAGTGTGAATGAAATCACTTGCCATAATAACATTACAATACATTTGTGCATTCGACAGATGCTTTTATCCAAAGCAACTCAAGGCTGGTACAGACGGTACGACTTTAAAATCGTCGGCCGATTTTCCAACCCTGAGAGACCCCACACACGGCGATAAAACATCGCGGGTCTAACAGTTTTGGTCGTACAGTTAGTGGTGCGCTGCCACATGGCAAAATCAACACATCACACACGAACCGATTTGACTCCCGAGCAGTCCCAGGTCAGACGGGAAATCTCGCAAAATCTCTCGCGATCAAACGTGATTTCAGAGTAAACAATCATGGCGGACGAAGAGGATGCAGTGGCGATAGTTTGCAGTTTGTTTTTAAACGAAAATTGCGTTTGCGCGCAATTTCTGTTTTACCCTTGGTCTAGTCCATAGTTGGATGCATTGAGATGCAGTAAATATGACCCGTGACTTCCCGGTACTTCCTCGCTGCTTCGTCACCTCGCTTTCTGATTGGCTACATGTCACAGTCCACAGGCTGCGTGCTCGTTTGTCCGCAGGAGACACCACACACGAGAAGAAATCGGGCCAAAAAAATCCAACATGTTGGATATCCCCGATTTGAGATCGGAGCGGTCCCGAGGTCCTTCCGAGTAGACGAGAGCAGTCTAAACACACCACACACGGCAAGAATATCTGATCAGTTTATTTTACGATCATCGGAGCATCCTTAAGATTGTCGGAAGGGGTGAATCGGGGCTAAAATCGGCCTAATTATCCTGCCGTGTGAACCAGCCTTTACAGTGCATTCAATCCCTACACTTATTTATCAGTGTGTTCCCTGCGGTTCAAACCCATGATGACCTTTGTGCTGCTAACCTAATTCACTAATAGTTAGGCTACAGGAACACCATGTACAGTAAATAAAACTATTGCTTTTACCCAATGCCTGTCTTAATAAAATTCATCTTACTTTCGCAAGGCTTTTCCTTATAAAGGCGCATTAGAAGAGCTGTGGTTAACTAAATTAGGGCTAAAGTCCTGATGGTGACAATGACTAGTGCAGTTGGCAGGACCATTTGAATCGACCTACAGCTTGATTTCTATCACTCAAGCAAACAGCGGCTTTCCTCTGCTTCCTATATTCTCTGTGACGTGATGGTGTGTGAAGGCTAAAGCCCACATCTCTCACTCGCTCGTTCTCTCACGCACTCTTTCTCTCTCACAGATGTTGATTATACTGTAAACACAAATGCCGGTGCGGTGTAAAAGCCAAGGAGACACACGCGCTATTGTGCAAACGCACATGTCGTCATGCTGGGGAGTCGGCCCTATGTCAGCAGGCGGCTTTCGGCGTTTACTCCCTGTATAATTAACTTGCAAATGATAACCAAATGAGATAACACGCCTGACACTGCATATCGCAATATTACACAACAGCAGTACAGTTACTACGAACAATCTGCAAAGAGGACTGTTGTACACAGGTAGATAGATAGATAGATAGATAGATACAGTGAAGAAAATAAGAATTTGAACACCCTGCTATTTTGCCAGTTCTCCCACTTAGAAATCATGGAGGGGTCTGAAATTGTCATCGTGGGTGCATGTCCACTGTGAGAGACATAATCTAAAGAGAGTCCAGAAATTGCAATATATGATTTTTATTTATTTAACTATTTATTTGTAGGATACAGCTGCAAAGAAGTATTTGAACACCTGTCTATAAGCTAGAATTCTGACCCTCAAAGACATGTTAGCCTTTAAAATGTACAAATTCACTCCATTTTGATGCACCTGTTTGAGGTTGTTAGCTGCATAAAGACACCTGTCCACCCCACACAATCAGTAAGAATCCAACTACTAACATGGCCAAGACCAAAGAGCTGTCCAAAGACACTAGAGACAAAATTGTACACCTCCACAAGGCTGGAAAGGGCTACGGGGAAATTGCCAAGCAGCTTGGTGAAAAAAGGTCCACTGTTGGAGCAATCATTAGAAAATGGAAGAAGCTAAACATGACTGTCAATCTCCCTCGGACTGGGGCTCCATGCAAGATCTCACCTCGTGGGGTCTCAATGATCCTAAGAAAGGTGAGAAATCAGCCCAGAACTACACGGGAGGAACTGGTCAATGACCTGAAAAGAGCTGGGACCACCATTTCCAAGGTTACTGTTGGTAATACACTAAGACGTCATGGTTTGAAATCATGCATGGCACGGAAGGTTTCCCTGCTTAAACCAGCACATGGCCAGGCCCGTCTTAAGTTTGCCAATGACTATTTGGATGATCCAAAGGAGTCATTGGAGAAAGTCATGTGGTCAGATGAGACCAAAATAGAACCTTTTGATCTTAATTCCACTAAACGTGTTTGGAGGAAGAAGAATGATGAGTACCATCCCTACTGTGAAGCATGGGGGTGGTAGCATCATGCTTTGGGGGTGTTTTTCTGCACATGGGACATGGCAACTACAGGAAACGTTTGACCTCTGTAATTGCAAACAAAGGCTACTGTACCAAATATTAACATTGACTTCCTCAGGTGTTCAAATTCTTATTTGCAGCTGTATCATACAAATAAATAGTTTAAAAAACATACATTGTGATTTCTGTTTTTTTTTAGATTATGTCTCTCACAGTGGATATTATAAGTGGGAGAACTTGCAAAATAGCAGGGTGTTCAAATACTTATTTTCCTCACTGTATGTATGTATATTTTCAAAAACTTCCCAGGGCCTTGAATTTTTTTCCCCCCAGATAGGCATACACAAACTCTTAAGAATTTCAGGGACCCGTGAAAACGTCCTTACCTGCCCTCCGTTTGTGGTGGAGAAGATTCTCATAGTGCCACCGCACTGCTTGACGTACCACAGGAACCACAAAGCAGACACCTCATGGGGTTCAGATGTCACGTTCACATTGACAAACAGAGTAGCAAAGCGGCGAGCAGCCCTGTCAGCAATGAGGCAAAAAAGGACACATGATAAACGGCAAATACAGCATGAGCAATATTTCACTTTAACTACGTTGTGTCTCCATACTTGGTCCAGCAAATCTTATCAAAGAGTTGATGCATGGTCATCTTGTCCCACTCTTCAGCATGGGGAGCCTTCCATGGAGCCTCCTTTGGAATCTAAGTGATAGCACATATAGCCATAATCAGCCTGAAGCAAATAGACGGTTTGTTGTTCTTATCTGGTTTATGCTGGTCTTCCAGCTCAAAATGTGGCACACAGACCAGACTGGGAGACCAGCTATAAACAAATCAAGCAAGGTCAGGTGTTCATTCAAATCTAAAAAATAAAAACAGGCATGATGTGTATACAGGATGTCAGATTGTGTTTCACGGTTCAGTTGAATTTCTTGTACCTCCATTCCCATCTTGTCCATTGTCCTCCAGAGGTTGTTGTAGTCAAGGTACGCCAGAGGGTTCCAGACTGGAGGGAAAGGCCCTTTGAATGGATACGACTTGCCCTTGAAAAGTGAAACAGTATTTTTCAACTAGTTTACAACCAAATAATGAAAAGTGAAATTCTTAGTTTTGTCATTGTTGACGTAATGTCTTTATCATAGCCATCATGACCTCATTATCATTATACATGTAACCATTCTGGAATGGAAAACGCTCCTCTCTGCCTAAAATATACGTAACTGAATTTCGCTTGGCTTTGCCTCAATCTGTTAATGAAGGTTGAATTTTACAGCTGCACTAATGTGATTCTAACCGAGATTTTAATATTTTCTCATAAAAATGTGAAAATCTTCAGACGAAATGAAAATCACTGCTCATTTTGATGGATATAATGTGATAAAATCTCTAAAAATGTACATTACATTTAATCAGAAAATCCATAATCACAGATAATGACAATATTAGTCTTATTAGTGGCAAACACGCAGCTATATGACACAAGCTCTAGTGGAAATGCTTAGTCAGTATGATAAAACTCTCTGTAAATATATGCAGACATGACTTCATATCTGGATTGCTCTGTTGCTGTGGGACTCTTAAATGAGCACAGCTAGGCTGATTGATTAATGTTTGACTACAGATAAAAAATGAAGCTTTATATGTCAACATGATGCCATTAATGATTGCAAAACCCCTCGTGAAATAAAGTCCTTGATAAAGTAAAGTCCAGAGGGAGAGTTTGAGTATAATAAAGGTAACTGTGGCACTCAATGAAGCAACCTTGATGACTCAATAAACACCTGTCACATACTGCACGACTCTTGCAGACCTTTGGGTCTAATGCGCGTTTTAGACAAAAATCTTATAAATGGAAATGTATGTTTATAATGAACTGTGTATTAAATACAGATTTTATGTAGAAAACAGTAAATCACTTAAAATGACTTTAGCTGGGTTATCACAGGCAGGATCATATATGTGCATCATATCTTTCCATATATTAAAAAACTAGCCAATTTCATATAGAAAATGAAAGTACAGCAAGACATATTTCTGTGAACAACTTAAACTTTAAAATACATTACACTGGATTAGGAGTGTCATCCATATTTGAAGAGTTTCATTGCAAAACGAGATAATTCCGTTTTTTTAATTTTTCAGAAATCTTTTTTTGGTTGTGCATTCCAATTAATATCAATTCAACTGCAGTTAGTTTGTTTTGATTTAAACCTTCATAACTTAAAAAATACAGCTAAGTAGCACCATAAAACTAAATAATAACATGATAACATAATAATAAACATGTTTTGACAAAAATTTTAAAAACGAAGTTATCTCGTTTTGCAACGAAACTCTTCATTTATTTTTCAATCTATTTAATTAAGAAGATACAATACAGGAAATATGTACGAAAAATAAAAAAGTACATTTTCAGGACTAAATGTCTTCTTTAGGCATCGTCTGTGTTTAGTCTGTCCTCTCTTAGCACTAAACACATCTTGAGCTTTTTTTGGCAGAATGAAGTTAAAAGACTAATTTCTTTAAAATTACAGGGTTCCAACACCTTAGTTAACTTCAAATTCAAGGGCCTTTCAAGGACTTTCCAGGTCCAATACCCTTAAATTCAAGGACTAAATGTGGGGACACAATTCAAGTGAGAGCAAGGTTACATTGTGTTACATTTTAAGATAAATTGTTACAGTTCTCTTTCAAGGGAACTTGTGCTGCATCACTGCGGTGACACTTTGGGGACGCCTCCAGGGGTAAGTGCGTCTGAATGTGTATATCAAATCCAACCAATGGTGAGGCTTAACGACAAAGACAGGGTGACGGGGAGCCAGGAAGTATATCGCTATCTGAAATATTGCCAAAGATGGCGTTACAGGTACACAGGAAGTATGACAAGAGAGACGCAGCGTCTCGTTCCCTTCTCAGTGAACAACAGTTACATACATAACCCAAGATGTTTTCATGTGTCAAACACTATGCAAAAAAGCATTTTGGTATGAATCAACATTCGCATACAGAAGGTATAAGCATTTAAGGTGAACAGTTTAACACATGTGTTTAAAATGTCTAGAATTTTGTGATATTATCCTACACTACACAGGGAATGATATGGATTTTTTCCCCAGAAAACTTCTTGCATAAAACAGATTAAAGCACTTTCAATGACCTGTATCTATGTATGTATATTTTCAAAAACTTCCCAGGGCCTTGAATTCCCCCACAGATTCACAAACTTTCAAGGATTTCAAGGTGTGAGTACTACATACACATTTCCTCTATTTTCTGGATGTATTCTATTGAAGAGACCGAGAAACAATTATATATGATCACTATAACATTGCAAAAACAACTAATTTAATTCTAGCATGATGGCCTAAGACTTTTGCACAGTACTGTTTATGGACACGTACATTAGGATTTAAAAAGTGCTCTTCATTTCATGTTTTCAGATATTCTTTATGCTGGTTATACTTTCTTACATGTCTGTAAGAAATAGTGGAAGTGTGTGTGTTTGTGGTTTATATATATAGACAAAGCAATTTATCATGTGTCATAACTAATGGACTTTCAGCATATCATTTTATGAAACCCTGTATTTTTACTGCTCACAGAAAACGTCTAAGTGGAACAAATTGTTTTCCAACAGGACCAGATGCACTTTGTTGGACAGATAAATGGATGAAAACACTTATTCAATTGGCACAGCACCATAAACTGCTGGTCAGCACTCTCAATGTAAAAGATATTGTTTTATAATGCTTCTGTAGCAAAAGGTTGAACACGGTGTTAAATCCCTATAACATTTTTCTCAAATTTATAATTGGTGTGACTTTTCTAAGAAATGAGTAAAGACAGGATTTAACTCTTTCCTCGCCATTGACGAGTCGTCAATTAAGAGAAAACGCTTCCCTGCCAATGACGAGTATTTCCGGCTTTCTGCAATACCGCTATTATCCACCAGGTGGTGCTTTCCGCTACTTATAAAACACAGAAGTATCACCCTAGGGCAAAAAGCTGTATGTCTGTGTAAGTTTTGAGGATCGCTCTGAATCTGATCTCTATCAAAAGTCCTTCATAAAAATTTAATAATCTCAGATTTTTGCTAAAAATTTTGTGTTTTTGAAGAAACCTACCCATATTTGAAAGGTGATGAAAAGAGAACTAATTAAGGTAGGATGAAAGAAGAGGGTCTGTTCTTTCATTTGATATATTGTATGTTTATATTTAAGAAGAACATTTTCTGGAAGAAATTAAACTTTTGTGAAAATCATGAAAAATGCTGCCGCTGGCTGGCAACTTTTTTAAAAAACGCTGGCGGGGAAAGAGTTGAAATAGTCCTTTAGAATTGTTGCATGTCAGACTGTACGAGCATTATTCCAGCTATCACACTGTGGGGTCTCAGTATGTCAGACTGCATATGACGGTAAAGACATATGCAGGAGTTTTTATGTCATATGTAGGGCCGGGACTCGATTAAAAGTATTTTAGTATACCATGAATAATGACTGAATACATAAGCTTAAGCAACAAAATATTGTTTATTTTTGTTCAACCAAGTCGTTGTACTCGGAGTCGGGCTAATGTCCACACTAGCTGCTATATGTTTTGCATTGAGATCATACTTGAGGCTCGATGTGCTGCGGATATGTGAATTCCTTGTTGCATAGCTTACACACAACCATGCTCTTATCGACGCTTCCATCCGTTATTTTTTCTAAATAAAAAAAATTCCCATCCACGGGGCCAACCAAAGCCATCTCATCAGCTTCTTCATTCATGTTCACTGTGGTTTGTTGTTGTCTGAAGTCATGAACGCTAGTTGGTGCTCCAGTATAATCGGTCCGCCGAAATCGCAGAATTCAATGAGAAATGTTCGGCTGTGCAAAAATAAGTGCGATTAAAATGCGCTAAAAATGTTTAACGTGTTATTTTTTGTGTAATAAATTAATCTTAATTAACACGTTAAAGTCCCGGCCCTAGTCATATGTTGTTATAGGAGAAGCCACACTGCACGCTCATGTCTCAAAAGTTTTGACAAAAATTTGAAAATTTTAATCGCAACGATCATGTGTAAACATGTCAAACCAGCAATCAAAGACTGCAAATTTTAGCCTAATATTCCAATGCTATCTCATTGCAATTCGTATGTATTTTACGAGTTGGCTTTTTCATATTAATTCCTACCACCACATTTGTACATTTTTGTACGATTTGCTTTCACCCCAGTGATGTTGGGGTTAGGGGGTGCGGTTTCGTTATTGTTTATTTTATGATAATCGTATGTTTTTGTATTATTTCCTTCGTACGAATAAATACGAATTAGCCAACTCGTAAAATACATACGAATTCACGTAAGATCAGGCTGAAGATTGCAGAAACCTTTTAGGATTTAAAAAATTTGTCTAAACCAGTGTTTCCCAAATAGAGGGCCGAGGTCCACGAGGGGCCTCAGCAGATTTTCAAGGGGGCCTCAAGATGTAGCATTAAAATAAGCTAATACAAGCAAAAATCAAGATGTTTCTTTTTTTTGGCCATTTTAGCTGCAAACATACAGTTCATCTGTCTAGACTTTTCAAGTTTGATTTAATTTTATGTTGTAAAAATGTAGTTAGTGGGGGGCCTTTAAATACTGTATTGGTGTGGGCAACTAGGGGGCCTTGAAGTGAAAAAGGTTGGGGACCACTGGTCTAAACCATTGGCAAAATCGCAGTGTGGACCCAGTTTAACCCTACCGGAAAAAGCTAAATCATTAACTAGAATAGATTCCCATCTTATTTCAAAACTAAAACTGACTACTTATTTCTAAAGCTACAATAATATTAAGAAATATATTAAAACATATGAAGAGTTTGGTTCCAAAACGCAATAAATCCATTTTGACAAATTTCGGTAAAAACGTATTTTCTATACCAAGAAAGTGACAAGATGAAAACCACTATTTTCTGTTACAAACTTTCACATAACATCTTTAGGTTATAAAAACATAAAAAATTCAAATCCATAATTTGATTTTCAAAGATTTATTATAAAAACAAAATGCAATAAATCCATGACAGTTTTTTATTTCAAAATGCTACAAATCTATTAAATCAATGTATAAATGTGCATTCATCTTTAACATTTTATATTTATTTAGTTGACTAGTGGTATACAATGATTAAAAAATAAACATTAATGGCATTAACCAAAACACTTAATTTGTCATATTAAGAACACTGTCATTGCTGCGGTTATACTTGACGTCATCTCTTTACATTTTTCACAGCGATCAGCTGTAAAATGTTTTGGTCCTGCTCGATTTTCGTTGACTTTGAGTAAAATAATGTAAAGTTTTCA
Organism: Misgurnus anguillicaudatus; assembly: GCF_027580225.2. Classification (NCBI taxonomy): domain Eukaryota; kingdom Metazoa; phylum Chordata; class Actinopteri; order Cypriniformes; family Cobitidae; genus Misgurnus; species Misgurnus anguillicaudatus. Next base: position 27,519,364 of record NC_073353.2, read on the forward strand.
TAAGATCCCCTGTGGTCAATGTGTTAGCATGAAAAGCTTGATGCTGTCGGGAGAACAAGCACGATGTTGATGGCTTACGTTTCTTTCCCGTCACAGAAAACCATCACAGGTTTAGCAATGCCATTAAAGTATTATTTTGTTTTGTTTGTTGATCACGAGGTACAAAGTAGATGAGGAAAACTAGGACTCCGTGTACTCAGCCCGCCGCCATTGTTTGTTTACATTGCGTGAATGGTGCTGAAATTTCAGGAATGGATTTATTGCGTTCTGTAAAAAAGGAGGAGTGGTGTTTATCGCATTTTGGGAAAAAAGGGAGAAAAGATGACAGAATAACACGGCGTATATTGGATTTTGCGTAAAATTAAGAATTTACTTTTAACTACTGACCTGATATAATACTGATTTTGGCAGTAACTAATTTTTTTCAAAAATGGCATTTATCGTGTTTTGGAACCAAACTCTTCATACACATTAGTCCCAAACCTATCACAAACATAAAATTATAACGTTAATCTCAATAAAGCATGAGGGATAAGGGACCATGACATTTTTATATATCATCTGTGAGACAGCCAGACCAATGCAATAGAGGACATTAGATCGCTAACCATCCAGCAACAGGTCTGTTCCCATGGCGACGGAAGTAAGGTGGAGAGATGGAGTGCATCTCTTATGATATCCTTTCAGACACAGCAGAACGTATGCCACTATCACTAACCTCACAATGCTGCTCATCACGTCTCACGTACAAGCAATAAAATCTTCTGAAACAACCTATTATGTTATGAGTATGCATTTTACAAAAATCGAAATAGAGAAGAGCTGCTGATATGATGTTGCTAAAAGTAACCATCTGTGCTTGAGTCATTTTTTAAATGTATTTTGCTAACCAACTCAGTGATAGAGCATTGCACAAAAGGTCATGGGTTTGAACCTAGTAAACATACTCGTAATAAAATGTATGCTTTGTAATACACCGCAAGTCGCTTTAGATAATGACAAATGCATTAATGTAAATGTCAGCTTCTGCTTATCCAATGATGTATGGTTGGTGGTGGGACTACCTGTTTACAGGAAAATGTATAATTTTTACAATTACGGTGCTGAAATTACATCAAATTTTAAGGAAAAACACCAGCGATCAGATTAAATTAGCCAGGGAATCCCTGTCCAAATGTACAGTAATCATGGCAATAATACGCTAAAGCTGTGTGAGAGGGCAGATGTATATGTGTTACAGACAAAGGCAGAGGAAACTGGGTCTGGCCTTTAGGATTACAGCTATAGAAAAGCTGATTACACCGGCGCCTTGGTTGCACGCTCACCTTAATTATAAAATGGCCTGCTCATTGTAAGGCCTTTTATTGGCTAATACTGGGCACAGGCCAATACATGATTGCTGGGTAACAGGTGATACTGTAAAAGCAGTCATACAACTGCGTGCGGACACAGACGAGAGTGACTACGTGACGGGGAGATAAAGGATTTTATAATACTACACAGAAAGGAAAAGCAGATAATCTTCTGATAAGATCAATGATAAACTCAAAGGTCATTAAAAACACTATATTCTCATCTACTTAGCTTTACGGTGTGCAGTATTATATTGTAAAAAGCAAATACTGTCAATTTATTAAACTGAAACTAAAGTTTAGGTAGAGGTTATAAACAATGTATGTTTTCATTGAAAACCTCAAGTATTTAACATGTCTGAGCAGGTCTGGGCTGTGGTTTTCAAGTGACAATTTAAAGCTGACGTCAGCATTTCAAATGCATTTACAGAACTGTGTTTTCCTGAGAAGTCAAATGATAGCTTATTAACATGTCTAAATGACAGATGACTAACTTATGCGTTGTCCATGGTTTGTAGAAAGATAAAAGTATTGTTTAAACAGTAGGAAAGTTTTGTTGATACAGTGCTGGTGATCTAGATAAAATACATAGTAGGGGTGTAACGATTAACTGTGCAAATGTACGTTTTCTCAATGAATGAATTTTAATGAATTACGGTGAAATCCCGGCACATTCAAAAGCCAAGGGGCGCTCTCATGCAGAAACACCCTTTGTGCCACAGAAGAAGTACACTGTAAAAAATACTTTGCTGCCTTCAAATTTTTTGTTGACTCAACTCGGATTTACAAGTCATTTCAACTTACTATTATTTATCTTGACTAGAGAAGAGTTGTTATAACTACAGGTGAGTTGTTATAACTTATACATTTAAGTTGACTTTTCTCAACTATATTTTATAAGTTGTGACAACTAATTTCTGTAAATCTGAGTTGATTCAACAAAAAACTTTAAGGCAGCAAAGTTTTTTTACAGTGTAGCATTACAAACGCTATTCCAGAAAATGTCTACATTTATATCCCTGTTCTTCAAATTGTTTCAGGTATTTTCATTATAATAAAGAATATTTTGAATGATTTTGTTAAACGAGTGTTGCTTTTTTAAATGCATGTTATAAACGACTCCGACTCATAATGTGCCGTAGTACACGCACAAGCTGTGTATGAAACACAGAATCCTTGTGATTCAGAATCGATTTCAGACAGGCATTTTAATGGGACACACGATTAATCGTTACAGACCTAATACATAGCATATTTTATTTATCTATGCGTAAAATAAGCATTATTTTTATCTATAAATTTGCTTACAAACTGAAACACTTCGTTCTTATACAAGTTTTAATACGTAGTTTCAGATTAAATATACTTATCATGTTTTAATCTGTTTGTCCAACGACTAAGTGTTTTAAATGTGTTTGAAATTGTCATTATTTTGCAGTTCTGTCTTATAGATTTAATATTAAAAAGTTGCTAATATGATCAAAACTTAAAGGGAAAGTTTACAAAAAAATGGAAATTCTGTCATCATTTACTCACCCTCAAGTTCTTATAAACCTGTATAAATTTCTTTGTTCTGCTGAACACAATTAAAACAAGATATGTTAAGCAAAGTTTGTAACGAAAGCTTTTTTAGCACCCTTTTCTTCCTTAGTAGCATTTTTTCTACTTTGAAAGTCAATGGTGCTTCTGTTTCCTGCTTGTTTACAAATATCTTCATTTGTGTTCAGCAAAACTTTTATTCAGGTTTGTTCAGGTTTCAACATAAGGGTGAGTAAATGATAACTGAATTTTTGGGTGAACTATCCCTTTAAAGGCAGGGTTCATGATCTCTGAAAGCCAATGTTGATATTTGTAATCATCTAAACAAACACACCCCTACCCCAATAAAATCTGGACCTTATTTTGATAGATCCGCCCCACACATACGCAACCCAGGCAACGATGTCGTTAGTAGACATGCCCCTTACTGCTGATTGGCTACAAGTGTGTTTTGGTACTTAGCCCGACTTCCTTTTCCAAAGTGTTTTTTAAAAATCATGCACCCCACCTTTAAATAGTTAATTTACAAATCCTAAATAACTACTGTTGAGGATTGGGAACTCAATAAATCTTGATTAAAGGATAATTCCTGTATTTAACACTTTGAGTATCATTTCTGGTTTGTTTTGGATGAACTACAGTGATGGACACTGAAATTTTGACAGTGGGTCGTGTCTTGACTTTTTAACTCATTTAGAAGCGTCTCTTGACTGCTTCAGAATGGAAGTCAATGACCATGCACAAACATGTCATTAAAACAACACTTAACGTTCATTTTCAAAACTGTGCTACTCACCGAGTTGTTTGTGGTGTTCGTTGATGATTAAAAACAAATATATCGGCGCAATGTATGATTTCAATTCGTGTTATTTGCTATAGTGGATCTATTTTTTCAGATACCTCACAACCGCGTATATACTTCCGCTTTATATTTGAGTCTGAAGCGTTAGCACACTCCCGACCACTTGATGGCGACAACCACTTTGCCGTACAAGGGCGCTGAATGGAACTCGGTGTCTAGCGTACAGACAGTCACAATCGAGCTCAACTTCAAACCTAAGGCTGGTCACTGAGCCATCATATATGGGAAAAATTTCTTCTGAAAGAAACTACCAAAAACTACAACCACATGTAAACAGACCCCTTTTCCGTTTCCGGCGGCGGAGTGATATATCAGCGAGCAATGAGTCTTCCAAGAGAAGTTAATAGAATTTTACAAAATGCCAAATAAAACACGACAGAAACTGTATTTCGCTACACAACTTGTTTTCTAATCATCAACGAACACCACAAACCACTCGGTGAGTAGCACAGTTTTGAAAATGAGTGTTGTTTTAATGACATGTTTGTGCATGGTCATTGACTTTCATTCTGAAGCAGCCAAGAGACGCCTCCAAACGAGCCAAAAAGTCAAGACACGACCCATTGTCAAAATTTCAGTGTCCATCAATGTAGTTCATTCAAAACAAACCAGAGATGAGACTCAGGGTGTTAAATACCGGAATTATCCTTTAAGTATTCAATGACTTCATACTACATTGCCAAATTCAGAGCTATTCAAAGGTCCTTCCTACAAAAATGGCACTAATTAATTTAACCGTTTCATTATATTGTGATTATACCGAATATAAGTATTCTGCCGACCATAACAATAGGCTTTAAAATATCCATTGGCTTTTTAATTATAGTGGGGAGACAAATAATGGAAAACCCCTCTGATCCAGAAGAACCAGAAAAAATGCCAACTGTAGCTGTCTGGTTCTGAGGCGATAAGGAAACGCCCCAGTTCCCAAAGACAGAGTCAGACCCAAGTATGTGAGAAAATGCGAGAGACTGACAGAGAGAAAGAGAGAGAGCGAGAAAGAGAGAGTGTCCCTTCAATGCTATAGCGATTGTCCTTTGATGAGGAACGCTGCCATGGAAACCCACAGGGATGCTACGATCAGAAGATAATAGCACCGAGAGAAAAGGGGGCAGCTCCTTCAGAGCAAACAGATCATACAGTAACACACACACAGATGCATAAAAACACAAAGCGTAATTGGTGAACGATACGCCATTTGTTAATGTACACAAACTGTTTTAAACGTTAAACTCAAATATGGTGGCACATTGATAACATCAAATATAATTGGTTCTAGCTGTCATATGCATCGTCAAAAGAGATTTGAAATTATCAACGTACCGGCATATTTGATGCTGGTACGCATCAATACACAACGTATTATTTATTAAATAAGTTCAAACTAATAATTTAAACAATCTAAAAATATGTCTTTGTGACGACAAACGTCTAAGTGAACCCTTAAATCAAGTACTATTATATCTTTTATCTTACAGACATCTGAAAATCTTTAAAAAAAAGCCTTGAAAATGATATCAGATGCATGCGATGGGCACAGCATCATATATCAGCTTCATCTTTTGCTTTTTCTCTTTGCATTAATGCCTTTGGGTGTATTCTTCTGCCAAAACCTATCAGGAAACAGTTGGCTTGACATGGACTCATACAGTTTTTAATTTTTTTTAAAGACAGTACATTTCTTACTTAATCAGGAATCTTCCATGTTTAAAGGGACACTCCACTTTTTTGGAAAATAGGCTCATTTTCCAGCTCCCCTAGAGTTAAACATTTGATCTTTACAGTTTTAGAATTCATTCAGCTGATCTCCGGGTCTGGCGCTACCACTTTTAGCATAGCTTAGCATAATCCATTGAATCTGATTAGACCATTAGCATCGTGCTAAAAATAACTTTTCGATATTTTCCTATTTAAAACTTGACTCTTCTGTAGTTACATCATGTACTAGGAGCGACGGAAAATTAAAAGTTGCGATTTTCTAGGCAGATATGGTTAGGAACTATACTCTCATTCTGGCATAAAAATCAAGGACTTTGCTTCCGTAATATGGCTGCAGTAGGTGCAATGATATTACGCAGCAGCCGAAAATAGTCCCCTTAGTAACTTTCAATGGCAGGGGACTATTTTCGGGCACTACGTAATATCATTGCACCTCCTGCAGCCATGTTACGACAGCAAAGTCCTTGATTATTACGCCAGAATGAGAGTATAGTCCTCTATCCAAATATGCTTCGGCTTGTTGATCTCAAAAACACTTTCCTTTCAAAGTTTCAATACTGTATATGACCACAGAAAGCAGTATCATGCATACCAAGTGTTATTTTGTTTGTGGTCATGCAGTAAAAGCAAAGGGCCTGTGATTTATGCTTGTAATAGCAGGCCGAAGCACAGGAGACACCACAGGCAAATCTAATAAGGTCATGCACTGTGCATGTGCTAAGGGAAGTGATGCATCTACTCAAATTGGATATGAGGGTGGAGGGGGGTGGCTGGTGTCTTGAGTTCTGCCCTTCTTACCAACTCTGAGCAGCTGAAACCATATTACAGGCTTCCTTCGGGCAGCGATTAGCATCTACAGGCTCAAGCTCAGCGCACTAATGTGGAGGAGGGATTCAATATTCAACCCTCTTCAGCTGTGCAGCTTTGACTTCCTGTGCAAAATAGGCTGAATTATCAGTTGATGCTCTGGCCCTGAGCCGTGAGGAGAGCTGGATTCTGAGGAAGGGGGAGGGATCTTGCTCAAATTTGGCAGTGTGTAAATCCTGCCATAGTACAGTATGTGTGTAGGCCTTCCTACCATCCCATAACAAAGAAAACCCATAGATAAGACCTTAATTATGTCTCCAAGCTATCCTTGAGATTATACGGAGAGCAGATGAAAACTTTTGCTTATGTCACCATAGATATTTATCCTGAGATCTTAACTAAATGTTACAAACTGAAGTCTGCAATCAAAATATTTTGAATATGTTCATATCAAATCCTATTACTTTACCTATAAAATCAACATTCATTTTACAGATTCATATAGCAATTGTCTCATTTGTTTCTATTTTTTCTCCTAAGCAATTTTAGAAGAAACATCTAAGACTTAGTTGATACCCAAATGAAACAACAGAGACCTCCATCAAATCTCCTGAGCTTTCAAAGAGCAACCTCTAAGCAATAACATAAGTTACCTTCACATAGTGAACCAGAGACTCCTCTTCATTGACTTTGTAGGTCTTCACCCCATACTGTTTGGCTATCCTCAGGATTCGGTTTTGAGTGGGACCAATGTACGCTCCTCCCAGATCCACCCATTTGGTCTCTTTGTTCTGAAAGCATAATTTTTTGTCAAAATTATATGTAATTCCAAGCACTTTTTTACTAAACTTTTTTACTGAAACCAAAAAGGTAGATTGAAATACAGTAGATTATCCATGTCTATGTAAAGAACCATGTATTTTTCACACAATGTAAAACTGTGTTTGAATGTGAAATAAACTATTTATTAAGTTTATTATTTATTATTAATTTCAGTCTCTGTTTGAAATGAATGTTTAAGAGTTGGATTCCTCATGTTAAACATAGGCAAAGTGTCAAAAAAGCAGTTGGATGTAGGTCAGTGACAAAAACAGTTTGGCACGATGAGAAATTAAAAAATCTTTTTTAAAAACCTGTTTTAAAAGCATGCATAAGGTTTATTTCAATGCACATTGTGTATTTATGTCAATTTTATGCAATAAAAAATTAAATTTGCACCATTTTTGTGAAAGTTAAGACTGAATGGACCTGAAAATGTCAAATGGTGAAACCGCCAATTGCATCAAAGAATGAGAAATATTAAATATTTTATCCACCTTGATGGCATGTAAACGTAATTATAAAAAATCTTTTTTAAAATATAGTTTTATTATTTATTTCTAAATGTAAATTTTAATGTGTTTTTATTTGTCCTGACATATGCTGAAAACAGCTCTGTTTTCTAAATAATCTATTAATAATAAAAATAATAAATAATCTAAAAATAATAAAGACAAATTATGTAAAAATGTATGTAAAAATCATATTACACTAAACTAGATGACTCTATTTTATTCCACATTTTTTATGAATATTCAAAAGTTTTTCGAACATGAAAAATCACGTTACGATCTTGCTTTATTTTTTTATGGGTAATTTCAGTGCAGGAAGTACAGTGGCAGTCCTTATATGGTCACTTTAACCGGAATAGCGCATACACACACTAACCAAGAGCGGACATGAAATCACAACACCAGTAAAGTGTGTTGTTATTTATGAGGAAAATTTCAGCTTGTTCAGCTTACCAAAGAACCATCAAAATAGAAACCATGGGTATAGTTTGTTTATCCTGGGTAGCAGCATAGTTGTGAACGTGTGTTTGTTTAAAGCTGGACTTTGTCAATATTTTCAATTTATTCAATATTTTCTTAATATTTTGATTTTTTTTGCACCCTCAGATTCCACATTTTATTTTGTGCCACCATACTCGTGTAACTACTCATGTAACAGTCTTTAAATAGGGAAAACATGGAAGTGTTTGGTGGCTTCTAAATTCATCCCTGTGTGGATCCTAAGGAATGACTGTGGCTAGGCTAGATGCTAACACATTCACAACGCACCGTACAAAGATTAGGTGCACACATTGAAAAAAGATAGCTATGTATTAATTTGTCTAGTTTGAGGTAAGAACATAGTAAAACATTGAAAAACGGTGGACACGTTAGAGACCTTGTTATATAAAAATGTATTTCGGCTGAAGACCTGTGCTGAGATCACCCAAGACAGGTGCAACTAGGACATTAGATAAATGTCTTACCTGAACAGTAAAGGTTCTCCCACCAACGCGATCTCTAGCTTCCAAAACCACTGGGCTTAAGCCGCTCTCCACCAACAGCTTGGCAGCACTCAAACCTGTATGGTGAGAAAGCAAAAATTAGACATTGGTTGTCAACACAGAAGTTTTTTTTTCTGACTCCGTAGCTACATTGACAGAGTAAGATCTACGTATTCAAAGCTGAAAAGGGGTCTGGCTTGTATGGTGTACAATAGTCAAGCCAACTGACCACCTACAAACCGTGTCAAACATTTGTGGTATATTTACATTTATACATTTGACAGATGCTTTTATTCAAAGCAGTGTATTCAAATTAAACACACAACATTTGCATTGTTCTACCAGTTAAGCTACAGAAGCACATTGAGTAAATAATGAAGCAAACAATTGCCTCCAAGGAAAACGTCAACATAAGAATAATGAACACTATTATTACCAATAAAACTGCAATCACTTAAAGGGAATCACTTTTTTGAAAATGTGCTCATTTTCCAGCTCCCCTAGAGTTAAACATTTGATTTTTACTGTTTGGAATCCATTCAGCTGATCTCCGGGTCTGGCGGTACCACATTTAGCATAGCTTAGCACAATCCATTGAATCTTATTAGACCATTAGCATTGCGCTAAAAAAATAACCAAAGAGTTTGGATATTTTTCCTATTTAAAACTTGACTCTTCTGTAGTTACATTGTCTACTAAGACCGATGGAAAATTAAAAGTTGTGATTTTCTAAGCAGATATGGCTAGAAACTATAGCCTCATTCTGGCGTAATAATCAAGGACTTTGCTGCCGTACCATGGCTGCAGGAGGCGCAATGATATCACGCAGTGCCTGAAAAAAGTCCCCTTAACTTTCAATAGACCATTTCATCGGGCGCATGTGCAGTGACGCGATAAGCGTCTGGTCTGAACTTTACTTCCGGTTTCTGTTTGTTTAATGGTCTTACTAGTTGCTGAAACTGAACTCTTAAACAAATACCTCGTCGAAAATAACAAATGTTTTGTGTTCCTATGTAATCTACGCGTTGTTTATTTTGCTTGCTATTAGGGATGTGCATTTATGTCATTTTTTCATTTCGATTAATCCATAGGTCTGAAGAACGAGTACTCGATTAACTCTTTCCCCGCCATTGACGAGATATCTCGTCAATCAAGAGAAAACGCTTCCCCGCCAATGACGAGTATTTCCGTCTTTCCGCAATACCGCTATTATCCACTAGGCAACTTTTTAAAACCGGAAGTATTGCCCTATGGCAAGCTGCTGCATGTCCGTGTGTGTTTTAAAGATCGCTCTGAATGGGATCTCTATGAAAAGTCCATCACAAAAATGGAATTATCTCTGCTTTTTGCTCAAAATGTGGTGTTTTTGCAGAAACCTACCCATATTCAAAAGCTGATTACAAAAGAACTACTGAAGGAAGGATGAAACGGTTTTTTTTTGTTTGAAAGCAGAGGGTCTGTTCTTTCATTTGGTATATTGAATGTTTATATATTTGAAGAAGAACATTTTCTGGAAGGCATTAAACTTTTGTGAAAATCATGAAAAACGCTGGCGCTGACTGGCAACTTTTTTTAAAAACGCTGGCGGTGAAAGAGTTAACTAGGGGCGGGGCAATCAAAGGGGCGGGGCGTACACGTCATGGTGAAAATGAAAATATTTTTATTAAAAACACTGAAATAAACCTTAATTTTGAAGAAACTATGACAGAACAATGAACACATACTAGATTATTAATGAATTAAATGTTTTTAACAGAAACCTCTTACAGGAATAGCTGCGTGATGAAGTGAAACTAAAGAGTTAATAAGCACAAACCGCTTTCTATATGACACACTCTACATAATATTAAGCCTTTATACAACATAAATGTACAATTGCACCTATCTGTATAAAATGCTAGACTTTTTCAACTAAGTTATGTACAGAAAGTTTAACTCACGTTGTGAATGTGCATCATAAACAGCGCGCTTTAAAACACGTCCAGTCTCCATCAAGATGTATTGTTAATGCTCGTGTGGCTCTCTATCTCGTGACATTGATGTTTGAATATGAGATGATAATCCAATGAACTTTTGACGGCGCTGTACTTTTTCACCTGACTGACTGTATTTCCGAAAATCACGGCATTCTTTTAAACCATAGTGCTTCAGTGATGTGAGGTGTGGCAGGCTTCACGGGATCAGCTGGTTGCCGCACATTGCGTGGATCGGCGGGTTGTTGTTGCGGCGCAGGTGCGTGGAATTATCTGTTTGTTTTTGAATCATGCATGGTAATGTTACGACGTCAAACACGCATCTCCAGACCCAGTCTTTACTACCACATGCGCTTGAAACGCTAACCAGACATCCAATGCCGCAATATCCACAATACATAAATAAATAAACAAACCCACATGATCATCGATCCCATCAAGAAATTGAGTACTCTTGCCCATCCCTAATTGCTATATAAATAAACTACTTTGAAACGACTTTGTTGTTATTTATTCTTCGCGGAGTTTACCGGAAGTTACGTGAGGACCACGAAAGCCGCTTGTTTATGTTGTTACTTCTGAAACCGTCTATAGCAGGGGACTATTTTTGGGCACTGCGAGATATCATCAACCCGGAGATTTCGGACCCGGAGATCGGTTGAATGGAAAAATTAGCCTATTTAAAAAAAATGGAGTGTCCCTTTAAGTGAAATCAAAAGTAAGAACTGGGCTCCTAGCAAAGAGAAGTCAAATATCATTTCACAGGGGTTTCTGGACACAAACACTTCCTGTATTTATGGATGAAGTGAAACCAGTCTTGTAAATTTTCTAATGATGTAATGAGTTTTTAACTATGGTTTGTTATGACTGGCTTTGGATAAAAGCATCTGCTAACTTCTTAAATGTAAATCTACTATGTTAGAAACCAAAACTAGTACTTCTAGATTGAACAAACAAGTGACAAATAACACAGAGATAAGTTTTTGTTAACATTACTATTTTAGGTTATTTTAGGGAACTACTGTAATACCACAAACTGCCTTTAGTAAACTACGGTAAGTTTTGGATGTCCAGACTCCATACAAACAGCTCACGCGGCACATTTTTAAAGGATTTTTATTAAGGATTCTGTGATTCTGTCCTCTTATTCATCAGTAGCATTTTTTTTTTTAATGATGAAGGGTAACAAAACCACAGCTGTGAACTTTCATGATATGGTTGTTTAACAAAATGAGGCTCCACAGTCAGATCTACTGCAATGAAACCTGATTATTTAACCAGGTGCCATGAGTAGGTGGTATTGAAGCGTTATAGGAAAGAGATGGAATTGTTCCCGGGAGCGATTCAATACAATCTCATATTTCACACGTCGGCAATTACCGACCCATCTGATGTTATTATATCAGGGACAGTGCAAACACACAGATATACAGCTCAAAGCCACATGGTCAGTAACGATTGTTTGTGAGTAAAATATTGTGTGACCTATTTATATGGGATGTTTAATTCAGTTTGTATCTGGCTGACTGAATTGAATACATTCTTCTTCCTTAAACAGCCCTCTTGGGAAAACATTGACCTTATTTGTTAAAGGAGGTAGGACCACAGCTTTGATTTTCTTTTCCTTAAGACACTGAAAACCTGAAGTGTTTAGCAATTTGGCAGAGATCGTTGTCGCACATTCAGGGACCACACTAACTGAACTGTTCCACTGCCAAGTAAACACGTATAAACACAGATGGGGATGAATACAAACATGAAGCTCACGGTGCATAACAAATACATCACACTTAGCCTACATCCAATTTTTCTAGGGATCTTATCTCATTTAAAACCATATATATAGATATGAGAATATCTTCGCAAAGAGAAAAATGATGACTGGCAGGCAAACCATTACTGCAACTTTGCTTTCAGGTCTTTAAAGGAACCGTATGTAGGATTGTGGTCAAAACTGGTACTGCCATCACAAAACTTGTGGCTAAAACTGGTACTGCAATCACACAACTGGTGGCCAATACACAAAATGACAACATAAACATCAGTTGAGGGCTGCAACTCCACTTTTTCAATGAAAGTATCCTGGCCAGACAACTGTTGTGAGTGATATAAGTATTTGAAATGAAAATGATTTCTTAATGTCTAGTGACATATCAAGGCCATTTTATGATTCATTGACATAAATTTCTTACATACTGTTCCTTTAAACTTTCAAAACTGGACTTGAAAGAAAGTGAAAAGAAAGCACATTTCATACAATGAAATGCATTGACACAGGAGCTAACAATCTTAACAATTAACTCAGAGTGACAATCTTGTTAAAATTCTCTAAGCCAAATAAGCTTAAAAGATCATCTCATAAATCACATTACTGCTTCCCAATGATTCAGGTTGAGAAATACAGTAGGGCATATTAACCTCTAAGATTGGTAAAATCAGATAACAAGTATTTTGAGCCAAATGTCTAAGACTAGCTTTGTCTTCAAATGTTCACGCTGGCTCAACTAACCCCAACTTACCCCAGTTCCTTTTTCTCAGCTCTTGTTTGAGCTGAGTTTACATTGTCCAAAAAACTTTTTTAATCTAAAGAGTGCCTATTGTCCGATTCATGATTTTACATTTCTTTTGGTGTTTGTGTGTATTAGTTTGTTAACGATATGCAAAAACTACAAATCCCGAAGTAAACGATGACGAAAGTTATCGGGCTCTATCATACACCCGGCGCAATGCCCGACGCAAGTGTCTTTTGCTAGTTTCAACCTGCGCAAAGATCATTTTCACGTTTAGCGCCACGTTGTTTAAATAGCAAATGCCTTTGCGCTCAATTTTACACCTATGGGCGTTCTGGTCTGAAAACAAGGTGTGTTCAGGCGCATTGTTGGTGCGTTGCTTTTTTGAGGCAACTAAAATAGACTACGCCATTGACCAACTAAAACCTGGTCTAAAGTCAATGGCGCAATATTGTTTTTGTTATTTAAAGTGCGCGTTAGTAATATGCGCCTTTAAACGGGACGACAACGCGGGTTTGCTTACAACACGTCGATGCGCAGCAGCACAAAAACGCTTTTAAATATGAAAAATTAAAGGATTAAAATGAAGAAGATTATTATTGAGTCTCTTGGACATAAATGAGGACCGATTATGAGACGTTAGAAGGCACAAAGAGTTGCTTCACCTGCAGCCTGGTAAGTAAATAAATGCTTTTCTTTAAACAAATGCATCTATTTTTAATGTTTTTTTTAAATGCCACCCCACGGATTTATTGTATAAGATGACTCTGTACCTGTGGATATGATGGGATGAGAAACATTTTAAGTAATGCTTTTTAAAAAACCCATGGCGCTGTCCAAGTGCTGAAACGGCTCTCCGCACATTTGTAAATTCTTTATCTCTTGTTTGTTACAAATAAAGTATTTTTAGAGTACAAACATTTTTCTTGCATATTTGCTAATTATTTTATGAGATTACAATGATTATGTAGGATATCAATACATTTACAGCAACAAAAAGCCTGCTATATTTACTTCTATGACTGAAAGAAAACGTCTTTTAAAGGATTTAATTCAAAAATAACAATTTCAATAAAAATGAAAATAACACAATTTTTAACATTATTCTTAAACTGGTGGTCTTCTTCCTCCACTTAGTTTTTCAGTTTACAAAGTCTGTCATCTAAATAGGGATTAGAAATAGCGCCGCGCAACTTGCTTTTGAAGGGGATGAGAGATAAGACTCTCATTGGTTTATTGCACATTACGCCCAAAACACACCCATTACTCATTATGAGAATAGGAACAACCCTTTTCGACTGTACGCTCGGCGCACAAACCATTTTTCCCGTCGTTAAATTAGCAAAAGTGGAATCGGACACGCCCGTTTAGACTATGTGCTTTAGACAATGCGCTTAGATCATTATATAGGGCCCATCGTCTCCAACTTTAATTTCTTTTTTCCTTCAACACAAGGATTGTAGGCAACAGTTTACTTCCTCAGCCTATTGGCGTGGACACGACGGTCATTATCATAATTCCACCCGCTTCTGACTTACAACCTGTAAGTAGCCTATGTTTTTAAATTTAAAGTATTACTCAACCGCAAGTTTTAAGCAGTATTTATACAAAATACACAACGTTGTTTTTAGCAAAAATAGGTGCTCTTTAAACAGTCTAAAGTTGGACTCTGAATGTTAAAAACAACTGTTATATCACACAGTCCCAAAATACACAGACTAAATAAACATACCTATCCAACAAAATCCAAAACTGTTGGAATTTGATGTTTCTTGGCATGGTTAAGGCGGGCTGAACTAGCATATGAATGACAAAAATGACACTAAAATAACAAAGTGTCTGCTTGCGTTTAAGAAGAATGACTATAAATAAAAACTGAACCATTATTTAGATCTTAGCAATGAGGACACAGTTTAAATATTCAGCTTTAAAGAATGCAGCACATTAACATTCATCACAGAGTTGTTGAGCAAGACATAGTGAAGAAAAACCCCACATGGGATTGCCATGCAACTGAGGAAAAGGTCAAATTTTATTTGAAGACAATTCTGGGAGATCACAGAGCTCGTCTCAGAATGGGAATGTTTCTTGTTTTCCTGTTCCCTCTCATTCCCTCCCTTATGTGTTTCGCTTGGCTTGCTCTGACTGAAGCTGTCAGTCCCTAACATTTTGCTTTTTGTATTCCAATAAAAAAATAAGTCATACAAGTTTGGAACATTCTGGTGAGTAATTAACAACATAGTTTTCATTATTTTTTTGGGGGGGGGGGGGGGCTATCGCTTTAATGTCAAATCTAAAGTGAACATTGCATGCAAAACTGCAGAGATGATTAGCAACAATAAAATAAAGTAGAATGGTGATGTTTTAATAATATAATTTCAGTACATTTCTTTACAATTTTACATTACATAGTGTGTTATATTTAAATTAAAATCTGACATGACATTTTGCACTGGAGGAGTTTTAGTGTAAAATAAGTTCTTTGATCACAATAATCAGTATTAGACACACCGCTGGTAATGCTACATAACATATTCAGGAGGATTCACTCCTATTGTTGGTGCCGATTCAAGAGGCGATTTACTAGGAAACAGGAGTCTGAGGATGGATTGAGTTTCCGTGGCAACAACACATGTGAAGATGCAGTCTCTTTGCAAAGGTAAATCTATAGCAATTACCTCTCTCTCTCCCTATTCCCTGGAAACAAAGATCTGCTGTGCACTCTTATTGACATGACATAACAAGGTTAGGGTTTACAAAATACATCAAAATAAAGGCATAAAGAGAGTAAATCAAAACAAACTTAACTAACAGAGGCTTGATCTCTGGACCTCAGGCAGCACATCTGTTCATTCTGTAAGATCTAATAACACACTCCTCTCCTACTGTACAATTTATATTGCTCAACTTGTGATCCTAAAACCACCAAACCATCTTCATCTGACATACATGGACACTAAGGGCGCACTCACATCATACTTAACCGGACCGAACTATATCCGAGTACGATTGCCCCCACAACCCCACCATCTGCACTCACACTACATTTTATGATTCATCCCGAGTATGCTAACGTCATTAAAAAATGTGATTGTTTTGAAGAAAACTGGAAGATATGCGCGATGGATTTCATCTTAATTTTGAGTTCATGGCTTATTTGTGTCTTTTGAAATCATGTGCGCTGCCCAGATTTTTTGGCAATGATATTAAATAACCACAAGAGAGATTTTAAAGCATTTTAGGAGCAGTCTGCTCTCCAATCACTCTTGTGCTGCTTAATATCATAAAACGATCGGTCTACGCAGCGCACACGATGTAAAACACAGCCCTGTTATCTGGGGTCATTTAGGATGCGGTGACACGCGGCTGTATGTATTTGTGCTGCCCATATCAGAGTGTTTTTACACTGACAGCTGAGGTTTCGAATTCCATTGTGCGTTCCCTGCCCCTGAATCAAGCAAACCGTACCCGAGACCACCTCTCCAACGTGTATCCGGGTATAGTACAGAGCAAGTATGAACCAAACGAACCGTACTTTGGGGTCAAACGTACTCGGGTACGGTTTGCATAATGAGTACACCCTAAAAAACTAATTAGAAATGGGCATTTATTTGATGATTTCTAAAATAGCCTCAGAATTGGTTACTTAAAAAGCAAGCACCAATTATCCAATTCATGATTTTACATTCCCTTTGGTGTGTAAGTGTGTATTAGTACATGTTAACGATATGCAAAAGGTACAAACCCCAAAGTAAACGATGACGTGAGTTATCGTTTCCAACGTAAATCTCTTTTCTTGGACTACAACAAACACACAGATTGTAGGCAACAGCTTACTTCCTCGGATTGGGGATGTAGAGAAGACCGACATTATCATAATTCCTCCCGCTTCAGACTCACAGCCCGTAAGTTAACTCCTGTTAGCATTGCATTGTGAGCGAATCTTTCAAAAATGGTAAGGAGCGTCACATTTCCGGCTGATGTCAGAGGTATTCAGGCCAATCACAACATACAGATTAGCTGGCCAATCAAGGAAACAGCACTTTTCAAATCCATGAGTTTTGTACATGAATCCTTGCGCTTCAGGAAGAGAAGGAAATCTGGAGCTACAAAAATGTACGATATGTGGAAAATAATGTGTCAGATTACAAATCGCTCTTTTTATTAAAAGCACAATATGTAACTTTTTGCCTCCAGACGTCACATTTCAAAACAATTATGAAGACGAAGCTTGACAATGCTATGAAGGAGAGGGGAAAGATGGGAGATTCTTTGGATGTTAAAAATGACAAGCGGAAACAAAGGATAGTGCGGATTCTGTTAACCCAGAAAATTTTTATATTCTACCCAACAATGGGTTAAAACAACCCACGCATTTTGGGGTGAAACATAACCCAGCACTTTTTAGAGTGTACATCACTGATAGGCGACAATGACAAGGGGCGAGTCATTATTTAAAACTGGAATTTCTCTGGATTTACAAATCCTTGGAAATTTGTAGAATAATAAAAAGTACTGCATTAAATACACTCACCAGCCACTTAATTAGGTACACCTGTCCAACTGCGCGTTAATGCAAATTTCCAATCAGCCAATCACATTGCAGCAACTCAATGCATTTAGGCATGTAGACATGGTCAAGACGATCTGCTGCAGTTCAAGCGTCAGAATGGGGACGAAAGGTGATTTAAGTGACTTTGAAAGTGGCAGGATTATTGGTGCCAGACGGGCTGGTCTGTGCTTTTTTAGAAACTGCTGATCTACTGGGATTTTCACACACAAACATAAGGGTTTACAGAGAATGGTCCGAAAAAGAAAAAATATCCAGTGAGTGGCAGTTCTGTGGGCGCAAATGCCTTGTTGATGCCAAAGGTCAGAGAAGAATGGCCAGCCTGGTTCGAGCTGATAGAAAGGCAACAGTAACTCAAATAACCACTCGTTACAACTGAGATATACAGAAGAGCATCTCTGAACACACAACACGTCGAACCTTAAGGCGGATGGGCTACAGCAGAAGAAGACCACACCGGGTGTCACTCCTGACAGCTAAGAACAGGAAACTAAGGCTACAATTCACGCAGGCTCACTAAAATTTTAAAATAGAAGATTGGAAAAACGTTGCCTGGTCTAATGAGTCTTGATTTCTGCTGCAACATTCAGATGGTAGAGTCAGAATTTGGCGTTAACAACATAAAAGCATGGATCCATCCTGCATTGTATCAATGGTTCAGGCTGGTGGTGGTGGTGTAATGGAGTGGGGGATATTTTCTTGGCACACTTTAGGCCAGTTAGTACCAATTGAGCATTGTGTATTGTTTCTGACCATGTTCATCCCTTTATGACCACAGTGTACCCATTCTCTGCTGGCTACTTTCAGCAGGATAACGCGCCATGTCATAAAGTGCAAATCATCTCAGACTGGTTTCTTGAACATGACAATGAGTTCACCATACTCAAATGGCCTCCACAGTCACCAGATCTCAACCCAATGGAGCATCTTTGGGATGTGGTGGAACAGGAGCTTCATGCCCTGAATGTGCTGCCGACAAATCTGCATCATGTCAATATGCACCAAAATCTCTGAGGAATGTTTCCAGTACCTTGTTGAATCTGTGCCACGAAGGATTAAGGCAGTTCTGAAGGCAAAAGGGGGTCCAACCCGGTACTTGTAAGGTGTACCTAATAAAGTGGCCGGTGAGTGTATATCACATCTGCAAGATCTTACATATTGTTCCTTTAATACTACAATTTAAGTACGTATAATTGGCTTACTCGCACACTCACCATCCCTGATAAAAGCTAATAGTACCTGTACAGAGCAAGAGGAATCACATTTAAAAGGAGTCATCTGTCAGCTCTGATCGTAATTGCAAATCACATTAACAACACATTACCAGCCACAAAGCTGTAAATTGGAGCTGACACTTGCCACCTTTAAGTCTCTGGCTCCCTTAGGGAATTTCTTAATTAAAATGCTAATCTATCAGCTTTTCCAACCATTTGTTCTACAAGACGACAGCAACAAGAGAGGGTTTTAAATGACCAGCAAAGACATAAAATAAAATGAATGCATGTAACTGCGATTGACCCCGCAAGAAAAATGTAACACTTTACAGCATCACAAAATGATTTGAAGATATGTTATCGATAACGTAATAAACCCTGATAACGGCTGCACATTATCCCACATATTACACTGGGAAAACTTATAAATAAATAAAGCTTTCCATCCACACATAAATAAATAAAGTATAGAAAATATGAACACGAAACATTGATAAGGGTTTAGCTATTATTGTTTTCAGCTTATTTGTGAAGACTATAGGGAGACAGAACAAGAATAGGGGTGCGCGGTGCAAAAACTAATGTGGGGTTAGTTTTAACACGGATTGTTTACTTAGTTGCACAGCCTGACCCAGTCATCTGATGTGCAAATAAATAGGAATATATGTTATTTTTACATGGCTCTGAAATACTTAATTCTGATTGGTCAATCATAGTAGCTAATTATAATAGTGCATATGTGACCCTGCTTGTGAAAAGTCATATTTTAGTGATTTACATAATATTAAGAACATTATGTGAATACATAACCTTGATATCTTTGATATTGACTGAATAAGGTCATGTCAAAGATTAAAATCATTGATTTTAATGCAACCGAACATGATCGAACATGCAACCTTTCACACTGGATTCGTTTAACAATGTTAATCCAGTGTGAAAGGTTGCATGTTCAATCAGGGATGATGGATACTGATAAAATTTATGGCTTGAATGCATTGTAATCCCTTTGGATAAAAGCGTCTGCCAAATGGATTCATGTAAATTTAATACACTGCACAGAGACAAGAGTTACTGTTTATCTCCAACTGTATACTGTAGCTGTAATGTGTGGTCCTCTATGACCTGCAAATACACCGAACAGCATTCATAATCCATTTTCTTTCTTCAATACAGCATGCTCAATCCCATTATATATAAGCAGCAAAAATCCAATACAAAATGAAATGAGGAATTTAATGTGGCAATCAAAGAGAAGAGCGACGTTTACATGGCTTGTGCACAGTTACTAATGCTTCATGCTCTTCAATCTCCTAGGAGCAATTGCCTTCTCCAAAACACTGCAGCATTGAAGTTTGGACACATTATTGAAAGCAATTGCAGAGAGATCAATGAAATGGCATGATCTCCTGGCAACCCTGAGTATGGTTGTTTCCCTGAGAGAGGAACAGAGCTTTATTATCTAAAGTTGCATGAGGCCAGTCAAGCTGGAGTTTCCTCTACACGGTTCAACAAGGAAAAACAGGTCAATTACGTTTGTTTACACCGGCAAGAGGACGGGGCAAAAAAGCTTTTAGACTCAGATTGTTTATATTAATATATATATAATATATTAATATTTAATATACATTTATATTAAATGTAAAGCTCTATTGATTTCACAAATGTACCAAAAATATGCTCATCTCAATCAATGTGGCATTTGTGGTTGGATTATACTATAGAAAGATCAATGCCATTGTTTTGTTTCAATATGCACCCCAGTAAAGTTTTTGTAAGGTATGTTTATGGCTGGTGACTGCTCTTCCGAGGGGCGCAAATTAAAAATAAGTGTTCGGAGTGTCATGTGTGTTGCTCGTGTTTTGTCAAAATAAGTGCCTGCTGCACACGCGTCAAATCCGTTCATGATAAAAGTGACACTCACATTCACAAAATACACGCAAAACACTCCCTTAACAGTATACTCTGATTACGTATGAGATTATGCGAGTATCTGGCAAACGCGAGCATCTCTTTTATCATAAACCCTTTATGGTGCATTCACACCAGCCGATGTAGAGGCGGCAAAAACGCGCTATTCGCGCGTAGTTGGACGCGAGAACATTTTATGATACGTACACACCAAACGCGGGGCATCGCGTAACTTGCTCTAGATTACTCGCGGGACTTAACTTTGCGTCATGCGAATTTTTCGCTCGAGTTGAATATTTTCAACTTGGCCGAAAACACGTTTATGGCGAATAGCGCGTGTTTTCGCGGGGAACGCGCCACCCAGATCGCGTCATGTGCATTGCCCCACGCGAGGACGCGTCTGATCTCATCTTTGCATTGACTTTGTATGTAATCTACTCTCGCAAATTGTTGAACTCGGGTCTGGTGTGAAGTTTACTTCATTACTTCATTCGCACGTGAAATTCTAGTCATTCGAAACACTCACACGGAAATTCGCTTCTGCAACTCGCTCGCTTCCTGTAATCACGTACTACTACAGCAAGGTCCTGATTGGATAACGCGGCGCGAAAATCCGCCAAAGTTCAGATTTTTCAACTCACGTGTTTCCCGTGGCAACGCTCAATTAGCGCGGAACACGGCATCCGCCCTCCGCCGATTAGGTACCGCGCCGCTGGATGCCTAATCACGTCTTTGCATTGACTTAACATGTAAATCACTCTAGCTTTCCCCCTCTACCACATCTGGTCTGAACCCTGCATAGACATGTCTGCAGTAGGCACTTATTTTGACAAAACATGTGATGGCCATAGGATTACTTGGCGCACAGAACACATTTTGAAATTATGAACCACACACATGACGGCCTACATACATGTTGTGACGAACTTCGCATCGTGCGCCCTCGAAAAAAGAAGTCACCCGCCACCACTGCATTTAATGTCCTAACACAACTAAGACCAAGACATCTAAACCCTGTCTGGAAAACTGTCTCATGAAGTCCACCAGTGAACAAAATCTTTGCAAATCCACCACTCACAATGACATTCGATAAACAAAGTTTCCCAAACATACAGAAACACGACTAGAAGATACAAACAAAAATGTCCTTTTACAACACCAGACATATCTGGGCTGTGCATCTATGCCTGACTTCCCTGGCTGCTTTCCAAAGCCGGAATGCCAAAGATGTTTAGCAAGAGCAGGACACTCACCAGGAAAGATCAGGGTCAACAGCAAGACGTGAGGAATTCCTGAGCTGTTGTTGAACTCAGATCCACTACAGTGCTAAACCAAATTACTCCTTTCATATGTCAATCGCTCAGAATTTTACCACTAACAGTATTCGTAAATATAAACATTTCGGGGTGGTTTCCTAATGGGCTTAAAGGGAACATTTCACAAGACGTTGTTAAGATGAAAAATAAATCTTTGGTGTTCCCAGAGTATGTATGTGTAGTTTAAGCTTAAAATACCCCACAGATAATTTTGTTAAAATTGCCACTTTGTAGATGTGTCGTTTTTGGGTGTCCTTTAAAATGCAAATAAGTTGATCTCTGCACTAAATGGCAGTGACGTGCTTATATAGTGCAGATTAAGGGGCTGTATTATCCCCTTCTGACATCACAAGGGGAGCCAAATTTCAATTACCTATTTTTTTTTACAAAAGCTAAGTTACTAGGTTGATCTTTTTCACATTTTCTAGGTTGATAGAATCACTGGGGACCCAATTATAGCACTGAAACATGGAAAAGTCAGATTTACATTATATGTCCCCTTTAAGCCAAGTCCCAGCATGTTCCAGCTAAGCCAGGTTGATTCCCTTGAAAAGTCTAAACACTGTATTTCAACCTGTTCGGCCAAGCAATTGAAGACAAAAGGAAGGGTGCTGTCTAACAACAGTCAATGTTTTTACAATTATGTTTAGTGATACTTTATCTTTAAGTGGTGGTTTCCCGGACAGGAATTAGTTTAAGCCAGGACTAGGCCTTAGTTTAATTAGGAAATATAACTGGTTTCAACAAACATGCCTTACTAAAAACATGACATGTGTGCATTTTGAGGCAAAACAAAGCGCACTGATGTATTTTAAGATATGTCAGTGCAAATTGTTTTCAGTTTGGACAGCTCTCACATTTATTTTAGTCTTCAACTAATCTAATCCCTGTCTGGGAAAGCGCCACTAAATGTAGAAATCAAATTGTATTTAACTGAATTTACCACATTGACACATTTTTCTCAGTTACTGACATAAAACAAAAAGGACGTGAGTGTCAACTAGGTGAATGACAGTAGCTGCCTCTTCTATAGGTCAAACATGGCCCCTGAGGCACCCGACATCAGACATAAATACACTTGTGTCTTGAGTTCTTGGATCCCCTAGCACATCAAAATGAGTTATCAGTTGTCACTGTTTACCACCTCTGCAAAAGTGCTGCCTTCTAGGGCAGTGGTTTTCAAACTGGGGGCCGGGGGGGCACCAGTTTTATGACATTTTATGAAATACATTAATTTATCATGAATTCTGTGTAATTAAACCTAAAAAAATAAGGCTACTAACCAAAAGTACTACTTAACTAAAATGTTGAGTTTTAAAACAGTTTGTCACAAATTTTCTTTGGGGGGCCGCGAAGGAATGCACCGTACACAAGGGGGGCTGGGGCTGCACGCTAAAAAAGTTTGGGAACCACTGTTTTAGGGCACATTGCAAATAGTACTTGGATTTACTGGATATGGATCCTTATCAAAGCGCACCTATTTCATTGCTAAAAAACAATGTTCGCGTGATTTATTGTTTTAAAAAACACATTATTTTTCGTACACCAGATTTCCCCCTCTCCCTGAAACGCACTGATTTTGTACGAAACTCAATGATTTGAAAAGTGCTGTGTCCCTAATCTGTACGTTGTGATTGGCCTGAATACCTTTGACGGAAATGTGACGCTCCTTACCATGTTTGAAAGATCCGGTCACAATGCAATGCTCACAGGCGTTAACTTACAGACTGTGAGTCTGAAGCGAGAGAAATTATGATAATGTCGGTCTTGTCTACATCACCAATCCCAGGAAGTAAACTGTTGCCTACAATCCGTGTGTTTGTTGGAGTCCAAGAAAAGAGCTTTATGTTGGAGACAATAATGCGCGTCATTGTTTACTATGGGGTATGTACCTTTTGCATATCATTTACATGTACTAATACACACTTACACATCAAAGGAAATGTAAAATCGTGAATCTTCTTTAAAAGAGCCCTAGAAAAAAATGTGTACAATGCGCATGATGCAATTTTAGTCATCAGAAGAAGCACAGACCGATTTTTGAAACCCTGCATACACTGTACACATAGGTCACGTATGCGCCCACAGGAGAACGTAGCGTGCAGCCCAGAAGATGCATTGCATTTTGTCACAATGCGTATGCTTCAAACGTCTGTGTACACGTACGAGTCAAATAAACTATACTTTGCAAGGCTGTGCGTTCACCTGTACACGTACATTCGAGTACACATAAAAAGGCTTTAAACTGGGTGATGAGCAGTGGCGGCCGGTGACTTCTTTTTTCGAGGGAGCTTGATGCAAAGTTCGTCACAACATGTATGTAGCCCGTCATGTGTGTGGTTCCTTTTTTGAAAATATGTGTTCTGCGCATCGAGAGATCGTGTGTGCATCACGTGTCTTGTCAAAATAAGTGCCTGCTGTAGACGCGTCTAAAAGGTTTATGATAAAAAAGACACTCGCGTTTGCCAGATACTCATATCATTTCATGCATAATCACAGTTTACTGTTAAGGGAGTGTCTTGCATGTATTTTGTGAACGTGAGCATCTCTTTTATCATAAACGGTTGTGATGTGTATGCAGCAGGCATTTATTTTGACAAAACACGTGATGCACAAGGTTCACATGACGCAACAAACACATATTTTAAAAACATGAGCATGAGCAACACACGACACCCCGAACACTTATTTTGAATTAGCGCTCCTCGAATGAACTGTCACGAGCTGCCACTGAAGATGAGGAGAGAAAACATCCGCAATCTCACCACATAATAAAAATAAAACTTGAAGTATAGGAGTTTGTTGAATTTTTAACACCTTACAGTAAGTGACATGCAGTATTGCATAGAGTACATTCAGAAGTTACACAGCTTTTACAGACTCAAAGGTGAAAGCTGTTCAGCAAGGACTCTTGCAGAACCTTGGCAGGAAGCTCTTGTGTTGATAAATGCTTTTATAGCTGTGGATTGGGTGACACTGGGTCCATGGCCAATCATGTGCACCCTCGTTATATAACAGTGACAGATTACACCCATCAGCTTTTTGGTTTTATATAACCTCAAATCACACCAATTCAGACCTGTGTTTTTCGTAGCGCACGATCAGACAGTTTGATTAATCAGGTTATTGAGTTAAGTTGGGCTATTAAACCTCTAAGTACTTTGCCCACGTTTAAAGCTTGGCCAGATACAAACCTTTTAATACCCATGTAATTAAAAACATAAAAGATAATCTGACAAACACTATCTGTGTGTGTGAAGAATGATTTTATTTCGGAGGTTATCAGCAGGATTCTTTTGACCTCTGGCCCGTACTGTTTAATGCACAAGCAATATTTCATTTGGTGTGTTACTCGCTCCCTCTGAGCGTTGTCTTTTTTTCAAGTCTGTACTGTATATCCTAATGCAATACAGTGTGGGAACAAGTTAGTTTACATGACAGGGTCAGGAATGGAATTTCCTGTCAAGGAAAAACTACAGTACGTTTTTAAACTAAAAGGATTCAATGCAGAATCTTGAAAAAATCACCTTTATAGGGAAGCATGGGTTAGATAACGTGCATCTCCACTGGGCCTAATGCAAAATATCTAACTGGGATGGTTGAGATAGCAAAGTATCTGAAAAGAAGGTTTTCCCTAGTGCATTTTTTAACCAGTACAGTTCCTACTTATCGACCATAATGACCGTTCTTTATAGAATGTGTGGGTACAGTATGAATACATTACCACATCAGTCAAATTTGAATAGTCATACTCGTATGTATGATGTAATAGCAACAACTGGAAATGTAATTTTAAGTAAAATTTCAGTAGAAGAAATACATTTCTTGGTATCATACACTGTAAAAAAAGTGCTAATTACCACTAAAAGTGGTTCACTGGTCGTAATCATAGGGGAACCATTTAAGTGCCATATAGCACCTATATGTAACACCTGTGTAGAACCCCGTATGGTTCTTCATGTGTGCAATATAGCACTAAAAATGGTTCCCCCATTATTACGAGCTTTTAGTGCTATTTAGCACCACTTTTTACAGTGTTTGTATTTAGAGTGTATTACTTACACTTGAAAAAAGTCTTCTGGCTTACAGTTTCCTTATATTTTTAATTTATTGAATTTTGTGGCAGACTCATCAGATAGAAAAGTGTTCATCCAATGCATACAGAGAAATCTCACCAGAAGCAGTAGACCATCCAGATATTTCTCACATACTGTTTTGGAAATAAAGGTACTATTCTTTATGCATACAAATTTTTTCCTACTATATGGCATGCAAGGGGGCATGATTCAAAAAAGAGGTTACCGCTGCTTTAACCTTGTTTTAGAAGCCTTGTAATGCAAAAAATATATATAATAATTAGTCCAGAGTGCATCTAGTACCTCTAAAATAGTTTAGCTGCTCCAAAGGGGGGCATGATGCAAATATAAGATATAATATAAAAGAATACACAGCACTGCAAATAAAGCCGTTTTAAAATACTTTTTATAAGTCAGTGTTGTATGTGGAGTCTTTGGCTTTTTTATGAGGAAGAATCAACTTGTTATAAATTATGAAACATACATTGATTTTATTATCTATTTTTTATCAATAATATTATACATTTATACATTCTGTATAATCAAACTTAAGAAAAATGAGGCAAACAACCAACAAAACTACACTGTATATGTTTTTTGTTAGTATTATGTAATTCATTTTCTTTGGGGGCCACAAAAGGGGATGGACCCTAGACAAGTTTAAGGACCACTAGTTTACAATATGCATTTCTAACCCTAGTGTGAACAGTGTGACAACCCAATCAAAATATCACTATATAACAAGTTTAAAAAGCTTGAATTGCACAAAGCAGTCTTCCATCCACAAGTCTTTTAGACCTGTTGCTCATAATAAGCAAGAGTAGGGTACTCTTTATAAATACAACAGTGCTGAATTGCTCAGGCAAACGATTATTTGGGGTAAAGGTGTAATTACAAGTACCACAAAATCTCAACGCACAAAAACAATGACTAAAACTAAAACGAGCAAGCACACTTGCAAAATATCAAAGAGAAATTGTAGAGGACAAACACAATGTCCGGAGAGTCCATGCACTGGCTGAGCATCATTTACTACAGATACAGTAATGCACTATTACAGTAACGGTGTCTGGTGTTATGAATATGAAATAATAATGTCACGGAAGTGGAAGAGCCATCTCAGATATCATCGAGAGCAAATTAATTTCAACTCCGCAAAAACTAACCATAGACTGTCTGTACCACAGACCTGTTAAAATGCAACCATTAATTATTTTTTTGCATAACGTAACAATAACATAACACGCATTAGCTTCTTATGAAATTGATCAGTCGTTTTAGCACGGGGCAGTCGCGCGCCTTATATCACTCCATGGCGAATATAAATGTAAAGTTTATTTAAGAGTGCGTGTATTGCATTGAGGTTATATGAAGTTTTATACGCTATTTTAATCACACTAACCTGAGATGCCTCCGCCAATCACAATTACGTCGTATGTGTTCGCTGTCATGGTGCTGTTCCTCTCTCTCGGGCGCGCGCTCAGAGCACAAGAGCCGCTCCGCATCTGTTAAAGCCGCGCGAGCCCCGCCCCCTGACTCTCTTTTCATTGGGAATGACAGGTTTGAAGAGCACAGGGTTAAATACACACACTCTTTTTTTCGATAGACTGCTGTAGGAACAACGTGCATGGTAATTGATCAACAGCACACATTTGTGAATGCCATTTTTACTGTGCGGCAATTTCTAGCAATAATATAAATAAATAAATAATAAGAAAGTATAGCATAATTATGTCTAATATCAAACCGTTTAATCTCCATGTGCACGAGCACAGCAATCTCCGCGAATGTATTAATAAATTGTGTGATTGTAAAGTTTAACAAATCTATGGTACAGTTTAGTAAAGGAAATAGTGGGTGTGACAAGAAGACGACGTAATACATTTATTTAACATTTGTTCTATAATTATAAAACAAAAAAATTCACCACATAAAGTATTTTTCAGTTTAGTAGATTTGTAATTTATTTTCATTTCTTTTAGGTTGCTCATCAATAAATACTTATCAGTATTTACAAGACATTTTTTTCTGGATGTATTAAGTCAGTTACCATCAAGTTCACTCAAAATAAATGACATTTAGTTTATTATTTAATGATTATTAGTTTCCAAATAGCTGTGTATTGTGTATTTGTTTAGTGGCCACTGTAACTGATTAAGTTTGCTGCCATCTAGTGGACACAGTTGCTATGCTTCGTATTTGGAACGGGACAAATAAATGATAACATTTCATTCTTTATCCCTCTGTAACCATGCAGAGACCCTCGAAGAATTGATGAATGGATTTCATTAATCTCTAAACCCCCTTAAAATGTGCAAATGTAAGTAAATGCTTAATACTCCAATGCTGCCATATGGGAGCTATGATATGATTGAACGGCAAAGTTCCTCACACATAAGGGTAATAAAAACTATACTACACCCTGTCCTTCCTTGTTGTCAGATCTATATACCTTGACCACTGTAGCAAGGGAAGGAGTGAAACCAAATGTTGTCTACATATCGTCACCTTCCTAAAATAATTGCCCAAGTCATTTGTTCAGGTTTCTCAGAAAACACAAATAAATGGAACTAACTTCAGAGGTTGAGCAGATTTGTGTTCTTCTTGATGCAGATGCCATTAAAATTGTCTTAATGACTTAGGCAAAAAAAACAGCCTAAGGGGTAGATTAGCATGATCTGTTCAAATGAGGATGTGGCCGATTTTACCAGACGTGGCAGGATCATGAGGAGATGACTTATGCAAAAAAATGGTCAAAAAATTATTTTATATAAATTATATATATTATTTTTAGGAAGGTGACGATATTAAATCCACCACAGCACTATTATAAAGTACTTTTAATGGCTTGAAAGCATTCAGCCTGGTGCATTGTAATGCATCATGAGAATTTACAACTGAGAATTGAGAACCAATGACATTTGCCATTACTGGCAAACACCTCCTGTGCAACATTTCTAGAGGTGACATTTGTACACATGAATTATGTATTTGAAAAGCTGAGGGGAAGATAACGTCAAATTACTTAAATAAGGGTATAACATTGATTAAAATAATTTGAATATAGTTTACAAATCATATGACGTACTTTTATTATACTTTTATGATATTTTTA
Source organism: Misgurnus anguillicaudatus (assembly GCF_027580225.2). Taxonomy (NCBI): domain Eukaryota; kingdom Metazoa; phylum Chordata; class Actinopteri; order Cypriniformes; family Cobitidae; genus Misgurnus; species Misgurnus anguillicaudatus. The sequence goes on from NC_073353.2 coordinate 27,548,642, forward strand.
AAGCTTGATAACTATTAATCACACTGCGTTTTCAAATCATCAATAGATGAGCAAATGTTGGGAACTTTTTCTTTAAACAACAGGTCATTTTCTATATTGGCCACAAGGGGGCCATATTGTAATATTAGTTGAAAGGGTACTTCATAAAGCCTGACTGAGAAGTAACACGCATGGGCATTACTATTTAAAAAATTAATGAATTCTGTTAATACGTTTGATCATATTATTGATAAAGTTAAAAAAAAAGTATTTTATTGGAGTGAGACAAACAACAACAACCACCACTATGATTATTTCCCATGTGTTAGAAACAATTGCTTTGCTAATGTTTAAGATCATCATTTGTTTTCCCTTCTAAAACTACTGAAGGGAAAGTTTTAGAAGCTGGATTAGGTTAATTTTTAACCCAACAACTGGGTTATATTGCATAACGAACAACCCAACATTGAGTCAATTTTAACCCAGCATGTAGTCTGTCCAATATTTATCCGGCATGGGTTCAAAATAACCCAAATGAACCCAATGCACAAACCACATGGGTTTTGGCAACTATGGCTGCAAAACGATTAATTGCAACTAATTGTTTGCAGAATAAAAGTTTTTGTTTACATATATTTGTTTGTGTGCGTGTGTGTGTGTGTGTGTGTGTGTGTGTGTGTGTGTGTGTATGTATGTATGTGTGTGTGTGTGTGTGTGTGTGTGTGTGTGATAATTATGTATAAATACACACAGATGCAAGTATATATTTAAGAAATATTTACATGTGTATATACATTTTTATATTTAAGTATAATTTATATTATATATAATTATGAATTCTTAATATATACTTTTTTTCTTAAAAAAATATACATGCATGTGTATTAATATATACATAATTATTATACACAGTACACACTTATATAAATGATGTAAACAAAACTTTTATTCTGCAAACGATTAGTCGCGATTAATCGTTTTGCAGCCCTATTCCCTGCTGAAAAAACAGCATACCAGCAAGAGCACCATATGTTCTGTTTTGGTGCTGGTTTGCTAGTGAACACCAGCTAAACCAGCATCAGCACCAGCTAAACCAGCACCAAACCAGCATTAGCACCATTATCTCATGCTGGTCATACCATACCAGCAAGACCAGCATATGTTGTGTTTTGGTGCTGGTATGCTGGTGACCACCAGCTAAACCAGCATAGACCAGCATAATTCCCGTTCTGGTCCATGCTGGTTTGGTGCTGTTTTTTTCAGCAGGGTTGGCAACCATGGTTTTCAAAAACCATAGTAGTAAAACCATGATTTTGCTAATAGTAATCAATTTGCTGCTAATGGTAATCAATACACCAAAAAAACCATGGTTACTACACTTTTAACACAAAAAACAGGGTTAATTTTCGTAAGGGTGGGTTTGTCCCTTGCTGACCCAACGCTGGGTTGAAAATAAAGACATATTGCGTATTGAACTTGTGAGAAATAAAAGTTAGTGATACAAACACTGGAGTAAATAACAATTTTAATATCAGTAATGAAAAACTGCAGCTGATATTGTCTTCTTCAGGCTAATAAAATGTGAGTGCAGAATACCATAATGCTTCCTTTTGATGTATAGCTCCCTTTGTTATCTTATAGAAGAGATCAAAAGGATATTGCAGTGTGGATTTAATTCAAGGTTCTGAATCATGGCAGGCAAACCTACTTTAACAGCATTTCTGGCAAGAAATAACTTACATTTTTGTGTACGTTATGGTTAAATTTCTTTAAAATTAAGTGAAATATTGACATGCTTGAGCCAAAATGTCAGTTCAGTAAACCTCCGGTGATTTACTTCAACCCGTTTTTGTTTAAATCACTTGTCGGCTTTACTTGAATTATCATTTGTTTGAGAAGGGATAAAGGCGCACATGTACAACACCTGGAATGTTGTATAAGAATTAATGGAAGGTCTGAGAACAATGTGATGTGACATTTAATTGAGTGCCTCATTTTTACAGTCTGTCGTCTATATCAGTGGGGAGATGTCTTGGGGCAGCCATAAAAATTACAGAGAACTCAGCTGACAGCTATTATGCGGATTGTCTGTCATGCTGTTAAATTAGCCATTAGGTTAATTATATGCCGTCTGAAAGTCACATTGTGTCGAGGAGCCAAAGTATGTGTAACAAGACAGCTAGCACAAGGCAGGCAGTCAGTCTTTAACAAACAAAAGGGCGCTGTTTATTACATTCACGAGTGGAACCCAAAAATCTGTCAGTATCGCAGTGGAGTACAAATATGTCTAGCAAGCAAATTGTCATATTTCACTGCGGTAGGGTTTCAGGAAAGCAGAATAAAGAAATGTGTGAAGGGTGAATTTATTACCACAGACCAGAGGAATTTGGGGAACAATATGCACATATCTATATGTATAAGATTTATCATTCACTGTACTGTACAATTACACAATGAAAACATAGTTATCATAACTGTACATGATTAGCTTGACAGCTCGTTGCTATTATATTTCTCTAAGCCATTAAAAGACTTTGATGATGAAATAAACAGACTTTAACACTGACATTTTCCACATTATAGATCTAACCCAGCGGTTAAAGCAGTAAAATACACTTTTGAAAGGTTTACATAGTCTGAAATGATATTAATTTTACAAGAATGCTTTTAAAGACCATGATTTCTACTTTACACACAAATAATTAGCAAACATATAGTTCACCACTGGCATCCAGTTGCCTTATGTCTATTTATAAATGCAACATTATCTGTTGCGGTCTGTTTATCAAGTTTAGTCAGATATTATATAATAGCTCGAATTTCACTCACGATTTATGGTGTTGTTGTCGGCATCCGCTATTTTACACATGCAGTGATAAAAACAATGGAATGCAATGAAAGTAATTTGACTGGCTGAGCGCATGCGCAGGTGCAACTGTCGCGCGACCATCTGGAAATCCAAACAAACACGGGATGTGATTCTTCTTGAAGTCTTCGGCAGCGCTAATGAATCGTAACATGGTTGCTTATAATCTTCAGCGATAAAATGAACCTGCATCTATTTTTTTATTAACTTTTATCCAGAGGGTCTTTGTCCGCGCTAAATGTATTCAGCTGCACTCCTCGCAGCTGCACGCGAGGATGTAACGGTAAGTGGCCGTTATCCGCGTGCCGCCCGAGCAGCGCAAGCGTACCGCCTTCAGTTTGGAGGTGTGTGGACGGCAGCAGAAACACGTGCTTTTGAAAGGCTGCTTCAGGACAGAGCTGAAAGATATTAGTGGATCCGAGCGGGACGTGTGACTGCAGTGACCCTCACATCGAGCCAGGAGAACCATCTGTGGAGGAAAAACATAAATCAGGTCCATAGTCCAACAAAATATTGTCTACTTGTTTAATTAACAAGTTACTTAAAAGACAAAATAGCTGACAGATAGCAGAACCTTATGTTCAGGACCATGATGTCGTTAACATGGAGATCTTATTTAAAATGATTTTACGAGAACTTGCTGTTATTTGGCCTCAGACCAATGTTCATTTTTAAAAATGAAATTGGAAACCATAAGCCAACAGCCCAACAATGAACCTCTTATGATCCATAGGTGTCATTTTTTAAGTTGAACAGTAAAGATTTTAGTTGAATCTTTTTGTTGAAAGTAAAAAAGAAAAGCAGATACGTGCAACACAAAATTATTTTAAGTGACTCCTGGTGATATACTGAAGTCTTAAGACATGAAGTAAGAAACTTACAGTTATTTACAACATTATTACCGCATTAGGCAAACGGTCCAGAAACACAATTTGCCTTAATGCCGTAATAATTTTTACTAAAGGTGCAAGCTTTTGTGTTCCCTGTTTTTGTGCCCCCCGATGTCTAGGTACACACCAAAACATAATCAGGCTGATTTTGGGCCGATTTCCCCCCTTCCGGCAATCTTAGCTGTGTCCCGATTATCTTGAGGGTTCTACAGATTGTTTTATCAGATTTTCCCTTGGTGTGAGGTGTGTTAAGGGTGTCTTAACCTGATTGGAAGAATGTCGGATCCGCCCCGATCGCGATTCGTAAATATTAAACAATATTTACGATCAAAAATCCTGATGTGTGGGGGGAACCTCAAGGACAAATGCGCGCCCTGCTTACGAGATTATCACGTGAAACGAAACAATATCCAATCAGAAAGCGAGATGATGGAAAACGGACGCAGCACAAAGTTAAGTTGATGTGGACAGCAGAGATGGACCATGTTCTTGCTGTCTCCAGGACTTCACCCAATCCCTTTTTCTTTTATCCACTTGAATTTTCTGTGAAAATCATTCCAAACACTATCATTAAAATTTCATCCTGCATATCGTCGCCATGCTTATTCTAAAGCCTTGCAAGATTTTGCAAGATTTTCTAACTTACATTTGAAACTCTAGTTGAAAATCTGTTTGTGTGTGGTGTGCTGTATTTGACACATCATGGCACACCACACAATATGAGCAAAACGGTTAAATCTAGGATTTTTTAATCCTCATGTTTGTGGTCTATCACATTTTGAAAATCTTATAAGATGTAAAAAATCTTCTGGTGTGTACCCAGCATAAGGGGTGGTACAGTGGACCTGAATTTTATAAATTAGTTCCACGGACCTGAGGTTATTGTTTCATGTTAGTTGAAGTCACCTACATCATAGCCTGAGGGTGAGTAAACTGAAAGCTAACCATTATTTCTGCCCCTGTGTAACTCAATGGTGGAGAATTGCGTTAGCAGCAGAGCGACCACACTAGTCAAACAAACCAGGCTTTGAGTGACAAACGCGCTTGAGTGTGGTTTGGTTTGGATAGTGTGAGTGCGTCCTAAGTCGCTTTGCATAAAAGTGTCTGCCAAATGCATAAAAGTAATGATGTAGTGAACTATCCATTTAATAAAACATATTCAGCCAGGCTACATTATGTTACACAAACAAAAATTAATGTTGTTCCTAAGCTAGTGAACATTTTTAAATGTAGTATAGTATTATACATGTCCTGTTACATCTTTGTTAGTTGATTGGACTAGTCAAGAGGAAATCAAAATGGCTTTTTACTTTTAAAACAAGTTCCTGGTAAAACTTATCAGTACATGTTATACTGTGTTGTCTCGTAATCTTTCAACAAAATGTAATAGCTAGCTCCACTTTTAAAGAGACTTTGGTTTTCAAGAACAGGCCTTTATTATCACTAATCTCTTAATAATTAAAAGTTTGTGTTTCAAATTGTTTTTCAGTTATGTCAGGCCAACTCACCTAGACGGTACACACACAGCAAGCAATTTTGGCTATACTATACTAGCCACATACATGTTCTTTGTACTACTACACAAACTAAACTGTCTTTAGTTCTCTTTAGTTACCTGAGTCTCGTGCCATTCCTAAATTGAACCCTCTGTCAGGACAGGACTAAGATAAGCTTTCCCTGAAAGCTTAAAGTCCTAAACAAAGAAAGCTTCTGTACTCTTCCACTTAGACTTTGCACCTGCATAGAGATGGGAGTGTGCTTGATCTCTCCCAGGCCTAGATGCTCGTGCTACTTGACTCCCCCCAAATACCTCAATCTCACAAATTTGCCTCATCTGCTTTGTGAGGATTGTTGTGTGACAGATGAAAGGCTTTGCACTTTGCAGGGCCAATTTATGGAGGTCAGGGATCCACCTGGCTACATCACTGGACGCTGGGCTTCAGCAACTGATAAAGAGACATTTGCTCATCAAAAACTCCCTTTTATTCAAAGGCTTCATCCTTCTTGTGACTTTTTCTATGTAATTAAAGGCTATGAACTGATGCGATTCTGTGTTCAAAGCGCAGCCTCATCTGCAGTTATAGATGCAAACGTGACCCAGTTCATTGGTCTACTGATTCGGAATATGAGGTGCTGGCCAAACCACAGGCCGCCACATTCCTGGACACTCCGTAAATGGACTCCTATGTCATGTTGTCTGTCAGCTGCCTAGTGTTACCGGAGTGTCACCCTCACTATTATAGGGACAATAGCTTTGTCTGAGGCCAAATGCACTCGATATCCATGACAGGAATCCGACGTCAATGACTGATTATGGCATCCGCATGCTCCTTTGAGTTGATGTCGTAATTCAATGTCACCTAAAACTAAAGGCATACAGCTATGAATGTTAAGCAATCAAAAGATAGATGAGAAGGATTTCAGACTGAGGTTTACGTGAGGTGTGTGGCCCACAGAAAATTCAAGGAAAAATGGCAAGGTGACAAAAGCTGGGCAGCAGATGTAAGCTCCTCTTCCCCTCTATATTTATCTAAGAGTGATCGCGCAGGTGGATCCTATTGTGTAGCACCGCTGCAATTTACATGGAAGCAACAGCCTTCACCATAACTAATGCAATGTGTAATAGGCTTCTTTATAGGGGTGAATAAGTCAGGCTTAATCCATAGTCCGTGCTGCTTTTAGACAATTGATCTATGGATGCAGAGACCTGTCCATAAAATGCTTGACGTTTGGGTTAAATGCATGCTACAAATTATTATGGCTATATACTGATACTTGTCTAATGACTTTCAATGCGTAAAGCTCATCGGGTTTGTCATGTATCAGCCAAATGAGAGATACAGTATGTTAGATTTATTTCTAGCAGGAACTATCCTAGTCACTTTTAGCTGGGGATTCATGGTCATCCAGATTCAGCTGTTTTGTTTGGATCCCCGTGTTACTGAGAAATTATCTTTTGTGTCTTTAAGAAGTGCATTTAGTTTTTTATGGTTGTATTGAAAAGAAATATTGCACATTGAAACACATTTTGGTAGAAAATTGTATTAGCAGCGCAAAAGGTTGTGAGAAGTATCTACCAAATGCATAAATATATCATTCAAAGATACAATAAAGTTTTTTTAAAGCTTCAACAATGGATGATGCCTACTAAACTTCATTTCAAATGTAAGCTAGATATTTGCTGACACAGCCCAGCTGGGCTTGAGAGAGTGTGAGAAACTCCAGTTCACATCTGAAATACAGATACGGAGAGGCAGTTCTTTCAAGGTTATAGCTGAATCAGAGCCTGGATTGTTTCCCATAGTGTTTGTTATCAATTGCTTTATTTTGAAGACATAAATCTAAAGTGCATTATTGTTTTGATAATCAGAAAAATGACTCATCCACAGCACTGTGTGGAGTCTTGGAACTGCGCCACCTCCCAGACATTTTATGTTCCCCATGAGTGCTTATTTCTGGCAGGGTCCTAGGCCTCACAGACAGGTTGTTTGCAGTGTGCTTTGCCAAGGTGTCAGAGTAGCTGAGGGTAGAGGTCACTAGACAAGTCAGCCATGCTATCTGGTGCAGTAAATGAAAACAAGATTTTCAGCCATGGGTTCTAATTATGAGGGACCCTCGGGGTCAGTATTTAAATTTAAAACCTCTCAATGTGTCTGGAGACTTGTTTTTCAAACATCTTGTTAGCAAGAACGTTGTGGGTGTAGAGAATGTATAGTCTTTCAAGAGTGTCTGACCTTCCTGGCAATTTTTGTTATTTAATGAGCAACATGGGAGCTCAGTTTCGCTTGCATTATGTGTATGTGCACAGTGTGCCTCTCAGTTCAATGCTAATAAGAAAGACTGTGTTGGAAATTGAACCACAAAACCTCTTGGATAACTGACCTGAACAATTAAGCTAAATTCTATGCTACAAACCCATACTTGATTTTAAAGTGCTGGCCATTCTGGATCGACAAAGGAAATGTAAAATAATTTGAAGGTTCTTACCTTTGCATTGCACTTGTAGATGGGATGTGTGATGGTCTCCACAAAATGGTGTCTCATACACCTGTCCGGATTGTTGTCCCCCAAGTGTCCACTCTCTGCCTTACAGGTGACACCATGCAGGATACTCAGTAGAGGACATGTGACCAGAAGAAGTAGGATCCCAGACTGACTCATACCCACTGGTGTTAACGTACAAACTTCCAGAGGAATACAGAATGGTGAATCGTCTCCTACAGAAGACAATGAAGAGGTTTCCACTGATGTTGTGATGCCACACAAGTGAACCGAAACATGCAGTAAGCTTTCTCCTTAAAATCAGCCATCCCCTTGGGTTCTGCAGGTCTGGATCTATCTGTGGGTAGAGAATGAAGCAAAGGTTAGCTTGGGATGCAAAGCAAAGAATAGTCCTTCCATAGCAAGCCACATGAGAGCATGATATCAAGTGATATTTTGCGTATGATGCCCAGATTGTGGTGAAAAGACCACCGCTGTTTAAGTCTTGGTGAAAGTCAAGGTGAAAAAGAGAGAAGGGGAGTTTGTCTCTGTGAGAACCCATCGATGACAGATGACCCGAGACAGACGTCTGTTGTGTCTTTGCCAGTTGGTTTAGGTGATTGCTGCTGTGTCTCGAACCAGAAACAAGTGGGCTGTGATGTATGAGGACTTCTGGCAGGCCAATGTGCTGTTATTCTAAAAATCCCAACACCGTGTCTTTATTACACAGCAGAGAAACTGAATATGTTAATGAACAGCCTAGAGCAAATTTCCCCCGAAATGAATTTTTCATAAGAAATTGGTCTCGGAGCAAGTTCTCTCATGACAAGGTGACAACTGCCAACTAAAATTTGTATATATTTGTGTATATTTATATATACCAACTGTATATGTACTGGACATTTAGGGTGCATATAGAGTATATAAGTATATTTCATAGGCTTAGTGCGCTACTGTCCTCACGACAATGATGTAAAATGTTTCATGTGTGGCAGTTAAAATCAATGAGCCACAACCGCTAAAAGGTTTGGTGTAATGAGGGGGAAAAGAGTAGCAAAACCCTTAGGGTAACAGACTCTGGATCAGACTGATACACAGAGCGGAAATTATTATTCACTAAAACATTGCCTGCATTAAGCCAGAATTCATTTCTGTCCGAATATTATTTTGAAACCGGCAATTGCTCAAAAATTGCAAACACATCAGGCTAATCTAAAACTTTCCCTTTGTGTTTTTCTTACTGCAGGGAAACATTTAACTTTAGCATTCCACGCGTACAAAATTTAAGTATCAATTTGCCTGTTTAAATAAATATTCCCTGAAATGTTTAACTGCACTAGAACACATATGTTGCAAGGTTTACTCAAGCAGACATCACCGTCGGTTCTTAACTCGGACGCTTCGGATATAGGACACACTCATTTCATCGTTTATTTAATATCAACATATCATGCATACCAGCTGCCATCATTATCATCGTCGTGCTATGGCATGAATGTTGACATTCGAACCTTGTAGAGAATGTCTGCCGTGCTGATTTGAAGACCTCGTAATGAGGCTTAACAATCAGAGGTAGACACTCCTCGCTCAATAGGTAACTGCAGATCCAATTTAGTTCATAAACAATGAGAGTGTGACCTCATGGTGCAACCATGCATGTCGGCTTCATTTGTTGGGGGCTTCCAAGGCTGTGGTTAGGGAAAATTTAGGTCGTACTGCTCCCCAGCACTCAATTCTGTGGAAACGCTATAAGGTAAGGCTTAAAACCATGGCATCCACACCTGCTTCAACCATTTATAAACTCAAGCGTGTCTACAAACGACAGCAGGACTTTGCTTCCATCTTAGACAACCCATGTGTCCACCACCTCTGCCCTTTGACCTAACCATCAGAAATGTTGCCCCCTCTGGCCTGGTCTCCTCTTTATCTGATAGAAATTTTGAGTACATAGACCAGGGAAATTTGCTTTGACGTTGTTGCTTTTGGTTTGGAGTCTGACTGAGCTGATCTAATGCAATGCTAAACACAAACGTTTCCTTTAATTACCCTTTATAACACAGCAAGAGACCGGGCCAAACCCCCCTCCAAATAAATGTTTTCTCGGAAGTAACATTTTTGGAGGTGTTTGAAACCAAATGACTCTTCATGTCACAAACAAGGCGGACTGACACAATGAATTACCGTAAAACTACATTAGAGATGCAAAAGAAAGGTATTTTTCATTTTTACTAACTGCCAAATTTGCTCCAATGGGAAGAAAAATAACAATAAACAAATTTAAAAGGAAGGCAAGAGCCAGGAGTGTGTGAGACTTTCCAGAAATCCCTTGCACAGAACTCCCAGGCCCAGACTAGTTGCCTAGGGCCTGTGCTTTAACCAGGAGTCCTGTGGTGGGTAATGCCACTTACGGAGCGGACCCCTAGAACGAACTGTCCCTAGGCACGGCCCTGGTGGTTGTGGATCTTTTGATCATGGCTGATCCTCTCGGGCTGTGGCAGGGTTTGAAAGGGGCCTCACCGTCTGCGCTATTAGTACTGTGAAATTCCTAACATACAAAAGCAGCCACAGGTTAGGGGCCGTATGGCAGGAAGTGTTGCACACTATTTAGATCAGCGGTACTTCTTACCTCAATTGGGGCCCTGTGTTAACACTAATACAAACCATTTGATTTGGGAACACTTTGAGGTTTTAAATTTGGAGCATCATCAATTTTTTTTTTTTTTGCAGACTGGGGATAATAGATCTTGATGTAGATCTCTGTCTCCTATTCTAGTGTTTGTTGTTTTTTCTGCTTAAGCTAAAGCACAGACTGTCACTATAAGGAGAATTTTAGACTAAAATGCCCTTTAGGGAACGAAATGGTTTGGGCTATGGGTTAAGACAATGGAAACAGTTTACCTATATGTGTAGCTCAATTTTTGGGGTAATCCATGTTAAAGTCACTGTGCTGACAGAAAAATCTTATCTGAACCAGGAAGAGACTGTATAAACCATAATTGTTGTTTGTACAAAAATAGTGTTACAAACACTTTGAAGTTAGGCGAATTGATTAAAACTGGGGTATGTTTCCCAATAGCATCGTTAACTAGCCATGGTTGTTGTTACCATGAACTTGCGACCTATTTGCTTTTGGGAAATGCACTCCTGGTTGATCATCTTTGCCATGTTTTAATGAAACGGCAACGCTATGCTTGACAAGGAGAAATACGCATAAACCAGCATGGAAATTCATGTGGGTCTGACATGGTCTTTTCAGCACCGTTTTCCATAAACAACTCAGAATTAATTTCATAAATTGCTCAAGTACTCTACCAAAGATATAAAAACTTCAGAAGGGCACCGATCAGAGACCAACAGCAGCTGAGCCCACAGTTGTCAAATGGTTCGGACCCACGGTCGCCCCATATCTGTCATTCTATTTGCCAATAAGTAGAATCGTCTTCACAGTCACATTGGCATGCTCGATCCCCCTCCTCCTGTGCATTGGTTACGTCAGTGTTTTCTGCTTGTTTAGCACCCTATTGTTTCACCGGCTTTTAATAAACCAAAGGGCAGATTCCTGCTGGGATCACCCCACAGCCCTCCTCCGTTGCCCATCTGCAACCCAAGCAGCATACCAGGGGCACTGCCACCGCACGCCGACGCCAGTAACTCGCGTCTCCTTTGCGCCACAGCTAAACCCCACACTAAATATATCTCTCTGTGATAAAGATAAGACAAACACAGTGGGTTTAACTCTAACTTGTTACCAATAGCACGGCACCATGTGAGCCAATGTTAAACCAATGTTAGCTTTACATTTAGCTTCTTAGAAAAGCGCCGGTCTTGTCTGAACGCAAAAGGATGAAAGTGTGTGTGCATAGCAAAGCCGTGCAGGGGTTTGGAGTTAAATTAATTAGAGGGCCATGTTATGTTATGTGTCCTGTTAACCTTCTACTTTAATTTGACGTGCAAATTGATGGCTGTCGTCATCTTCTGAATATACCACTCACAGGTTTGAAGGCTGTGCACGCTATTACTGCACAGTTGAAGGGCTTAAAAAGGCGTAAAAGAGCTACGGTATACAATACTGAGCTTTAATAACTACACATAATGGTGGTTGGTGTAGTCTACTTGTACATCACACATCTGGGGGGAAGTGTGTTAAGTCTCTTACGCATATATTGGCATATATTCTCAAACATGTAATTGCAAAACATTAAGGAACTGATGGCTTACCTTAGCAACTGAGTCAGCCTATTGTCTCACTGCATTTATCTGTCTTGAGCTTCTGCTCATAAAATCTTTCTTCTGTTATGGCTCGCTTGAAATCACTGTAATCTTCTTATGCGTATTAATAAGCAGTCGCTCTCCAAACTGAGATCAGTTTAAATACATTTTTTGCTGTTTAATTGATCAGTGGCCGTATTTTGCTTGTTTGCCGCAAATAATACATTGTAGAAAAAGAACATTTGTTAGATGAGTCCATTTACATAAAGCACATTAATATTTCAACAGCACTATATTTAGTAACAAAATCTTGTTTTGTAATGCATGCACTGCTGGAACAAGACAATACTGTGAATGCCTTAACAGTAATGTACCGCAATTAACCTTGCAGCCGATACATGTAACTCTGATGACCCGAGTCACCTTTACAACACCGGTGGTCTTACCTTAAGCCAGATGCCTTTGAACCCGCAATATCCAATCCTTGCAGCTGCCTCCTCTCATACAGAAATGAAATTTCTTTAGCAACAATTGCCTGTAGATCTCTTTCTCTCGCCCTCATTCACTTGTTCTCTCCTTTCTCTCCGGTTCTGTTTTACTCACGCTCTCTCTCATGCATGCCGAATGTGTGCGAGCGGTGACTCTTCCCCCTCCCTCTCGGCTTCCCTCCTCCCTCCGCTTTTAAATTCACACCCTCTTTTATTGAGGAATCACATGGAAAAGAGAAAGGATGGATGATGTACATCTCGGGATGGTTGTCAGATGTGGAACGTGACACAGCAGTCATATATCACCTTAGATATACACAAACACATACTCACCCCCAGCTGCCACACTGACACGCTCTCGCAAACAAATGGGGATTCCAGCAAAAATCAGGGGACTGAGCAAAAGTCTTTTACAAGGTGCAGGTTATAAAACTGTTAGCGGAGTTCGTTTTTAAGAAAAACAGTTGAGTTGCTTTGCTGTCTTTGTGTTACGCTTGGGACTAAACAACAGGATTTGGGAGGTGTAACTCAATTCAGCTGGAAGCGATTTCGAAGTACAGATAAAGCATGGAGAAAACAATAATTTATCATTTAAAAACAAACAAAAGGGGAAACATCAATAAATGTATTAAATGTATATCTTTATAATACACAAGAATGTGTTTTGAACATCTTAAAGCATGCAATAAGAACTGTATTTGTAGCGTTTGGAATATGAAACTAGAAATGAGAACTCAATAAAAAACAGATGTGTAATTACGAGTTCCCAATGAATGCATAATTACTATTTCACATCTTTGACATGGAGAGCATCCAGCATAGAAGTTTTTCTCAATGTTTGTCTTTCTGTAGCCAAAAATGTTTTCCACACAAGTCATTTTAACATTATGGTCGGGGAGAAGGTTGAAATTAAATTACCCCAAATATTGGCACTAGAGGAAGAAAAGGCTAACTGAAACATGGACCTCATCCAAATGGGAACTAAGGGTTTATACTAGAAAATCTGATAATAAGAGCTTACCAACTTTGCATTCAGCAGTTCAACGGTGCATCTGAAAAAGTGAACCGTGTTAACCCTTGTGTGTTGTTGGGGCCATTTTTTTGTTATAATTTGGCCACAACTTTCTCTGAGTCTCAGCAAATGGAATGATTTTTGGTGACAAATCTTATATTTACACATATTTTAAGAAAATGCTTTGAAATTTAAAAAACCCTCAAAAATATACCGTAGGCAAATTTACTACCCTTTCGTGTAATGGCCACTAAAATAAACTGCTGTAAAAATGTATTAGATTATTTTTCCCCCTTTTTTTTTGCATAAATCTGTGAATCAACCTCAGTACTGATCAAAACTACCAAATGTTTAAAAAAAATTCCATGATTTTAACTCTTTAATTGTCAAGTTTATAAGTGGTGTCATTGATTTGGGGAAAACACACAAAATTACAGATTTTCAATATCAAAAGTGATTGTAGACTGGATTTTCTTTTACCCTTTTCACAGTCTTGGGCATGTAAAAGATCAGAAAAAAACCTTGGCTTTATTGCATTTTTAGTTTTTGTGCAGCATCTTAATTTTTTTCTCCCTTATTTATTGTTTGTGGCCATTTTTGGCCCATTGACTTCCATTATAACAAAATGTTTTGATTGCAGAGTCATGACACCTTATTATCATGCATTTTTGATTCTTTGAGTTTTTTCCTTTTGCAAAGAGGTAAAATTTGTAATTTTTACTGTTGATCACCATGTGGCACCATTAACCCTTTAGTAGGCCTGTGCAAAAAACAGAGCAACATGAAAGGGTAGTGAATTGGAACAATTCACAAGGGTTAATCAATTTGAAAATTAACTTAATGTAAAGATTCTCATGTTTAACAATCAACCAATAGCTAAAGAGCAAATACTGAATACAAAAATAAACCACACTTATTGAGTCAAAAAGGGACTAACTCAACACCACCAAACCACTCCAATTCATTATGCTGTGCACAAACTGGCATACAAATTTAGGTTGCAGAGGCCCTGCTACAAAGCTTTGGGGGTCAAATGTTTATTCAACATAACAATCTGCAAGACTTTAGCGTGAGCTCACAAATGTTCTCACCTTCTATGTCTTGACCCTTTGACAGCGGAATCATTAACAACAACCCGCTGCACCTCACCACTTCAGAATCTGAATTAAAGCACATTAACACAATGCTAATTTAAAGTGGTCTAATCATGACAACAGGGTTATATTACATGACCACTAACAGGGTATTTTTGTGAGGTGTACAAGTTCAGACGGATATTGCACACACGCATAGAGTATAAATAAAACATTTCTCTGAATCCTTAATGAAAGCGAGAGATAAAATAGGACTGGAGTTCACCTGGTATGTAAGCCAGAGCAAAATGGCCTTAGCAGAGATTTCCTCCAAAAGCTTGGCCTAGATGCTTTTATTGTATCCGGGAGCATCTGTAGTCTTTCAGCGCTCAACTATTTATTCAGCTCCAATCGTTTCACCATTTGATGTGGGCACAGGTATTGTATATGTTGGGATTAACGGCCTAAATTTGGCCTTTCAGCTGTGTCCTTTTAATCCTCTTTTCGTTTCAGTAAATTTTTTTATTGACGTACGTACAGTATGGAGTCTTTCTAGAAGAGCTAAAACCTCTAGGAGGACTGTTTGTGGGGAACGAAAAAGCCCATTTGTGTTCTTCACATCATCACTGTAGTACAGCCCTGACAGTATTTATTCATTCGGATTCATGTCTCCCTTTCGAAAACTATGCAAGCCAAAACGTTTGAGCCAAGCATTTGATATTCTGCAATACAACATGACAATAAGTTCTCATAATATTGTGTGATTTATATTTAAAAAGAAAAACATGCAATCTCACCGTATTTCAAAAATGAGTTCCTTGGGGGATGCAAAACTGTTCCATAGTCCTAAATTACAACCTGTAGAAGAGCTTTTAGACAATACCTGCCAAAGACAACCTTACATTGATCACTGTACCAGGCTTAGCCGGCAGGACTCAAAAAACATATTATCTAAAAGAACTGTTTTTGCACGAAAATAAGATGGGATCACAGCAAGATCCAGTCTGTGAAGAATTAAATGAGTGGTTCAATTATATAAACAAGTCAATTATTTAAAATGGAGATCAAAATTAAAGAACAACCTACAATTCTTACATTTCAAAATCAGATTTCGAGGGTGTAGGTTTGGGAAACCGGATTAACCTTAATGCTACGTACACACCAAACGCGGGACATCGCGTTACTTGCTCTTGATTACTTGCGGGATTTAACTTAGTGTCATGCGAATTTTTCGCTCAAGTTGAATATTTTCAACTTGGGCGAGGACGCGTTTGAGGCAAATAGTATCATAGATTACATACAAAGTCAATCAGACGCGTCCTCGCGCGGGGCGATGCGAATGACGCGTCTGATTGACTTTGTATGTAATCTACTCGCGCAAAACAATGAACTCGCATTTGGTGTGAACCCACAGTAAGACCTGGAGTCTCATTTATAAAGCGCGTATGAACAAAGGGAGGCTGGAAACGTGCATACACCAGTTTCCACGCAAAGGTTGTGATCTATAAAAAAAAACCTTGATGGGAGAATGGGCTTGCAGGGTGGGATCTGAGGATGATTCATGTAGGTACACTTGCAGGTGATCTGTGATTTATAAAGGGAACATTGCTTTGTTTTATAAGTCCTAGTATTTTTTGCCGTATGCCATTTTTGGCTTTGGTGCGCACAGTTTTATAAATGAGACCCCTGGTGTGTCCACATACGTGGACATCACATTTTTTTGGTTGTTTGCACCAAAATACTTCATTCTGTGTAACTGGAACCTGTTGTACACAAACGTGGACAATTACAATCCTTCATGTTCAAAGAAAAATATTTGGTTATTATATTTATTGGTTCTTCCCAACCCCAGATGGCTGGAAGAAATCTAAAATGCAAGCCAAACCAAAGCTCGGGGCTTAGGATGTTAAAACAGTCATTATTTTTTACCCATTTAAATTTTTCCTAACACATTCCAGGGGCACATTCTGTAAATAATGTATATGATGAGACAGACTGTCATTGAAAGTATTTGAATCCCCTAAGGTTATTTGTTCAAACCCCAGAGTGTTCGGTTGCTGTGTTCTTATCACCAATCTACCCCTATCGCAAGTGTACTGCCAGTCACTTCGGCTAATTTATGTCTGCCAATAACTGCAGCAATACATCACCATGGCTTTGACAGTTACATTAGTGTTCAACAACCTCCAATGGACCTCTAAAAAATTAATTGGAGATCTTTAGCCCCCAGAGACTTTTATTACCTTTTCCTGAGTGGAAACTGTAGAAGACTCTAGAGATTAAATAAACATCAATGAAACAAGAGGTGGGAAATATTAAAATGTTGAACAGAGGTTTGTCAATACACTCAACTGGTAATGAAAAGTTTGGCACTGTCCCAAATGGCATTCTTGATGTGCACTATGTACATTATATGTGTCATAAAGTTTAAAAGACAGTATGTGTCCCGTTTGTCATCAGCCAAGTGGTTGATGTCCTCAGGGCAACATTATGTTGACCCCGGGACAACATTTTTATCAACCAATCCGTTCTCAGAAATAAGTTTACAGTTTGTTTCAAGTTTAAAGAGCACCTATTCATGAATATCAGCTGACGTCACTCACATCTCAAACTTGTCTTCCACCATTTTGAGTACCTGAAGTGGTCGCAAAAGAACTAGAAGCTATGCCTTCAATATGTTGTGAGCATCAAAATCGCAATTTTTACAACACTAAGAAGGCTTGACACAACATGATACTTGGCTTGATCATTGAGAACATTGTTTGTGTACACAGAGTTTACTAAAAAGAAGGTTTTGAATAACTGACTTTGGCTGTTTTGGTATCCGCTCGTCGCCATCTTGCCAGTCAAGATGTATCGATCTCCGAATGCAACGTAAGGAGGGAGGAGAGTGAAGATGGATAGCTCCTAAAGCATGGTTCCATATAAATGCACGGATAATTCGTTGTTTTGTCGCAGGTGAAAAACAATATTGACCTTCTAGTTGAAAAAGGAGCCTCATATGACATTCACACATTCATTCATTCATTCACATTCGTAAATCAATTGGTTATGTCTGGCAAAGATGGCGAGCTGACACCAAAACAGCCAAAGTCAGTTGTTCAAAACCTTTCTTTTTAGTAAACTCTGTGTACACAAACAATGTTTTTAATGCTCGCGTTCATGTGTAGAGATCCAGGTGATACTTCAAGCATGTTGTGTTGTACCTTCTTAGTGTTGTAAAAATAGTGGTAGTTTGGTAGCAGTGGACAGCGGTTGGAAGAACGCATCTGGGATCGAGTAGGCATCACACCCTAACCAAGATATTTTTTTTTAAAGTAGAGTTTCTTTTCATGACAGTCGAGGTGCAAAATGATGTCTTTCGTAGCCTTTTTCTGAATCCATAAGAATCATAAACAGTAAAAGATAAGAAATCCGTAAATCGTAGCAAGCTAGCCAATGCTTGTTAGTTTAATCCGCTTACCCGCTTCCTATCCCTACCATGTTTATATATATATATATATAAATATATATTATTTCTCCCAAGGGTTTTTTGTTCTTCTAGGAGTTTTTCCCACTGGGTTTTCTCCTAGGGGGTTTTTCGTCCCTGGGAAAGTCAGACAACTTTGGCTTAACTTAAGCACTTTACTGTATACGTTACATTATTATTACGCTTGCTTGTGCGGTTTATCCTTAGCCGCAACATTCTCCTTCATATATTATCTATTGATTTTCTGTGTTCTCCCCTACATTTACTCACGTAAAGCTGGTTTGCAACAATTAACAATTGTGAAAAGCGCTATATAAATAAAATTGAATTGAATAATAGCCTAGGTACTCAAGATGGCGGCAGTAAGCGAAAAAAAAGGGGCGGTGACTGATAATCATCTATTGTCTGATTCACATTTGTCCTATTGTCAGTTTTTACATTTCCTTTGGTGTGTAGGTGTGTATTAGTACATGTTATCGATATCCAAAAGGTACATACTCCAAAGTAAACGACGACGCAATTACAACAGTACAACAAACACACGGATTGTAGGCAACAGTTTACATTGAAAAAAATTATTCATTCAATTTACTACATTTTTTAAGGTAAGTGGTTGCAATCAATTTATTTAAGCTACATTTAAACAAAAGTTTTATATTTTATTTTACTTTACTCATCTTTTTTTGTTTAAATGTAGCTTAAATAAATTGATTGCAACCACTTACCTAGTAAATTCAATGAATCATTTTTTTCAGTTTACTTCCTGGGATTGGTGATGTAGACAAGACCGACATTATCATAATTCCTCCCGCTTCGGACTTACAGCCTGTAAATTAACTCCTGTTAGCAACCGAATCTTTCAAACATGGTAAGTAGTGCACATTTCCAGTTGATGCAAAGGTATTCAGGCCAATCACAACGTACAGATTAGCTGGCCAATCAGGACACAGAGCTTTTCAAATCTGTGCGTTTTATGGAAGAGAGTGAAATCTGGAGCTACAAAAATGTACGGTATGTGGAAAATAATGTGTTTTTTAACCATAAACTATACACATTATATTATACCAAATACAAAAAATAACATTGTTTTTTAGCAATGAAATGGTGCTCTTTAAGTTTAAATCAGGATTAGCTGCTTCTAGACCATTGTTTTTCACTTATCATTGTCCTCCGATTTTAGGGTTGGTTTTAGATTTTATTTACAAAAATGTTGTCCTTGGATCAACACAATTTGTTGCCCTGAGGACATCTCTCACTTAACTTAATCAGGAGAAGGGTGCCCTTGAAAGTGGTCATCTGTGACCTTCTAGCATTTTACCTTTTGAACAGGACATTGACTTTATTTTGCCTGGCAGATTGTATAACTTGAGCCTCAAGTGTCTCATTTTGATTTTATAGGGTTTTCAATAAAAAAACAAACCCCTTGTGTTGGTTAAAAAAATCATCCCAATGGCACAAATGTGTTGAGGCTGCAAACAGAAATTAAATTAACCAAAGTGAAGCTAATGTTAAAATCCTCTTTTGGGACCTCATTTCACGTCCAATGGTAGACTGGGCCGTACCCTTTGTTAGCTTTTGTCCCTCAGGAGGCTAGTGTTTAATTAAGATAAAGGCTAGAAATGAAGATTTGATAATGCTGGCACAATGCAATGCTCATCTTCTGTCTTGGCCAAGGTTGGAAGCATTGATCGCAAAATCTCTGGTTATAAATGTGCTCAACCTGCCATTTCATATACAGCATCAGCCAGTATGCACAACATGCCAGATCATCAACGATCAGAGCGAGAACAGCCGATGTAGATTATAAACTTTGGATATTTTACCTTTCCTTATACCATGGGAAATATGCTCGTAGACATGAAAATAGGTCTATAAAGGTCTTTGGGAAATACTGTATGCGTTTGGACTATGCATGGGGCGCTTACAAATTTGAACATTAGGGTGGTTAACTATCCCGAGACAGTTTCTCTCCCACAGTCCTGGCATACCGGCGTATTTTATTGATGACTTTATCCACATAATAACGTCTTGTCTGTTCGTATATGAAATATGGTTTGATTTAGCTGCTCGTAACTGCGTAATCTTTAACTGCACCACGCTTGGCCCAGAGGCACACGAGTCGAGTTTAAATACTGCTCTCATTTCAGTATGGGTTTAATTTGAGGTGTAAATCAAATGTATAAGTTGAAAGGTGCACACAGAGGGTATAGTAAAATTGTAACAACAATTCTCATCAATGCATATTTAATCTCTGCAATACACAAAGCTGATGTGGTGCCATTGAGGATCCCACTGGGCTGTTTTCAAATGTCATTAAAGTTTGTCTGGTGTTTGTATGGTACTGCCAAAGACGTCCTCTAACAAGAGCGAGTAGTTGATGGTTTTAACTGCAGGGCCTACAGCTTCCCCTCTCCAGTCTACGTCAAACTGAAAAGAACAACACAACAGGAATTAGGAAACAGTTCACAAGAGTTTACCTGTGATTTCTGCAAATTATAGTGAACAGAGACATTTATCATGCACATGATAAATGTCTTACTGGAGCTTTAATAAATCAAGCCCATAATCATCTTTTAAAATGAATTGCTACAGTTGAGGTTTTTATTGGTACATATGTAACACATAGCATGTATAAAGTACATAATTCTCACACAGCTCATAACTTCATCTGGTTTTCATGAATTGCATAACAAGCATAAGACAGACAGACAGATAAGGCTTAAATTAAAATGTACACTCGCTATGTTAGACTCCCCCTCACCCATTAAATACAAAAGACAGCAAAGAAAAACTACAGACAGTTACGATTAAAAAAACAATCTCCCCCTACTGGTTGTCCAAAGGCACGTAGCTCTCGTTGCGTATCCCTGAGCAGATGTTTCTGCTTAAGCTCAAAGAAGGCATGCTAAATTACTGCTCTGTAATAAAAGCTCCACTACAGGGTAGTTGTTGAGTGGGTTTTTCCCAAGGCTGATTTGCTCGAGATGAGGCTTGGAGGTGCACAAAGCATGTGGGGCCAACAGGTTACACGGGCCTGGACCCTGACAAAAACACTCTCACTGGGGAATGCATGTGACTGCTTTAACAAATGATCAAATATGATGTCTAAAAGACGAGACCGTATTTGGTGACGATAAGAGTGTTGATGGACTACTGATGATTGCATTCGGGCCACTGATGCTACTTTGATGCTAGACACATTTCCTTTGTTCTTAGTTAGGGTTATTATAAATTGCGGCTTTTGCAAATGTCAGCGCTGCCTTTGGAAAAGAAAGTGGTCACAAACATCCATAAATGCAATTGGGTGACACCTGTTTGTCTATGTTTACATGCCAACAATGATTGTAATTGACAATGCTGTCAAACAGATCCACGTTTACACAGATCCGTGAAAAAATATAGCAATGTATTGCATGCAAGGTCAGTAGATGCCGTTGTTAATATAAAGAAACACTACATCGCCTGTGGGCATACACATTCTCCTCTGAGCAATAAATACAAAGCATCTAGCAGTTTTGTTTAGATGGACAATGAGGTAGACTTTTACTACCAAGTGAGCCTGGACTAAAAAGCGGCAAAATTATGTTCACTTGTTGGAGAAGCATTAATATACTCAGTATCTTGAGCAAGCAGAACACAGTCCTGTAGGCCGCCTTTGTTGTTTTGGTTATACAGGGTTCCCACACCTTAGTTAACTTTGAATTCAAGGACCTTTCAAGGACTTTCCAGGTCCAATACCCTCAAATTCAAGGACTAAATGTGGGGAGACATTTCAAGTGAGAGCAAGGTTAAATTGTGTTACCTTTTAAGATACCCCCCTTTCGAGGGAACCTCACGCTGCGTCACTGCGGTAACACTTTGGGGACACCTTCAGGGGTAAGTGCGTCTGAATGGGTATATCAAATTCAATCAATGGTGAGGCTTAAAGACAAAGACAGGGTGACGCGGGAGACAGGAAGTATATCGCTATCTGAAATATTGCTAAAGACGGCGTTACAGGGACGCAGGAAGTATGGCAAGGGAGACACAGCGTCTCAATCCCATCTCAGGGAAAAACAGTTACATACGTAACCCGAGACGTTTTCATTTGTCAAACACAACTATGCAAAAAAGCATTTTGGTATGAATCAACATTCGCATACAGAAGATAAGCATTTAAAGCGAACAGTTTAGCTTAAAAAGTCTAGAATTTTTATGATATTATCCTACACTACACAGGGAATAATATGGATTTTTTTTTCAGAAAACTTCTTGCATAAAATAGATTCAAGCACTTTTAATGACCTGTATCTATGTATTTAATATATGTATATCTTCAAAAATTTCCCAGGGCCTTGAAATTTCCCTGGCCCCCCCAGATTCACAAACTTTCAAGGATTTTAAGGACCTGTGGGAACCCTTTTATATTCGTGCATGGCTATAGGCTTACTGACCTATAAAGGCCAAAGTATAGACTGTGTTTTTACGTGTATACAACGGTCACAAAGCATTCTCCTGGGCGTACAAAAATCTGGCGGTGCGCGTAAAGTGCGCGCATACTATTCTGATGACGACATTTGGGTCAGGTATGTGTAAAATCAGGACTCTACTTCTAGCTTAAGCATGCCTATAATAAACATATGTATGCACATAGCATCACGGTTATTACAGGTTCTCGTTTTCGCAGTTTACACAAAGAGCCGTAATTTTGAAAAACTTCAAACCCGTCTTCAAAAGTTTGCATTTTCAGGACCCCAAAACTCTGTTGTCGTGAAAATGAACTGCCAAATCGGTTAAAATTGTTGTTGTGTAAACGGCCCCCAAGATGAAACTTTTTAGCTACTTACCTTCAAGGTGACATCAGGTAACACGGCTGGAGCAGGGTTCGCTCTCCAGTTGAGACCTGATAGAAAGGCGTGGTAGTCAATCTTTTCAGATTCATCCTGAAACCTGTCAAGAATGTATGAGAGAATGTGAACTACGTTGCTTTGCTTGTTTTAATTCATAATGGAAATCAATTGGTTGTTCTTACGTCTTTAGGAGGGCTCTTAGCAGGTCATCAGACAGGGGCAGTCGAAAGGCTTTACAGATGGTCCGTGCCTCTTTAGAGCAGAGATGCCCAGATCTATAGCACCATTTGAGTGGAAAAGAAGGCATTAAAATGAGATTTAAAGGTCACGTTCTTTCTGATCCGATTTTTTTAAACCCTAGTTAGTGTGTAATGTTGCTATAATAGCATAAATAATAGCTGTAAAATGATAAAGCTCAAAGTTCACTCCCAGGCGATATATTTTCCCCTTTTAAAGCCTACAGTGAAAGGCCGGTTTGGACTACAGCCCTCTACTTCCTGCTTTAATGATGTCACTAGAACGTTTTTTTGACTAAACTCCGCCCACAGGAATATGTCAGTCGCCAGCTAAGCTAACGGCAAGCTAAGCTGATATCAAATCACAACACACTAACAAGCTACACAATCAGAACTCGATACATATTTCTGAAGGAGGAACTTCATAGAACAAGGAAGACATCAGCCCGTTTTGAGGACTATGAAAACAGCGGTATAGAGATATTTAAATTGTGTGAAAAATACCACGTTTTTTTACACGTGAAACATGAACACATGTTATATTGCGCACTGTAAACACAATCAAAGCTTCCAAAATACAGAAAGAACGGGACCTTTAAAAAATTCGCTTTTTACAGTAGGGAAACAATGAAACAAAAAAGATATTTAGTAAATTTACATTTCTACCTACAGAATATATAATTATATAATTCTCAACACTTTATTTGCAGGACTCTCAGAACATAACTTTCCACAGGACTGCGTAAACCGGACATGCACACTGACCCGTCTAAATCCTTCTTCATTTATTTCCCGTGCCTGCAACATGCCACAGGTCTTCATCTGTTTCTAATGCTTCACTTAACTGCTGGAACTAATCGCCCCTCCTCGATCTAAAGCAGATTGATGGTCTGTCTACCTCACTGGTGATTGTTAGTGATCAACATCAGTGCCTGCATGACTCTCAATAGCTAAGGGTGTGTGTGTCTTTAAACAACAAGGGAGTGCATGTTTATGTAAATGAAAGTTTTTAATTTTATAATGTGCCCTTCTGGCCATGTGGATAAACTGTTACACATATGAAGCTCAGATGCAAAACCCTCTAAGTGTGTCTGACTCTTAACAGATTCTGCCAACAAACCAATTTTTCTGAATGGCGTAAGGATGGGTTAAGGGTATTTGAAGCAAAAGTATTTAATGTTCAACGTATAATACGTGCCAAGAGCAATCTGTTAATATCATTATATTTTTTTAACGGAGGTGGCGTTTGGCAGCTTTTGCATCTGAGCTACTTATTTATACAGTACCGTTCAAAGATTTAGGGTTAATTACTCGCTTACTTTTTAATATTTTTTACTTTTTAAAATAATAGTAAAATCTATGGGTTTCCCCATTCTCCCTTGCACGCAAATTTATTCACGCTGCACGTTTAGCATGGAAACTATGGTTCCCTATTTCAGGGGCAAAAAGGTCGCATCACAGAATGGGGAGGGGGCAGCAAGTTGATCACGACGTCAATGCGACACACCGAAGCAGTTTTTATCCAACACGGGAGGAGACGCGAAGTTACTTTTCAATGCAGCCATAGATAGTGTTCTAAGTAGTTTTGAACACAAGTTTATTTAAAAAAAGAGCAACTTTTGGCATTAAACAATTTCATATCCAAGAAGGATGTTTGGATGTGGCAAGACATGATAACCACAGAGTTTTATAGGACCAACCTTCTAGGCATTGTTAGTACAATAAAGTACAATTATAAGTACAATTAACTTATAAATGGTAAGTGGTATTTATTTTTATCATATTGTCATTATGCCTGTACTGTGGTTGTCACAGTGCCACTAAGGTCTGTTGCTTTCAATATCAATATACAGATACCAGTTTAGTTGCATAGCTTTCAGCTGTGTGCACACGTACTGGTAAAAGTTGTTTAGGTTTGAATTCATGTCGCTCTACATATGTCATCTAGTATAATTAAAACGATTGGCTATGAGCTACGTAAAGACGCATTTGATAGACATTCGTAGCACCCAATAAACGGCTCTGGGCATTCGTAAACCACGCCTCAAATACGAGAAAATGAGCATATGGTTCCCAGACCTTATCTAATTCTCTATGAGACTGGTCTGGTGTTAGCCAGGCTAAGTAAACTCTTTAAAACTATAGAATAATACAAATGAAGAGTTTCGTTGCAAAACGAGATAAATCCATTTTTTGACATTTTTGTCAAAACATGTTTATTATGATGTTATCATGTTATGATTTTGTTTGATGGTGCTACTTAGCTGAATTTTTTAAGTTATGAAGGTTTAAATCAAAACAAACCAACTGCAGTTGCATTGGAATTAATTGGAATGCACAACCAAAAAACGAGATTTCTGAACAATTAAAAAAAACGGTGGTTATCTCATTTTGCAACGAAACTCTTCAAATCTAACTTTGGGAGTTAAAAAATCCTATAAAGCTCATATCTATGCTATGCTTTTATTGACAAATTTGTCTTTATTATTCAAAGTCATCCATTTTAAAAAAATGTATTACTTCAAATGTTTATTTTTCTAATTAAAGAAAGAAATAGGTTTGCTTTTGTATAGTTCAGTGGTAGAGCATTGCATTAGCAGCGCAAAATATTATGGTTTAAAACCATAGATTGTATGGACATAGTGTCTGTGACGTCACTCAAAGGCTTCTGACAAGCAATTTTGAAGCCCAAAGTGGGCGTAGCCTGCCATCGCCATCTTGGCAGTGTGTCACCGCACGGTGCATCAGTCGCGGATAACCGAAAATCGGCAAAGAGGTGGGATGTGGGTGGACCTAAGGTGCCTGGTTGCTGAAACCACGCCGTCTTGCTCGACAGCATCAGCAATTTACTCGTCACTTAATTATGCAAAACTTTACAGCTTAATATAATTAAAACTGATGAGTTACAAAAAATGTACCCCCTTCACTGTTGTCATGCAAAGTCAGCTACTGTATTTTCCGGACTATGAGTATAAGTCGCATCAGTCATAAATGCGTTTTGAAGAGGAAAAAACATAAATTGCAGTGGACTACACGTCGCGTTTATTTAGAAAATGATTTAAAAAAATCCAAGCCGAAGAACAGACATTTAATCTGGAAAGGCAAGTTATTCAACTAAACAATGGCACACAGAACAGCAGGTTGAATAGGTGTCCGTACATGTTAACGTAACATTACCTTTATTTCACCGAACACAATAGCATATCGAGCATACCTGGGAATCTGAATAGACTAAATTAACACGACAAGCCAAATCAAGTTCAACAAGCTCCCGAAGTCATCCTGCCTTACGGAATCCATTGAATTACATAAATACAGGAGCAGCATATAGCGGACTTTCACGGTTGTAGACGGTAATGGTTTCTCTTGGTTCATATAAATTAATTTTAACATATAAGTCGCACCTGACTAAAAGTCACAAGACCGGCCAAACTATGAAAAAAGTGCGACTTATAGTCCGGAAGATACGGTATATAGACCAAAAACATTTTTTGTACCATGATGTAAACAAATTTATTTCTGCTGTAAATTTGGGCATTTTGACATGATGGGTCTATGGCAGTGGTTCTCAAACTTGTGTTTCGGCGCATGATATACGTCATGACCACACGTTAGCGATTGGCTATGGCAGATCCTGAGCGACTCTGGGCAGATCCAATAGTGTTGAACTTAACAGAGAACCTACCTACAAGACAGTAAATGTTTCTCAATGGAGAGAGGCCAGACTCTCTGTACAAATGAAATGTACGAGAGTCTGGTAGAACCAGGCTAAGTTTCTAGTAGCCAGTCGATGAATTACAGTTTACTTCTGTGTTGGCTTCACGAAAGAGACCGGACGTTTGCCTCTTGGTTTGAACCCAGGGAACAGACATGCTTGCTGATAAAAATGATACACCTTTCCATGTAAGTCGCTTAGGATAAAAGCGTCTGCCAAATGCATAAAGCTAAATGTAAAATTATATTTTGTCAGCAGAACTAATTTTGGACATTGAAGAATATGTCTTTAGATCAAAAGGTTTGTAAGGTCAAGAGAAACAGTTCACTTAAGTGATCCTGAACAGCAGTTTACATAAGGATAAGACCGTTTATGAGATTATTTATGTTTACATTATTTATGTTTATCGCTGATAATCGATTTATTTATAATGGATTTTGAGAAGACTTGATGGTATGAGAAGATCCATGGCAGCATGGCAAAATTTATATTTTTTTCAGTACATTTTGAAATAAGCAAATTTAAGCTAGCATTAACAATCTAGAGTAGCAGTAAATAAGATAGGTATGGCAGTTGCCTTAAAGGAATATTCCATTGTCTTAAAAGAAAAATCCAGATAATATACTCACCCCCATGTCTTCCAAAATTTTGATGTCTTTCTTTGTTCAGTCGAGAAGAAATTATGTTTTTTGAGGAAAACATTGCAGGATTTTTCTCATTTTAATGGACTTTAATAGAGCCCAACATTTAATACTTAACACTTAACAGTTTTTTTCAACTGAGTTTCAAAGGTCCATAAACGATCCCAAACGAGGCACAAGGGTCCCATCCAGCGAAACGACCGTCATCCCTGACAAGAAAAATATGCTCCCCTAAACCACAACTTTTCGTCTAGGTCCGGTCCAGCATGACCTAACGTAAATGCGTAGTGACGTAGGGAGGTCACGTGTTACATATATAAAACGCACATTTGCGGACCATTGTAAACAATAAACTGACACAAAGACATTAATTACTATCATTTGACATACAACAACGTAGGAACGGTCCTCTTTCAACACATTTGTAAACACTGGGGCGGAGTTTCGCGTTCGTCCTCTGTGACCTCTTGACGTCATGACGTATTGCGTGGGGTCACGCTGGCGCATCACGACCGGATCTAGACGAGAAGTCGTGGTTTAAAAGTGGATATTTTTTATTTTTCTTGTCAAAAATGACAATCGTTTCACTAGATAAGACCCTTATGCCTCGTTTGGGATCGTTTGTAGACTCCGTTGAAAAAAACTGTTGAAAAAAGTGTTGAGTAAAGTATTAAATGTTCGACTCTATTAAAGTCCATTAAAATGAAAAAAATCCTGCAATGTTTTCCTCAAAAAACATAATTTCTTCTCGACTGAACAAAGAAAGACATCAACATTTTGGATGACATGGTGGTGAGTAAATTATCTGGATTTTTCTTTTAAGAAAATGGAATATTTCTTAAAATCAAAAAGAGAGACTACTAATTGGTAAAGCATCACAAAAGGTCATTAATTCAATCCGCAGGGAACACATACTGTATGCTCTATACTTGCTACACATATGCTCTGTTATAAATGGTATACATTATAATGCAATGTAAGTTGCTTTGGATAAAATGCATAAATGTATGTAAACGTCATAATCGTGTTTAAGCCGTACCTTTCGCGATCCTCGTGTGTAAAAGTTTGCACCATATCTGAGAACTTCTCAAACTGTTTTTTCTTCAGGTGATCCTGAGCCACAGCAAGCATGAGACCTACATCCACCTCTGGCTGCTCACGTACCGAATACGTGCGACCCAGAGTCATGATCTCATGCTCGGACAACTGACCGTCTATATCTGCCAGCACAGTCCTGTAAAAAATACAAGACAATTTACTGAACCCCAGAACACTTAAGGCTAGTCCTAGACTAAAATACATGTTTGAGCTGTCTCAACTTAAAATAACTTGCACTGACAGATTTGTCTTTTTCAAAGGCATGTTTATTAAAGATGCTTAAAAATATAAACTAAGGCCTAGCCCTGGTTTTAGCTAAGCCTTGTCTGTAAAACCAGGCCACACTAAATAGTTTTCTACTTTTACTACTTCGACTTGTCAGTGTGTATTTCTATAATAAAATAATGTCTATTTTAGCAAACATCAATTGTACAGAGTGTACCACAGTTTAAGCAACACAACTGTATTTTTGGGATACAGTTTCTACCCTACCACAGAGAAACCTAACTGGTCCAAAATTCACACAACATCCCACACCTTCATCGTGGACTAACAAATGTCTTCTTACTGGAAACTTCTTGCTGCATTGCACCTGGTTAGGTCACTATGCTTTGTTCCTTTTATATATGTATTTTGGC
Source organism: Misgurnus anguillicaudatus (assembly GCF_027580225.2). NCBI lineage: Eukaryota > Metazoa > Chordata > Actinopteri > Cypriniformes > Cobitidae > Misgurnus > Misgurnus anguillicaudatus. Next base: position 27,577,766 of record NC_073353.2, read on the forward strand.
TCCTTACCTGAATGACTCATATGGAAGAAAGCCAATGTTGCCTGGATCACTCATTATGAAGAACTGTTTTACTTTCTTCTGCGTCTCCTCGCCGACGGACTTTATCTTACTTATAATGGTGCCAACGTTGGACCTGGGGAACTAAGTAATTGAATTGTGAAGGGCTTTTGTGAAGGATGAAGCAGACTGAGAGACGAGAAAAGAAAAGGACTTTTGTGCTTTACCTCTTCCGCATACTGCTCCATGTAATTGAATGTAAATTCATCTGCATCAAGCAATTGGAAAGGCTGATCATTCAGATGCAGTTTAGCTCCGACATACAGATCCTGAGCTGTGAAATACTCCGACATCTCGCTCTTAAAGAGCTCCTGTCCTGGCTTCTTAACTCGGCCTCGCGCCAAATACTTACCCCCAGCCACACCTATTAAACATAATGAATTTCATTAACATCCAGGAGAATATATTCAGAGATTGTTTTACACTTAATTTAACTGAACTGAACGAAACTACCTGAGTTTCTTTGAGGCGGTTCAAAAACTGCTATGGTGTCATCACTGAGGTAGTACGAGATGATGAAAATACGTTCCTTATCAACAGGGCTGTCTGTCAGCATTTTGCCCACAAATCTCAATACGTTGCTCACCAGACCTTGTCTAACACAGAGTTAAGATAAAAGGTAGTTTAATATCATATAAAGTAAATCAACCAATAGCAATAGTAAGGGGTGGGCTTCCAGTTTGCCCAACCAATGGCATACAGGGTGAGTGTGTGGGAAACTGCATAAAGATACTCTTTTTAGCCATTTTATTGGGTAATTCTAGTGACAGCATAATTTAACCCACTTAAATACAAATAAAACATTCCTGTAAAGCATGCACTTAAAAAATGGGGTTGTTTCAATCCATGGCTGCGTAAACTATGGACAAACCCAACATGTGGGTTTAAATTAACCTATGCTGGGTTGTTTGAACCCAAAATGCTGGATTGTTTTAAACCCTGGTGGGGTCAAATGTGGACATTTTCCAGGTTAATTTAAACCAAAACAGCTGGCTTTGTTCATATTTTACTCATGTTGGAAAAAGGTACAAACGCTGTCACTGAGGCAGTACTTACTTAAAAAGTACACTTTTGTATCTAAAGAGTTCATATTAAAGGGACATTCCACTTTTTTTGAAAATATGCTCTTTTATCAGCTCCGCAAGAGTTAAACATTTGATTCTTACCGTTTTGGAATCCATTTAGCTGATCTCCGAGTCTGGCGCTACCACTTTTAGCATTGCTTAGCACAATCCATTGAATCTGATTAGACCATTAGAATTGCGCTAAAAAATAACCAAAGTTTCGATATACGGACTGCTTGAAAATAGTCCCCTTGGTTCCTTTCAATAGCAGGGGACTATTTTCGGGAACTGCTTAATATCACTACGCCTGCTACCGCCATGTTACATCAGCAAAGTCTTTGATTATTACGCCAGTTTGAGAGTATAGTGCCTAGCCATATCTGCTTAGAAAATCCCAACTTTTAATTTTCCATCAATCTTAGTTACATGATGTAACTACAGAAGAGTCAACGTTTAAATAGGAAATATTGAAACTCTTTGGTTATTTTTTGTGCGATGCTAATGGTCTAATCAGATTCAATGGATTGTGCTAAGGTATGCTAAAAGTGCTAGGGCCAGACCCGGAGATCAGCTGAATGGATTCCAAAATGGTAAGAATCAAATGTTTAACTGGGCATATGTCCAAAAAAAGTGGAGTGTCCCTTTAATACCTAATGGTTCATAATAGGACCTTTTTAAAGGGTACCACGCCAACCCAGTGACAGCTTTTGTACCTTTATTCTGACAGTGTGGGTTTAAAAACCCAGCACTTTTTAGTGTGTGGCTATGTCAACACACAGTTATTTCACAGATATCTGATTTTACTTCACTTTTAATACGACATCTTATACAAGCACATGGGGTTTAGGCATCCTGACACTCCATCTGATTTAGCTGTTGGGTCCAGCCAGCAGTCATCCCAGCTGAGCTATAACTCTGCTCCTATTTGCTCATCATGTCTTAAGACGTCCCCATAGATTACAATGCACGTGAAACAGCTATTCAACTGCATGTGCACCTGCAACACTTTCCTTTCTATACTAACTGCACTTTCCTTACTAACTGCACACCCATGACCAGATAAAAATGGGTGTTGGTTCTTCCTGCCCTACTGAAAAATCCAGCTAAGACCAGCATATGCTGGTGAGCTGGTTTTAGTTGGTCTTCAGCTTGGTTTTAGCTGGTTTTGCTGGTGTAGGAAGCTGGTTTTGCTGGTGTAGCAAGCTGGTCTAGCTGTGTTTTGGTCACATTTTAAGCTGGTCTAGCTGGACTAAGCTGGTCAGGCTGGAATGCCAGCTGGCCCACCAGCATGACCAGCTTTGTCAGGCTGGGAGGACCAGCGTAAACCACCTTAAACCAGCTACCAGCTTATGCTGGTTTTAGCTGGATTTTTCAGTAGGGTGGTTACTTCCTTATTTACGGGAAGTAGTTCTTTGTGCCTTGTGAGTATTAATTGTGGATGTAATCGCTCTATAAAGTGGTTTCATTTCTATCTTGACAAGTTTTTTATTAGATAAGGTTAAAATGAACCGAACTACATGTTTTAGATGATCGTTCTTTACAGTGGCGACTCGTGACTGCTCATCTAAGGGGCGCAAATTTAAAATAAGTGTTCGGAGTGTCATGTGTGTTCCTTGTGTTTTCAAAATATGTGTTTGTTGCGTCATGTGATGTGAACCATGTGCATCACGTGTTTTGTCAAAATAAGTGCCTGCTGCACACACGTCAAAACAGTTTATGATAAAAGAGACGCTCACGTTCACAAAATACACGCAAGACACTCAGTAAACTCTGATTACGGATGAGATTATGCGAGTATCTGGCAAACGCAAGCATCTCTTTTATCATAAACCCTTTAGACGCGTCTGCAGCAGGCACTTATTTTGACAAGACATGTGATGCACATAGGATCGCTCGACGCGCAGAACACATATTTTGAAATGACAAACCACACACATGACGGGCTACATACATGCTGTGATGAACTTCACCCTCGAAAAAAGAAGCCACCGCCCACCTCTGATTCAGAATCTTACTGTTTTCCTCTACCCGTACTGCCAATGTTTAATGCTGTCCAAGGGAAATTGAAGAAGAGAATAATCTGCAGTTTGATACTGTTTGGTTTGGAAGCAAAGCACAGTAGAGCTGTGAAAACCATGTTTAATAATAAACCAACTTTCTAAATAGTCTTCTTCACTGGAAAATCATGCGGTTGCATTTGAGACGCCGATTATTTATAAATGGCACACATTTGCATCTGCTAAATGCATAAATGTAAATGTAAACAATAAAAAAACAGTACAGATTAGTCAAAAAGGTCTTTTTCATTTTTGTCTGCAATGTGCATCTACATGGGTGTCATTTAAGGCTGATAATACCTGTCTTTCTCCATCATCTTTCTGAAATCTTTCTGCGGAGGCTTAGGCAACAATCCCTGACAGGAGCACAGGGAGTCTTCCTCAGATCCAAATCCAGTGTAGGGTGGTACCTGTCTCATTGGTTTAGCAGGGGGCGGGGCTTTGCATAAAACAGGCGTAAAGTCCTCTGTGAAGTAACACGGAAAGAAAAGATCAAAAGCGAGACCCAAACCCCACTTCAATGCATGGAGATTTAAGAAGACAAAGGTATGGAGAAAAGAGAGCAAAGCCAGACAAAGTATAGATATTTTGATTCATCCATATAAATTCAATCTGTAACCCCTCGACCTTCCAAAAGCGAATAAGTGCTCCATCAAGGACTTGTGTCAAACTGGCTCCATTAGTCACATGTGTAACTAATGTTATGACGTCTTCAGTCGGCATAACGCTGCGTACGCTGTGGACAGATGCATGTGCACCCGTGTTGTGTTACTGTTGGCAGAGAGCTCGTATGCTTGTCACGTCCAGGCTTTTGAAGATAAAGAGGCTGGGCGGCCATTGTTTATATCTGCTGTCCAAAATCGGAATAACCTTGAACTGTCAATCAGTTCTGCTGTTTTGTTTTTTTGCATCAATCTATATCAAACCAAGCAGCTATATGATGGATATTTACAGACATGAAAGAAGACTGTCCGAAAGAGATGACTTTGTAAACAATAAACAGCTTGTCAGACCACACAGACAGACCACACAAGAGAGTGGTAAGCATGTAAATTTGCTTTCCATTTTACCACAAAAAAATGCAATAGCAGGACACAAAACACAAATTTTGTAAAGACTGTTTATATCAAACAAAATAAAGGAAGGTCAACACATATAAACCACAGTCACTGATGTAACTGAGTAATATCTAAACTCAATACTGACATCATGTGGCTGATAACTCTTATAACATTGTTGCACAACAGGGGATGGAAGTTATTTCATTTGAGTATTTAGAAAACAGTTGTTTGTTTACGTTTATGTATTAAAACAATTAGCAAATAAGAAAGCAATACAGATATTAACTTAACAAGAAAACTCACCAATGCCATATTTGGAGCGATAATACTCTTTAGTGAAGTTGTCGCAGTCACATATCAGCATCCTACGACCCCACACGTTAATGACGCCCCCTATGGTCAAGTCACTGTCTTTGTAGAATTCTTCTTCCACAGCTCCAGTCTGTAAAATGTATTTATTGCATTTAAATACATTTATATTTACTAATTTTGGCAGACACTTTTGTCCAAAACGACTTACAGTGCATTCAAGCTATATATTTAATCAGCATATGTGTTCCCTGATCTTTGTTTTTTGCAATTGTATAGTGATCATATATAATTATTTCTCAGTTTCTTTATTAGAATACAACCAGAAAATACAGGAAATGTGTATGTAGTATTAAAACAGTATAAAAGTATAAGCTGAAGTGTCAAGAATAGAGTAAACTCCCCTTACACTTAAGCAATAGCAGGCAGCTGCAGGATCTCTTAAACCTAAATGAAATTAAATCCTAATTTCTTATTCTAATCAAATGACTTCACGACTTTAATCTCCTCAAATAAGCTCAAAACGTTTTTCGTGCCAAGAGAGGTCACACTAAATACTGACTGATGCCTTAAGAAGACATTTAGTTCTGAAAATGGTTTTGTTTTTAATTTTGTGTACATATTTCCTGTATTATTGTTTGTGTCTTAAAAAAGAGTGAAAAATAAATATGGATAGACATTAAAACTTTGCTTAAACAACAAAGCTGGTGATGGTGGCTTAAGACTTTTGCACAGTAGGCCTACTGTATATAAAACAAATAGTTATATAATAAATACCTTAAGACAGCAATGAGATTAAACTGAGACATTTTTCATAGTGCTTTATGATTATAAATTAGATAGATTATAAATAGATTATAAATTAAAGACATAGATAAATTTTTAAAGACATAATTATATTTTTTGTGTATAATTACATTTTTAATTGTTTATTTTGTAAGTAGTTCATACAAAAGTTTTAAACTTACTTTAAGGCTATCTAAAATGTAGCGTCCTCCTTGTCCGATCGGTCCAAATACATTAAGGACTGTGCGGTCTGTTATTTCTCCAGGCTGATGTTTGGGAATAGGAGCATGCTGTTCGGCGAAAAAAAGAGAGAAAATAATTGCAATCTCTCTTAAATGGCAAAAAGGAAAGGATGATATTTCTAACATAAACTGAAGGGCAAGTCAAATTTTTAAATGGTATCATAATTATTTTCTCACTGGGGGTTTCCAATAAACCTTTCAGATGACATTTAGTAAAAGGCAACAGAAGAGATAACGCAAGAAAAGAATAAACACAACAAACAAACCCTTCTTCTTTCATAATGAATTTAGACTGAAAAGCAAGCGGGAAGGAAACTGGAAAGTGCTTTAGGGAAGTTAGATGTTCCTTCAGCCCTGTCAGTCTGGATAAAAGCTTGGCACAGAGGATGGAGAAATGTGTCCAAGCAAAAGAGGAGAGGGGAACTGATAACCACTTAGCCTTGTCTAAAAGTGGAACGGACTGCATTGTACACTAAAGACTCATTTCTGTTTCAACATTTCAGATGCATCAAAAATATATGAATTTGTTCTTTTAGTCAATAAAATTGTATAACTATGATTAAAACAAAATTAATTTACTAGAGAAGGGGTTATTTTGTTTTTTAAGATAGCATCTTATATATCTTAAATCATGTCTTGTTTTATGCAGCAATCACATTGCATTTTGTGCAAATTTAGAAGAAAGACAAAACTATTAGCCAATCTGGTAAGAAAAATACAAAAAATATTCTCTGAAAAAAATGACTGTTTCTATCAGAAATTTTTCTATCAGAAAATGAGTCGCCAGTGTATGTGCAGAAACATCATGTTATTATTCGAATTCAGCTATTCTTCTTTGTTTAATCTCCTTTAAACCGCAACATTCATACAAAACAGGCTGTTGGAGATCCCCTAGCAATGTGATGTCACATTGATTACGGCCCAACCATAACTGCTCAAAGACTCCACCTTATAAGCGCATAATAGTTCAGCCAGAGACACATATTTTGATGTATTTCAAAGCACATGTGTAAGCACTCTACCCCCTACAGGGAGGGGAACAGAAGCTTTCTTTGCATTTAAAGAGACACAGACAAAATTGTTTCATTGCAGCCATAAATAGCCATGTTTAGCATCGTATAGTATGTGTTGTATTTTAATCTGAAACTTTCCAGACACATTCTGGGGATACCAGAGACTATTTCAATATTGTTGAAAACACCTAGGTTAGGGGCCTTTAAAGGATGTTTAGATATTTACCTAAAAAAGAGACAAAAATACAGGTTATATTTTGTTCAGTATGTTAGTATGCTTTTACTAACCTTGGGAAGCCTACCCCTGTGCAAAAATTTAGGAACAGTGTCCCGACCGGTGTTTGGATTGTGAATTTCATAAATTTCTATGGTATCATCTGCCAAGAAGTAATGCAAGATCAGTTGTCTTGGGTCTCCGAACATGCTCTCAGTATCATCCCAATAGCAGTAAAATCGCAAAATTTTGGGGTCGTGGTCCAAAAACTGCTTAAGAGTATCTATTCTTTCATAAGGCCGCAATGGGTTCATGTTTTTCTCCATCTGTGAAGTTCAAGGAAACATTATTCAAAACCTTTATTTAATACTGAATATGTGTTTTAGACACACTGTGCTTTCTCACCTCTCCTCGATAGGTTGTATAGGGATCTTCTGGTGAAGAACCACTGGAGTTTATGCGCACACCCAGTTTTCTCAAGAAGTTGCGTGTGAAGGGGTCACAATCCGTAATCATAAAAGTCCTGGAATAGAGCACTATTTCCTGATTGATATTAAAATGATGCACGTTGTAGAAGCAGTCATCTTTAGGTGCGGGGAGAGGAATTCTGTGGCGCCGAATCAGGGTCCCTAAAGGAGAATAGATTGTTTTGAATAGGATGTCGTTGCTAGCTTGTTAATTAATAATCAGGATGCTACATCTTTTGATAGTTTACCCTGTGGGATCCCACTGTTTTTGAGCTCTGGCTCCACCACTTGTATGGTGTCATCCTCCAGGTAGAAATAAATCTTACACTTTCTTACTCTATATTTCTCTTCCCTGCTTTGAGGAACAGCTTCTTGGAAATGAGCATCAAAGCACAGGACCTTCAAGTAAGAGTGAGAAAAGTTTAAACATTTTACTATGAACATATATTATATTATATACTTATAATGACATACCTGTTTGTCAAAGGCTAACCATGCTGGGGCATCACTGCCCTCTCCCTTAGGAAAAAGTGAATATTTGGGTCTCGCCTTCTGTCCCAGAAGCAGTTCCCCTCCAATGCCTGGCTTTTCTGCCCCAATCATCATGGGTACTCCATTTGAATGATCAAAATGCTGAGACTTGTGAAATTTATCTTTGCCAAGCTGGAAAACAGTTTATAGATAAAGTACAGATTCATTATTGCAGTCCATCTTTTTTGAAACAAACAAACTAAAAACTTCATTTAAATTGATTTTTCCATGGAAACAGACAAACGTCATTTTGATACACTTACATTTCTATTGATTGAATTTCCAGGCAGCATTGGTAACGCCATAGTTAGAAAAAGGCGATAATTTTAATTCCTCAGCCCTGGACTTAAGACCGGACAACTAGTTGCCAAGGTAGCAGTTTGTATGCAAATAATACTGCTAAGCAACGAAATGCGTATCACGTGATATATTTGTCGCTGGCGTGTTCGACTCCATTAAGCTATGCGCAGATTGGTCGGGTAATGTCGTCACCAAAGTACCGTGAGAGCGATTCGATAGCACACTGCTGCATATGCTTTAGAATCGCTCTCGCGGTACTTTGACGTCATTAGGCGATCGATCTGCGCAGCACCGAATGAAGTGGAACACGCCAGCTTTAAGAATAATTATCACCGAGTGAAGTAAACTGCTCTCGTTATTTAAAATGTAGTTGAAATTAGTCTATAAAGTTTGTCGTTATAGACTTATTTGTGTATGTACTTATTTCTTATATAAACTGCAAACAATTAAAATCAAAAGAGCATTGGTTGCACTTAAAACTAAAAATAATGGTGTTACAGATCCATAATAGAAAGCCATAAAAAACACACTGGCAACATACATAACAAGTTAAATGCATGTATACAAAGAGTAACCAGAAACAGACGTTTTATTATTTCCACAAACATGTTATTGATACTGGCCACCTGTCTAGGGAGTTTCTCTTCTACATGTAATGGTGAAACTAATGATATTGGTAGATTACACTATATATTCATAAATACATGACTAAATGAAATATATACATTAAAAATGTTTTTACAAGTAGATATCAAGGATATTATACCATTAACTCAATGAATGTGCTTTTTCAAAAGAAAAATATAAGAAACATTACTCTTGTGTATGTAACATTTCCTAAACATAAGCAAGAAAACAAAAACACTACAGCTTGGCAACATTTTTATAAACAAGTTATTGGCACAAGATACCATCACCTTCTGAATGTTTAAGCTATGTACACATAAACAACATTTAAGAGTAATATGTTCAATGACCGTTCTTCAAATGTCCATTGCACAACAGTAAACTGGGAATACATCTTTAATCAGTAGCAATGTAGTAGGTCCAGGTTTAATTTAGGATGCCAAGCCCAGCAGAAATCCTCCAACAAATCCACCCGAGACAACAATATTCCTCTTTACAAATTCTGTAGACTATAGACAAAAAAAAGTTGTTTAAAGAAAACAGATATATAGCTACTTACTTAGGTGAAAATTACAAACACAAAATAATACAAATTACGTTTTAGTATGGTTTGGGAATGCAAAATGCGTATACTGCGAAATATACCCAAATAACGACCAGTAATATTATGCAACAACTGGAATAAGTCATTTAAATCAGACAAACATTAAAATTCAATGACACACAGTAATACCCACCTCTTCTATAAAGGAATTAAGCTCAGGTGATGCTTTGTTTGCCTTTTTCTTCAAATGCTTTTTAGCTTTATTGACATCCTTTTCCACTTTCCTCCAGTCCACCTGCACATAGCCACTGTGGTTGGCAATTTGTAACAAAAGATTTTTTTTCATGGTTAAGAGGACATTAAGGTATAATAGATTCCTAACAATGGATTGTCTACATGGTGCACTGCAAATATTTTTATAATCCATACTTGTAACAAAAGAAATCCCCCTCCAACAGCTGTAGCCACAATTTTCCCAACCCTCTGAAAGAGATAACCAGCACACCTACAGAAAAGGTTGTTTAATGGACATGTGAATTGGTGCATGTACTTTGTTCTCAATAATTCTCATATACCACAGTACAGAATAATGAAGTTGTTGGACAATCATATGTGCAAAGATTACCATCCAACTTTACAGTAGCATGATATACACTTACCATCCCGTCACCCCACCCATCATGATCTGTGAAGTCACAGAGTATTTTTCTGCAATGGGTCCTGTATTAGTCCCAAAAACACGACTCCACCACTGATGTCTTCTTGCATAATCTGTGATGTTAACAACCTCATATAATTCATCTTCACTCTCTGCATCTACATCTGAAATCAAAGGTAAATCATTATGGTGAACATGGTCAAAAATCACAAAACATTGATACATAAGAAATTCTTTAAAACATTTAATCAATATAATTTATGTTAACTACTATATTATTTATGTTTTTTCTTTGTGAAATACAACTGTAATACTTTCTGTTTTGTATTGCAATGCGTTTTATTAAAGCAATTCAAAATGAAAACAAAAGCAAAACAATGCCGAGATGCATGCCTTATATTACACATTTTTGCATTACGTTAATAAAATGTATATTAATACATCACACGAGATAAATGACAATGGATTTCATTTACTTGTTCTGACACGCATCAATTTAGAAAAACACGAATAAGAGTCACAGTGGGTATGTTTTGCTAACATGGTTAGATGGTAGCCTATGTACAGTCAGCTACATCCTGATATAATTGAAAGCTTCTATATTAAAACCACTTGAAATATCATTACATATAACACACATGATTTAATGCATATATTGTCAATCAAGACAATACATTTTCAAGTTTGTTTGCCCAGTTTATTTACCTTCACCGCGATCCGCCATTTTATGAGGCATTGCTCACTTCGCACCCGGCCACCCGTTGTTCTACGTAAAATCCTGCGCAAATTACGTGCGATCACTGGACACAGTCCCATACGGCTGCTTAAAGGGGCTATTCTCAATAATGATTAACAAATTGTTTTAAATTTAACGTTATAACAAAATATGTTATTGTCCAACAACATTAGTAGGCTTAATCTTTGATTTACAAATAGGGGAGTGGTGGGGGCTAACGTTACCTTTAATTCAAATGCGTGCGTTAGTTATTTATTCCATTTCTTGATTTACAGTCTTTTAATTTTAACTAAAAAAATTACAATATAGTACCTTAAATTGGATGTAATTAAAAAAAGAAAGTAAAAAGAAAGAAAGTAAAAAAAACGTACTTATTTAGCATTAATTTCTAAACAGAAATTTTTAAACATATCCGACTGAATGATGTATGCTTTCTGCATAATCTTCAGTCACACTGGCTTATAAAAGTGTGCATCTGTCTTAACAATTTACATCCTCAAACCATGTATTTTGAAACAGACAGGTGATGTATCCAATAATGCGTTTTATGTTGGTGTTACGTAATCATAATAAACCAATGAGCCAATTGCAGCAGGCGACGATCCGACGTAAAGTTGAGGGGTTTGTTATTTACCCTCCCCCTTGAAAGTTTATACGAAAAAAGAATCCCAAGACAACGCAAATCACGTGGTCGTCATCCAGAACAACCATTGGTCAAAATCACAGAGAAGGCGTTCCGACGGCGGCGGCGTGGGTTCGCTTGAGTGACACAATTATAACAAGTTTGAGCTGGCGACTAGGGGGAAGTTTGAGTTATTACTAAATAACAATTCACCGTAACACCCAGCGTTGCTTGTTTTGCATGCATTTTAGTGTACCCGCTAGCTACGACTCATTTATGTCGAGGACAATGTAAAAAAGAGGGTGTTTAGAGGAAATATTTTTCCTTGGAGGATTTGACACATATTCTTTTGCGTTTGGATCCACACAAAAGGTGCGTGGCTTGCGGTGCGTAAATAATTTCCCTGGAGCTTTTTGTCTATGAAATCGTGCGGAGTGTCGGTGGCCGCTGTAGCTCGCGCTGCTGCTGGTGGTGATGAGGAAAAGAAAATGGCGGCGGGAAAAGCGAGTGAAACCGAGGAGGACTTTCCGAAGCTTACGCCGCAAGAAAAGGAACGCTTAGCCGGCATAGACAGGTCAGATAAAGCCCATTTACTTCTACTCGTGACCCTCACTTCGTTTTTACCACCCTTCTTCTCGTGTTAGAGCTGTGTAAATGAATGCGGTGCAGGTGAAGTAACACGGAACCGCCTGTGTTGTCCTCTATTTGCAGCACACTGTTTGGATTTCAGAGGCTTCATGAAGATGGCGCCAGAACGAAGGCCTTGCTGTTAAAGGTACGAGTGTGTGACACTGATGGGGGTCTTCAGATAAACACATACTCTAAAATGAAAATGCAACATCGACCAGACAGTTTGTACAATGTATACTATTCACAGAGGGAAATTACATACCGTACTACACCCTTAATACCACTGATAGTGTCTAAAGATAGATAAATACTTTATAAATTGGCTTGGAGAAATTGCAATGTAACAGCATTTACAGTCTGCTCAGCCTAAGTTATAGAATAAACACAGAAATAAAAATTAATCGTATGAACGCAGTGTGCACAATTATATAGCACGTGTGTCAATAAAAGAGGACATACGTATTTATACTGTGGACAGTACTACAGAGAAATGTTATGCATTCGCTGTTGACCATATGCCATGCGTGTCGTGATCGGGGTGCCTATTGATTTTAAATATTTGCATTTATTTGAGTTCGGATACATGAGTCTTGGTTAGTGTGCATTTTCATTTTATTTGTGCAATTTCTTACACTGCTTTTTTACTTACTCAACCGACAATCTTAGACACTTGGATAGTCTGTTTACCTTTCTAAATTCAAATAATTGTATGAAACTAATTTACAGTCTTTCTTTTTGTCTCTTCCCCCATTGTCAATGTGCCCCTTAAAGGGGACATTGCACACAACTTTTTTAAGATGTAAAATAAATCTTTGGTGTCCCCAGAGTGTATGTATGTGAAGTTTTAGCTCAAAATATCATATAGATAATTTATTATAACTTGTTAAAATTGACACTTTTTAGGTGTGAGCAAAATGTGCCATTTTTGGGTGTGTCCTTTAAAATGCAAATGAGTTGATCTCCGCACTAAATGGCAGTGCCATGATTGGGTAGTGCAGATTAAGGGGTAGTATTATCCCGTTCTGACATCACAAGGGGAGCGTCTTTACATGCTTGCAGAGAATGGTTTACCAAAACTAAGTTACTGGGTTGATCTTTTTCACATTTTCTAGGTTGATAGAAGCACGGTGGAGCCAATTATAGCACTTAAGCATGGAGAGCTAAGGATAAATAAACCTTTAATGGTAGTGAAAATGCTCTTATTTTCCTTTCTTTGCATCCATTTGAATATCCCATTTGCAGGGAATATCAGTTAAAGAAGGATGTTTAAAGAGGCCTGTCCCAATTCTATAGTGTTTTAGTTTCAACCGTCATATTGAACCAAAACCTGCATCTTTTATTTCAATGTTGTCAGACCCCTCGTGTGTTAGCTAGTTGAATACACGCCACTTTTAGACCTTCTGTAAGGTTGTCGAAGATGCATTAGCATGGGTAAATCTCTGGCCACAGAGATTTCTCTGGCCTTTGCTACATATTAACCAGTTTGCATGATGCTGACCAGCTGAGCGGAGATTCATGTGAACTTTACTGGGATGTTTTCACTTTGATCACAGCAGTTGCAAGTCATCATTAACAAGTGCCTTTAGAGCACTTTAAAGCATGTGGTCTAACAATAAATTGTGGCAGGTTTTAGTTGAATTGGGATTTTAGTACTTAGGAGGTCATGAGTTTTGTCATATGGCAAAGCAAGTTGACTATTGCATTGCAAGGTTGCATGCATGGATTTTTCTGCATTTGCAAGCAACATTAGTTGCAGTATGTCAATGCTGGTCAAATTTTGTCATTTGTAATTTTAATGACTGATATGTCTGTCCTTTAAAATGTCAAGCAGTGCATAGTCTGACATGCTCCCATCTTAATGTTAAACTGTTCATGGTTTATTTTACATGCCTAAGGGGTCGATCACACCAAAAGCGTTTATGGCAGTTGCAGGCGCCTTTTTTGAATGATATTCTATGGGCAGGGAGCGTTTGCGCACCGTTTATGCGCGCCGAACGCCTTGCGGTTTTTGCCGCCAGCCGCAGCACACGCTTTTGAAAGAGAGCAGAGAAGCGCCCGACGTCATTCGCGTCTTTCCATTGTCCAATCGAATGAGGGGAGAGGCGGGCCTTACGTTGTGGTGAGGGAAGTTTACAGTTGCTTTGCAGAACCTTACTCCACTCGCTCACTTTCTCCTGCGTGTTTGTGCACCTCTCACCCTCAAACAAGCTCAGAGCAAGCGCCCTCTTTTTAAAGTTTCTGCTAATATGACAGTTACCGCAAAAGAGCGCTCACGCTTCAATATTTGATTGACAAGACTGCTGACTCAGGGGTTGCCTAGCAATAAAAAAAGCAGCGTCGCACTGCTCTTTTTTTTTTTTTAAAAGGCAGTGCATGGCGCTTGCGTTTCCAAGCGTTTAAAACGCTTTTGGTGTGATTAGCCCCTCATGGGAGATTTCTGGATGTAAAAGTATTTTTTACGTTTGTGCATGTTTGGGCTAATACACTGATAAAAATGTTTTCTAAAAGCCCAGCAATAATTGATTTTGATAAATGGTTGTGAAGGCTAATACACTAGTCAACATTTGAAATGGATCAAAAAAGTAAATCAAAGTTGTCCTAAGACAAGAACGAATATTAGCAATTGGTATTAAGCCAACTTTTATGAAAGGTTTTGATCCACTTTAAATGTTGACTAGAATATTTTGTTTTTAATATAATGCACCAATGAATCATACGCATGGAGCCAGGAGCTGGTATTGAAAAACAAATGCAGTCATGTGTGTTTTATTTTCTGTGTAAGCAATCAAAACAATCTTATGACTTCATATTAAGGGGCAGTTTCCCAGGCTGGGTTTAGATTAATTCAGGACACATCATAGTTATTTTTGGACATTTCAGTAGTTGGCACTGATATATGCTAAGATACTGTATGTCAGTACAAGGTGTTTTTAAATGAAGGCAGCTGAAACATGCATTTTAGGCTGGGACTAGGATAAGCAGCTTCTAAATGTAATATTTGAGCATCATTAGTTTGTTTTTGCACTGCAGGACAATTCAGTTTTACTACAAGCTTAGAGTGCACAGATTGATTGGGCTCCGATCATCATCGGCCGATAAAAGCTTAAAGAAGTTTGATCAGCGGTCTCTATAAAGGCTGATCAGAAGAGCCGATCATGTGATGCAAAACTTGCGAGATCATGCGCTGCCATACATATTGACAGACATATGACAGCAAAGTGCTGCAAGAATGATTTTTAAGCACATGGAGCAGTGTGCCCTTGTATTGCTCTCACTGTGACTTTGTCATACTCCTGTCGGTCTTGCGCAGCGCTGCATGAAGTCGAACCTGCCTACTGACTTGATTTTAGGGCTGGGTATCGATTCAAATGTTCCAGATCGATTCAATTTCGATTCACAAGCTATCAAATCGATTCGATTCTCGATTCAATTTTCGGTTCCGATTCTCGGGTTGGTTTTTATACTCTATTCTTGATTCAACTCAATGAATATAGATTTAAAACAAATACTATATTAATAAAAAATAACAGCGAACAGAAGTTTACAAGTGGGTAATTAATAAAAAGAAATTAAAAGCCACAACACTTACCTTGTCGTCTTGCTTGCAAAATCTAAAATGCTTCCATACCTCTTACTTTTTATGTGAAGGTAGCATCAACGTCGAGGAACCCCCTAAAACCGCCATTTTAAGCACTGAATGAAAGAATGACAGGCTCCTTGGTAACATCGCGCAAGGCAAAAAGAGGGTGACATCTAGTAAAGAAGACTAGTAATTTGATTAACGTTAATCTTACGTTCAATGTTTGCAGAAAAAATATGGGGGGGGATCGTTTCTGCTCTTTGAGAATCGATTCTGAATCGACCACGTTTTAAAAAAACGATTAATCGAAAAATCGATTTTTTTTTGCCCAGCCCTACTTGATTACAGTCACCCGTCTGCAGGACAGTTCTGCAATGTGCAACATTTATGCCAAGGAAATCCCACGACACAAAAAGCACCCTATACATTTTACGACCTGATCAGATATGTGAAGGATAGTCTGGTAAAGGAATATGAGCACTTTTTAAAGTTCATAGCAAGCAGGGTTAGAAAGATCGACAAAATTGCCACCCTATCAAACCTGACCTATCATGACTGTCGTGATTTCAGTGAATTGTTAAAATGCACTCACGCTTTCATAATAAACAACAAAGGTTAGATGCGATTCATTTATTATAACAGCAGTTTTGTGAGATTAGACTTTGTCATTGACAGTTTCAGTGATCGTTCTTTGATCCCAATTTAGTTTTTAGGCTACCAGACAATTTAATTTACTAATACTTTAAACAGCATCCATAAACATGGTTCATTTTGATTTGTCTGTGTTAAAGAATATGGCCTGTAAGACCTATTGTATTATGGGGCTCAATGTGTCCAAGACAAGTGAATGTTTTGGATGGGCAACTAAGAGAGAATTTTACTTGATCGACCAAGAAAATGCCCGTCACAATCTAATCTGACTGTCACAAATAGACTTTTGCAGATCGCGTTTTTTATGATCTCCCTTTCACATGACTTGTTTTGTACCCATGGCGTCAGTTGCTCTGCTGCGACTCTGACCACTCATGTAAGCCTGGTTATACTTGGCCGACTTTGTCATTTTCGGATGTGGAGCCATGCGTAAAGTTACAAAAATGCCTTGCACACCACGCACAGTTGCGCGCACAAATGAAGACAATCTGACATGCACGCTCAGTGGGCATGGTGGTGTGTGCATGCCATTTTTGTAATTTATTATTCACACACACCCATCAGATGTGCTGCTGACACAAAGTAAAAATGTTTAGAAAAAATTGAAATGTTGATGCAAAAACAAATAATAAAAACAACTGCTTTTATTTGTGATATGGCCTTTGTTCTATAATCAAGTATAACCAAATCAGCATGGCTAAATTGTCATTATTATATCCGGGCAACTAGTAACTTTTACGTGTATGACAGATTTACTGTCAATGACACATGAAAATGCCCTTTTTATTCTGTTATTTGACATTAATAATTATTCTTACAATATAAAAGCAATTGTCAACGATGACTTTTGTTTTAATCTTGTTGTTGCACAATATATTGTTTCAGCATCCACATCGTAATATGCGCAGCTGCAATAGTCACGATGCAGAAGATGCAGTGCTTTTTTTCGGATGCCTTTGCCAGTGTTTCAGTACACTATTGCTTCTCATACGATCAGTTTCTTCAGAACCTGTATGACAACAAAATGAGCTCTGTTTATAAAATCATTTTTCATCTAGTGTTGTGATTGTTTTCTTTATTAGTTTATACTAGGGCTGTCAAAATTAACGCGTTAATAACGCGTTAACGCAAATTCATTTTAACGGCACTAATTTTATTAACGCGCGATTAACGCAACACGCAATTTCTGTTTGACCCTTGGTCCAGCCCATAGTTGAATGAACAGAGACGCAGACAAATGTGACTTTCTCTAAATGAGTCGAAGGTTTTCATAGAAATAAGAACATTAAGCAAATTTTCTACCAAATCCAATGCTCTAAATGCTCGTTGGACATCTGATATGATCTTTATTTATACGTCTGAGAGGTGTAACGTTACCGTCCTCCTAATGCTTAATCTAATACAAAGATGCGTCTCAATTCATTTTGGTTTCGCTTTTATGCATGACTTAGAAAATAGACTGCAGGACTTGCTTGATGTTAAAAGAGTCATTAACACCTCATTCACACAGACCTCTGGTCCCAGAAAATACCCGTAAAATTGCCAGACAAGGGTCTGTGTGAACAAAAACTCGTTCCGTTAATCTTCTGGGATCGTTGCCGGAAAGAGGACCTAGTCAGATACACGGGTAACCCTCTGTGTGAACAGAAGCCGCAACAATGCCATAAAGGGCGTGTCGAAGTGAGGACGCGCGCGTCATCATCACAACGCAAGTTATGGTTCAGCTCCTTACAACGAGAGATAACGTGCATATAAACATTCACCACGAGAAATGTTGCAAACTAGATTGAAGCAGTTATCAGGAAATGATACATGAGATGCATAAACAATGACGCACGTGCCGTAGTGAGGACGCGCGTGTCATGGCAACATGAAGTTGGTTCAACTCTTTAAAATGAGGGATTTACAACATTCACGACGAGAAATAGCAGCAAACTGGACTGAAGCAGATATCATGTAAGTTAGCTTATTACTTACTGTGTTGAAACGGAGATCATTCAGCAGCATAAAAGAATATCGCGTCACGTGCTCATTTGAGCTATAATAAACGAAAATACCCGCACGTCATGCCAACAAGATAATATCGTTCAGCTCCTCAAAATGCGGGTTTTAAATGCATATAAACAATCACGATGAGAAATGTCTGAAAACTGTATCAAAGCAGAAATCAGGGAGCTCGTCAAATACTCGTACATTATACGTCACACCCTCACGTGTCTATACGGGAATTATCCGGGATGTGTCTGAACGCTCACACAGATTCCGGAAAAAGACTGTCTGTGTGAACAAACCAAAATCAAACTAATCCCGCAAAATACCCAGACACGTTTTACGTGTATTTTCCGGAATTACTGTGTGAAAAGGGCTTAAGAGAGATAAAGTTCGGTACCTGATTAATGTTAAAGAGTTATTAAGAGCGACAAGACTCAAAAGCGATCCCCTCACGCTGACTGACTGATATCTGAAGCGCGTGCACACAGACGCGCGAGTGCGCGACCCGGATATATAGACATCTACACAAAATTACAGTTTTACAAATATCTGTTTTGATAAGAATTCACGCAGGTAGGCTCTATAATCTGTTATGTTTTAAGTAAATGTTTGGTTAACTGTTGGGTAAAACTATCTGATGTGTAACATTATATTAGATCACTTAGATTTTAAGCAGTCTCTCTCAATGTCAATCAAACAAAAGGAAAAAAAGTTGAACATACATTGATAATGTTTTTGCTTTGTGTGTGCTAAATCTATTAGTTTTACCAGTGATTTTAAGGTATTGATGTGGTAATATAATGTATGGATGTGGAAATGTTTGTGGTAATTTGACTCTTTCAACTTCAAACACGTGTAGTTCTGTCATATTTTGTTATATTTCAACAAATCATGCATTGTTCTATGTTTTAATAGAAAATGTCAAAATATGAACAACTATTTTTTTAAAATTTGCTAATTCCGACTCAACTTGCCAGCACAGGTCACAAATGATGCAGCAGCAAACAAAAATGGAGAAAGAAAAATCTTCTGAAAGGAAAATTCATATAAAAAAACAATGGCTGGGGATTCTGTTAAAATGTAAACAGGCTGTTGTTAACATACATTTGCATAAAGCATCTATATATGTATATATGATTAGAATATTAAAAACCTGAAAAGTGTTAAATTAGGGTAAATTTAGAATGGATAAAAATGTGCGATTAATCGCAGTTAACTCATGAAATCATGCGATTAATCTAGATTATTTTTTTTAATCTATTGACAGCCCTACTTTATACATGTTGCTATCTGCAAACTCTAAGTTGCTGTCTAGATAGGCTGTTTTCCAGATCCTGTTCAGAAAGATAAAACAAAGCCGCATATAATAGGGTTCTCACGGGTCTATTTTATGCAAGAAGTTTTCTGGAGAAAAAAAATCGATATTATTCCCTGTGTAGTTTAGGATAATACCATAAAAATTCTATACTTTTTAAGAACACATGCTAAACTGTTCGCTTTAAATGCTTATATCTTCTGTATGCGAATGTTGATTCATACCAAAATGCTTTTTTGCATAGTTGTGTTTGACAAACCTCTCAAGTTACGTATGTAACTGTTGTTCACTGAAAATGGAACGAGGCGCTGCGTCTCCCTTGCCATACTTCCTGCGTCCCGGTAATGCCGTCTTTGGCAATATTTCAGATAGCGATGTACTTCCTGGCTCCTGTGTCACCCTGTCTTTGTTTTAAGCCTCACCATTGGTTGAATTTGATATACACATTCAGACGCACTTTCCCTTGGAGGCGTCCCCAAAGTGTTACCGCAGTGACGCAGTGCGAGTTCCCTCGAAAGGGAATTGTAACATGGTATCTTTAAAGGTAGCACAATGTAACCTTGCTCTCACTTGTAATGTGTCCCCACATTTAGTACTTAAATTTGAGGGTATTGGACCTGGAAAGTCCTTGAAAGGTCCTTGAATTTGAAGTTTACTAAGGTGTGGGAACCCTGTATCTACTTTCAAAGTTTTTTTTGCCGTACTTATTCCAGTCTGACTCTGTACACTATAAAAGCAGTGCTTGGAAAGTTGACGTCATGGTTTGCTGAAGGTGAGCATTCAGATGTTGAATGTTTCATATTTATGATTCCCTCCACAGGCTGTTCGTTGCTATGATGTATATATCTTAAAAGCTGAAGGAAAAGTGGAGCCAGAGGTGTTTTGCCAGTTAGGTCACTTCAACCTTTTACTGGAAGATTACCCTAAAGGTGAGTTCTGAGTTTTTGAAGGACCTTTTTTCTCTTGTTTTATTGTGTGATATAGTCTGTTCATCAGTCGTCTTTTGTTTTTTTTACCTCAGCATTATCTGCATACCAGAGATACTACAGTTTACAGTCCGACAACTGGAAGGTGAGCGATTCTGAATTCATATTAAAACCTGTTTATCGCAAGTGAACGGGAATATTTGTGTAAAAATTCATTGTGATTTGAACTCAGGCCACTTTTACAGGTGGTCCTGGAGGCATGTGGCCACATGCATTGCTAGTCACTTACAATCATCTTAAACAGATGTTAATACCAGGTGTTAATGGGGCCTCTGATTCTATTTTTAGTAAAAGCAATGCAGTTTGATGTGTCTGGTTAGTTGTAGCTGGCTGAAGTTTAAATAGTTAGTTTTTGATGAGATGCATCTGACGAAGAAGTGCTCGTAATGGGCTTTAAAAAGTTCTGGCTGTTTTCTTATTGAGTAAGAGTGACATTCTTGGCTGAAAAATAGCAATGGCAGACCAGACGTTGGCCATGATGGAGAGACTGTGACTTCACATATGGCTGTTGATTGTAGATGTGTCATCTTTCACACGCTATGCGCTAAACATCAGCATACAGCAAATAAAAATTGCCTAAAAGAACAGTTGGACTAAGGGTTTGTAGTGTTTGTCAGCTATTAGACTGGTCCATATCTATTGTTCTATAGATTACATTTTTGCAATGAGATTATTTAGTTTGGACAGCTGAATGAAACATTTGCCAATAAAACACTGCCAAATTGCAGCTGCAGCCTTTGAAATGTAAAGATTTCATACTCAAAACACTTCAGTAGGTATTTATAGCTCTCAGAGGCAAGACACATTTTAAATTTGCACCTGTGTTAAAGAGGTTAAAGATGCTGTATCAGCAGTCAGACAGCTGTGTATGATTTGTGCAGGTGTGAGGAGCAGGCTGTGTTCAGTACTGTCAACCTGTCAGGCTTGGCTGCAGACAGTCAATGCAAGCGTTTTCTCTTGCGTCTGTCCTGACATCACACTGCAGTCCGAGGTCTTATGAGGTAGCAGCATGTAAGTAGCATGTGCTGTCAAGCCTGTCATTGAAGCCCCAGATTGTTGTTTCCTTCCTGACTGCATTTGAGTCGAGCAGCACTGTGTAGCAAGTTTTGCTTTTATCTGGGTCTATGCTTTCACACGTCAGTGTGTATCCTGTGTATGCTACAGTTTAAATGTTTTAAGAACACTTCACTGAAATTAAGTGTTTGAAGTTTCTTTTCCTGTAGAGAAAATATTTGTGCCAACTTATTTCATTAGAAAGCTAAATTTCATAAGAAAATAAGCAATTACTTAAGGTGCGTTGGGCACTTAAGTCTAGTGTTTATGGAAATGCTTTCAAGATTGCTTTAGAAATCAAAATAAAGAAGCCTCCTAAAAATATATGAAGAGACCTGCTTTTATACGTGGCATTATTGCATCATATTGTTAGTCATTTGATCCATGTATCAGTTTCATATTATTGTTACACACGTAGTTATAAAATCTAAAACTTTCCAAAATGGCATTAAAAATAATCATGTCATGACATTCCATTATGTGAAATGTCTTGAATTTGGTTATATCGCCTGCCTCTTAAAAACTAGTACAATTTTGACTTTCATGAAAGTCTAGTGAAAGTGCATTTGTGGGAAGAAAAGCCACAGTGGCTTTCAATTTGAGTCACACTCTTCTCTGCGAAAAGAGATAAGAGTCACGATAATTCATTGATCTATATTCACTTGAATGTCGAGTTATGTAAATATGACCTTTTGTGGTCGTGAGAGGTAAAAACTGCTCGCGTAACACCTATTAGCCACAGGTGTTTTTAAGGCCTGTTAAGTGAAAGTGAGTGACAAGCTTGTCAAGTATGCAACGCATACTCGAAATGTTACCTCTGCATTTAACCCATCCCAGTAAGTAGTGAACACGCACTGCAAGTCATGAACACACACCCGGAGCAGTGGGCAATTAGAGTAAGGTGCCTTGCTTTAAGGGCCGTTGGCCGTGAGACTCAAACTGGCAACTCTCAGATTACAAGCCTGACTATCTAACCACTAGGCCACAACTTTATTTACTACACTAGCTTTATTTTTCTTCACCACTAGCAGCATTCACCATTTCCGCTCTACAAATCTGTAGATCTGTTGGCAGCGGAGCGCAAAGGATGATTGGTATGCATGGGATGATGGGAATTGTAGTTCCCGCTTCCCTCCGCTTGCTCCACTTGGCCAAAAACTACACTTTTTGCTCAGAAGACTTAACATTTAATTGAGTCATTGTCTCATGAAATCCAGACTTAAAAGATGTCCAGCATCAGATTTTTTTAAAAAGCCATTGAAGCCAATTTTTTTGCACACACATATAAGATTAAGGTCTGAACTTAATATAACCATTATTTTTAGAGGATTTAAAAAATATTTCCTATAGAATTATTTAAATTTTTTTTAGATTATCATTATAAAAAATTATCATTACCGCAACATGACATTACATTAAATATATGCATTACAAACTCATGTTTTGGTAATGAGAACTAAAAAGTTGTCTAGGTACTTACTATGACAAACAAAATTTCAACTTTTATCTGGAAAGAAAAAATAAGAACTGCTTACTTGGTAGCCATCTTGAGTGTCACAGTCAATTATGTCCCTTCCAACTATTTTTTTTTTGGAAAATGTTTGTTCCTTGAGGGCTTAAACAATGATTGAAAATTGTTGCGGAAGATGAGAACATTTTTTTTGGACACATTTATATTCCTTATTATTGTCTCTACATTTACCAATGATCACCATTATAATATTTAATTATAAATATTTCAATGTCAAAGAACCAAAATTCAGTCATGGACACGTTGCGGTAATGAAAATGTTCCCCTTAAATGTGGAAAAAAACTAATTGGTTTGTATGATTTCATTTGAAATCATGTGCAAAATAGTACATGAAGAGATGTTTTTGCTTTTCATTTTGATACTCTTACTTTACATTTACTTTTTTATCAAAATGTTTCATGACACCTCATAAGTCTAATTTCGCAAGAATCACCCTCATGTGACCACGATGCTATTGAAAAAAGTTTGCTACCGCAATACCATTACATCCCTAGTAAACTGTCATCTCTTCACATTCATTTATAAGATTTGTTTTATTTTGTTGCTTATTGCATATTTTATTTTTTGTGCAGAACTTTGTTCGACTGTTGTTATTAAATGTGCTATATAAATAAATAAATTAAACAAAGTTTGAGGTGAGGTGGTTTCCTTTAGTACACAGGGGGTGATGAGAAAACCAGAGAATTGTACATCCATACAAGGCTTACAAGCACTGTTGCCTTTGTATAAATTAAAGTGCTTTGTTGTTTAATTAAAGGCGGAGTCCATGATGTTTGAAAGCCAATGTTGATATTTGAAATCACCTAAACAAACACGCCCCTACCCCAATAGAATCTGGACCTTCTGTTGATAGACCCGCCCCACACATACGCAACCCGGCATTTGATTTGATTTGATTGGCTATAAGTGTGTTTTGGTAGTCGGCCCGTCTCCTTTTCCAAAGCGTTTTTCAAACATCGTGGACTCCGCCTTTAAACTTTCATGATGTTTCTAACATGCATCTTTTCTTATTTCAGAATGCTGCCTTTTTATATGGCCTTGGTTTGGTTTACTTCCATTACAATGCTTTTCAATGGTGAGTACATATTCTGTGCTGCAGTTGTGTTTTCATGCAGTCCATACATTTTTATTTCCATCATTAACCAGTTAAAATATCTGTAACTTCATACATATACTACTCATACTAAATTGTCCTTTTTCTCACAGCAAATTGTATTATGCTAAATACTGCAGCTCGCCCCGATTGTTCTTTTTTGTTGTAAACATTCATCCAATGGTGCTGGCTGCATGTGTCTGTCTGTTTTCTGTAGTGGTGTACTGATGTATTATTCTTATTTGAGATACTGGGCTTGTATAAAGTTGAGCTGTAATTAAGTAAAAATGCAAATTATCGTAGTTCTGTGTGTAGTGTATCACAATAATTCCCAACAATTGGGTACTTAAGCGTGATAGGGCTGTGGGTGAACACTGGTCTGTTACTCATAATCCAAGTCTGTGTGGGGTTTATAATGGAGTGTTTTACACTTGATATGCTTGATAAGTGGCTTACAATATGTGTATGCTATACACAAACAGTCTTGCAGGCAGTTAAGTTTGTGTTATATCAGTAATCACGTTGGGTTTCGTTTTAGTACAGCGTGCTTTGTAAACACACTTGGTACTCATTTAATGATAAAAATCCAACCATGTTCAGAAAATTGAGGTTAGCAAATGGAGGAGTTGATGTTGCAACAGGGGCTGTTGTTTTTGTGGAGCGTAGCTTTTTAGCTTCTTGAATAATGATGAGTAGCTAGAATTCAGGTGAATCAATGTATGTAATAGCAGTTATATGTCTAGCTCAGTGAATGTTCGTCTTTTTAATCAATTCAATTTTTTTACTTTTAAGAGTTGTAGGCCTGCACAAATTGCGGTGTTTTGTTTTTCTGCGGTTTATGTTGCCTTCACCAGATGACTTGTATAAAAACTTTGAGAGGAATTAACTTAATTTTTTCACAGAGACATCTGCGATTGTCTTCTGCCGTCTGAAACCTTTTTTTACATTGTATACCACTGGCAAAGAGGTCCAAAATAGTGTTTCTTTCAAAAATAAATGTTCTGCGATGGGACTACTGCTGATGTAGGCATTGCGATGTTTATGCTGAGACGATATATGTTGTTTAGCCCTTTGGGTTGTCACGGTTCTCCAAATCCTTGATTCGGTTACATTTTCGATTTTATAGCTGCGGTTCGAGTCTCGATTTTTACTATTTTTTTTTTTTTTAAAGCACAGGTTGCTATGCCTTTTCAGACTAGACTTTTATGAAATATAATATCTGACCTTGAACCAGGAGATGCCCTGCCATGTTAGTCGTGCTGCCAGTGGAAAAATATGGTACACGCACATACCTGATAAAACGATGATGAACTTTCCTGTCAGTACTTTGAACCTTAAAAACGTGCTTTTATTACCGTCAGACGAGATTGTGAGAGTATACCCCAATAAGTCATGTTTGAATGCCGTTTTCATAACTCTTAAGCTACTGAAATAGGTTGCTGTGAAACTTTAACGTATCTCATTTCAATAACGACCAGTCCTGTCACAGACGCCGTTCTGCTGTGCGCGTGCTGTTTTTTTTGTTTCCCATGTAAAGAGCAGCTTGCGTGGTGTCTCCTGCATCTGCCATGTTATCTTTTGACTGGCTGTAGCTAGATAAGTTAGAGGAGGTTGACTCGCAGCACTCAACGTGTGTTTTTTCTGCTTTTTGCAAGCTGACCGGTACCTGACATGGGGGTGTGGGAGCATCGGCAATTTCTTTTTTTTAAATCGAAGTTCGAGGTTGTGACTTAATTTTAATTGGTAGCCCTAGCGCACTGCTTATATTTAGAGGTCTAGTTTTAAGATTATAAAAAGCATAATATTTCTCCCATATTCATACATCATGAAGCTACCACGAAGTTCTTCGCCCTACTAGATATAATGTTTGTGTTCAAAATATGTATATTAATGTAAAGCATAAGAGTTTACCTAGGAAAACAGCATTGACTTGGCAAATACATGTACAGATGGTATATTTTGATATTTACTACTGGAGGTCCCCTCTTTCCTTGTCTTAGGGCAGTGCAGCGCACCCCCTCAGATGCCCATTCTGGACAGAGAAGGTAGGCATACCATATTGGTTTTGTAAGGGTATGCCTCAGACATGCTCTCTAGATATGCTTAGCTTGCTTAGGCAGTGGGAATTTTTGCATTAACTTTGTTCATTTTGAAGGATAATGATGTTTCAATGTGTATGGTGGTGAAGATGTGCATTGATAATGTTTTGAGAATGATCTTTTGTCTGTATAGATGGACAAAATGATGAAAACTTGACACATTCATGGCAGAAAATAAATAATTATTTCTCATCATACAAATGTTTTCTCTGCTAGAGCAAAACTTAAAATTACTTGCACATTTCCTGAGAAGGAAAACATGAGGAAGAGCACATTAAAAATTAGATGTCTTGGTGGTGGTTTGAAAACTGACTCTTTGCTAAGCCCTATAACGCTTACTGTTTTTAAGGCTGTCATGCTTTACAAAAGCACTTGTTCTGTGTTACTGCTGAACATGGAGAAAGAAGTGACTGAAGTAGGTTTATTGCTTCAGGATTTAATGGATATAATTGCATTAGCAATGCAATTTTAGCAAGTAATTACATATGAAAGAAAATAAAAAGGCAATAAATGCTTTATTTTTGTTACTTGGGTAAAATGTTATGCCGTGACTTCTTACAGTTGTGTTTATTGATTTATATGGACTGTATTGCTGCTGATGAACTTCTGGTTGTTGATTACTGACATTCTTCTTATGGGTTATTTGTGTGTAGCTGCATCACAAGCTTGCCTAGTGTCCTTGTGTGTATCACGAGTGTATCACATATAATCATACACAGGCATGGATAAGTATAATGTGATCACATATATTTAATTTTTTTGTTCTGTTAAAAACTGTATTTTAAAACTTGTATGTTAATTTTGGTGTAGTAAGTACCCTGTAGACCCCCTTAAGCATTTCACAGATCCTGTAGTTGCCATCTGTGATGCAGTAGAGATGAACATATTATTGAACCTGATGGTCTTGAACCTATTGAAGATGTTTCAAGTAGGATTTACAGGGCTGAACTTAATAATTTTTTTGTCCCCAACACCCTGTTTATAGATGCATTTTGGTTGATCGTTTCACAAGTGGACGGATTCCATTCACACCTGTTGTTTTAACCCTTGTATTGTGATTTTTGTGCGATTTTGATGGAGCATTCAATGCAATTCCCTAAATATTACAATATGAAATTGGGTATAAACAGGAACATTTTAGCATTAGTATTGGTTAGGCCTGTCACGATAACATATTTTGCTAGACGATAAATTGCCTCAGAATTTATCTCGATAGACGGTAATATTGTTGTTACGGGACCATTATAATAATGCAGGTACACCTTTTCAAAGATCTATAAACTTTTCTTTCTAAACAATATGTAATACTGGAACTGGAAGACATTTTAAATATCAACAAGAAATGAACAAAATAACCGGATGATTGTGTTTAAGGTGCATATGCACGTTTGTCGTGTTGCTGCTTTTAAGTGGTTTTACCACAAATACGACATACTGACTCGTTCAGGTTTAGTGGTTCACCTCGGTCATTAGGTTTAAATCCGAAGTACTCCCACACTGCAGCTGTAGCATTTGGTTTTGAAACTTGGCTGTTTACACTTGGTATTAAAATGTGTTTTCATCGATCGGATCACAACTGGAAGAGAGACACACACATTACGTTTACACCTGGTATGTAAATCAGTCTCTTTTGTCCACTTTCAACCGCTTCTGTCCTGAATACTATGAGGGGGTGGTCTGTCGAGACGGTGGGCGAGTCTCTGCGCTGTCATTTAAACGCCAGCGGGAATAATGATGAGTTTATATGGACGCGAACTAATATTATGTCAGAGTCCACTGCTTGTTTTGTAAGTAAACATGGTGCACAGTGTTTTGTACATGTATATGTTAGAGCTTTCTCTGAATTTTCAGCGCAATTGATGAAATAGGTTCGTACAACTTTAACACGCTTGCAAAATGAAACTGCGGAGATCAGCCGCTTTAGATATATCAATGAAAGGCTAAAAATAGTGTGTTCGCGCCAGAGGTCAGAAAAGACGTAAATCATTGTGCTCAGTACCTCAGATTACATAAATGGGTGGAGAGAAGGCAGTCGCGCTCGAACACATTCAACCACGTGTGCGTTTACACTACAAATGCAATCCGATAGAAAGGGGTTTCGACTACCTCTGAATGTGGTTGAAAATGGTCGAAAGTGGTGATCCACTTGTGATCCGATCGATGAAAACGCATGGTAATGCCAAGTGTAAACAGCCATAATCCATCTTTTTCTCCAACTCTCAAACTAGTGTTTTCTCCTGCTACACAGGAGTCCCCCTCCCCACACAGACCATGTGACTGACAAATGACTGACGAGGTTGCACAGGAGTGGTCATCCAGTCTCTTGGGTAGAAAGAGACACGAGGAAAACAAACAAGCATGCAAATTTAAAATAT
Organism: Misgurnus anguillicaudatus; assembly: GCF_027580225.2. Lineage (NCBI taxonomy): Eukaryota > Metazoa > Chordata > Actinopteri > Cypriniformes > Cobitidae > Misgurnus > Misgurnus anguillicaudatus. The sequence continues at coordinate 27,606,360 of NC_073353.2, forward strand.
CGCGTCTGGGAAAAAAATGATCGCGTTCAGTTTATTTATCGTGCGATTAATGGATTTACCGTATATCGCGACAGGCTTAGTATTGGTCACACATTACAAACACTAAATATTAAAAAGTATGATTTTTAGAATTGTATTTAACCACAATTTTTAACTTGTTCATTTTAACAAATGTTAAAAATAAACTGTAACGTTTAACAATTTTAATTTTTTAACATATGAATGTTTAAAACATCCTAAATAAACAATTTAATATTGCTGTGAAATGAATATTAAGCTCTCATTGTCCTAAACAGGAACATCTTTTTTCTTGAGGCTCATTGTATGAATTCATGAAATCGTTGTTGACATGTGCACACATCAAGCATGTGCTTTCTGTCGCCTTGCATTATATACAAATGCTGCTTGTTTTGGTGTCATGTTTTGTAGGGCATTACTGGCATCACCTATATTCACCTCTGGGTTTTCTGTGGGTCTTAAATCATCTGCATTACATAGTATTTCATATACATTGAAAATAGAAATGATATAATGATTTTCTGTGTCATAAGTATTTATCAGTACTGAAAATAGTAAGGAAAAGCTTACTTTTCCCTTTCCAGGGTAGCAAAACATATACGCAATAAATGTATTTAATTTGTGTCTTTACAGCTGCCTTGGAACAAAAAAAGGGTCAAATTAACATTAAAATTGTTAAAAAAAAAATTTGCATACACTTTAAAACATATAGGTGTATCCTACATTTGCATGCATGTTCATGGCCATAAATGAGAAAGTTGTGAAATTTTAAGAATAAAATCACAAGTTAACACTTTTTTTTTTTCCCCGAAAGCTTAAAAATCAAAACTGTCAAATTGACCCAGAGCATAGAATGCGTTTACAGGCATAGTCTTACGCCGATTATGCTTCTTAAACTGATAACATGGTGTCATGTAAACACTTAAAACGTTTTTCTTTTATTGGGGAAAGCCCATAAACGGGTAGGGTTTTTTTTGCTCATTACCCCGATTCCACGTGGCATGTAAGAATCTTAACATGCTTTCTCGCAGTTTTGTTTATGTGCGCATAGGGATGCATCGATAAATGCCGAAATACACTAACTGTATGTACACACCGCCGCAGACCTAAGCTTCCAAAGAAGCTCAGGCCGCTCGGTCAAGGACGCTTGTCAAAAAGTACGTGGAAGCTTGTTGAAGCTTTGGCCGCTCTAAAGTCTATGTCACCATAAAAAGGTAACAAAACCCACCCCAATACATTGACATTTTAAACCGTTTATAATGACAGCTTTTTTATAATCGTTTTGGTCACATTTGGTCTGGAAAAAATAATTAATTCGCTATTATTATTATTATCTACTGCATCTGTGCAATTGGTTAAATCTGTGTTACTGTAAAACATAAATCACGTATCAACTACAATAGCTACCTATTCTTCCTGCGAGGTGACTATATGGATTCATACATCGTGATATTGATGCTTAAACGATACAACTGTTCAGTCCTACTGGCAAGACCCAGACACATTTGAGTATCTATCAGTTAAAATATTATAAATCATCAGCACGCACTTCAGAAACTCACCAGGGACACCAACTATACCAGCTATTTTATCCCATGGCTCGGTCTTTTGTAACTGGTCCCTATATGAAAATGAAGTCATATCATATATAATAGAAAACTCAGCAACAGCGAGTTCTCTGAACTAATGTTTTGATAGGAACGAAAGTTTACATCACATGTTTCTCCGGAATCAGCCAGCGAAGAACGTCTAGATAGACGGTTTCAGCAGTAACAACATAAACAAGCGGCTGTCGCTGTACGCAAGTAACTTCTTGTAAACTCCGCTAATAATAAATAACAACACAGTACTCTAAACGTTTTAAACGTTATTTTTTATTAACAAGCAAAACAACAACACATAGAATACCTAGGAAACCAAAACATTTGTTTTTTTCGACGAGGCATTTGTTCAGGAGATCAGTTTAGCAACTAGTCAGACCATTAAAAAAAACGAAACCGGAAGTAAGGTTCGGATCCAGACATGTATCACGTGCGTCCGATGAAACGTCTATATTCCGATTGGTTGCTGGTGTTTTGCCGCTGCTTGTCACTGAACCGCGTCATAGCTCATTACCATAAAGTTGAGCTTCTTTTAACTTTCTGAATGATGCTCGGGTCGCTCAAGACGCCCAAAACGCGACGCCGATGGATTGACGCTCCTTGCAGCTGAGAGAAGCCAGCTTCCATTGTAAATAAATGACTTCCGGTAACGTTGGAAGCTCAGGTCTGCGGCGGTGTGTACGCATGGTAATGATCTCTGGCCGAAAACTTTTCTGAATCGCTCAACCGATAATATGCGCAGCTATTTCATGTACTATGGCTTTTGATCAGTTAGTCCATATCGATCTAAAATCACTGTTAGTTTGAGTCGTTTATAACATGCATTTGAAAAAGCAACAATCGTCAAACATAATCATTGTAAATATTTTTTATTATCATGAAAATACCTGGTTGAGGTGTCCCACATTAATATTATGTAAGAGTAGCACTGCTTGTGCTCTTTCTGAACATGCTGCACGGAGTTTGTACATGTATATGTAAGAGCTTTCCCTGATAGAAGAAATTGATGAAAAACGCTCGCGCAACTTGAACATGCTTCCATAATGAAACCAAACTGAAAGAGGTAGAGATCAGCCTTTTTAGTTTATAAGTAATAGTCTTAAGACCACGATGCGTAATGTGACATAAAATTAGTGCGCATCAACTTAAACCTGTCATTCTCCCACTCACATTTTAACGACTCGCCTATAGACCTCAACGTAATCAGGACGGAAGCGGTTGAAAGTGGACAAATTTAAACACCAGTTGTGAATGGGAATGTGTCTTCTTTGTCCACTTGTGATCTGATCGACCAAAGCGCATCTTAATACCAGGAATAAACAGGGCCATAGAGCAAGAGACTAAAATAACCCAGCTTGCCTTTTTTGCTCACTTTCACTTTCCCACTCAGTGTTGCGAATGTGCCCTGTCTTGAGAGATTTATTGACTAAAATGCATGGTAGTTCTGTGCTCCTATTGGCCAGATGGGTTTGCTTTCATTTGGCTCATTTTTATTTAATACTTTTTACCTGCAGTGCTGTGCAAGTGAAATGTATTTTTGTACTAGAAACAGTGGCAAGCTTTATTGCAAAAACGGTTACTGTTTGCAAACAGGTTTTCTTGTGTATGTTGGACACTGAAATGTGCACTAACATGTAGTTTTTGTATATCAGCATATGGATTTTTATCTTTTACGAAGACCTGTCCTGTCAATGTTAAATACTCTTGTATGTGTGTTGTAGCACAAAACAAAAATGGCACATAACATTTTGAACATTTTGATTCATTTTATGATGATATTGTTATTTGAATATTTATATTGGAAACTTTATCGGTCTCAAGCGTTTTTACTCACATCTAAGCCAGTCATTTTGATTCAAAATTGGCTGTTTAAATATTGTGTGTGTGCCATAATTGTTTAACCATACAAAATGTTCTGGAATAAAGTTAGTATATTTTTTATATCCTTAAAATCGAGCTGTGGTTATATTTATTAATCTGGTCTTTTACATTCTGCATTGGCTGTAAGGTTTAAAGAGTTCAGCACAACCAAAATAAAGGACTTTGCACAGATACTGCTTAATTTGGCTGTTTGATGTTTTTAATATTTACCTCCATTAGTTATTTGTTTATATGCCGTTTTGACATAATTAATATTTTGGATACATGAGTGTTTCTGCGTTGTGTTCCGTGTTGTGCATAAAAGAACTCTCATGCCATGTAAATATCGGATGGGGGCAGTTCTGTTTCATTAAACTGAGTTCAAAAACACTTCAAACAAATCAGTTGTTTTGTTTGTTCTGATGCCACCCGCCCTGGTAATTGGTCTAATGAACTCTTGCATATTTTGTGATCTTATAGATTCCCTGTCGTCTTGTATAGCTGCACCCCGATGTGAGAGTAATTTAATTACGAGAAAGAAATTCTAATAAAGCTTTGCATGGAGCCCTTACACATTGCTGTGCTGTGCAGAGAGGGTTATTGAGTTCAGTGGGCTGTGGCTTTAAAAAAAAACCTCATTGTGTTTGCCTGTGACACTAAAGCAAGCAAAACCCACTGCTGTGTGCAGACCACGTGTTGCAATCTGTCTGTCAGAGGGGGAAGATCATGTTTAATAGTTTGCTGTGTGTATGGTGCTCTGTATCAAATCTAAATACAATCATCCATGCCCACAATAATACTGACGTGTTAGGGGCTTTCACACTTCGCGTCTATTGTGCACGGAAATACATTATTTTGAATGTAGCCAGAAATACTGAATTAATTCAAAATGCCGCTTGGAAAGAATGAGTGGATGCGGCACGGTCACGTTTTTCGCACGGTTTAGGCGCAAAATGTGAACCGCCCCTTACTACAGGGTTAAAGGTGAGGTGCATGATTTTTGAAAAAAAAAAGCACTTTGGAAAAAGGAGTCGGGGCGAGTACCAAAACACACTTGTAGCCAATCAGCAGTAAGGGTGTGTCTACTAACCGACATTGTTGCGTATATGTGGGTCTATAAAAAGAAGGTCCAGATTCTATTGGAGTAGGGGTCGTGTTTGTTAAGGTGATTTTAAATGTCAGTATTGGCTTTCAGAGATCATGCACCCCGTCTTTAAGCCCAAGTGATTCCTATGTGTTTTTATGGCAATAATGCGTTTACTACTAAGAGTTTTTCTTCTTTGTAAGCACCATGTGTCTTGTTGCTTAATGTTCACATCATAATATATGTTTATCGTAATATATGTTGATTTTAATTTCTTTGTGCTAATTGTTTATTATCTACTTATGATTTAATCTCTATGTGTGTTATTAAATATAGGTGATCTCTTACCTAAGGTCTCCTTTTTCTTCCACAGGGCGATAAAGGCATTTCAGGAGGTGCTTTACATTGACCCCAGCTTCTCAAGAGCCAAGGAGATCCATCTGCGACTCGGCCTCATGTTTAAAGTCAACACAGATTACCAGTCAAGCCTCAAGGTATGTGTGTTACTGGTCTCTCTATCTTTCTATGGGATGGGAACATTGAGACATTTGGATGTTCGTTAGATGTTAAATCATGCCCAGCCTGGTAAAGTTCTCCAAGTCTTGCATTTCAAATACATGCTTGTAATTTTAGATATAACAAACTGGTTGCCACGAGGTTGATAATAAGGTTGAATATCTGAATACAAGACACTGCCCTTCTGATTGAGTGCGTATTACTACACCAGTGGTTGTCAGATTGTTGGTGTTTGCTGCAGATTATAGGTCAGGGATGGTACTACCATTTTCTCCTGCCCTGTAAAAAATATGAAGCATTTTTGTAAAATCAACACACAGTTTTATCAGGGTTTCCCACAGAAAATTTGTTAGTTAAGGTGGTAGGGTTGGGCGGGTGGGGGTGCTGAGGGCGTGGCAATCAAATGGGCGTGGTGTATGCGTCATGATGAAAATTAAAATATTTTAATAAAATAAATAAAATATTTCTTTTTAAAACACTCAAATAATACTTAATTTTGAAGAAACTATGACAAAAATTAACACATACTAGATTATTTATGAATTAAATGTTTTTACCTCTAATGGGAATAGCTGTGTGATGAAGTGAAACTAAATGGTTAATAAACACAAACTAAAGCAGATGTTGTTGAACGTTTGGCGAACGATGATAGATAGCGCAAAAATGGTAAAACTGATTATCTCCCACTATTAATTACATTATCTTAAAAGAGTGTAACTACTGTAGCATGTAAATAACGCCCATAATTGTTGAGCGCTTTTGCTCACTTTATTTATATCTAATCAACAGGCACGAAACCCTAGCAGGTTGCTCAAACAACAAAATCTTAAAAAAACGTACTTTAAATTCGCAAGAACTATAGACTAATACAGTAACAGGCTTAAATAACCCCAAAACATAAGTCCACTTACAGTTTTCACGGACATGCGTTTTATTAACTGGCTATCCTCCAGACATGATGGACCACGTCTTATCTCATTTCGGTTGTGTGGTGCCCTTGCACGCTCGCAGTGTGAAGCGTTCCTGCGCTATACTCGGAGATGTTTTATCAACTGGCTAGTTACCTCCAGACAGTGACGGTCCGGACCACGTCTTTTTTCTCATTTAGGCCGGGTGGCGCACGTCCCCGCTCACGGTGTTGCGTGTACGCGCTATTCTCCGAGATGCACTTGACGGCCTTTTGTACAGCAATCTTTTTTTATGACCTAGTTAAGGCGGTAGGGTTTCCAAGCTTAGGCGGGCCGCCTTAACTGAAATATGTTGCGGGAAACCCTGATTTTGTGTTACTTTAACTTATACATTCAAGTTGAAATTGTTTAACTTACTTTTTTAAAGCCAAAAACCTAAAATAGTAATTGACTTGCAAAACCTAGTTGTTTAAAATTCAAGCTGAATTTTTTTTACAGTTTTTTACGACAAGGATTATGAGTGAAAACGGTTCATTCTACATTAAAAACCAAAACTAATTTTTTTAAATCTGTGCATGCATGCACCAACATCTCTTAAAGACAAGTTGAGGTATGTAAAGTCCTGAACTTGTTGTTTTTTTGCGCAGCGTCTAAAGTTAGCTTATCTGTGATTTTTATCTCTCGAGAAAGTGTCTCTCTGCTCTTGCTGAAGCCATCAAGGGCATGAGAACGAGTGATTTTTACAGTGCTACATGCTCTTTTAGTGTGAGCGTATGTGCATGCTGAGCAGCCATCTGCGCTAAACTGCCTAATAAGGTAGAAAAAGAAACTCTACAGAGAGGATTTGCTGAAGCCTACTGACTTCCTGGTTTTTGGTCAAATTTCTGTCCTACCCCACTGCTTATTTGTGTCATTTAAAGTTTCTGTTTAGACCACAAGACCTGATTTTTATTCAGAAAATAATAGAAATGACCAACTTTTTAAGCCTAATAAATGTTACTTAAAGTAGGTAAAGTTTCCTGTCTTTTTGACAGAATGCCATGTGTAGTGCTTTGCCATTTGCACATTACAAAATATAGAATATCCATCTGAATTTTAAGTCGAAATTATGTTTCAAGCCATTGTAAAATGTTGTTAAACCCACACTTGTGTCAGCGTGATGTGTTCTGCAGCTATATAAATGCTGACATATTATGTGCACGCACAGCATCTGTTTGTTTTACTGAGATTGTAATAGTTGATTGAAATTGCCACTTCTGCTGCAGAAGCTGTCTGATTGTCTAGCACCTGTATTTAAATCTGAACCTAGAAACAAGAAATCATGGAGCATAACCTTTTTTAATCCTTCAGCTTCATGTAAGATTTCAGATTTTGCCTGACCCTGTTCATCACAACTGTGGTTGTTTCTAGGGCTGTGCAAAAAGCTGTATCGATAGTGTATCGATATTTCGATCTCTACTATCGATATTGTAAAGAACATCAAATCGCTCTGTGTGCGTCAAACGACCTCCTCTGCCGCTGCTGGAGTTGTCACTGTCCAGTTGTCTGCCATGTACGGCCATTCGGCCAATGTCTCAGAAGTTAGAGGGAGTGAGAAAAGGGCAGAAAATTTAAAAACACCTGCAGCTTTCAAAGAGCTGCAGGTGTTCAGCTCTAATTTTTACATTTTTGATAAAAAAAAGAAAATGCATTGCAGTGTATCGCAACATGCAACACATTGCATTGTATCGTGATACGTATCGTATCGGGAGGCCCTTGCCAATACCCAGCCCTAGTTGTTTCATCTATCAGTCATAGTCTTTTCTTGGCCAGAATAAACTTCTACAAAAAGTGGCTGCGTATACCTGTGTTCGCTCTGTCCAAAGAGTCCCAAAATAATATCAGAAATATCAGAATTTCTGCTCCATGCCATTTTCCAAGATGTGTAAATGCATGTCTTGCTCTACAAAGCAAGTGAACGGCTGAGCAATAATACGTGGCTTAACCTTTACATGCAGCACATCGTCCGCCTAGTGGGGAAGGGGCATCAGGGGCCTGTTGCCAGCCAGCTGATTACACACCGGCTCTCTGTGTCCCTCTTACGGGAATAAAGCAGGCACTCTGAAAACAAACAGCAGTGCTTTTTTTACTTGAATTCGGTGCAAATTCAGAAAAATGAGACAATACACTGTTAACTGTTACACAGTTACTACAAAACACGTGCCCGGGCATACAGCATAGATGGAGAGAACGGGTGTGTGTGGTAAACACTAATTCTAACCTTTCCTCAAGTCATGATAAACTCGATCAGCTGTCTTTTCTGTCAGTTAAATCTTATCGGTTGGGAGTTTTCAGTGAATCCAGCGCATCAAACACACGCACAAAACTCAGCTGTTTTTAAACAAACTATATCCATTGTTTAAAAAAAAAGATTGATCAAAAAATAATAATTGACAGATTAATCGATTATTAAAATAATCGTTAGTTGCAGCCCTACTCTCATCTGCGCTTATTTAGGATAATTTGCACTAACTTACCCCGTTTAGTAAATCTGTCCCTAAAAGGATTACTTTTTTTGCCTAGTGGTTTTTCATCATAGCTATATTTAAAGAGTAACTAAACCCTAAACCAACTTTTTTTAGTTAAGATCTGTAAGAATGGGACGTAAAAACATCTCAGTGCTGCTCTCTTCAGGTTGAACGGTGGCTACTGCAGTTGAATTTTCCTATTGGATGTTGTCGTACTATGTAGCGTAAGCGGTACGGCGTGACGTAAGCAGGTTCAAGCTCAGTTCGTCCCCTCTATCTCCGTTGGGGTCTGCCCACTTTTCTTGCTTTTTTCAAATATTGCCAGTGGGTGGAGTCAGGATCTGACCAGGGGACAAGTTACTCTTTTAGTTGATTCAAGATATTCTATGACCGTTATCATAATCATCTTTTATGATCGGATCCCGATCACCCTGTCGGCAATTGGCTGGCTGTACGTTATCCCTTAATACTGGGGTGTAGGTTTGGTTTGTCAGTCGCATGGTTGAATGCACTGCCTTGCAAAGCATAGTTTGCACGTACAAAGTATGCGTGGCTACAAAAAATCAGGGGTGCACATACAGTGCGCACATACTATTCTGATGATGAAACATAAGAATTTGGATAAAATAACAAGGTTACTAGTTTTGTTGCTGATTTCATTAATCACTTGGTGTTATAAAAAAAAAAGAATGGTGGGGAAAAATCTGAGCTTGAACTGAATCCAACAAGGCCAGAGCAAAAATCCTGATTGTTCATCCTTGTGCGTTGCTAACTGCATCCTGACCTTATTTCACCCTTGTGTCAGAAACAAGGTAACTGTTAGAGATGGAGAACTGCTGCAGGTCGAAACGTTAGACAAAGAAAGTGTGTTAGTATGATGCTCTGATACCTCTTCTAATTTCCCTTTCACGTCGTCTTCCCGGCCCTCTCTCTTGATATTCTGCAGAGAGGAAGAAAGCAAGCGGTAGGCGTATGGTTTGTGTGTGCGCAATGAAAAATGCCTAGAAGGTATCAAGTGAGAGAGCACAGCGTGTCATCTCTCAGCTGCTGGCATTGCTCTCTCTTGAATAGTAATCAGTGTTAGAGAGAGAGAGAGAGAGAGAGAGAGAAAGAGAGGGAGACACTGGTAATCCTGCTGCATTATCTACTTGCCAGTTGAGAGCCATAGAGAAAGAGAGAGCATGGAGGAGGCACAGTTGGTCATGGGAGACCATCTCAGCACTTGCTATGGTCAGTAATTCATTTTTTTGTTAGAAAATGTGTAATTCTTGTTTGTTGCAGGTGAAATGCTTTGATGCCAGTGATCAGATTATTTTATGTTTGACATTGACTGCTTGTTCATAGCAACACCCTCACTTCATTACAGACTGTCTGTGGAGCAATCACAATTATGAGTGTGGTATCTGTGTTAAGTGCTAATTTGATACTTGAATATCTTTTAATTGTGTTATAATGGAAAGTGGCTATATCATAAGTCCCCCAGTCCATTTTTATGTCTTTGAGGGTCTGTGTGTGCTGGTGAACAGGGCATTGTAATGCACAGCCACGTTCCTCAGTTGTTGCTATGCAGGTGGATGGATTTCCTCCAGGTATCTTCAGGCTAAAGGGTTTTAGGGTTTGGTAAAATATGTGGCACATGTTTTTTCACATATAGGATTGAATAGTCAGTAGTTTACTCATTTATTTATTTGTTAATTTTTGTACTCCTTTATGACAAGTCACTTGATTGATGGACAAAAAGAAGCAAGGGCAACACTGTCATGACCGCAACCTTAAAACTGACGCCATTATTCCGAGCGTGAAAAAGACCAGGCGTGACAGGGAGCGGGAACAACACACCCACTGATTTTAACCCTAGATGCAGTCTATGCCTCGCGCATTTAGGTCTTAGCAAGAGTCTAATGCTGCGTTTACACCAGCCGCGTTTGAGGCGTCAAAATCGCGTCTACTGCGCCTAGTTTGCCGATTGAACAGTTTGAATGCATTTTTTGCAGATTTTGCCTCTGACGCACGTCAAATGCTTGCTTTTTCCGCGCGTCTAGATCGAGGTAGACGCGCGGAAAAAGCAAGCATTTGACGTTTGTCAGAGGCAAAATCTGCTTCTTGTGGGAGGGGCAAGTGCTATGCGGTTGTCTGTTTGCAAGATGGCTGATGTTGATTTATCGAGAAAGTTACCGGTTTGCATTTGGTCACCTTACTATAGGGGGAAAATAGTACAAAAAAAGGTGGGAATGCTGCGGGTCGATAAACGTCACGTGACTCAAAAGTGAAATGAAACTTACCAGGTTTTCCGATGTCCTCACTGACACTCTTCCAAGCGAGGTCCTTTTTTTATTCCTGTCGTATAGCTCCGGTTGACTGCTCACGGACAATATCTAGCATTCCTTCATGTTAAATGAGTGACTCCGGGCGGGGCTGCTTGCCACAGCAGCAAGCAGGCTCCTGATTGGTTAACGCGGCGTGAAAATCCTCCAAAGTTCAAATTCTTCAACTCGGGTCTCAGCCGCAAATTTGCATCAAACGCAAAAAGCACCATTCGCGCATACCGTGGCAGACGCTCAATTCGCGCAAACTAGACACGCGTATGACAGGGAACGGCGTCTACCGGGTCGCGCTAAACGCCTCATTCGAGACCTCCAGACGTGCGTCAACTCGTCCTCACATTGACCTAACATTGAAATCACTCGCGCTTGACGCCTCTATCACGGCTGGTGTAACCACACAGCATAAGACACGCGCATTAAGTTCAGCCGTGTTACAAGCTCTCTCGCGCAAAGTGAAACCCACAAACCGTCTCATGCGAGGAAAAGCACGCAATGCGCAATCCCCAACTATCGTCATGAAAGCCTGCTATTGGCTATATGTCTGACGATCGTCGATACACTATACTATCTTGGTTTGGCTACTATCTAGATTATATGTTGGTGTGGCTTGGGCATGATTTACAAAAGGTCAATTCAAACAATGCTGTACTGAGAATTATATATGATATATTGAATGGTATTATCTATGTGTAATTAAATTCATCCTTGCTCTTTTTTCTTGTAGCATTTCCAGCTGGCTTTGATTGATTCCACACGCTGCACTTTGTCTAAGGCTGAAAGTAAGTGCCGCCCATACAGTCAATGACATTTAATCAGATCATTATATTAATTTTATGTTTAGTTATAAGAGGGTCTTTAGTAGTGAATTCAGATAGGAAGTGTTGTTTCCTTAACAGAGAGGATTTCAAGGGAAAAAGGTCAGCTTAGTATATCCTCAATATGATTTTTCTCCTCTTTTTGCAATTTCAACCCTGCCCGAGACTCCAGTTGTCAAGGTAACTGGATGATGGGATTCAGCAGTGTGTTGCCCTGCACACTGGCAGTAATGACATGCTTGAAGTGCACTAAGGGCAAGCTAATATTCTTCTCTGCGTGTGTCTGTACACCCATATGCTTTTTAATGCTCATGCCGAAACAGTGAAGACAAAGGATTTTTACCTTATATTAAATTTTCATGCATTAATTTTATTAGAAATAGATGTGCAGTACTGATTCCTCTCTTTTGTTTCCACAGTTCAGTTCCACATTGCTCATGTATATGAAATTCAGGTAAGTAATTTACTTTCTAATGTTTTATTTATAGATAGAAAGCGTGTTGGTATTTGTTTAAAATTAATTGAAAATTGTATGGTAAAGTCTCAATCTAATTTTGAGATTAGAAGCATTAAGTTTGATTTCACTTAATGTTAATTTCAACTAGAGCTGCTTATTTTTTCTAAATAATTCGACTAATTAGTCTAATTATTTATTTATTTATTTATTCATATATATATATATTTATTCATATATATATTCATTATATATATATATATATATATATAAATATATTATATATAAATATATATATATAAATATATATATATTAGGGCTGTCAAAATAAACGCGTTAATTACGCGTTAACGCAAATTCATTTTAACGCCACTAATTTTATTAACGGAGATTAACGCAACGCGCAATTTCTGTTTGACCCTTGGTCCAGCCCATAGTTGAATGAGCAGAGACGCAGGCAAATGTGACTCTCTCTTAATGAGTAAAAGGTTTTTATAGAAACAAGAACATTAAGCAAATCGTCTACCAAATCCAATGCTCTAAATGCTCGTTGGACATCTGATATGATCTTTATTTATACGTCTGAGAGGTGTAACGTTACCGTCCTCCTAATGCATAATCTAATACAAAAATGCGTCTCAATTCATTTTGGTTTCGCTTTTGTGCATGACTTATAAAATAGACTGCAGGACTTGCTTGATGTTAAAATAGTCATTAAGAGAGATAAAGTTCGGTACCTGATTAATGTTAAAGAGTTATTAAGAGCGACAAGACTCAAAAGCGATCCCCTCACGCTGACTGACTGATATCTGAAGCGCGTGCACACAGACGCGCAAGTGCGCGACCCGGATATATAGACATCTACACAAAATTACAGTTTTACAAATATCTGTTTTGATAAGAATTCACGCAGGTAGGCTCTATAATCTGTTATGTTTTAAGTAAATGTTTGGTTAACTGTTGGGTAAAACTATCTGATGTGTAACATTATATTAGATCACTTAGATTTTAAGCAGTCTGTCTCAATGTCAATCAAACAAAAGGAAAAAAAGTTGAACATACATTGATGATGTTTTTGCTTTGTGTGTGCTAAATCTATTAGTTTTACCAGTGATTTTAAGGTATTGATGTGGTAATATAATGTATGGATGTGGACATTTTTGTGGTAATTTGACTCTTTCAACTTCAAACACGTGTAGTTCTGTCATATTTTGTTATATTTCAACAAATCATGCATTGTTCTATGTTTTAATAGAGAATGTCAAAATATGAACAACTATTTTTTTTTAAATTTGCTCATTCCGACTCAACTTGCCAGCACAGGTCACAAATGATGCAGCAGCAAACAAAAATGGAGAAAGAAAAATCTTCTGAAAGGAAAATTCATATACAAAACAATGGCTGGTGATTCTGTTAAAATGTAAACAGGCTGTTGTTAACATACATTTGCATAAAGCATCTATATATGTATATATGATTTGAATATTAAAAACCTGAAAAGTGTTAAATTAGGGTAAATTTAGAATGGATAAAAATGTGCGATTAATTTGCGATTAATCGCAGTTAACTCATGAAATCATGCGATTAATCTAGATTAATTTTTTTAATCTATTGACAGCCCTAATATATATATATATATATATATATATATATATATATATATATATATATATATATATATATATATATATATATATATATTATAATTTATTATTATTGTTATTATTATTATATATTGCGTCAGTCTCGCTGCTCATATTAAACAAATCCTCGGCTTGGTTCTAAAATTATGTTTCCCAGTTATGAAATCCATAGATTTTAGGCAAGGCAAATGTTATAAAAACAAGGATTCAATTGTGGGATGCATTTATTTTGGGAACCACAAGCATAATCTCACTTAATGACTTGAATTCTGGGGTGAACTAGCACTTTAACACTGCACACGGCAGGTCTAAATTTAAAAGATAAAACTGAAAATCAATTTCTCTGAGTTTTTTTGCAGACTTCTAGGACTTGATATTTTGGTGTGTAAATGTTTTTTAAAGAAAGCAGCTCATGGAGGTGACAGGGCAATGTTGTTGTTGTTCCTGGGTTTTTTCTATGCTCTGAGTTTACTCCTTTTGCACAAACTTACCCTCATGATTGATAGATTTGGTCCTAGGGCACTTCCTTTACATCAAGTGTATTCACTCACCACCCAATCACCCCCTCTTCCCTTATGTTTTGCAACAATTTGCCTTTAATTTCTCTCCTCTCTTTTCACCCATTCAACTTTTTCTACTAGATATATCGAGTGGTTCTTATCCCACCTTGACTTGTGTTAAAATGCAAAGCTAAATTCAGTTATGCATTGTGCATATACTTATCCTTGTAGCAAAAGTTAAGCACCCATAAACAATGACAGATACACTAACCAGCCCGCTAGTGACTGCTTTTTACAACCGGTTGAATTTATTGTCTACCACACACACAGATGAGATGGCTATCATGTTGTTAGACCCTTGTGTTCCTCTGCTAATACCTTTTTGTGAGGCTCTGGTGGTCAGCCATAAGCTCCACCAAAGACCCACGTCAAGGTCACCAAAGAAAACAAACACCAGTTCTGCAAGTGCTTCTCAAGTTACACTGATACAGAGCGTGTCTGTGTTTGTCCGACTTGTTAAGTCTAGTCTGGTCTGGCCTGTCCTAGACTGACCCTCCCCCTATATGTGTGTTTGTCTGTTTTCTCCTGTGTCTGGAATGGTCAGGGAAGTCTTTTCTATCATCCTGCACTTATGCAACTGTACATTCTGGGGTCCTTTGTGTTCACCCGGAGGGGCCGTTAATGCGCTGACCCTTTTGTCAGCTAAAACGTTTCTCTCCTTTCTGTCTGCCTGCAGAAGAAATACCGCATCGCAAAGGAAGCCTACGAGAGTCTGTTACAAACAGAGAATCTTCCAGCACAGGTGAAGGCAACCACGCTTCAACAATTAGGTTAGTGTCGGTTTTTACTTGCTTCATGTTTATGCTTTACTGGGATCACATGGAAATAGTAGAGGATTTATAATTGTGTTTTCAAGGCATTGTTGTATATTGCTTGAAACGTATTTTTTTCTGCTTTTTGAAACCAACAGAATTGTGTTGAGTAATTAAAATATGGTTAAAAGTAGAACTTAGAATAGTGCGGTCTTATTGTTAAATGAAGGCTCTATCAAATTGATAAAAACTAGATTTTGCATAATTTGTGCAACGGTGACAGATGCCATGCAGTGTTGTGAATCCTATTTTTAAATGTTCATATAGTGCTATCATAGTCCAAAAATATTTTCCCAAAAACAGCATGCCCAAATGTCCTTTTTTTTCTGGAGCGTGTCCTAGATTTCCAAGGTGTGCAAACTTGTCTTGGACGAGAACTGATGATAAATGAGTTGATTGCTTTGGGGTGTGTCCTCATGGTTACAGATCTGTGCTAAAACTGATCTGTATCTTCAAAATATTCACAATTTGCCACCATTTACCACCCAGTTCACCTACATGGGGACCTTTTTAAATTTGTAAAACTGCATCTGTTAAAGGGGTTGTTCACCCAAAAATTAAAATTCTGTCATTTTCGCTAATGTTTTTACAAACCTGTATAAATTTGTTTGTTATGATGACTACAAAGGAAGCTATTTTGAGAAATATTTGAAACCAAAACCAATCATAATCGCCATGACTTCCATAGTAGGAAAAAGAATACTACGGAAGTGAAAATTCATTTGATTAAAGAATGCAAGTGGTGAGCATGAATCCTCAAGCAACACTGTTTCATCTTCATCAAGCTGAGCTGCTTTCTTTCACCAGTCCAAAAAGAAAACAAAAACAGCTGCCATAAAACCATTGCCACGTTGCCCCTGCAATTGTCGGCTATGGTCTGGTTGCTGTAGCAACGGGTCCCGAGTGCACACGCTTGCCACAGGTGTTAAGATCAGTGTCTCACAGAAACTGGGCCACATGGGGAAGTTCTTTGTCTACACGGTCTCATTCCCCTTAACAGTCTTTGGCTCGGTAGGAAGGGTAAAGGGAGAGTGTTGTTTGGGAAGCTGCTGGTGGTATTAGTACTTGGCCCACTCCCTACCCTGAAGACAAGAAGCGCAGACCATTTGCTGCTTTTATTGAGGGACAGTGTAACACTACAACTGCGGCTCAGTGTTGGAGTGAGAGTTTTTGGTGGATGATGCCGTTGAGGTTGAAAATGCAGTTTGTGTTTTGATCTCTGGTTTCCCATCGTCCCCTCAGGCTGGATGCATCACACAGTCGAACAGCTTGGAGACAAAGCCAACAAAAACAGCTATGCCATTCAGTGTCTGCAGAAGTCGCTAGAAGCAGACCCCAATTCGGGACAGTCTTGGTACTTCCTGGGCAGGTAAGCAAAAATGAATGCCTTGCATTATTGCCATTTATTATCTAGCATCCTAAAATAGTACTTTAGTTATTTAATATATTGCTTTTTAGTTTTAATCATCGCACCTTAATCATCTTTGTTAAAGTTTATTTTCTGTAATCTTGCTCTTTTTCATGCAGGTGCTACTCGAGTATTGGGAAGGTCCAAGATGCCTTTATATCTTACCGACAGTCTATTGATAAGTCAGAGGCCAGTGCAGATACATGGTGCTCAATTGGGTAAGCTCTAATTTTAAATCTCCCATAACTGTGGGTTCACACCAGCCTCGTTTGAGGCGTCAAATTCGCGTCTACCGTGTCTAGTTTGCCGCTTGGACATTTTGAGTTTACTCGCTTCATTTGCGTGTGAAAGCTGCACGTGACATTGTAGTCATCGAGAATTCACGTCATGGAAGGGGCTTCTGCAACTCCGCTCGCTTTCTGTAATCGCGTCACAACTAGACCACGCTCCTGATTGGTTAACGCGGCACGTTTTTCCGCCGAAGTTAAACATTTTCAACTAGCGTGGTTCCCGTGACAACGCTCAATTCGCACCATTAGACGAACTAGACTTTACATTGACTTAACGTTGAAATTATTCGCGCTTGATGCCTCTACCGCGGCTGGTGTGAACGCAGCATAACACACTCTGATTCTGCGTATCTGATGTTAATCTGGAGTACCTATAGAGTAGTATTACATCCTTCCTATCTCAGAAGAGTCTTTAGTTTTATCAGATTTATAAAAGACAGATCAGCTTTACTGATTCTTTCGATAACGTGCGAAAAAATTCAGAAGGAGTTACTAGCTGCGGGAGGAGCGAGTCACGAGTCATGCAACACTTTATACAACACTGACTGGATAACTTATGATTCACTACTTTTTATATAATGTTTATATAATCTGCACTTACGCGCCTATTTCCAACATAACACATCAGTCTTACTTACCGCATGCAACTCATGACCCGGTTAAGACTTTTCAGTGAAATCCAGCGTCAAACAAACACACACGCAAAACTCCACTGCAATCCCAGATAAATAAACTATATCCATTGTTTCCATAATGCTGGCTTTCTTCTCCTTACATCCAAAAACACACTTCTTCTTTTGTGCCATTGTTGAGTTTTGATATAAAACAAAACTGTTGCGTCAAGTAATCCCTGTAACTTAGGGTCTTCGGTTCTCGCTCTCCCGCTGATTGACGTGTGGGCGTGCTACTCTGGGGAAATTGCCCATAAAAAGAAGTGATATGTATGGCTTACCCCTGCAACTTCAGCTAGACCCGTATTCGGAAAAAAACTTTCCGAAACTTGTACGAACCCTGGCAAAGTGCATTTGGCACAGAAATACTCTGTAACTAGCCTGACGTTGCCATACTCAATTCTAGTCAGAATTTGAGTCTGATACCGCTCCATTGAGCTATAATTATGAGGCGTGTCTCAAGCGAAAAATGCCTCTGCACTCAATTGGATAGACCTACGACCAATCAGAGCAACCGAGTGTGTAACGTATGTTGAAATTACGTCTTTGCAGCCTGACCGAACTGGTAGTTATTTCGCTACAATGACACTAACATTGTGATTATACCGAGTTAGCGAATGTACATCAACACCTATTATGTTTACAACATTTCGTTTATTTCACAACATGAAGTATTTACTAAGTCATAGAGTAAGACTATCTTTTAACATTTGTACGTTAGGTGAACTTCATCCACGACGATACCCATTACGTTTGCTTGAAAATATTGGAGCCTAGCATGTCCCTTGACTTATTCAGCAACCACGATTCCGGGCTTCCGAAAAGAAGCTGGCAACGACCGCTAATTAAATCCATCTCGTCGTGCACGCTGAGTTGCATCGCCGTGATAACGTTAGCCATTTCAGTTGCGACCAACTTTTGCCGAATAGGACATCAACAAATGCCCTGCTCGCGTTTCTCTGTTACTCTTTTAAAATCAATGCTCTGTCGATATCTTTTAGTATAGACTCAATGTCAGAATCCACACATCTGAACTCTACAGCGGCAGCCATTCAACACACGCGCTCTTTGGTGACGTGGTTCATTACGTTACTGTTGATTATCTGTCCATCATCGTATAAAGCCCGCCCTGACAATTTGATTGGTTCGACCAGCATTTGTCCTAAAATAGTAGCTCCTCAACGCAGAAACCCCAGACCCATCTTCCCGTTTACAAAATCTTGTGGGCGGGGCTAAGATGGGCTGGCACCCAGGCTACTCTGTAACATGTTCAACTGCTTTTTTGACACTTTGCATTTTTTAGCATGAGGAAACCAACTCTTAAACTGTGTTAATAAGCCAGAATGCATGATATACCATAGAACCCCACCCCCTTTAATAGATGTTGATTGTCAGGTACTCCTGCATTACTTCTATTTATTGCTTTGTTTTTGCACACACAAATTGAGATGCAAACATTTTATTTTGTGAGCCTGTTTTCTTGGGTGGAAGTGGGGTCATGGGTCTGTTGCTTTCTTAGGCTTTGTCTGTTTAGCTCTCAGGGGAGAAACAGAAATCCTCTTGAGTCTAGACATTTAAAGCATTGTCTATCACATCAGAGTTGTATAAAGGTCTTACATTTGCATTTATGTGTTTTGGCAGATGCTTTTATCCAAAACGTCTTACAGTGCATTCAAGCTGTACATTTTTTTTCCTAGTGTGTATATATAGTTCGCTTGGGAAATGAACCCACAACCTTTTGCACTGCTAATGCAATGCTACACTACCTAAGCTACAGTAACACCTTTATAGACGCCTAACAATATCTAATGTTTCACTTTTTAAAATAATCAAAATCAGAGTCCTGCAACGGGTCAAATACCCGCATAAAAGTGTCTAAAACGGGTGGATTGTGACATTTTTAAAATTCACGTGCGGAAATGTGGGCGGATAATTAACTCTGTGCATGCAGCTAGTAGCGCGAATGTGCAATATTTGTATGTTGACCCCTTCTCTCTGCTTTTCCCCAGTGTATTGTATCAGCAACAGAACCAGCCGATGGATGCACTTCAAGCGTATATCTGTGCGGTGCAACTGGACCACAGCCATGCAGCTGCCTGGATGGACCTAGGCACGCTCTACGAATCCTGCAACCAGCCACAGGATGCCATCAAGTGCTACATCAATGCCACATGCAGCAAATCTTGCAGCAACATCCCAGCTCTGACAGCGCGCATTAAATGCCTCCAGGTAGATAGATGACGACATTGTCAGGAGAGGAAGTACACATTGCGTTTTATTTTTGTCATTCCTTGCAGAAGATCGCATGCATAATTTCCTGCCAGTTCTGTTTAATCACATCCTTCTGTGTGTCATGCTTGCATTGGCACTGAAAATATGATTTCCATTTTCATCTGTGATTTGATGCATACTATCATTGCATTAACTCAAGGTTAGCAGAATCCCACAATGAACATGTTTTCTACGCAATCTTTTTCTAGGCTCAGTTGTGTAATCCTCAGCAAGGTAGTTTACCAAGTAAAACTAAAATGCTCCCTAGTATTGAGGAGGCATGGAGCCTACCAATCCCAGCAGAGCTCACCTCAAGACAGGGAGCACTCAACACAACACAACAGGTGAGAACAGATGAGCAAGATAAGCCGGTAGACGCTCTTAAACCATCTAATGGTTTAGACTACTAGAATGATCTATTAGTGGTAGCTTAGACTTTATTGGTTTTGTGAGACGGAAGTGTATCTGCGTGTGGTAAGGTCGGACATTCGTGTTAATTAAGTACCACATAAAGGTCCTTAATTTCCAATCATGCAGAACAATGTTGTTCTCAACATTGATTCTGGAGAATAATCTTAAACTGTTAAGGTTTAAAGTTATTTCATCTGGTTCATTAGACCATAGCACTCATCAGCACACATCATCCATTATTTCACTGATTTCAGAGAACCATTTTAATTATTGTAATATTATTTATATACCTCAGTACAAATGAGAAAATTGGCATATTGTTTGTTTTGTTCTGTTTTGGAGTGTCGCAAAACGCACTTTACAACGGAAAATATGTAACCTGTTTAAAGATTACGCTTTATAAAGTTTATGCACATATGGTTGGACAGTTAAAAGATCTGCAGTTGTTTATCTGTTATCAATAGCAAACCTGCAAAGCTCATCAGAGCAACGAAGCCCAGTCTCAGATTCCAGGCCAGTCTCTTCTTCCTAACGCGCTCTCTGGCCAGACGGACGACCAATCCAGTCCAGCCAAAAAAAAGAGGACTGCCAGTCCAGCCAGGGTACTTAAGGCATAACCTTTTAGTTTGTTGTTTGTTAAATATGCTACTGGCTTGCATATTTATGGATTTCTTGTCGCATGCAGAATTTGCCAGATGATCCAGGTCATCATCAAATTCCTAACTGCAGTTTAACCCCCCAGAAGCTTCAGGTTGGTAATCGCTTAAATAGTGTGACTGGAAACCGGTTCATTTTGCACCAAATTGATTTGATAAATTGAGCTGTGAAAGCTGTCTAGTTATATTATGTGATTTTTTTTTTCCCTCTCTGTGCTTGTATATACAGCTCCTGGAACACTTACGGAGCAACCGGGCCAGTTTGAAGCCAATGCAGCTTCAGATGCTGGAACAGTTGGAAAAGCAGCTCAGTCTCGTGCAACAAAATCAGCAGGTATATATGCAACACATGGTGGTGTGTCGTGAGTCCTACTTGTGTCCAATACAATTGGTCATACAGGTGTCACTCTGTATTCAGAGTCTTTACCTACAGCGCTTTTCCATTGCATAGTACCCCACGGTTTGGTTTGGGTCGAGTCCGCTTACTTTTTGGAGCTTTTCCACGGGGTGCAGTACGTAGTACAAGCAACCCGAGGTGATACCAAAACGTGATGCAAAAACACTGTAGATCACTGATTGGTCTGAGAGAATCGTCACTACCAGCATCATCCTTAAAATGTAAAAGATTAGCTGTTACTTGGCGTCCTCGGTTCTCGCTCTCCAGCTGATTGATGTGTGGGCATGTTTTTCTGGGGTAAGTGCCCATAAAAAGAAGTGATATGTATGGCCTCATGCTAGCTTGCGCTGTCTCGAGTAAACCTATTGTTATCTGTGCTTTGCTGTAAGTTCCCAAACTTCTTTTTAGCAATAAAAACTTCACAGGTTGTGAATCAGGAACACCATAACAGTGTTTTTTTTTCAGACTTGCAGTTTGTGGCTGCACATTGCGACGCGCACACCCGCATATATGCTTTAATGCAACTTAAAGGTACACCGTGGAACTTTTTGGCCACTAGGGGGTGCTAGACATGTATTTTTCACGCCTAGCGCCCCTAGAGGCCACAAGCGCCGCAGCACTGTCGCAGAGGAAAAGAACTGGCCAACCTTAAAACTAAACTAAAATCTAAGCCTTTAAAACGCTAAACGATCAATATTTTGAGGCATCAGGGAGAAACACAGTCATGTTACAACTTTCTGATGAGGAACTCGTGGAAGAAGCCATTTCTCAATCTGAAGGTTGCATCCTTCGGATGTCGTATTTCTACGCTGCATACGTCATCAAGACTGTCTTATTTCAGAATATTGACAATTATAAAGTTGACTATTATTGTTAGTTAATCGTAAATTGTTGTAATATGCGTATGACTTGCGAATGTAATGCCCAGTTTACCTTAATAAACCAGGCTTGATGACGTATGCAGCCTGCATATTTGACCTCCGGAGGCTGCAGCCTTCCAATTGAGAAACGACCAGAAGTATTTCCTTGCCTTTTTCAAAACAAATATTGTTGCATCGTCCCTCTCTCCCTCGCCACCAGGATTTTCCGCAATGGTGCTCGTTTTTCCTCTCTTTTGTGTGAAAATTGTCGCTCCAAATCCAGTAAACCGATGTGTTTAGGTCTGCCGCTTTGTAATACGTCACGCGAGTGACAGCGGAACGCAGCAAATGAGTAAGAGAGAAGAGAGAAACGCTCGGATCTGATTGGTGAGTGAATAGGTTTTGGTTTTACACTGTGTGAGTTTGAGAAAGTTTGACTGACTTGCTATAGCATCCTGGATTGTAATGTAAATACCATAGACAGTAAAAGAAAGGTAAATACGTGAACACGTGAATGCAGCATCTGAATACAGGGAACTATATGCAAGATAATCGCCGTCATTTAAAAAGAAGATCGCATTTATGTATGAATCAAGATCGTGAGTTTATATAAAAAAATTGCCTTAAAAGGGATTCGAACCCGACCGCCCGTGTCATAGGTCCGTGATACTTACACGGTGCCACAGAATCACATAATAGAAGTTGCTCTCTACACTCCTTATGTAGCCTCCAGCAAAATTCACGTAAAAAATTTTTTTGTGGAGGAAGTGACGTATGCCGTAAAGCAGTCGAATTTTGTAGCTTTTTTGTGCTCTGGTTACTACCCGAAACCCTAAGTTTTAAAGTACGAGTAAAAGCGATACAGACCCCGTCAGGCTATGGTAGACATATCATTCAAAGTCGATGTACTATCACAAGGGTCTTGAAAATGTATTATGAAGGTTGAAAAACTACATGGTGTCGCTTTAAATGAGGCTCAGCGGAGCGCATCGACCAACGCCACAGGTGTTTGTACAGGGTGTCCGCGGGGTTTTAAAAAGTATTAAAAAGTGATAAATCAAAATTGTCAAATTTAAGGCCATTAAAAGTGTTAAATTTGGTCTCAGATGTATTATTTTTTTCCAAATTAGGTATTATTTTTTCAGACTATCAGAGGTGTCATATTCTAAGTCATGGGGTACTATGCAATGGAAAAGCGCCATTATTGGATGACCGGTTGAATCTGTAAAGGTGGGGTGCATGATCTCTGAAAGCCAATGACATTTGAAATCACCTTAACAAACATGCCCCTACCCCAATAGAATCTTGACCTTCTTTTGATAGACCCGCCCCACACATACGCAACCCAGGCAACTGTGTCGTTTAGTAGACAACCCCTTACTGCTGATTGGCTACAAGTGTGTTTTGGTAGTCGGCTCGACTCCCTTTTCCAAAGTGTTTTTCAAAAATCACCCACCCCGCCTCTAATTGCATTGCATCAAATATACAACTTTGCTAATTAATATATGCTGTTAAAGAACCCTCTTACTCTTTCAACAGATGAGATTGAATGCTATGAGTCAAATACGGCCCAATTTGTCCAACGGTCCTGTTGCAGACTCATCACTGCCTACGAACTCTAATTCCACATCTTCCCCTCACCACCCCTCACACATCGCTTTGTCCCAAGCACCCTCTTCTCATTCACGATGCGCTGCTCAGCCAATAGCCAACGGACCTATCCCTGCAAGCCCTGCCCCATGCAGCACAGCTGGAACTCTGGGTAACACAGATGCTGTCTCTGTGGGCAATAATCACCTCCCAAGATTGGGGAGCAACGGAAACGTGCCTTACTCGCGGCAAAACGCACTACCTCAAAACTGCACAACCCCCACCAGCGGCAGCATGGATGATGAATCGTGGAAAAGCCAACACATCAACTCCTCTCAGGTGAGATGAAGTGGCCCGATGTGTTTAAACATTGAAATAATGTACATATAGCATTGCATTAGCAGCACATAGGTCATGGGTTTGTTTCCAAGAAACACACATACTAAGAAAATGTATGCACTTTAATTGGCTTTAGGGCTGTCACAATGATTAAAGGAACAGTATGTAGGATTGTGGCCAAAACTGGTATTGCAATAACAAAACTTGTGGCTAAAACTGGTACTGCAATCACCCAACCGATGGCCAATACACAAAATGACAACATAAACATCAGTTGAGGGCTGCAACTCCATTTTTAAATGACAATATCCTGGCCAGACCACTGTTGTCATTGATATAAGTATTTGAAATGAAAATGATTTCTTAATGTCTAGTGACATATCAGGGTCATTTTATGATTAATTGATATACATTTCTTACATACTGTTCCTTTAAATAATCGCCTCATCGCGATTGTTTGACTTAATCGAAATTATTTCAGATCACCGCAATGATTGCACATCTCCCTAAAAAACAAAAGGGGGAGCTGCAGCGCCTGTATAAATGAGACATTATCAGATTACTTTAAAAATATGTGTTATGTGTATTAATATTTACTGCCAGGTAAACTTAAAATATTTAATTTAAATAATCACAACAATATGTGAAAATTATTTCAGAAATAAACAAAGAAAGTATGAGAATTAAATGTTAAAGCAATAAAACAGACAATTAATCGTCATAATCGTCAAAGCACTAAAACAGACAATTAATTGTCATAATCGCCACAATTTATAAGACAATTAAGGATGCATTGATGTAAATGTAAGGCTGTTTGCAGTATGCAAATTTTAAAATATTTTTTCAAATGTTTTTTTTAGTTTATTCAAACAGGTGGTCTTAAGTTAGGATAGATAAATAACAGTTAATCCATATTAAAATCTAATCCAGCACCTCCTTTTATTTTTTTATCTTAATGGCAGGGGCTTCAGAAAAGTCCGGGTTCGTGTTCAGCAGGTCCTAACGGCGAGCAGCCTTTATCTTCCGCTGGGACTTCCCAGCCTACCCCGGCGACCGGCACTGGCGTTCCAAATCAGGCTGGACATCCGGCCACCGCCAGCAACACGTTAGAGCAGGAGTCCAGTCACAATCACCTCCCCTGCCCCAGCCCCTCTCACTCTGCTACCTCAGGTGGACAGCAAGGCACGGTGCAAACCAAAGAGAGCAAGCCTTCAGGAAACGGGCATTCCGCGGGGACGCCCGACAGCACTGCCACTGCAGAAGGACTGCCTAATCACGTCCATCAGGGCCAGGCAGACGCTGTTGAGGCGAAACCCCGCTCACCAGGTGTACTTAGTTCAGACAATCCTCAGCTCTCTGCCTTGTTGATTGGAAAAGCCAATGAAAGTAATAATAGTAATGATGGTGGATTGGTGGCTGCCGGCACAAAGGTTAACAACATTCACCCGAGTCA
The DNA here is from genome assembly GCF_027580225.2 of Misgurnus anguillicaudatus. Lineage (NCBI taxonomy): Eukaryota > Metazoa > Chordata > Actinopteri > Cypriniformes > Cobitidae > Misgurnus > Misgurnus anguillicaudatus. The sequence goes on from NC_073353.2 coordinate 27,631,808, forward strand.
TAAGCCACAGGAGAACTCTGTGGCTTCTTCTCCTTGTTCCGCAATGTCTACGGCGTCACCTTCACCCAAATCTGCAGACCACCACAGCGCCCATAACAGCCTTAACAGCCCCACGCTCAACGGCAAAGGTCTGGAGGACTCTCGGAGCCCCTTAAAGGTGCCATCTCCACTGGTTTGCCGTAAACAGACCCCTCCTTCATTCACACCGTGGTCCTCTGTCTCCATCTATCCCAGTTCTAGTGAAGTGCTTAAGGCATGCAGGTAAGTTGTTTATCCCAACCTTTATCTGATGCATGCTTTCATCTTGCAATATAGTATCAATAAGTTGAGTTTCTGTGTAATACACAGCAGTTTATATTATGCAGGTACTCCTTGTCTTCAGTGTGATCTATGATTATTGTTTTCTTCACACATCAAAAACAAAATCTGATTTATGTAAAGTAGTAAAACATGGTATGTTTTATGATTTAGCCTCCAAATCCACCAGAGACAAATAGCACAGTTGGCAGATTTTGAAATGTCCATCCTCCTCGTCTCACAGGGTTTTTTGCAGTAAAGTGTTTACTGCTCGCTCTGCTTTGTCAATTCTCTTTTGAAAACGTCCCGGTCTACTCCCATAGAAAATAATTTATAAGCGGCTGCTTACTCTGCACCCCAAGACATTGTTTGGTTTGGTTATTTGAGTACCTGGATCATGATCCGCTGTTAAAAGCCATGTGAATATCAAACTTGTGTAATTTTGCTTTTATAGGGTTTGTTGCTTATATTACTCAATGCTAGGGATAATAATCATGTGAAATCATAAAAATCACTTTGAGCCCATGGTGCAGTCATTTTTTTTGCTCTACTCCTGATGCTGTGGAAGGTTTGTTACCTGTTATTTCATGTTTCATTGCACTAACCAATGTTAACAAAATTTAACTTTATTGTATAGTGTTAAACACTTCATAATTATGTTATTTTATAATGGTAGTTCGTTTAATGGTTGTTTGTTTTATCCTCTTATTAAATATATGAAGGGGCTGTTTCCCAGACAGGGTTTTTAGGTTAATCCAACACTAGGCCTTATTTATAATAGGTAATTTAACTCTTTCACCGCCAGCATTTTTCATGATTTTCACAAAATGCTCCTTTTTAAATATATAAACATACAATATATGAATTAAAAGAACAGACCCTCTGCTTTCAAACAAAAAAATTTGTTTCATCCTACCTTCATGTGTTCTGTTTTTATCACCTCTCAAATATGTGTAGGTTTCATCAAAAGCACAAAATTTTGAGCAAAAGGCTGAGATAATTCCATTTTTGTGAAGGACTTTTGATAGAGATCAGATGCAAAGCGTTCTTTAAAACATACACGGACATACAGCTGTTTGCCCTAGGGCAATACTTCCGGGTTTTATAAGTTGCGGAATAGCGCCACCTGGTGTATAATAGCATATTGCAGATTGACGAGATAACTCGTCAATGGTGGGGAAAGAGTTAAAGGAAAAAAAAACAAGTTTTTCAATATTTTACTATGTTCTTACCTCAACTTTGACCTCGGCGTGCAGTAACATCATCACTCCTAACTACTCCCCCTCTCGCTTAAACTCAAAAGAGGGGTAGTAGTCAAGAGTGATGATGTTACTGCTTTGTTCGAAGTACTGCAAAATAAGTGGCATTCAATATAGTTATAATTTTTTGTCCGCTTAAAAAAATTGCCACGTTTTATTTTGTGCCACCATACTTACTCATGTAACTACTCGTCTTTAGTGTTTGGTGGCTTTAAATTTCATCCCTGTTTGGATCCCAAGGAATGCATGGGGCTAGGCTAAATGCTAACACATTCACAACACGCTGTACGAAGATTAAGTGCATGCATTGAAAAAGATAGGGATTTATTAATTTGTCTAAGTTGAGGTAAAAACATTGTAAAATATTGAAAAACTTTGATGTTTTCCTTTAAGAAGTTTTTACAAACATACTTTACAATTAACACTACAGGTGTGCATTTTAAGACAAAACAATGTCACTAATATATGTTAAAACTAGTCAGGGCAAACATACATTTTAGTCTAGGACTAGGATAAACCCTGTCGGGAAAAAAACGCCCCGAACAGCTCAGATGCAAAACCCTTTAAGTGCATCTGATATGTTTTCTTGTAAATTAGCATTTTTCTAGACTTTTAATGAATTCTGCCAACAAACCTGTATTTTTTAAATAGAGATCGCGTTTAGCGTCTTTTCCATCTGAGCTCCTCATATATTGTTTGTGAATTTACAACACTGTTAAATTAAGCTATTCTAGAATTTTAAAAAGACATCAAAAAGTTGCACTACCAATCATTTCAAAGACCAAACGGAAGAAAATGCCAAGCAGCGTCAAACCTGTCTATTTTTGCACAACTGGATTCTACCTTCACCGTTTTTAGCTTCAAGAAATTTCAGTGAGTGAAATTTTGACCCCTGATGTGTTGTTTAAGGAGCATTTCACCCGTAGAAACATTAAACTCTATTGAAAGTGCGTCATATTTGTATTCAAAATGTAACATACATTTCAAATTTAGTGCCTATTTGACCTATATCTAGAAAGCAACAGCATAACTGCCATTAGGGGCAGTCATGGCCTAAATGTTAGAGAGTTGGGTTTGTAACCTGGCTGCCCACTGCTGTGTGTGCGCACTTGTGTGTGTGTTCACCACTCTCTGGGATGGGTTAAATGCAGAGGTCACTTACTTGACTTGCCATTTTAAAATGAGCTCGTAACAAAAAAGGTCACCATGTCATTTAAAATTACTTACTTTTATTTTGCAGAAATCTTGGGAAAAACGGCGTATCGAACAACAGCATCTTACTAGATAAATGTCCTCCTCCACGGTTACCACCATCACCTTCCCCTGCTCTGCCAAAGGACAAGCTCAATCCTCCTACCCCAAGTATTTATGTAAGCACAACACGCTACTCTCTACTCTTTTTGATACTACTGCTATTATGTTGTGTATAAGAATTACATTTGGATTACTGTCTTTTTCTTTAACTCACTTCTCAAAATCTTTGCAGTTGGAGAACAAGAGAGATGCCTTTTTTCCACCTTTACACCAGTTCTGCACAAACCCAGCTAACCCTGTTACTGTCATTCGTGGACTGGCTGGAGCACTCAAGCTAGGTGAGAGCGTGTTCGTGAGACCTTGTGCAAGTATGAGTGCTTGCCAAATCAGTGTAAACATTGATCTTTGGTCCGTTAATTTGAATTTGTCCATTTATGAATTTTGTTAGCCATTTATGATTTTTGTTTTTTGCACCTCTTGTTTAAATGTGATGGCGTAGTACACATCTGAGCTCTTGAAATACGTAAGGATTTAAATTAGGCTGCCAGAGACTGTGTTTTGTCAGACGTTTTAGCATTACCTTGAATTTAAGTGACAACAGCACCATCTGCTTGCTGAAAGTGTCATTACACGGGATCAACTTGTGTGAAACCTCAGGAATGGCATGGTGAAATTGATATAGTTTTAAGGTTACCTGGTAAGGTCACTGTTCTGAGTTTGAAAATATGTTAGGGAAATTAATGTGTTTTTTAATTTATGGGACATTATGTGGCTGTTATTATAATACTTGTGTTGGCCTATCAATGTTTGATCTGTTTTCTAAATCTAATATGCTGTCAAGCTAATTTTGGGAAATTCAGCCATTTAGACAAAATTAGTATTTTACTCTAACAGCTTTGCAAATTACAGGCTATTTCCCAGAAAATTGTTGTTTGTCCAAATTTACTATACTGTCTCAAATGTTTATGGGTTTGATGAAGTTGAGATGTTTACTTGTGGGCCGAGGATTTCGTGAAGTGTTGCTTTTTGGTGCTTATGTTTGGGCAACCTTTCTGGTGTTCGATTCGAGTTTTGATAATTTTCCAGGCCAGCTCGGGAAATATGTAATTATCTGATTAAAGATATTGTAAGCGATATCAGCCAGCTGCACACCTTTTCTTGAAAAGAGGCTTACCAAAGAGGCTGTTTACACTTGGCATTAACATGTGTTTTCGTCGATCGGATCACAAGTGGACGAGAGAGACACATTACGTTTACACCTGGTATTTAAATCCGTCTCTTTTGTCCACTTTCGACCGCTTCTGTGCCGAATACTATGAGGGGGTGGTCTGTGAGACGGTGGGCGAGTCTCTCTGCTGTCATTCAAACCCGAGCGGGAGTAATTATGAGTTTATATGGACGCGATCTAATATAATGTCAGTGTCCACTGCTTGTTTAGCAAGTAAACATACTGCACAATGTTTTGTACGTGAGTATGTAAGAGCTTTCTTTGAATTTTCACCGCAATTGATGAAATAGGATCGCGCAACTTTCACCCGCTTTCAAAACGAAACTACGGAGATCAGCCGCTTAGTTTTATCAATGAAAGGCTAAAAATAGCGCTGTTCACCGAATGTTCACGCCAGAAGTCAAAAAAGACGTTAAACTTGTGTTTAATATCTCAGATTAGATAAATGGGCGGAGAGAAGGCGGTCGCGTGTGGCTGTTCGAACGCATTCAACCACATATGCGTCCGCAACTCCAAAGCGATCCGATCGAAAGTGGTTTCAACCACCTCTGGATGTGGTTGAAAGTGGGCGAAAGTGGACGAGCTCAAAACGTTTTGAACACCGTTTACACCTGGCATTAACGTCGTCCACTTGTGATCCGATCGACGAAAACACATGTTAATGCCAAGTGTAAACAGCCTCAAAGACACATTGGCAAACCTATAAACGCAAAATGATTTTTAGACAGACTGCATTTATGACCTGCAAATTTTATGATTGGCTAAACGCGTCCGGTACGTTGCTTAAAGCGCAACTATGGTCCGATTCATGATTTTACATTTCCTTTGTTGTGTAGGTGTGTATTAATACATGTTTACGATATGCAAAAGGTACATACCCCAAAGTAAACAATGACGCGAGTTATCGTTTCCCACGTAAATCTCTTTTCTTGGACTACAACAAGCACACGGATTGTAGGCAACAGTTTTCTTCCTGGACCTGTTGACGTAGACAAGACCGAGATTATCATAACTCCTCCCGCTTGGACTCACAGCCTGTTGTGAAGTTAATTTCTGTTAGCAATTGCATTGTGAGTGAATCTTTCAAACATGGTAAGGAGCGTCACATTTCCGGTTGACTTCAGAGGTATTCATTCGATTCACAACGTACAGATTAGCTGGCCAATCAGGGACGTGGCGCTTTTAAGGTCGATGAGTTTTGTACAAAGTCAATGCGTTTGAGCAAAGCAGTATATCTGGAGCTATAAAAATGTACGGTATGTGAAAAATAGTGTGTTTTTTAACCATAAACCACACAAAAACCCTGTATTATACCAAATACACAAAATAACGTTGTGTTTTATAGGGATCGACTGATATGGATTTTTCTGTGCCAATGCCGATACCGGTTTTTGTTTCATCAGCTTTAGCCGATGACCGATACCGGTTGCCGATTTTCCTGAGCCGATATTTGGAGCTGATACTGCTTTTGCTCTCAATTTAAAAAGTAACACTTATAGAATTAAAAAAAAAACTATTTAACTATTTACTATTTAAAACTATTTACTATTTAACAAATAGTAAAAACAGGTGAGGGTGCTGTGGAACCATCTTTTGATGTTGTCATGGAAAGGTTGGTTGTTTTTAGTCACATGACCTGCAATCACTTGCGGCTTCCAGCACTCGAAAAAATCGGCAAACACGCAGCCACATATCGGCCGATGCAGATACACATAAAACTCGCAAATATCGGCCGGCCGATATATCGTCTATCACTAGTGTTTTATCAATGAAACAGGTGCACTTTAAGATAACATTATTTTGTGTTTGGTGTAATGCAATGTGTTTTATGGGTCGGGAAGCACATTGTTCTTCATATGCCGTACGTTGTTATTGCTCCTCTATGTCCCACCTTTCTAAACTTGTCGATTTTTAAAAAACTCATTGTTCTGAGGAAGTGTGATGGAAAATGTGATGAAAATGTGACAATCCATATTTGGAGGATCAGCTCCCAACAGGAGTTAATGTCGTCTTTAAAACCTTATCAATACGAGCTGAATCTGATCCAGAAAATGCAATGAACAAGCCGATTGATTAGCTTTGCCAGCCTGTCTTGAGCAGACTATAACAGATTGATAAGGTAAGGATACTAAAAAATAAAACCATGTCTGCTTTTGTGATCGTATAAACGACAAACAACAAGCACTTCTCTATACTGCTCAAAACTTGCATTTGAATAGACACTATTAAACTCTTTAAATATAAAAACATAGACTACTTACAGGCTTACTGGGTTTGAGTGAGAAGCGGGTGAAATAATAATGTGCCTCAAGTCGACGTCAACTCGCTGTGAAAGTAAACTCATGCCTACTAGTGTTGTCAAAATTATCGATATTTCGATACATATCGTTATTGAAAATTTTAAACGATTCCAATACTTGTGTCCCGCGGAATCGATACTCTGAGGCGAGCTGTGCGTTGTTTTTTATGTAACTCTGCAAACACCAGCTGCGCGTTCTCGCTCCCTCTCTTTAAATTTTAAACGGCTCACACACACACAATGCACGTGAATGCAGTGCTCCGCCTCCTCTCTTCATCTCGTTCGCTCTGGTTTAACCCCCCATTCATACAGCCAGCGACCAGCAGTAGCAGAGCGACGCGATCTCATTCATTTCAATGGAAACCGGGCGACTTGCGGCAGCACGAGCGAAAGTGACCGTTGGCGACCGTATGGGCGTGTCCAGCGACGCGAGAAAGTTAAGAAAAGTTTAACTTTATGCAAATGTCGAGTGATTTTCTGGAGCGACTACCAATGAGAACGAGGTAGTGGAGTTCACGTCATCCTTCTCTCGTCAGTTATTGGCGCGGATGGAACTCATTTGTGTATGACAAGCAGATTTAGAAACGCCTCATTGAAAGAGACGAGCAACACACAGCGATAACATCGCTGGCTGTCTGAATGCGGCGTAACAGTACAAGAAAGCCAAGCAGTATTGCTGTGTGGAGGTTTTTTCGGATGTGAGTCAAATAAACATGCGAACCCGAAGGACACAAGTGAAGTAAGCCAAATATGCGTTGCTACAGAGCCGTGTGCTAACGCCGCTAGCAAAGCACTGAAGGACCAACATGCTGACGAGAGATTGATAATCATCACTAAGTATTAATTTTAGACTTCCCAAATTGTTTTTGATATGCGTGTTGTCATGTTTTTTTTTTTGCCTGTAATTATCAAAGTTACTACAATCCCCTCACAGTTATCAGACAGCATTTTAGCTGACATGAAAATACTTTTACTGTGGTAAAAATTAATAATATATTTTGATATATTTCATATTTTGCTTAAATGTGTAATATATCTGCTGTTAATATTTTCATTTATTAGTGTGTTATATGATTAGAATGTTTTTAATATAAAGCACAGCAATGAGATTTGAGAGTGTTTCTCCCTTTTCAGGAAAAGTATCGGAACCGAAATCCTTGACATAGTATTGGCATCGAACCAATAATTTTGGTATCGTGACAACACTAATGCCTACAATCCTTGCATTTGTTGTAGTCCAAGAAAAGAGATTTCAGTTGGAGAAGATCGCGTCATCATAGACTTTGGAATTTGTAACTTGGCAGATCGTTAACATGTACTTACACACCAAAAGAAATGTAAAATCATGAAATAGAAAATAGGGTCTCTTTAATATGTGATTTTGCTGTATTTTGTAATTGTAAATTTCACAATTATTGGTATGAATTACTAAAACTTGGTTATTTTTCTAATCCTATCTCACCATCTCAGATCTAGGTCTGTTCTCTACTAAGACTCTAGTAGAAGCCAATCCAGACCACCTGGTGGAGGTGAGGACACAGTTATTTCAGCCCACCGATGAGAACTGGGACATGATGGGCAGCAGGAAGATGTGGCGCTGTGAGAGCAGCCGGTCTCACACCACAATCACCAGATATGCTCAGTACCAGGCCTCGTCTTTCCAGGAATCCTTGCGGGTCAGTCATTATTCACTCACACATTTTTCTTTGTTCGTGTACTCGCAATTTACCTGGTTCCTTGCTAACATGATTCCTTTTTATTGGCAAAAACATGTTGTTTATAAATTTATCATACTTTAGAGATTTGAGTGAGATCTAAATTACATGTTCATCTATATGTTTGATGTGGTTTGAATGTTTCAAATCGTAAAGGGGATATATCATGAAAATTTTACTTTTCCATGTTTATGTGCTATAATTGGATCCCCAGTGCTTCTATCAACCTAGAAAATGTGAAAAAGATCAACCCAGTAATTTAGTTTTGGTAAACCATTATCTGCAAGCATGTGGAAAAAATAGGTCATTGAAATTTTGCTTCCTTTGTGATGTCAAAAGGGGACTATATATATATATATATATATATATATATATATATATATATATATATATATATATATATATTAGGGCTGTCAATAGATTAAAAAAATTAATCTAGATTAATCGCATGATTTCATGAGTTAACTGCGATTAATCGCAAATTAATCGCACATTTTTATCCATTCTAAATTTACCCTAATTTAACACTTTTCAGGTTTTTAATATTCTAATCATATATACATATATAGATGCTTTATGCAAATGTATGTTAACAACAGCCTGTTTACATTTTAACAGAATCACCAGCCATTGTTTTGTATATGATTTTTCCTTTCAGAAGATTTTTCTTTCTCCATTTTTGTTTGCTGCTGCATCATTTGTGACATGTGCTGGCAAATTGAGTCGGAATTAGCAAATTAAAAAAAAAAATAGTTGTTCATATTTTGACATTCTCTATTAAAACATAGAACAATGCATGATTTGTTGAAATATAACAAAATATGACAGAACTACACGTGTTTGAAGTTGAAAGAGTCAAATTACCACAAACATTTCCACATCCATACATTATATTACCACATCAATACCTTAAAATCACTGGTAAAACTAATAGATTTAGCACACACAAAGCAAAAACATCATCAATGTATGTTCAACTTTTTTCCTTTTGTTTGATTGACATTGAGACAGACTGCTTAAAATCTAAGTGATCTAATATAATGTTACACATCAGATATTTTTACCCAACAGTTAACCAAACATTTACTTAAAACATAACAGATTATAGAGCCTACCTGCATGAATTCTTATCAAAACAGATATTTGTAAAACTGTAATTTTGTGTAGATGTCTATATATCCGGGTCGCGCACTCGCGCGTCTGTGTGCACGCGCTTCAGATATCAGTCAGTCAGCGTGAGGGGATCGCTTTTGAGTCTTGTCGCTCTCTCATCCATGTCTCTTTAACATTAATCTCTTTAACATTAATCAGGTACCGAACTTTATCTCTCTTAATGACTCTTTTAACATCAAGCAAGTCCTGTAGTCTATTTTCTAAGTCATGCATAAAAGCGAAACCAAAATGAATTGAGACGCATTTTTGTATTAGATTAAGCATTAGGAGGACGGTAACGTTACACCTCTCAGACGTATAAATAAAGATCATATCAGATGTCCAACGAGCATTTAGAGCATTGGATTTGGTAGACAATTTGCTTAATGTTCTTATTTCTATGAAAACCTTTTACTCATTTAGAGAGAGTCACATTTGTCTGCGTCTCTGTTCATTCAACTATGGGCTGGACCAAGGGTCAAACAGAAATTGCGCGTTGCGTTAATCTCCGTTAATAAAATTAGTGGCGTTAAAATGAATTTGCGTTAACGCGTTATTAACGCGTTAATTTTGACAGCCCTTATATATATATATATATATATATATATATATATATATATATATATATATATATATATATATATATATATATATATATATATATATATATATATATATATATATATATATATATATGGTATTTTGCACTAAAACTTCACACATGTATCCTGGGGGGACCAAAGATTTAGGATTTTTTTATCTTAAAAAGTCCTGTGAAATTTCCCTTTAAGCTTTTATGTGGCTGTGAACTCTGTACTAGGATCAGAACCCGCCATGCAAAATGTGTGTGTTTTTTGTCACTGTCCTACTTTGTGGGAGTATATTTTTACTGCCATTGTTGATGAAGGTGCATCCAAAGCATTTGGTTTCGACCTGCTATGTTGACCAAAATGGTTTCTTTTTAGGTTTCTAATGATTCAATTTCATATTTATTATCTGGCAGGAGGAAAACGAAAAGAAAGGACAAAAAGACCACTCAGACACAGAATCCGCTCCATCAGATAAGTAAGTCTTTGTGCAACGAAAGTCTAAAGGCTTGAAACATTTTGGAAATAGTTTAGTTTTAAACGGGAACCTGCATTTGTATTTCAGTGTGGTACGCAGGAGAAAAGGTCCCTTTAAGCACATCAAGTTTGGAACCAACATTGACTTGTCGGATGAGAAAAAGTAAGTGGATTTATTCCTGTTTTTTTTTTTTTATGATTATAACCAGCGCAGACTTTTTTGAAATACAGCTTAATCTGTCAGTAACCTGTGACCAGGCATCAGTTGTATGCTATGTTAATACATGTAATAAAATTATCCTTATTGTTATATTGCTTAGCAACTGTAAGGAGTCTACTCTTAAGACTTGGCGCGCCCCACTCCCCTGCTCGTCTGCACTCACAATACACTTTATGATCCGTACAGAGTATGCCTGCGTCATTAAAAGATGCGATTGTTTTGAAGAAAACTGAAAGATATGCGCAATATGCGAGTTCAATGTTATTATAACTTTATGGCTTATTAGGTGTGTTTGAAATAAGGCGTGTTGCGAAGATCGTTTAAGAATCGATGAAAAGCGTATTAGGAGCAGTCTGCTCTCCAATCACTCTCAATCTGCTTTAATGTCATAAACCAATCGGTCCACGCAGCGGGCATGATGTCAAACACACTTTTGTTGTCTGGGGTCGTTTGGGATGCGGCTGTATGTATTTGTGCTGAGAATATCAGAGTGACAGCCAAAATTCTGGCGCACACACCCCGTCCCCGAATCAAGCAAACCATACCCGAACCGACTTTTGCAAAGTGTCCCCGGCTATGCTTAAGTGTATCGCACCCTGGTACAGTATGAAGCTAGCACACTAGCCAATTAAATCAGGTGATTCTCACGAAATCCAGACTTAAAAGGTGTCCAGCATCAGATTTTTTAAAAAAGCCATTGAAGCCAACACACGCACAAACCGCTGGTAGGCAGTATCCACGCATGTAACCACAGTAGCAGCGCGACCGTCAGAGAAGAAGAAGCTTGGCAAGTTAACCCACAAACGAAGAAGAAACAGCAACTTGTTGTGTATGATTTCAGAAGACCAGCAATTATGGAAGTAAATAAACAGTGACTTTTTTTGCAGTTTGAGTTAAATCACTCCTCAACTTGGCTCATCTTTGTTTTCACTGTCGCAAACGGAAATATCTATGACGCAGTTATTTACCTGACGGGAGGGGTTCTGGTGGACCAGTCACAGTGCTTGCGGTCCGCAGAGAACTGACGCGCTGTTAAAATTTTTGCGAGGTGCACGTCAGGCTACGCAGAGCTACGCACAGGCTACGGATAGCCTACGCCGTAGAACTTGCGCGCTATAAATCGGGCTTAAGATTAAGGTCTGAACTTACTATAAACATTATTTTTAGAGGATTTAAAACATTTCCTATAGAATTATTTGCATTTTTAGATTATCATTATAAAAAATTATCATTACCGAAACATGATATTACATTAAATATATGCATTTGCAAACTCATGTTTTGGTAATGAGTTGTCTAGGTACTATGACAAACAAAATTTCAACTTTTATCTGGAGAGAAAAAATAAGAACTGCTTACTTGGTAGCCATCTTGAGTGTCACAGTCAATTATGTCCCTTCCAACCATTTTTTTTAAATGTTAGTTCCTTGAGGGCTTAAACAATGATTGAAAATTGTTGCAGAGGATGAGAATTTTTCTTGGACACATTTATATTCCTTATTATTGTTTCTACATTTACTATTGATCACCAAATATCACATGTTTCTTTACTGTAAATGTTTATAGTATAACATGCACTGAAGCTTTTTATTTTTTTTATTTTTTAATTATAAATATTTTCATGTCAAATAACCAAAATCCAGTCATGGACACATTGCGGTAATGAAAATGTTCCCCTTAAATGTAAAAAAAATTGGTTTGTATGATGTCATTTGAAATCATGTGCAAAATAGTACATGAAGAGATATTTGTAACTGTATGCTTCTTATTTTGATACTCTCACTTTGCATTTACTTTTTTATCAAAATGTTTCATGACACCTCATAAGTCTAATTTCTTGAGAATCATCCAATCGTTCTTTGGAGTCAAGCGTACTCCGGTACGGTACGATTTACATAATGCGAGTACACCCGTATTGACCCTGTTACTTGATCACTACAATTGACCTCTCAACCATGCGTTCTTCCAGGTGGAAGCTGCAGCTGACTGAGTTGGGTAAGCTGCCTGCGTTTGCGCGGGTGGTGTCTGCAGGGAATCTGCTCAGTCATGTGGGCCACACCATTCTCGGCATGAACACAGTCCAGCTCTATATGAAGGTCCCGGGCAGCAGGACGCCAGGTTAGTTTAGTTGGCACGCACTTCTTGCTGTGCTTCAGCAAGCACAAAGTTAAACACGATTAAACATCTAAAATGCTGTCTTTCACTTTTAGGTCATCAGGAAAATAACAACTTTTGCTCGGTGAACATTAACATTGGTCCAGGAGATTGCGAATGGTTTGCCGTTCCTGAGTCGTACTGGGGTGTCATGAATGAATTCTGTGAAAAGTAAGAGCAGTGTCATTATTTTAAACAAGGCCTTCTTTTTGAGTGTTACACCCTTAGCCTAATATTTACCTTATGCAGTAAATAGCATCACCCTAAAAATGTGACATGTTTTTCTTTTTTTTTTTGCAATGCAGGGATAATATTAATTACCTTACGGGCTCATGGTGGCCAAATCTAGAGGACCTGTATGAGAGCAATGTTCCAGTGTATCGTTTTATCCAGCGACCAGGGGATCTTGTGTGGCTCAATACAGGCACAGTGCATTGGGTTCAGGCCATCGGCTGGTGCAACAACATCGCCTGGAACGTTGGACCGCTCACTGGTAAATGTCAACTTATCACTGCTAATGAATTTGCTCTGTTCCAGAATCTAGTGAGGTTGACTTGCTGTTTACTGCCCACATGACGTCTAAGACAGCGACTTATGCAACAACTTTGTTGGATATTGTGCAAAGCATAAATAGAGCTTTTTACATGAACACAGGAGACTGATTCTTATAGGGGTGGTTTTCCGTGTTTAAATTAATTCAGGACCAGGTCTTTGTTATATTAAGAAACTAAGTAGTTTATACAAACAAACCTTACAAAAAACATTACTGGTTCCCAACAATGACACTGATATATGTTAAGATATGTCAGTACAAGGTGTTTTTAAATTAAGGCAGCTCAAACATGCATTATAGTTTGAAATGGGGTGGGCGATAAACCGGTAGACATAATTAACCGGTAGAAATTTGTCAACCGGTAGAGATTTTGGACTATCGTCTCTATCGAGGTTACGCGCCCACATCACGCTCCTGTGCGCGTTGTCATAAAAGCTTAACGTTTGTACATGTATTTAAGCACTGCAGTTTTTAAACAAGTTATTTTAGGCCACAAACAACAGATCTGTATGCGTGCGCTCTTTCTTTCTGTCCGTGAGGAGCGCGCAGGTCGCGTGACCGCTGCTCTTTCTGTCTGTGAGGAGCGCGCAAGTTGCGCAACCGCTGCTCATGAAGCTCGTGAACATTTTTCCCGCTTTATTGGCCTTAAATACATATATGCGTCGAATTCCTGTCTTTGCAAGTATCCTCATAAACACGATCATTTAGGGCTTGTGAGAAAGTGAACAGCTAAAAGAGAAAACGCCTGTGTAAAAAAATATATATACATACATAATAATTTATTATCATTCCTTTATCATTGACTGTTTCAGAGAGCTTGAGTTTTGTTTGTTTTATCTTTTTTTATGCTTGTATAAAGTTTTTGTAAGAATTATGAACATTTCTATGGTATTAAAGATTTTAATAACAGGAAAACCTTATTAAAACATAAAAAAACTCTACCGTGATACATATCATTATCATGATATAAAATGAATCCTATCGTGATAGAAAATTTTGGTCATATCGCCCACCCCTAGTTTGAAACTAGCATATGCCATGTCCGGAAAACCGCCCCATTGTGTTTGACACTAGCATATGTGACCCTGGACCACAAAAAAAAAAAAATTCATCTTTGCCATTTTATGTTAATTTAGTTCACTAGTGGTACAGTGGGGCAAAAAAGTATTTAGTCAGCCACCAATTGTGCAAGTTCTCACACTTAAGATGAGAGAGGCCTGTAATTTTCATCATAGGTACACTTCAACAATGAGAGACAAAATGAGAAAAAAATCCAGATCATCACATTGTCCGATTTTTTTTTTAGAATTTATTAGCAAATTATGGTGGAAAATAAGTATTTGGTCAATAACAAAAGTTCATGTCAATACTTGGTTAAATATCCTTTGTTGGCAATGACAGAGATCAAACGTTTTCTGTAAGTCTCCACAAGGTTTTTACACACTGTTGCTGGTAGTTTGGCCCATTCCTCAATGCAGATCTCCTCTAGAGCAGTGATGTTTTGGGGCTCATTTTGTCTCTCATTGTTGAAGTGTACCTATGATGAAAATTACAGGCCTCTCTCATCTTTTTAAGTGTGAGCACTTGCACAATTGGTGGCTGACTAAATACTTTTTTGCCCCACTATATACACTGGTTAAAAAAATAAACATTAATGGAATTAATCAAAACACTTACTTTGTCATTTAAGAACACTGTTATTGCTGCTGTCATTCTTTAGACGTCATCGCTGGACTTTTTTGACAGCAATCAGCTGTAAAATGTTTTGGTCCTGCTCGATTTTCATTGAATTCGAGTAAAATAATGTAAAGTTTTTCATATAATCCTATGGGGTTAATGTGTTAGCATGAGAGAAGCTGTTGTGTGAGAACAACTATCGTTTTTCCATCGCCCGAGTATCTGTGTTCAATGCACCGCCATTGTTGTTTACAAAGTGGTGCGCTGTGATTGGTTAAGCGGATTTATTGCATTCTGCACAGGAGGAGGACTGGCATTTGTTGCGTTTTGGGGGAAAAGCGAGAAAAGATGACAAATAACACGGCGGATATCAGATTTTGTGTAAAATTAAGAATTTACTTTTTACTGACCTGATACAATACTGATTTTGGTGGTAACTAATTTGTTAAAAAATGGCGTTTACCGCGTTTTGGAACCAAACTTTTCATTTGTAGCAATAGCCAACAATACATTGGGTCAAAATTATCAATTTATTTAATGTCAAAAATCAGTGACGCAGCGCGAGTTCCCTAGAAAGGGAACTGTAACAGTGTATCTTTAAAGGTATCACAATGTAACCTTGCTCTCACTTTAAATGGGTCCCCACATTTAGTCCTTAAATTTGAGGGTACTGGACTTGGAAAGTCCTTGAAAGGTCCTTAAATTTGAAGTTAACTAACTAGAGCCCGACCGATAAAGGATTTTGAAGGCCGATACCGATAGAAATGTTTGTTGGTTTTATAATCCGATATATCGGCCGATACTTTTTCCCCCAGAAACGCTCAACAAAACATTAACAGATTTCCCTAACAGATTGCTGCTACAGCCACAACTATTACTCCTACCAGCATTATTATTATTATTATTATTATTATTATTATTATTATTATTATTGACAGTAATAATTACAAAAAATAATGATGACATTATTACTATCATCATTATTTATGTTATCATTAAACATTATATTCATTTATCACCCATTAGGGATGCACGATATACTATAACTGCTTATTTTTAATATTATCGGTTATCGGTCTGATGCCAAAATTAGGCCGATAAATGAAAGCCGATAAATTATGGATTATTTTGGTTTGTTGAACCACTTTACTTGCTCATTGCTGGCCATGTGGAGTTTTGATTGGTGCTTTCTGTAAAGAGTTATCGGTATCTGCCAAAATTTCCATATCGGTGCATCCCTATCGGCCATTATGAATGCCGATACCGATAGTTTGAAAAATGCCTAATATCGGCCTGCCGATATATATCGGTCGGCTCTTGTGGGAACCCTAAATGATGTATTAATCTCACTTTCAAAAAATTTACTGGTTTTGGGGTCATGTTGCTAAATTTAAATACCATGCTGTCTCATTTGTAAGTTACTTTGGATAAAAGCATCTGTTAAATAAGTACATGTAAATGTATGATAACAGTACAATATTGTAATAATATTCATCTTAGTTGACCACCTTGGATGCTCACAGCTTGTTGCAGTGCATTCGGAGATTGCGTTGTCTATAAACATAACTTCAGAACCTGCTTCCTATTTTTTTACTCTCACCCATGACCTTCCTGTCTATGCTCTCTAGGTTTTGAAATGGTTAATAATGTTAATTAGTTATAAAAGAAAAGATGATTGTCAAGTTCTATAGATTACTGTTGATGTCCTACGCTTCACTTTTTTGTAACTATATAACTAGCAGAAGTGTCTAATCATAACGCCTTCCTTTTCAGTGCATCAGTACAAGTTGGCTGTCGAGCGCTATGAGTGGAATAAACTTCAGAGTGTCAAATCCATTGTTCCCATGATTCATCTCTCCTGGAACATGGCCAGGAACATTAAAGTGTCAGACCACAAACTCTTTGAGATGATCAAGTGAGTCTGTTTCACCACGTTTATGGCTGTGGTTTCTTTTGAGGACTTGATGATTCAATTTATCGTGTTCGCAATGTGAGAAAGGAAACGTAGAGGTTGTTGAACAAAGCTTTTTCTCTTCTGCTTCTCAGGTACTGTCTGTTGAGGACACTAAAGCAGTGTCAGATGTTGAGAGAGGCACTTTTAGCTGCTGGGAAAGAGCTGGTTTGGCACGGACGGACCAAGGATGAGCCTGCTCACTACTGTAGCATCTGTGAGGTGTGCTGTATTCTTTATTAATGCATCTGATTTGAAATAGGGATATTTTATGTAGTGTTTAAACATGGACTGAATAAAATGATTTGATGAATGAATATGGGTGTGTTACAAAACTCTATTAGGAAAAAAATGTTATCGCTTCGCATGCAAAACACTATAAATAGCATTTGGTTCTCTAACAGATATCATTGTCTCATTGGCTTTTGAATCCATGCACTTGCTTCATTTTTTTTCTTTTTATTATCCATTTGCTACTTTAGGTGGAGGTCTTTGACTTGCTGTTTGTCACAACTGAAAGCAACTCACGAAAGACTTATGTGGTGCACTGCCAGGACTGCGCTCGAAGATGCAGCCCAAACCTTGAAAACTTTGTTGTTTTAGAGCAGTACAAAATTGAGGACCTCATGCAAGTGTATGACCACTTCACATTAGTAAGTCATCAGTCATTACATTGACCTCTAGATAAATGTTTTGGGTACATGTACGTGTATATATATTTGTGTACCTACCTATTTAACCAGATTTTGGGGACAAATTTCTACCCAAAAGTGAGCAATACTGCCCTACAAAGGTAAAGTGCAGTAACTACACATTTGGTCAAAATTGAGTTAAAGGTCCCATTCTTTCTGTGATTTTGAAGCTTTGATTGTGTTTACAGTGCGCAATATAACATGTGTTCATGTTTCACGTGTAAAAAAGGCGGTATTTTTCACACAATTTACTTATCTGTATAACGCTGTTTTCACTGGCCTAAAAACTGGGCTGACGCAATTAGTTACTTTTTTGTGGGGTAACTTAATATTGTAATGCATTACTTTAAAAAGTAAATTTTCCCTACACCTGAGCTTGTATTTCACAAACGGTGTCACTTGTGTTTTTCAATCTCATTGTTTATTGAAAATTTACAGTCAAGCATGATTAATGCCTTTCACCCTCTCAACAGGCCCCGCCCACCTCTTCATCTTGACATTAGCATTAACGGTTCTTTGGATAACACCCTGGAACACAACACATCCCTTTCTGATATTCAGGAGATCTGACCCAGTTCCACACCACTGGTTTCTGTAGCAAACCCCACAAGGCTGCTGGTTCTAAGCTGTTTGTCTATGCAACCTTGCCAAGTATGGAGTGCCGGCCCACTGGAACGAAGTGGGATCGTCTTCATCTTCAGGACTGTTTGAGCTTGTTCAGCACCACTTCTTTTGGAAACACAAACTACAAGGACTAATTGCAGAGGGAAAATAGTTTTGTGTATATATCACAAATTGCAAAATCACTCAAACTACTGACTCTTTATTTCCTTTTACTGTTTCTATACTTTTCTTTCGTTCTTTCTCTATTTCATGTACTGGCTGATACATGAAAATTTGCTTTGAATCTCCTTTCTTTAAGTACTACAGTAGCTGGGCTTTTTTGTTAGAAATGTCTCTAGGTGACAAAAAAGTGAAAAGGAGAATTGTAATGTGAATTATTTTATTGTTTTATATATATATATATATATTAGTTTGTCTTTTTCTTAAGGAAAAAGTTAGGGGTGGGGTAGCCAAGTCACAAAGAAAAATGGGTTGCACATAGACTGATGAGGAATAAATTTTAATTTGTGTTTTTTGCATTATGTTTCTAATCTTGTTGTAAATTTACACTATTTATAAATATTTATTGCTTGAAAATTGTTAATGGAATGCTGTTATTTTTTTCCAGAGTTCCTGCCATTAAATTTTATGGAGTAATGTCGTTTTGAACATTTCTCTTTTTACATTTTCTATACATGAATTAAACTGCTTAGCAAGCATTGTACAGAAACATAAAGATTGATATGGTTTATGGGTTACTAATCACAGTTGTCTTTGTAATTAAAATATGCTCCTTTTGTGATGAAATTTTCTGTCTTGGGCTTGAATTATAATGATGCAATACAAAACAGAATGGACGGCATTACATGTGAAACAAGCATTTTCATGGCTATATGCCATTCATTGCATATGTATTGACAAAGCTGTTGAACCCATTTTTGTAAGTTTCAGATCTTTAACAGCAAGCAAAATCTTATCTTTTTTAGTGCTTAAAGGTACAGTGTGTTTTTAGCAGCAACTAGTGGTGAGATTGTGAAATGCAATGAGAACCTACGGTAGCTTCCAGCCTGCCAAAGGACAAACATGTCGTCATCTGAGACAACGTATGGAAGAAACGCGCTCTGTAAGGGGACCTGTTGTGTACGTAGATAAAAACACTACAGTTAAATATGTAAGGTCTTTATACACCACTGTTAATTTAGTTATATTGCATTTCTATCAAAGAGATCCTTTTAAAAGTCCCACAGTGCACCTTTAAATGTCCATGACCATTTTTAGACCTCTACGCTGCTCTTTCTGAAACTCAATCATTTTTTTCTTAAAAGCTTTTTAAGTCATCGGTTGTATAGGTCTAGAATTTGTCACTATAGAGGCATTCAGGGTACCTGTATCCATAGAGAGGACTGCATGGTCTTAGGGACTGTAAAATGTTTTTCAGGGCTTGGACGGCATCCATTATTCTCCGGTCAGACTGAGATTGGTCCGAGCAGATTGTGAGCTCATTGAGTGCTGCTCTGGGAAGCTGATGAGACCGTACATCATTAGGACCGAGCAGGTTGTGGAGGACATGTTTACAGAGCAGGATAAAACTCTGTGCCGCTCGGACAGTCTCGCACGGTGGAGGTTGCTCACAAGATCCAGTTAGACAGGAGAAGACATCAATGTGTTTGGTTTGCAAGCGTTCATCAGGAGGATATCCTGCAGGAAGGAGGAGTGGAATTAGAAGCATTTAACAGATTGTATTGCTCTAGAGCAAATGTAAAGGCAGGATAGGGATTGATCTGTACAGCATAATCTAAAAAAATTGGCAAAATTATTAACTTACATTACATTAGAAAAGGGACCAAGGCGATATTGTCATCCTTTAAATGACGGGAATTGCATCATCACGGAGTACACTTCCAAAAAATCACTAGGACAGTACCCTTTACTTTAGAAAGGTCCAAGATGTACCATTTAAGTACAGGTATGTACCTTTGAGGTAGTATGTGCACCCTTACTTTTTAAAGGGTACCACCCCAGTGACACTGTTTCTATCTTTATTTTTAAGAGTGCACTGTTGTTTTCAGAGCAGTGATGATGTAGATTTGGAAAAGCACCAAACTTATGCATCATTTGTTCATGTTACCGAAACACCACAAAATGCTTGGCCATTAGTTTTTATTAGGGCCCGAGCACCGAGGAGCAGGCCAGAATGGCCTGCACCGAAAGGTGCGAAGCCCTATTGTTTTTGCTCGGATTATTAGGGCCCGAGCACCGAGGAGCAGGCCAGAATGGCCTGCACCGAAAGGTGCGAAGCCCTATTGTTTTTGCTCGGATTATTATTTTTGTTATTATTTTTTTTTTTTTTTTTTTTTTTAATTTTTTCAACACTTTTGGGAATTTTGAGTGCCTTAACATACTCGAAAACTCTTGAAATTTGGCACAGATGTCAGAGTCGTCCGTCATCGCAGAAAACCAAAGGCTGGAACACGGGCGTGGCAGGGGGGCTCTGTAGCGCCCCCTGTAATGAAAAAAAAAACATTGGTGCACAGATCAGACAAACATGTACGCACATGTACGAAAGTTGGTACACGTATAGATCTCATCGACCCGAACAACTTTCGTACTCTAACATATTAGCTCCGCCCAACAGGAAGTCGGCCATTTTGGATTGTTTAAAAAATGCATGCGGTGAACTTTTAAATACTCCTCCTAGTGGATTAATGGGAATGACACCAAACGTGGTGATCATGAAGCTGAGACATTGTACTTGCTAAATTGCGAAGGGATTTTTGATATCTCGAACGGTTTTGTCATGGCGAGGCGACAAATTCATGGTGAAATCAGAGAAACAGGAAGTGTCTAATATCTATGGCAAAAAATATCTTATTGTGATGCCATGCAGGGTGTTTGTTCGTCTGATGATTCCGCTCGCATTGATGCGCCTATTGTGACTCCCGGGTATAGCGCCACCCCCAGGCGGCAGGAAGTGTGTCAGTTACAAAGCTGGATTTTTTTGACAGTTCCATGCAATGTTCTTTTAAATACTCCTTCTAGGATTTTCATGCGATTGACACCAAAAGTAATCAACATGATGCCGAGACATTGTAGATGATAAATTGCGAAGGGATTTTTGATATCTCAAACGCTGTTTCCATGGCAACCTGTCAAACTTTACTTTCATTTTTACACATATTTAAGGCTGACAGTTACATGCTGTGAATCTTTAAATACTCCTCGTATGGGATTCATGCGATTGACACCAGAAATGGTCAACATGATGCTGAGACATTGTAGATGATAAATTGCGAAGGAATTTTTGACATCTCGAACGTTGTTCCCATAGCAACGCGTCAAACTTTACTTTAATTTCAGGCATGTTTAAGGCTCTTGGCGTGCTTAGTTGAACTTTAAATTTGGCACACACATCAGAGTTTTCGTCTGTTAAGTGTTGACAAAAAGGTCAGATAAAGGCGTGTCTATTTAGTGTCTAACTAGCGCCCCCATTTGTATAAAATGTGGGGTTTCTTTTACCTACAGTCCCCAAATGGGTCAGTAACAACATTAAATAGCCCACTGATATTTACCCACTTGATGCCCTTGCCCACCGTGCATCGTTTTCTCGGACGCACCGTGTAGCGGAAAAAAAACGTGCGAGGGCCCGCCATCGCTGCTTGCAGCTATATTTCTTTTTATTTTTATTTTTTTTTTTTTTTTTTTTTTTCAACACTTTTGGACATTTTGGGGGCCTTAACATACTCGAAAACTCTTGAAATTTGGCACAGACATCAGAGTCGTCCGTGATCGCCGAAAGCCAAAGGCTGGAACACGGGCGTGGCACGGGGGCTCTGTAGCGCCCCCTGTAATGCAAAAACAAACAGGAGTGCACAGATCGGGCAAACATGTACGCATATTTACGAAAGTTGGTACGCATATAGATCTCATCGACCCGAACAACTTTCGCCCTCTAACATTTTAGCTCCGCCCAACAGGAAGTCCGCCATTTTGGATTGTTTAAAAAATGCATGCGGTGAACTTTTGAATACTCCTCCTAGGGGATTCATGCAAATGACACCAAATGTGGTGATCATGATGTCAAGACATTGGACTTGCTAAATTGCGAAGGGATTTTTGATATCTCGAACGGTGTTGCCATGGCGAAGCGGCAAAGTCATGGTGAAATCAGAGAAACAGGAAGTGTCTAATATCTAAGGCAAAAAATGTCTTATAGTGATGACACGCGGGGTGTTTGTTCGTCTGAAGATTCCGATCGCATCGATGTGCCTATTGTAAGTCTCGGGTATAGCGCCACAACCAGGCGCCAGGAAGTGTTGCAGTCACAAAGGTTGATTTTTTTGACAGTTCCATGTGATGTTCTTTTAAATACTCGTCCTAGAATGTTTATGCGATTGACACCAAAAGTGGTCAACATGATGCCAAGACATAGTAGATGATAAATTGCGAAGGGATTTTTGATATCTCAAACGTTGTTCCCCCGACAACGCGTCAAACTTTACTTTCATTTTAAAGGCATATTTAAGCCCATGCAGTGAACTTTTCAATACTCCTTCTAGGATATTCATGCGATTGACACCAAACGTGGTCAACATGATGCCGAGACATTGGAGATGATAAAAAAGTGAAGGGATTTTTGATATCTCAAACGCTGTTCCCATGGCAACGCGTCAAACTTTTTACTTTCATTTTAAAGGCTTATTTAAGCCTGACAGTCGCATGCAATGTTCTTTTTAATACTCCTTCTAGGGAAATAATGCAATTCACACCAGAAGTTGTCAACATGATGCTGAGACATTGTAGACGCTAAATTGCGAAGGAATTTTTGACATCTCTAACGCTGTTCCCATGGCAACGTGTCAAACTTTACTTTTATGTCAGGCATATTTAAGGCTCTTGGTGTGCTTAGATTAACTTTAAATTTGGCACACACAACAGATTTGTCGGCTGTTAAGTGTTGACAAAAACGTCAGATAAAGGCGTGTCTATTTAGTGGCTCACTAGCGCCCCCGTTTGTCTAAAATGTGGGGTTTCTTTTACCTACAGTACCTAAATGGTTCAGTAGCAGCATGATATTTACCCACTTGATGCACTTGCCCACCGTGCATCGTTTTCTCGGAGACACCGTGTAGCGGTAAACAAACGTGCGAGGGCCCGCCATCGCTGCTTGCAGCTATATTTTGACATTGATGTTAGATAAGTTTTTAATCTGAAGACTTAACCATTCTTTAAAAAAAATAAGTTTAAATAAAAATAGTTGAAGGGACACTTCACTTTTTTTTGAAAATATGCTCATTTTCTCTCCTGGAGTTAAACATTTGATTTTTACCTTTTTTGGAATCCATTCAGCTGATCTCCAGGTCTGGCACTCCCACTTTTAGCATAGCTTAGCACAATCCATTGAATCTGATTAGACCATTAGCATCGCGCTAAAAAATAACCACAGAGTTTGGATATTTTTCTTGACTCTTCTCTTGACTTTTTAACTTGACTCTTCTGTAGTTACATCGTGTACTAAGACCGACGGATAATTAAAAGTTGTGATTTTCTAGGCAAATATTGCTAAGAACTATACTCTCATTCTGGTGTAATAATCAATGACTTTGCTGCTGTAACATGGCTGCAGCAGGCGTAGTGATATTACGCAGTGCCCGAAAATAATCCCCTGCCATTGAAAGATACTAAGAATATTTTCGGCTGCTGCGTAATATCATTGCGCCTCCTGCAGCCATATTACAGCAGCAAAGTCCTTGATTATTATGCCAGAATGAGAGGATAGCTCCCAGCCATCTCTGCCCAGAATATCGCAACCTTCAACCCTCTGTCAGTCTCATACACAATGCAACTACAGAAGAGTCAAGTTTTTAATAGGAAAAATATTTGGTTATTTTTTAGCGCGATGCCAATGGTCCAATCAGATTCAATGGATTATGCTAAGCTATACGTCATCGAGGTTCTCACATTTCAGTTAAAATACATTAGAAAATTAAGATTTATTTCTTTTAAAACATACAATCATTGTAGTTTCATTCTTACCTTGAAATGTAACGGTTGATTTTCTGAAATAAAACCCGAAATATTAAACTTTGATGACGTATGCGGTCGACCAACGCGACATCCGGAGAACGAACCCGAAAACGTGTTCGGGACGTGTCCGGCGGAACTGGCACGAATGGCCACCCTAGTACTGCCAGACCCAGAGATCGGCTGAATGGATTCCAAAAAGGTAAAAAATCAAATGTTTAACTCTAGGGGAGCTGGAAAATGAGCATATTTTTTTTTAAAAAGTGAAGTGTCCCTTTAATGTTACCAACACCCCACAAATCAATTCTATTTGACCATTCCTATAACGTTTACCTGTTCAAAACTAACCTTCCTTTAAATCGATGATCCCTATGGTACCGGTGTCAACGATGAAGACCCTGCCGTCTTCCAAAGTCCCAAACATGTCCTCTGTGACATTGGTGTAGAAGAGGTTGAACTGAAGGCTGTTGGAGCTCAGACTTTGGGTGATGTGAAGAAGCTGGTATGCTACGTCAGCTCGCAGTTCCAGTAGAGAGGAGAACAGGCTCCTTATGGGTGTGCTCTCTGCCCACACCATCACCCTTCCACAGGAGCCATGATAGCGCAGGAAGGGCCAACCCTCCGTGCCTGGAAACATCTGTGAACAAGCGTCCAAATGTAAGGGGGAAAAATCAGGAAATAGGGGAGCTCGAGAGCATTTTGATTTCCTATGGCCCTTCTTCTGTACGCGAGAACAATAATATATTGTAATTTCACGTTGCTTGCAAAATTGTATGAAATAACAAATCAGTAACAATTGTGTCAGTCCACTTGTCATTATACCTGTAGGATGAGGGCCTGTTGATTGACAGCCAGGGTATAAAGAAGTCTAAGTTTGTCCTTTTCAGTGAAGTGCTTCATCTGCACACTGCCCACATCAATCACTTCAAAGTAGCGTCGTACAATGCGGTCCAGCAGCCTTTGTGATGGACAGCGCAGCATTGGGGTGGCCAGACCCTTAAGAAAGGGTTTTGATTAAAAATACTGGGTAAAAATTTATTATAGGCATTTACATGGGTGTATAACCAATTCTGTCTGCATGTAGAGACAAACCCATTAGGCACACCTGTTGTTGCCACCTGCCGTGTGGACTATCAACCACATAAACCACTGTAAATTTTTCATCTTAATACAGAGAAATAATGCACACCTTCACCATGCTGGGAAGCAGCAGGTTGGAATGAACCCAACGTTGGAAGCGTGGAGTGGCCCTTAGGACGGCTTCAATGCTACAGGATTTCCCTTTGCCTGCTGAGCTGCAAATGCTATTGTCTGATCTCTGCTGCAGGTGAGAAGACATTAAGTGAGACACCACCACCGTCCTCCAGCCTGCCGTGCTGTCCGTGTAGTTTGCCTCGTATGACCGCTCATCTGCTGTAGATAGATTAGGCGGCGCTGTCAGCCATCTTTCAAACCTGGGGAAAAATAAACAGCAGTGTGCACATTAGCTATTTCTTTTTAAATGTGCTGTATATGTATTGATATAATGAAATGCACTATGTATAAATGTACTTAAAAGTGCATGTCTTTCATTTACAAAATATCATGCAATGGGATTGTTATGCATGAGTAGTTTCATATACACTCATAAAAATAAAGGTGCTACACAATGTCATTTTTGTCTTTTTTGTCTTATGTTTTTTTTACATAAAGAATCTTTTATATCCAAAGAACATTTCTGTTTCACAAAAGGAAGTGGAAAAGGGATCTTTATACTTTAAAGAGTTAACAAAGAAATTTTTTTTTTTTCTTAAAACCTTTAACTCAATGGTTCTTTGGTGAACCAAAAAGGATTATTTTATGGATTCCTGTGAAGAACCTCTTGTACAGCCCTTTAATTTTATTAAAGAGTGTAAAGAATCATAAAGAAATTATAGAGTATATACTTCAAATATACTATTCTACACTCTGAAAATGTGGGGTTGTTTTAACCCATGGTTTGGTAAATATTGGAGACAATTAACCGGTGGGTGGATTAAAACGTAAATCCTAGAACTTTAAGCAAATCTTGACGTTCCCTTGATTTTAAGGACTGAGAAATAGAAATATACCAAGGATCCTGTGATTGTGCTATTGTAGCATAAATATTCCAAGGACAACAAGTCAACACTTTACCAAATTTTAGAAATATTTCTTTTAAAAATGTTTCTTTAAAAAAGATTTTATTGTGTGAATAAGTAAAAACCTAGTTTACCTTATTTCATCCTTGAAAAACTTCTTGCAAATGGAAGTTCCGATGCAGGCATTGCATTTATCCAAACCCAAGAGGTTCCTTTTGAAGTCATAAAGTTTCTCTTGAGGTACTGGTGGTGGGTCTGAAGCACCAAGTGCCAGTATAAGATACAGTGTCCAGGCCTTTAACCATATACCTGCCATTACTGTACCCTAAACCTTAGGACCACAGCACCATAATGGCAGCCCACCGTAGCTAATAAACCTTCAGGAGTGAGATACATAAACTCCCAAGCACACCAGCATATTAAACAATGGAGTACCAACTCATGTTTGCAGTATGATGTGTTTTACATCCTCACAACTCAGCACTAAACCTCTCACTTAAGACAGGAAACACACGGAGAACAAAGATAAGCTTGTGGTCATGGTGACACTTCCTTTTGCATATAGCTTAATTTAACGTCGGACATCAGATTTCATTCTGTTTGTTATTATGGAGAGTAATTTACACAGAAAATTTGATATACTGTAGCGGGTTGTTTTAACGGGTGTGTGCATGTGTAGCCTATTTGAGACAAAAATTAAAACTTTTTCTATGGCATCATATATCATTTCAGTGACGTAATGAGGGTGTGTGACAAGAACACAGCGGTATAATCTTTGCTTTGTGCCCGCTAAAACATTACCCAGTTGAAAGAGCACTACGACAGTATAGCCTAAATATGAAATTAGACAAGCTTTGACACAAAGCAGACAATAGATGTCAGTCGTGAGACTTGTAAGATCAGACAGATCGAGACATTTAAACTGTCACTGACCGATTAAAGTATTCCTGTCGGGTTAGTCACGCGCGTGATTCATAGTACATTTTGAACATGTTTTTACACGCGCTGATTCACAACTGTACGGTACGGAGACCTTATGAAAACATTTATGAGAGATTATTTAGGATGGGAGGAAGTATCAATAAGCTGGAGTAAACTCTGGAAGTTTTCTTTGGTTTAGTCATCAAACCAAAGAAAAAACATCCTCCAATTATAGTAGGAAGTGAAGATAAAATTGAACATACTTTCGTTTTCAACGATAAAACATTTTCAAAATAAATTTTAATATAGATGGTGGTTATAATTTCATTTGGTCTAATCAAAATAAATGTTAAAATAAAATATTAATTGACCTAAAATTATGATGCAGATAGTACATTTAAATGGGCTTTAAGTGTTTGTTAGCTTTTTCTATTTATTTTTTCAAATTTTCACTTGGTTTGTTTCTAATTCTGTTCACTAAATAATGATATTTTATAAATACGTTTTTTATTAATACTTTATTCAAACAACGTCATTTGAAAGTGCATTATAGTTAAGTTTAATAGCAGATCATATAAATAGGCGACGTCACCGTGAAGTTGTTGGGGATCTTTATCTAAACTTAAAACTAAAATAATAATAAAACTTTTAAATAAATCCATCTATCCATAAACTTTGTGAATGGAAGTGAAGCAGTGAACTGAGAGTGAACATCTCTTGCCTCTATATATATGAGACAAAAATAGTACACATCGCCTTTGACTCAGCGCGTGTTAATCATCACTGAGTCCCGGGACAAGAGGAAACAGTTTATTGACTAAGTGACTAAACCAAATTTCACTAAATTTAACGCGTGCACTTGTAGGCTTAAGTATGACAAATAAAGACATTGTGGTTGCATAAGAAAATGTACCAAGCGCATGCAGAGAATGCCCTTAAGTTAAGTTTTAATAGAATGAAAGTGAAGATACGTTATTTTTTTTAGCAGATTAAAGACCATTTATTTGTATTACCACTGTCTAACTTCAAATCTAAATAAACAGGTTAGTAAAACCATGGTAAATATGTAGTTAATATTGTTTTACTACAAATAGCCTATTAAAACGTTAAATAGCCTATATAAAGGGTGAACACATTAGGTTATAATTAAATTCTTCCTAAATAACTATCTATTATCCTAAATTATTAGGCTAGATTAACTTTAAACCCATGCACCACCTGTACTTTCATCCAATACTGTTATTGCTACAGGTTGCTTTTTGTCATAATTTTTGTCATCGTTTATTATCATTTGATTTATTTAGGCTATATTTTGTTAAAATATAATCGTATTTTATAGAGACAACTTAAACTGTATGAGGGGGAACCCACCCCTTATTTTGGAAATGAACTAGTCCTGACAATTATATGGCCCTGGAGTACAAAATTCCCCCAAATACCAGCTGGGTTAGTGTTCATGCTGATGATGTTACTCATGAGAGGAAGCAGATTATATTTCCAATATTATGTCAAAGTGCACAAGTTGGTGCATAACTTGCATTTAAATACCGTATGTCATACATTTCTAGAAAGTTGCAGGAAATAATTCATAATGAGCCATACGGTGGAGTTTAAGATAAGGCTTCGGTTCAGATTAATCAATTCTAATTAAAGAGCTGCTTACATGTTACTTTTGTCCCGATACTTCGCACGAGTCTTGATTTGCGCAAAATATGTAATATTGAAATGACTTCCGTTGGCGTACGTGAGGTGCAAAACGAACCTTGAATGCGTTCATTTATTCTGGATGAATGTAATGAAGAAACCCTTAGATATAAAATGGATGAAGATGATGATTTTTTAATATAATAGCCTACTCACATTTTTATAAGAGAAATGGGAACACTTAAAAGGCAACATAATCGTTTGTCGATCTTAACACCACGCGATGGCGATGTTTACATCTCCAACTGAATTTAGACAGCTGTTCAAACAGACATGCGTGCTATCTTTGCGGAACTTATTCATTACAATTTATGGTTTGCGCCAGAATTGTGCGCGATAAACAATCAAAATGTCATTTTTATTTAATTTTCGACATGCAATGTTCATAATGCATCAATAAACCAACAGGAAACAAAGGTGGATGCAGTTCAAACTTTAAAAACATTAAGTCAAGTGGAGATGTTTAATAAAAAAAGTCTTTACAGTATGGGATAAGGTGACAATGCAGATTTTATGTGAATTAGTAAAGTAATTTAAGTATGTTTGAAGAACAGATCTAAAACTGTTACATTTCACTGGGTCGATGTGTCGGCTCTGAGGAGTCTGATCTTTTTGGTGATGGTTGGCTCCACAAGTGAAATGCTGATGTTTGCAAAAGGATTTTTGGTTTGTGGTGCATATGGTGAATGAATCAGCATGGCAATGTTGTTGGCATGCAGACTAAACACCTTCGGGGTCCCTGTGGGTTCCAGTGTGGTCTCACAGTCTGGTTCAGCTCTGGTGGATCTGTTTTCAGTAGTGTTGTATAGTGAGAGCCCAAATATGTCTTGGCTCCTCATATGAGTCATTTCTTTCTTTCTCTTTTCAGAATGCCCCAAGTAGGGTTCAAGGAAAATGAAAGCTTATGGCTCTTTGAATCTGGATTGAATCTGAGCAGATTTTTTATGATATTGAACCTTTATATTGAGTTTATGAAGGTCCAAGTCAGGGGTTTTTCAATTTTATTATTTTATGGACCCTCAAATCGAATGAACCATTTGTGGGAGAACCCCTTCCCAATTATATATCCATCTATATATTGGAGTATTTATAACAAAACATTTAAACTGTGTTAGATTCAAATAATATAGAAAAACATTTTCCATTCAAATGTATTTGTACTGCAGCAACTTTCATAATAATTTCATAGTTTCATAGCAGCTTTACAATCAACACTGCACTACACATTTGTAATATTCTATTCTATTCTATTCTATTCTATTCTATTCTTGTCTTGTCTTTTTATTTTATTTTATTTTATTTTATTTTATTTTATTTTATTTTATTTTATTTTATTTTATTTTATTTTAGAATAGAATAGAATAGAATAGAATAGAATAGAATAGAATAGAATAGAATAGAATATCTCTGAACAGGTTCACGCCCACTTTTGGGGGAAAAACAAACCAGACCTCCCATTGACCTCCACACAAAACAGCGGAACAAAGCAACGTACACACCCGGCAGGCGTAAATAACTTAAGAAATCACTCAGATTAAACACGTTGAGTAATTATCTGTCCACCCTGCCTGCCATAGAGCGCGAAAGATACATTAACACATTTAATTTGGTCAATATAAAAACATGTCTCTTTCATTCTCACAGCGTCAAATTTGTGTAACAACGCTCCCCACTGGCCAGAGGTGTCTTACTTGGACATTTACTCGTACCTCATCGAGTCAACAGGGAAGCCAGTGAATGATTTTACTTCGCATTTGAAAGTTACTTCGTATTTATATATTATGTCTTAATATTTAGAGAACTAAGTCCACTTTTCCGTCCAACCATACAACTAACTAGCTTAGCGATATTTACAGCAATCACTGGATAGCATTGTTACACAAATTTGACGCTGTGAGAATGAAAGGGACATGTTTTTATATTAACCAAATTAAATGTGTTAATGTATCTTTCGTGCTCTGTGGCGGGCAGGGTGGACGGGTGATTGCTCGACATGTTTAATCTGAGTGATTTCTTGGGTTGTTTAGGCCTGCCGGCTGTGTGCGACCGTTGCTTTGTTCCGCTATTTTGTATGGAAGTCAATGAGAAGTCTGGTTTGTTTTCCCCCAAAAAGGGGCGGTGACGAAATTTATATTCTATTCTATTCTATTCTATTCTATTCTATTCTATTCTATTCTATTCTATTCTATTCTATTCTAGTCTTGTCTTGTCTTGTCTTGTCTTGTCTTGTCTTGTCTTGTCTTGTCTTGTCTCGGTTTGTCTTGTCTTGTCTTGTCTATTTATTTTATTTTATTTTATTTTATTTTATTTTTCTGTCCTGTCTTGTTGTGTCCTATCCTACTCTATTCTATTCTATTCTATTCTATTCTATTCTATTCTATTCTATTCTATTCTATTCTATTCTATTCTATATTATTTTATTTTATCTTATTTTATTCTTTTTTCTATTCTTGTCTTGTCTTGTCTTGTCTTGTCTTGTCATTTTATTTTATTTTATTTTATTTTATTTTATTTTATTTTATTTTATTTTATTTTATTTTATTTTATTTTATTTTATTTTATTTTATTTTATTTTATTTTATTTTATTTTATTTTATTTTTTTATTTATTTTTTATTTATTTATTTTTTTCTGTCGTGTTGTGTCCTGTCCTGTCCTGTACTGGCCCTTATTTTCATTCATTCATTCATTCATTCATTCATTCATTCATTCATTCATTCATTCATTCATTCATTCATTCATTCATTCATTCATTCATTTAATTGTCCTGTCCTTTCTTTTCCTGTCCTGTCCTGTCCTGTCCTCTCTTCTCTTCTCTTCTCTTCTCTTCTCTTCTCTTCTCTTCTCTTCTCTTCTCTTCTCTTCTCTTCTCTTCTCTTCTCTTCTCTTCTCTTCTCTTCTCTTCTCTTCTCTTATTGATCTGTGTTTTCCTTTTTTTGTGTTTAGTTGCTTTGAATCAGTGCAACATTGTAAAAAGTGCTAGATTTATACATTTGAATTGGTTTAAATAAAGGGCAATGTAATGAGAGAAACACTATTAAGATACAAAACAAATAAAAACAATTCTAGAAAGTACATATTATGGAAAGATTATGACTTGGAAATAATTACACTTAGAAATGAAATTATCATGATTCAGTAAACTATTTAAATTTTTGCTTTGTATTTCCTCTGAAATTTTCTAGGGACCCATAAGAACCTCCTGGAGGTCCCCTCGGGGTCCCCAAACCCCAGATTAAAAACCCCTGGTCTAGCTGGGACCCCGTGGCGTGCATGTGTCATGTATCTCTGTGTCAATAAAACACTAGGGGTTTTTAAGGACACTTAAGCCAGTCTGTGTTTGTACAGTAGCAACAAACTGATACAGTAATGACAAAATGACATCAGTGGGAGAATCCAGTAAAGGTTGATCCACTGTTCCGCCGTCACTCATCTGACGATTGTCGTTGTCTTTTATGGCGGTACTGTTATGTGTATAAATAAAGCAAAGAGTAAAGATCCTGCTCTGAGAAGCAACACCTGCAGAAATGACGTGTATGATCAGGGTGTGTGTTTGTTAAACATACGGGGATTGTGTTTGTTTACTCATAGACACATGTTCTGCTTAACTTTCCTATTTGGTTTACGTTACAGTTAAGCAATTACTCTTCTCAAATGACTCAAATGATTATTCATATTGGCAGTCGTGGTTGATGCTTTTTTGCAGAAGTACAGCAGGTTCTCCATCGATCTATGGAATTCCCCTTGCACATGGATATGCATAAAGAAATCTGAGACCACTAATAAAACTTTATTTTTGTATTTTGTTTTGCATTAATTAATCATTGAACAAAAAACAGATATAATATACAGACAATACTTTATTTTATATACTACTTTATTAGGTGCTAAGGTTAAGGAAAAGTTGGTGATCCATTTTATTCAAGCATGATTTGAAAATGTTATAAAGGTGTCTTGTTTGCTTCAGTGAAATACAGATTTCTTTCTTTCTTGC
The DNA here is from genome assembly GCF_027580225.2 of Misgurnus anguillicaudatus. Taxonomy (NCBI): domain Eukaryota; kingdom Metazoa; phylum Chordata; class Actinopteri; order Cypriniformes; family Cobitidae; genus Misgurnus; species Misgurnus anguillicaudatus. The sequence continues at coordinate 27,664,664 of NC_073353.2, forward strand.
TTTATATCTTTAATTTCTAGGTTTTAAAAGAAAAACACTCAAAGTTTTAATGTGAACCTCACTGTGGATAATGTTTAAGTCTATAAGTTTAAATCAAGGCCATATAAAATGAATGTGTTCTGAGTCAGTCATTTTGATAGTTGTGAGTGACTTGGCTGTATTTTATTTGCCGTGTAGGTTTGTCATTATTCATCTTACATTCGAGACCAAAGAGGACTCACTGCCTGCTCACTTCTTCCATGTTCCGTCCCTTTAACGTTTAAAATATGAGGAGGGAGGACAGATCGGTTTGTGAGGAAGCGCTGTCATATCCAGGAGGAAGTATGACTCAGCCTTGTAGCATTTTTCAAGGCTGATTCAGCTTTGCCAAGGAAGTGGGGTCTTCAAAGTTGTTTAAATGCCAAGAAAGTTACAGCGATCTCTGTGGTCTCGTGATGCCGGGTGGCGCATAGCAGCCGTTGTAGTGCCAGTCCAGCAATGTTGTTGATGGCCACAGAGCTGTCAAGTTTGTGGAGTTTTTGTGGAGCGTCTGAAAGTTAAAGATCTGTCATGTAGGAGAGAAATGGAGAAAGAAACTATTTACCCTCGTTCCCTGAAGTTCCTCTCATGCCCTCTCTCTTTCCTCTTCCTCATCGGTTCTCGGGTTTCAAAGCTTTTTAACCCTTTAGAGGATAAAGTTCAGTCTGTGTTGCTCTTTAATAAGAACCACGTGACAATAGACAAATGTCACATTTTGTAACTGTAACCTACTGTGAGATCTTTTTGGTTAATAATTACTGTAAAAAAATTCTGTATAAATTACAGTGTTACTTGCAGCTGGTTGCCGGTACGTACCTTAGATTTACATTTATTTTATTTACTGGCAACAGTTTGTTCAAAATTAAAGGGGACATTCCACAAGACATTTTTAAGATATTAAAATAAATCTTTGATGTCCTCAAAGTACATATGTGAAGTTTTAGCTAAAAAAAATAGGTAATTTATTTTGGCATGTTAAAATAGGCACTTTATGGATCTGAGCAAAAATGCATCGTTTTTGTGTGTATCCCTTTAAATCCAAATGAGCTGCTCAGGTGGGCGGAGTCTCAAGCGCTTGCGCTGTAGACAAGACTGAGCATCAAGAGGGAGATTCTCTCACGAAAGAAGTTAGTAAGCAATGTTTAGCATTATATATTTGAACAGTTTAAAAAGTCAATCGTCTGTTTTATGCATACTAAATACATGTTTATCTGCAGATGGGGAACATTGTGGAATAAAAATAAAGACTTTTAGGTCTCATGCTGCCAGTGTTTTAAACAGGCACAATGATTTTCAGCATGTTACAATAAAATACACTTCCACAAACACTCAGAAGTTTACTTTTTGACCAAACCACACAAGCACATTTGAATGATCTGTAATAAAACAACACGTTTAATGCCTAAACTTTAGAGAAACAGATCTGACATGTTTAATTTTATTGTGTACACATATTGAACACATTCGCGTTTCTGTCAATCTCTCACTCTCTATCTTGTGAAAACTCTTCGTATTCATTTGAAACTTGAGAGAAACATTAAACAACATATTTATGCTTATTGTGTATGATAGTGAATACGCGTTGTTCTCTCAGTCTGTCTCGTGCAGTGCATTAATCCTCGTGTTCATTCATATAAACTTCAGAGAAACATATTAAACAACATACTTGTATTGATGAAAATGAACCGTCGCGTTGCTCTCTCTCTCTCTCTCGTTCTTTCACTCACTCGCTCTCTCTCACTCTCTCTCTCTCTTGCACTAAGGTAAAGTTAATCCTCATCTTCAACCTTTAGAAAGATTATTAAAACTACAAGTTATAAGATTGTAGGCTACTGTTTGTGTTTGAGGGAATACAAACGCGTCGTGCTGTCAGTCATTCTTTCTCTCTGTGTCTCGCACTCGTGAGGCCGCGTCATGGTTGGATAGCGCAGATCATGAAGGGGTGGTATCATTATAATAAGATCCCCTTACTACTTCATGGGGGGAGCGAAATCCAAATGACCTTCATATTCACATGCTTGCAGAGACAGCCTTACCAATACAAAGTTACAGGGTTGCTATTTTTCGTGTTTTCTGGGTTGGTAGAAGCACTGGGGACCCGATTATAGCACTTAAACATGGAAAAAGTCTGATTTTCATGGAATGTCCCATATACATGAACATTAAACATTAACGGTCTTTGTCTAAACCTAAAATATCAGCATCATGCAAAGCATTCTGGGAACCAGAAATCCTCATCAACCTTTTTCTTTTGTTTTTTTTCTTTTCTTCAGATTTTGTTTCTCAGAATGCTTTGCTTGATGCTGTTATTTTAGCTTTACTCTGTAAAGACAATGACTTGTTAATGTTTAATGTTCATTTAACTTTAAACAAACTGTTGCTAGTAAATAACATAAATGTAATTCTACGGTAAGTTACCGTCAACCAGCTGCAAGTAACACTGTCGTTTTAAGGATTTTTTTACAGTGAATAAACAATGACAGTAGTGAAAATTAACTGTTAATTTTTTATGTGAAGAAAAGTTATTTGAATGCCATCTGGTACAGAGTTTGTCCAATGTGTCATCTCTCATGCCCATAATCTCTGATAGGAATTCAGTGATCTTTCTAGCAATGACACCTGCTTCACTTAGAGATGATGTAATTTCCTAAAAGCTATCATTTAAAATACAAAACTGTGCAAAAGTCTTAGGCCACCACCAGCTTTGTTGCTTTAGCAATGTTTTAATGATCATTCATATTTATTTTTCACTCATGATAGAAATAGAAAATACAGGAAATCTGTAAACAAAATGTAAACATTTTTAAACAAAATTGATTCCTCAAAGCGAAAGTCAGTATCTAGTAAACTCTATTGGCACATCTTGAACTCTTTTGAGGTGACTAAAGTCATTAGTTTAGAATTAGGGTTTCATTTCATTTAGATTTAAGAGATCCATCAGGTTCCTGCTATTGGTCAAGTGTAAGATGAGGTCACATTTTAGCATATAATTTTATTCAGATTTTTTTAATACTGCATAAAATTTTGTTAATAAAGACACATGAGAAATAATTATTAAAACATTTAAACAACAAATCTAATGATTGTCTTTGCGCAGTATTACTGAGGTATTTTCAATAGATTAACCCTTCAGGTAAGTCCCCTGTACTGAAAAGTGTCTCTCACTGATTCACACATACATATACATGCAAGCGCACACTTCTACAAAAGTGTGAGTTGTAATGCTGTAATACAGAATGGTCGCTAGGCAACAGTGTTACTTTTAAGCTACTTGAAACAAAAGGACACACTCGATATCTCGCTGTGTGCGCTATGAATCGTTGACGATGTTCAGAAACAGAAAATGTGCGGGAAGCCCTAAATCATACATTCAGCTGCCATTAAAACGTCCGTTATGTTTCCTGCATTTTTGCATCAGGTGCTCTTAAATACAATTAGACCAATGGGGGTGTTAGCAAGGCAATGTCCTGAAAACCATTCAGCGCATGGTGTAAAGAAAAGCTTGTAAGGCCTGTATGGTGGCCTCCCGTCATGTGATGTTCATTCTGTCACGCACACTTCCTCTTTTTCATCTATCAATGATGGCTTCTCTCCCCTCCTCCTCCTCCTCATATTGCACAACAGCTTCCTTTCTACAGGGCTCAGGGTATGAGTGAAAGTTTAACCCGTCACATATCGCTGTCTGGGGTCATATGATGCCTGACAGTGAATGACCGGCGAATCAGAGACGGCAGGGAACAAGGGTTAACTTCTCTCACATTGTCTCACTTCCAGTTTGATACTTACCAATAGTTTGAAAAATTCTGACGTAGCCACATGTTGTTTCAAACCATCATGTGAAACTTTTTGGGATTTTTTATTGGAAAGTTTGTAATATAATAATGACCAAGGCTGTTATGAATGTAGAAGTTCAGTGAAAGTGGTTTATATTATTAATACTAGAGCCATATAATGCATTTGAGTAACAGAATAAAATTACTCAGTAATCAACTTTCACTTTGTGGTTTAAGTAAATAATAACATAAATTTAAGGGGGTTTTAATGTATTTTAGAGCTTGACGGACATCATCGTGAACTTTTGTTATATGAAAAATTTCTCTTAAATTCCTCTTTTTATGTTTTTTGGAAAAAACATAACATCATGAAATGACACGAGGATGAGTAAATGATTACAGACCTTGATTTTTGGGTGAATTATTTAGGATATTCTTTACAGAGAATGTTTGGGGGTTTGCCAATAGCAAACAACTTCTTTGGTTTTATACAATACTTTTCACAATATCTGAATTTTAATTATCATTTCAATTTGCCAAATTTCATAGAATTTTTAAAGGGGACCTATCATGAAAATCTGACTTTTTTCATGTTTAAGTGCTATTAAGTGTCCCCAGTGCTTCTATCAATCCAGAAAATGTGAAAAAGATCAACTCAGTAACTTTTTTGGTAAACCATTTTCTGCAAGCATGTGAAATAATACAATGAGGAAAATAAGTATTTCAACACCCTGCTATTTTGCAAGTTCTACCACTTAGAAATCATGGAGGGGTCTGAAATTGTCATCGTAGGTGCATGTCCACTGTGAGAGACATAATCTAAAAAAAACCCCAGAAATAACAATGTATGATTTTTTAACTATTTATTTGTATGATCAGCTGCAAATTTGAACACCTGTCTATCAGCTAGAATTCTGACCCTCAAAGACCTGTTAGTCTGCCTTTAAAATGTCCACCTCCACTCCGTTTATTATCCTAAATTAGATGCACCTGTTTGAGGTCGTTAGCTGCATAAAGACACCTGTCCACCTCATACAATCAGTAATACTCCAACTACTAACATGGCCAAGACCAAAGAGCTGTCCAAAGACACTAGAGACAAAATTGTGCACCTCCACAAGGCTGGAAAGGGCTACGGGGAAATTGCCAAGCAGCTTGGTGAAAAAAGGTCCACTGTTGGAGCAATCATTAGAAAATGGAAGAAGCTAAACATGACTGTCAATCTCCCTTGGACTGGGGCTCCATGCAAGATCTCACCTCGTGGGGTCTCAATGATCCTAAGAAAGGTTAGAAATCAGCCCAGAACTACACGAGAGGAGCTGTTCAATGACCTGAAAAGAGCCGGGACCACCGTTTCCAAGGTTAGGGTTGGTAATACACTAAGACGTCATGGTTCGAAATCATACATGGCGCCGAAGGTTCCCCTGCTTAAACCAGCACATGTCCAGGCCCGTCTTAAGTTTGCCAATGACCATTTCATGATCATCTCATTTGCATTTAAAAGGACACACCCAAAGCCACACATTTTTGCTCACACCTACAAAGTGGCAATATTAACATGCTATAATAAATTATTTATATGGTATTTTGAGCTAGAACCGCATTCCGTATGTACTCTGGGGACACCAAAGATTTACTTGACATCTTAAACTGCATTTTAGATCCTTAACATTTAGAGAACCTTTCTGTTTCACAAAAGGTTCTTTGTAGTGAAAAGTAGTTGTTTAGATTATAAAAAGTATGATCGAAATGGTTCTTCTAAGAACCTTTGACTGAATGGTTCTTTGAGGAGCCAAAATAATTAATCTATGCCATCTTCTATGGTGAAGAAGACTTTTAGGTATGTTTGTACAAAAAGGTACAAAAGTTGTCACTGGGGGTGGTTCCTTTTTTTAAAAAGTAAAATTTTGTACCTAAAAGGTGCATATAGGTACCTCAAAGGTACGCATTGCTACCTTAGAGATACATACTGGTCCTTAAGGGAAAAATCTATACCAAAATGGTACATATTAGGACCTTTTTACAAGGTATTGTGACCGTCCCAGTTACAACTTTTAAGTGTGTAATCATATAAAACTTCCACCACCCTTAACTCCACTATTAAAAAATATAAATATCAATAAATACAGGCAGTCTGTGTCAAGTGCAAGGATGCCCTGGATACAGTATACTGTATTTGAATGTACACAGTCATCATCTTTGATGATCCATGTTTATCTTTTTAACATCCACTTATTCCACTGGCAGGATGCAGTGAGGAATGTGCACACCTTGGATCATCAGAGAGAGAGAGAAGGAAGGAAGGGAGGGAAACAGGAAGAGAAACACATCCGTCGTCTGCATCTGGCCTTTTGGGATTTTCTTCCTTGGCTTCTGGTTTACATTTAGATGGAGAGAAATGACCGGGATGCCCGTAGCTGAATCACTGTAGAGTCTGGGTTTGGACAGGTGGGATATATTGTTTATAATTCATTTAGTGGTGTATTTAACAATCAAAATACTTGGATATGTTTGAAAATATAAATATAGTTTATATCAATATCTAATAGTCAGTATCAGAACTAAATGAAATTAAACCGTTTAAATCAAGAATTGACAAACAAAATGTATATTTATATATATATATACACCTAAATGTGTGTTTCATTGCCACATTAAGCTGTTTCATACAATGCCAGACTCGAGGACACCATATTGACCCTTCATGCATGCTCTGCTTGCCGGGTGGTCTATATGTAAACACATTCCCAAACTCCACCCTCCACCCACCCGTCTACCACTATCATACATGTATTGTACACCCTGCGTGAGAGAGCCATTGTTACCTACGGGATAGAGGCATAAACCTTACTGCAGGACAAAACTTGCAGCATGCTGGTGGTGTGTATCATGTTGTTAAAGTTTCACAGGTACTTAGTATTGAGTAATGCTGACAGAATGTGTTCCCACCCACACAGGGGGGCCGCACGAGGTGCCAAACGGTCACACCAAACCCGTACTCCTAGCTCAGCCGTTACGCCAGTGTGCGTCATAAATTATAATGCATGAGGGTTTTGATATAAACTGGATATAATAATAATAATAATGGAGATTACGGTTTCAACCTCTTCTGATCGCGCCATGAATGTCTTTGACATTTATACTTTAATTTTGACAGGGAAAGCTTGATTATATTTATGCATTGTATTACCGAACCTTGCAGTGGTTTCAGATCGGTGGCTGGGTTTCAAAAACGTTCATGTTTTAAAGCATTCATCTTTCTTTCCTAATGAACAACAACCTTGGGAGCTTTAACACGTTTTTAATAAATAGGATTTATTCGCCTATATAATTGTTATTGGCTCATCTTTTGAAGCATTTGGAGAGAGGCAGTTTTTCGCACCAAACAGTCTCTGTCCAGAAATCCTCACATTCGAGACAAGGCCTCGTCTCCATGGCACCCAAATGAGCAGATGGAATCGAATCTATGCCGCTAAGTGAAAATGCAAAAACTTTCGTCAGTTTCTAATCTGCCCTTGGCACTTAGATTCATGTAAGCTCTGCGCTGATATCAAGAGATTGTCTATGAGTCACTCAGGTATTAAGGGAGAATACAGCACTTCTGCGAGCGCTCCTACAGCGCAAGGTTTTATTGCAAATGCATTTGCGCCTCAAAGAAAATTTCCACGGTTTTCTTTTAATGCCTTGCACTGCACAAAGACATTTCTGCTTTGCATAGTGTTTCATACTTGCCTTTTTTGTATTGTATTGTATTGTATTGTATTACAGTCCAATATTATAATACACTGCAAGGAAAAGAACTGTGGGAAGTGAATATAATACATTTGAATATATCAACTCTTGTGTTTTCCACATCCAGTGTGTGAGGGCTGAAAAGGTCAGAGCTGACAGAGATTAATGTCATTTAATGACCTTTACAGGTTATCTGGGTATTACACTATTTAAGTCAAGGACAGTGGGATGTGCGTGTTTCAGCGCTCGGGAGTTTTGAATAAAACTGAGAACTTTCTCCTACAATAAGATAAGTTGAATAATTCAATTACTGTAAAACATGTTTATATAAAGACATAAAAAATGTTTTACATCCACCAAAATGTATAGGACATCAATTAATGATATATCAATAGCATAGCACAGATAATTTAGGTGATTAGTAAAATCTGATTGTTGAAGTGGTATTGGCACTTATGTTTGACTTTTTCAAATTTTGATCTTTGTAGAGAAAATGTTCAAATTGAGACAGCCATCTTCAAATAATCTAATTTCTAGGGAAACATGAAAAACATTTAGAAACCAATATATAAAGTAGAGGTGAGCGGGGCAAAAACTTGACGCGGGGCTAGTTGTAACACGGACTATTTACATTGTTGCACAAGGTTGAGCGTTTTGTTTTTCCGGTATTTTTTCATGCTGCCAAAAGACCATCTGCCGCAAATTATTGGAAATGTATAATGTTTTTCCAGAGAGTTATTGATGAACGAGTGTTTTGGTGACATGTAAGTACATTTTTTCATCATATGATTTTTTCCGGTTTCTAAGTTGGGTGTGCAAGATACCAAATCCAATGTGATGTCATATTAATCAATGTCTTGTTGACTAAAACATAGCATCGTTTTGAAATATGTACTGTATGCAGCTCATAGCAACTTTTTTGGTGGGTATAAAAATATTTTCACCCAGCGGGGTTAATTGTAACGCTGTGTTACAACTATCCCCTCAGCACTTACGATATGAAAACCGCTAATGTTAGCGTAATTCTTGCCGTTGTTTTAAATAGGCTAAACACGAATGATTGCTGGCTGCCAACAAAATAAATGTGCCTGTCTTATAAAAATCATGTTTCAAATGTATTTTTGTTCATATCTTTAATATTGATTGAATAAGGTCACGTCAACTATTGAAATCATAATGAAATAAATGGCTAAAATCAGACGTTGATGCTCATTATCTCAGAATTTGATTTTGAAACTGTAGTATGGTTATTACAGACTGGGTCACAAATAAAAAAAATGTTTGTCATAATTATGCTTTTTCTCACATATTTAGACATTTGTATCCATTTATAATTGAACTATTGTTAGAAAATGGCTGAATGAATGAATACAGTGTGGATACCTGTCTATTATAGACAGAAACAATATCCACTTCAAGTATAGACAAAATAGTATTGAAATATTTGCCTGCAAACTTAATTTTTAGCATCAACTAACCCCCTGCCTGTTACAATTAACCCCACCTATGGGGTAAGTTGTAACGTTTGCACTTCTGTCACCTCGGTGTAATTGTCTAAGAATAGTAAGTTATAGAAACAAACTTAAAATGTTCATTTGTAGCAGAGGTGTGTGTGTTGCTAAAATATAATTAACGAAACTCAAATATTTTTTGAATGATTGAGCCAAAACCAAAAGCGTTAGGTTGTGCCCCGCTCTCCCCTACATCCGAACCACAAATCTAACCCCAAGCGACAATGATTTAAAAATAGCAGGGAATAGAGGAGAAAACAATACATAAAATGACACGAAAAAGAAAGTCGTGCCACGGACACGAGAAACTATTTATAGAAATTCGTGCGAGTGTCACGAAAAAGACATTAGTGCTCAAGGCACGTAAAAAAGCAGAAATTTCATGCTACAGTATGGACACAAATAAATGAATCAAATTTTGCGTGAATATAACACGACTTTCCATGAGATCATGTTAGATTAGCATTATGATATAACCATGGCTCTCGATCCTGACGTAAAATATGTTTATTTATTCAGAAAGCCATGCGCGCTACCAGAAGGACAATAGATTACAGCAACGCACCTCACACAGATATCATGAATGAATGACGTCAGTGCTGTCGCCCATACCGGTCCCTGCCTCCCATGAGCCCTTCACCTTTAACCCATTAAAGAGAAGCAAACAGTCCCGGCCGTGTAAACGTGTATTCTGGTGCGAAGCATCTCAATGTCAAGATAAATGCGTGGACTGCTCTCTGCGGTTATCGGCCCAGTCAGTCCTCGCTTTCACCCAAGGGAAGCCCTGACAGAGCATCAGTTAGCATTCCACACAAGCCCAACCGTGGCCCCCCGAAGGACCCCCGCTGATGTCATCACACAGCACTTGCTCCACACGAAATCAAAGGAGCGATTTACTTCCATTACACGCCGTTCAGAGGTTTACATTACTGGAATACTTTTACGCTGGACGCTTTCCACCCCGGAAATGTAAGATATAAAAACTTGTTGATAAAAATGATACAACGTCAAGAGCGTAAGCTTATAAAGTAGTGTTTTTGTCTGTGAAAAGTGCTTTATTAGTTTGCACAGACTCGTTGTTTTCATAGAATATATCTTTAGGTTTCCTTCTCTTACACCCATTGGGTAATGATTATCTCGTTTTATGAATAAACTTTACACTTTGTTGCCTAGTACAATAAACCAGTACTAACAGCAGATATAGAGTAGCCGTGGAAAAGTCTGACAACACCACCAGACTTGTTGTTTTAGATGTTTTAATGTCCATCCATATTTATTTTGCAATCTATTTTATTAAGATACAAACAGAAAATACAGGAAATATGTACAAATATATATATATATATATATATATATATACAAATTTCAGGACTAAATGTCTTCTTTAAGCATCGTTTAGTGTGACCTCTCTTGGCACTAAACACATCTTGAGCATTTTTGAGCAGAATGAAGTAAAAAGTTTCTTTAAAATTAGAAATTAGGATTTTATTTAAGTTTAAAGGGGCCATGGCATGAAAATCTGACTTTTTCCATATTTAAGTGTGATTTGGTCCCCAGTGCTTCTATCAACCTAGAAAATGTAAAAAAGATCAACCCAATAACTTAGTTTTGGTAAACCATTCTCTACAAGCACATGAAAAAATAGGTCGTTGAAATTTGGCTCTCCTTATGATGTCATAAGGAGCTCTTATTATAATAATACCAACCTTTAATCTGCACTTTCCAACCACGGCACTGTCATTTAGTGCAGAGAAAAGCACAACTGAGTTTTAATTGCAACAAACCACCATCATTGTGATCAGTGTTTGAATTTCATCAGCTCATTTGCATTTTAAAGGACACACCCAAAACGGCACATTTTTGCACACACCTACAAAGTGGCAATTTTAACATGCTATAATAAATTATTTATATGGTATTTTCAGCTAAAACTGCTCTGGGGACACCAAAGATTTATTTGACATCTTAAAAAAGTCTTGTGCCATGGCCCCTTTAAGAGATCCTGCAGTTTCCTGCTATTGCTCAAGTGGAAGGGGAGTTTACCCTAAAACTTGCCACATTAGTTTACATTTTTATACAGTTTTTAATACTATATACACATTTCCTGGATGTATTCTATTAAAGAGACTAAGAAACAATTATATATGATCACTATAACATTGCAAAAACATCAAGTCTAATTGTGGCATTTATTGAAAGCAAGTCCTTCTATGTAGTATAATGTGTGACCATGTCTAAAACCCAGCTAAAGCCTTTTTTTGTGAGTGATTTATTACATAAAATCATCTTACCTACAATAATGTACGAATATTTTGTGAAAATATAACCTTGATATCTTTAATATTGACTGAGTAATGCAAAGTCAAAGATTGAAATAAATGTAAAACCAACGACTGGCATCAAACATTGATGCACCTTGATGTCCAAATTCATCTCAACTTTGAGTCGAAACAACCAAGCATTTTATTTTTTTTAAAGTGTATATATTTTATCAAACCGAAACAGAATAGGCTACTAAAGAAAGTGATTTCTTGCAATGTTTTGATCTCTTCCCTGCAGGGTGTGAATTTAACACTTCATAAAGAGCAAATACAGTCACATGATGATTGTGACTCCTGGTGGGTCGAGGCAGACAGATGGGAAATGACTGTTCCTGGAGCAGCTCGAGTGTGTTCCCGCTGTTCCTGTTGTGAATCCAGCATGCGCTGGTTTGGCAGTTGCTCGCAGTATAGAGCACATACAGCAGATCATGACCACCTGCCTCTAAATTCCCGTTGTCCAAACAGTAGTGCAATGGGAAATGACATCATTGGAAACACCTGTACCCAACCGCCCATATGCCAGTCTCTTTTCTCTATTTTTTTTTAGGGTGGTGTGCCCTATTTAGATGTGATGTGTCAAATTTTCAACAACAAGCTATTTGTCTGGCTTGACACAAACATGAGTATCTTCAATTTATTGATGGCAATTAGGGATTCAGGAATTGCTAGCTTTAATTGCTTGTCGCTTTATCACAGTGTCTGCCTAAGAGACAGGCATTTATTTATATGCCATTTTTTTAAATGTTAAAAGTAGGGCCAACCTCATTAAAATTTAATCATATCCAACCGAAGTGCTTTCCTCTGTTAGCTCTTTTTATTAAACATAATGGATATTTTGTTTTATAAAATTGAACTGAATTAAGATCACTGGACTATAACTGTATGCTGTTAGTATAGATGCTGGCATTGGGCAACCTTTGCTTTTTAAGAATGCATGACAGAAAGACAAACTCAGGACTGTAAGAACTGCAGCTAGCTTTCCTTTAAGCAATTTCTGTCACAACGGCAGACAGATTGTGTGAAGATTTAATGAACTGAGTTCTCTGAGGGCGTTAGGTTCTTTTCGGTTCTTCATTAGTTCTTCTATGTGAATGTGTCCCTGAAGACATTACAGTACGCAATATTACAACCCCCTATACAGTGGATATCAAGTAGAAATTTGATTTTAGATTGTTTGAATGAGTGCTTTTTCAAACTTTTTTATTGTGCGTGTTTTGCAGGTGGGTGTACACAGACACAGATGGGTAATAGTGATAAGACACTCTTCGTGGGGTGCACTGTTAATATCTTGGATGCCTTTTTAGTCCTTGGTGTATTTGACAGTCTGTCATTGGATGGATGCACCGAAGCAGAATAAACACCACTACTGCCGAAAGAATACGCTTTGAGACAGATATATATTTTTTTTCAGTGCTTTTATTTTATTTTTGGAGCAGTATTTATTAAAAGCATTTCAAGGACTTACCCTGTTCGATTCACGAGCAGAGCAGATTTTTTTTTACCGGCTTGAAACCCAGCAGACAATGTAGCTGTAGATTGTACCAACACAGAAATCTACATTGTATGCCAGGTTCACGACAGCACAAAGCCTTCATCCTTCACACTCGAAAACCATGGGATTCCGCAGTCCGCGAATTTAACTCTCATTATTTGTCAGCCTTCAGCAATTCGAAAACATTTGCACAAAAGACGGCACCGCTGACAGACGAATCACAAAGAGATTGTGACATCTCGCCTTGTCCTTTGTTACCTAATCACTTAAATCGAATCTTCAGCAGTCAAACAAGAAACAATGTGCTGATTCTTTCAAAGAACGTCGAGCAGAGCTTAAGGATGTTGTGACAGTTCAACTAACCTTGATCAACTTGTATTAAGAAAAGAAAACACATACTTAAAAAACTATAGTGAACTACGGCATAGGTACAAAAAAATACAGAGCAAAAACAGTGTATGACAGCCGTTCATGACATAGACCGGGTCCTATTCTGACAGGATGAAGCGCAAATTGTGATAACGTACCACACAATATGAAAGGAATGTGCCAGCAGGAAGCGGAAAATGCCATCAGAGACCCAGTAGCCAGATGTAGCTGCTGATTGCAACACAGGATCTACACTGACTACTGAGCACCTCATAGGCACCCTAATAACAAACCACGGCAAGCAGTTGTCCACTTGAGCCATCCTTGCTTTCTCACCACCATCACTTCCTGAGGAAAACAGAGAGAAAGAGAGAGAGGTGAGTGGTTAGACAACCCAAAATCAAAGTGACTGCTGCTAGCGAGGACGACGACAGCTCTCCTTTCTGCTGCCAGCACCGGGGTGGGGAGCTAATCTCCTGATAGGCATTTTTAAGCGTGGCTTTAGCACTCACAAATATTTCTCATTCTTTCCCATTAGCCTGAAGGCAGACAGAAGCAATGGTTACTATTGGCTAATCACACCCTTTTAAGACCTGAGTATTTATGTCCCATAACAAAGATAAGAACAGGCATCCTCAATTTTTGTTAGCCATGATGACTCCACAGATCCACATACAACGCACACATGCAAGTCTGTAAACATTCACATCTCTTATTGAGGGATACACAGCAAAATTACTTTCTTAGTGAAAGTATCTACACATAACCCCCCCCCCCCAAAAAAAAGGTAGATGTATTTTAATTTTAATTTTAAGTGTAAGTTAGGGCTGTCACAATGATTAAATAATTGTCCCATCGTGATTATTTGACCTCATAGCGATGATTTCAGATCACCGCAATTATTGCATATCTCTCTAAAACACACAAGGGGGAGCTGCAGCGCCTGTATAAATGAGATTGTATCTGATGGCGCTCCTTAACTGACAGTTTAACGCAATACATTACAAAGCCATTCAATACAGTGGAAAAAACTACTTTTAAAAAAATGCTGCAAAACTTTGCTAAGTTGTATGAACTGCCAGGTAAAACAAACATTTCTAAAAAAGCAATTCCAAATTTAGGGAAGGAAAATATGCTATTCTTAAGGATCTGTAAGGAATTTATTTCTTTGCAGCCACTACAGACATGTGGTCCAGTACTAATATGACCTTAGTAGGATTGGCTACTATTTAAAGCGTAACTAAACCCCTGGTCAGAGCCTGACTCCACCCACTGGCAATATTTGAAAAATGAAAGAAAAGTAGGCAGATCCCAACAGGGATAGAGGGGATGAACTAAGCTTGTACCAAGGGCGTGGTGAGCTTGAACCTGCTTACATCACGAGTCATTTTTTGGACCCAACATCCAATAGGAAAATTCAACTGCAGTAGCCACCGTTCAACCTGAAGAGGGCAGCACTCAGACGCCATATATTGTAGTATTGAAACACTTTATATCCAAATGTCAAAAAACTTACTAAAATCAATGAACAGTAATAAACCATCATTCTTACAGATCAGTAACTAAAAAAAGTTGGATTAGGGTTTAGTACTCTTTAAGGCCTGTTGTGGTATAGTCAGTTTATTTTGATTGCCTTTTTATTTTTAGTTATTTTTTAGACACTTTATTGTGTTTATTTTTATGAAGAATTTTTAGTTTTTGAAAGATATATCATTAAATTATTATTTTAAAATATGTGTTATGTGTATTAATATTTACTCCAAGGGAAACCTTGCAAAATATTTAATGTAAATAATTACAACAATGTGTGAAAATTACAAACAAAAAATGTATGAGAATTAATGTCGAAGCAATAAAACAAAAAATAATCGTCATAATCGGCAAAGCCCTAAAACAGGCAATCTATTGTAATAATCGTCACAGCCCTAGTGTAAGTCTTAATGTTTCATTCTTCATTTTTTTGTAATGTTAAGGTTTATGTCTAAAATGGGCGAAACGATTCAATAATAGAACTCAAAGACAAAATCATCACTAGTGCACAGATCGTGAAATTCTTCTTTTCATAACAGCTTAAGTAATATTAATCACATTTATTTACAAAATGTGTTTATTTTTTAAATGAACAACAAGACAAAAATACATTTCAATTACTGCATTCGGCTCTCATTTCATCCTTTTATAAGAGGTCCTATCAATTAAAACGACGCTTGTTTAAACCATTAGCCATTTGTTGTGATTGCCAGCATAAGGTGCACTATGACTGGAATAAATGATTGCTGGCTAGATAAACAAATTAACAACTGAGAGTAACACAGAAAGCACCAAATGCATCCCACAGGAATCCATTTAAACATGAAGAGGACGTAGAGCGCGCGAGGACATTTAACAGCAACTACATGCATTATTGTATCAATTAACTAAAAAAACATCATTATTCCACATAATTAATCATCATTAGACTGACAGAAGCACCAGAGATGACAAAGCATCCGCCTGTAAAATCTCAGCTCTGCATACCTTAGACCTTGTGACTGTATTGATCAAACATACTTTGACCAGCTGATGGTCACTTGACTCAAATTTTTCTCTATTAAGGAAATTCCTTCCCAGCCCCTCCCCGTCTCTGTCTGAATACCATCGCTGTGTCCCTGCAGGCCATGAGAAAGTGGCAGTGTGAGATCCGATATGTGAACTTTTGAAAGACTTTTGAACAGGAGCGATTGGATTAACCTTGTCTGCTGTCTTTTTTGAACAGGTTACACTGAAAAAATGATTCATTCAATTTACTAAATTTTTAAGGTAAGTGGTTGCCATCAATTTATTTCATCTACATTTAAACAAAAAAATAAAAAAGCAAAACAAAATAAAAAAACTTTTGTTTAAATGTAGCTTAAATAAATTCATTGCAACCCCTTGGCTTAAAAAATTGAGTAAATTGAATTAATCATTTTTTAGCGTAAAAGCATTAATATTTGGGTAAAGTATAAGGAGGTCATTTTGAACATAAAAATAGAAAAAAAAATTATGAACATGGCAGTACCATAGTATTCTTTAAAGTACTATGCATACCATGGTAATACACTTGATGATCATTTATCATATGTAAGGGATAATGTATAGGCAGCAGGTTGTTATCGCTTTGGGTCCTGATCCCACTGTCTGGCAACCTGCTGCTTGTGCATTATCCCGGTTGTTACACAGTTCTTTACCTCATAAGTTAAGGAACTTTTCACATATTTAACGAACACAGACCTTCCGTGAGAAAACCAGTTTACTTTTGGTTTTAAGATAAGACTTTCAAATGTTACGAACACACTATTTGGTTTAATCATTTGTAAATATAATGTCATGTGTTATTAAAATACTAGAGATGTAATGATTACCGGTTTAATGGTTAACCGCAATAAAATGCCCAACGGTTAGTATTAACATGTAATTTTTAAATTACGTTTACTCGTGCCAGTGTCACGGCTTGAAAACCCCTCTCCAGTATCAACCAATTTAAGCAATAACTTGAGACAAACACATTAATTCACGTCTGCTCCCATGTGACTGACTGAATTTAAATCCCAAAGATGTTCACATTTAGGAAAATCTATTTGTACTGACACATGTTTACTTAATATTTCTTTAGACAGATTCATCTTTTCTATTCATTTTCCATTAAATAATGTGATCTGATGAGTTTTAAGCTCCTTTCTACTTTGCTTGTTTCTTCCGCAATTGCTGTGAGCGCAGGTGTCGAGCAGCTTACTCCTGGGTCATAAAGTACACCTGATTTCTCACAACATACGCAGACAGATGACTTCCTGATTTGTTTTGTGTTTATGGGTCAGTGACAAAAACGGTTTGGCAAGATGAGAAAATTTCTTTTTAATTTGTTTTAAAAGCATGCATCAGGTTTATTTCAATGCACAGCATATTTAAGTTATTTTATGCAATAAGAAATATCATTTGCAACATTTTTATGAAAGTTAAGACTGAATGGAACTTAGAAAGTCAAATAGTGTAACCACCAATTGCGCCAAAAAATGAGAAATATTAAATATTTTATCCACCTTGATGGCATATAAGCGTAATCATCATAAAAAATAATAATAATAATAATAATTTATATATATATATATATATATATATATATATATATATATATATATATATACATATAGATAGATAGATAGATTGATAGATTGATAGATAGATAGATAGATAGATAGATACATTTAATACATTTCTAAATGTAAACTTGAAAGCGTTTTTGTAATATTTGTCCTGACATATGCTGAAAACAGCTCTGTTTTCTAAATCTTTGACAAATGATGTAAAAATGTATGTAAAAAAATCGTATTACACTAAACTAGATGATTATATTTTAAATTTTTTATGAATATATTTATATTTTAATTTAAAAAAAATACCAGTTACACCAATTGACACAGACTGGTTACACCACATAGACATTTTTGCAACTCTCCCAAATATTCTTTCAAAATGAAATAAAACCAAAAATTTTAGACTTGGTCCTCAAAAAAGAGAATGTATGCAAGTAATCTGCAAATATATTTTGAAATTTTAACCCTTTTACATTTAATTGAACCATACAGACACAAAATATTTAACATCATGTCAGTGACCCTTAAATGAAAATCTGATTTACTCACTTGTGTTTTATCTGAAATAGATGAACATTTATCTCACAACCCCAAATGTGCCATGATTAATAAGTGCTCTTTTGTTCGCATAAACATCAAATAAATAACATGTAAAATCAAGGCTGTTGTTATCTTGGAATAACATACATCGGAATGTTGCGACTGGCCAATCAGAATCAAGCACTTTAGGTTGCCGTTGGTATCATTTAGGTTGTATGGTATCATGATCAATTACCATCATATACCACCTCTGTAATGTGGTACTGCTACAGCACATTTTCATAGGGCTGTTAAGTAACTGTCATCTGATAGGAACATTAAACTATTTCTAAGCAGTTTTTCGTCATTTGCGTAGGCTTAGCTTATGCAGAGTTATTAGTATGCAGCTTAAATGACATTTACAATAACACAAGGCATCGCAAAAATGATTTTCGAATAAAAGGGTTGTAGAACTTGGTGGACATGAAGTGGTTTGGATTCCAGAGTTGAAAAATTCTGTCAAATATTGCTATACTGACAGCTCATGTTGACAGCTATATTGTGTCTCTGACGTTCCATGTACGTTCTCATTGTATTTTATTTGGCAGCACTAAAAAGGGGGTTGAAACTTAAATGCGTGGATCCACGAACGTCAATCATTAAAGCCAATTTTGGGTCAACCAAACAATTCATGTGATGAAGTTTTAAACATCCCCATTAGACTCCTTAATATAATGTGGTTGTTTGATTTCTTGTGTGTGTGTTGTGTAGGGTGGGGATATGACGTGAAGGTTTTCACAGAGGTATGTGTCTCTGCTACATCTCTATTGTTTGCCCCTAAGCAGAAGCCCCAGCCCGCGTCTTCACATGAATGACCTGTAAACATTAGGAGAATTCCGGCACATTCCATTCATAACCTTCAACAGCCACCGCTCTACCCGAGCGCCTGCTAGTCAGCACAAAAGACTCGCACGTTTCAAATCTGACGGGAAGTTAAAGTGTAACAGCTCTGCAGCAGATACCATTGTGGAATCCGAGACGCCGTGTGAAATTTAGACACTCCATTCGAACACTCACTTGTTCTGACAACTCTCAAATGTGTTAGACTGAGTTTGTTATTTTATGACATTTTTTCATAATGCATCCGCAAGACTGAACACGAGAACAGATTTTGAGAAATTGGCAAATGCAGTCCGATATAAAATTAACTACAATGTGCACAGTAGTCTAAACAAACATACACTCACAGAAAAAAAGTTGTCACTTTAAAACCTCCTTTGAGGTACCAATATGCACTTTTTAGGTACAAAAGTGTATTCTGAGAGTGTAGTAACATTTTTATAGACGCTTTGCTTACCTGAATTGAAGATTTGGAGCGTCATGCGATCGGAATAGGCTGGGATTGGAGTACTCCTGCAAACAGAAAAATTGAGTTCATGAATATTTTTATTATAGCAAGTTAAATATATGACCATAATAATCCAAAAGCAGAATCCAGAACCTCGTTTTATGAACCCTTTGTTCGTATTTGAAACATAATTGTCATTGAACTCAAAGCAAGAATGAAAAACGTCCCCAAAACACTACTGTGGATTGAGTTAAAAACCAGTTAAAATGTCTATGGCTCAAATTCAGTGCCTCATAACAGCTCTTTCACGCTTCGGAAAGAATTTCGCTAGCGATCAAAGACAGAAATATAAAAAGCATGACAGGTAAATTCAATTCGTTTTTTTTAAGCAAGAGCCTTTAGGTGGCCTTATGAACAGACATCAAAGTTCTGACTTGTCAAAGCCTTCGGGGAAACTCCAGAGCAATATTTCAAGTGAGAGCAATTCCTCTCTCGGCACCATAATGAAAACCGAATCAAATAGCAAATGTGATTTATATAGCGCTGCTTTTTGATGACAAATGTTCAGCAATGTTAATGATAATGATCAATCATCTCTAATGAAGACTTGCACTACAGGCAGAGCCCAGATCACAGCAGGCTTTGTGTTTATTGATGCAGATCCAGATATCGGGCAGGTCCAAAACCAGAACTGATGAGCCTCTACTTGTACTACTCACTATTTACAAAATGTGGGCCAGAGCTGTCAGAAAGGGGGGCTGAAGATCGTAGGGGAGGAGACAGAGAAGAGAGAGGAAGCTGCCAGGGTAACCTCCCTGAGCCGGGCTATTCCTGGAGCCCCATTAAGTTTCAGTTGATGTGGGTTTCCTCCTGGCTGCCTGGGAGATGACTGGCCTGACCACATCCAGATTTTGAGAGGAGCAGCAGCCGAGCCCCTGACCAGAATGCTGTCAACGTGGTCGGCCACTAAACAGGAACTGAATCATTACCCACACCAGCCCTGAGCACAGGAGCTGGGGCCGCCAGGGGGAAGGAGGGCAACACAAATTAAGTGTTACAGGGTATTTGTACATACAAATTTTGCTCATGGCCATGTTTTGTCCTTACTGCCTATGACCTTCTACCTAGACAGGGCACTGTTGCTGGAAGAAGTTTGGGAAACTCGTCAAAACAGCTTCGTTCAGAAAGATATCGCTTACGCAAAGAGGTGGTCTCCTGTCATCAAAAAGCAGAAAGGTTGGTTTTAAAGTCTAATTTGATTTAGAAAGAGTAACCGTGCTGTACCAAATTTAAAAGAGGAGTGCGTCAGGTTAGCCTTGTGTTGATAATCAACCTTGATAGGGTTTCGGTGATACGATCGCATGTAGAGGTTTACACAAAATTTGGCCCTGCTGCTTGTAAGGTGTACGAGAGATTCATTTCATTCCTAGCAGGACAAGGGACGAGTTAGATCTGTGCTCTCTACCAACTTTCTACGAATTAGCTTGACGGCAGATCAGATAGGGAGGTTGAGGGTTATTGGTTGCGATCGGAATTCGGATCAGAATCAGAGGCTCCATTTGCCCCAAGACTTGAGCGAAAGTAAGAGTCAAGACTCTTTGCCAAGATCTGACTGACTTCAGAGCGGAGAACCCCATTTGGTTTATGGGTCTTGTAATGCAGGCCCCATTAGAGCGAAGCCCTACAGACGGGTCAGGTTTAAAGTGAAAGGTGATCCCGCACCGCTCTCGGAGTACACCAAAGCATATAGCATTACACCTAAACGAGGGCCGATAAATTCTTCTCCATTAGAGCGACACAACGCTCTTAAAATAGCTATAATGCCCGCTCTGTTTGAGAGCGAACTGACCCTACCACTGATACGCCAACCAGCTCCACCCTTGAGCGTAGATCGCAAAGGCCATAAAGATTTTGGATAGGCTGCTATACATTAGATGTACAAAGCATGTTAACAAGGTCATTTCAGAATAAAACGAGAATAAAAATTGAAGACTAGAAACGCTAAAAGAGGAAACATTTTCATCTCCATTGATACTCATTTTCCATGACGTGTCAGTGCATGCATTTCATTTTTGCTGATTGGAATTCATTGTGCTGCCTAGGTAAGGAAACGCTGCCCATATATGGGCACACCGACATACAAAGGGATGAGTGCGTGTATGCATTTTGCCATTACCTGGGCATGTACGTCACGCACACACCTGTCTTTCTGCTTACCTCATCAGGAGCAGGCAGGCATGGAGACTTGGACACAAACCAAGTCTCTCATGTAGTCTGTTACTAGACTTTAAATAATTGTGATAAAAAATCAAAAATATATATTTTTTATCACTGAATACTGGAATAATAGAAAACTCACAAAAGTATAGAACAATATTATACATTTTTTAATAAACTTTTTTTTGCAAAGAAACAAAAACACAACTAAATTCAGGCATACGCCTTCAGACGAGATGGTTTTACCATCATGAGAAACATTTAAGTCAGTCGATTCTAAACGTTTGACCTGTTTAGGATATAAGCACAGGCAGCGCACGTGTAGTGGAGGACGCTTGCGCAACCTGACAAAATGACCCCGTGGCACATTTACGGCAGGTATAGTATCAAGGCGACGTCCCACACAGTGACATAATTGTTGCCGGTACACACCCATGGATACTGAAGCACTCTCATTACCCGAAAGCTCTCGTACGGGTGAAACGTGCCAGCGGCTCCCTCTCCTTCCGCCCTCGAGCGAGTCGCTCCCACCCCTCCCTCCTCAGGGAGTGTAAGTCTGACGTCTCAAACAGCAAAAGTGCAAAAATGACTATTCCATTCTTTATTCTTCAGGAAAGTGACCTGATGATTCACAACTGCCACTGAAACCCTAACTAGTACTGCAAAAGCATGACCTAGAAACTCAAAGTGCCGTCACACCCGAATCAAAGCATCGATTTTAGGGTTGACTTCAGAGTCGATTCTCTATAAAAGAGCGCTTGGGGAAAAAGAGTTTGGGGAAAAAAATGATGCGTTTTGATGAGTTGTGACTTTTTTGTTTATTTATTAAATACCAGCTTGTGGAAAAGACTAGTATAGACTAGCATGAATTTCCATGCTGGATTGTTACTGGTTTATTTTAGTGGACCTGTATAGCCGTGCACAAAATGCTAGTCATATACACTACCAATTCAAAAGGAAACACTTGACTGAAATGTTCTTAAAAATCTTTTAAACTTAAGGTGACAGTATGTTATAAATATAAATATATACGTATCTCTCTCAGGGGTTTTTCTCCTCCTAGGAGTTTTCCCTCTGGACTAGCCAGGAGGGTTTTTCTCCTAGGTTTTCCTATGCTTTTCCTACAATTATTAATGTAAAGCTGCTTTGAAACAATTAACAATTGTGAAAAGCGCTATATAAATAAAATTGAATTGAATTGAAATGTTTACTTATTATACAAAACATTAATATAATTTCTATTATTATTCTTTGTATTATTATAAAACAAAAAATATATTATTTAAAAATATTTATTTTGAAATACATGACCTAAACAAAATCACAGAGAAAAAGCCACCAATACGAGCCCATAATAGATAGATATTCCTTCAATACTCATATATACATGCATTATAATATCATGCTAAACCTTTAGGTAACATCAAAACGTTCACAATATTCTCTCCTCTGCCTTGCAACACTATGAAAATACAGTTTAAGCCAAACTTCCTTGGGTGGGCATGAGAACTCGCCCGCTGTGAGCTGGACCGGAGGGAGTGGTAGATGTTGTATAGTTTTCGAACACAAAGAGTTGGAGGATGCACGAGCATGTCGGTGGGCGTAGGTTCTATTGCCGCACCCTACTGCAAGCACAGGGGTCAATGTGTGACCGGTACATTCCTTCGGCTGTATGAGGCGTCAGTCTCGCACGCACACGTGCACACACCCTCTCCACACCCAACGCCCAACATCCTTTAACTTCACTTCCTATCAGAGTCTCACGTGGTGGCAGGTAGCCTTGAGATCTAATTTTAGGGCTGCTATTGTTTGCAGTAGTTTCCGGAAGGCGCCTGTGCATAGTCGGCAATAAAATAATTAGGTTAGTGTGTGAGGTGACGGTTTAAGGGAGTTTAACAGCACTTCCTGTGTCTGCAGTTCCCTAGTTGTATTTCAGTTAGTGGTCTACTGTTGATCCACAGTATAAAACTGTATACACAGATTTATTACGATGTTTGGTTCAACTTAGACGCAAATTAATATAAAATGAAAAGTTGGGTTTGTTCATATTTTGTCCAACCTTGGGTTGAAACAACACAGCTTTTTAAAAAATGTTCAGATTTGAAATCCTTAAAAAGATATGGTTGTATATTATAGTTGTCTGAATTTTAAAATTACATTTATATTTAAGAAAAATCTAATACACATTCACAAACTAAATGGAATCTGTTCATGTTTAATCCAAATTTATTATAAATAATCTATATATTACACACATATTTTATTCATTAAATAACTAACTATCATTCTTTTCCTCAAAGTCAGCTTTATTTGAAGGTCACGCACATGTACACTAGATCCTCAAGGAAAACAGCCATGCATAAAGCCCATAGTGTCTATCTGTACACTTAATCAAAGTGTATAGAGCCCAAATTTCTTTGGCAAACCCCTAAAACGGACAAAATATATCCGCACACCAACAAAGACTCGTATATCAGTAACAGCTGATGGAATAAACATAAAAGGTGAATCTAAACACCGGTGATTTCACCGACCGGCTGGCCACTAGTGGGCCAACCAGCAAACCAGAGAACTTGTCATCTGATTACCTAAGAGCAGCCAGCCAATCAGAAGACATGCTCACACGCTCCATTCATAAGAAGCAGCATTGTGTGTATGGCACTCTCTATAACGTCTTCCTCTTTCTGTGTTCACTAGCCATAGCCGCAACAGAGCGTTCACTCATTGGACACTTCAGGCCAGAAAAAAAAGGAACGTAACCGCCATCTCAGGGGAACCCCCCAAAATATGTTCCCAGCCTCCAAAAGGCACAATGACAATTCTTTCTCACTGATCTATAATAAAAGGCCCCATGATAAAAACGAAGATATATCGAAAAATTAGTTTCGGTCGGATTAAAGATATTCCTTAAAAGTTAACTCTCTCATGTGACACACACACACACAGAGACAGAAAATGAAAGCACATTTAATGAATGGCAGACTTATCCACAAAACAGAAACACTCACACACAATCTTATCACACATACGCAAAGCAAACATAATATATATTAGTCCCTCAAAAAGGGTTCAACAACCATATACATTTTTTGTCCATTTAAACCTCTCAGCCTACTTATCAAGAACCTGCAAACAATTTTTCTTTTTTAAAGCACACCATATGATATCCATTAGTACGGCACTTTTTTCCCTCTCATTGACTTACTCAGTCTGGGTGAAAGGAGCATTTCCTGATGGTTGAGAGCTGCCTGCATGTGCGGGGTCCCCGACTTCCCCCCTTCATCCAGCCTCTTCGGGAGCCGAAAGTCAGAGAGAACCGTTTGATAGAGGTCTCGCCGCTGGAAAATAAAACAAAACTCCACTCAGCTCAACAGCACTATCAGTCTTCTCCATACGAGTCCCACACGTTTTTTTCCTCTCGCATTCTTTAGCAAATCAGTAACAGTCTTAAAGTCCTAGAGACGTAGGAAGCGTGTGGTAGGTGCTTCCCCGTTTCGACAGAGAACGAATAATATTGGTTATCTCAGTCACTGCATTTAAACTTTGCCGTCCCCTCCCACACTATCTCTAACTCTTTCTCTCTCTCTCTCTCTTTCTCAAGAACAACCGTCTCTCTCTCCATCTAAACAGTCAGTCATACACGAGAGTCAGACTGCCGGAGTACTTATAGTGTCGGGTTTGAGGGGCTGAGCGATTTGCCTGCAGCCTATCAGTGTTCAGGATAGTGTCCTGTTTCAATGCTGCTGTGAATTGAGAGGTTAGAGAGAGGACACCCATTCAGAAAAAAAGCAAGGGGAGAGCGAAAGGGAGGAAGAGAGAGAGAGAAATGCCGGCAGTCGTGGTAAGAAACGCCTGGGCTGTTCCTCGGATCTTTAGAAGCAGGAAACTCCCCTACTTATGTGACTGAAGAACACTCAGTGTCCTTTTAATATGAAACATTTTGGGCAATTTGATCCAAAAACTTATAAAGTGGTAAATTTAGTTTATGGTATAAAAAAGGATTTTCAATCTTTACAAATTCTCAGTATAAAAAAGCTACATCTTCTCTTAATAACTTTAATTTATTATTACATAATTGAATAATTTACCACATTTAGAAATATATTCGTAATATATAAGATATTAATTATTTATTTTAACAGAAGCAGAACCTCAGTTAAAAATCATGTTAATAAAGTCATAACATTTT
The DNA here is from genome assembly GCF_027580225.2 of Misgurnus anguillicaudatus. Taxonomy (NCBI): domain Eukaryota; kingdom Metazoa; phylum Chordata; class Actinopteri; order Cypriniformes; family Cobitidae; genus Misgurnus; species Misgurnus anguillicaudatus. The sequence continues at coordinate 27,690,265 of NC_073353.2, forward strand.
GTATAATGACTGACTAAAACGTTTTAACAGCTGACAAAAAAAACACAGCTGGTCCTCACATTAAAAGTTAGTCATTACTTAACATTACTAATGAATTATAGACAACACAGCATTATAATAATAATAATAATAATAATAACCATACACTTTAAAAATTAGCTGTAGCTGGTTGCCAGTAACTTACTGTAGAAGATAAAGACTGAAAATGTTTAATGTTCATTTAACTTTGAACAAACTGTTGCCAGTAAATACCATAAATGTAAAATCTACAGTATGTTACTAGTTGCCAGTAATACCCAGTAATACTGTAATTTCTACAGTAAACTGTAATTTTACAGTGATATACATATAATATACATCTAAAGTCATTTTTTTGTGATTTACTGTTTTTGACATAAAATCACCCTATATCATTTAAATAACATTCTGTCAAAATATAACCTTGATATCTTGAGTACGGTCAAGTCAAAGAATAAAATTAAAGTCAAATCAAACTTTTATATAGGTTAATTAAAAATTTCACAGACTGGGTCACATACTAATATCTCCCTACTACACAACTTCCATGTATTTGGAAATGTGATAAAAGCGAAGCCATGCCATTGGTCTGTTTCTCATCCAATTACAGTTCAGCATCTCATTCGGTCTCATCTCCATAACCCCCCAACTCTCCATTTAGGAGAAAGTACCTGAATTCACCTCAGCTTTGGGAAACCCTACACCCATGAGGGAGACTCATCTGTTTAAAGTTTCAGTGCCTCACCTTTCCACTAAAACAAAAGACTGAGAGAAAGCTGATAGAAACGGCACGTCTACCTGCCCATCTCATTCTCTATGAAAACCAAAGCACCACTGAAACATCTTTAAAACTGCCATATTTTAGATGTTAGTCACCAAAGAATAGTGAGTCATCTCCGTGTGCTGCGGACCGCGCCGCGTGGAGCTTGTACAAGCCCTGTATTTTACCCCCGCCGTCTGAGTAATACAGCGCAGCTCTGTGCTTCCTCTCTGCCCACCTTACAATACACAAACACCGGCCGGTCAGCCAGCGTTGCCGCCCCTCCAGCAACATACCAGCTCCTCAACCACCACTGATTTTACAGGATGCTCAAATGAGGCTCAGTCATGAGAAGTGGAAAGGAGACTGGAGTGAATAAGTCTCCTATGTGACTCAGAGAAACAATTTTTAGTCATGCCATTAAAATGAGGAAGATTAATCCTGGGGATTCATCACTTTGGCTTGATGCCCCAACAAACAACATTTCAAAGCTGCTTTGAAGATGTTCATAAAAATGTTTATTATGTAATGTTTTGTTTTTCACTCAATGGAGAGTGAAACTTAGAAAATGTATTTTTTTTTAGAAATGTATATATTTTGAAATCACAATTTCAAGGTCACTAATAAAATTAGCTATCTGTTATATTGAAAATTTTCACTTCTTTGTATTAAATGTTACATTTGCTTGCCTCTTTTCAAGCTCACTAGATGCTATTTAACAAGCTGGAAAACAGATCATAAACAGATCAGGTTTTGCGCAAATGTGTGAGTCCAGTTTGGACGCATGCTGTCATTAACGCAAAAGGGAGGAATTCAAGTCAAAGTAATTTTTTACTTTCTTTTTACCACTTTTTTGTGTTAATACAACATTATTAAATTAGGAAAATGAACTAATTTAGTAGTCTCATGCATCCCACACATCCCACTCGTAATAATAATTTGCATTAGAGATTTTTCTCTTGAACGAAACTAAAAAAGTACACTTAAAAAATCTGCGTATTGACGCATTCTCAAGGTCAATTAAGTTGTATAAACTAACTGCTTATAGTGTACATATCTCACACATATTTTGCCCATCTTTTCACATCAATCTGTACACAACATTTACTATGTGTGCGCGTGTGTGTGTTTAAGCTTCTACTGTGTCAGTCTGCGGGGTAAAAGAGAGTCTGACCACAGTACAGACTGTGTGTGTTCCGACAGAAGGGAGGTGATGCTGATTCACGCATCGCGACATGTCAACACGCCGCTTTGACGTTTTTACTTTTTCTTTAACTATGTAACTTGCTCTCGATTTTTTGTTGTCAGTGGGTTGAGAGCTTATGACTCAGGAACATTTCAATATAACCACAGGGCAAGCAGGGGCGATTATTATTGTTGCATGGATGTGCTTCCCACTCCTTTCATTTGAAAGAGGAATTTAAAAACGGTGTTCCCACTTAAGGAATTATCTTAACTGCTACCTTGCATATTAGATAAACGAAACCATTATAACAATTTGTAGAATTTGGACTTGCGCAACAGCTACATACATTTCAAAAATATAAAAGAGAGCTATTTAATGGTCATATTTTAGCGTGTCGTGCAATAAAATTTCTTACATGTTTATGTGACATTTTTGTGAGAAGATTTGACATTTCTTGAAAATTATAAATTGAATTCAACGTAGTCATTTAAATAATTAAACTCAATTATTTATAATCAACAACAGAATAAATAACTGACTTTGATCCCTATACTGACGTTTTATTAATATTTGCATGTGCTAAATTGTTAATCAGCCACACAAATCATAGACATATTGTCTTACATAGATGCATCTATCTTTAAGTAGGGGAGAGCAGGGGCAAAAGTAAAATTTTTCAGAAAAAACTAATTTTAAAAGATAATGTTATAAACAGAGATATATTTTTGCTTTGGTCAATAACACACAAGTGTGGTCTATCAATACCAGGTGAAATTTTGTAAAAATGTAAAATGACTTCTGTATAATTTCACTTTAAACATAAGTAGTGAATTGTTACTTTCGACCCCTCCTGCAGGGACAAAAGTAACACACAGATGAGTCAAAAGTAACACAACAAAACAAGATGGATTTTTTGTGTTACACTTGTTTTTAGTAAATATACATGGCTATGGCCTTGTTAATATGTAACATATTTTGTAATTTATCTTTGTAAAAAATAATGAAATTACATTTTCATTTTAAATTTTAGTTTTATCAAATGTTTCAAATGCAACCAAACTGTACAAATTTACATGGTCGAGAATAAAAAAATGTTTTCAACAGTTTGAACACTATGAAAATATAATTAAATCAAATTAGAATAACATACATTTTCAACATATACAACAGTATTAGCAGCAGACAAAAGTAACAAGTGTCCCGTCAGGATCTCCTCACATTTAAACACGATTTACTTTTATTTTGAAAAACTCAGAGAGGTCAAACTTCAGGATGTGTTAGAGCACTAAATAACCTGTAGATTAATCAGTACTTTAACACATGAAGCAAGAAACACAACGCGTTATAAGAACAAAATGACCGCTTTAGGAATTTACTTATCATGGTTGAAAACACCTTTCTGGATCTACACGCGTAAAACGGAGAGTAAATAACGCGATATTTCTCAGCTCTGTCAAGGGTTTGTGTGCCTAAGATGCTGTCGAGGTTTGGGATGGAAATGTTATCAGGGTTTGGAGAAAATCGCTTTGTTACTTTCGTCCGGCATTACTTTTGCCCCGGTTTTCCCCTATAAGACAACAACTCCATACTGAAATACAGAAATTGCTTTAAATTATTGACATTTATAAAAGCTATAAGTACCATAAATGAATGTAAAGATGAAAGATCAGTCCACCCTGCCCTGACTGACCTCTGCAACCTCACTTGGACCTGATAACAACAACTTATACCAGGATAGGGGTCAGAACAGATTTAGAAAAAAACTGACCCCAGCTGCCGAGCAAGTCGAATTATTCATGAGCCAAAGGGCTGCTATAAAGATCAATCTGGTTTCAAATCAATTTTAAAGTTACTAACTGCTTCAGAAAGTTGCTGGGAGAAAGGATGGAAGAAAAAGTACTGCAATATTTTACTTCCAGATCTGATATCTTCATGCCGAGAATATATATTTTATGTATTATTAAATTTCATATAAATACATTTTTGTCCATGAAAAGCAAAGTGAAGCATTTAAAATGCAATCAATTATTTCTGTTTGACCAAAATCAAAATTTAGAATGAGCAAAGACAATAAAATACATTAAGAAGAATCTAAGAAACCAATAATGTTATTATAATACAAGTCAAATCCACATGAAAAGTGAAATATTGCAGTACACAGTTTATATTATAAATCTCAATAATGCTTATTTCCATCCATACTTTTGGTAAATATTTTTAAAAGCAATAACACCCAGCCATACTCACTCTGAACTGAAATAGATTTTTCATTGTATATCCATAACCATAAAACATCACCTTAATATTGAAAAAAGCTGCTCCAAACTCTTAGTGGGTTAAAAATGACCCATGCTGTAATCAGACTCATCCAGGAAGGTTTACACGACGGGTACAGCAGCTGCCAACATCAGGTGACCACATCAATCCTAAGACACACTGGATCTTCTGGTGACAGTGATCTCAGATAGCCTTCATCTGTGTGAGCGAGCTGAAACCACATGACTGTGCTCAGCTAGTTTGGGCCACGTTGGAATTTGGTTAGCGTGCTGGTGAGAGACGTCAGGTTGACGTATTAACCCCTCCCTCCTCCTCAAGCGTAGATCTGCGGCTCGTGTGCATGCCTGCCGGTTCTCACCCTGCTGATCTCTGCCAGTCTTGCCCCAGGCACTGGATGGCTATATTAGGTGGCTGCCGGCAGGCAAAAAAAACCCCAGAGCTGTGATGTCATTGTCATGCAGCGAAAGGCATGACTTCATGGACCTTATCGGCTGCAGATAGCAGCGCGTGCTTGTGTTGCGTTCTGGCTCGCACACGCGATCTTCCTCCATCGCTTCACCAAATGCGTCTTTTAAAAGGCACAAGACCCTGCGCCCGAATACTTTGTAACCATGCCAACCATCTGTTTGACATAGCTGACAAGACAATGAGGGATTGAGCCGGTGAGTGGAGGCGAATCTGACCCTGATTCAGGAATGTGAAACATTCCTAACTGAGAAACGAACGGCCTATTAATGATTAGCTGTACTGCGGTTATAAATGTCTGACACTTTGTGTCTATATCTGCATATGCAGAAAAGACGTGTTGTTCTCCAACAATCATTCTTTTGACTCCAGACTGACTAAGCAGCTGATACATTAAATATTTATAAAGGCTGTCAATTGATTAAAAAATTGCGGTCAAGTTAAATTCGTATGTGAATAAATCAAATAACCACAATTACAGGTAATTGCATATACAATAAAAAGATTAAAAAAGCCCTCAAATGAAATTAAATGATTAAAAGATTACTTTATTGGGCTATAGGCACACACACAGGACAGGATCTTGTATTGCCTTTGCAATATTTTAAAAGATGGATTTGGCCATTGCATTACATGTTTTTGTTTGTAGCATCTCACGCTATAAGCATTGTGTTTTTAGGATGAGTAAACTGTATTTTTATCAAATGTAAATCGCACTAAATTAACCTTTAAATAGACAGCCTTAGTTCAACTCTACAGTACTTTACCGTGTGCCAAATTTATGTCATTCAAATTAAGATTGAATCACTAATCACAATTTCAATTATTTTGTGCTGTGTCAGAAAAAAACGCTTAAAAAATGGTCTCTACCTGTACCTGCCCCACTGACAGGTACCTATCAGTGGGGTGGAACCCTTTCAGAAAAAAATGGACCCTAGCTGACACTGGGGCAGTACCTTTTCAAAAAATATAAGAGGTACAAATTGGTACCAAAGAGTGCATATTAGTACCTCAAAGGTATATATCGGTGCCAAATGTATATATCTTTACCGAAAGGGTACAAATTAGGACATTTTTAAAGGGATAAGATTCAGTGACAACTTGGGACCATGTTTTTCCTGACAGTGTGTGTAAAATCCCCATTTCGATAAATGAACATTAAAACAACAAAGCCTGTTTTCAAGCAATAAAATAAAAGTTGTCCTTTGTGAGAGCTTGTATTTAGTAAGCGATAAAGCGATTTGGTGATAAGTATGATGTTAAGCCTTTCCTGTCTCATGCCGCAGGGCTTTTGGTGATGCTTGGGTGGGAAACGGTGAGAAAAGGTTAAGACTCCATTAAAGCCTTAACCCTTTGGCTGGCCCTTTAAAAGGTGTCAGATGCAGCGGAGATTGTTGCTCTCCCTCTCCCACCCCCCTGCCTCGGGTTGTCTGTTGCTCTGTAGCATTCTTCAGCCTGCGCTCGCCCCCTCAACGCCTCCGTCTTTTCTTTTCTCCTCAGCTGCCCACACACACTCCCTGCTCACGCTCGCACTGACACACGCCCAGGGTACGCGTCAACCCCAGCGCGCCACCTCGGGTTGTCCCTCTCTAAACTCAGGATGCGGGACCCCCGCCTTGTGCCGTGGTGACCCCATCCGCTCTGGTCCCCCTGTGTGTATCCTGTGAGTGGGCTGGCCCGGCACCGAGCTAGAGGGTGCGAGAGGAGAGCCGTCGCTTCCCTTTTCCGCCCCCCTCTCTAGAGCCGGAGTGACCAGCAACGCAGCGGCGGACGCCCTGGAAGTGCCGAACACGTTCTTTTGAAACATTCCATTCCACGCCAAAAGGGGTTTCCTGCTCTCACACCCAACCCCCCGCCCTCGAGCGCCCTGCCTCCCCCAAGTCGAGACAAGGGTTCTTTCAGGGCTTCCTGGAGTACCACCTTCGATTATCCCAGGGAGAGAAAGTGCTGATGATAAACAATGCTGATAAAGTTCCCTTCGGTGCATTACTCACTAAAGCGGAGTGTCGTAATCAAAGGCTGAACTGATTACTCTGGCACTGGACATCAGCATGGTTGACGGAGAAACCGAGACTCCAGGAGAGAAAACCTGAACGAGTCAGGGGACGAGAGGATTTAAAGATCCAGCGAAACGAGAATACCAAAGGGGGAGCGAGGGAGGGAAGAAATCATGTAGAAAAAACTGAGAGAGACAAGGGCTTCTCTCCAGCTGTTTACAGGACTATGGGTCAGCGGGGTTCATTTCCTCCAGAGCACACACGTCTTTATCTGGCTCATCTCCTGGTGGAGCTGATAGGAGTCTAGGGGACTGGAAAGGAGGGAGCTAGGGCGAGGGCTGTTCAAAATTGGGGTGTCTACCACAGTCCCAGCCTGCATCCCTTTGTCTTTCATTTAAAAGGGGTGCACGATACACCCCTCACATCCCCTGCAGACTTCCTGGTGCTACTGTATTGTCCGCCTTTGCCCTTGCGTGTCATACAGGGGAAAAATGGGACCGCTATGAGTCTCCATCAGTGTTATGTCTGCAGACACACAATAGTTTTTCACATGTACATGTCTTAGAAATCACAGTTTCTAGTGAACTGGGTCTTAACAAAAGGGCCGATACATTAAAATAACCAATCGTGATACATATTTTATTATTTTCTTTACAAAATATGTATCAATTGTAGATGTATCATGTTGATAACATATGTAGTGAAATAGATGTGCATATACATTACAGCCTATAAAGGTATTGAACAGAATAGATTTTGGATTTATATTACACTAATGGTCTCTAAGAAGGGCTGCCTAACTGTGGGTTAACACCAGACGAGAGTTCAATGATTTGCGCAAGTAGATACAATACAAAGTCAATGCAAAGACGCGATCAGACGCGTCCACGCGTGGGGCGATGTGATATAGGCGACACGTTTGCAGCGAAAACACGTGCTAGTCGCCTCAAACGCACCTACGCCCCGTGTTTGACGTGTACGTAGCATAAGGCTTACTGACACACAAAAATGTCCTCACTGGGGCCAAACCCTTTCAAAAAGGTCTTTATATGTATCATGTAGGTACACGTATTTATATATTTGCTACCAATATGTACACTTGAGGTACTAATATGAACTCTTTGGTACCTATGTACCTCTATAAGGTACTTATATAAACTCCTTTATACTTTTTAAAAGAGCACTGCCCCAGTGACAGCTAGGAAACATTTTTTCTTACAGTGTAGAGTTTTGGATGATCTTTACTGGGTTAAAGATGCTGACCATCCATCCACATTGTATGAAGTGTAGAAACAGCTATGACAGTGAAACAAAAGTCTTCTGTCTCAACAACGATGTATAAATAAGTACAAAACAAATGGGAATACAATAATCTTTGGCATATGACTCATGACACTGCTCATACATGTGTAATACCCTCTTGACAGAGCACAGAACAGTAACAAGTTTTAAAAAATTTGAAAGCACAATGTGTCACTGGTCAGATAGAAATAAGTTGTTAAGTGATTTCGTATTAGGCATTGACAGCAAATCAACAGATAAAAATAAGCGAAGAGATGTAGGGGGGAGAACAGAAAAGAGATAAATGGAACAAACAAAAGTCAGAAGAAACAGAAAAGACAAAAAAAGTAAAAAAGGGAAGAGAACAGAAAAGATGAGATGAAAAGGAGAAAAGAATGGAGAGGAGAGGGGAAAGGAGGAGAGGAGTTGCCCCTGTGTGGGTCTGAACAAGGATGAGTCACATGTTTGCTGCCCACTCAAACACCCACACAAACCAGAGAGTGGGAGTGAAAATGCTGGGCTCCGAGCCTGCAGGCTTTACACTTAGTACGATCGTCTCTCTCTCTTTCTTTCTTTCTGTCGCTCAATCTCTCCCTCTCTTTTTCACGTTCTCTACTCCTCTGCACCCATACACCTCTTCTACCCACGAGCTAAGCCCACACCGAGCGAGTAGTTTATGATGTCATCTCCCTCGGATCTAAAGAGACACGGCACTCGAGATAATGTGTGGGCTATTATCCTCCATACATTTGCGCTGTGTGTGTGCGTGCAAAACGCCAAATCTTCTGTCGAGCACATTTTTAAGCCTCCTTCCAAACTTTTCCCTTTTGCACAGCTCTGGCGCCGCGAAACAATTGATCACATTTCTTTTTTAACACCACGGATGAGAAACTCCCCCTCCTGCCGCGCTCTGATCTCACTTTTCTCTAGACCGTAGATCAACAACCCGGGTCTGGCACCTGCCAATCTTCACCTACAGACCTAAACTCTCAAAACCACATCAGTGTTAACTGCCAATTTATAAAATGCCCAGTCTGGCCAAGCACCTCGTTCACCTTTAGTAAAGGAACAGCAGACACAAAAAGAGAATGCTGAACTTACCGGTGATGAATGAGTCGGTGATTTACTTTTAGCAACTCTGTCCAGTTTCAAAAGGTCATCTGAAGCACTATAGGAAAATAAGAAGGGAAAAATTGCTGTTAAATCCCACCTCCTGACTCGTGATCAACTTTATTACAAAAAAATATATATGTAAAGTGTATGGATCACTTTGGAAACCATTCAAGGCATCTGTAACCAATATTATGTTGTATAACATATCCAATTCAAATGAAACCCTTCAGGACTGTGAAGGAACATTTTGTTGAAACGGACAGCTAAAATGACACCCATGTGAGACAGATTGCTCATTAGAATATTTCACATTTGCGTGTGGGCGATCACCAACAGCCATTCTTCAACACAACCCAAATAATCTCCAGGGATGAGAGCTTTACTCACAAAACAATCTTGAATCACATTTAATCACTTTTTTGTGTTTTTAACTACACATTCTATAGGAAGTATGAGAACTAAACACTGTTGTGTAATTGAACACGAAAATGTGGCAATTATGCAGCCATTGCTAAGAGAGGGAAGCGTTTTAAAGGCACTTCAAAAGGGTGCTTAGCTGAAACATACTAAGGTATGAATCATTCATCTTTATCATTATGCCAGCTGAGGTCCATATCCATTAACAGCTCTTTTTGAGGCTAAAAGAAAAGGAAAACAAAAAACTCCACCGATATATCTCACAGCGAAAAGCAGACATTGTTAATGCACACTGCTGTGTAACTAATCACACCCACCGTCTGGCTAAACTAAAATTACAATTTGATAAAGGTTTACTGAGAAATATTCAAATTTTCTTTGTTTAAATTTGACAAATGTGAAATCCAACACCTTTTAGGTTTTAAGTAAGCCAGCTTAACCAGATTATGCAATTAACAAAACATGAACAAAAGACAGACATCAGGTGCAATTGTTCTCCTCTGTAAAAGAGCATAAAATCAGTACAGAAAAATGTTGCCAGTCAGCATACAGGCATCAGCTATTGTTACGGATAAGCTGCAGCCACATTGTAACAATATCAGCAACAATTACATTAACATAACAGGATTGAACCGTTTATATTCATCTGTGTTACAATTCCACTGTCTGCAAGTTTGAATCACACTGTGTCTCGTGCGCGCCCCTTACAGGAAAGTATGTATAACAATGAAAATGTACAAATTCACACTAAACGGGAATTCTCAGAACATTAATGATTAAAATGAAACGTTTGTCAACACAGGCAAAAAAGTGTAGCTGTATTTAGTCATTATTAGACATGAAACATTATTTAAAAACAGATTAAAACTTTGCGTTTTAATCGCAAACTGCATTGCGGTTTAAAAATAGCGCAATAGTTTTAACAGTAAAAGTTAATATGTACAGGTGCCAATCCCGCACATTTTGTGGGTGCTGAGGTGACCGGGTTCGTTCAAATATAATGTGTCCGATCAGCCGCGTGCATGCAAGCGCACTGCACTTCATCTTATTAGACAGCGCGGTGTTATCCTTGTCATTCGGGGGAGAAAAGGGGGAAATGTGTCCCCCCTTATTTCCCCCTCTCTTATTCCCCAACTCAATTCTTTCAGTCCCCCCGGGGCAACAGCATTCCAAAACACACACAAGAATTTCCTTCAGTTCACAAACCCTCCCCTCCTAACCCAATTCAAGAAAAGGACAAAAAGACATACATCACCCTCAACCCGTGATCTTTACACCCAATAACACACATAAATGTCACAATGTCTGCACAACTTATGACAAGTCCTGGACGTTACGGCACTTTGTGTCACAGCTTCTCCATATATAAAATACATTTGTCTTAACACAGAGACCACACACACACACACACACACACACACACACACACACACACACACACACACACACACACACACACACTGTAGCTGCATAACGCTCGTGTGTATCTCGTGCATGCGGCAGTGTAAGTTCATTGTTTTAGGCACAAAGCAAAATAAACGCACGAAGCAATAACAAGCACTCGTTTTTCTTTCAGTACTATTATACGCGCAAGCATCATATTTGTGGCATTACTGTTATATTTTGGACCCATGCCACTTACTAAGGAAAAAAAGATGCTCAACAATGCATGTGAAACACGCGCAGTCTGCATCTCACTGCGAAATATAACCGAAACATTGTGTAAAATACATGAAGGACGCACCTTTGCTGCATTCGCACATTCTTCCTCTTCGCACCATCACCGCTGATACCGACAATCTGTTTCTGTGTGTCCAGAAAAAAGAAAGGCATGAAAAAATGAGCACGGTCGACAAAATGAAAGTACGAGTCCGTTGCGAATTCAGAAACACTTCGTGTTCGTCGCGTCTTTCATTCATCTGCTTGTCATTTCCCTTTTCCTTGTGCCGGCCGCCTAAGGGCTTTTCACGTTTGTGCGTTAACATACCGAATGGCTTGGAAATGCCACCGCTGCCCCATTCACATGAAGCAAGCAGCAGTTGAGTTGAGAAATCCCCCCTCTGCCGGGGCCGTCCCTTCCTTCACTGATACAGTATAACGAAGATTGAACTCACTGCATGCAGGCCTACAATATATGTGTACATTTTTTCGTGCAAAACACTTGAGGAAACTCCTAAGTCAAAAATAGACGTAAATGCAAGAAAGGCGAAAGTTACATTCTGAGATGACATCATTTCTCATATGTTGCATTCACTGTTGCATTTCTGAGAACAGCTGCGTTCCCATAACTTTCATTTGTAGGCTAATTGATGCTAAAAGATTTGAACTGTAAATTCTGAGGGGAAATTTCGTCGATACATTTTGTTTTTATGTCAAACGACACTTGAAAAAATAAGACTCCCAGTTCGAATAATAAAAATGAACATTTTTAAATTCCTCATTGAGATAAAACATTTGGGACCCAGTCTGTGGAAACCCAGCTAAAGTCATTTTTTTGTGATTTACATGATTTCTACATGAAACCATACATGATGTGAAGAACATTCTGTGAAAATATAACCTTGACATGTTTTAAAATGACCACTTCAAAGAATGAAATTAAATTGAAATTAAACTTTGATGGTCTTAATCTCATAATTAGATTATGAGACTTTGCCTGGATTTCACAGTCAGGGTCACATTTATATTTCGGGGCTTAATATATGGTATATAAGTCTAACTGAAGGGTCAGGTTTTTCATTTTGTTTAATGTGAAAAAAAGACGACAAATCGTAAGTGACATTCCATCTTTAGGCAAATGTAATAAGAACAATGATCACAAAAACGAGCCAATAAGGTGCGGCTTTTTCAATCCTAAATAATACAACACAAGAAACATGTAAAGCAAAAATTATTCTTGAAAAAAAAAACAGTTATTTAATGAAAATCTAATCATAAAATCTAATGTGCTTTAAGGAACCATTGGAAACCTTTTTTTTTTTGAGTAAAATAATAAAAGTATTGTTTCTTTTTTATGTCATTAATATGATCTTTATAACCGTTAAAATTATAGCACAGGATTGACATGATAAAATTGTTTCTCTGTCTTACAACAGTTTTTTAAGATTTTCAATTAATTTATTCACTTTAAAGAAAATTTCTTATCTTTTTTTTTGTTTCTCTTGTATTTTGATGTGTTATAATGGGCTTACACTCCCTAGGTGTGAAAATATGTTTCATAAAGTAAGAAAACTCAAATCACCTAAAAATAATGACATAATCTAAAAGCCTACAATAATTCCCTAAGACAGAATTTCAAGAGCTGTGCATGCCAGATGCTGAAATTTGCATGTCGATAAATGAGTAATGTATTCACTCATTTAAGTACTTTTGTTTATGTACATTAATATGGGAAACCACTGAGTTTTGTGTACAACCCGTTTCCCCCTTTGCTTTCACTCCCTCTCTCGACAGCAGAGCAGTTTTTACAGTAGACACCCGGGGTTTCACCAAAGAGTAAGATGAGCAGGAAACAAGTACAATGGGAGTTCACCTAACTGACCACATTGTCTCATTCACAACAGATCATGAACCCTCTACTTCAATCCACACATAGCTTCGTCCTGAGTGCAGATAGGATGCACAGGGGAAATACAAAAGCTGTGGGTGGTGCCCAACAATTTACATAAAATTTCCAAAGTGCCAGATTGGCATATGATGAAATGTCTCTATATGATGAAAATGTTTCCATTCTCTATTACACTTTAACAGAGAGTATAGGGGTTTCAAGGGAAGGGTGAACTTTTGGGCAAACATGGAGAACCGATCGTTTGACATTAGGATAGAAAATACGATTCTTAAATCCTGTCGATGGACTTTTATAGTTTTCTAACAAAGTATTCATATTTAAATAAAAGAATTATCTAATTTATCACGTACATTTTATTGATGCTTACGCTAACTATGTGAAACGCAAATTGTCAAATTATTAGAATGAAAAAAAAAATCCTTTTAAATGAATAAACATCAGACTTCAAAATCAACCTGGTCTCATTTGTAGCTACCATATATTCTTATAACCTAATAAATGTGTGCACATCTGCACATAACAAAATATGAAAACATAACCTGCCCAGCATGATTCTTCAGCCCTGCTCACACACACAGCACAGTATGAGCCCGTACTGGTATGGAAACATTTTAAATATCAGTTTCACAGCTGCTTCAGCCAAATAAGACAAGCGACAGACAAAGAGTCAGAACAAAACAGCTTTATCATTTAAATGCGGTGTATTTAAGTTTACTGGCACACCCCTCTAAATAACCTTTTTTTTAATTGAAAAACGAGGAGATTTGCCTTAAAAAAATATTACATGGCTCTAATGTGTATGGAATCCAATGTTTAAGCTTAATATTTACAAATGTGCATTTCTTAAACTATTGTGAACTGCTATTAAAAAAAATGTCTGAATCCTTCACAAGAAATACTGTAATAGCAGTATGAATTTTCTTATAGGGCACTCAAAATTACATTTGAATAATTTTACAAGGTAATTCATTCTTATGGCACATACTGTAAATGCATCTGCTGCATTAAAACCAACCAAATAAGCAGAATGACTTTCTTAGCCTGGGGAACTTAACACCCTTTCACCAACTGACATATAACCATAAACACTTGATAAAACCTTTCTAAATTAAATATGTTCACATGTGCAATACTGTATGATAAATAATAAATATATGGGAGAATGCAGAACTGGAGAGTTGTTTTAAGATCACCATCTAGAAATGATTCAATGATTGTGCTTGTCCCTAAAATGCAGACAAAACCAAACAATACCTGACTGCATTCTCTCACAGTCTCATCTTGACAAGTAACTTCAATCAACTGTGACTTCAGTCGGCTGTGGCTGGAATTTGTTTAACCATAGTCTAAAGGACATGTTGCCTTTGTTTAGTTAGACTAGAAATATTGTAATGAATAACCACTGCTACATATGCAGTTTATGTCACTGTTGTACATGTCACAACATAAATGATCGAGTTGCATCTGGTTTCTAAATTCTTGGATCATGGACACTCACATACATTAAAAGTAGATCTATTTAATCATTTAACAGGGGGTATTGGCACTAAAGATAAAAAACAAGTTCACATTTTTGGGTTCGTGATGGTTAAAACAATCCTTGAGAATGCACAGTGACCTCAAATTCCTAAATGTAAAGGTGGTGTGCAAAGGAATTCAAGTGAACTTTCACCCCTGTTAGACAACGTGGAGTTGATTTCTAACGTGCAAAAACCACATTGCAGGATGTAAAGGTCTTTAAAAGACAATTTTTGCAGAATTTTTGTGTATGGACAATGAGAGACACAAGATAAACTAAAGAAATAATTTATGTAGTCTATCAGTGATGTTCAGGTCTGCAAAAAGGACAATTTGTAAATTGATTCTGGAATTTTGCAAAGAATCTACATTAGTTCCATCCCCATTTCAACACATCCCAAATGAAAAAAATAGATTAACTTTCTAAAGATCCAATATCTTCATTCAAAAGGGTGAACATCTAAAGCAGATGTAGTGTAAAAGACTACTTGCTAATCTTATATTCCTTTATATTGTCTTTAACGTAAAAGACACTTGCCAGCAGCCCATCCATAGAAACCTTCCTCTTTGTTCATCATTTGTAAGGACGGAATGAGACCACCTCTCAGACCACCCACCATTTAAATACTTTGCTGCATTAATCAGTCAGCTGGAAATGAAAAATTTCGCCAACCCTGCAGGGACACAACAACAAGAAGCTTCACGCTCCCTCTAGACAGCGTGCTTCTAACGGCACCACAGGTGGGTTTCTTTGTATCCCCTCCCGGTTGTGCCCCATTTTGGGAAAGCCCCTCGGCGGCAGGCTGCAACCGTCTCGAGCTGAACCTGAAATACAAGCCCGAGCGCTGGATTTTCCCACTGCAGCGAGGGGATTGATTCCCAGCTAAACCCTCCTAATGTCCCTCTGGCTTTTGTCTTCATGTTTCACCTAAAATTCGCGGCATTCATCGCGCCATCAGTTCACAGAGCACAGGAATGCTTTGGGTTTGACAGGCACCACAGCCTTACGCAAATGCATGCGCTGGGTGGCATATTTCACACACATGCACGTTTGTCCGCGCGCACACGCGCGCTCGGTCACCCACACACAGATACACCTACCCACACAAATACCTATATTCAAACACCCACAAGTACACTCGTGTGCTCCCGGGTGCACACACGCATGAGGCGCACACATACACACACATATCCACCCACAGACACGCGAATACAAGAAGTTTCTCACGAACGCGCTCATCTGCTTTGGGATACGGCACAAACGCTGGATAATGGTATTAGTCAAGTCCCTGCTGTGAAGTTAAGCTCTTTGGGAAGTAGCAGATAGGTGCAGTTATCTCCTCTGAACTGCCACGCAACAGCAGAGAACAAAGAGCAAAGCTGGATTTCTGTCCATTACATTCCATTCTAGCAAAAAAAGACATCGTCTTAACACAGAGAAAACAATAATGATCCCTATCTCGCAACAATGACTAAATTCCAAAGGATTCACAATGCAAATGGTGATGCACCTCTTTTCCATTCATGCTGGGTTGAAACAGACCACATTTAGAAAAATAGAGCCACTATACAAAACTTTACATCATAAATCATCACAACGTAAATTTAAAAGTCAAATAGATGCAATGCATTATTTTATTCCAAAAAGTTTAAGATAAGTCTTGCATTTTTAACTATAATATGTCTTACCTGTTAACAAGACGTGATTGATCTTCCATTTCTTTCTCTTCACCCTTCATTTCCTCCAATGCTCATGTGCCTGACTGCAGTATCCTGTTGAGATTCTGCATGTGTGAGTGTATGCGTGCGTGTTTCATGCTAAGCTTTTGGCGTTTGCTTTCTCTGCGAGTGTCACGCTGGAAGTGTTGAATCCACAGGCTGCTTTGGGTTTAACTACATAGCATCTCTCCACCCCCATGGCTGTATGGTAAGCGTGTGTGAGCAAGGAAGGTTTCCTGCCTACACACGGCCGTATAAGTCAGCCCTCACCACCCCCTCACCCCACATTCATACACACACACACACTCACAATATGCACTACCTACTTTAAAATGCCGTCACCTGACCGGCTCGCTTTATTTACCCCACACATAGTAAACTTTCACTCTACCGTAGTATTTACTGGTTGCTGCTTTGGCATAAATCACTTGCTTTCAGATTTTCTCTTTATCATCTCACATGTATCTGCTGTAGAGCTTTGGAAAAGATTTCAATAGTGTCAGATTTTCAAACTTAAGAAACTGTTCGGATTTGCATTTGAAAATTATTTGTCTATTGAATTTTTTTTAAAGAAAAGCTCTAAGCGATGCAGTTTCGATTACATTTCTATATATCCTTACTGTATTTCAATTTGCCAATTTGTGATCAGTTTTATAGATTTTTAAAAAGAAAAATCTGAGAAAGGTTTACGCTTAAAGGAAGCACTGAGTTATATAAAAGATTTAAGGTACCTACACTCAAAAAAAAAAAATTGTGCTAAATAGCACAAAAGTAGTTCACTGGCTCGTAATCATAGGGGAACCATTTTTAGTGCTATATCGCACCTATAAAGCACCTATTAAGAACCATCCAGGGGTGATATAGCACCATATATGCATATGGTTTTATATAGCACAATATGGTTCTACACAGGTGCTATATGGCACTTTAAATGGTTCCCCTATGATTACGAGCCAGTGAACTACTTTTAGTGCTGTATGTGAGCAATATCTTTTTCTTCTTTGATTCGGATTAAAATTCATTTGAATTTTGATCCGGATCCCAGTGAAAACACATTGTGATGATACTGTAAATTATGCTATATGATGTTTGGCAAGTTAAGGCTAGTTAAAGCAACACTAAGAGTTTTTGCTCTTTGCTCCCCCTACAGGTTGGAAGCGGAATTGTCCATTACCACTGTCGTACATAATTTAGCCTACTGCAGCATAGCTGGCTCTGATTGGATTGTAGGTCTGCCGTAAAGCAAGTTTTTGTAGTTTTCACTCGAACTACAGGGCCACGACCCGACGGTTGGAAACTTCTTTAGTGCGGTTCTGGCCGATAGAGGGCTGCAAAGCGAATGTGAAAGTGCCGTTCACCCTGTTTCGAGTGGATGAACGGCCGAAACTTTTCTGGAAACGTTACTTTAAGGTAAAAAAAACTCTTTGGTTTTGCTTTAAGACATGATCTTGCTAGGTCAACTGAGGAAATCAAATAAATAAAGATTGACCTCCTAATGCTCACCCCTGTAATTGAACAGATTACTCACTCCATTAAATCATAAATAGGTCGCCTCAATATGTCTACTGTTAGTATCTCATCAAACGAACCCGTTTGTGTCCATAAAAAGTGTGAGGACTCAATGAAATGTCAGTATGTGGAAATCATTGTTGCGAAGCTATTGAGGCGAATGATCGATATATAAAATCCTCAGACATTCATTCTGTCTTAGCTTAAAATATCGACCAGAATTTCCATTAACTCCAAAATATTACAATAGAGTCATTTCATTCCCGCTGCAACAAAGATGTATTTGAGTCAAACTCTTCACGTCTTTACCCTTTTAAAGCTAACTATCTGCAAAAAAGGTCATAAAATACAAACCCGTCTATCGGAGAGACCATTTGGACAGTAAATGCACTATTAGAACCAACCACCACGGTTACACAACATTACATTTACTGCTGTGCATTAGCCAGAAGTGGGTGTGTGTGGTTCAACCTGTGATTACTTTTCCGAGCAGGTAATTGGACTGTTTTAAAGAGCGAGAGTGAAAGAATATTCATATACGTTCAGGTAATATGCTTATGGACAAGAGGCTAAAATTATGCGTAGGTGGGAGATAATAGGAGGGTGCACAATCTCTGTCGGTATGAAGACAGAATTTATGTACCCTGATGGCACATACTGTAAAAGGCTTATTCACAACACAAAACTCATCTTGATGCCTAAAACTCTTTACTTCAGAGCTGACGTCTAGTGTCAGAAATGCACTTTTACAATGTTTGCATGTGAAACTAAAAATTTACAAAGCGCATATATTTGCAAATGAATGTTTTATGCTTATTACATTACTGTTTATGGTACAATTGCAAATTATACCATGAATCTTATATGTGCAAAAAAAAATTGGCTTCAAGGGCTTTTTAAAAATTCTGATGCTGGACACCTTCTAAATCTGGATTTCGTGAGAATCACCCAGAAAAAGATTAAGGTCTGAACTTATTATAACTATTATTTTTAGAGGATTTAGAAAATATTTCATACAGAATTATTTTCATTTTTTAGATTATCATTATCAAAAATTATCATTACCGCAACATGATATTACATTAAATATATGCATTTACAAACTCATGTTTCAGTAATGAGAACTAAAAATTGTCTAGGTACTATGACAAACAAAATTTTAACTTTTATCAGGAGAGAAAAAATAAAAACTGCTTAACTGGCAGCCATCTTGAGTGTCACAGTCAAATATGTCCCTTCCAAATTTTTTTTTGAAAATGTTAGTTCCTTGAGAGCTGAAACAATGATTGAAAATTGTTGCGGAGGATGAGAAATTTGAGAATTTTTCTTGGACACATTTATATTACTTATTATTGTCTCTACATTTACCAATGATCACCAAATGCCACATGTTTCTTTACTGTAAATGTTTATAGTATAACATGCACTCAAGCTTTTTATTTTTTAGATTTTTTTAATTATAAATATTTCCATGTCAAAGAACCCAAATCCAGTCATGGACACGTTGCGGTAATGAAAATTTTCCACTTAAATGTGGAAATAACAACAAAATTGGTTTGTATGATGTCATTTGAAATTATGTGCAAAAATTTTCATGACACCTCATAAGTCTAATTTCGCGAGAATCACCCATATATACAACACTTCAAGGTTATTTTTAGTTTTTCCAAATGTACTTTTTATAGTTATGTATTTAAAGAGCCTCTTATTACGATGCAAAAATTTTTATTTTTGTATTTGGTATAACGCAATGTGTTTGTGTGGTTTATGGTTTAAAAGCACTTTTTTTTTCAAAATACCGAACATTATTGCTGCTCCTTTATGCCCAGCCTCCCTGAAACATATTGATTTTGTACATAGCTCATTGTTCTGAAAAGTGTCTTCTGATTGGCTAACAGATTGGTAAGGCAAGAATATTAAAACCATGTCTGCATTTGGATCTTAGAATGACAAACAAGCACTACTCTGTACTGCACAAAACTCGTGTTTGAGTCATGGTTTAAATAGTCAGTGGTAAATTCTTTAAATATTAAACATAGGCTACTTACAGGTCAGAAGCGGGAGGAATTATGTTAATGACCGTCGTGTGCAAATACATCAATCACTTTTTATTCATTCAGAGCAAATGCAGACAAACAGATTTGGTTTCCTTTCGTGTCTGATATTATAAATCCACATCAAATATATAAAAGCTGAACATATAGCAAGATACCCGTCTTTTATTTTTTAATAACAATTTTGCCAAATTATAATTTATTTATTTAGGATTTCAAATGAAGTACAGCAGAAGTAAGACATCTACAGAATTGCATTAATGGAATAAGGCACACATGCATGCTGCACTAGACAGTTAATGTATGACTTTATTGTACATAAAGGTTTGCATTTCATGAGTCACAGTAATCCGCTAAACCGACTGCAAGATCTGAGAGGCTATTATCAACAGGTGTGGCAGCTTACAAAGAAAAATACTCATGTATTTAGTCGGGTAACATCATCACATGCGTAAGTGCAAAGACCCCACCCCTCACCCTTGCCACAGTTTCCCGACAATCCTCTCCCCACCTTCACCAAGATTTTACCCACAGACAGAGCCGACCAACGTACCCTGATTTCACACATAACCCACTGGGTAGTTTTTTAGATTCAGGGCTCTGACGATTACTGTGTACATCCCGGAAATTTCCATCGTGCTGTTAAAAGCAAATTTATGCAGGAAAAACACAAGTGTGTGCCATTTACATTTAAAATGAGGCATTTGGCAAATGCCTTTTTTCCAAAGAGACTTACAGTGCATTCAAGCTATATATTCAAAGCTATGAGCTTTGCATTGCTAATCCGGCTGAGCTGCAGAAAAGAGCCCACGTGTGCTTCATAAATGGATGGTTTATGAGGAAAAGCACTGAAATAATAACAACAATAGTAATTGAAATTATAGCATTGCACTGAAAAACAACAGTTTCAGAAGGGTTATATTACAGCACCTTTGAGCTTTATGATCACTTGATATCGTTTTATTGTTTCCGCTGGTTTCTAGAAAACTAAAAAAATAAATCACCAATATTACTTGCATTTTCTATAAAAAAGACGCAGTTGCCCAGAAGATGATTTGACTTCCTTTGCCGTTATCTGCAACATAGGTACTTTTTTGTAAGTGGGATGTGGACTGACACAATGGGAATACCCTCTGGACTCGTGCTAAGATAAGTACCGCAATATCACAGCATCATCATCATAACACTAGTTTTGGTAAACAATGTTGTTAATCTGTGCTAACTTTAGTAATTGCTGATAGTTTAACTGAAAAGAGAAAATACAGCTTCTGGAACCATGTGTTCATAAATAATTTTTCTAAAATATTACATTATTATAATATTGACTGTCCTCATAACACACACAAAAACACTTTAAAGAACACGCTAATTTATGCTTCACAGTCTGAGGTAACGGACAAAGGGGCGATTTGAATTATATTTTGTGCGGGCTAAGTATCTAAATGATTTTTTTCCATATACAGAAGCACTGATGAGCTATTTCAACCTCACATCTACTATTTTTAGAAGTTATTTCTACCCTCACCTTGTCTAGAGCACCATGGGAAATGCTGCTGACTATTTTAGTTTATACCTGCGTGGAGCCAGTTTCCATGACACCTATTAAAAAAATGTATGTCCAATATATTAAGAAACATATTATTTATTTTAGTATAGCATAAATAAAAGCACCAATGATACCATTAGGTGGGGGGAGAACATATACTGTTCTCGTTTTGAAGGGAGTTCCCCTTGTAATTTCACAGCAATGAAAATAAAACATTGGTAATGCAAAATGGGGTTGCTTAGTACTTCCATGGAAATTATTCAAATTCAGGTATGTGTTGGTCTAGGTGTGAAGTTGCTTTCTGGTCAGATTATCCACACAAGAGCTTATATGCTAATAATTTCATTTAAAAACATATTTGGTCGTCACAAGTAAGCTTCAAACTTAAGAATAAGCATAAATGTCTTTTGTTTCTGACATTAAACTCGGGAAAAAAAATGCTTGGTAATTTTCAACGCAGCATTGTGTCAAAAAGGCACGGTTTGTATATTCTATGCTGAACAAAGTTTTGGGTTAATTTAATTGTTTGACCCAATGCTGGGTTAAAAACAACAAAACATTTTTAGAGCATGTCCATACAGAGACGCGTTTAGCTGTTTACGTAAAAAAATTTAATTGGGTGTCTCGTTCAGACTGATCCGACGTTTTGCGAGCCTGAATCAGCCATTTTTGAAAAGGAGTCCCGGAGTGGATAAAACTGAAACCAACACCTTGGGTCTTCATGTGTACAGCCAATCCATATATTTAAGTAGCCTGGCTCCGCCCTCCTACGTGCTTCGGCTTAATTTTAATTTCGCATCAGTACTATGTCTGGGACTGCTGTGTACAGTTTTGTTTTCTCCTGCTAAAATCTGCAGGTCCAATCAGCGAACAGAGGGGTGTGGCTAAGAACGATGCGTCAGTTTGAGTTGTAGTTCAGTAATGGCAGCGGAGAGAAGCATGAGTAAAGCTATTCGGTCCATTGTTGCAAAACTGCCGAATATACAGAAGTTAAAACCGGAGCAAGAACAATGTTTGCTAAGTTTTGTTGGTCTGATCATTCGGACTTGTTGGTTCTGGATGGTTGCGGCGCATGATACACGTCACAACCAGACGTTAGCGATTGCGTATGTCAGATTTTGAGTGACTCTGGGCAGATCCAATAGTTTTAAACTTCAACAGCTTAACGGAAGTAACGCTTTGCAATGGAGCGTGGCCAGACTCTCTGTACAAATGAAATTAATGTACGAATGATATTTAAGCCCTTTATCACACAGATTACAGAAATATGTGCAAGTTTGCTTATCATCCGCTATTTCTCCCTGGAGAAACCACAATCTGATCATGAACTTGTGTATGACGCGCGCTGTCCTATGAAGCTGGTGATGTAAAAAAAGATGGACATAGTGTCCGTGACATCACCCATAGGTTTCTGTAGATCATTTTTGAAGCTTAAAGTAGGCGGTGCCTGCCGTCGCCATGTTGCCAACATGTGACCGGTTATCACTCACGGATATCCTAAAATGGGTAAAGAGGCGGAACGTGGGTAAAGCTCAGGTGGCTGGTTGCTAAAACCACGCCCCCCAGCTCGACTCTAGTGACAGCAGTGGCTGTTCAACTGTCACTCAAGCGGCCACGCCCTTAATTATGCAGAACTTTAAGGCTTAATATAATTTAAACAGATGAGTTACAAAAAATTCATCCCTGTCACAGTTGTCATTACCCACAAAATTCGCTATACAGACCAAAACCAATTTTGGCACCAGACTGTAAACATATTATTTTCTACTGTAAAGTTGGGCACTTTAACATGGGGGTCTATGGTAATTAACTACCTTTTGGAGCCAGCCTCTAGCGGCCAGTCAATGAACTGCAGTCTAAATCACTTCCGTACTGGCTTTAGAAGAGAGAACGGAAGGTTGTCCCTCATTTAAAACCCACATATCAAAGAGCTGAATGGTAACTTGTTATGATGACACAAGCATCCTCACTACGACACACCTCTTAAGGCATTGTTTCTGTCATTTGTTCACACCTTAGACATTTCTGGGGACGACTTCATGTTTGACAGAGGAAAAAAGATTGGATTAAAACAAATTGGACAGGGTAAGCACTGGCTTTGTGTGGATCTTAAAGTGTAACAGAGTTGACTACAACTCCAGTCTGAGTATTAGTGCTTCAGATGCAAAGTTGCAAAATTGAGTCTTCATACTTGAAATGCCTTGAAACTAATTGACTGTCAACCTCACACTTACATTTAGACCAGAGGAGTCAACATGGAGCTGAAAGCTACATTTAGCGGTCTTATGTGTTCAAATGAGCCTCAAAAGTTTACAGACTCCCTTATGATGGGTACACACCAAAAGATAATCGGTCTGATTTTGGGTTGATTTCCCCCCTTCCAACAATCCTACCTTTGTCCCGATTATCTGGATGGTTCTACAGATTATCTTATCAGATTCTCCCTTGGTGTGAGCAGTGTTAAGAGTGTCCGAACGTGATCGGAAGAACGTCGGAGACGCCCCAATTGCGTATCGCAAATATGAAACATGTTATTTACGATCAGAAATCCTCATGTGTGGAGGGAACCCCGAGGTCAAACGCGTGCACGCTCTTGAGATTATCACGTGAATTGAAACAATATCCAATCAGAAAGCGAGATGATGGAAGACGGTAGCAGTAATGGCACAGCACAAAGTAATGTTGAAGTGGACAGTAGAAATGGACATGTTTCCGCTGTCTCCACGACTTCACCCAAACCCCTTTCTTTTCATTCCTTGAATTTTCTGGGAAAATCATTCCAAACACTATCATTGAAATTTCTTCCTGCATATCGCCCGACATGCTTATTCTGAAGTCTCGTGAGATTTTGCAAGATTTCCTGTGTTCACAGTTGAAAATCTGATTGTGTGTGGTGTGCTGTCTTTGACACATCATGGCACACCACACACTATAGGAGCAAAACGGTTAAATCTAGGGTTTTTTATCCTCATGTTTGTGGTCTATCACATTTTGAAAATTTTATAAGATGTAGAAATCTTTTGGTGTGTACCTAGCATAAGAGGACCTTTTTCATCAGCTGAATCAAGGTACACTCTTAAAAAGAGGTGTTACATCAAGATTTTTGGCTGTATGGTATGGAGGTTCTTTGTAGTGAAAAAACTATAAAAAGTTAAAAAAGAAATGGTTAGTTTAAGAACCTTTGACTGAATGGTTCTTTTGGCATCGCTGTCAAAAGCGTTTTGTAACAATTACATTTTTTGAGACATCTAAAGCTGTCCTCTTTAGCTAGCGAGTTAGTTACAGCGATGATACATTGTCAGGATAGTAAGAAGTCTTTTACAAATGATAATTAATAGTGTAATAGGAAAAAACTGTAGATTACTTAATACATGTAATTGTTTATAATGTACTAGCATTAATGTGCACCAGCAATGAATCATGGGAGGAGTCATGCTGTTGACTGTTGCATTACACTTGTTTGCTTAAGTTAATGTTTTTTGTGTTTTTGGCATCTGCTAGGACTGCACCAAAGCCACTTCCAGAAATGTTTAATGTCTGGCAAAACCAAAGTGAGAATCATAGATAAGGAACAAATAAACCCACCTCAACTGTTTGAGGAAGGAGACTCTCCAGGTATAAAAGTTATGAGCCAGGGGTGGGCTTCGGTGTTGAGGCACACCCTATGGTAAATGTGCATTTCCTTTATCCCAATCCAGTTCCTCCTGTAAAATAACCATTCAATCACTTACTATGGAAAACTGTCATGTGTCCAAAAAAATACAATGAATGATCCTCCACTGAGATGAGGACCATTAAAAGGCCCAGTGGACATGCAGACAGGTAAGGAAGATCAAGACGTTAAAGAATGCAGTGGGAATCACCCTCCAGCAACGTAATATTTTCAAACTGACAATCATGAGCATGCCTAGATAGTGCAATCTCAAGCTTGGCTGCATTAGATCGACTTCCATACCTTTACTGCACTTGTCGTAACAAGTAAGAACAGGACACCCTGCTCGTTCCTCAGCTCTCGATGAGGGTGACTCAGGTGTGGAGGAAGGCCGTGATTTTGCATTCCATTCATAGCAAAAGTCAAGGACCTTTTTTATACAACCCACATACCTAAAACACAAATTGTAGTTAAAGAATATCCTTATCCACACATCATTTATTATACCAATAACAAATCAAATAGCCAAATAGATTTCATATCTCTGACCTATAATAAGTAAATTCTGTAAATGTTGTTTTACCATCTAAGCCATTCAAGGCTAAAGTTCCAGCTTGTTTTCCATCTTCCTGAATCCACACTCAGCTCAAGCTGCTATTTTCGATGTAAAGACACTTTCCTCCGTTCAGCTACCGTCTGTAACATATTAACAATAATGTAACACATCTGCATTTGGGTGCTATTCACAGCAAATATTTATAGATTTAAAAAACTGCAAAATAGTTAATCAAATAGATCAGCATGTGTGATGTAATATCAAAATATGTAACCCTGCCTGTGAAAACTCCATATACAGTCCATAATATTGGAACAGAGGTACATTGTGTAATTTTAACTGTTTACCAACATTTATTCCAGTTACAATAATAGGTATGTGCGATAGTTCGCATGCAATGTCAGTAAAGCCGGTTCCTTGATTAGTAGTAAATCGCCATCACCTGCTATTCAGATGGAGCGGCATTAAATACACAAAGCCGTAGTTCACTGAAAAGCTGGGCCATATCGCAAACATATCGCAGGCAATACGTCAGCAATAATTAATGCAAAAATGCCCCAATTGTAAGTGAAATATGGCTTTGTGTAGTAAATGCCGCTCCATCTGAAAGCAGGTGATGGTGATTTACTTAATCACGTAACCGGCTTCACTGACGAGATGCGCAATGACAATGACATGCGAATTATCGCACATCCCTACAGTAATAAATTCAAAGCTATTTTATAAACTGGAATTGTTTATATGTTAAATAATTTCCTTATAATGAAGCAAGGTTTCCCGCAGAACTTTGCAGTTCAGGCGGCCCACCTAAGCCTGAAAAAGGCCGTCAAGTGCATCTTGGAGAATAAGCGCGGACGTGCTTCACACCGTAAGCGGGCACGCACGCCACACGGCCAAATGAGAGAAAGACGTGGTCCGTCACTGTCTGGAAGATAACTAGTAGCCAGCTGATAAAACATCTTGAAGAATAGCGCGGACGCGCTTCCCACCGTGAGCGTGCACGCGTGCCACACGGCCGAAATGGTCTGTCAACTGTCTGGAGGAATCAGGAGGATAGCCAGTTGATAAAACGCATGTTTGTGAGAACTGTAAGTGGACTTATGTTTTGAGTTTATTTAAGCCTGTTATTGTATTAGTCTATAGTTCTTGCAAATTTAAAGTAAGTTAGCTGGTGATTTTTGTTGTTTGAGCAACCTGCTAGCTAGGTTGCACGTGCCTGTTGATTCTATATATTTGTTGAGCGCTCTCGCTCACGTTATTTATGTGCATTATTTACATGCTACAGTAGTTACACTCCTTTAAGATAATGTAATTAATAGTGGGAAATAATCAGTTTTTACAATATTTGCGCTATCTACCATCGTTCGCCAGACGTTCTACAAATCTGCTTCAGTTTGTGTTTATTAACCCTTTAGTTTCACTTTATCACACAGCTATTTTCATAAGAGGTATCTGTTAAAACATTTAATTCATTAATAATCTAGTATGTGTTGATTTTCTGTCATAGTTTCTTCAAAATTAAGTTATTTGAGTGTTTTAATAAAAACAATTCATTTTCATCATGACGCGTACGCCCCTTTGATTACCACACCCACCCGCCAACCCTATCACCCTAAAGGATGTTAAAGGTCTGGAGTTTATGTTTAGTGTCGCATTTGCATTTGGAAACTGTGGGTCTGAACCCACATCATGTGGTTCAGGGAGATCTGCAAGTTATATAGACCATATTTAGGTTTCAAAAACACAACAAATCCATCAGTCAGACAGGAGGAATATTAGTAGATGCGAGATCAACAATTTGGTACATTCTGAGAAAAAAGAAATTAACTGCGAGCTCAAAAACAAAAAAAATTGTGAGTGATCACATTATCCTCTCCATGATAAAGAAAAACACCTTTACAATGTTTGTATATTTGTATAAATATTTTGTATCATTTTAACACATGTATTTTTAATACAGATAGCAGAAACAGTGAAACTTAGATTTCACCAAAAATTTAAATAAAGTGCCTATTGTAGATATTCACATAGATATTGATATCACCCATGGTATGTCTGCACTCATTGTACTGTACCTTGCTGTGCAGTGTACTTTATTATGCTCTCTACTGTGCCAACTGTAAATCACTACAAGTGGTTAAAGTATAAACTTAAAAACACACACAACTGGAAACACACGAGCATTTAGCCCTACATGGGTGAGTGACCATATAGCACCAACACAAGCTATTTAAAGTATCTGTTCCATCGTGCTTTTGAGGGTGTCATCTTGTTTTGATAGGAAAGAGATCAAGGCTATATCAAGTACATTAACATGAAGTCAGGGATAATTAAGAAGTGTTTTCACACATCTCAAAACATAATGGCATCGATAATGAGAAACAGGATATCAAGTTTCACGCCACGTGGTTTAATAGTATAAAACACTGGCGTTTAATTCTCCTGCCAATGACCGATGAAATACAAAAGGACATGAAATTAAACGGGAGACAACACACCGTTTGAGAAAACTGTACACTTTCATCAGTGCTTTAGACCAGCATGCATGGTGTGAAATGATGAAACACTGGGTACGTTCCAATCGTCTGATTGTGCCCTGCAAAGATTTCACAGGGTGTCTGGCCATCTTATGTGAGATTTTTCTGTATGCTCAGTCTCAAGGGCAAACGGCATAGAGAAGAAGATTATGTCGATGCATCACTTCACAGAAAGCAGACAGGGAAATTTACCCATCAGTCATTGTGCACTGACTCGGTTTTAAAAAGTTACAGTGCCAAGGAAGTTAGTTTGATGAGTTTTGATGATCGAAAGGTATAACTGCACTACAAAACTTTGAATAATTAAGCTATTAAATTTCGCAACAGCAATTTCATTACAAAATATTCAAGAGTATGACAAATAAAATCGTATTAATATTATTCATACACACGGGGTAGTATTATAAATATCATATAAAAAAATGATATAATGGTTATATAGTATAATTATAAATACTCCTTTTACATTTCTCTGCAAACATTAAATTCCTATCTATTTTTGCCAACGCTTCAGGGCAATCCAGATTAAGTGAACTTCTACAGATGTCCTCTGTTCCCAAAGTGTTCCCATCACTGCTATTCTCAAAGCACAATCCGCCCTCTCTCCGCGGCTGAGCAACGGTGCTGCCGGCACGGTCTGTGTCAGCCCTCGTGCCTGACTACGAGCATGTGCCATTGTTATTGAGGAGAGGTTGAACTGGGGGCGGCCAATCCCTTCCATGTGCATGTGCGTTCGCTTGTGGGGGTTTGCGGGGTTGTTAGGTGGGCTGTCGATCACATAGGGGAAGTGAAGGGTGGAGAGGGATGTGGGTGGATGTGGGCGGGGTACGTAGGTGGCGGCTGCAGGAAGCCGCTGTAAACGTGTGTGTTTACGCTTGAACACGCATGTATGTTTGTTTGGGGTCAGAGAGAGAGAGAGTCTGATACACTCGTATGGAACAATTAATGCAACCATTGCCCATGATGGAGTGGGCACAGCTCTTATTTTCTCCCATAGAAGACCACTTTCGAGTTTTAATTATTCCCCTCCAGAGTAAAGCGGCAATGGAGGGGAATAATTTGCAATGAGAGTTATATTGTGAATGTTATCAGAGTTTATATTTACTAACACTACAATAAATCCCTGTTACAAAATCTACTGCTGCCGACATAGTTGGGATTCTTCTTTAGAAGGAAGCTGCTTCTGTCAAAGGACTTCATAAGTGACCGATTTGGACTTTGTCCAATGCACTTCATGTGAAGAATGCTATTGGTGTGACACACTCAATTGATTTGAATAGTGTTTACTGTTGCTAAGCTATGACAAAAATACAGGGCACAAACATCAGTCTATTTGAAATATACTTTTATAATTTAAAATTAATAAATAGACAATTAAGTAAAATTAGTTTTGAAATCAATAATTCTATGTATAAAAAATTATGCAAAGTACATTTAAATTCAACATTTCTTTCACATTATGTGCCATCTTATTAGAATGTATCTTAAAAGGGAACATACACATAAAATGTTGGATTGTTTCAACCCATGATTGAGTTAAAAGAGATTTAATAAATAAATAAATAAATAATGTTCTTTACATTATGTACTGTAGGATGATTTTATGTAGAAAACAGTAAATCTAAAAAAAATAAATACATTTTCAAATGTCCATATGAAGAGTTTGGTTCCAAAACGCAATAAATCCATTTTGACAAATTTTGGTAAAAACATGTTTTCTATGCCAAGAAAGTGACAAGATGAAAACCACTATTTTCTGTTACAAACTTTCACATAGCATCTTTAGGTTATAAAAACATAAAAAATTCAAATCCATAACTTAATTTTCAAAGATTTATTATACAAACAAATTATTTTTTCCACAAAATGCAATAAATCCATGACAAGTTTTTTTCAAAATGCTTTAAATCTACTGAATCAATAGCCTATATAAATA
Organism: Misgurnus anguillicaudatus; assembly: GCF_027580225.2. Taxonomy (NCBI): domain Eukaryota; kingdom Metazoa; phylum Chordata; class Actinopteri; order Cypriniformes; family Cobitidae; genus Misgurnus; species Misgurnus anguillicaudatus. The sequence goes on from NC_073353.2 coordinate 27,720,374, forward strand.
TGCATTCATCTTTGCAATTTTATATTCATTGAGTTGACTAGTGTTATAAAAAATAAACATTAATGGCATTAATCAAAACACTTACTTTGTCATATTAAGAACACTGTCATTGCTGCGGTTATACTTGACGTTGTCGCTTAACATTTTTCACAGCGATCAGCTGTAAAATGTTTTGGTCCTGCTCGATTTTCGATTCTTGTGTTAGCATGACAGAGCTTGATGCTGTCGGGAGAACAAGCACCCGTCTCCCGAGTGCCTCTCGTGTAAATTATTAGATGTTGATGGCTTATGTTTCTTTCCTGTTACAGAAAACCATCACAGGTTTATCAATGCCATTAAAGTAATATTTTGTTTTTGTTTGTTTGTTGATCATTCACGAAGTACAAAGTAAATGAGGAAAACTAAGATTCTGTGTACTCAACGCACCGCCATTGTTTGTTTACATTGCGTGGAATGGTGCGCTGTAATTTGTGGAGCGGATTTATTGCATTCTGTGGAAAAGGAGGAGTGGCGTATATCGCATTTTGGGAAATTAAGAATTTACTTTTAAATACTGACCTGATATAATACTGATTCTGGCAGTGACTCATTTTTTTCAAAAATGGCGTTTATTGTGTTTTGGAACCAAACTCTTCATATATGACCCAGTTAAAACAACCCATCATAGGTTTATTTAAATCCAGAAGTTGGGATTGTTCATATTTTACCCAAACATGGGTTGAAACAACCCAGTTTTTTAATGTATAATGTTGATCCATTTCATATGTTTTCTATATGCATTTGGCAGATGCTTTTATCCAAAGCGACTTACTGTTAAAATGTGTACCTTATGCCGTGTACACACCGAATGCGAAGCATCACGTTCTTTGCTCTAGATTACTCGTGGGATGTAACTTCATGTCATGCGAATTTTTCTTTTGAGCTTAATATTTTCAAGCGAAGACACGTTTAAGGTGAATAGCGTGTTTTCACGACAATCTACGGCCATTTTTCACCCAATTTGCACCCTTCACATCGTCCTGCGCAAGATCTCGTCTATTCGTGTCATTGAATTTGTATGTAATCTACACACGCAAATTGTTGAATTTGCTTTTGGTGTGTACGTCCCATTATAATGCACTGTGTGTTCCTGCAACGGGTCAGTGTACCCGCATAAAAGTGTCTAAAACGCGTGGATTGTGACATTGCGGGTGGGGATGCGGGCGGATAATTAACTCCGTGCGGGTGGGTAGTAGCACGAATGAAAATATCTGCAATATTTGTATGTCTAATTACCATTACACACGCAACATATAACATTTGACCCATCATGTCACCACTGACAGTGCGACCTTTGTTGATGCTTCTTGTAGCCTATTTGGAATGAGCGTTGCAGGAGTTGCATAAAGTTTTGCCGTTGATAGCCAGAAGCTGGGAACATCTTCACTTAGAAAGCATTTCGAGACTTGTAGGAGCAAAGAAGGGGTTGTGTAGGTAGGTTGTATTTTTTCTTGTTCCTTTTTTCATTAATAGGTCTAGTTGTGTACAGTTATCAGGTTCCATAGCCTATTTAGATGCCGATGGTAGGCTACTTGAATGACGCAAAACAAAGCACACTTTAGCCTGTTTTAGTAGCCCATTCATGAAGCTGTTGTGATGTTGAGAAAGCACTTCAATTGGAATAATTTTAGCGTGTGTGATTTATGCGTGTTCGGGTCGGGTAACGGGCCAAATATTAACAGGTGTGGGCGGGTGCGGATTTAATTTTGATATTGTCACGGGTGACAAGTCGGATCTGGTGCTGAACTTTGCATGTACAGGCGAAAACTGGTCTCCAAAAAAAAATGGACCCGTGCAGGACTCTGTCCTTGGAGTTAAACCCATGACCTTCTGTGCCGCTAACGCAATGCTCTAACTTTTGAGTTACAAGAATGCTTTTGAGTGCATACCTATAAAGTAGTAAACTGTCTATGTACAATAGGCAACATTTTGGGAAAGAGCATACATTTTTACATGGTGTGTAGTACACAAAAAAGAGGCAGGCAGTCTACAGTAGGTTTGACAGTAGAGATTTCCACTTTTGTCTACTAGACTAAAAACAGATAACTTATAACTATGCAAAGGATTTTGTAACAGACAAAAGAAAATGTCCTCTGCTTCTGAGTATGTTACTCTTCTCAACTTCACCAAGATCTCCAATACTCCACCCAAAAATTCAACCCATGTAACACATAAGAGAAACCACAGGCTGACAGAGCTTCATCTTCTTGGTGTTAACCTAAATAACACAGGAGGCGTAAGGCTGACGACTCTACCCCACGCAGCCCACCCTATAATGCACACATCATCACTAGGGCATGCCCTTTCGGTGGCACATCCAAAGATGTTGCAAATCTCACAGCACAGCCCTTCGCTCAGCAGGATGAAAGTCAGTGGAACTTCGGGCACACGCCAATGCGACACCCACGTGCAGACTGGAAACCACAACATATTACACAGAAAAATTTAAAAGTGAGATGGTTTTGACGTGGGGGAGACGGAAAAGAAAAAAGCAACTGACAGCAGAGAGAAACATTTGTTTGGATTGTCAGCATTTCAGATGTTGTTTTTTTTATTGCTGGATACTACAGGGCGCTTTAAAACAAGCAGGTGGCTGACAAATATCCCACACTAATGAGGCAAGGCTCTTCGGCTCTCTCTCTTTCAGCTTAGATCCTGGCAGCGCCACAATGACACAGCAGGACACTGAACGGACTTGTGAGCTCACCTTGTTGCTGGAGCTCATTGCGAGATCTGTCATTGAGAGGTCACCAAAACGGTAGAGCAATCCAAAGGACACGGTTACAGTCTCGCCCCTTTGTCTGCGAGTTTGATCCAGGTGGAGATTTTGTCACCATAGTTGTGCTGAAGAAGCATACATAATACAGCCAAAGCGGGGAATGATAGGAGTAGTAATAATAAAAAAACATTTTTTTTTAAACATTTTCAGCAATTTATGGAGTGCATGGTGCTGTCCATGTAAACAAGAGGGCGTTATAGGAAATGTGAAAACACAAAAAGGATAAAGCAGCAGACGAAATGGAAATTAAACAGAAACATGCACTCTTTATAATTAAAGGTTCTTAAAAAGCTCTTTATCTAGCTATAAAGGTCCATTGTAGAGGAAAAAGTTCTTCAGATAAGGAAAAAGTAAGAAAGAAATTGTTCTTTTGAGAAACTTGATTTGTTTAAATAACCAAAAATCCTGTATCTAAATCGGAAGAGCACTGTGCTAACAGCGCAACAGGTCATTGGTTAAATTCTCAAGGAACACACATACTAATCTAAATAAACAGGATAAAACTTTATAAAAATGTTTGCCAAATACATAAATCTAAAAAATACACATTTGTGGTACTGCTATAAAGAACCCTTACTTTTAGGATGTGCATTTTTGAGTGATACTTCTAGGTCTTAGTTCAATCACTAATGTTTTAGGTTCTTTACAGCAATACTATACACTTACCTAAAGGATTATTAGGAACACCATACTAATACTGTGTTTGACCCCCTTTCGCCTTCAGAACTGCCTTAACTCTACGTAGCATTGATTTAACAAGATGCTGACAGCATTCTTTAGAAATGTTGGCCCATATTGATAGGATAGCATCTTGCAGTTGATAGAGATTTGTGTGATGCACATCCAGGGCACGAAGTTCTCGTCCCACCACATCCCAAAGATGCTCTATTGGGTTGAAATTTGGTGACTGTGGGGGCAATTTTAGTACAGTGAACTCATTGTCATGTTCAAGAAACCAATTTGAAATGATTCGAGCTTTGTGACATGGTGCATTATCCTGCTGGAAGTAGCCATCAGAGGATGGGTACATGGTGGTCATAAAGGGATGGACATGGTCAGAAACAATGCTCAGGTAGGCCGTGGCATTTAAACAATGCCCAATGGGAACTAAGGGGCCTAAGGTGTGCCAAGGAAACATCACCCACACCATTACACCACCACCAGCCTGCACAGTGGTAACAAGGCATGATGGATCCATGTTCTCATTTTGTTTACGCCAAATTCTGACTCTACCATCTGAATGTCTCAACAGAAATCGAGACTCATCAGACCAGGCAACATTTTTCCAGTCTTCAACTGTCCAATTTTGGTGAGCTCGTGCAAATTGTAGCCTCTTTTTCCTATTTGTAGTGGAGATCAATGGTACCTGGTGGGGTCTTCTGCTGTTGTAGCCCATCCACCTTAAAGTTGTGCATGTTGTGGCTTCACAAATGCTTTGCTGCATACCTCGGTTGTAACGAGTCAAAGTTGCTCTTCTATCAGCTCGAATCAGTCGGCCCATTTCCTCTGACCTCTAGCATCAACAAGGCATTTTCGCCCACAGGACTGCTGCATACTGGATGTTTCTTCGTAAACGCTAGAAATGGTTGTGCGTGAAAATCCCAGTAACTGAACAGATTGTGAAAGACCGGCCCGTCTGGCACCAACAACCATGCCACGCTCAAAATTGCTTAAATGACCTTTTTTTCCAATTCTAACATTTCGTTTGGAGTTCAGGACCACACCTCTAAATGCATAGAAGCAACTGCCATGTGATTGGTTGATAAGATAATTGCATTAATGAGAAATTGAACAGGTGTTCCTAATAATCCTTTAGGTGAGTGTATAAGAACGATTTTTGGGTACTCAAAGGAACATTTAGTCAAATGTTATTAGAAGAACCATTTCTTTCTTTTCTTTTTATAATCTAAATAACCTTTTAACTACAAAGAACCTTTCATGAAACAGAACGCTTCTTTGGTATTAAAGGTTCTTCATATAACCATACAGCCAAAAACGTTTCCTCTATAGCCATGGTTCTCTTTTCGGGGTGTGCCTCCTCTTGTGTAGGTCCCCTCCAAAGAAAATTAATGAACAAAACTCTCTCAAACTTACAATTTGAATTAAACAAAACATACTAAATGATACAATGGTTAGTATCTTTATTTTTCTGAGGTTTTATTGCAATAAAATAATGTCTTAATACTGGGGCCCCTATAGCACCATCTCCTGCCCCCCAGTTTGAGAACCACTTCTCTATAGCACCGTGATTAATAGGTCAAAGTGATTTTAGCTAAAAGACAATTTTACAACACTATATAAGACATTTGAATCTTTTTAATATATTCTTTATTAAATTTTTATAGAATTTTTTAATAATTGCACTTTAATTCTTGCAAATCTTTTATTTTATGTCGCCAAGGAACGTCTTATTAGTCTATGTCTCTATTACTTGAAATCCCAGCTAATATAGATAGCACAGAATTAAAAAGAAAAGATTCATTTGCATTCCACGATTCTTCCTCTCTGAAAACAGTGAAATTCCACAGCTTTGGTGGAATGTTCTCAGTGCCCCTCTGGAGCAGGGGTTTGTGTGGGAAGAAAGCACAGGGACGCTAATAGCTAACAGTGGATTTACATTCTTTGTTGAACATAATGGGGGAGCCAGAGGGGCCGTGAGCCAGGAGGGAGCTGCCCCACTGTGATTCCTCCTGTGAAAACACCAACCCATTTGCCTACCTTGGGAAAGAAGGAATTTTCGCCTGAGGTTCGTTTAAAGTACCATCAAACTACTTATCTGTTGTAATGATTTATTGCAGTATCAGTCTTTGTCATAGGAAGGTGAGTGTCGACCTAATGGTTCTTTTATAAACATGGCTCCGCAAGCAGTTTGTGTTGTGGCTGTGCTACTGACTGAGCTTACAATAAATACCTGAGACCTGCCCTGCTTATTATTTTACAGGAAAGAGAATGTTTAAATACTTTGCGCATAGGAACAAGATGCCAAAGTGTAACAGCTTTCAGTCATTAATCAGCTTAATTGGCCTATGATATGCCTGTGATTCTGAGCAAAAAAAATCTATACAAAAATACATCAAGGTCAGTATGCATACATTATTTGATCTTTTGCTATATATTTAAAGAGTAACTTTGGTCCGATTCACGATTTTTTTTTCATTTCCATTGGTGTGTAAGTGTTTATTAGTACATGTTAACGATATGCAAAAGGAACAAACCCCAAAGTAAACGATAAAGCGAGATATTATCTCCAACATAAATCTCTTTTCTTGGACTACAACAGACACACGGATTATAGGCAACAGTTTACTTCCTTGCTCTGTTGATGCAACCAACATTATCATAACTCCTCCCACTTGGACTCACAGCCTGCAAGTTAACTCCTGTTAGCATTGCGTTGCGACTAGTGATGCACTGATGTATCGGCCGCCAATATTTATCGGCCGATTTTTGATGAATTTGAAACCATCGGCATATCGGCAAAAGCACGAGAAAGGCCGATACCGATTGTTTATTAATTAACTGCATAAAGAAATCCATTATATGTAAAAAATGAGTTAATGTTGTTAATAAAATAAATGCTGAATAGCAAAAAACACCATTGAAGGTTGTCATGCTGTCTTATTATATTTGTTTTAGCTTAATTTGTGCTTCTCTTATTATGTTGGTCAGTTGAATGTTAATAAGATCCAATCCATGTTTAGTAAAAATTATTTGATGCAGAAATAAACTAACTAATAGACCGACTGTATAGTATTGTATACAAGTGTTTAATATCGGTATCGGAAAGAAGTTGTCTGTTTAAATCGGTATCGGTCCAAAAAAATATAGGTGCATCCCTAATTGTGACCGAATCTTTCAAACATGGTAAGGAGCGTCACAATTGCGTCTGACATCAGAGGTATTCAGGCCAATTACAACGTAAAGATTAGCTGGCCAATCAGCACAGCCCTTTTCAGATCGATAAGCTTTGTACAAAATCAGAGCGTTTGAGGAAAGCAGGATATCTGGAGCTACAAAAATGTACGGTGTGTGGAAAATAATGTGTTTTTTTACCCATAAACCATGAAAACACATTGTATAATACAAAATAACATTGTTTTTTAGCAATGAAATAGGCCCCCCTTATCTAAAGGTGGCTGACACATTGCAGATATGTAGTCAAACAGTACTGACATATTGCTTGTCAAAATATGTTCACAAATTTAGTTTTGAACATGCAAAAAAATATAAACATAAAAGATTCTGATTTTCACTTCTTAATGATTAAAATCTCTTTATATAATATCAAAACTTAAACACAGCAGAGAAAAGCTTAGTTTTCTTTATCTTTTTTTTATTTATCACTCCAAAGGAGTTTTATACATTTGTAAGTAATATTTTGTACAGTCTATGGTCATTTTTAAGTTCATGACTAATGTGTGAAAACAGAACGCTGTCAGATTTTTTTAATATTGTTAATTTTAATATGTTTGCGTACAGTCCATTAGGTATGTTTACATGCAAAGTAATCCGTTTGTAATCGTAGTGATGGTTCAATCAGATTGAAAAGACTTCATGTAAACAGCTTAATCAATACAACTGAGGTCAATCGAATGCTAACTTCGATCGTATTGAAAGGGTAGTCCAATCTGTGATCCAATCATAAGGATAAAAGTATGCATGTAAATGTGTGAATCATTATTTTCTCAATCGGATGCAAAAATACCTTGTGCACATGCGCAGAAGAATTGTGCTTAAGTTAACGTACGTCTTATATTTACCTCTTATTTATGCATCAGATGATTCTCATCACAGAAACATGCAATAAAATGGCAATGGCAACATGCATTATAAAGGTAATGGGGTCACATGCTGCACATTCTGCAGCATTCGTGTACTTTCATGACATTACATAAAGCAATAAAATAGCATCGTGCCTTTCAAAAAGTGTTTTCTTTGCCTACATCTTTCTCCAACTGAACTTTGACTTTGTACATTTATCCAGAGATGAAGCGTGAACTCGATGAGAGATGCTGTGCATCGCTTTGCCAAGTCAAGAGGTCAGATTTGAGCTACTTTAAAACTGTTTCCACAAGTTTATTTTTTCCCTGCGGGTTAAAGATAAAAGGATTTAATTGATTAGTTATTGGTATTTGGGCTGTGGATAGTCATTGGGATGCTTTTGGGCCAGTTTGAATGTCCATTGGGCTGGTTTTGTTACGTGAATCTGGCAACCCTGGCTGTGCTCTTGCACAGACGTTTGGATCAGATTATATATATACACCCTAAAAATGTTTGTTTACATGTACATGTGGACTGAATTGTCATAAACCTGCAATCGGATTAAAGCAACACCAAAGAGGTTTTTTACCTTAAAGGGACTGTAAGTAGGATTTTAAGTGTTTTATTAATCAAAATCAATGTCTTTATTCATAAATATATCCTTGTTGGTGTCAAATGACCTCTGCCAGTGAACTGACTTTTCTTTGTAAGCTTAGAATTTCTTCTCTTTACTTACATTGAACAAGTAAGTCCAAGGAGGCATCCATATCGCTCAGCCGTATTGATAAACTATAATAGCAGATAGGGAAAAAAGCACTCGCCTACCAACGCGTTTCCACAACACGTTTTTATTCAGAACACGTGAACAACCTGCAACGGACAAGGAGATCAGCGATTACATAACGGCTACCGTAGTTGCAACACGCATTTGGAAAGGGGAGGCTCTAGAGAGCACTGTTTGTTTGAATGCAAAATACAATTCCACCACTAGATGGGGGTAAATCCTACTTATTGCCCCTTTAAAATAAATTTTCCAAAAAAGTTTCAGCCGTTCATCCACTCAAAACAGGGTGAACGGCACTTTCACATTCGCTTTGCAGCCCTCTATCGGCCAAAACCGCACTAAAGAAGTTTCCAACTGTCGGGTCGCGGTCCTGTAGTTCGAGTGAAAACTAAAAAAACTTGCTTTACGGCAGACCTACAAACCAATCAGAGCCAGCTATGCTGCAGTATGCTAAATTATTTACAACAGTGGTAATGGACAATTCCCCTTTTAACTTGTAGGGAAAGCAAAGAGTAGTGTTGCTTTAAATTCAGTCGGATTGACACAATTTTGTGCATATAAACATAGCCACTGTCAGAACGAAAGGTTCAATAAAAGGTACAAAACTGTACCTTTTTTGTCACTGGGGTGGTACCCTGAAAAGTTAATTTTTGTACCTTTTCTTGGTATACAACTCATTGAAATGTTGTATCTTTTAGGGCACTATATTATACCCTAAGTACCTAAAGTATTGTGTACCTTAAAGAACAATTTTGTGCCAGTAAAATTTTAGGGGTAACAGTTAAAGGAATAGTCTACTCATTTTCAATATTAAAATATGTTATTACCTTAACTAAGAATTGTTGATACATCCCTCTATCATCTGTGTGCGTGCACATAAGCGCTGGAGCGCGCTGCGACGCTTCGATAGCATTTAGCTTAGCCCCATTCATTCAATGGTACAAATCAGAGATAAAGTTAAAAGTGACCAAACACATCAACGTTTTTCCTATTTAAGACGAGTAGTTATACGAGCAAGTTTGGTGGTACAAAATAAAACGTAGCGCTTTTCTAAGCGGATTTAAAAGAGGAACTATATTTTATGGCGTAATAGCACTTTTGGGAGTACTTCGACTCGCCTGAAAAGTCCGCTCCCCTTCTCCCTCTCATAATGGGAGAGTGTTACTGCGCCGAGTCGAAGTACTCCCAAAAGTGCTATTACGCCGTAAATTATAGTTCCTCTTTTATCCGCTTAGAAAAGCTGTTTGGTCACTTCTAACTTTATCTCTGATTGGTACCATTGAATGAATGGGGCTAAGCTAAATGCTATCGAAGCGTCGCAGCGCGCTCCAGCGCTTACGTGCACGCACACAGATGATAGAGGGATGTATCAACATTTCTTAGTTAAGGTAATAACATATTTTAATATTGAAAATGAGTAGACTATTCCTTTAACTGTACCATTAAAGGTACACAATAGACCCAACTAAATATCAACTTTAACTGTCTTAGAAACTTTTAAACAAATTTGTCACAATGATTATGTTTCAGTTAAAAATGTATATTCAACTAGGATCTATATTTGCATAAATGTGCAGTCAAAAAAAAAAAAGTTCTAGCTGTCACTGAGGCGCTACTCTTACAAAAAGTACACCTTCGCACCTAAAGAGTTCATATTAGTACTGCAGAGGTACCAAAAATGCATATACATGAAGTACCTCAAAATTAATACCAAAAGTATACACACATGTACCTAAAAGATACATATCTGGACACTTTAAAGGGTACTTCCCAATGAAAGCTATGGACCATTTTGACCATTTTATTTCACCGTGTGGGAAATGTTCCAGTGATCTTTTATCAGGGAGAAATATTTCTTTACTGTATTGAAATTAACAAAGACATTGTCATATGCCACGTATGGGCAGACTGTGACTAATAGCCACTCTGCTTTAAAAAGACTGAGAGATTAATTTGATTGATCTTTCAGCCGAGCATTTTAGTCTATAGCACTTTGACATATGTCTCCTCCCTCCAGCCACGAGCGCTTTGCGCACATTTCCTTTCATTTCCCGACCGAGGCCTTCCGCCTGCACTCAGTCTCACTACTTGTCACACATTCAATTATCAGCAGCCACCCTGAACATTAGATCTGCTCTTTGCTTTAAATATGAAAAACAAACTCATTTATGTCAAATTTTTTTGCTAGAGTGTTGGCTGGCGACGGCATGCGGAGAGCAAATGAAAGCTTTAAAGTCAGCTTCAAATACATCTAATAATTTGTCAAACGTCTCCCACAAATTTGCTCACTTTTCTTATCTAACATGAAATTTCACTTTCGAAGAGAACTGAAACATAACCAGCTTGTGGCCATTTCGCTCCTGATTTTCTGAAAGTGTGCGATGCACTCACGCGCACACACACTCGCAGCAGCGGGGGTGTTGGACTCGCTGAGTACCGAATTGAAATGCACTCACACACAGTGGATTAGCGCTATTCGAAAGAGGAGTGCCTCTTCGAGGGGCTGAATGTGCCGCAGGAATACTGACCTGCACCCATCACGATTAAAGCCGCCCAGTTTGTTATGCAACAGCGCTACAAGTGCAGTCAGACAACTCCTACAGCTGTTTCATGCAGGAGTCACGACTCAAATGTGTAGGCACTCTATTACCTTTTGTCCGCTACCGGCGCTGATTTTTCACAGACTGCTGCTGTGACCCATTGAAGCCCTCCTCCACCCCCACATACTGGATTGTGAGCCCCCGTTTTGGAGTGTTTCAAATGGAGATGGAGGTGGTGGGGTGACCCCACGGCAGAGTGTGGGAAGCCCGTTTGGGCAATGAAGGGCTGATTAAGCCTTCCATATCCCCTGTTGTGCTCCGATGTGATGTAACACCTTCTCTTAAATGAGCGCGGTATACAAAAGCTTCAATAACCCCAATGGATATAATAGGAACGAACTTAGACAAAAAAATTCAGCATGTGAGTGTTTGAGGCGAGAAACAAAGGTTTATGAATAAATATGAAGCATGGGCTTCATCGCACAGTTCAACCCCATCTGCTCTGGAAAAGCAACGCATAAAGCCCTCTGAGTTTCAAGGCTTTTTGTGTTTGCGTTCTGTGGTAATGGATAAACTTGTGTGAATGTATGCATGTATGCGTAGGTTTTGGGAATGGTATTCTGCACCACCATTATTCCATTACTTCCTCTTATAAAACAGAGCATAAACTCTATAGGTGTCACTTGTGAATCACAGGGCTTCGCAGAATAAATTATGTCCTTGGTGATACCTCAAATATTATAAAATAAAAAACTTTCTAGCATGACAATACTCCTCTTTTTGCAGCTTTAATTGATATATTATTGGTTCTTTACAACTTGATATCTATTCTAGTCGAAGATTCGATGCATCGATAGGAGAAGCTTGATTCGACTACAAATCTTACAGTCGAATTGTCGCAGATGTGTTATGAAATGAGAGTCATTCAATTTTGGCCGTATATGGGTGCACATATAACAGCTTTCTCCCAATATATTAATATGCAACATATTAGAGCTGCACGATTCTGTATAAAATGAGAATCATGATTCTTTTGCTCAAAATAAAGATTTCGCGATTCTCAAGAAATTTGTTAATTTTAAAGATGTACAAACCCATAAGTTTAACACTCGTTTTTACAAGTGCAAAGAATTATGCTTCTGAAAGTTTCAGATAAGTGTAGATAATCTTTAAATTCAGTTAGTGTTAAATGTAGAGTGATTATGTATTCATTTTATTTAAAGAAAAAAGTTAAGTTTAAAATATACATTTTAAATAGACTAGGATTAACATTACTTTATGATGCGGTTCAGCGATAACCAATCAGAAGGCGGAAACCTCCGCTTGAGATGAATCCAGAGAATGCATTAGAGCGTTTTTTGATGCTCTCGCTGGCGCCGTGAACATCCATCGGTTGAATAAATCTACATGCATGCCTAATCTTGCATTTTGTCAAGAGAACTGACGAGACTGCGTCTTTCCTCCTTAAAAATATAATTACGTGAATCGTAGAAATGCTGGATTAAGATCGTTTGGGGGGGGGTCAAATCGAGATCACGATCTTTCAACGATTATTTGTGCAGCTCTACAACATATCATAATGCTATGCAAATAATATGTGAAGTAGCAGCTTTCAATAAATATTCTTAAAATGCGTTAATAAATACAACAACCCCTGTGACTGGGCTACATGTTCATAAGAGGTTTCTAGGTTAATAAATCATTGCCTCTTCGTTTCTACATTTAAAAGCTAAAACTGGCAATTCTGGGGAGTTATCTGATTTAACTATTTGGCTTGTGTTTTGTTTCCGTGCACTTTGCATATATTTGTTCTGCACCTTTCCACTTCTGACCTTATTTCATTTAAAAAAAATGTTTTATTATAAATATAAATTCTGATCTAATTTAAGTCTGTAAATATTCTTTTGCGTGTTGGCAATGATGTTGGCGCATGCAATTTAGCCGAATGCGCTAGGTGCTCTGCGTCTCATATTTATGAGTTTATCAAACTAAACATAAAAAAGAATGTTTTTCGACGGGTAGTTTTAAAATGTAGTATGTTAGCTTAGCATACCATCAAAACACTACAAATAAAAGCATTTATAATAAAACTCACATTATAACATCAAAAGTCGAGTGCTTAAACAATCATGCGTGATCTGATGTGGCTTTGGATCATAAAATAAGACCGAAAATAAACAATTTTATGTTATTCATGCTGTTAGCTTTGCTCGATTAGCATAGCATTATAATATACAGTACTGTTATGAAAATAACAGACATAGCGTTAAAAATACAGACAAACCATATATAATCTTAATCGTGTTTATTGTCTCCATGGTTTTAAAACATCAAAACATCTTTATTTGCATGTTATTATAAAAACAGCGATCGCTCGTTGCAGGTCACTGTTCAAGTTCACGTCTGACTGACAGCTGCTGCTGAGCTCTGACGTCTTATTTTTTCTCAGAAAGTTTCATATGAGACTTTCAGACTTTAGCGCCCTCCGGCTTCACGTATGAATGAAACAAACTGAGTGTGAATGACTGCAGACTCCAGCTTGCTCATATCGCCATGTTTGGAATAAAAATGGGTGAAATATTACCCCCACTGCAGAAATTTGAAGTAAACATATAAAATTGAAGTAATATTTCTCCAAATATGCATACTTTGAATTAAAAGCCCCGATAGATGTTGTTTTATCGAGTGCTTTCATGACGATCACGGAGGAGTATTTTTATCAATGAGTGTGGCTGAGGGTTATATTTCAAATTAAAGGTATGTACCGTTTTTCATTTTCATAACGCCTGACAAAAATGAAGAAATTACTGTTACTAGGATTCTCAGATTAAAATAAAGGTCAAAAATCTTAAATCAAAACACTTTTTAATGATGTATAGTTGTTTAATGTAAGTACATTTAAACTAACAGTAATTTAAATTATGTAAATAAATAGCTCTTCAGTACATCCACGCCCTCGCGCAGGTTATCAGGTTAAAACAGGGTGGTTATCTTGTCAAAAATGAAACTACAAAACAGGTAAGCCGTTGTAAGGCTTGGAGATCCAAATAAAAATACACAGAAAATATCTGCACCTAACCTATATTTACGACTGTCTTTCTTGTGATTTAATATTATGGTCTGTGTTTACTTTCAAATTATAAAAATAGATTCCTTAAATAAATAATATAAGAATCACCAGGTGTTTTTGTATCTTAAGTAAATAGAGATGATAAAACTCAAAGTAAGCAAGCAGGTATTTCTGTGCTAAATAATAACTCGTAGTGTCTATAAAATCATTAATTTAAGTGTTTTTCTTGTTATAAATTAACATTTAATACATTTTTTGGTCATGACTGTTTTGACGCGCTAATTCTCCAAATTTAATAAAATCGCTGAATTGTAGCCGGGGTTTCCAAGGCAGGATCACATTTGATTTTTTTAGGTTTAGTTATCGAAATGTTTTTTGTTATATCTTTGTGTGATGTTCTGTAGATCGTGGTTTTAAAATGTTATGAGGAATGATTAAACAAATGTTTATGTTGCCTTACATTTTACCTTAAAAAAATAATAAATGCATCGTCAGTTTTGTCTTCGTTCATCACTTGAAAGAAAGTTTTGGTCACTTTATCAGAAAGTTGCTTATGTGTGCTGCTTGTGAAAGAAATTAAAAGTTACCCATTTGCACCTGGTCTGGCCCCCAGCCAACCCCTGCACACACACACACACACACACACACATAGATGATTCAACTATCGGTCGACTATAGAAAGAGTCGACAATTATGATTCGAATATGTAAATCCTTTGTCAATGACACCCTAGCAATGCAGAGAATGTTCAATGTTTACATTTTATTCCTATCGTGTTCCCTTTGAGTCAAATCCACAACCTTGTGCGCTGTTAATGCAGCGTTCTACCAGTTGAGCTACAGGAACGGTGTAAAATACACATATCACACAAATCTCAACTTATCAGTCACACCTGTGAATGGTGGGACTTCTAAAAAATTCCCGATTTTGATGAAAGCCAAATTATTTGCTTTCTCTATAGAAGGTAACCTCTTCTTTTACATAGATGTTGATTAAAAAGGGGTTTTCTTTCTGACACATCCCTGTTATCAGCCTCAAAGTTGCTTGTCTGATTTAGCTGGTCCAGAAGCTGTACTTAGATGTTTGAGTTCCTCTTAATTATTTTTTTGATGTTTTCTTTTGTTCTCTTTCAAAGGTGGCTGCTTGCTTTATTGTGCAACCCACAAACAGCACACTTCCATACTCAAAGCATGTCTTATCACATAACAATAGCCTCCTCTGAACAATACCACCGCATCTGTAGTGTGCTGTCAGTTACCACAAAACGATCGGACTCAGCCCTCAGTTTACAAATTAACTGGAAACGAATGGACAGCATGCAATACACCAATATCCTAAAGAGAGAGTTGACCAAGGGGTTGTTAAAAAACAAAAAAAGTTTCCTTATATACCAGTGGTCTCCAACATGGTGCCCGCATTTTAAATAATGATGATACATATCAACCAATAAAATTAAATAAAATCAACAAAGTAAAACAAAAACGGTTTGAGTAGACTATATCCAAAAAGTAGCAGATTGATTTATCTATTGTGGTAGCCCTTGCACACAAAATGTTTGGAGACCCCTGCTTTATACCATCAAAAGGATTTTTATAAATTTACAATTTCATGTCGTTCCTGTAGCTCATGTTGCTATAAAACTTCATAGGTTCGATTCACAGAGAATGCACATCCAGATAAAAATGCTACTTTAAATGACGTCTCTTTGCATAAAAGCATGTGCCAAATGCATGTAAACTGCACATTCATGTTTATTAATCTCATAAAAGCTGCTTTCCCATTGTGCCAATAGTGACACTATTTAGGATAAGGAAAGAATGCAATGGAATAACGTGGGAGTAACAATGTCGCTTTCCCTGTTGATTTTCAGTGCTGCACACATTTCAAGCGTTCTGCCCAGCAACGTGACAGCATCTCTATTCAACTCAAATCTATTGAATCTGGAAAGAACCTTCTGCGAGAAAAAAAGAAACCATTAACATTCATTCTGGTTTCAAGGCATTGGCTTTAGGCTTACAAAATAATGTTACTTTTAACAGGGTGGGAGTCAGAATGTGTATAAAGTATGTGTATAAAGTGTATATAATGTACATGTGTATGACTCTCTACATCGTGTATATACAGTGTACAGTGCAAGTGTGTTTCCCATATATTGTCAATATTGCATTTTTCCTGATGGATGAGACATAAATGAAATAATACCTGTACATCACATCATTAACCATGAACATATATTAACAATGGAACATGAACCAACAGGATTGTTATCATTTTTGTACCATTTGCCTTGAATGAACTTGTGGGTTGGTATGTCTTAGTCACAAATGCTTCAGGGACTGGAAGAGTCATTGATTGAGGGTGAAAGACAAAAGACAATACCAAATAACAGACTCCACAGAAACAAGGTTTCAGGTGGCATTGCAAACGTGGTGAAAAATGTGTGATTTGCCAATACTATTTTAAAAGCATTACAGGAACAAATCCCATCATGTTTTCAGCTTTGAAGTATTAAACATATTAGATACCTTACATATCTCTAGACCTTTAAGATTAAATCCAAAAATTAAATTAATTAAACACATGTCAAACATAAAATAACACTTAAGTATTTATTTAAAAAAATGAAATGTTTACTAAATGTTAATCTTGTATGCTGCTCTGTTACATTATATTTACTTAACAAGTTACATAAATAATAACAAATTGCAGCATAGCAGTCAGATTTGTACATATATCATTTATTGACTATTTGTAAAGAGATAAAAAATAACTTTATACTTATAAATATATTTGAAGAGTTTGGTTCCAAAACGCAATAAATCCATTTTGACAAATTTCGGTAAAAACGTGTTTTCTATACCAAGAAAGTGACAAGATGAAAACCACTATTTTCGGTTACAAACTTCCACATAGCATCTTTAGGTTATAAAAACATAAAAAATTCAAATCCATAACTTGATTTTCAAAGATTAATTCTTTTTTCCACAAAATGCAATAAATCCATGACAGTTTTTTTTCAAAATGCTAGAAATCTATTCAATCAAATGTGCATTCATGTTTGCCATTTTATATTCATTTAGTTGAACAGTTGTACACACTGATTAAAAAAAATAAACATTAATGGCATTAATAAAAACACTTTCTTTGTCATATTAAGATCACTGTCATTGCTGCGGTTATACTTGACGTCGTCGCTTAACATTTTTCACATTTTAAAATGTTTTGGTCCTGCTCGATTTTCGTTGACTTTGAGCAAAATAATGGAAAGTTTTCATAAGATCCTCTGGGGTCAATCTGTTAGCATGAGAAGCTTGATGCTGTCGGGAGAACAAGCACACGTCTCCGAGTGCCTCTCGCGGAAATTATTAGATGTTGATGGCTTACGTTTCTTTCCCGTCACAGAAAACCATCACAGGTTTAGCAATGCAATTAAAGTATTATTTTGTTTTGTTTGTTGATCACGAAGTACAAAGTAGATTAGGAAAACTAGGACCACGTGTACTCTGCGCACCGCCATTGTTTGTTTACATTGCGTGAATGGTGCGCTGTAATTTCTGGAGCGGATTTATTGCGTTCTGTAAAAAAAGGAGTGGCGTTTATCGCATTTTGGGAAAAAAGGGAGAAAAGATGACAGAATAACACAGCAGATATTGGATTTTGCGTAAAATTAAGGATTTACTTTTAACTACTGACCTGATATAATACTGATTTTGGCAGTAACTTGTTTTTTTCAAAAATGGCGTTTATCGTGTTTTGAAACCAAACTCTTCATTTATTTTATTATTTAGGGCAGGGTGCATGATTTTTGAAAAACACTTCGGAAAAGAGAGTAGGGCCGAGTACCAAAACACACTTGTAGCCAATCAGCAGTCAGGGGCGTGATACTAACAGACATTGTTGCCTGGGTTGCGTATGTGTGAGGCAGGTCTATCTATATTTAAAAGAGGAACTTTATTGTATGGCGTAATAGCACTTTTGGGAGTACTTCGACTCGCCTGAAAAGTCGCTCCCCTTCTCCCTCTCATAATGGGAGAGGGAGGGTGTTACTGCGCCGAGTCGAAGTACTCCCAAAAGTGCTATTACGCCATACAATATAGTTCCTCTTTTAAATCCGCTTAGAAAAGCGCTACGTTTTATTTTGTACCACCAAACTTGCTCGTATAACTACTCGTCTTAAATAGGAAAAACGTTGATGTGCTTGGCCACCTCCAACCCCATCTCAGTCTGACACCATTGAATGAATGGGGCCAAGCCAAATGCCATCGAAGCGTCGCAGCGCGCCCCAGCGCCCACGCGCACGCACACAGACGGCAGAGGGATGCATCAACAATCCCTAGCCAAGGTAATAACACAGCTCAATATTGAAAATGAGTAGACTATTCCTTTAAGCAAAAATGCCACGGTTTCATGATGTTGCAGTATTTCCATTGCAACAATAAAATGTTGTTTGTATAGGCAGACATTTTAAAAGAACACAACTTTTCAGCTGGACACAATACATTTTATTTTTAAGCAACATGTATGCCAGGCAAAAATAAGGCCTATTCTTTCAAATTATACTATTCTTTCAAAAATTTATAAAATTAAAATGTATTAATATTAATAATATTAAATGTAAACATCAAATCAATTACATGACTAAATTATTTAACTTAATTTTGTGTAAACACAGCTTATACCTTGAAAACGGTATCACATAAAATTTTAGTGGTTTTGAAATCTTGACACTATAAAACTTGGTATACCTTGAAAGCGGTAACCGGCCCATGCCTAATTTGAGCACTTACAAGACTACTAAATTATTGTGGTGTTTAGCCGATTCTGCCAACATCGCAATATTTTTTGAATGGTGTTATATGCCAGGATTAGAATTTAAAGCAAAACTCTTTAATAAACACATAATAATACGTGAGAGCATTTGGTTGATATCATTATTTCATTTTTTGATGGAGGTTGCGTTTAGCGGCTTTTGCATTCAAGCTCCTCATTTATTAATCTTAGTTCGTGTTAATTTTACCATTTAATTATAATTTTTTTAATCAAAAGTTTAACATAAGTTAATGCACAATGAACTTACATGAACAATTACACTGACATTAACAAAGATTATTACATGATGAAAAACTATATTGCTCATTGTTTATGTTATCTAATAGACCCCTTCAAGGTTTGTAAACATTGAATGACTATCGCGTGAGCGCGCAGCATGGGGTCAAATTGTTCATACCATTTAGGCTTTCTAGTTTAATCTAACAGGGCTGAAAAATGATGCCTTACCTGAAATGAAGTGAGCACTACAAACACAAGCCTCTTTGATCTTTGCATTGTCCCAGTCTGCATGTTTAATTGCTTGCAGCCACAGATGTTGTATTTTTTGTTTGTGAGATTCCGCAGGAATCCCGAAAAACTTAACGGCAGACCTGGTGCGATTTGCAAAGCCCATGACGTAAGTAGGCATTTTTGACGATACTGAATAATCTCAATCTGCTGTAATTACTTTTCTGACCCCGACATGCGCAGTGGGAACCGCCTGTGACGTGAACTGTGAAGGGGTCCATACATATTGGTAACAAATACAACCTTACTGTAAAGTGTTACCATTTGTTCTATTTTATTGTGATGTTTCTATTCACTACAAGAGAATGAAACTCTCATTAAGTGTATATTTAGTGTGAGTATCCTGGCTGTAACACATAGGTCATCTTTACAGACGGACCAGCAGGTTTAAACAAGATCAACCTGGGGGGCCTATTTAAAGACACCCACTCCATAGAGAGAGTAACTTCATATCATACCCTCACGGCGGGTCAGGTTGAACCTCAAATAAAAGCATTCTGGGGAGAAGCATATACACCGTGACCCGCACGGTGTTGTACCCACATCGCTTCCCACATAAATTACACAGAGGCACGATCACCCTCTCACTTCCTCTGTTTACCCAGCTCTTAGTGATGAATGACCATTAGTCGACTTCCTTTCAAAGGCCCTGCGGGAGATTTGCAGACCAGGGTCAGAGGAGTTTGACACGTTATCGGATCAGAGCCTTCAGTTTACCTTCACTCGTAAATCACTATTGATTTAATTGAATAGCGATGTGCAAATGCAATATACTGTATTTCTTTACTTTTTTCGATTGAGAAGAAAAATGTTGCTATTTATTTAACATCATTCAAGTTTTCTTTAAAATTTTCATATACCTTAAACGTTGTTCGATTTGATTTTGACTCTCTCATTTTCATGTATTGGAGATAACTGTGGCTCATTGTCTTGTTTGTGCATGGGCACATATTTATATTCTAGTCTACAAAACTGACATTGAACATTTGCACTTATATTGACAAGGAAAAAATAAATAGCTCACTGAGCATGCTACCCTGTGCGAACATGCACTGCATATTATGGGGCAAGTTGTTTTTTAACATAATGTCAGAGAATTTCATGGCAAGAATAATATATGGTAAAATATACCAGGTTTTTCATTTAAATATCAAATATTACTGTTCCGGCATACAAACTGTACATAAATTGTATAAATTTGTTTGACATATAGCGCGTGTGACATCTAGCCCCGGTCTTCCCTCAACCTTAATTGCTAATGCTGAATGTAAACACTAAATGCATTAATATATCCAATGAATTCAGTTGCCTGGACTACGGACGTTCGAATGGAACTTGGCATAAATAAGAGAGAATAAGAGAGCGAGCAAGAGGGAGGCGTCATTTTTCTGCCTCTTCACCAGCTGCTCGCTGGAGCCTGGCTCTCTTCTTCAGAACCCAAAGAAGTGGGCTGCATTGGCACAGATAGGCTGAGGAGGGTCAGGGGTGTCCTCTCCAGGGACAGCTGTGGGGGGAGGGCACTGTGGAGTGGGCTAGAGTGCTTGGAGCAAGGTGGGAAGTTCAACCGCAGAAAAGTAATTCCATCGAGACAAGTGGAAAAACAAAGCAGACAATAGATTTCTGTCTTTTTTTAACACATATTCAAGCTTTCTCAGAGTTTTTGTTTACAATTGATTTAACAAGTTACATGTTAATATAATCCTTAACCATAATGGATGTAAACAAATCTGGCCCAATGGATAAGGTTGAGGATAAGAGTCGCTTCTAAATTCCCGCTGGGGGTCTTAATGAATTACTAGAAGTTTGTTGCGTTGTTTTATTTTTTGCATGGGCACATAGCTTCTAATCTTGTCTACAAAACTGTGTGATAGAAATTAAAAAAAAGTTAAAGTTGGGGTGATTCTAGAAGAAAGAACGGACTCTTGCGCTCCGTTGTCACAGGAGTGAGCCAAGATGCATCTTCTATATTTGTAGACAAATAAACGCTTTTTCTCAACATTCTTATTTTTTGCTGCTTTAGAAGACGAAGATAAGAAAACGTTGCAAGCCAAATAAATCCCATCTGAACAAGAATATAATAAGATACAGAATACAATCACACCTCAAAGTCCAATGCAAATGAAAGAGAAACAAGACTAATACTACAGTTCTGAATAACTACAGACTAAACATTAACAATCATGATACTGTTTCACCAGGTTAACCGCTGATTATCAACCCTGACTGGAACAAACTAGTTCCCCCTACATATCTGGTCAAGACCCATATCTGGTCAACATTTTGACATTACCTCAAAACTAAAGTTTGATCTTAAATGCCCAACAAACGATGAATTACATCCAAAGCTTTGCATTGAGAGTTATTTAAAGGGGACATTTCATAAGACTTTTTTAAAATGTAAAATAAATCTTTGTGTCCCCAGAGTACATATGTGAGGTTTTAGCTCAAAATACTCCATGGATCATTTATCATAGCATGTTAAAATTGACACTTTGTAGGTGTGAGCAAAAATTTGCCATTTTGGATGTGTCCTTTAAAATGCAAATGAGCTGATATCTGCACTAAATGCCAGTGCCTTGATTGGATAGTGCAGATTAAGGGGCGGTATTATCCCCTTCTGACATCACAAGTGGAGCCAAATTTCCTATTTTTTCACATGCTTGCAGAGAATGGTTTACCAAAACTAAGTTACTTGGTTGATGTTAATTTACATTTTCTAGGTCGATAGAAGCACTGGGGACCCAATTATAGCACTTTAACATGGAAAAAGTCAGATTTTCATGATATGTCCCCTTTAATGTACACGAACTGTCTGAACCCAACATAGGTCTACAGGCTACAGATGAGTAGGTTGGAGAGCCATAGAGCGAGACAAATTAGCCGATGACAGGGTCTTTCACAAGTGTCACCTGCTAATATCAGTGTGTGACAGTCGCACAAAGTTTAGGACATTTCCAGTGTCTTTGTAAAGGCTAAATGCAAATGCTAAGGGACATGATATCATATTTTCACTATGATACTAGAGGAATCCATTGTAAAGTATCAATTCCAAAGTAACAGCTGAGCCTCAGCATGAAAACTTCCCAGAAAGAACAGAAACGAATCCCCCTATGAGGTGAGACGGTTTGCACTTCTTATGGTGGGTAAAGAGGGCTTTCCCTTTTCCGAAAGACCCCGATAATTTGTCTTGGAGGATTACATAGACATGGCAGAGTGTTGACAGAAGTTTTTCGCCTGCACCTCCAAGCCTGGGGTTCTCCTCTCGGTCTGCAGTCGTGGCCTTGACGGGGGGCTGGGATCTGTCTGTGTGAAGCTTCTGGGCTTTGAAAAACTGGCTAAATTCAATCATTCAATAAAAGCAAATCTACAGCACATGTTCACCTGCTCAACCTGAGTCTTAAATGGAGCCTTTTGAGACGAGGCACCAAACAAACCGTCACCCCGACCGCACACTCGGTCTCACTGCATTCCAGTGGGAATGAGGGGCTTTGTCTGGCTAAGAGGAGGGGGGGCACTCATTTACAATGTAGCTGAAGGCATTGCTCGCTGAGGAGATAAAACGTTTGCACACACATCAAAGACACATGGTCGCTTACAAAAATAACAAGGGATGAAGGTTCAGTCGAGGCATGAGGGGAAAGGTCCAAGTCTCTCCCGGTATGTAAAAAATGCCATTCACATACTGCAAATTCTGGGGGCAACGTGTAGAAACAAAGAACACCTGGGTGAATCATAGAGAGGGAAATTGGTCTGACATTTAGCAAAGATGAGCTAACAGCTCATGATAAGTGAAAAGTCTTCGCATACATTAGCGTTCGTGTCAAACCTTCCTACTTCAGACATTGTTGAGGGTGATGAGTCACATTAAGCCCCCTAAGCGAGTTTTCTGTAATAACGTTAAGAGGTCAAATTTATATTTTTTAAGCTGTTTAATAAAGGCCACCAGGCTGATACTGTATGTTGTTTATTGTGTAACTTTTTCCGACTCCTTTCTCCTGACAAACATTTTACACTTTGAAAACATTACAAAGCTCCTACTTAAAACTACACTGTACATATAGTGCTAGTTGCAAAAACAATTAAACATTTAGTAACATTAATATTTATGCATGAATATTTAATTTTAAAATTGTATAGTAGGACTAAAGCATAGGTTACACATTTTCCAATATCCAAACTATTGTCAACACTATCGAATAAACTGAATAAATGATCTGTAAACGAGTAAAAAGTTTTTATCCTAATAATCATCAGTGCTATTTATTTATGCACCATTTCAAAGTTAATCACTTCATGCACATAAGTGATGTTCATGGATTTGAATCCCAGGAAACACACAAAAACTGATAAAATGCATACATAAGATGCTGCAAGTCAAAAACAGCTCCTGCCCCATGCACAGACCTAAATGTAATGCATTTGACGCATGCACTTTTTTATTAGCACATGCATTTCTTTGAAACTGAACTCACAACATTTGGTGTTGCTAAAGACCAGCATGGCAGGAAACAGGAGATTAAAGGTACTGAATGTGTTTGACCAATGCACCTCTCAGTCAGGTTTCCTGATATCATTATATCCCAGAAATAATCTCTGCAAAACTGCAGAAGATGCTGACAGAGCAGGCAAAGCATCATTCCTAATGCCGCTCTGACTATTTGAATAGCCATTTTAAAGCTGCAAAACAGAGATACAAACATTTAACAAAAAAAATCCCCATTTTATGGAAAATATGATTAATCAAACTGACTGATAGACAAAGTAGGCATGTTTCCTTTGAACACTGTCCTCAGAGGTCAGGCACACTGTATTCAGCCTCAGTCTTTTTTCCAATCACTTGCTCACATTTCACAAAACTGAGTTCATCTCTGGACATCCCAGAGTGGCCCCCGAAAAGCAGTTCATCACGTCTCATCTACAGCATGTGGGTGAAGGGAGAGCACAGAAGATCTCTTTACTGGAAACTACTGTAGGACACAATTGATGTCACACTTCTATAACAAGTGATCCTAGACATGCTATAATTCAGACAGTTACATTTTTAAGACAGTGCCCTTTTATAGCTCAGGGACTTCTCAGTTAATTATAAAGTTTGTTGTAAATGCTTTTGTTTAGTAGAAATACAGTAGAAATATACAAAAATAACTATTGCACCGGCTAAAAGGGACACTACACTTTTTTAAAAATAGGCTAATTTTCCAGCTCCCCTGGAGTTAAACATTTGATTTTTACCGTTTTGGAATCCAATCAGCCGATCTTCGGGTCTGGTTGTACCACTTTTAGCATAGCTTAGCATAATCCATTAAATCTGATTAGGCCATTAGCATCGCCCTCAAAAATGACCAAAGAGTTTCGATATTTTTCCAATTTAAAACTTCTGTAGTTACATCGTGTACTAAGACAGACGTAATATTAAAAGTTGCAATATGACTAGGAACTATACTCTCATTCGGGCGTAATAATCAAGGATTTTGCTGCCATAACATGGCTGCAGGAGGCGCAACAATATTACGCAGCTCCCGAAAATAGTCCCCTTGATAACTTTAAATAGCAGGGGACTATTTTCGGGCACTGCATAATATCACTACGCCTGCTGCAGCCATGGTGCGGCAGCAAAGTCCGAAGCTATGCAAAAAGTGGTACCGCCAAACCAGAAGATCTGCTGAATGGATTCCAAAACGATAAAAATTGAATGTTTAACTCTAGGGGAGCTGGAAAATGAAAATATTTTCAAAAAAACTGGAGTGTCCCTTTAAAGGGGTAATGTGATGCGATATCATGTTTCATGTTCAGATGGGTGAAGTCACAAAGATTAAAGTCTTAATCCCAAAGAGATATTCTTTCTGAAAGTTAGGACATATCCACACCTTCCTAAAATGTCTAATTTAAACATGCCCCCAAATATCTACGTCATTGTGTGCTACGAGGCGTTAACTTTTAGCCTGGGTGCCAGCCGATCTTAGCCACGCCCACAGCATTTTGAGGACGAGAAGATCGGTCTGGGGTTTCTGCGTTGAGGAGCTTCTATGCTAGACCCAAAGCTGGTCGAACCAATCAAATTGTCAGGGCGGGCTTTATACGATGATGGACAGATGATCAACAGTAACGTAATCAACCGCGTCACCAAAGAGCGCGTGTGTTGAATCTGTTTACAACTAAATGTCTGCCGCTGTAGAATTCAGATGTGTGGATTCTGACATTGAGTCTGTTCTAAAAGATATCGACAGAGCATTGATTTTAAAATAGGAACAGAGAAACGCGATCAAGGCATTTGTTGATCGGAAAGATGTTTTTGTCGTCCTTCCTACGGGATTCGGCAAACTTTTAATTTATCAGCTAGCTCCGATGGTCGCTATGAAGACGAGACATGAAAACCCTATCGTCATTGTTGTTTCTCCTTTGGCCGCACTTATGGAGGACCAAGTTAAAGAAGCAACTGAAATGGGTATTACGGCGATGCAACTCGGGGTGCACGACGAGGTGGATATAATTAGAGGTCGTTGCCAGCTTCTTTTCGGAAGCCGGAATCGTGGCTGCTGAATAAGAAGTGGAGGGACATGCTAGGCTCCGATATTTTTCAAGCCAACGTAATGGGTATTGTCGTAGATGAAGTTCACCTAAGGTACAAATGGTAAGAGATAGTCTGACTGTATGACTAAGTAAATACTTAACGTTGTGATATAAATGAAATGTTGTAAACATAGTAGGTGCTGATGTACGTTCGCTATCTCAGACTTAGTATAATCACAATGTTAGTGTCATTGTAGCGAAATAAATAGCAGTTCGGTCAGGCTGCAAAAGACGCCATTTCAACATACGTCACACACTCCGTTGCTCTGATTGGTCGTCGGTCTATCCAATTGAGTGCAGAGGCATTTTTCGGTTGAGACACGCCCTATAATCATAGCTCAATGGAGCGGTATCAGACTCAAATTCTGACTAGAATTGAGTATGACAACATCAGACTAATTAACTTTTACTCTCGCTGTAGTATTGTTGCCGCCGCCGCCATGGAGACGCTGTGCTTTGGGAGCTGATATCCAAATATGCTGAGTAACATTTCCGTCACACGCTTGAGGTATTCGGCCAATCGCAACGCACTAGATAGCCAATCAGAGCACACCGCATTTTTCAGAAAGATGAGCTTTGTAAAATCTATACGCTTCAGAGAGGCAGGTCATAAAAGATCAACAATAAAAAAATATTTTTTTTACCTTAAACAGCGTAAACACATTATATTACACCAAATACACAAAAGAATGCAACATCATATGATCCATTTAAGCACAGAGAAATACGAATATCACAGCCCAAATAATTTCTTGAAAGAAAATATTGAGAAATATTTAACTTTGGTTTTAAATGAAATCTGAAACATTGTTGAGATCTGTGTGGGATTACTGTTGTTTTCGCAGGAATAAAAATTATTCTCCTACTTCGAAAAAGAACTCGGTTTTTATGTACATCAAGTACTAAAAAAGTATTTCTGTACTTTTTCCAAATATTTGAGACCTATTAGGGCCTACACATTGAGAAAAAAGGTCAGAGTGATGTGAGGTTTAACCTTTGCTGATGTTTTGATGTGAACGCAGTCTATATTGCATGTGGGATTGGGAAATTCTGAAAGTGGATTTTTTACAAACTCTTCTTACTTCCTCTTGTGATTTATATGGAAACCCATCGGGAGACCCAGGACCCTTGTAACCATGGCCGTTGCTAGGGTAACAGCAGAAAGCGAGAGGATGAAGAGTAGGTGTCCAAAATGAGTTCTCATACAGAGATGGGCTATACATGACAAAATACCATTATTTTGCCCCCTTAGTTGAAATATTACAAATGCTAACCTGGATAAATATTTAAAAAAAATTTAAGTAAAAAGTAAATTGAAAAAATACATTAGTAATATAACACTCATATATAGTGAAAGACATTTGAATATGTTTATCTTGCCCCATGCAATACTATTGTTTTTATTCTTATTGTTTTAAATGATCTGACACAAAATTGTGATTAAATTTGATCATTAAACAAGTGACAATTTTAAATTGACAATTTATTTAGTTTTAAACACTAAATTCTCACTAAATGTACCATTTTATGTCTTGCATCAAACCATTTAGGCCAATAGATGTATACATACAGTATGGATTTGGTGTACACTTATTTCACCTTACAGAGCACTGCTATGAAAAGACTCCATCGTGTGAAGTGAAAGGGTCTGAGAAGCGGGGCGCAGCCTGTGCTTTTTACAGCGAGCTACATGATGAATATTGAAAAGCTGTACGGCTCCTCTCAGAGCAAAGTGACAGGGAGGTGAGAGGCATATCTACATGTGTCGGTGTGTCTAAGTGTGTCACTCTTTAATGGCGGTTGTGTGGGCTGCCGTGCATTCTTCTTGCCTTATTCACAGCGCTGGTGTAGGCGGTTAATTCGTGTTTGTATTCAGCAGGTTTACCTTAGGGGGGAAACGTTTTATTATACGCTCGCTTTGAAATCGATGACTAATTGCTTTCCTTTTTTTCCTCTTCCTCTCTGAGCCGTTGACCACATCTAGATGGCACATTTTATGTGTGTGGGGGTGAAGAGGGTCTGTGTGTTGGGAGGTGTATACGTCTTAAGGTGAGCAGAGCAGACTGTGAATTCAGAGATTTGCCTTGTGCCAGGGGGGGAAGCAGACCTTAGTTTCTAAAGATTCTGCCAGTTTTTTAGTTTGGAAAGGCAATAAGCCAGCACGCACACACTCAGTGTAAAGTCACTATGACTAAACCCTTGTGTATGCAGTGCATGACAGGAGTTATCGAAGGTGCACATGTAAAAACACAGATTGAAATCTTAAGCAAAGTCTTCATGTAAAGCAGATCAAATTTTCTGTAAAAAAGAAAAACGTAGAAGACTGCACGTCTCAATTGCAGTGAAAATATGCTGAAATCGAATGCTTCTTAAATGTTTCTTCTAAAACCGAAGGTATACTAGGGCTGTCCGCGTCATTTTCGTCATCAAGAGGTTCCGTGGTCGTCCGCATGCATCCCGAAATTTCAGACCGCGCACACAGTATGCACCCAACAGCGCATGCGCGAGAAAATATTGAGACAGAACACTCCACTACAGACAATTATACAAAGGCAATAGACAGGGTTTGCACACACACTATCATATTTTCTTCTTTAATTTTCACTTCTTCTAAGAACAGAAAGCTGGAGTATTTTCATCACGATAATGTTTGATTCCTGTTCTTTGTTTTCTTGGTGGATCCGCTACTTTTCTTCATCTATCTTACAATTTTTATTGGACTGTAAATGTCGCGAATCAGCGCCTGATGGCCTGGTAGAGTAATAATTTGAATAAGAAATCATTGTATCGTAGCCACGGTTGAGTATACTTTGCAATGATAAGATGCGTGCGGGACGGACACGGAAAAAAGTATACCCGCCCCTTAAGAGACTCCAGTGTTCTCATCTATAATTACAACAAAGATCCTTCCAATGTTTCAAACAGTGCTCAGATTTACAAAGATACCAAAGTACTTAATTAATTAATTACTTTAATTGTGTCAACAATTGTCAGCTTTACTTAAAAATTCTGTTTAACCACCATAACATTGTTGCGTAAAATTTAAAGATTAATATCAAGACAGACTGGCATCTTATTGGCTGATGATCTTGCAGAGTATTATGGGTAATGGTTGTATTGGCACCCTCTTGCAGAAGTGTATCACCATTAGATAGGTATGTGAGTAATAAGTGGCCAAATATGAGTCAATGAACTTGTTTTGATATATTTTTAGAATACCTAAAATAGGTGATCCTAATTAAAGGGGGTGGAGTTTAAATAATGGAATTATTCAACATTTTTTCATCATTAATTAAATTTTTCTTGTATGATTAACTCGTTTAACTTGTTTGTTGACTCTACTAAGGTTCATAAAGTTTACTTGAACTTCTTTTCTAAAATTAACTAAATTATTGTTTGTTGAGAAACGAATTGCGTGGAACCAGTTGACACAATTTTTAAAAATTCAACATCATATTTTTTGAGTGTATATTTATTAAATAAAAATGGCGGCACATTGATCATTTACAATTGTAATGGTTCTTGTGTCTTTTCAGACTATTTGTCATATTTGACCCTGTACCAATAATCAATTATAATGGTAAATTATTTGAAATTGATTTATACATCATCTGAAAGTTGAATAATACAATTTCCAGTGGTTTGTTATAGGATATGAGAATATTTGGCTGAGACACAACTATTTGAAAATCTGGAATCTGAGGGTGCAAACAATCGAAACATTGCGAAAATTACCTTAAGTTATCCTTATAAAGCCCATAGCAACTGCACCACTCACAAAATTTTTTTGATACACTTATAAAATATCTTTATGGAACAGTGATCTTTACATAATATCGTAATGATTTTTGGCACCTTATAAAAATCGATCATTGTGACCCATTGTGTATTTTTGGTTATTGATAAATCCATATATCTATATGACTTAAGGCTGTTTTTTGTAGTACAGGGTCACATATGACATTTCATCATGAGATTTAACAATTAACATTGTGAACTAAATTTAATTGTGTTAATTCAACAATTAATCTATGGCAAAGCCACGCCCCCAAACGCGATGAGCCAATCACAGTGTGCATAGCTAACCCAATAAACTCTGACATTCTCTGCTTCCACGTCCATGCATTGCAGTTAGTCAGTTCTCATTCGTTTTTATATGTTTTTCTTGTCATTTTAAGTTTAAAATGGTCAGACGGTGTGCATGGAGTACATGCAACTCCGACACTAGGTATCCCAAAAGGCTGGGCGACGGTGTGTATTTTTAACCCTTTCCCAAGCCACATCTCGACAGAGATAAGTGTCTGTTATATCGTTGCACATTTATAAACCCACTATATATGCTTTTTTTGTTGAGACCAATATAGGGACATTTTTTTAGTGTTATTCTTTGTGTGTCACTGAAGAAGAGGAGACATGTGGATAGCAAGAGGGTAAGTAAACTACATAACTTTCATTTTTTGCATGAATTATTTATTTGAAGATTTATCAACCATATCTCACTGTTAATCCAAGTATTGTTAAATTGGCAGTCAAAAAAGTTAGTAAGCGGTCACGCCAACTCATCATACTTTCTTATCAAACAATGACTGTCAGCATAACATTACGATCTCCATAGCGCTCAATGATAAGACTTGAAATGAAAAGAATGATGCACCTGGTTTCCTGTGACACACAAAGAACTTCGACCACCCAAACAGAAGCAAACAGTAGAAATCCATACGTAGGAAGTATTTCCATCAATAAACGGCAAACAAAATGAACCTCAACATGCTCCAGTAAGTTACAAGGTGCCTCCACCCAAAACAAATAATCTAGCATCATTCAAAACGCATTCATGAGGTTTCAAATGAATCATGCATATCAAAGTTGTCAAAATGTATAAATGAATGTGCCTATAATTATGCTCTTGCTGCATGATTTTCCTCTCTCCTTATTTCAAATGATTGCTCTGGCAAAACAAAACACGACCCATCTGTCATGACTAGCCCCTTCCCCTGCGTGGTGCATGCATTTTTCCCTGCAAAAAATACATCTTTTATGTTGTATTAGGAAGTTTTCAAATAAAAGCACTGGAAATACCACAACATACGTTACAGGAGATTACAATCATCACATAACAACAATGATTGTACCTTACACAAATGGTTACATCATGATTGTACCTTACACAAATGGTATTGTGTGATTACATCATGTCAATTTTGCTCACTACAGATAAATATATCTATGGCTTAGCTCATTAGTTCCATGTAAGTCAAGGTATAAAGTGAAGTACAACACAGTCGGGTGGAATGTAGAGAGGGTGCCATGAATGTAAAAGCAGTTGCAAACAGTGTGCAGTAAGAGCGACTATGGCATCAAAGCACAGTTTTAGGATATGGTAGAGTATTGTCACCCAATATCTGCTTACCGACTAACACTAACACAGAAATATATACAGTACCTCCCTATCACCAGTCTGCATATTTCTTTGCTTTGACATGGTGTAGAAACATAAGCGTGTCACAATTCATGATCAAGGTCCGAACAAATACCACTTACAATGCATTGCTCATAACACAAGAAACTAAATCAACAAATCAAGTGACAACAGAAATTCATCCTACTAGTTTTGTTATTGTGGATGAGTAAACACAATCAAATTCAATTTCTGCTGAATAAATTTTGTCCTAACACCAACAGACCATGTCATTATTAATACAGTAAACTGGCTTGGGGAACACATCTAGCATTTCGAATGTATGCACTACAGGATTTTGGGGATATGCAAAACTGCAAGAGATGCTGTCAGGATCCTGTCTTGTTTTAGTTTCTAGTTCATTGTGTCAGGGTTTTGACAGTACCATGTTTTGTGGCTTTGTTTATCAGGCCATGTGCTTTCCCTGTCTCATCTCTGACCCCGCCCCCTCGTTTCCTCATTAATCATCTTATTATGGTTTGATTCCTGTCACCTGTTGCCCTCTTGATTTGCTCCTGGCTTATGTAATGCCCTTAAGCCCAGAATACACTGCAGGTGTCCTCTTATAAGATCATTAACTTATCACACTGTACGACATGGATCGTTTAAACTTGGGTAGGACAGGCATCTAGACTGTACGAGGATGACACGGAAGCTTCGGCGGCAGCGTCACACATTGCGCAACGTCACCAGCATGCGCTCGTGGTAAACAAATACCAGTACGCAGGTCGTAGAAGCAAACACACTGTGCGGTGATCATGCCGAATTTCTGACACTGTCAGAAAACTATCGTAGGCTATCTTTGGACGCAAGACCGGAAAAACGGCCGTCTTTGAACCTCTCTCACTGTACGACATAGGATCACCAATAAAGAGGCACGATAACAAAAATTGCGGCGATTGTTTCACGATGGCAATCTTTCGTCTGGGACAGCCAATAATCGTGCAGTGTATCCCGGGGTTTAGGTGTTTCTCATTGTCAAGGAAGGATCCTCGGAAGCCAGAATTTCCAGGATGCTACGTCATCGACATCCATCGAAGGACTGTTCCAATGCCGAGGATCCTCGTATTTTCAACCAAGGAGTCCTTCGTTCTAGAAATATCCCATATACAGGAAAGGATGCATATGTGTAGCCTTCGCGCTCTGAAATCACCCACAATCCTATGCCCGCAGCCACAAAAGCACACCTTTATACTGATGTAATGACGGAATGGCGTGCACTTGCTGGCGCGTTCCATTTATGTGTTCTCCGAATGCTAAAGAGGAGCCTCGCCTAGCCTCTGAAGGAAATGACTTGGAAGGACCAGTCCTGCCAAGGAAGTATCCTTGACATTGAGAAAACACCTCGTGTTTACTGTCCTATGATTGTTCGTTTTGTACCTTTCTTGCAAGTTACCTAGTCTAGTATTAAAGGTATAGCGGAAGATTTTCCCAAATTTTAGAAAAGAACCACCCTTTCCACAAAAAAAAATGCAATTGCGCAACTACCTGCTTCCGAGAGGGAACGCCTATTAAACGTGTGCACGAAAGCCAAATTCTTCTCGTGCACGCTCTGTTTACAAGTGGCTGTCGGCATGGCTCTGGCATTGAGATGTTTACCGTGTCTGCACGGTTCGTGACTTGTGCCAGGGCTAGCATCGCTAATCATAGCTTACATAAACTTTTACTAACAGTGATTTTAAATGGATTTCTCCAAATAGCATGCCAAACTTTACCTGTCGAGTAGAAACTTCGCAACTGAGGCATTAGTGGGAAACCCGATCTGTGCTTTTAGCGCACGCCAGCGTGTAAAATATTGTCCCAAAAACACTCTGGTCTTGTTTCTTTCTTCAGATGCCTTTCTCTTCTTGTCATACAATTCATAGACACTTTTTCTTATGAGACCCTCAGACATTTTGAAAAACACGGTGAGTACACGAGCTTCAATGAATGGCTGAAACCGTAGCTCACCAAACATATAGACCTGAAAGTGCGTATGTACAGAAAGCGAACCTACAGTAGGGACGAGCACGTACGACGGCCCTACGTAAATACATCATTAGAATGATTGAAAACTAGGATGACCAATAGTCTTGATGATCCACCCGGAAAAAGAAAATCCTCCGCTATACCTTTAAGTCAAGTGTAGCCTATTGTCTAGTTTAGTGTTACAGTAAGTCTGTCTAGTGTTGTAGTATCTTGTTTAATGTTGTTTGCACCCTTGTGGGTTTTGCTTTTCTTGTTTTTTCTACGTTAATAAAGTGTTTCTCTTTACCCCGAACCGTCTGTCTACGTCCGATCACATGCACCCCAAAACACATATCAAACCTTAAAGAATTCTTTCTTTCTTTCTTTCTTTTAAATGCCATGCCAGCTTCTAAGGCTATATCCTTAAAGATTTCCAAATGCTAAAAAACACATCTAAATAGGATATGACGCATTCACAAATAAATAAACTTGCCAAAGGCTAGGTGCCAAACCTAACCTAAACCCATGATGATTGTTTTGGGCTTTGATGAAAGAACGGCCTCCGAATGACTCTGTAGTTTCAAAGGTGACGGTGATGTATGACGTACATTTGTCACTAACCTAGAGGTCAGCGTATCAACCTGTGTGTTTGCTTTTTTAAAGGGGCCACACAGACTGCTGCCCTCACAAGACTAAAGTCTCTTTCAGACAGGACAGTAGCGTCACAGCTTTTCCTAATCAACAGTAGTGAACAAACCGCAGTCGATGCTAAGAGTCATACAGATCAGCTGAATAATAGCGAGGTTTAGCGAATCGCAAATTAGTAAGCGAAACAAAACGGAGTGTGAGAGCAAGTTGGAAAAACAGAAGGGTCGAAGAGGTGGCTGTTGGTTTCTTCATAGCTGTTTAGCCACAGACGTCCTTGCGGAAGAAAATATGACCTGCAACACAAGCTGGACCGTCAAAGGTCTTTGACATGTCCAGATCTGTTTGCTTTAGTGTGGGCTGAGTGACGTCCAGTGTTATCAAGGCTTTTCCAAGTCAATTAAAATGTTTCGGCTGGCTCATTTGACTCCCGTAAAGGTCTCATATTGCCTCAGAAAGCACATTCCCCAGGCCACAAGCAGAGAGTTTTGTGTCACAACTACTTTAAAAAATGCCACAACATTTGGGTCGTTTTACGAGGCAAATATAAATGTCTCCATGACATAGTTGTGGTGTTTTTTCCCTGAGACATGGCATGCTGAACACATGCAGAGGGGAGAGCGCTGTGCGCGCGGACCGCAGAGCTGACAGCAGAAATCAGCTCGGCTGGCAAGCCATGAGAAACACTTTGATATGAATTTCCTCATTCAGTATATAGAAACACGGTTTGAAAAAAAATGATAATGCCAGTACAGGTCATATTCCTGTTTGAGATAAATGTGTTCATGTTAAACAATGACAAATCAGGGGAAAGGTTAGTTGAAAGGCTAAAGAATACGGGTCAATGTGTTAAACAGATTATTATTTTTAATCACTACTGTGGTGTCTATAACCACATCTACAGTAGAAATTGAAAAAACTGCTGTAATGGACTCAAGTGATTCGACTTATTGCAGAATGCTAGACTATCAACACAGCCAACTGTAGGAGCATCTTTGAGAAGAGACAAGTATCCGACTAATGAGCTGATGGCTGAGCAACTCGTATCTGTTTCTGACCTGCACATCCTTAACTGCCACCTTGCAGTAGGGGTGGGCGATCTGCAGATTTTATATTGTGATCAATCTTGAAGACGTCCATGATCCACTTTATAATCAAATCGTATAGACCGTGGCGTGATCTCACGCAAAACGAAAGTAAATATTAATATTAACGCAGCTACAACATGCACATAAAATGTAGTTCTGATCTAATGCAAAGCGAAAGTAAATATTAATATTAACGTACAACATGCACATAAAAGTTCTAAACGTAGGTTCAAGAGAAGCCTAAACATTCAGGTATGTCAATCATCATTATGACAGCCTCCAAAAAACTCATTTTTGGTGTTCAGACGAACAAAAAGGTCAAATAAATTTTACAGAACAGCGTATGAGAAAGACACTGCGGCAGCAATCCTGGGTATTTGTCTGCTGAATGCACAAGCATGGAGAGAGACTTTATTAGCTCTTCATCTCATGTCATAAAATGACAAAGAGCGTCAGCAGTATGTAATAAAAACTTCCTTAAACCTACAAAGTCCTACATTGACAAACACGCTTACATTAAACGAGAAATATATAAAGAAAAAATAACGAGAAATAACGAGAAATCATGCATGTGTGTGCGGTGCCTGCGCAAAAACATACAGCCGGTAAAAAAATTAAGCGAGCGCACAGAAGTTAAACTAAGTTAGCCATGATCACAATGATGCTCTATGCCAAACACACACCAGGGCTTTTTAACGTCATGTGAGACGAGGCTGGCTGCCAACGCAACGAAATGACATCCGCAGTGGATCCGAGAGGGTCCGATACAAAAAATGCAAATACGGTTAGGATACTGAAAGCAAAGACATTCTTCAGGAAAGCCTGCAAGATTAGCATAGCAACGCTGCTATACACAGGGAAGGAGACCAGAAGCCGTTTTTAATGAACAGATTAAAATGTAATCTTAAATTCTGGCAACTGTAAAATGTAAACTGTAACTGACTGTCGTTACACTCTGAACGCCCGCAGCATATATCACTGATCATTATTGACTGGCTGAGGCGCTACACGCTAGCGAAGTTGACTGTCGCGTGTTTTCTAATGGAAGATCGCCATCTCCATAATATTAAGCATCTGTGCTGAAAGTACGCCACAGGTCTAAGCTGAGGTGACCACGGGAAAAGTGAAACTTTTATTTTGACATAGATGCATGGACTTTCATGCGACTGTTGCAGAGTGCGCATGTGAGGTGGAGTTATACACTGTGTCTTTTATTCATTATATTTCATTACAAGATTGATGTTTAAATTGATGATTTTATCAAAACACCAACTACATTGACTCATTTTACAATCTCACTAGCATGTTATTTAGACAAAATAAAATATTTTAGTGTGCGGAAGCTGTCGTTTTTACGCACACTTTATGTCATTGGCTATATGCCACTGCAGTGAAGGCTTATTGCACTATTACTGTTAACTAGGGATGTTAACAATTAATCGATCTTCGATAAGAATTAAATCGATAAAACTTAACGATTGTCGAAAAAGCAAGCATGTGTGTCCGGCGCCTGCGCAAAGCACATACACAGCTGGTGAAAACACTAACCAAGGGCGAAGAAGTTAAACTAGCCATGACCACAATGATGCTCGATGCCAAACACACACTTGGGCTTTTTGTCCTCATTCGAGACGAGGCTGGCTGCTAACATAACAAAATTGCATCCGCAGAGGATCTGAGAGGGTCCGATGCCGAAAATCTAAACACAGTTAGGATACTGAAAGCAAAGACCCTCTTCAGGGAAGCCTGCAAGATTAGCATAGCAGCGCTGCTAACGCTGCTTTACACAGGGAAGGCGTCCAGAAGCCGTTTTTAATAAACAGTTTTTATGCACACTTAAACCGTTTTTATGCACACTTTTATGTCATTGGCTATATGTCACTGCTGTAATGGCTTATTGCACTATTACTGTTAACGATTATTCGATTGATTGATCGTTAATTTAAATGATCATCGAATATGGGAAAATGCATAATTTGACATTCCTACTGTTAACGATTATTTGATTGATTGATCGTTAATTTAAACGCTCATCAAATATGGGAAATTGCATAAATTGACATCCCTAGCAGGAATAGAAGATCAGATTAATATCCGTTTAGCCAACAATCATTTATGTGGTTGAATGTCTATATAGCTATCTGATCAGAGAAGTGACCAGGTGTAAAAAGGCCCTATAATGAATGCTGGAATGTAAAAAAAAGGCAGTGTTAAATAATGTGAATTAAATATAGTAAAAAAGGACATTTTGAAAAAGTTACTTGTGCAATGGTCAGAACATTGGCAAGATAATTAGGAAAATGAAAAATAGAAAATATTATTCGGTCGTTTTTTTTTTCATTTTATTTGGCTTTGGCCAAGAATTTTCCTTTTGGTGCATCCCTAGTTGTCATTTTTATATTGAGGTATTTGAAATGTTTTTGCTCAGAAAAGCACTTTGGTTAAAGAAACGCTGCCCACTCAGACAGTAGGCACACACACACACACACACACACACACACACACACACACACACATAACAACACTGCGCTGAGCAACCAAACAAAGCGTTTTGTGTTATCTGCCCACCAATGAATCAAATTCCGAAATAAAGTTATTACAGAAAGATGAGTTTGAGCAGTCGAAAATTACAATGAAATCAAATGAGGGAAACAGGCAACTGACGCCGTCAAGGTTAAGATGCACTTTGAAGCTGTGGACAGGGCAGTACAAAAAGACTGATGCACTCTTGTATATGATCATTATTAAATAACAGGGTTTTCTTGCATGGAATTTTTTTAGCTTAATACTCATTAATCACAGTAAATTATTTTGATAATTGTGGGAACGAGCAGAGAGCCACGCGCACTGCGTGCAGTCTTCAAACTGTCTCTCTGCTCTTTCCCTCTCGCATATTTATCAAAACAAAACTGATACCCTGGAGGTAAAAGGTTTTATAATGATCTTTATTATACAATATGTAATTCTGTTTAAAAATCAGGGCTCCAGACTAACTTTTTTCACTAGGAGCACAGTGGCCCCAAACTGAAAATTTTAGGGGCGCAACCAGAAATTTAGGGGCACACACCGTAAATCAACATGCTTACCAAATATTCACATTTCTACTAATTTCCACTGTATTACTAATAAATACTTTAATGCTAGATGCAGAAAGTACAATGTGCAGTTTCAAATTCAGTGTCACGTCACAAAAGTAGTCAAATTTACTGGTCGCACATGTGTGACTGGATGTAAAATTCAGTGGCACACTCTCAAATTTTGGTGGCAGTCTGGAGCCCTGAAAATTTAATAATTTTAGTAATAGCGCTGTTAAAAATACTATTTGTAGGACTATTTGAGTTTCGAGTACTTAAAAGTCTGTTGTTTTTTATGGTATATTATCTAATGGTGTGCTGATTACAATTTTATTATTTTAAATAAAGTTCATCTAGTTTTAATGGACAATTTGACAACTGACTCTGTAATGCAATGTAGTGTTTTAAAATGTACAAATAATAAGGCCATATGGGCATGTTTCAGCCTTTGATTAAAATGCCTTTAGTCATTTCATTGCCATTTACCAAATTTGACTGTCTTTTGCTCCAAAACCCTCTAAGTACATGCAAAAATCTCCACTTCAAAGTCACTCTTCACTATCCTTTCTGAATAAAGGTAAAACGTTCAATTCAGTGAAT
The DNA here is from genome assembly GCF_027580225.2 of Misgurnus anguillicaudatus. Taxonomy (NCBI): domain Eukaryota; kingdom Metazoa; phylum Chordata; class Actinopteri; order Cypriniformes; family Cobitidae; genus Misgurnus; species Misgurnus anguillicaudatus. The sequence goes on from NC_073353.2 coordinate 27,759,066, forward strand.
ATCTTAATATATTCAATAAACCTTATTTAACTGGGAAAAAAATCATCCAATTATTCTTGCGTGCACTTAGAAGACGTCGCTGAAAAATTGCTATGCCATTTAACTCTTTCCCCGCCATTAACGAGTTAACTCGTCAATTAAGAGAAAACGCTTCCCTGCCAATGACAAGTTTTTCCGGCAATCCGTATTTCTGCTATTATCCACAAAATGGATAACAAACCCAGAAGCATTCCCTTAGGACAAACAGTTCAAACTCCATGTGTTTTGGGGATCGCTCTGAATCTGATCTCTATCAAAAGTCCTTCACAAAATTCGATCATCCTCTATAGGTGATTAGATAAAATGATCAAAGACAAAATTCCGCAAATTAAAACCGCATTCTCTAACTGAAGTCGTATAAGTCAATGAGTAAGTGAAGAGACTTCCTAACCTAATTTGAGAAGATAACAAACAGGTAATGGAAAACTTTGTCACTTTGTGTTACTATGGATGGCAGAGAATTGACAGACCTTTGGTCACAAATAGGGGTGGGCCGATCCGATATTCGGTATCGACATAGTCCAATATTGGCGAAAATGGCTGAATCAAAAATTGTAGAAGTCGGGGAGTACAATACGATCTGATACCAACACAGACCTGAACTGTCATGGCAACTTGGCGTAAAGCGCGACTTGCTGAGCAACATGAATTTGCACAGAGTTGCACTTTAAATTGTCCAAAGTTAAACCTTAAATTTAATTTTGAATTTTTGTGCTGACTAGCTAAAAATGTTGATACCGAGTCCATTTGAAACACTTAAATAAAATGAAGCAGCAGTATTGCACAATGTTTCATTGAGTCTTGAATTTGCACAGTAATTTGTTGCACAGTAAAACGTTGGAATTCAGTAGCTCTAAAGCATGAGGCTTTTTGTAGGGCTAACAGATGTATTATTTGCAGCTTAATTGATTAAAAGGGCAATAGAGATGGTATTCGGTATCGACAGATACTCAAGGTTGTGGTATCGACATCTGTATCATACATGAAAAAGTGATATCGGCCCAGCCCTAGGTCACAAACAGCATCACAAAAGCCTCAAAACCACACAATGAGTAGAAAGATGCAAAATACAATAAATCATGACCAAAATGGCAGCTTTTATTCCCAGTTCACGGTCAGTAATAACTCTTTCTGAACATCAGCTGTGACCATCTATGTTAATGGGGTAATTGTGTAATATATGACGTTGACGTTTAAGCTGCTCTCTGCACTGTACAGTGTACGTCACGCCTTTTACTCAATGGTGTGCAAAGGCTGGTGGGGTCCCAGCTGATCAAGTCACGGTAAACTGATAAAACCAGAGGCCACGTTTTGTGAGAATGGGAAATGATTGTTTCGCAAGCTTTTCATCTACCCCTAATCAAATGGTATCCAAGGGTACTAAAGAAATGATAACTTAGATAAGGTCATTCTCTGTCCTTAAATTGCGTGTCAGGAGGCCTTTTTTATCAGGTCGGCCTACTTTGAAATACGTTAGAAGACCATAAATGTGGAATAAAAGGTAATTGAATATTAAACAAGTCAACCTACGCACACAATGCATATATGGGTGGACCATACACAGTATATTGGTTTTAGGTTCATTGACTGAAGTCCAATTTGTAAAAGAATTACACAAACAGAAATCCTGACATAATAATGCAATGAATTTCCATATGCACACTCTTAAAGAACCATATAGCCAAAATTGTCGTTTATGGCACCAGTCAGAACATATTGTGCATTTAAAAGGGACACTTCATCGATATGCATTTGTAATAGCTTTGTATCGTCAGAACCCCAGTCATGTTTTTGAATGGTTGTGCATCATTCCCTCAGTTTCCCCTGAGACGGGAGAAATAAAGATTTCAGTGTTGCACAAATCGTGCTGTATCTTTGATGAGGGTGTAAGACTTTAAACACTCATTCCTAATTTTTCCAAGGTGGGGGCTATGGGTTTGACCCACTCACGCTACAGACCTATTACAGATCAGTAAACGAACATACAAAAAAAAAAAAAAACGATCAGCCACCATCTTTATGCTAAGCTAAGCGTGATGCTCTAATAGGCTGTTTGTGGCACCTTTATGAGCCACAATACAGCAAAGAGCTGAGGCAGATGGAGGAGCAGAAGCTCGAAGAGTAGGCCGGAGCCTGCGCTTCAGCTGCGTAACGGAGCCCAGGGAAGATGCCGCAACCCTCGCCCTCTGCTGCGTAAAGAAGCCTGGACTGGCTCGAGCTTGGGTAGACTAGTAGTGCCTGTACTCTCGCTGTGTGCTTTCTGTATAACATTTCTGCATCAGATCAGGATATGGACGTTTGTTTGGTGAATGGTCCCGGGCAAAAGGGGCCGTGTTTGGGCATGTTTATTTCACAGACGTGTTTCAGCTTACGAGTACATGTGACATGGTTAAAGGCTCTCTAAGCGAATCGGTGTGTTGATTTTTGAAATGTGTTTTTCAAACAAACTGAGCGTAGTTAACTCCTCCCCCTTCCTTCCGTGCTTTCATGAACGTGCCCAAACCCAACCCCCAAATCCTTCTTGGCGTTTATTGGCTGGAACACTTTGTTTTGTTTTGTGGTGCAGGTTTGGCCACTGTGTTTATATTGAAGTTTGTAGAGCCGGGGCTGTCTAAAGAGATCGCTTTTTTTACAGCTTGATCAGCGGACAGGCAGCAAGAAGATAGTGAGGAGATGTTTACTGTATGTAGCAAAAAATGTTTTATGGTCTAACACGCGTGAATTCGCTTAGAGAGCCTATAATTAAAAAATTTAATTTACTCACCCTCATGCCATCTCAGATGTATGACTTCTTTTATCAGCTAAAAAGAAGAAAAAGGAGAAAAAGATGTTTTATAAAACACACTTTACATGTATATCTCCAACAAAAACATACATCCATCACAAACAACATCATAGATGTAATCCAAATGTCTCCAATGAGTTAATAAATGCTTTCTAAAGGAAACAATAGGTGTATACGCAAAAACAATTAATAATGTGAAAAACTCACGGTTATTTGTGAGTCAATTTTGATCATTTTATTTTATGTAAACTATTCCTTTGAGTAGCTTAAAGTTTTTTACAGTTACAATAACAAAAATATATTTCTTTATTTTATTTGTTTAACCACGATTTTACAGATAACAAAAAAGATCAAAGAGAACAAGATAACAAGCGCCTAGCAACAATGTTATGTTCAAACAGACGGTGAAAGGATTCAGAGAAGCAAGCTGTTTTGTTACTGCGCAGCTGACATCAGTGGGCTTTCACAAGCTGATGTGACATAATCAGACTGTAAACTGGAAAGGGCACAAAATGTCATTGACCCCACAGAAAAAAACACTGCATAAAGCCAAAACAAAGAAAATGCCAACAGCGCAAAGTATAGTTCAAACCAACACGATAAAAGATCACTAGCATGCGCTCATGTTTATTCGATTGATTTCATAATATTGAAGTTTTTTTCCATATTATTCCCCACTTCTACTTCTCTTACCACGATTCGAAACAGAAAGCTCATAATAATGATTTATATTTAAACTTAAATTAGAACTTTGAGTTACATCATGTCCATAAACAGAATAAAGGAGGAGACCAGCTAATACTGTATGTCGCAAGTGTTTGCTGCTGCAGATGACGTGTTTGTAGCGCCATCATGTCAATGTACCGTATAATGAAAGATCCATAAAAAAATTACTCTGCAAATAGCTGCAATTTAATGTTTTTTAACCAAAGACGGCGATAGAGAGGGAAAGTTTCGGACTGCAGCTTTAGTTTTAATAGACATGTAAATTACGCTACTTCAAAAATGTTTCTTGGAAACTGCGGCGCTCATCTACTCTCATCTGTCCCACTCATCATACCTAAAGTGGAGCTCTTTATGTGATACCTTAACAGGCATCAATCATCCCAGAGAACCGTGAGGGTGGCTACAGTAAAAGCTCTTGACCCCAGGTAGGCAGCATGTGTGGGCTTCACTAATGAGCACACACTCCTGACTTCTCAAAGCATGTCATCCGCACAGGTCTGAGTTGAGGATACGCCAGGTTAATGAGGACTGGCTGAGATTTACATGCAGCACTTCTCTGGATTATGCAGCTGTACCGGCTGATGCCTGTTGCAAGATGCAGTCGCAGAGTCTGAGTTTAGCTCCCACACGTGGGTGAGACAAGCTGACGGAAATCATCACGTAGATATGTCGGACTCAAGATGGCACACCTGCAGACCGGCAACGGTTCACGGCTGATGCATACTGCACACAAAAATGGAAAGAGCTACCTTAAAATGTAATCTGCTCATCCAATCTCACTGGCTGACTTCTATGCATCTTCCAGGTGTTAGTGTGCACCAAGGGGTCTATTACACCTAAAGAAACACAGTACTAGTGAATCCAGATCATCAAAATGTGTGACTTCAAATACATCAGACAGTGAAAAAAAATTTATATCGAAGTCCATATGAGATTTTTCAAAGAGCACACCAAAAGAAGGAGAAAGGGGGAAATACTTGAAATACTTGAAAGATGTATAATATAATGATTTTAACAATATACCATTTGGTAAGTCTTGACCTGTGATAAGTTGACATAACTTGTAAAAACAAGATGAAATTGTTTAATTTAATTTGTAAAGTACACCTATTTCATTGGTAAAAACAATGTTATTTTGTGTATTTGGTGTAATACAATGTGTTTGCATGGTTTATGGTTCAAAAAACACATTGGGCTCTATCAAACACCCGGCGCAATGCAATTGTCTTTTGCTAGTTTCAACCTGGCGCAATTATAATTTTCACATTAAGCGCCAACTTGTTTAAATAGAAAATGCATTTGCACCCAATTTTGCGCCAATGGGCGTTCTGGTCTGAAAACGAGGTGTGATCAGGTGCATTGTTGGCGGGTTGCTATTTTGAGGCAACTAAAATAGACTTCGCCATGACCAACAAAAACCTGGTCTAAAGTCTAAAGTCAATGGCGCAGCATGTTTTTTTGTTATTTAAAGAGCGCGTTAGTAATATGCGCCTATAAACGGGACGACAATGCGGGTTTGTTTATCACACGCATGAATGCGCAGCAGCACAAAACCGCTTTTTTATATGAAAGATTAAAGGATTGAAATGTAAAAGATTATTATTGAGTCTCTTGGACATAAATGAGTACCGATTATGAGACGTTAGAAGGCGCAAAGAGCTGCTTCATCTGTAGCCTGGTAAGTAAATAAATGCTTTTTTTTAAACAAATGCATCTATTTTAAAATATTTTTTAAATTATACCCTACAGATTTATTGTATATGATGACTCTGTACCAGTGGATATGGTGAAATGAGAAACATTTTTAAGTAATGCATTTTAATGGCGCTGTCCAAGTGCTGAAACACTTTGGCTATCAGTAAGTTTGTAAAAAATTTCTCTCTTGTTTGTATTTTTAGAGTACAAACCTTTTCTTCCAAATTATTTTATGAGATTACAATGATTATGTAGGATATCAATACATTTACAGCAATTAAAAGCCTGCTATTTTTACTACATTTTCCTCCGCCTAGTTTTTCAGTTTACAAAGTTCGTCATCTAAATAGTGATTAGACATAGCACCAGCGCAACTGGCTTTTAAAGGGGATGAGACTCTCATTGGTTTATTGCACGTTACGCCCAAAACACTCATTATTCATTAGGAGAATATTAACAACCCTTTTCGACCGTGCGCTCGGTGCACAAACCATTTTTCCTGTCGTTAAATTGGCAAAAGTGGCATCGGACACGCCCATTTAGACAATGCGCCATGCGCTTTAGACAACAAGTTTAGATTGTTAAAATAGGGCCCATTATTTCTACATACCAGATTCCAGATTTCACTCACTTCCTGAAACGCACAAAATTTGTACAAAACTCATCGATTTGAAAAGCGCTGTGTCTCTGATTGGCCAGATAATCTGTACGTTGTGATTGGCCTGAATACTTCTGGCGTCAGCCGGAAAAGTGACGCTCCTTACTATGTTTGCAAGATTCGCTCACAATGCAATGCTAACAGGAGTTAACTTACGGGCCGAGTCCGAAGCAGCAGGAATTCTGCTAATATCAGTCTTTACTACATCACCAATCCCAGAAGTAAACTGTCGCTTACAGTCCGTGTGTTTGTTGTAGTCCAAGAAAAGAGATTTACGTTGGAGACGATAACTCGCGTCATCGTTAACTTTGGGGTATGTACCTTTTGCATATCGTTAACATGTACTAATACACACTTATACACCAAAGCAAATGTAAAAACGTGAATCGCACCACAGGTGCCCTTTCAAGTTAAAGTAACCACAAAATATATTTGGATTTTATATAATTTTTTACAGTGTATCAATTGAAAAAGCTACTCCTACCAGAAGGGACTGAACTACGCAAAGAGAGAAACCTTAACCCTTTGGGGTGAAACTTTTTCTGAATTTGCTCAAATTTGTGAGGTTTATGACATTACATTTTTTAAAGATTAAATGGCAAGCAAACAAAAAAAATCTTTAAAAATACTGAACATTTATATTCTGCTCTGCTTTGTTATATCTATGAAATGATTGGTGGCATCACTTTATTACTTTTACACTGATGATACACTTTTATGATCACAAACAAAATTTCACTTTTCTTCAGCATGTTTTCTGCAACTAATCAAAATTAATAATGCAGCACCAATATATGAATGACTATAACTCTAGAAATGGTCTATTATTTTGATTTACCTGCCTCTAAATGGTAAAAACCAAAAATAACTATGGTCGTAAATTACAGTACATGCAGTCTCTTCCCGTCTAAGTGATGATTCTTAGCCAGAATAAGCTCCACAGTACACCAGAGGTTTGGTAATTTGTCTTCATTTATGCACACTGAGCAATGTGACTACAAATAGTGCATGACAGAAAATGTGTATACTGTAGGTGCAGTAGTCACTTTTTGTGGCGATGGCCTAATGGAGCTGTAAGAGAGTGAATGCTGTATAATGCAAATGTATGGATGTGTACTGTATGTGCATGTGCTTGTTTAAGCGTGTGAGAGGACTGGGCACGAAGTTACGCCCCACACCCCTGTTCCCACAGCTGGGTTGGGCCAGGCAGGGAGGATAAAACAAGAACCACAAAACAAGAACCAAACCCTCAGGAATGCACTTCCACTAGGACTGGGAAACAAATCGGTTTCATTTAGGCCTCAGGGTGAAATGTATGTTTATTTGAATAGAAATGTATTTCTGGATGTAAAAATAATACACTGATGTGTATTAGTTGATACAAATTGTTATTATATTACTTTTTTATTATACTAGGACAATGCATAGGCCTACAAAAAGCACTAGACAAAATGTAACATTCCGTTACATTCCAAAAAAGTCAAGGATATGGAAACATGTGCATGTATTCCCTGTGGAAGTTGGCTTGAATGTCAAGAAAAGACAAGGAAAATATATGAACCACCTTTACCGTAAGGCACCAGAAGAATGTACAGAAGATGCCTTGTTAAATTTTGTCAGCTGTTCGCATTAACCAAACTCAAGGTGCTGAACATACAGTACATCGTAAACATGGAGTATTTTGAAAAAGGAACAAATAAGACATCATCTAAAGCGGTTTGCCAGTGCGGTCTGAAAAGAAATATATATACAAAAGAAATCTAAGCATATCCTGGCAACCACAGAAGACAGAATGAAGAGAAGGACCTTGGCATTTCTCTACACATGCACCTCGGTGCATTCAAACCTGCCCATCTCTGTCCCGAATCTGGGAAGGAATTAGCTCCCGAGACCGTTTCATTGTTTCCCACACAGGCATTGTAAGCTTAATAACGCGTGGGTGTAGTTTCGATCAGTCAGGTAGGTCAGGTTTCTGTTAATGCGACTGCATACCTTTGAGCCATATCGGCACACACAGTGATCTGTGGAATTCTTGGCATGCCTGTCATAGTGGCGAAGACGGCAGTTTGGAGAGAGCAAACAGTGCTGACCCCCTTGTCTTAATCTGGTTTCTGCATTTGAGCAATGAGTCAAAGGTCAAAACATTCAGGATTCACACACTGCCCAGGCACTCAATCTAATCCTGTGCTTTAGTTCATTATCTGCTGAATTTGTATGAACTTGCATATAAGACATTTTGGAGCACGTGGAGCATGTGTGTGTTCGTTCATGCTGGTGTTATGGTTTTGAAGAGCTGCCGTTAGGATACATTAGCATGAGGTAAAAAAAAACTGCAATACTAAATCAAAGGATTTTGCTTATTTGGAATTGATACATTCTTAGCAATGGCCATATTAAACAGAAGCTAGAGCTATGTTCACACAACAACAATGTAGTAAAAAAAGGGAAACGTTTACCTTTTCTCTTTCGAAAAATGTAACCTACACATGACAATGCATTCAAAAAGAAACACATTTACTTGGATCAATGAAGACGACTAAATTTGCTGTATTACGTATGCCAGGCCAGTAGAGGTCGATGTTACCTGGTAAAGAAGCACTACACACCTGCGCATATATATGCATTCTTCTACAGAGACATAAATACAAACAGTTAAGATGGTGAAAGCATCAAGCAGTTTTAAGACAGAAGATGAGGTAGGCTCATTACTAAAAGAGATCCTGGACTATAGACTCCAGTGTTTCTCAACCCTGGTCCTCGATGACCCCCTCCCAGAAAGTTTTAGATGTCTCCTTATTTAAAACACCTGAACCACCTCATCAACCTCCTTCCAGAATGTCTCCCTAACAAGCTAATGAGTTAAATCAGGTATGTGTAAATTAAGGAAACGTCTAAAACATTCTAGTATTGAGAATCACTGGACTAGACCACTGTTTCGGTGTGGGCCCCCCTAGTGTATGGTGCATCCCTTTATGGCCCCCCCAAAGAAAATTTATGATATAAAACACTCCAAAACAATTTTCTTAGGTTTAATTACGCAGAATAAAATGCGCAGTGTTTAATTTTTAGAAGGATCTCTTGGCAAAAATGCCAAATAATATACAAAACTATATTATCAGGGGTGTATAAAGACCTTTAATAATAGACTGTTATGTGTTTATTACCTTAGAACGAGACCTTTTTATCTGCATACACGAATGTCCCCTTACATGGAAGTCGCCATTTTGTGCGGACACATTTTTTTACCAAGTCTCAGTCGATGACATGTTTGTCCGGTGGGGGCTACCGTAGCTTCTCTATGGGTATCAAAGCAAGGGGTGAGCAGTGGACTAAGCCGTTGGTTGCAATTCGCAACCTCACCACTAGATGCCGCTAAAATTTACACACTGCACCTTTAATGATAAATTAAAAGGCAAGGTGCATGATTTCTGAAAGTCAATTTTGACATTTGAAATCACCTAAACAAACACGCCCTTACCCAAATAGAATCTGGACCTTCTTTTGATAGACCCGCCCCACACATACGCAACCCAGCCAACAATGTCGGTTAGTAGACACGCCCCTTACTACTGGTTGGCTACAAGTGTTTTTTGGTACACAGCCCGACTCCCTTTTCCAAAGTGTTTTTCAAAAATCATGCACCCCGCCATTAATGTATTTTATAAAATGTAATTAAATTGGGGCCTCCCTGGCACCATCTCAGGGCCCCCAGTTTGAGAACCACTGGACTACTAGCGCCAAAATTTAGCAAACTTTGTTAGAGAGGCATTAATAAATGCAGTATTTGAGCAGTAGGCTGCCATTGTTGTAGGTACAGTATGTGATATACTCGCATATACCTATAGGCCATTTCATCGGTGACTAGGGCGGTGACTAGGGCTGTCACGGTTATGAATTTTGGCTTACGGTTATTTGCCTAATAAATTGCGACAATTATGACGATTAAATGTTTGTTTTATTGCTTTGACATTTAATTCTCATACATTTTTTGTCTGTTCATGAAATAAGTTTCACCCATTGTTGTGATTATTTAATCAAAAATTTTGCAAGGTTTATCTGGCAGTAAGTTTTAATACACATAACACATATTTAAAAGTAATCTGATACTGTCTCCTTTATACAGGCGCTGCAGCTCCCCCTTGTGTTTTTAGAGAGATGTGCAATCATTGCGGTGATCTGAAATCATTGCGATGAGGTCAAACAATCACAATGAGATGATTATTTAATAATTGTGACAGCCCTAGCAGTGACGGGATTACGTGTCTGCATGGAACTTCTAATTTCTGTTTGTTTAATGGTCTGACTAGTTGCTAAACTGAAACAAATACCTTGTCGAAAATAACAAATGTTTTGGTTTCCTAAAGATGACGGAAGACGGCGATCATGGATTACCGCTATCTAATACGAGGTTTGGCAGCCAATTAAGATTATATACATTATATAGTACACATTTTACACAGTAACGTTAGCTAAGTGAAAGTTTTTGATATGCTTTAACTATGAATTGAACTAAGGTAATCTACTTGCTTATTTTTTTATCAAAACTAAACTACTTTAAAAGGACTTTGTTGTTATGGATTCTTTGCCGAGTTTGTGGAAAGTTACGTTTGTTCGACGAAAGCCATTTGTTTATGTTGTTACTACTGAAACCGTCTATAGAATAAATCAACACATGTGCATGGCATCACCATTACCACAGATTAGCGTATGGAGAAGACTAGGCGTTGTCACGTAATGAACAGGTATAAACATTAGTTTATGGTTAAAAACATCCCTAAGAAGAAATCTACCGAATGCAATGGAAACCAAAATCATTCTGAATTTGAGCTTCTAAGCAGTCAATAAAGCAAGCAAATAAAATACCCTTCATGCTAAAAATGCACATTGTCTGGCTCTATGTGAGTGTGGAGATGTCAGGAACCTCTCCTAAAGGCACGACTGAAGGAGATGGTCAGCATCAGCAGCTCTTATTTTTTTGCCACATGCTCAAGGTGACGCGCAACCTCACAGACATGCTGTCATCCACATGAAAGATCTTTTACAGAGAGAAGAAATAAATAGAAGTTTGGAAAATAATGTGCTGAAAATAATGCCAAAATGTCCTGCTCCTTACCAGGTGAAATAGAAAGGGATGTCGGATGGGAAGAGATGGAACGCATTAATTCACGGCACGAGCAGCGTAATGGGTCGGATTTGGTTCAATCCGTTCTAGTAAGCGAGTCCTTGCATCTGCGGTGCTCAAAATGATCATGTTTTCATTCATTAGCCATTGATTGCACAGAGAGGGTTCATTTCCCATCGTGCCCTTTTGCTTGACTCTGAAGACGTTCATTATTAACTCCATGTACAGGTGGCTCACATCTCTTACTGTGAAATCACGCAACGCAATTCTACTATTATTGTACTAACATTAACATATTACTTGATTTAATATTGTTGTATGATGAAGAATAATAGTAATAATTTTGTCTTGAATTAAAATACTCAAACACAACCTTGACATTTAGCATAACAGCACTCCTGCTCTTTGCATAAAATGAAAATGTCATTCTGTGTATGCAGCACATAAAAATATCAAAAATGCGTTCACTATTTTACATGTACTATGTCTCTATGTGGAGTTCATCAAGAAACCATCAAGAGCTCCGAGACTCAATCTCACCATTGTTCACTGCACAAAAACCTTACAGACCCAAGTCGCCTCCTTTATTTCCTTCCCATTCTCTCGCTCAGCCTAACTATCCGTGGCAGTGATTGAACCCCTCTGTCCTTTGCCGCAAGGGCCCGTACCTTATTTAATCCCTTACGTGGAAGGTCACTCTGTGAGCGGATGCTGTGTAAACAGCGCAGGCCCTTGATGTAGGGGCTCTGGGGTAAGAGAGCAGGGGCCGAGGGTTATGGAGTCTCCGGGCTCTTGGGAACAATGGGCCTTTAGAATGTAGGGGCAATGGTGCGCTGACCCTTAGCAAATAAGAATCATGTTCTAGCATTCCAGCCTTGATTGGCACTTTGAGGTTGAAAAAAATCTCAAAGGAACACAGGAAATGCTACTTGTGTAATTGGTAATACATTAGCGCTGCATTCTCTTCTTTTAAAGGATTGGACATTCCTGGGTGACACATCGGAGAGACTCTGTCATCCCACAGGTTGAAATTAGCAAGAGAAGAAGCTATGCAAATGAGATTAAGTGGTGTTAAGGTAGTTACGTTTAATTTTCTTCCTACCACCCTCGGTCTTGCTCTCTTTCTGTCCGTCATTTAATCACTCTTATATACCACTGTTTCTATGACTCAGATTTTCTGAATCACAAGTATGGATCAGTAATTGCACCAAAACGAATCCATTAGCACATAATATATTATAATCACACAGACTGTCACGGCCCATACACTTTTCTTAGAGCAGATGCTTTATAACTTAAGACGATGAGAGCGTTCTTTGTCTAATAATGTCACACTGTATACGAAAGAGCATGACTCTAATTCATTTTTTGGTTATCTGTCTTTTTCTATATTATCTATACAGTACAGTAGCTAGGGTAGTACAGATCAACCATGAATTAAGTTCAAACACATGATGAGGACTAGTACATAGGCTCGATCTGACCCTTGACATCAAAGTCACGAGGCATGAGTAAGCAAAGCAAGATTCCAGCTAAATTCCAGCACACCATGCAATTTCTTTGTAAGATATCATCTTTGCTAAACACAAACCCCTGGATAGGTACTGCAGATAACACAATCCGAAAGAACCAAGCTAGCTTAACAACACTGACACCATTGCTAAGCAATGGTAATGTGAAACCATTCTATGCATGCACAAACACACACACACACTCGCACACAATCTCTGGTATGTGACCTGGGGAGAAACTACAAAAACAGGCCCATCTTCTCATAAATTAAACAAAAGTTGTCAGATTCCCACTGTCTCAGCCCATTAAATTCTGAAGAAGACATGGGAACCGACTCGGACAGAACCGTGCACCAGCCACCCCGCCTTCGTTTCTCAATCTTTACGGTGGGCAGTTGAGGTTCGGTTATGGTGAGCCAATAAGAATTTGCCCATCTTTATCACCTGCTCCACATCCACGTCTGACAGCCCTGTTGCAGACCCAAAGTGAGTCAGAAGGGCAATGTAAAACATGTGAAATCAGCTTTGGAATTTCAATAGCTCCACAGCATACCACCACCCACGACAACACCCCAGCCAAAAGGAAATCTGATCAAGATAAAGATTTAAAAGGTTAAGGGGAAACCTCCCACCTACCACTGTAACAACCTGATGCTGACTTTGTAGCATGATATACAACCCCTAATTGGTTTCATTCATTGGATAAATGGTGGACCAAGACTTACCCAATGCATGTATGACCTGATTGAATCTGTTTGATGGGCGCTTATATCGTGTGACGCAGTGAGAAGTAAACCCAAAATATCATGAGTAAAGTGCAAAAGCAGCTGGTGACCTATATTCCTGACGCTTACAAAAAGGAATCTGACTAATGTCTATTATTATTATTATAAATAAATTGTCACCTACTTTTGGAAGACATCCACTCTGAATATCATCCTTGCTCATAACACATTATTTTTGTTCTAGGACATTTTTATTTCAATGTGCTACATATGACACTCGTATAGAAACAAGTAACATCAAAAAGGTTTGCGCTTGGCATTTCTAAAGCGAGGCAGAATTTCCCAGTTTCTTACAAGAGTTATTCTACTTCTAAAGGGCCATAAGTGAACTCTGACATCCTGTGAGAGCTTTTAAAATGCCTCTGTAATCCTTTGTTTGAGCAGTCTGGAAACGTCTTGTCAATGCCTATCAGTGCACCATGATTGATGGCATGGGCAATAGCTATAAAACAAGAAGTCAGAAGGGTGATGTGTGATCTCGAGTGACCCTAAATTGAAGTCACGGTAAGGTGTTGTGAACATATCCCTTTTGTGAATGACTGAAGGTGGATATCATGGTGCCAGAGTTAGCCTCCATGACATTTTCAATGTATGCTAAAGGCATTCCCTCTTAAAACAAACCAAGCTGCTCTGGAGTCTCCAGCCAGACAAACCTGGGAATGATCTGCTAAACATGGCTGATGGAAGACAGACCGACCCATTCTGGCTCCCCCAGATCACCACTATGCCTGCTTCTAAGTGCTTTTACTTGACCCTTATGTTCATCTTTGAAGGAAACGCCAAGGAATGCATGGGTTTGGGGAGAAAAACGAGATAACTGGGGATGTGAATCGACATGTCCTGTTTACACCACAATAAGAGTCTGAGAAAACACGGCGGATTGCAAGCTTCAGGCATGCTGGTTATGCACTGCGGCACACTGGAGGTGTGTGGGCAGCGTTGGAGGAAAAATATGAACACAATGAAAATATTTTTTTAAGCAAGTGAGAGGTCATATGTAAATGTGCAGCAACCATTTAAATGCTGGGAGGTGTTATCAAATTGCTTAAGGCTCAGGTGCCTTTAATTGGTTAAACTGCAAAGGTTGTTTTACTTGTGTAAATAAACAATTAGTAATAAGATAAAGCGAGAATCTATTAAATCTGCAACAAACAGTCTTTATAATGACTGAATCATTATTTAAAAATTCAGTAGGCTTCTCAAAATGCACACGAACTGACCTCACCATGCACTTGACTATAATTGCAACAAGCATTCAGTGGTCGCAAATCATTCAGTATGCAATGTCGCCACCATCTGGTCATTTAGTAATTACAATACATTTGAGTTCAACATAAACTATAAACCCCATCTTCTACAAATGCTTTTGTTCTCAAGTCAACTATGCAGAAGATTACAGCCTAAAACTTTCTCACCAACCCTCACCTGAATAGCAAGATGGTGAGGTGGAGCGCCGTAAGACCAGACAAGTTTGAACAGGGAAGAGATAATTTGCGGTTTGTGAAGACCATTAAAAAGATGAGAGGTGGGGTGTTCAAAAGCATAGCATTAACTTCATCACCACAAAGTCACGTGTTAGTTATGAAAACAGTCGGAGAGGTTGTGTATATGCACTATGCGCACCTGAGGAGATCGGACATCCGAGTTGAGCAGCCAGAATTGCATGTCACGCATTTACGTCGGAAACAGCCTGCCAACCCTGCTGAAAAAAACAATAAAACCATTACAGAAAATTCTAATGGTTTCCATTAAAATACCAATAGGAACCATTAGCTTTTACCATTAAAACCACTATACACTATATAGTGTGTTTTGGGCCATATTCCATTAGAACCAATACATAGAACCAATACATACCATTAGAGACCAACAAAGACCAATACACTGTAGTGTGTTTTGGGCCATATTCCAATAAAATTCCCAATAAAACCAATAGAATTTCTGTGGTGTCTATTCTTTTTTTAGCAGGGAAAACAACACATGTCATGAATGAACATATGTGAATGTTTTTAACACTTGAACTTTTTACACAACCTAAATGCATTATTACATTTATTAATTTATACAGATATTTGCATAAGGCAGTGAAGGCTTGGTCACTAAGTAGTACTATAAACTCTGTTGTATAATAATTTGTTAAATAATTTGTATGATAATTACTAAAAATCAACTGTGACTTTTTATTTACATCTATATTTCATGTAGGCATGTCACTTTCAATTTCAGGCATTTAAGGCCAAGTACAGTATAAACTGAATTGAACAGGCATCACACACTGGAAAAAGTGTGAAAACCAAGCAACAGTGACATCTACAGGTAAGTTTTGCCGTCGCAGTAGATTTGCAAAGGTGTTTTACAAGTTAATTAGGAAACTTGCTTTTTTCTGTTTTTGTGAGCTTTATGTCGCCATGTTTATCTGCTAAATAAGTATCATGACCGTAAGCAGTAATGTTCTTTGGTAGACTTCATCATAATATATTAAACCAATGAGATTCCTAAGTATCTTTTAAAATACCCACTGACTGACGGAAGTTTAGGTTGATATCTACGCGTTGTAATCTTTCCCATCATCAACCCAACACTTGTAACAAACGGAAAACAAAAAGTGCTTACATTTATAAATAGAGAGGCCCATTCATACTGTACCTTTGGGTAAATGAACTCCATCCTTCATTGTGACACATTTATAGACATCATTGTTGTTCAATATTTCGTAAGATCTCTTGAATAATCTAAATTGTATCAATATTTTGATCGAAAAGAGGTAAAGTATCTCTCTGCGTGTGCGCGATGAACCACTATTGTAATACTGAAAGCTAATTGGCTTAAATGGTCAATTCTGATTGGTTGAACGCAATGAGGTAAATTTATCAAAATTATATTTATTTTGCATTTGTACTTAAAAGGGAATCAAAACGCGATGGTTATTCTAACATAAGTATGGTTCTTCAGTTTACTTATGGGAGAAAACTTTATTATTTCATGGTACTCCTCTGGTGTTTCTGTGACTAACTGTTACATTTTCTCGTCTGTTTGGTAATAGGCTTACAGTATGTATTAATGTGATATAAAACTGAGCAAATTAATTTATAATAATTAATTTTTTTTTTTTTTAAATAATTTATTTTAACAACCATTTTTTTTACTTTAAATATGTTATATTTTTTGCTTGGGCTCTGATGGATCACCACTGGTGTCCTTTAATATACGCAAATAAAAACCCTGCATCTGTTTGGTAATGTGTTTGTATATATTTGGATGGCATGTTATTTATTTAAATGTGATTGTAACGCGTTCAATAAAAGCGTTTGCTTTTTATGCAGTAACACATGTGACCAATAGGTTACAGCACAGACACATTTTTTTTTCATTCAACACTTTTCCTTGTTACAAGAGACGCCTTGTAATTATAGAAACAATGCATTCACATTTAAATACGTATAAGAGTCAGATAAGATAATTATACAATTGAATAAGGACAGATTATCAGAAAATAAAAAGGAAATTAAACAATTAGGCGACTAGTACAACCAAGTGACGTCTGACACAAGCCACCAGGTGTCACTCATGCCCGCATGTAATAAACGTGAACATGATGGCATTTTTATTGATTAGCGATCAAGTTTTCAATATAGAGATAATTATGATACATTCGTTATATCTAAAATGTATGCAAGTATATTATTGTAGTTTCAAACTTCAGGACTATGAAGCAGACGTTCTCCATCTGCTCCAGACACATCCTGTAACAATTAACATTTGGTTGCCAGATTAACCCTGCTTAAAATCTATAGGCTATGTCATGTGATTTAAAAGCTTTAGTATAAAGCAAAGTTTTATGGCAGAAGGGAAACTTAACATTGCCTCTAGTATTGCTGGTGTTCAAGTGGCAAAATAAAAGAAACAGTGCTGACTATGATTTTAAATAGGCCTAGTTTTATGAGCTGCTATTCATTGTGGGATAACAAACAAACAACTTAAAATCAGCATATTTAACATGCAGTATTACCTTTAGATCAGCACACAGTTCACAACCTATTAAAGTTGTTTCTCTTAAATCATTTTACCAATGCCAAAAAACACAGACTGATCATCAGTTGACTTTTCTGTTATAAAGAGTGTCAGTGTTAGGCTATGTGAAACTTGTAGAGTATCATTACAACAGAGACAACTAATATGGCAAAAAAAAAACATTTCCGTGGCCGGAAATATATTTTAAATATATGCTAAATACATTTTGTATAAAGTAATGTTTGATTGAATATATTTTTGAATTTGAAAATATATCTAGTTTAACCCTTTATGTATCAACATAAAGCCTATATTTCAAAATGTATTTCAAGGAGAAACAAATAAATTTCAAATTGTATATCCCATATGGCAAAAAGGTATTTTTTGCCTGAATATATTTTTAATATATGCTAAATACAATTTAATTTTATAAAGTATATTTTTAAAGTCTAAAACCTACACTCACCTAAAGGATTATTAGGAACACCTTTTCAATTTCTCATTAATGCAATTATCTAATCAACCAATCACACAGCAGTTGCTTCAATGCATTTATGGGTTTGGTCCTGGTCAAGACAATCTCCTGAACTCCAAACTGAATGTCAGAATGGGAAAGAAAGGTGATTTAAGCAACTTTGAACGTGGCATGGTTGTTGGTGCCAGATGGGCCGGTCGGAGTATTCCACAATCTGCTCAGTTACTGAGATTTTCACGCACAACCATTCTAAGGTTTACAAAGAATGGTGTGAAAAGGGACAAACATCCAGTATGCGGCACTTCTGTGGGCGAAAATGCCTTGTTGATGCTAGAGGTCAGAGGAGAATGGGCCGACTGATTCAAGCTGATAGAAGAGCAACTTTGACTGAAATACAACCGAGGTATGCAACAAAGCATTTGTGAAGCCACAACACCCACAACCTTGAGACGGATGGGCTACAACAGCAGAAGTAAACCACCGGGTACCACTCATCTCCACTACAAATAGGAAAAAGAGGCTACAATTTGCACAAGCTCACCAAAATTGGACCGTTGAAGACTGGAAAAATGTTGCCTGATCTGATGAGTCTCGATTTCTGTTGAAACATTCAGATGGTAGAGTTAGAATTTGGCGTAAACAGAATCAGAACATGGATCCATCATGCCTTGTTACCACTGTGCAGGCTGGTGGTGGTGTAATGGTGTGGGTGATGTTTTCTTGGCACACTTTAGGCCCCTATGTGCCAATTGGGCATCATTTAAATGCCACGGCCTATCTGAGCATTGTTTCTGACCATGTCCATCCCTTTATGACCGCCATGTACCCATCCTCTGATGGCAACTTTCAGCAGGATAATGCACCATGTCACAAAGCTCAAATCATTTCAAATTGGTTTCTTGAATCTGACAATGAGTTCACTCTACTAAAATGGCCCCCACCGTCACCAGATCCCAACCCAATAAAGCATCTTTGGGATGTGGTGGAGCGGGAGCTTCGTGCCCTGGATGTGCATCACACAAATCTCCATCAACTGCAAGATGATATTCTATCAATATGGGCCAACATTTCTAAAGAATGCTTTCAGCACCTTGTTGAATCAATGCCAAGTAGACCGTTCTGAAGGCGTAAGGGGGTCAAACACAGTATTAGTATGGTGTTCCTAATAATCCTTTAGGTGAGTGTATATTTATTTTTAACCTTTTTAAAACTGTTATGTTTACAGGTTCCTAACATAAAGTTTTTCTTCCAATATGACATGAATATATTTCCTTAGATTGAAATACTTATTTACTTTGAAAATATATGTCAAGATATATAAATAATATATATAGTAAACCTATTCCAAAATATATTTCGGCAAATATATTTTTTGGCCATTTTTTTGTGTATTTTGAAAAATTTATTTTTTGTCGTATGGGATACATGTAGTTGTGTGACTTTTTATGGAATTAAATGGCTGTAAAGTATTTTGACAGAAAAACAAAAGAATCCTACAATCTTCATTTAAGATAATTTCCCCCATGGTGTCTTATTAATTATTACTAACTAATTTAATCAATTGTCCCTATCACTGAAAATAAAAAAAAAATTGTGACCACATCTGAATCTCCAAATGCCTTAAACTTGAAGGCTCTAGCTCCATATTTAGAAGAAGACCTTTCAATGTTCTTTGATTCACAAAGGACTGCAATGGTCTAAATGAATCACAGTCTGTTCACTGTGTATGTGATGGAAAGAATGTTCTATACTGCAGCTGATGATTCAATTCCTTTCCTGTCAATACCAGTTTTTACTGCGAGGCCCATAACTGACCTTGCAAAGTTATCATCGAGAGATCTGTTAGATCACTTAGCTTTTGTCAGGCTCTTCTGCAGTGCTGAGAAACTTCTATATTGATAGCAAGAAACAAGTTTTTTGTGCAAAGGTCATTATAAAAAAGTTTGATTCTAATTTACCATTCATAAGAAGACAAAAAGAAGAATCATATTAGTTTTATGGCAAACTAGGTTAGTGTAAACGAAACCATAAGTGCTCAACAGCAGGACAAAATCATAATTTATGCATGCAAGCTTTAAAAATTACACTTCCAGACATCTCCTGTTGTGTAGCACAATTACAGTCAAGAGGTTTAAAAAATGTGAACATTAACACATCTATTTGTGACTGAGCCAATTAAACATTTCCTGACTTTCTGTACAAGAAGAACCTTTGGAAAAGCACTAAAGGATTTCTGGACACAAGCCTGTCAAAACATACAACTGTAAAGAAAAGGTCTCTCGGATTTGAACGGTGCGTTGATTCAACACATATAGAATATTCTTTATTTACCCTGGCTGGCAGCAAAGTCAAATTTAGCCTGTTAGTCTCTTAAAGTTTTGTTGTTGTATTTATCCATGTTAAATCAAAAGGCTTGTTCACTAGGGTCTCGGATTTTTACTTTTGCACATAGTAGTTGCCAAAAGTATACCATATGTTTACACTGTCAGAAAAATAATGGTCAAAAATGGTTCCTGTAAAAAAATTGCTGTATATTTATCTAATTTATTGGCAACAGTTTGTTCAAAGAAAAATGAATATTAAACATTAACAAGTCTTTGTCTTACAGAATAAAATTATAAAAGCCTTATGCAAAGCGAACCAGAAATCCTCATCAATTCAGTTTTATTTCTGATTTTGGTTCCCAGAAACACTTTGCAATGCTGTACTGTTTATATTTTTTCCTGTAAAGATCACACAACAATTTTTTTGACTATTTTATTACATTATTTGTACATTAAAATAAGAAATTTTGGCAGAGTTACTTGGTACCTCCTTTAATGTTTATAGTTCAGTATTTTCAAAACTTCCAGGGTGCAGGCAGTAAACTTAAAGGAAAACAATATTTTATTTTAAATATGTTCTTACCTCAACTTAGAAGAATGAATACATACCTATCTTTTTTCAATGCGTGCACTTTTAATCTTTGTACAGCGCCTCGTGAATGTGTTAGCATTTAGCCCCATTCATTCCTATGGCTCCAAACAGGCATGAATTTAGAAGCCACCAAACACTTCCAGTTTTCCCTATTTAAAGACTGTTACATGAGTAGTTAAACAAGTAAGTATGGTGGCACAAACTAAAACTTTTATTTGGAGCCATAGGAATATATGGGGCTAGGCTAAATGCTAACACATTTAAGAAGCGCTGTACAAAGATTAAAAGTGCACGCATTGAAAAAAGATAGGTATGTATTAATTCATATAAGTTGAGGTAAAAACATAGTAAAATATTGAAAACAGTGGTGTTTTCCTTTAAAGTGATAATATATGTAGATTTGGAGCTCATCAGATGTAGGGATTACAAATAAAGTTAAAGAAATTCCTGCATGGTGAGGTCAGCATTGGATAATAAACCCCTGTATCAAGGCAAAAAATTTCACTGAAGTGTCATCTAAAGTTACTCTTGTGGATGTAGGAAATAGAAGCCTCTGACAAAACCAGCAGAGCTGGAACTGCTGTATGTAATTTTGTTGCAGCATTTTGTAAACCTTAAATTTGTATCGTGATACATGTGCATCACAGTCTCCTTTAACACTAAAAAAAACACTCAAGTCCTTTTCCTATGCCGTTTTCAGCTAAATCAACAAGATGATCCGATTCTGGAATTTCTGTTTTCCATTTATTCCAAAGGTAATTCCCCAAAAACTGGAATTTGATACACCTTAAAATGGAACCTAATGCAGACCTGCACTTCAGATATCATACACAATTCCCCATCATTCCGATTTTGGCATTTAGGAAATAAAGAACATCTGTTCCTCAAGGTTTTGTGCATGAGTAATCAATTTCACAGAATTTCAGTAGAGTTGTTGTTGCCTCCCAGGTCCAGATATAAGGATGGCTCACCCGCAATAGTGGTATCCTTTAATCTCAGTAAGTAAAATAGTTGATTGACTAACAACATTTTTCAATGGCTGACAGTTTTTTTTCTAATATAGACTAATCATACAATTCCTTCTCTGCTACTAAGACTAGCAGTAGACCTTCTGGTTGACCTGCTGGAAAAGGTATAAAAAAAATTATACCTTTAAACAAAAAAATTAAACAGCAGACAAAACGCAACAATATTATGAAGCTGGACTTTCAGCAAGGATGCATTTGATCGCCCATTACAATGTCATTATATCCGCCTCAGTGGTGACATTGAGAAGACCACATTATAAACGCATATAAAATTTTACCACAAACATTAAAACAAACTGTTGCATGCATAGTAACATTGCATAGCATAATAACACTCAGTCTTGTTTTGAAACCTCCAGCTCTCTTTTGTTGATGGGTGTCTCACCACAAATATGAAAACTCAGATCTGGTCCACTTCAAAACACATACTGCAGAGCAAACGCCTGCCTGTGTGTCATAACCCCATGAGACGAAACCACTGATGGTTCTTGTTGAAGATCTACAACATACCATCTCTGCCTTTAACAGCATATTCATGTCTGTGTGCTGTCTTGAAACAAATGAATTCCTCTAAAGATTTAAATAGTATGTGAACTTTCAATCAAGCAGACAAATCCATAGTAGGTTGGTTGTCTATAAGTCAGATGTAATGTGTTGCAGTATTGTGTCAGCTGTATGATATCAAGTACTGTACTTATCCAATACTCAATTGAATTTTGGATTAAGTATAAAATTCACTGAAAAAATGATTCATTGAATTTAATCAATTTTTTTAAGGGAAGGGGTTGCAATCAATTTATTTAATCTACATTTAAAGGCGGAGTCCACGATGTTTGAAAAACGCTTTGGAAAAGGAGACGGGCCGACTACCAAAACACACTTATAGCCAATCAAATCAAATCAAATGCCGGGTTGCGTATGTGTGGGGCGGGTCTATCAACAGAAGGTCCAGATTCTATTGGGGTAGGGGCGTGTTTGTTTAGGTGATTTCAAATATCAACATTGGCTTTCAAACATCATGGACTCCACCTTTAAACAAAAAAGATTAGTAGAGTAAAATAAAATATAAAACTTTTGTTTAAATGTAGCTTAAATAAAATGATTGCAACCACTTACCTTAAAAAAATTGATTAAATTCAATGAATCTTTTTTTTCATTGTTGCTGGGTTATTTTCAGCTTTTGGTCAAAAAGGGACAAACACAGCTGTTCGGTTAAATTATCCAAGAAAATGTTTATATTTGAACCATTTTGAAGCAAATAGGTTAAATTATAACTCAATAGGTTGGGTTCGTCCCTTTCTGACTCAGCATTTTTATACATTATGAATATAAATAAACCCAAGAGAAAAAAATCACAAATTAGTTTTCTTTGAAATCTCATATACCAAAGAAATGTTAAACTATGTTAACCTTCTGTCTGTGCCTAACCACAATCCTTGTTTATCAGTGACTAAGGAAAATATAATATGGTTGAACTGTATCTCATTTTTTCTCCTAGATGGCAAGGGGATTAAATAATGAGCAAATGGAAACTTTGAAGTCTCCTCATGCATTTCAGATGTTTCTCCTAAAAACGACCTATAAATTTCACATGCTGACTTAAAGAGATAGTTCACCCAAAAATGAAAATTCTGTCATCATTTACTCACTCTCTTGTTGTTAGAAACCTGTATAAACTTAGATATTTTGAGAAATGTTTTTAACCAAAGTGATTAGATGCCCCATTGACTTCCATAGTATTCTTTTATCCTACTATCTATGTAAGTCAATGGGGCCTCTGATTGGTTGGGTAACAAATATTCCTCAAAATATCTTCCTTTGTGTTCATCAGAACAAGCAAATTTATAAGGTTTGTAACATCATGAGAGTAAATAAATGATGACAAAATTTTCATTTTTGGGTAAACCATCCCTTTAAAATGGTCAATGAAGAATAGTAAGAACACAGGTGTTAAACATACTGTCTGCCTTTGTTACCTAGTCCGCTGAAGTATGACATGAATTGGGCACCTTGGTAAGTAAAAATATGCCTACACAGTATAAAATGTTAACATTACAACGCTGTACTGACTGGACCTTTTTTGCTGTGTACACAGGTAACCTTTGCCTTTTCTGTATGCTTTTGTGTGTTTCTGTGTGGGTGTACATGTGTGTGTGCTGCAAAGAGGAAGTGGAAACTGTGAGAGAGGTGAATGTGTGTGGGAGAGGAGTGAGAAAGGTGGGTCGGCTCTGCCTGGAGCTCCACACAGAATGTTGTTCTAATGCCTGAATGTGGAATGCCTTGTTCAAACACTAGTCTGGGCTGGCTCCTTAAAAGTTTAATATAAAATAGCTGGCTGCACTTCTTTAAACATCATTCTGGGGGACGCATTTGATGTTGTGGCAGAAAGTGAAGAGTGCATCAATAAACAACATAAATAATGAGGTCTTTCTATTTTTTTAGGATGGGGAAAGATGTAAACAGCACAATTTTAATAAATAAACACTTTTAAACATTTACAAAAATACATTTGAAGTTCGATTTAACCCACTAAGCTCAAACAATTGTTTAAATAGTCAAAAGAACAATTCATGTTTTTCTGTTTAAACAGAAAAGTAGATTTGTTTGTTTGAACAATTATTGACCTATAGTCCTCTGTGAGGTGTTCATATAAAAAACAAAGACACTGTTTGTTGGGACAACCTTTGTTCTATTAAAACAAAAACAGATGTTTTAATCTGAAACAATACAATATGGATAAAATTAGGAATAAACCTGAGTGAACTAATGGAGAGGATGAAAACTGTCTGATAAAAATAAAGCACAATTTTTGGCTGTATGGTTTGAAAGAACCTTTAATATGTAAGCAAATTCTGTTTCACTAAAAGTTTTTTCTTTACAGTGGAAAAAAGGTTCTTTAAACAATGAAAAGGCGTCATGTAAAAATGTGTGTTTGCCGCGTCATGTGAACCTACTGTACACTCACCTAAAGGATTATTAGGAACACCTGTTGAATTTCTCATTAATGCAATTATCTAATCAACCAATCACATGGCAGTTGCTTCAGTGCATTAAGGGGTGTGGTCCTGGTGACGACAATCTCCTGAACTCCAAACTGAATGTCAGAATGGGAAAGAAAGGTGATTTAAGCAATTTTGAATGTGGCATGGTTTTTGGTGCCAGACTGGCCGGTCTGAGTATTTCACAATCTGCTCAGTTACTGGAATTTTCACGCACAACCATTTCTAGGGTTTACAAAGAATGGTGTGAAAAGTGTGAAAATGCCTTGTTGATGCTAGAGGTCAGAGGAGAATGGGCCGACTGAATCTAGCTGATAGAGCAACTTTGACTGAAATAACCACTTGTTACAACCGAGGTATGCAGCAAAGCATTTGTGAAGCCACAACACGCACAACCTTGAGGCGGATGGGCTACAACAGCAGAAGACCTCACCGGGTACCAATCATCTCCACTACAAATAGAAAAAAGAGGTTACAATTTGCACCAGCTCACCAAAAATGTTGCCTGGTCTGATGAGTCCCAATTTCTATAGAGACATTCAGATGGTAGAGTCAGAATTTGGCGTAAACATAATGAGAACATGGATCCATCATGCCTGGTTACCACTGTGCAGGCTGCTGGTGGTGGTGTAATGGTGTGGGGGATGTTTTCTTGGCACACTTTTGGCCCCTTAGTGTCAATTGGGCATCGTTTAAATGCCACGGCCTACCTGAGCATTGTTTCTGACCATGTCTATCCCTTTATGACCACCATGTACCCATCCCCTGATGGCTACTTCCAGCAGGATAATGCTCCATGTCACAAAGCTCGAATCATTTCAAATTGGTTTCTTGAACATGAAAATGAGTTCACTGTACTAAAATGGCCCCCACAGTCACCAGATCTCAACCCAATTTGGGATGTGGTGGAACGAGAGCTTCGTGCCCTGAATGTGCATCCCACAAATCTCAATCAACTGCAAAATGCTATCCTATCAATATGGGCCAACATTTCTAAAAATGCTTTCAGCACCTTGTTGAATCAATGCCACGTAGAATTAAGGCAGTTCTGAACGCAAAAGGGAATCAAACACAGTATTAGTATGGTGTTCCTAATAATCCTTTAGGTGAGTGTTATGCATCAAGTATCACGTTAAAATATGTGCCCGCTGCAAGCGCTTCAAATCGGTTTATGATGAAAGAGTTTGCCAGATACTCGCTTAATCTCTTTTGGAGAAAATGGGCTTCCATACACACATGACACGCAGAAGACATAATTTAAATTCGCACCCCTCACACTGCCACTGTTTACTTTAACAAGTTATGTTAAATAATCTCAACTAGTTATTATATGTTATGTTAACTTATCTAGTCAAAACGTAAAATAGTAAATTTAATTGACTTGCATAACCAAGTTGTTTTAATTTCATTATGGATAAAGTCAGAGTGCAACATTTAATGTACATTTCTTGTACATTTCTTTCAAAAATGCACATGGGCATGACATGACTTGCTCTGAATGAATATTTCTATTGATGAAGAGACCTAGGATTGTCCCTTTAGCAATAAACCATTTAGCAACTACCCAGAACACATTATAGCAACCACTTAGCAACTATGCAGAACACCCTAGCAACTATTTCCCCCTTCCACCACACATACACAGACTTGCATTGAGGCATCTGATGATTGTTGCTAAAAAATCCAGTATGTGACAGACAGGCAATATTTACTGTTAATGACATGCCATTGACATTGTTTTCTATGCAATAATTATTAATCATCAATTTTTTGTAGTTTTTAAGTTATTATACTGAGCAACTACACGGTCAAGTTTTACATTCTAACCATGGGAAGTCAACACCCTGCGGTAATATTTGCAAGGTCATATGTGCACAGTGTTGGAAACAGTCCAGACACACAAACCGTGATGGAAGATTGATGACTTGCCCAAAGGATTTCATTGTAGAACGGATCACATTTTGTGTTTTGTTGTACAGTCATTTTTATAACTATTATGCCCTTTACAGCATTGTTATAAAAGACAGTAGAGAGACAAAGGAGTCAGGTAAGGAGCACAGCTGGGACTATTTTTATTTTTCTGCTTTTGTTTTCATTCTTTTTTAAAAAGTATGCATCAATATGATTGTAGTAAGCATATAATGATTATGTTCGGCCCACTGCATTTTATACAAATGTTCTAAATGTAATACGCACTGTTTCATGGCCTATTCACCAGCAGCTGTTGCTCTTACACAATTACATTATCAAGCCTTTTACAAGCAAACACATACACAAAAATTATATTTTGCAATCTTTTGCCTATCCGGTACAGTATCTTTGCTTTTAATCAACCTTATAAATCATAATATAACAGATTTGTGGAATTCACAGTCATAAAATTACTTAATTACATTTTTTGGGGAAAAACTCTATTAAGGATTTTAAAAGTCTAGCACATACATTTTCCCCATATTAAGAAGTAGAGGAAATTACTATTTAAAGTCAAGGTCTTTTTTTAATCTAGCCTGGGTCTAAAATGTTTTTATTAGTTCATTAGTGCCTCAAATGCCCTTTAGTTTAATTTAGACTGCATATTACCTCTCCCCTCAATTTTACAATAATGACTTGGAAACATTTGAAAACAAGAGCAGCTGTGTTTTAGATAGAAACAGGGCTGTGAGTTCATGGCTGTAGTTTAAGAAAAAGGCGTTACATATATAGATTTGTCTTCATATATAAACAACCCCAGAATTTGTGAATCATTAAATCACAAAAACACACATTTGTGTTAATAATTTTTAATATGTATCTATTTAAAATTACAATGTAAGCCAATGGCAATATGCTAACTATATAAAAAAATAATAGATAGAAGTCATAAAATGAGTCACAGAACATAATGCAATAAACTCCCTGAGCAAGAAAATGTTACAGATCGTATCAGTATCTGAGATGCTTAAGGATTTAAGATGCTTTTCAGGGAACATAGCCATTTTAAATATATTGAATTTATGTAATGACTTATAAGAAGTACAGTCATTTAAAATTACGAAAAAGTGTCAAAGTGGTTTGGATGTAACATTGCACCCTGAATAGTTTGTAAAGATCTGTCAAACGTGGTAGACGGCATGAATAAGACAGTTTAATTTACTGGATTTTGTCCATTTAACTAAAGCTATTTCTACACTCTTCAATCAAATCTAATTAAAAGAGAGAGGATTCTGGGCACCATTACTCCAAGTTCCAATAATAGTTCGGAGGGAACCGAGGCAACGCATGTGAACATTGCCTCTGGGTCTCCTAATATAAGATTATGGTGTGGGATAAATATCAGCTTATTCCTCACATCCTTTCCTCATATTCTTCATATCTATCCTTTCCATGCTTTTCAGTTATTTTAGTTCCTTGTTTGTAAAGACATTAAGTTGTTGTATGAACTTTATCTATATAGTGCAGGCATTTTTAAAGAACACACAAGCCACCAACCATTGAAATGTCTTTGATTTTTTTATGATCAGGTATATAAAAGACCTATTGAGAATTGTAGCCATCATATGGATTTTTGCAAACTTCTGCATGATTCACAAAGTTTTATAGGTCAATGGAATTCTTCTGGCTGTTTTTAATTTTAATGCATATTTCTGAGATTTGTGAGTCCCGTAATGTAACCTACACCTTTAGCATATTGTGATCATTTAAAGGATTTTGTTTATATAACGTGATAGTATTTTGTAATTCTTTGCACAAATGTTTTTCATTAGAGACTAATGTGCTATTAAGCACATC
The DNA here is from genome assembly GCF_027580225.2 of Misgurnus anguillicaudatus. Classification (NCBI taxonomy): domain Eukaryota; kingdom Metazoa; phylum Chordata; class Actinopteri; order Cypriniformes; family Cobitidae; genus Misgurnus; species Misgurnus anguillicaudatus. The sequence goes on from NC_073353.2 coordinate 27,787,584, forward strand.
CACATGTGACAGGAAGTGTGCATAAAGTGGATTAGGCCAAAAGAACAAACCTAAAGAATAGTAACCTTCTGTCTGTGCCTGACCACAATTCTCATTTATCAGTGACTAAGGAAAATATAATATGGTTGAACTGCAATATTCTTATATAACTATGCCTAATTATTCCATATGTATCCTATCTGTCATGACTGATACCCTGGAGAGAATTTATTACAGTATTTTATCCTGTTCTGTTTTTTTTACAGGGTAAGATATGCATACCAGTATAAAGTTCGCCCTTGGATTCTTTTAAGCAATTTTAGTTACATCATGCAGGCCTGGTAAGGGGCCATTTAAGGGGACGAGCCAAACATCTGCTAAGTAAATGCATGTCAAAGAGCCCTGCACGTGATTTTCATTTCACATGGCTCCTTTGTTGTAATTGTTTGGTTGAAGTATTAAACCAATTCATATTCTAATTCATTTTGTAATAAATTAGGCAGCAGCAGGTTAGTTCAAAATTCATTTAAAAGTTATGTGATTTGTTTAAAATCTGTACTAAATACGAGAAATATGTAAATAAGTGAATGGCAGATATATCAGTGATGAACAGATTTACAGTAGAAGCAGTTTTTGCTTTTTATGAGAATTTCTTTGGGTTGCCAGATATAGAATCTTTTTGGGCGACAACTGAGAAAACACGCAATGATGTGACTTTGTTCACACTATACGTTTACATGCAAATAAATAATCAGTTTGTAATCAGATTGTAGGCTCAATCGTATTAAAAAGCCCTCGTGTAAACACCTAAATCAATACGATTAAGGTCGATCGGATGCAAATTTCATGGGCTAAAAATAAGCTTAAAATCAAGATATGTATTAGCCTAGTGTAGCCTACTCTTTTCTATAACAAATATACATCTTTTTAGTTATGCCAAGCTCTCGAATATTTTATTGGTTAGAAATTGTGAGTGACGATAGCTTTTATAGGTGTGGGGAAAAGGGGGACCATGAGGTCAACAAGGTTAAGATCCACTGTCCTAAGCTGTACACTTGAACTGCACCGCGAGGGTAAATTATGTCGCGCTGGCAACCCGCAGCTGCATGGGCTGCTCCTCTGATACTGAGACTGCTGATGTTACTTTCTGACATGTCTGGGAATGCCTCCAGTGACAAGGAGTCGCACAGTCAGGAGTTTTCCAAACTTTCGGAAGTATTTTGCTCATTTTTGCGGCGTGCCTCGTGTTAAAGTTGCACATTTCGCGGGACTACAGCATCAAGGATCTCCGACTAATCGAGGACCAGATCGTTTTAAACGGTTTTAAGAACTGAATAAGCTACATTTCAAGGTAGGAAGGATGAGATGAGAAAATGGCAGCAGTGAATGGATGTGTGGGAACGCCGACTTAATAAATGTTACCCAAATGCATTTAAGCTAACTTACAGGTAATTGGGCTGACTGGTTATTTTTTTTTTTGCGGAAAACAACAACACCTAATTTTACAGATTTTTTTTTAATATTTGTTTTTGCTTAAAAACGAGTCCAAAATGATAAATAATTATTTTAATAATTTTCGCACTGTTTTGCACTGATCCTCAAAAACTTTTCATACTGTACCTTAACAAGTTAATAAGCTCGTGTCTTATGACACGTTACCAGACTGTATCTTATTTCTACTGGCGTTAGTCTTATTAAAGTTTTTAAACATGATGGGAAGATCCACGCTTGTTTTTGCTGTATTATGTTTGTTGACATGGGCCGTTTACGTGTCAGAGAGCAGTCTGACCGATAAACAAGCCAAACTCAGACTGATGTCCATTAGACGAGCAAGACTCAACAAATCACGTCAGATCATTAAAACCCGACCTGGATCTTATCCATTGATAAATGACAGACGCCAGCAGATGCAGGCAGATGAAGGTATAAATGTTCGCTCCAGGAAAGTCTTGGCACAAAGAAGATCACAGGGTGGATCTAGGAACCCAATCCAGCAAGACGATGGAACACATGGATCCCGGACCAGAGTTTCCCGTATGCCAACCGGTGCTGGCTCTCCAAATTTATTGGCTTCTTTTGCTGGAAAGAATCGTCTGCTGGTCATTTCTGCACCTCACGAGTCTGATGGTTACTTTAGGTTGATGATGAGTCTGCTCAAACCAGATGTTTATTGTGAGCTGGCGGAGCGCCACGTGCATCAGATTGTGTTGTTTCACCAGGAAGGGGAGTTGGGTGGAAAAATCAGACGCATAACTAATGAAGGTAAAGTGATGGAAGAGCCTTTAGATACCGCCATCATTCCCAGGCTTATGAACGTCCTGAAATTAGAGAAAGGAAAATTTGGAATGGTCCTCCTTAAAAAGACCCTTCAGGTGGAAGAGCGCTACCCATACCCCGTCAGAATGGAAGCGATGTATGAAGTTATCGACCAGTCACCCATGCGTAAGATGGAGAAGGTACGGCAGAAAGGATTTGTGCAGAAGTGCCGGGGGGCTGGGGTGGAGGGTCAGGTGGTCGAGGGCATCCCTAGTACTGACTCTCAAGTGGACCCACCGATGGAAAGGAAACCAGAGAGAAAACCTGTCCGCAGACCATCCAAAACGACAACGACATCCGCACCCATTCCAACGAGGCCAGTAACCACTACAACCACCACAACAACCAAAGCAACCACCACACGCCCTACAACTACTCGCCCGACTACAACAACACAACCCACCACCACCACAACTCAGCCGACGACCAGAGCTCTGACCACCCCGCAGTGGATCCCGGTTCCCAAGACCACCGCTAAGCCGTACTATCACAACCGTAGAGACAGATATCAGATCAAAACTACCACTTCACCCACCACCCTTCCTGTCTACTACACTAAGGCTGATGCAGGAAAATATGGCGATAATCGTACGGATAAAAAAGAATACAATAACAAACACACCAATGTCATACCTACGCAACACAAGCCCTCGAAAGTTAAGCCATCCAAGAAAAAGAATGCCAATAAGGGAATTAGCAATGCTTATGAGGATAAATATAATGTTGGTGTACCCACTGACGCTTATCCTGAAGAGAAAGAGGAAGAAATCGTGCCCACTAAGAAAGGCAAGGGCAGGCAGGATAAAACGGATAAAAAGAAAAAAAAGGAGAAGACAGAGAAGTTGTCAAAGAAGGAGAAGGCAGAGAGAAGAGGAAAAGATGGAAAAGGTGGAAAGAAGAATGGAAAGAAGGTTTCTAAACACAACGAGAAAGAAGAGTATCAAAAACCAACAAAGAGACCACCACCCCCACCACCACCGAAAGGAACCCTGGCGACATTTTTGGACTATTTCGAAAACAAAAGAAGACTTGTTTTGATTACTGTCAATAATACAATCATCAATGTATAATTCATATGTATGTTTCTATATTATAATATGTTTGGTTTTATGCAGTTGATTACCTCTCCTTCGGAGGAGAACAGCATGTACATTCAGCAGAGGGATGAATACCTGGAGCATGTGTGTGAGATGGCTATCAGGAAGATCTCCATCATCTCCATCTTTGGCACAATGACAAACAGCACAATGAAGATAGATCATTACCAACTTGGTATGTCACTTAATTTTTATTGCACATTTTTAAGTGAAAAAGAGGGAGAATGCAAGAAAATGAAAGGAATAGTTCACTTAAAAATAAAATTCGTCTTTTTCTCACTCTCATGTGGTTACAAACCTGTTTAAATTTCTATGTTCTGATGACCACAAAGGAAGATATTTTGAGGAAGGTTAGTTACCGATCATGAGCCCCATTCACTTTCATAGTAACAAAAGAATACTAAGGAAGTAAATGGGGCTCATGGATGGTTTCTTTACAAACAATACTTAAAATATCTTCCTCCATGTTCAACAGAACAAAGAATTTTCATTTTGGGTAAACTATCCCTAAAAATAGGAGTGCCTCATGTGCACACACAATTATTTTCAACCCAGCATTGGGTCAAAAAGGGACGAACCCAACCTAATAGGTTGTCATTTTTTAATATGCTGGGTTGTTTTAACCCATTGTTTGGTCAAATGTAAACACTTTTTTGGGAGTCCCTTTTGACCCAACACTGGGTTAAAAAATAACCCAGCTTTTTTGAGTGTATATGCATTTGACAGATGCTTTTATGCAAAGCAAAAGGATCAAACCGGCATTTTCATTGCTAATTCAATGCTCTACTAATTGAGCTACATTTAAAAGCACCAATTGTTCGATTCATGATTGTATATTTCCCTGGGTTTCCCGCAGCACTTTTCAGTGCGGGCGGCCCGCCTAAGCTGGAAAACCTTACCGCCTTAACTAGGTAGTTAAAAAAAATTGCTGCAAAAAGGCCGTCAAGTGCATCTCGGAGAATAGCGCGGGCGCTCTTCACAAGTTCGCGAGTGGGCACGTGCACCACACAGCTGAAATGAGAAAGACGTGGTCCGGACCGTCACTGTCTGGAGGAAAACTAGCCAGTTGATTAAACATCTCGGAGAATAGCGCAGAAGCGCTTCACACCACGAGTGCACGCTCGTGATTTTGTTGTTTGAGCAACCTGCTAGCTAGGTTGCACGTGCCTGTTGCTTCGATATAATTGTTGAGCGCTCTGCTCACGTTATTTATGTGCATTATTTACATGCTACAGTAGTTACACTCCTTTAAGATAATGTAATTAATAGTGGGAAATAATCAGTTTTTACAATCTTCGTGCTATCTATCATCGTTCGCCAGACGTTCTACAACATCTGCTTTAGTTTGTGTTTATTAACCCTTTAGTTTTACTTCATCACGCAGCTATTCCCGTTAGAGGTAAAACGTTTAATTCATTAATAATCTAGTATGTGTTACAACCTAAATTCCATTGCTTTTTCATCTGTTATCTATCTTGCTTTACTCATTCTTAAATGGCAATTGCATGTTGACAGATGGACATTTAAATGCAGGTTACAGGGTTTCCGGTCAAAACATTCCATCCATTTCCACTGAGCCAGACGTAACTCTGGGAATTCATCATAAAATCCTGCATCCTTTACAAAACAGAACAACTGTTTCCTGTTCTCTTAGAGTTTTTGCCACTGAGATATTTATGATAAAGCCAAAGATGCCCCTTTTCCCACTATGCTGTAGATTAGAAGCTTATAATTATATACCAAGCAAAAGCGCCTTTTATCTGACAGTTGGCAGTTCGGAAGCACTTTTCCAGACAGTGACCTCGTATGACACTAAACCTCATAGCAAAGGAACTTTGTTTGGGGAATGGAGTAAATGGTACTTGTTCAAGTGTCACGGAATCCTGCTAGATGAATCAAATGGAAGAATGGGAGCTGAATCCGCCTCGGCACGCTACACTGTACAGTTCTTTATCCAAGACATGGGAAAATGTCTGTTTCCGATGTAGCTGATACTCTGACTGGAGAGTTTTAGCTCAGCCACAGCAGTCAGATTTTGGCAGACTGGACAGTTTTGTAGGGCGTACGTGGTTTTTCTCTGACGAGGGCTTCCATGACGCGCTGCTCCTGGATAAAAAAGCAAAAGGGAAGCCTTTGGGGTGAATTCAAATTGTAAGGATTTTTGAGTCATGGGTAGAGATCTTAAAGATTGAATTGAAAGACTTGTTGTAGTGCTTCCAAATGCTCTCTCCATCATCCGTGCCGAGATAATTCGCAACAGATTTGCTTAAAGGTCACCTGAAGAGCTTTACATGAAATTAGCTTTGAATGCCACCTGTGCTGACATACCTGTACAGAAACAGCTGCTGTCACTGTTACAATTGCTACTACGCCATCGTGCGTCACACACTTATAAGATTGTAAAATTTTACAAGCATTGAGACAAAATGTGAGTAGTGGGTTCAAGGCTGACATCACATCCGGACTGACTCTTAATGAGTCACTGCTTAGATTTTTTTGCCATGTACTCATCAGTCGGGTCTGGGTCACATAGTTGTGTGTGAGGGGTCTTTTCACTGCCACATGGAAAAATGGAAACAAACATGACTTCACTACCCACTAACACATCAGTTAAGTGAATACACAGGCTTCTCGTTGACCGTGTATCAGTCCAGAACTTTTTGAGCGTTTACAGACTGCCAGCCCAGTCTTTGTACCGCTGAAGTCATTAGAGATACCAGAAAAGGAAACATGACTGACTGTATGATCAGTGGTTCTTAAACCACAATTAAAGGTCCTGTGCTTTGGATGTGGTGGGTACAGTAGCCCATATATAATTAGAAGCACTGCTAAGGCAAAACCCAATCTCTCATGTTCCATTTGTTGTGCTTGTGATGTAACTACAGAGTATTTTTTAGAACTTATATTAAAATAGTGAGGTCCATAGTTTTGAGTTCACTACACAAAATAGGTGCTACTTGATGGTACAGAAAAACAATTTTGGCTTTTTAATTTAATAAAAGCATGCTCTTAAAGGGATAGTTCACCCAAAGATGAAAACCCTGTCATCATTTACTTGCCCTCATGTTGTTCCAACCAAACCTGTATGAGTTTCTTATTCTGTTAAACACAAAAGAAGAGATTTTAAGCAATGTTTGTAACCACACAGTTGACAGTACCCATTGACTTCTATAGACAGCAGCAACAACATAAACAACTGGCTTTTGTGGACTAAACGCAACTTCCGGTAGACTTCCAACACATAGAAGCAATAACAGCAGGGTCATTTTACAATTTATTTATGATAACAAGGGAAATAAATGACAGGCACATTACCTTCGTTCATATATCATATGAACGTTACTGTGTAAAATTAATGTATACAATGTTAGCTACAGGTCCTTGAATTTGACCTCTCCGCACAGTTGTGATCCATGCTTGTCGTCTCCCCTCTTCTTTAACAAACAAAAACATTTTATTTTTGTCAAGTTATTTGTTATCAGAGATCAGTTAGCTGTTTGTCAGACTGATAAATAAATACAGACCGGTAGTTGACTTCAATTAACGCGCGTAACCGCAACAACACGTGTGTGGCAGATGATACCATCTATAGCAGAAAAAACAAATACTATGGAAGTCAATAGATAATATAAACTTTGTACTTACCATCAATTATCAAAATATATTTTTTGGTGTTTAACAGAATAAAAAAATTCATACCGGTTCAGAATAACATGCTACTGTGATCTATACCTTTAAACTGGCATGAACATACAGTACTGTGCAAGAGTCTTAATGCTACCATTAGATTTGTTGTTTTTGCAACTGTATAGTGACCATATATAATTATATCTCAGTCTCTTTATTAGAATACAACCAGAAAATACAGGAAATGTGTATGTTGTATTAAAAACAGTATAGAAGTATAAGCTGAAGTGTCCACTTGAGCAATAGCAGGCAGCTGCAGGATCTCTTAAACCTAAATTAAATGAAATCCTAATGTCTAAGTCTCCCCAAAAAAGCTCAAGATGTTTTTCGTGACAAGAGAGGTCACACTAAATACTTACTGATGCCTGAAGAAGAAGTTTTGTTTTTAATTTTGTGTACAAATTTCCTGTATTTTCCTTTTGTACCGTAAAAATCGTGAAAAATAAATATGGATGAACTTAAAACTTTGCTAAAACAACAAAGCTGGTGATGGTGGCCTAAGACTTTTGCACAGTACTGTACATAAGTATGTGTTAAATCCGTCTTAACAAATTTGCTTTAATTTTATTATTACATTACATTGTAAATTGTACAGAATGTTACATTTTGTTAATTTGATTTAAATGAGGTACAAAGTTTTCTCAGATGTTTGGGCCCTACTACTGTATAATTTCTTATATACTACTGTATAATTTCTCCATACTATTCATTATTGCCGTGAGATGTAAATAAAGGCCATATTCAGTGGATACCATATATTTATAGAAGGAATTACAGTTTAGCCTCAGCTTTGAAGGTTATTCTTTAATAACAGTGGATTATATTACACAAGGCCTCCCATGTTGCAAGAGTTTGAAGTCTTCTCTTTTGTTACACTGTTACACAGCATGTCCACTGGAAATCAGAGTGGGAAATTCCTTAAATTTTGTGGAGAGGAAATCAAATACTTTGGGTCGACCGCATCTTCCACAGTGTAAAAGCATGTTTAAAGGGACACTCCTCTTTTTTATGCTCATTTTCCAGCTCCCTAGAGTTAAACATTTGATTTTTACAGTTTTTAAATCAATTCAGCCGATCTTCAGGTCTGGTGGTACCATTTTTAGCATATAGCTTAGCATAATCCATTGAATTTGATACGACCATTAGCATTGTGCTCAAAAATAACCAAAGGGTTACGATATTTTTCAAACTTTGGTTATTTTTGAGCGTGATGCTAATGGTCTAATCAGATTCAATGGATTATGCTAAGCTATGCTAAAAGTGGTACTGCCAGACCCGGAGATCGGCTGAATGGATTCCAAAACTGTAAAAATCAAATGTTTAACTCTAATTTACCACACCCTGATGGGTCTTCCTGCTTAATGTATGTTATGCTAGACTACAGTCAAAACAAAGCTAGCAGACTGTGAAGCCACCTGTAATCTGCACTTATCTTTCCGGTTGGTTGATCAGACTGGGATTTTGTGTGGCGTCTTTGCAGAGAATGACAAACCCATGAAAGGTCTGAGACAGGAAGATTTGGAGAACCAGGATCTCATCACAGAACTGAGAAAAGAGTACAGAATGACCTTTGATGATTTCTATGTCATCCTAACAGATCTGGACATGAAGAAAAAGGTAAGTCACATTTATGTTATTTATCACATTACTGTATTTTATCACATTTTATAACGCTAATAGTATGGTTTTCATATTGTTTTATAGTGTAAGGCAGAGGTGTGTACAGTATGTGTGCGAGGGTTTACATTTAGGTCGTTTAACATTTAACGGACAACCAATCACATTTCAGAGCTGGATGTACAACTATCTGTATCTAAACAATGGTAGAGGCTGGAGAAAATCATGTAGAGATCTTGCACAAGAGACTATATTTGTCCTCTGTCACACATTGCTTTACATTTGAACATCATAACATGTCACACATTACATTTTGCAGAGATTTTAAAGCTTTCCTCCACAGTCATTTGCAGTGGTATGTGAGGTGTGCCAGGGTAAAGCCAAGTTCTGTTTGCAGACAGCTGGAATGAACAAAGAGACTACTGTGCAGTCAGCCGCTGGATAGACACCCAAATCCTGAGTGCTTCATTTTAAACTGAGTTTAAGCTGGCCATGTATAATTTAAAGTGATAGTTTAAAAACGTTCATTGAGTATCTTATACTGCTTACTATCTCTTTCTGCTGCACTAAAGCAAGTAGATACATGGTGTTGTGAATTGCATTCTGGCTTGAACAGCATATTTGAAGAAAAATGTGAAGAATTCTTCACGGCTCTGTCGATTAGACACATCATTTTGGGTTTAGCATTCTTGGCTGCTAAAAATGCATAGAGAAAATAACTAGCTTCTAACAATCTATGGGTATATTTTAGTTGCATATCTGTTTGTTTACAGCAATACTATGATGTCCCAATCGCGATGAAAGCTGTTTTCGACTATATCGACACATTTTCCTCACGCATCAGAGAGATGGAACAGCAAAAACGTGATGGGGTGACGTGTAAAAAAGAAGACAAGCCAAGATCATTGGAGAACTTCCTGTCCAGGTATATCACAACTATTTTGGTGCTGGTGCACCAGACTTCCTGACCATAAACAGACATGGCTCATCATGGCCCTTGTTTACTGAAACATCAAATAATTTAAGGTATAATAATAAATAAAATATGCTAATTTTCCAGCTCCCCTAGAGTTAAACATTTGATTTTTTCCATTTTGGAATCTATTCAGCTGATCTCTGGGTCTGGCGGTACCACTTTTATCATAGCTTAGCATAATTCAGCTGATTAGACCATTAGCATCACGCTCAAAAATAACCAAAGAGTTTTGATATTTTTCCTGTTTAAAACTTGACTCTTCTGTAGTTACATCGTGTACTAAGACTAACGGATAATTAAAAGTTGCAATTTTCTATGCCGATATAGCTAGGAACTACACTCACCTAAAGTATTATTAGGACCACCTGTTCAATGTCTCATTAATGCAATTATCTAATCAACCAATCACATGGCAGTTGCTTCAATGTATTTAGGGATGTAGTCCTGGTCAAGACAATCTCCTGAACTCCAAACATAATGTCAGAATGGGAAGAGCGGTGATTTAAGCAGTTTTGAGCGTGGCATGGTTGTTGGCGCCAGACGGGCCGGAGTATTTCACAATCTGCTCAGTTACTGGGATTTTCACGCACAACCATTTCTAGGGTTACAAAGAATGGTGTGAAAAGGGAGGAACATCCAGTATGTGGCAGTCCTGTGAGCGAAAATGCCTTGTTGATGCTAAAGGTCAGAGATAAGAATGGGCTGACTGATTCAAGCTGATAGAAGAGCAACTTTGACTGAAATAACCACTCATTACAACCAAGGTATGCTGCAAAGCATTTGTGAAGCCGCAACACGCACAACCTTGAGGCGGATGGGCTACAACAGCAGAAGACCCCACCGGGTACCACTCATCTCCACTACAAATAGGAAAAAGAGGCTACAATTTGCACGAGCTCACCAAAATTGGACAGTTGAAGACTGGAAAAAATGTTGCCTGGTCTAATGAGTCTGAATTTCTGTTGAGACATTCAGATGGAAGAGTCAGAATTTGGTGTAAACAGAAAGAGAACATGGATCCATCATGCCTTGTTACCACTGTGCAGGCTGGTGGTGGTGGTGTAATGATGTGGGGGATGTTTTCTTGGCACACTTTAGGCCCCTTAGTGCCAATAGGCTTTATGCCCAGCTGCAATACCTCCCGAACCCCAGCCGGCTCCCCGCCTCCCGTCTGCCACCACCGGACAAACTGATTAATCCAGGTGCGTCTGATTATTGTTGTTGTGACTACTGAGGTCAGGCACACCTGGATTAATCAGTTTGTCCAATAATGGCAGACAGGAAACAAGGAGCTGGCTGAAGTTCAGGAAGTAGTGCAGCTGGGCATAAAGCCTATTGGGCATTGTTTTAATGCCACTGCCTACCTGAGCTTTGTGCCCTGGATGTGCATCCCACAAATCTCCATCAACTGCAAGATGCTATCCTAACAGTATCACCCATTTATGATGGCGACATCACCACCACTCTGAAAACAGTATGTCCATTTGAAAAAAGGCATTGTTTGTCCATATTACCAACACACCAAAATATTTTCGTGTTCATCCGAACAAAGAAATTTATATGGGTTTGTAAAAACATGAGAGTGAGTGAATGATGACAAAATGTCGGGTTCATGTTTGGGTAAACTATCACTTAAAGAGTTGTTACCAACCAGTATTGTGTTTTGACCCATATACATATTGACTGATTATCATATCTTGTTTTATTTTTCAATCAATCTTCTCATTCGAGTTGTAGATCGGAAAACTTTACACAGAGAATACCACAATCTGCTTTTTCTTTATAGTGGAGAACAGCTCCAGCACCCCGCCAGTGAAAAAGTAATATCAGTGCATGAGGTCCACATTCACTTAAAACAAACAGCAGATTAAACTATAATTTGATCATTTCACATCTGTTTTTGCATTTCTCCTCTTTATTTAATGCAGAGACCAGTGGCGGCTCGTGACTGCTCATCCGAGGAGGCGCTAATTCAAAATAAGTGTTCGGATTGTCATGTGTGTGGTTCCCTTTTCCAAAATATGGGTCCTGCGTGTTGAGAGATCCTGTGTGCATCACATGTTTTGTCAAAATAAGTGCCTGCTGCACACGCATCAAAGCCGTTTATGATAAAAGAGACACTCACGTTCCCAAAATACACGCTAGACACTTCCTTAACAGTAAGCTCTGATTACGCATGAGATTATGCGAGTATCTGGCAAACGCGAGCGTCTCTTTTATCATAAACCCTTTAGACGCGTCTGCGGCGGGCACTTGTTTTGGCATGGCTCGTGATGCACACACGATCTCTCAAGGCGCAGAATACATGTTTTGCAATTACGAACCACACACATGACAAGCTACATACATGCTGTGACAAACTTCGCATCGTGCGCCCTCAAAAAAAGAAGCCACCAGCCGCCACTGCTACAGACCTATTGCTGTTTTTACAGTCGGCTAATAAATTTTGTTCTGTGTGATTCTGCTGTAGGTTCCGTTGGAGACGCAGGTTGTTTGTCATATCTGCACCCAATGATGAGGAATGGGCTTATCAGCAGCAGCTTTACGCACTGACCAGTCAGGCGTGCAACCTAGGTAAGCATGATAATCTCAAAACTTTTGCATTTCATTGAATATAAATCCCAGATGTCGGACACAAATACGGCAGATAGTTTGCTGTATTGTTTTAAGGAGTCTCCGTGCAATCCTTGGATGGTTGTACAGACTCAACCCTGCATACATTTCTCTTTTATATCTCAGGCTTGCCAAAATAATATCTGCATACCATATGAAAAGCTCTGACATTGATTTCCTCTTGTCACTCAGCAAAAATTAAATCCAGGTAGCCACTGTAGTTCAGACCCAACCAGATCACATAAACACCGTGTTATGAATTTGCTGTTTTATTTGGTAGCATTCCAATGAACAATGTGTATTCCCGATGTTACTTACAGTCTGTAGTGTTCCCATAAAATAGACTTGAGACAACAACAGTGAATGCTTGCCAGTTTGTATCTTGTCCCAGAAATCTTGACAAGCTTATAACTCATTTTATGAACAGTTATTTGTCATTTTGGCAAGCTGTTGTGTGGCTGCTTCAGTTTAATGATATACAATACAGCCCTTTGGGTGGATTAGCCATTTTTATAGTTAGCAAGTCAGTTCCGCACCCATTGTTCTTGCTGGTGACCCCAGCCAGTGATGATACCTGGAAAATTTTATAGTAATTTATAGCCTGCTTGTTTAAAAGAAATGAGTTCCATGTGAGATCATAAAGATATATTATAGGTTGTGAAAGCATCAGATTTAATGATACAGCTAAAATAATGTATTAAAGGTGCATTGTGTAACTTTTAGAAGGATCTCTTAAAAGAAATGCAATAGACATACAGTAACTATTTTTTCAGTGGTGTATAAAGACCTTGTATAAAAAATAAACTGTATTGTTTTATTACCTGAGAATGAGCCTTTCTTTATAGGGGTGCGCCGATAAATGCCGATATACACTAATAATACATTGCCGATAACTATTCTGAAACGCACAGCCAATATTATTCACAGCTATTTCATGTACTTCGGCTTTTAAGTCCTTATTGATCTGTTATCACTGCTAGTTTGAGTCGTTTTTAACATGCATTTGAAAAAGCAACACTCGTCAAACATAATCATACTTATTCTTTATTATCATGAAAATACCTGAGGAACAGCAATATAAATATATCCTTAAGCCATTTCCTGGAGCTGCGTGTCATAGCTGCGTGTGTATTGTTTTTCGTCTACAGCATATATTGAGTTTCTGCACGAGAGCGCCCTCTGGCTTTTGGATGTAGCGGCATTTTACCGTAATTCATTGAGAAGCATAGCAAGCATCATCGGCCGGTATATTTCGGCGCACCCCTACTTTCAACTCTTTGCTGTCAATTCAAACCTAAATAACATAATGTTTTGTCAGCTGCTTGATCTGTTTATTAATATTTAATCCACTTTTTTAACAACAGTCTGTAAACATTAGAAATGAAATAATATCACCATAGAAACATTTGAAACCCAGGGATACGTTCAGATTTATTGAGTTTGTTGCTTTCTTGTCAATTCGCAGGACTTCGGCATGTATCAATACTGAAGCTGGTGGGAACAGATCTGGCGGACATGGGAGGAGTGTTGGAGCTTTACCCCATCAACGGTAAGATTCTTGTTGGCAGAAAACTACATTTCTGGGAAATTAGACTTAGGCTACTACCCGTAAACATCTAAAATGTGGTCTAGACATTGAGGTGTGAAAAACACTATTAACTGGTATGCAGACATTGGTTGCAACTTGCAATGGTTTATAAAGCAAGTTAAAATAACTGCTTGCTGCTTAATAATGCACAGTACTGTAGTCTTGGTTTACAATTTAATATTTTGTATTTTTGAAGAAATTAATCCAGTACGAATTTTTAAGCAGCATATGACTGTGATTCATGCCTATTCTGGCTTGTGTGAGTTTGTCCAGCTCAGCAGGGCTCTGAATTGACCAAACGGTTCCCGCAAGAATAATATTTTGCAGGACAAAAATGAAAGAGCACTGACGTGTTTACATATTTTCCATCAGACAGCTTCCCATTCAGTGCCAGTGAAGCTCCTGTGTGTTTTGAAGGGCTGCATCAGCAAATTGCATCAGAGTTGCCGGTCTGATGCGTTTAGATCAGATGGAGATTTTAATAAGCCATGTCTGGGGTGTTGATAATGAAGACTTTGTACACAGTAGTGTTAACACACTTGAAATCTAGGTAAAGTTGTCCAGGCAATTCTATACCATAAATAGAATTAAAGCTAATTTAAAGGGACACTATACCTAATTTTCCAGCACCCCTAGAGTTAAACTCTTTTACCTTTTTGGAATCCATCTCCGGGTCTGGCGGTACCACTTTTAGCTTAGCTTAGCATAATCCATTGAATCCGATTAGATCATTAGCATCACGCTCAAAAATAACCAAAGAGTTACAATATTTTTCCTATTTAAAACTTGACTCTTCTGTATTTACATCGTATACCAAGACTGACAGAAAATTAAAAGTTGCGATTTTCTAGGCCGATATGGCTAGGAACTATACACTTATTCCCGATAATAGTCCATGTTACGCCAGCAAAGTCCTTGATTATTAAGCCAGAATGAGAGTATAGTTCGGCCTACAAAATCGCAACTTTTAATTTTCCGCCAGTCTTAGTACACAATGTAACTACATAAGAGTCAAGTTTTAAATAGGAAAAATATCGAAACGCTTTGGTTATTTTTTAGCGCGATGCTAATGGTCTAATCAGATTCAATGGATTATGCTAAGCTATGTTAAAAGCGGTACCACCAGACCCGGAGATCGTCTAAATAGATTCCAAAACAGTAGAAATCATGTTTCACTCTAGGGAGGCTGGAAAATGAGCCTATTTTCAAAAAAGTGGAGTGTTCCTTCAATATTTGATAAAATATGCTGATACTATTTACTTTATCAATGTAAAAACCACTGCAAGACAAACCGTTGCATACATTTAGCAGTTTAGCATTCTGTTAATTATATGAATAGTAAGTCACACACATATACAGTAACACACAAATGGTATATGGTTTATGTGGATGCTGCTTTTGACACTCGCATGTGTGTTTAAGGGAGTGCAACAGTGGAGCGTGAGGGCTTATCTGCCACTCTAGTCAGAGACATCAGAAACTACTTCCAGATCAGCCCCGAGTATTTCTCCATGCTGCTGGTGGGAAAAGACGGGAACGTCAAGTCCTGGTACCCATCGCCCATGTATTCCATGGCCATCATCTACGATCTGATCGACTCCATGCAACTCCGCAGACAAGAAATGGCGATCCAGCAGTCTCTAGGTATGCGCTGCCCAGAAGATGAGTACGGCGGCTACGGTTACCATCATGGCTACCATGAAGGTTACCAGGAGGGCTACCATCAGGGTTATGGTTATTAGGGTTCACTTGTGAACTTGTAAGTTTCAGGGTAAGAGCAATCTCTCAGAACTTAAATTTTGACTGGTTTTAAGAAACTTATATAAAGCTCTCCATGTTTAAAGATGCCTTTTCTCTGCTGTAGGCCTAAGATCTCTCCATTCCTGTTGGTGTATATCATTTTCACATCTATGGACATAATAAGATTGTCCATAACCTGTAGATAAAAGCATTTGTATTTATTGGATGTTTTCTCTTATGTGATTGTTTTTAAAGGTCACAATCTTGTTAAAACCATGTTTTGAATTTGTTACTCTATTGTAAGAGCACTTTCGCCACATGCTGTATGTCTTATTTATAATCATTTAAGTTGTACTTTAATTTCAGCAACAATGCATTTCTATCATGCTTTGGCAGCTTGGACACAAATGTGTTGCAGCTTATATTTTACATCCTTTAATAATATTTTATGAGATTTGTGTTTCGTACATTTTTTTTTAGCTTTTTCCCTTGTGTGAAAGAAAGGTTTTGCCACAATGAGGAATTCTAACACCTAACACGTATAGTACATCAAACTTGACAGATTTGTTTTACAGTATTTCCCTCTGCTGGTCGGTGATATATTAGCAGTCGCCACAAAACTGTAATATGAGTTTTTTAATTATTAAAAAAATTTAAAATATTTCAACAGATAAGATTTAAGTTGATTTTATTTGTTCCAAAAACCCAGTAACAGATTTTGGTAACACTGAGGGGGTGTTTATGGGACTGGCATGACACTTGTCATGAACATGAAGGAGATTTTATGACAACAGTTATTAAGTGTCGTTCAATTGTGTCATTTTTGATGCAAAGATGACATTGTTTGAGGTGTCTTTGTTATGACAACTTGACATAAACCAATACATCATAACTTGTCATAAATCTGTCATAAACATGACATAGCAGAATAATGATTAAACTTAAGAAAATACTTAACTTTATGGGTTAACATTACATTAAAATGTCATTTAAATGTCACTAAGTGTTAAATCTATTACAAATAATTATAAAAACCTTAACAAAATGCCACGGCAAAAGATAATTCTTAACTTTATGTATGTGCACAATACATAAAAAAACTGACAACTAACAGAACTTGTTCTTCCTTACACAAAGGATTGTGAAATTTTCTGACTTAGACGAAAAACCAACAAACATTTAATTAATTTAATGCAACTAACTGTTTTTCCAGTGATGTGGACCCAACGCTGCATGACTTAACCCATTATTGTACTGTTTTCATTTAATTTTAGGTGAATCGGTCTCCAAATGCAATAAAATATAATTTTATCAATTTTAATTATTATTATTGAATAATTGATTTTATTTCTTAAACACATGGCGGAAACATTACGAACAGAAGAATATTAATTACGCTGTTATAAAAATAGTATTAAAACTTAATGGGATTTTAATGACAAATTATATTTGTACCACTGTAGTTGAGGTCACAAAAAATATTCATGAGGCTGTTATAAAACTATATGACAGAGTATTAACACTTAATAACATTTTAATGACAAATCCAATTTGTATCACTGGTAAATAGTGGTCAGTTATGTTGTCTTGGTAATGTCAAGCTGTAAAGTATTAATTAATGTCAAGTTGTCATAACAAAGACATCCCAAACAATGTCATCTTTGCATCAAAAATGACATAATTAAACGAACGACACTTAATGATAGTTGTCATAAACGTGCATAAAATCTCCTTCATGTTCATGACACGTGTCATGTCAGTCCCACGAACACCCCTTCAAGTAAAGTGTTACCCAGATTTTTAAGGTCCTATGTCAAGAACCAAAAAATATAACATATACACTGACTATGACACAACATAGATGATTGCAAATTTTCCCATTAGAGAAGTATACTTACATTAAAATGTAAGTATATTACCTTAATACATTAATAATACAAATACAAATAAAAGCAGATGAAGAGTTTGGTTCCAAAACGCAATAAATCCATTTTGACTAATTTCGGTAAAAACGTGTTTTCTATACCAGGAAAGTGACAAGATGAAAACCACTATTTTCTGTTACAAACTTTCACATAGCATCTTTAGGTTATAAAAACATGAAAAATTCAAACCCATAATTTGATTTTCAAAGATTTATTATAAAAACTGATTATTTTTCCACAAAATGCAATAAATCCATGATCCAAGTTTTTTTTCCAAAATGCTATAAATCTATTGAATCAATATATAAATGTGCATTCATCTTTGCCATGTTATATTCAATTAGTTGACTAGTGGTATACACTGGTATACAAACACTTACTTGGTCATATTAAGAACACTGTCATTGTTGCGGTTATTAACTTTTTTGACCGCGATCAGCTGTAAAATGTATTGGTCCTCCTTCAATTTTTATTGGCTTTGCGTAAAATAATGGAACATTTTTCACAAGATCCCGTGGGATCAATGTGTTAGCATGAGAGAAACAAGCAACCGGCATTTTTCCGAGTGCCTCTGGCGTTTAGATGTTGATGGCTTACGTTTGTTTCCCGTCACAAAAAAACACCACAGGTTTATCAATGCCATCAAAGTATTATTTTGTTCGTTAATCACGAAGTACAAGATGAGGAAAACTAGGACTTTGTGAGAAAAACACTGCCATTGTTTTTTACAATGCGTGGAATGGTGCGCTGTGATTTGATGAGCGGATTTACTGCATTCTGCAGAAACGGGGTAGCGGCGTTTACTGCGTTTTGGAAAAAAACGGAGAAAAGATGACAGAATAACACAGCGGATATTGGATTTTCCGTACAATTAAGAATTTACTTTTAAAATGGCTTTTTGGAACCAAACTCTTCACCTTAATACCTGCTTTCATTGTCACTTCATGTCCTTATTTAAACAAAGCACAGTCCAAATATAATGTAGTGAAAGCAATACCAAAAAGGCTTATACATCCTTGTTCCCCAAACATTTTTGTAACCAAACCAATCACTTAATATAATACATAACACAATACATATATATAAATACATATATAGGCTGATTTAAGAATATGTACACTATGTTTTTAATTCATATATGTACAGACTTATAAAGACTCTTCTTCCGATTCACTCTCTGTGTTGTCCTTGGTTAGTCTCTCCAACTCCTCTCCATCCTGAAAAAAAACCATGAACAGTAATAATGAACATTTATGTAGGAATCAAAGCACTGTTTTTTATTAGACAAATAACAAAGTTAACTGGAACTCTGTAGCTTATTAAAAAGAAGAGCTTTAGGGATATAATTATACTATGCAACAACACCAAATCCTTCATTACGAAGCTTAACCATGCTATTGAAGTAATTCCCCGCACCATTTATTTTATTTAATCTAAATAATGCAATTATACATGGTAGGGCTTTGCTATTCCAAATTGTGTTTTCATTAAAGATAGCCATGGTTCTTAAATCAGATAATAGTTTTGATAATACTGTGGTAATACACTCAAGGCCCTTACCCCTCTCGACCTCTCAAAGACGTCGCCATTGATGACTCTGAATCGCTCCTGTTGCAAAATGTACTCTGGATCCTTCAGTTTGCTGCTGTGATAGATAAAGATTGCTAGCAAAACAACAGGCGCCTGGAGGAAAAAATCCTTTGACGGCTTAAAGTCAAAGAGGAAGAGAGAGAGCGCCGTGATGATCACCGTTGTGATCTGACCCGTCAGCACGTGAAACATGTTATCGCGAAACTTCAGGATGAAAGCCACAGACAGGCCAAAGGCGGCTGTGACGAAGACCAACGCGATGGAAAAGATGTTGTGACCGTAGAAGAGGCCACAGTGTACCGATAGGTCACGGTACTCAGAATGAAGGATGAGCGTGAGGCTGTTGAAGATCACACCGAACACATACAGCTTGCTGTTCTGGATGAAGATGCTTTCCATCAGCTGCTCGCCCTCCTTGAGGATCTTCTCATTGTAGATGTTGGCCAGTGCAGAGATGAAACACTGCATCAGCAGTAGGATATAACCCAGACCAAAGCTGTTGAGCTTCTGGATAAGCTGGCTGTCCCACAGCTTACGTGGCAAGCTTACCATCCATTCTGATGAATTATGGTTAGGATGATTAGGGTGGGCGAATGTCAGACAGCTGTTGGAGGAGTTGGAAATGTGGGCCGGGTGGATGCCGTGTACGGCAATGGCGTGCTGGTCACCATTCCCAGTGGTCAAGGAAACAATGGACAGGAACAGAATGACCAAAGATGCCCACTGCACCCAAGACAAGCGCCTCCTGCAGGTCAACATATGCATAGTCAACAATATTGATTTGAAATTAATGGGGAAAATAAATAGTTTCATGTCAGCACTTACTTTAAAACGACTCTGAAAAGAATGGCTGTAGTGAAAATGATAATATTGGAAAATAATACTGCCATGGCCTATTAAAACATTAGAAAAAGTGTGATTAGTAAATTTCATTACTTGAAACTACTCAAAAAAGTATTTTTGCCATACAGAATTAATGCGTATATCATACAGGTTGCAAGTAGGTCAGCACATTAAAGATTATGAGGTTGTCAAGGAAGTACAGGAATGCCGGAACAGACCATTTCAGGTAACTGAGAAAAGATCCCAAATCTTTATAAGTGCGGCCCTCTCGAAAAACAGAAACATTTCAAAGCACTTTTTAATGTAACTAGAATGCATCTTTAATGTGGTATTTTGAGACTAAAAGTTCAAGCTGGCTCACCTCGAATGACCACCCGTGCTGACATTACTAAACAAAATACTAGTTTAATGGCCTCTGCCATTAAATTCACAGATGCAGGTTGAAAGTCATATTGGTTCTCTGCAAGTATAAGTAAACAATAAAGTGATAAACTATCAGCAGCAAGAAACTGTATCAATACACCGGTTTCTGTCCATGATTTTGTTATGCTGCAACATAATACC
This sequence comes from Misgurnus anguillicaudatus, assembly GCF_027580225.2. Lineage (NCBI taxonomy): Eukaryota > Metazoa > Chordata > Actinopteri > Cypriniformes > Cobitidae > Misgurnus > Misgurnus anguillicaudatus. The sequence continues at coordinate 27,808,119 of NC_073353.2, forward strand.
TTCATTGGCTGAAAATTTTAGTAATATGATGCGACTAGTTCCCAAGGTGATGAAACCCAGGCCGAGAGCCAAAGTGTACAATGAAGATCTGGAGCATAGCCGGCAGCAAGGACTGCAACGATGGCAAGACGACGACGAGGTAGCCATTATGAAGAACACAATCTGGAATCAGTCATAGAAAAAAACAAGATCATATACAGTTGATAGGGATGCACCGAAATGAAAATTCTAGGCCGAAACCGAAAAAAGTAAACCAAGGCCGAAACTGAAACACCGAAAGAAATTATTATGGCAATTATTAGTACAATTGCAATTATGGCTATCACCGTGTACTAACTTTACTAGTGGTGTGACAGATCACAAATGTTACAGTTCGGATCACATTACAGTTTTTGAGGCACAGATCAGATTATTTTTCAGATCAGCAAAAAGCGGGTGGGAAAAATCTAATAACAAATAAAGAAATTGCAAACATTTAAAAAAAAGAACAAAGTTGTACATTAATAAGGTCTGAAATTATCATTAGGTATAGAAATCAAATTATATAAATCATAACACTCTTTATTCTATAAATTAAATATATTATTATTTTTAGAGCTATTTGTCTCTTTGTCATGTGTTGTTTGATTAACATTAATGACACAGACTTAAGTATGGTAGGTTAACCTTTAAGCACAGACTGGTTTTTTACTGTAATCTATATATAAGATATAAACAAATGTTTATAGAAAAAGAATACTGTGGAGATAATTTTGTTTATATGTGCCCTGTCAATAACAGAAAGATTTCATGTTCGCTTGTTTTTGGAAACACGTCTCTCGTGTGTGCACTATTAAGGGCACTTAAACACGCGCGCACACAGAGACTGAGGGCGAATCCCAAACAGCGAAACAGTCACTCCACATAAAAACGTTACGTTGTTTTTCATTGCTTTATTCGCCAAATGTATGTTAATGGATTACAGTATGAGACACATTAGCGCGACTCTCTCTAAAGTTTACACATCAAGAGTTCTAATCTTTGAAGGCCATACTGTGATGATCACGTCTGGACCGGACACATTCAACCGCATGTGCCTCTGTGCGTAAAGAAAGCTGCTCATTTTTGCGCCTTTTGAGGATACATCCACACCGCATACGTGTTGCTGCAAACGCGTGCAAACAGTTGAGTGAAACCTGCTTGAGCACGCAGGCAAAGAGTATAGAGCACAAGAGAGGAAACTCAATAGAACGTTCCATTGCAACACCTGCGCCCAGCAGCAGCCCCACGAATCCGCCATTTTGGAATGAGGGAGACTCGGGAGTCAACTAGAAGTGATGGCAATATCAGCTACTTTTTACATTAAAAGATCAAATTGAAACTGAATAATAATAACACATAATAACATACAATCAGACCAGTGATTATTTATCCTTTTTTACAGCTTATTTACAGATATTTAGACAAGTCTTTCACTTTTATATAGGCTAATTTTACATACATACATACCGACATAAACTCATCCACACATAATATTTTGGCTCCATACATATACACACATATACATCTGAATTGCTCGAAATGGATTAAGTAAAAAAAAATAGGATAACAGACAGAGCAATGCATCATGTTTGTAGCGGGATCCAGGGGATTGATATGTAAATATATTTCACACCTAGTGGAGTTGGTAACTAATAATAGTAGTAAATGTGTAAAGTAGCATAAAATAGAATTACATAATAAAGCAAGAAAAAAACTACCTGAAATGTGTATCTATTTAATGATTGGATCCCACAACTGATAACAACAACAAATCAACACATACATACAAGACAATACAGCGTTTCCTGTAGGTGTAGCAAGTGAACAAAATTTTAATTTAAGAAACTTACTATTCCGCTTCTGATTTGGCTGTGAGATTCGCTGAGAATGAATTGAGAATGAATTGGCTGTGAGAATTTTCATTCCAAAATGGCGGCCGCGCTACTGAAGCGCCACCTATGACTGTTGCCAAAACGAATGAGAGTTTCCCGTCTTGTGCTTCTATACTCTTTGACGGAGGGGAGGGGTGGGTGACGACCTGACGACAGCTTGAACGTGAGTGAAACCCAAGCGCTAGCGCAGGGATTGAAGGGGCGCGATTGATATTCATTTTCGGCTGGATTTTTTATTTCGCCCCGAAACCGATAATGGCATTTTCGGCCGAAATTTTCGGCGACCGAAATTTCGGTGCACCCCTAACAGTTGATGACAGTACAATAAATAGTAACACATTTCAATAAACAATAAACATTTCTTATAATAAAACAGGTAAGTTACTGCACCACGTTCACTCAAATACCAATTCATAGGCAAAGTACACTATCCTGTCTAATGCTTTGTTTTCATGACATTCAGAAGAATGTGACTAACTAATAGGAGAGATAAATACTATTGTGGCTAAAACTGTACAGACAGTTCGGATGAAAAAGTACACAGACGTGATGTCATAAGTAGGAAATGACATTGCTTTGAATGCACTTACAGCATATGTTGTTTATCTAAATTAGACAGGAAACCTCAAAATGAATGACTCATAGAAATAGATATAAGCTACTGTATTTATACGGTCGTTAAATATTGAAACCTTAATAGGGCATCTAAAATAAATAAAAATCTAACGCATAACTGTATGTCTACACATTCTATCTTACATATTGACAGTTTGTGGTGGTTTTCAACATTTCCAACACTTTTCGCAATATATTTTTAATGTTGAATGTATGAGTACATCTATCAGCTCCACTCTCTAGGGTTCACAATACATATTTATAACGTCAATGTGATGATAAGGCTAATAAAGCAATGTTTAGAGGTTTATTTACCTGTCCATATGTGCTCACTCGAATATACAATCCGTCCACTGCTTCCGCATGTCTGCGCATGCGTACAATGAAAACCTTGCGTCATCACATACGGCCACGCAACTCACTTTTGCGATGGGCGTGTTTGACTTCAAGAGTCGCTGCGCAGAACAAACAGCATATGACATCAGAGTACCGCGAGAACTATTGAAGACGAGTACCTTTCATGGTGCTTTGTTGTCATATGTCGTTCAGCGCTGCACGAAGTCGAACACGTTTAGAGGGTATGCAGGTGACGTCACCTTCGGCGAAAGGGCCTGCGGTTACACTCACTGAGTGGCAAAAGACAGAGCGCAGAATTTGAGTACAGTGAGAAATCAGCGGAAACACGGGGAAAACAGCTGTTGTGCGATAGACTGTACTAACAGATTAAAGCAACACTAACGAGTTTTTGCTCTTTGCTCCCCCTACAAGTTGGAAGCGGAATTGTCCATTACAGCTGTCGTAAATAATTTAGCCTGCCTACTGCAGCAAAGCTGGCTCTGATTGGATGTAGGTCTGCCGGTAAAGCAAGTTTTTGTAGTTTGTAGTTTTGAACTGAGCAGGTTACGAGCACCTCACGACCTCTCGATAATTTTTAAACATGTCAAAAAAGTTCGGGAGCTGTCGGTATAAATTCGTAGTGTTGGTGCGGGTGAATGAGACGATCTGGCAATGCACTTAAAGTTGACCAATCAGAAGGTGACAAAACACAGAAGAAAAAAGACAAATGTGGCACTGCCTCAAATCTGGACAATTCTATAGCTGGCTATGTTTCACCCACGCACACACTCTGGTGACTGGACATCATAACAAATATGACAGGTCCTTTCAGTGATGACCTCTTGATCAGCTTCTTTGCCTGAAAAACCTGTCATACGTGTTTTTGTGATGTCCGGTCACAGTTTTGGATGTGTGTGGAAACAGGAGAGAGTGTAGTTGTTTAGGCTATACTGCTGTTCTGATTATAGGCTACAAGGGCTACCACAATGCATAAAACGAGGGCTACTTTTTGATATTAAAACTTTTTAGTTTTACTTGTTGATTTTCTGTACTTGATAATATGTAGACATAAAATAAGCCAACTAAAATATGTAATAAATAAATAAAAAAAAGCTTAGACTCCATGGAGAGACCACTGGTTTAAACAGAACAGGATGTACAAAGAATGTCGCAATTTTTGTGTAATCCAAGCTGTGCCAAAGTCGCTGTAATACAGTTTCGCAAATGAATGGATATTAAAAGGGCTGTTGCGACATTATTTTAAGGTAAAAAAAAACTCTTTAGTGTTGCTTTAACAAGAATTCTGAGACGACAATTCTAGCTGGCTATGTTTCACGCACGCACACACTCTGGTGACTGGACATCATGACAAATATGACAGGTCCTTTCAGTGATGACCTCTTGATCAGCTTCTTTGCCTGAAAAACCTGTCATACGTGTATTTGTGATGTCCGGTCACAGTTTTGGATGTGTGTGGAAACAGGAGAGAGTGTAGTTGTTTAGGCTATACTGCTGTTCTGATTATAGGCTACAAGGGCTACCACAATGCATAAAACGAGGGCTACTTTTTGATATTAAAACTTTTTTGTTTTACTTGTTGGTTTTCTGTACTTGAAAATATGTAGACATAAAATAAGCCAACTAAAATATGTAATAAATAAATATAAAAAATATAGCTGCAAAGCAGCGATGCCGGGGTCAAGCCAAAAAGGGCACAGAATGAAGTATCAGTAATGACTGTCATGATTTTAGATCTAAGTTTTCAGTAGATTAAGGCAAAAATAGCAATTTTTCAAATCTTGAGACCACTAGGTGGCGCTGCACCAAAACAATAGATGGGCATGATTGTGATGACACCCACCAAATTTAATATACATATGATTAAAGGCGCTGTATGTAGTTTACAGCGGCCTCTAGCGGTGATGGTTTAGATTGCAACCATTAAGTTTACAAGCGCGTGCTCGAACTCATGAGCGACGGCCAAACTGAGATGTAACACACCGGAGAAAGCATCACACAACATGCTGGAAACTCAGGTAAACTCCCACTGCAACGTTTAATTGACTGCATTTAGCCTGTGTAATGTGGTGTTAGGTATGTACATTTACGGTAAGATAACGAAAACGGTTAGTGAACTACACTGAACAATTTCAGTATAACAGTAAATACACTGTGCTATTAGTCCTTTAGGGTTGTTGCTTGCCACACTGTGTGATCAATATCGAAGTTAAGTCCATGTCACACTGTATAATCTCAGTTTCCATCAATGTCAGACTGCATGAGTTTAAAGACTTTTAAAAAGCGGACGCACGCAAACAAACGCGTCTGCAGTTTTACGTCATCGATCGACGACGCCTGGGCGAACACACGCTAAAGCGAAGGTTAGCAAACCGAAACAACGTCTAAAAAACTAAAGCACAATGGAAATATATTTGACATGCTTTGTAGTAATGTTAGCTTACCTGTCCAAAAGGATGAAAGCCAACTCCGGATCCGTTTTTATACCCAAAACAAAGCGGAGGTTTCTCCATAATTCAAATGCCCTGCCAATGTTAATCCGTGTTTTTGTCCGTTGTTGATCCGATTCACGTTTGGCCTTACGAGCTTCAGCAGATAACTTTTCTTCACAATATGTGAAGTTTGTGTTGGAGTCTGTGTTGTGCTGGGAGCAGGTCGTTTCAGTCTGTTATCAGACAGTGTCGTCGCTGTTGAGCGCAAAGTCAGTAGACGAGGCGAGAGGCTCGGGAACGCGCATGCGGGTGACGTCACTGGATTTCGCGCCAAATCCGGCCCGTTACTTTCACATAAAAATAATAATATTTTTTTTCAGAGGTAATAGCAAAACCCGCAAAGTGGATCATTTTAATGTGATATTACAACCCATTCGCACACAGGCAATTGAAAATGGATTAGTTTAAGTAGAAACGTTACGTACAGCACCTTTAAGCAATGTTGAGATATAGCCTCAAATGACTTGACCACTGGGGGCACTGCACCGAAATAATAGATGGTGCCTCTACGCCGTAGAGTAGAGCCATGTGAATTGCAAAAGTGTAAACAAGGCTTCAACTGCACAAAGCATAAAAGAAATCAGCAACTGTGTGCTGATTCCACCACTTGCCGTGTCATGTGTGAAAGGGCCTTTAGAGTAAAACACCACCGTTTTTCAATATTTTACTATGTACTTCTTACCTCAACTTAGATGAATGAATAAATACCTTTCTTTTTTCAATACGTGCACTTCATCTTTGCACAGCGTGTCATAAATGTGTTAGCATTTAGCCTAGTCCCATTTATTCCTTAGGATCCAAACAGGGAAGAATTTAAAAGCCACCAAACACTTCAATGTTTTCCCCATTCAAAGACTGTTACATGATCAGTTACACGAGTAAGTATGGTGGCACAAAATAAAACATGTGGATTTTTAAGTGGATAAAAAATTAGAACTATATTGTATGACGGAAGAGCACTTAGTTTGCAGCACTTCGACCTCTGGCGCAGTAACATCATCACTCCTGTGAAGATGTTACTGCGCGCTGAGGTTGAAATGCGGCAAACTAAGTGCTCTTCCTCCATGCGTTGAAAATAGATAGTGATGTACCGGTATTCATTTGTCTAAGTTGAGGTAAGAACATAGTAAAATATTGAAAAATGGTGGTTTTCCTTTAAGTCAATAGTGTAGACCTATTTGTCAGCATTTCACACTCTCTCAGTCGTGCATTAAACTGCCTGCCAACGTGCAAGTGTGAATTTGAATTTCCTTTCGCGACAGTTATAATAACACAAATCACATCACACCCAATAACGCAATCGCACTTGCTTTTTTTCCCACTCCAACATTTAAATTAATGCCCACTAAAAGCTGCACAGATATATTGAACTCTGGGCTGCGTTCAGCCCCGACAAAACGTTGCACAACGTTTATTAAACAGAAACGGTGATGCGTTGAACGCCCTGTTGTGATGACGAAAGAGTTGCAACTACGGTAGCTGAGAGGCCATTCTTTGTGTTCATTTTTAAATGTTTCTGAAGCCTGATGAAATCGTTATAAATGTGTGTTTAATACTGTAAAAGACCCTCAATGTTACAGTCACTGACCTTGCCGTCCAGAATGAAAGACAACATTCCAACTTGAACCCATTGATCGAGCTGTCTCTTTACTACCGCGTGGTTTTATACATCTTGCCGCTGATTGGGCCGACATTTCTGACACACCCACCAAACAAGAGAAAACGCTTCTAAAACCTGTTGCATTCCGTTGCACACCGTTTCCAGGAAACGTGTCGTTCAACCCGGAAACCGTAGCAAAACGTTGTGCACCGTTGTGAGATTGAACGTGCCCCTGGTGTCTGGTCTGAACTAGTTGATGGATGAAAACAGCACCCTGACTGGTTGACTGGCTCAAAGTATTTTAAAAATACAAAAATACTCATCTTAAATGTATTTAAATACAAATTACATTTCATTTTTTTCAAAGGCTTTAAAATACAAAATACTATTTTGTATTTCAAATACGTATTTTAAATACATGTATTTGAAATACTGCCCATCCCTGGCTGCCATAGACGCAAATGGCGGAAGAAGAAGAATAATAGATAATAATAATAATAAGAAAACTAACAATGCCAATAGGGGTCTCGCCATTCTGGGCTTGACCCCTAATGCTTAGACTCCGTGTAGAGGCCACTGGTTTAAACAGAACAGGATGTAAAAATGTCGCAATTTTTGTGTAATCCAATCTGTGCCAGTAAGTCGCTGTAATACAGTTTCACAAATGAATGGATATTAAAAGGGCTGTCGCGACATTATTTTAAGGTAAAAAAAATATTTTTGTTTTACTTATTGATTTTCTGTACTTGATAATATGTTTTATCATTATTTACAATGTAAACATAAAAAGCCAACTAAAATATGTAATAAATAAATATAAAAATTATTAGACTCCGTGCAGAGACCACTGGTTTAAACAGAACAGGATATACAAAGAATGTCGCAATTTTTGTGTAATCCAATCTGTGCCAGTAAGTCGCTGTAATACAGTTTCACAAATGAATGGATATTAAAAGGGCTGTCGCGACATTATTTTAAGGTAAAAAAAATATTTTTGTTTTACTTATTGATTTTCTGTACTTGATAATATGTTTTATCATTATTTACAATGTAAACATAAAATAAGCCAATTAAATATGTAATAAATAAATATAAAATGCTTAGACTCCGTGCAGAGACCACTGGTTTAAACAGAACAGATTGTATAAAGAATGTCGCAATTTTTGTGTAATCCAAGCTGTGCCAAAGTCGCTGTAATACAGTTTCACAAAAGAATGGATATTAAAAGGGCTGTCAGAGAATAATAAGCAACGGAATGTCCATGTTTAATATAAGATATGCATTTATTTTTTTACACTTTATACACGTATAATAAATGCAAAATAAATTGTCAACGAACAAGAGAGTACATTAAACATGATGATCATATGCGGAAACGACATTTCCCACATTATTATGGAGATTCTGCTTTAACAGGTGAGTTTAAACGTATTTGTTCGGTATTTTTTACACACAATTTTTTTTTACATATTTTCGACCAAAGGAACACATGATATAGCCCAATGTAAGTTGTTATGCAGCATAAGCTTGTTCTGAAATGATGACGCAATCTAAATAACTAAAAATGTACACTATCTCTGAAACTTTATTTAAATAATGATTCATTTGTTTTCATACTATATTTGTATTTCTATGTATTAATTTACATAGGCCTTCTGTGACAATGCCCTATATAATGTGCAATGCCTTTTGTATGGCATTTATTTTGTGCAGTATACAGGTGCACAAATGCTGCTGTGGGCTCACTTTTACTTCAAGATACCGCAATGACAGAGGGTCCGTACATTTGCACTTAACAAGCCTAGTAGACAATGTGCTTTATATTAAATTAAATGATTTTCGTTTTACAAATTAATATTTGGCTGTAGATGTATTGTCTTAATAATTTAATTATAAAGGGAAAGACGTGTAGCTTACCTTGCGCTTTTACATCATTGCTCCTCATTCTGCATTTCCAAATAAATAAATAGGCCCACTGAATTTGTTTTTTAAACGGTCATGTTTATAAAAAAGCAACAATATATGTAACATTAATAATAGCAATATTAATATTAACTTGGCACTACAATCATGATATATTAAGGCGGTAAAACCGCATATGCGCTAGTTACTTAGCCACAAAAAACACTGTCAGGGAAATTCCTTCACCGCAACACCTTTATACCTATAGGCTATTGAAATTTCGGAATGCATAAACAGAAATACAAAAGAACATAAATTCCAGGCTGTTTTCTGCACTTAAGTCAATATCTTTGCCGTATAGGCTACTTGTTTTATTTATTTTCGCATAAACTCACCCGTGTCGTGTGCGAGAGCTCACGACGTTCCGACCGTCAGAAATCCCACCGTGTACGCCCAGCAGACTGCTAAAAAACACTGAAAAGATAAGTAAATAGATCTACCAACGTCACAGTGGGTTGACAAGTTGATAGGGTCACTATAAAGCAGAGGTTTTACTTTCTACTTAAAAGTATTTTTTTCAAGTATTTGTATTCGTGTTTTTCTTTGGAAAACATACATTCCAAAGCATATTATCATCATTTTTATTCTATTAGATTTCATAAATACATTTTTTTTCTTTATCATTTAATATTTAAGTAGGCTACATTAACGTACTTTTACTCAAGTAAAAGTACAACATTTTAATGTAATTAGGTATTAAATAAATTTTAATATGCAATATTACAGAATACACAGTATATTCTATATATGCTTTAGAATGTAGTAACACGTTTCCCAATACAAACACCCTAATAAAGCACAGAAAAATGTAACTAATGTAACTAAGTATTGTCCACCTCTGATATCAAGTCCAACCAAATTCAATTTAAGCTGATAATAGTCAGTTTTACTGGCATTTTCGCAGCAGCCGCTATGAAAACCAGAGGGCTTGTTCGACTTCATGCGGCACCGCAAAACCGACAGCTAGATGACGTCAACGTATCGCGAGAGCGAGACGAAATATGATTTATTGAATCATTCTCGCGGTACTTTGAAGCCACTCGGCCGTCGGTTCTTGCGCCGCCGCATGAAGTCGAACAAGCCTACACTGCGTCCCAAACCGCCTACTTCCATACTATATAGTAGGCAAAGAGTACGAGAAGTAGTGCTTTTCGCCTACTATATAGTATGGAAGTATGCGGGTTGGGACGCAGCGCTAGTCATCTTGTTGAACGTTTGCCACTGAACAGGGCGAGTTCCGGCGTGGTCACGTAGAAAAGTGACGTCAATGCATACCCTCTATTAGGCTATATCTGAGCAAAACAATTTAAGGACTGTTTTTAAAATACAATTTGAAGATGTACTGTAGAATTGAATATTAACAAGAATGTAACAAAAACCTGTGCCTGTGATGTTGGCTTAAGTAGTGTTGTGTGAATTACTAAATAATTGAGTCAGCCGAGTCTTTCTTTTCATGTCAATCTCTTGAACATGAACTGTTGTGTTTGGAAAATTTCTTGTCACATTTAACTTGCAGTTCATTTAATGTTTTTCAGGCTTTGCTATATTTCTCTGTAAAATCCCAAAACCTTGAATTAGTTTATTCGTCATGTACTAAGTTCCAAGCAGATTTGCCCCTTTAGGGGAAATGTGTAATATTACATAAAACTCATAATAGCAAATCATGTTTTACTTTATTATTGTACAATGTGCACCTCCGGTTATACTTTAGTAGAGTCAAGGTCCAGTTGTGGCCATTTAATTATCCAACCCACATATTTATGCAACTTGTACACTGTATACAAAAGATGAGAAAACACAGACAAGGAAATTAGGGGTTTATGTTTAAATCCGTAATAATGAAATGGATGTCTGGGGTGGAAAATGCTAGAAGGGTACTAAGACACTGAAAGCCTTTGCTGAAGTGGGGTGAAGGTGTTTGGTTTACAAGGAAACCAAAAGCATGGTGTTTGATAGCTACAAAACAAACTCTTTATTTTAAATATAACACATGCAGCAATTTTACCCAAAGTAACCTTGCATTTCTCAAAACCAGGAAAGTTTTTGAAGGACATTTTTAATCAGTCGCCTTCCAGTATTTCCTTTTGGAGGAAGTAGACTGGCAATATGTGTATACAGTATATGCATATTATAAGAATTTAAAGGGATAGTTCACCCAAAAATTCTTTCATCATTTACTCACTCTCAAGTTATACTTCAACTGTTCGTGGACCCCATTTACTTTTTATTTTTACTACTATGGAAGTGAATGGGGTCTCAAAATATCTTCCTTTGTGTTCATCAAAACAAAGATATTTATACAGGTTTGTAACAACATGAGGGCGAGTAAATGATGACACAATTTTCATTTTTGGGTGAACTATCCCTTTAATTTACATAAAAGCTTCATGGTATTAATGACTTAACAAAAACAAGAAGACTTAGTTTTATAGATAACAAGTGTACTTTTCAGAACAAAGTGTTTAAACATGTTGCTGTGATGTGTGTGTGTGTGTGTGTGTGTGTGTGTGTGTGTGTGTGTATAGGGAGGGGGGAGATAAGACACTGTCATTTCTCTGAAAGCTTATAATTCTCTGCTCTCCAGAACGGACCATTTCTACCTGGATATTCAATGTCAGATATGCAACTCTGCTCCTGGCCAGGGGCTCAAATTGGTTTGGCCCTTCTGGCACTCCTGTGTCATACTGTAATTGCTGTGGAGAGACGCTATTACATTGCAGCGGTCAATATACAATGGGACTACACATCTGATACCTCTGATGTACAGCAAAGGTATGAAAACAAATATTAGGATGATAACAAAAACGACTACAACTAATGATATATCAGTAACTGAGAATTTACTAGTAGCACTCACGAAAATGTATAAAATGGAAAATAACTATGTAATATGGAAACAAACTAGCTGTATGTATATAAAGCATGGGATATAAAAAAATTTGATGATAAAAATGTGAACAGAACCTTGAATCTACTGCACGGATTGTGGACATTTTTGCATGAAATTATTTTAAAGTGCTCTATAACGTGAATCTAACAGTAATACACCTTTAATGTTAATGATAACTAGAAAGCTTTCATTTCCCAGCTATGTAATGAAAAATTGTATGTTTTTGTTATATTCCAGGGCTGGACCAACTTATAAAAAAACAGTATACAGAGAATATGATGCAGGATTTACAAAGGCTAAAACACATCCCTCGTCCTCAGGTATTTTGAATGTAAAACTTCAAACAATTATTTGATTTTACATTAAAATCTATGCTTTAAATATTATATATTGTGTTGCATAATGGTTTCGTTAATTATTTCCATAATGGTTTAAATAAATGATGTTCTAGGACTACTTGGGCCAACAATACGGGGACAAGAGGGTGACACGATCGTTGTCACGTTCAAAAACATGGCTGATCATCCGTGTAGCATCCACCCACATGGCATTACTTATGGGAAGCAGTCAGAGGGTGTGTATACCGATGTTTCGATTGTGGTAAAAGTATAACTGTAACGTATAGCACAGTTACAAACAGACACTGTGTTACGGGAAGCCAGGATACATTTTGATAAGAGTATTGTTTGGAGAACATCATGGATTATTTAAGCACCTGTCATTTAGTTGTGTAAACAACTTGAGCAACACAAACAGCTTTGTTTGATTTCTCTGGAAATATTAACCCAAGATACAAATGACCCACAGGCTGTGCCTAAGTCCAAAGCAGGGTGCTGAATCAACACAGACTTGTTACTAAAGTTTCATATTTTTTTGTAAAGAAACAGACGTTAGTTTAATTTAATTGAAAAGTGCTTCCTTTCACACCGTTGTGGTTTCTATTAGGATCGTTGTACTTTGACAACACTATACTCTTGGAGAAAGAGGATGATGTCATTTTACCTGGAAAAGAGCACACGTATTATTGGGAGGTAACATCTGAGGTGACCCCTTTGGCTGCGGACCCACCATGCATCACCTACACATACCTTTCCCATGTTGACATCGTCAAAGACTACAATACAGGGTTGATTGGTGCACTGCTGATCTGCAAGAAAGGTAAGACAAAAACAAGATAGTGCAAAATGACATCATGATATTTCTTACATCATTTTTGGTACAAATGTTTCACTGTGTTCTCTGTGGACCTCTGGCAGTATCACCAAGGAACTCCAGGGTTCCACGCATCCCTGGTTGAAAACAGTTGATTTTTTAGACACTTTAAATTTGTCTTTGTCTCAAAGGTGCCTTAGATGACTCTGGAAATCAGATTAATTTCCATCAGGAGGCAGTGCTATTGTTTGGTGTGTTTGATGAAAACATGAGCTTGAACAGCACTGACGGCCCTCCACAGGCACAGAATATTAAATACACCATCAATGGCTATACAAATGGCTCTGTACCTGGTTGGTTTATTATATACTTCAAACATGTCATTTCATCTCATTATTTACAGTTTACCATTTTTCCAATTATTTTTTCATTCTTTCCAATGACTGCTCTTTGTCCTCCAGATCTGGGCATCTGTGCTCACTCTAAAGTCAGCTGGCACATGCTGGGAATGAGCTCTGAGCCTGAGCTCTTCTCTGTGCACTTCAATGGGCAAGTTCTTCTCCATTATGATCACAAAACATCAGCCATTGGCATTATTAGTGGCACTGCCACTAGTGCCAGTATGACTGCGGTCTTTCCAGGCCGCTGGCTTTTCTCCTCTCACATTAGCCGACATTTGGAAGGTAAGACCAGTCAGAAACATCACAGGGTCCACTTAAAACATTTTAACAAATTACAAAAACTACACAGTACAGTAGGTTACATTTGTTGTCAAGACTAATGATGAGTTTTAACGTGGCAAAGTCTATTAAAAGTGCCAGAAGCTGAAATGTAAGTGTGTAACGACTACTGGAAATTATCTTGTTGTTTGTAGCTGGTTTGCATGGTTACCTGAATATTAGGACATGTGAACAGTTCCCAGCACCTAAAAGAAGATTAACCATTCAACAAAAAGAAGAAAGCCAGGAGTGGACTTACTATATAGCAGCAGAAGAGGTCTTGTGGGATTATGCGCCAAATATGCCGGAAAACATAGATTGGTATCCAACACTTTTCATCATTCATCAAAAGAGCCTGGATGTTTAGTCGTATAAAGCTCCAATCTCAAGTTTTATCCCATTTTTTCCCATTCAGGAATTTCCGATCAAAATATTTAAAGCAGGGGCCTCAGCGGATAGGTAAAAAATACAAAAAGGCTGTGTTTACACACTATAAAGACGGCACTTTTAAAGAGAGAGCGGAGGATAAGCAGAGAAAGAAGGAACTTGGCATTCTGGGCCCAGTGATAAGAGCCCAGATCAGAGATGTCATAAAGGTATATACAGTACCATAGATATGTATATGAAGGCTAGATGGCTCAAGGCGGAGTCCCTAACGGCATCACCTGGCGGCCATCTTACGACAGGGCGCTCGCTCACTCGTAGCATTGAGTTTAATGGTGCAGGTACTTTTAAATGACCATTACTTGCTCAATTTTCTACCGATTTTCAAACGGTTTGGGTTTTTACAAACGTTATTAACGTGGCTATAATTCTGGATGCTTTAACATGTTTCATGAATTTATTTTTTATTTTTAGTATAGGTATGCAGTGTCATAGGTACATCTTTGACGTTTATAACAAACCAAACCGTCTAAAAATCGGCAAAAAATTAAGCAAGCCATGGCCACCCAAAAGCACCTGCACCACTAAAACTCAATGCCACGAGTGAGCGAGCGCCCCGCCGCAAGATGGCCGCCAAAATGCGGACGCTGCACTCCATTGGCCAGCAGCGCGGACGAGCCATCTAGCCTATATATACATATCTATGTACAGTACCATTAGGTTTAATGGCTAGGTTTTATTTTTTACCCATAATGGGTAAATATTGGACAGAAGACACTGATTGGTTGTCATTATACCCCATGGTTGCATAACATCAACCCAACATTGGGCCATTTTTAACTCAGCATGTGTTCTGTCCAATATTTACCCATTATGGGTCAAAAATAACACAGACATTTTTAGAGTGTATATATTACAATTTCTTATTAGTATGCATGACAGTATTTATGTTGTTTCTATAGATTGTTTTTAAAAACAAGGCATCACGTCCATACAGCATCTATCCTCATGGACTGACCATAGATAAATCAGCAGAAGGAGCCAGTTATCCTGCAGGAGGTTGGTATATTTTGTTTCCTTCCTGTATTGTAATATCAAACTCATATGACTTTCTTTCTTTGGTGGAATATTAACTATTTGTACATCTCTTTTTACATAAAACAAAGTGCTCATGTCAATTTAGCTCTAAAATGGAGTTGTTTTAGTCCGATCACAATACAAAGATATTGTATGTTTTTAAATATAAAATGAAGAATATAGTAGTCACGTTTTTATGGATTTTTCTTTTTCATTACTGTGGTTAAATTGAAATAATAACTTAATATTCCACATAAAAAACTTAGTGCTCCTTTAAAGGGATAGTTCACCCAAAAATTAAAATAATGTCATTAATGACTCACCCTCATGTCGTTCCAAACTCGTAAGACCTCCATTCCTCTTCGGAACACAGTTTAAGATGTTTTATATTTAGTCCGAGAGCTTGTTGACCCTTCATTGAAAATCTATGTATTGTATACTGTCCATGTCCAGAAAGGTAATTAAAACATCATCAAAGTAGTCCATGTACCATCAGTGGGTCAGTTAGAATGTGTTGAAGCATCGAAAATACATTTTGGTCCAAAAATAACAAAAATTATGACTTTATTCAGCATTGTCTTCTCTTCCGCGTCTGTTGTGAAGCCCATGCGCGAGACTAAAGTCATGTGACTGTATTTTTGCACCAAAATGTACAGTATTTTCGATGCTTCAACACATTCTAACTGACCCACTGATGTCACATGGACTACTTTGATGATGTTTTAATTACCTTTCTGGACATGGACAGTATACAATACATAGATTTTCAATGAAGGGTCAACAAGCTCTCGGACTAAATATAAAACATCTTAAACTGTGTTCCGAAGATGAACGGAGGTCTTATGAATTTTGTCATCTAAATAGGGAGATAAGTCTCTCATTGGATTATTGCACGTTACACCCAAAACACACCATTACTCATTACAAGAATAGGAACAACCATTTTCGACCCTGCGCTCTGCGCACAAACCCGTCGTTAAATTAGCAAAAGTTAAATAGGGCCCAAATGTGATTGATTATTATTGGAATTTAATATGGTCATTCCCCATTTACTTAAAGGAAACCAGACGCATGGCGTCCAGCCAGGAGAGACCTACACATATGTATGGAATGTGGGGGAAGAGGACGAACCAACGGACAGTGACTCAAGATGTCTGACCAGGATGTATCACAGTGCAGTGGACACTCCTCGAGACATCGCTTCTGGTCTTGTGGGTCCTCTGCTCATATGTAAAAGTCAGTCCCTCAACAAAAAAAACGTCCAGGTAACAGTTTTCAAGTTGTTTTCAGTGTCAGAAAAAAAGTACAAAAGCTGTCACTGTGACTGCTATGCCATTTTTTTTCTGGTTCTACAAAAGAACCTTTAACATTCATGTTCATGCTTAAAAAGGCTCTTTGTAGTAAAAAGTTATTTAGTGTATCCTTTAAAAAGGTCCTAATATGTACCATTTAGTTAAAGGTGCAGTGTGTAAATTTTAGTGGCATCTAGTGGTGAAGTTGCGAAGGGCTTCTGTAGAAACATGGCGGCACAAAATGGCGATTTCCATGTAAGGGGACCCTTGGTGTATGTAGATAAAAATGTCTCATTCTAAGGTAATAAACACATAACGGTTCATTATGGCAAAGGTGGATTATCGCTTTAAGTGTAAAATACCGAACTTGTCCTTTAAGGTACCCATATGTATCTTTGAGGTACCCCGTGTCTTTAGGTGCTAAGATGTACTTTTTGAAAGGGTACCACCCACATGAAAGCTTTTTTTAACCTTTTTTTGTGAGTGTATATTAGGCCACTGTAAACAATAGAAAGCATCCTACCCCCAGCAGCATATTACAAAATTATGATCCCTTTATATAATACGCATTTCAGCCAAAATATAATGTCTTATTGCATGTATTCTCCATGGATACTGCAATCTGAGTACTGATGTGTGACAGACAAAGTATGTTAATTATAAAAGCAGTAATCTCTTTCTCAGCTAAAATCTGACAAGGAACAGCATGCTATGTTTACGGTTTTTGATGAGAACAAAAGCTGGTACCATGATGAGAACATCAACACATACTGCAGTGACCCCAAAAAGGTCAAAAAAGATGATCCAGAGTTTTACAAATCAAATGTTATGCACAGTAAGTAAAGTAATAATGACCATAGTGACATATCAGTCTTGTTGATTAATATATTAATATTAACTATGGATGCAAACCTTAACTATGGACTATTGCATCAATTTCTATAGCCATCAATGGTTACGTGTATGAAAGTGGCGCGGAACTGGGATTTTGTCATGGTGAAATTGTAACCTGGCATGTGTCCAGTGTTGGGGAGCAAGATTATATCCAGACCACAACTTTTTATGGCCATATATTTGAGCTGAAAAACAGGGAAGAGGATATGCTCAGTCTATTTCCCATGACTGGAGAAACTATCAGTATGGAAATGGTTAATATTGGTGAGTAGCTAAATATTATACATAAACAATAAAATACGAAAAGGCCAAGCGTATGTAACATTTTCATTGCCATTAAAGTAAAATGACTGAAACTAAACATAAGAGCTTGATTAAAAAATGCTAATTTACAAGAAAACATGTCAACTGTTTGAATACTCTGCATTTTTCTTTCTTCATTTTATAGGCATTTGGCTTTTAGCATCACTGAACTCTCACGATTCCACTAAAGGAATGAGGGTGAAATTCAAAGACCTTGAATGCTTCAGAGATTATGTTATGGAAGAGGATTATGACAAACAAGAAACATTCACCGTATTGAAACCTCAGCTCAACATTGAAACTGTAAACAAAAAACCCAAGCCAACCGTCCTTACTGAAGTTGACTTAGACACCGAAATCTATGCTGATCTTTTGAAATTGAGGACGTTTAGAAACACAAGTACAGATAGTGAACTTCTAGACCTTTCTTTTCTTGATCATGATGATAGAATCTTTCTGAGTACTGAAGATGTAAAGAATGAAATGGACAAATCTCACAATGCTGACAAACCAGAAACATTCACAGTTTTGAAACCTCAGCTCAACAATGAAACTGTAAAAGAAAAACCCATCCCTACTGAGGCTGACAAGGAAACCGACAACTCTGCTGATATTTTGAACTTGAGGACGTTTAGAAACACAAGTACAGATAGTGAACTTCTAGACCTTTCGTTTTTTGATCATGATGATAGTATCTTTCTGAGAACTGAAGATGTAAAGAATGAAATGGACAAATCACCCATTGCTACTTTAGCATCTTCTAATCAGACTCGCGCTGAAAATGTATCAACCGATGGGGCTGATTTGGAAAAACAGCTTTTAAATCAAAATGTTATGAATGAAATTACAGTAGAGGGATCACTAAACATCACCAGCACTTTTGATTATGATTCAGAGATCGTGGCCAACAATAAAACAAAGTCTGAAACACACTTTCCAGTTCGCAGTGCATCAGTAGGGCCAGTTAACGAAACCGCAAGTATCTCTACGAACGCCACAAATTTTCTGAAAAATTCTTCTATTGGAAATGTATCTTTTCAATACTATGGAAATTCATCACTAGAAATGATGAATGAAACAGACAGTGTCTTCGCTAATACTACTCATCTTTCATTTAATGGAAAAAAACTCACCCTAGAAGAACCAACAAATGAACCACACAGTCTCTCTTCAAATACAAGTGTAAACTTATCTCCTCTAGAAAATATTTCCATGAATTCAACAAATTTTCTGGATAGTGTTAGAAATTCCTCTATAGGGAATCCATCTTCCCATTACTATGGAAATTCATCTCTAGAGATGATGAATGAAACAGACAGAGACCTTTCATTTAATGGAAGAAACTTCTCCCTGGAAGAACCTATGAATGAAACAAACAGTCTTTCTCTGAATACAAGTGTTAACTCATCTGTTCCAGTCGGTGACAGAAATATTCCTGTGGAGGATGATGGTAAAGATTTGACTTCAACTGAAGAAATGCATCTGTTATCAAACCAAACCTTAGAATATGATGTGCTAAACAAAACAGATTTGCAAAATGAGCAATCCTCTCTAAACAGCACAAGTACTGTGGATGATAACAGTGAAATTTCAAGTCACTCCTTCATTTACAGTGTGTCCAGCTCTGACTCTCTCTACAACAGATCAGAACCACAAGAGGAGGAGGATTTTGTGCTATTAGACGGTGAGCACCTCTTAAAAATTTCAAAGGATGAAAAGACTTTTGAAAACTTACCAACAGTATTTCCCAAGAACACCACACAAGACTTTTCAGAGAGCACAGATGATCCGTTTACAAACACAACAGGGATGAGCATTCAAGAGCTCAATGGCACACGGTGGAATTATACTACACCCTACCTAAATTTTTCAGCACCATCTACAAACAGCACCATCATCTCAAACACAACTTTATCATACAGTAATGATACATTTGAAATTCTAAATAATGTATCCCCGCTTTTCCACTCAAACAGTACGGAGAATATCTCCGTCTCCCTTGGGTATTCCAATGTTTCATCCACGATGAACAGCTCCGAAGATAGTCTGGAGGAAGTTGCCATCTATCTGAAGAACAACCACAGTGAGGTCATACTCACATCTCCTCTCAACTCAAAGGAAGAGCACTGGGGTTATGAAGGCACACATGAACTGGTTCAAATGGAAATGCCGGATGAAATGAAGAAATACATCACAGACCAACCAGCAGCAAAAATAAACAATCCTAAAAAGAAGAAGGTTGTTCACCACAGGGTGAAGCCCAGAAAAGGGCACGCCATAAAGACGAAAAAGAGGAAAGAGTATAAGCCACAGCCACCCTCTAATGTGTCTCCAATGGGTCTATCTCCTCGAGGTTTCGCACCTGCTGGGTTAACACCAAGAGGAATCAGGCCTGTTTCTAGTGAGGAGGAACTAGGGAACAAGGCCATTGTAATAGGAGTGCCAAGAAAGGATTTCAAAGATTATGACTTATATGTTCCAAACCAAGTGGAGGACTTTGAAGATTTTCTTCATAAGCCAGAAGAATATGAATTTGTGGAGTACAAAGATCCTTATAGCGCAGCGGTAGATGTTCAAAGTATGGAATTTGATGCAACATCTCAAAATTTCTTAAAGAAGGCTGAGGACAAAAACACAAGAACGTACTTCATCACAGCAGAGGAGGAGGAATGGGATTATGCTGGTTTTGGGCAAAAGTACACTACTGTTAACATAATTTATTCTGCGTCATTACATTTCTAAAAACATTTTATTGTATTTTGTGAAATTGCTTTGTTTTCTATTTGTAAAAGAGGGTTGATAAGCCACCTACAAACGAGAGGCAAACAGCTTTTAAAAAAGTGGTGTTTAGGAAGTACTTGGACAGCACCTTTAGCATCCGAGACATCCGGGGAGAAATGGATGAACATCTGGGTATTCTGGGCCCGGTTATTAAAGCCGAAGTTGACCAGACGATCATGGTACATCGCCAAATCTGTACAAACAATGCAAAAAATGACTTTCTTACTTTAGACAAAAAATATAAACTTTAAGTAAATTCGTGCTTAAAAGACAAGTTCGGCATTTTACACTTAAAGCCCTGTTTTCAGATTGTTTAGGATGAAATAGAACGTTTTTTCTTGTATCACGGTTTTTCGGGTGTTTCTTGTATCACCTCCCACCTCTACAATTGGTCTATAGGTGCACTGGAACAATCCGTCCTAAAATGCATTAAGCTTTCATTTACAAAGACATGAAACTCACTGAGTGTTCAGGGGTGTTCACTGATATGCTCACACAAAAATCACTGCAAAAGATGCATTCCAACTCCACTGACTTGTATTAGATGTGCTGTGAGGTACGGTATTACTGCGCGCCGGGAACGTTGTTTGTATTCTTGCAATTGGCAAAGGGGGATTATTGCCACACACTGGGCTGGAGTGTCTATTATTCAAGCTATCAACGGAAGAATGTATGGGTGTGAGGCGTTTGGAAAAATAGGTCCACAAGTTTACAACGAATGCTAAAACACCTGTTGGAAAGCATCTTTTGCAGCGATTTTTGTGTGAGCATATCAGTGAACACCCCTGACCACTCGGTGAGTTTCACGTCTTTGTAAACGAAAGCTTAATGCATTTTAGGAAGGATTGTTCCAGTGCACCTACAGACCCATTGTAGGTGGGAGGTGAAGCAACAAACACCCGAAAATTCTCGGGGCAGCCGCATATGTCGAAATTTCAGTCATAACCTTTCTATTTCATCATAAACAATCTGAAAACAGGACTTTAAGTGTAAAATACTGAACTTGTCCTTTAAAACAAGCAAAAAAATCTGCCAATGGAATAAAAAACAAAATTACTAAGAAAGAAAGTAATTTTTTGCAGTGAACAAGAATTAAAACCAAATTATTTAAAACGCATGCCATTACATTCCCATTGTTTTCTACGCTATTGTAGATATTTTTCAGGAACCGTGCCAGTCGTCCATACTCTCTGCATCCAAACGGAGTACACTACTTAAAGCAGATGGAAGGTCTGAGTTATGAAGATCAATCGCCTTATTGGTACAAGCAGGACGATGCTGTTCAACCCAATAGCTCTCATGTCTACATATGGACTGTAAATTCCAAATCTGGACCACAAAACAATAAGTCTGACTGTCGAACATGGACATACTACTCTGGAGTAAACCCTGTAAGAATAGTACTCTTTCATATGTGCACGTTTTTTGGGATGGTGTTATGAATGGATCAAAGAATGATGGTTTGCATCCTAGCATGAACCATCATCATTAGGTTTTTTTCATTAGGAAAACACCACAGTTTTTCAATATTTTACTATGTTCTTACCTCAACTTAGACAAATTTATACATACCTATTTAATTTCAATGTGTGCCCTTAATTTTTGTACAGCGCGTTGTGAATGTGTTAGCATTTAGCCTAGCCACAGTAATTCCTTAGGATCCAAACAGGGATGAATTTAGAAGGCACCAAACACTTCCATGTTTTCCCTATTTAAAGACTGTATAAGTAGTTACACGAGTAAGTATGGTGGCACAAAATAAAACGTGGTGGTTTTTTAAAAAATGAGAACTAAATTGTATGGCAGAAAAGCACTTAGTTTGCAGCTCACCGCCCTTAATGCAAACTCATGAAATGTAATATATATGAATTTTTAGTTGATTTGAACAAAATGAGTTATTGTTCACTGATCATTGAATTAATTTCTTGTACAGGAGAGAGATATAAACTCTGGGCTAATTGGGCCGCTTCTGGTCTGTAGGAAGGGAACACTGGCTGAACTGGCTATGGACAGAAGAGAGTTTGTTCTACTCTTTATGACTTTTGATGAGAATAAAAGCTGGTACTATGAGGAAAACTGGGCGAGAATTGAGAGGAAAAACAGAAGAGCAGTATTGGATCCAAATTTCCATGAAAGTTTGAAATTTGACGGTACGAACGTTTTTTTATTTGTGCTTGAATATTTTTATTTGGTCAATAGAAATTGATTAAATTCAAAAAATTTAGGGGTAATTATCAGTAACATTGAATGGAATAATAATTAATGCAGAATTTATTCCAGATTTTTTATATGCAGTGCCTTCCATAAGTACAATAAAAGGCTTTTTTTTGCTGTGGAAATGTCTAGACCAAATGTCAAACCAATAAAAATGCTGAACAACCAATCAAAATAAGGCACACTTTCTGAAGGGATTTAAAGGTGAATATGAGACAAAAGTACAGAATGTCAGGTTTTTTCACCTGTTTTAACATATAGACCCTTTTACTGTTTGTACACAATTTGATTAAGTAGCAACATATGCGCACGCATTTTGGCAAAGGAAGTATGGTGAAAATCAGGATTAAGCAACACAGACAGAGAAAATAATTTTTAAAAGTTGAGTTTATCAAATGGTATCTGGCTACCAGATCCGTGTACTACAGTGGAGTGGATAAAAGGCCAAATATACAGTGGCCAGATATATATACGGATATTAGTACATCATATTAGTGCAACCGTAAACACAACAACCAGGCATTTTGATTCTGGGAAACTAGTTCTGAGTTGCTAACACGTTAGAACCACTGGGGAATAACACCACTTCCGTTGTCAAAATGCACGCGCAACTATTTGATCACGTGGGCTTTAAAAGGGTCTATACGTTTTTGGTTGTTGTTCTTTATAAGCACACGTATGTGTTGAAACATAATCAAAAGTTAATCAAATGTAACATACTATACTTTTGCCTAATTTTCATCATACAAATTTTGGTCTTCACAGCAAACATAGCATTTTTGTCTGTACCGTCCCAATACTTATGCAGGGCAATGTATATATATATATATATATATATATATATACAGTTGTGTTCAAAATTATTCAACCCCAACTGAAATTGATTGTTTTGGCCGGTTTGACATTGATTTTGATCATTCAGTCATCCTGCTTACAATTACATCAAAGAGGCATGTGTAGGTCAGACAAATATAACATAACATTTATAATGAAATAACCACAAATTTCTTTTCTGTGCTCACATCATTATCAGTTTTATTCAACCCCCAAGTGACATTCAATCTTAGTACTTAGTACAACATCCTTTTACAGTTAAAACAGCTTTTAAACGTGAAGCATAGCTTGACACAAGTGTCTTGCAGCGATCTACGGGTATCTTCGCCCATTCATCATGGGCAAAAGCATCCAGTTCAGTCACATTCTTAGGCTTGCGCACTGCAACTGCTTTCTTTAAGTCCCACCAGAGGTTCTTAATCGGATTTAAGTCTGGTGACTGCGATGGCCACTTCAAAATGTTCCAGCCTTTTTTCTGCAACCATGCTCTAGTGGATTTGGAGGTATGCTTGGGATCATTGACCTGTTGAAAGGTCCAACGTCTCCCAAGCCTCAGGTTTGTGACGGACTGCAACACATTGTCATCCAATATCTCCTGGTACTGAAGAGAATTCATGGTACTTTGCACACGCTGAAGTTTCCCTGTACCTGCAGAAGCAAAACAGCCCCAAAGCATGATTGACCCCCCACCATGCTTCACAGTAGGCAAGGTGTTCTTTTCTTCATAGGCCTTGTTTTTCCTCCTCCAAACATAGCGTTGATCCATGGGCCCAAACAGTTCTAATTTTGTTTCATCAGTCCACAGAACACTATCTTAAAACTTCTGTGGTTTGTCCACATGACTTTTGGCATACTGCAGTCGACTCTTTTTATTCTTTGGAGACAGCAAGGGGGTGCGCCTGGGAGTTCTGGCATGGAGGCCTTCAGCAGGGTGCGCCGTATTGTCTGAGCAGAAACTTCAGTACCCACATCTGACAAATCTTTTCTCAGTTCCTCAGCAGTCACACGGGGACTTTTTTCCACTCTACGCTTCAGATAGCGCACAGCAGTCGCAGTTAGCATCTTTTTTCTGCCACGACCAGGAAGCGTTTCAACAGTGCCCTTTGCCTTGAATTTGCGAATGATGCTTCCTATGGTGTCTCTTGGTATGTTTAACATCTTCGCAATCTTCTTATAGCCATTGCCCTTCCTGTGAAGATTAATCACCTCTTCTCTTGTCTTCCTGGACCATTCTTTTGACTTCACCATGTTTGTAACCACACCAGTAAATGTTTAGAAGGAGTTGAGTATCACAGTAATTTTAAAGCTGCCTAATTGGTGCTTAATAGGCTTTATTGCTGTTCCCTGACATCCACAGGTGTTTTCAATACCTGATTGAAAACACTTCAATGAACCTCTGTTCTTCAGAGTGGTAGTTCTTTAAGGGGTTGAATAATTGTGTCAATGAAGAATTCACAAAAGAAACATTTACTACTATATTACAAAACCAATTGAAGTCATTTTAGTTGCATATGGTTCTTTAAGAAGTCATTGTAGGATTTCATTCTGAATACAATTACAAATGTACACTAAATTCCCTAAAACCCTTAACAGCATTGGGGGGTTGAATAATTTTGAACACAACTGTATATATCGTATATAGTGTGTGACTGTGTTGTTTATCAGTGACGCTCGTGACTGTTCATCCGAGGGGCGCAAAATCAAAATGAGTGTTCGGAGTGTCATGTGTGCATTTTCAAAATATGTGTTTGTTGCGTCATGTAAACCATGTGCATCACGTGTTTTGTCAAAATAAGTGCCTGCAGCACACGCGTCAAAACCGTTTATGATAAAAGAGATGCTCACATACACAAAATACACACAAGACACTCCCTTAACAGTCAACTCCGATTACGCATGAGATTATGCAAGTATTCTCGCAAACGCGAGCGTCTCTTTTGTCATAAACCCTTTAGACGCGTCTGCAGCAGGCACTTATTTTGGCAAGACACGTGATGCACATAGGATCACTCGACGCGCAGAACACATATTTTGAAATTACGAACCACACACATGACGGCTATATACATGTTGTGACGAACTTCGCATCGAGCGTCCTCGAAAAAAGAAGTCCCCGGCCCCCACTGTTGTTTAAACTGTAGTGTATGATTATATGGTCAAGTACAGAAATAAAAATGACAAATTATATTTTATTTTGCATATCAGCCATCAATGGTATTATCTACAGCCTGAAAGGACTTCGAATGTACACAAACCAATTAGCCAATTGGCACCTGATCAACATGGGCTCTCCAAAAGATCTTCATAGTGTCCATTTTCATGGTCAAACATTCATAAATAAGAATGTAAAGGACCACCGCCAGGGTGTTTACCCACTTTTACCAGGTTTGTACAGTAGTGAAATTTGAAAATAAAATCTTTTAATAGTTTCACTCGCATTAATGCTTATGTCGTTCAGGTGGATTTGCTACACTGGAGATGTTGCCTTCAAAGCCTGGCCTATGGCTGCTGGAGTCTGAGGTTGGACTCTCCCAGCAAAGAGGAATGCAGACCCTCTTTCTCGTGTTAGATAACGGTATCAAATAAACAGCATTTCTTGTGCTACTGTACTTATCGATTCAGACAGTTTTTAGAAATCTTATCTGGTCTGTTCGCAGTTTGTGACCACCCACTCGGTCTCATCTCTGGGACTGTGAAAGATGAACACATTACAGCATCTGACTCTAGAGGTATGCTATGAAACTGTTGCTATTTATAGCACAGTCGTGTAGCACAAATGCCACTCAAACAATGTATACCTTAAATGCAATGTAAGGAAAAGAGCTAATAAATGAACAATTGACATTTATGTTGTGTGCTCAAGGACACTGGCTTCCTCATCTGGCCAGACTACATAACACAGGGAAGTACAATGCATGGAGTACAACACAGACAGGACAGTATATTCAGGTGACCTCTCAGTATGAAACGCCTTAGCTCATAAAAAAAAAAAATGCCATACTATTTACAATTGGGAATTGTTTCCTGCATTCCAGGTGGACTTCCAGAGGCCGGTGGTGATTAGTAAAGTTTCCACGCAGGGAGCCAAGCAATTAGGAACCCATAATTTTGTGCTTAACTACACCATTTCCTACAGCACAGACAAAAGGAAGTGGATCTTCTATAAGGGAGACAGTGATGCTATCCGAAAGGCAAGTGAATGTTTCAATGTATGTACATTGCATGCACGTTGTGCACAAAAAAAATCTGATTTTTAATGTTTCAAAAGAATTTCAAAGGGAACAGGGACGCTTATGAGGTAAAGGAGAACATATTTTTCCCACCTTTGATTGGTCGATATGTGAGGCTGCATCCTTTACAGTCTTACAACTATCCAACTGTTCGTTTGGAGTACTTCGGATGTGAGCTTGATGGTATGGAAAAACATTTAACACATTTTACATCTTTATGTAAAATAATACGGTTATAATGAAAATTACAAGTATTCACATATAAACCAAACTTTATACAGGTTGCTCTGTGCCATTGGGAATGCAAAGTGGCGATATTACCGATAATCAGATCACTGCCAGTACTGTGGCATTCAATTGGTACACCAAACATTGGCATCCTTGGTATGCACGCTTAAATAAACAAGGAACTACCAATGCTTGGCAAGCCAAGGTAGATAAGACACACTTCATAACTCATGCTCACACTTGTCATATTAGTTAACCTCAATTAGTTTCAATTAACTGTCTGCAATTGACAGAACAATGACATGCAGCAGTGGATCCAGGTGGAATTTCCAATTGCGAAGAAGATAACTGGCATTATTACACAAGGGGCCAAATCATTATATACGGAGATGTTTGTGACAACATTTGCTCTTGAGTACAGTGATGATGGGAAGAAATGGATGAAGTATACTGATGATAAGAAGTATGCGCAAAAGGTAATGCTACACTTTTTTAAGATTGAACAAATTTTCTTAAAGGGGCCATGGTATGAAAATCGGTCTTTCATGTTTAAAGCAACACCAAAGAGTTTTTTTTACCTTAAAATAACAGTTTCAAAAAAGTTTCAGTCGTTCATCCACTCGAAACAGGGTGAACGGCACTTTCACATTCGCTTTGCAGCCCTCTATCGGCCAAAACCAAACTAAAGAAGTTTCCAACCGTCGGTTCGCGGTCCTGTGGTTCGAGTGAAAACTACAAAAACTTGCTTTACGGCAGACCTACGAACCAATCAGAGCCAGCTATGCTGCAGTATTTACGACAGTGGTAATGAACAATTACGCTTCTAACCTGTAGGGAGAGCAAAGAGCAAAAACTCTTTAGTGTTGCTTTAAGTGCTATGATTGGGTCCCCAGGGCTTCTACCAACCTAGAAAATGTGAAAAAGATCAACCCAGTAACTTAGTTTTGGTAAACCATTCTCTATAAGCACATGAAAAAATAGGTCGTTAAAATTTGGCTCTCCTTATGATGTCATAAGGAGCTCTTATTATAATAATGCCACCCCTTAATCTGCACTATCCAATCACAGCACTGCCATTTAGTGCAGAGAAAAGCACAATTGAGTTTCAATTGCAACAAACCACCATCATTGTGATCAGTGTTTGCACTTCATCCGCTCATTTGCATTTTAAAGGACACACCCTAAACGGCACATTTTTGCACACACCTACAAAGTGGCAATTTTAACATGCTATAATAAATTGTTTATATGGTATTTTGAGCTAAAACTTCACATATGTGCTCTGTGGACACCAAAGATTAATTAATCTTAAAAAGTCTTGTGCCATGGCCCCTTTAAACAACTATCACAAAATACAATGTTTTGGTCTAGTTTGGGTAAAAAAAAACGACTTCGTGTGTTTCCACAGGTTTTTCAAGCCAACACGGATAACAATAGTCAAGTAAAGAACTTCATCTACCCACCGATATTTTCCAGATTCATCCGTGTTGTTCCAATACGATGGCAGAGCAGCATCACTATGAGGATTGAGCTGCTTGGTTGTGATTTTTGAATAAAAACTATGCCCTCTTTCACTGAAATGACAATATATTGTGTAGAATTAAATATGTATAAAAGTGGGATGGGCGAACGTATAACCGTCCTTACAGGTTAAATGTTTTTACACGTTTTACATGGAGAAAAATCATATCTATATATAGTGTACGTGCGCCACCTAGTGCTGGCAAAATGTCTACATGCTCAGATTTGGTCAGTCAGGATTTAAAGCGAAATCCTTTTTGCTCACGTTATGCAAAAAAGAAATCTTTATATAAATAAATTCAAATATGTGTTAAATATGTAAAATGTTGAACGTTTATCATTGTCTTTTTTTTCTACTTTTTCTATTTTTTTTACTCTGACTGAGATATAACTAAATATCTAGCTAGATAGCTAAATAGACAGACACACACACATAGCCTACTCCCCATGACAGACATGTGTTGTCGGTAAGACCACCCTCGAATGCTGGAGAGAGATGGAGGGAAGTTTTCAAGACGGAGGTCCGACGCCATTGTGACGTCACGGCTGCCCCTCTTTCTTTATTCACCGCCGACCGCAGGAACCACAACAAATGAAAATCAACCGAGTAACTTTGATACGTTATAACTGTCTAACTTCGGCGTCGGAGAGCGTCTTCTACCATGCGACCGTGAAGATCACAGCATCCTGCAAGAGGTGAGAAAGTTTTAGGAGTGAAGTCGCCGTTCACTAACAAAGACGGTCGGAGAAAGTTAAGTAGCGTACATAGTATATTGCCTGACCTTAAGAACCGGTTGTAACATAAATCTGATCTTTCAGTATGCTAAACATGTGCATGTAAAGGATATGTGCACATTTATTGTGCAACGCATAAAATGTAGCTATGTTGGGAATTCTGGGAAAGACTCAACTGAGCTGATCGCATTCGTGTGGTCGTTCATTAGAAGTGCATGCATGCTTAACAATTACTGGAGAGACAAGCTCTTATACATTTGCACCAAACATCATAATAACAGCATTAAAATACTCAACTAAGTGACGTCTGACTGCAAATTATGCTATTCATGCTATCTGTAGTGATCTTTATGTTTGTCAAATAAATTACTGTTTGTTAAATGTGTTGCTTGACACTTGTGCAATCTTAAAAATAAATGCAAATGCTGTGACACTCATGTATTTGTAAACTAGGCATACTTTCAAGGTAAAAGCTTATTCATGTAAAAGCATCAAGATTATCTTATTTACAGACCCAACTACTTTCAAAATTCTTCACAGCTCACGTCCTGTAACAAATAACACATTGTACAAATGTGAGTAATCCTTTAGGCTTTTGTGATGAAACTACTTCACAATGACTGACTGACATAATATGATGTTTTTCTCGCATCTCTTTCAGTTTGTCACCATGTCTGTCCAGTTCTGGATATTCTGTACCCTTCAATAATGAACGGCACTAAGAATGGGACAACGGTGGCCAACACCACTATCGGTCTGTATGACGGTGGAGCTGTGGTGCTGGAATCTGTCTCTATCATCATTATAGCCATACTGGCATGTGTGGGAAACCTGGTTATTGTGTTGACGCTGTATAAGAAGCCCTACTTACTGACACCCAGCAACAAGTTTGTCTTCAGCTTGACTTTTTCCAATCTGCTGTTGTCTTTACTAACGCTGCCCTTCGTAGTGGCCAGCTCGGTGCGCAGAGATTGGATCTTTGGGGTGGTTTGGTGCAACTTCACCGCACTGCTTCATCTGCTTGTCAGCTCATCTAGCATGCTTACGCTGGGGGCCATTGCTATTGACAGGTCAGTCATTATTTTCATAGGCATGAAATACATTTATGTTTATGCTTTGGCAGACACTTATATCCAAAGCGACTAACGGTGCATTACAAGGTATATACATTCCCAGGGATCGAACCCATGAACATTTGCGCTGCTAACACAATGCGCTACAACTGAGCTATACAGAAGGTACGTTATATAGGAAATACTTGATTCTGATTGGTCACTTGCAGCATCTTCAGTCAGATATGTTTGTAGGCTGACCTCTAAACTCTGCAGTGCACTGTTGTCACTGACAACCAATCTCCTACACTGTGCTAGTTTCACTGTGCCAACATCACATTTAACATTTCATAGTTTTGTTCTTCTTTCATGATGAAATAATTGAAATTAATATCCTATTTGGTAAGTAGCTATATAAAATGTAGAACAAAATCAGCTTCAGTAAGTCATTAAATAATGTAAAATAAACATCTACAGGATTGTACAAAACCCAATTCTGTGTTGAGGTCCTGATCATCATCGATTCTGCGGCAATGTCTGCATGTATTATATAGGTTATCCCTTATATGTCCTGTGAAGTGCAAAAAAGGAATGTCTTAGTTTTTTTCTTAATTTCCAGCTTAAATATGTAAATGTGACCACTAAACAAAAAGTCATACAAGTTATAAATAGATACAGTGTATGAGTCAAAATAAAATAAAAATCTGCCAAAAATTAATAAGGATATTAAGTAAAGATCATGTTACATAAATATATTTTGTAAATTTCCTACCGTAAATATATATATATAAAATGTATTCATCATTAGAAATACATTTGTTTCTAAGGACTACATTTTGGACAACTTTAAAGGTGATTTTCTATATATTTCGATTTCTTTTTGCACCAACAGATTCCGGATTTTCGAATAGTTTTATCTCGAAAAAATATTGTCCTATTCCAGTGCTTCTCAATTATTTTCTGTCACGCCCCCCCTAGGAAGAGGTAAACATTTCGCGCCCCCCCCCCAACTCTCCGCCGCGACTGTAAATAGTATAATTTGCCTATAAAATTTCACATCTGCAAAACATTGTATCCTTATTAACATTGAGAAAACACAAAAAGAAAACACAAAAAAAAAAATATCGATCAACTTAGAACAAAGAATAACTTTATTAACATTGTTTTTAGTCTGTAACAGACAAGACTTAAAATGCATCAATTTGCCTGAAATAAAAAAATCAATCCTTATTTAAAGTATAATATTTTTTGACCATTTGATACTGAAAAATTAAATAATCAATAAATAACACAAGCGGTTTACAGCGTGATTGGGGTGTAATGTCTTTAAAAATCACTTCCTGAAAATGTATTTTCCCTGGGGTGTCGCTTCGAGCCCCCCCCTGGGGGTCCCGCCCCACTATTTGAGAAGCACTGTCCTATTCTAACAAACCAGAACCATACATTGATGTAAAGCTTATTTATTCAGCTTTCAGATTATGTATAATCAATCAAATTGACCCTTATGACTGTTTTTTGTTCAATGCCACGTTTTCACGGTGTTGCGGTATTGCCATTGCAACACAAAAATGTGTTTTTTCAAATGCCGGGTAAAAATAAAGCCTTTAAATTGTAATATGCTTTAAAAAATATATCATATTTTTGTAATGTATATTAAATGTAAACATTGACTTAATGAATTTAGCATAAACACACAGTTCATACCTTGGAGACGGTATCACAGAACATTTTAGTGGTTTTAAAACTTTGTCTGTTCAAAACCTTGGGATACCTTAAAACCGGTCTATTGTCTATTATTGGATCCGTTAAAAAATGTAAAGTTGTGCGACTACACCTCATGCGATACGCTGACCAGAAGTGATGTATTCCAGTGTATTCCAATCAAAACACTGTGCGAGGGGAAAATTATTTAATGCTTTTTGTTAACTTTACCAGTAACACTCCTTAAAAAAAAAACGATCGATTACTGATAAGTAATACATTATTCATTTAATATGTATACGTTATTATTTTAATCTTGTCTCCGTACGTTCTCTCCATAAATATTGGCAGTCTTTGTCATATATGCATATAATAGAATGAAGCCTCTTGCGCTGGAATCAGCTTCTCTCTTATGTTACGATTAAACTAAAACTTCATTACGACTGCCACTAGGGGGCAAACTCCGACAATCGTTTTCGAATGTCGTGTGCAGTGGAAAGGCGGATTAAGATGGATCTGAATGAATCAAAGATTGCTGCTTTTGACTGATCATGATCATTCATCGCATTAAGAAACATAGTTAAACATGACATTTGGTGATCTAGTCTTGCTTCTTAAGTTTCACTGTGTTCATGAATAAGATACGCAAGTCAGACTTATTCAGCTTGAACTCTATCAATACACAAACCTAAAAGTCACACTCTCAGGCCCATATGAGACACTGAAAGACCATATTCAGTATAGATTTTGTGAGAACTACCAGCCTTAATATCTTGGAGAAAGCCCCCTGTTGTTCTATTCATATACTCATGTGATTCTCAAGAAGGCCTTGTTTTTGATACAAATGTCTTACTTATTCTAGGTACTATGCTGTATTGTATCCCATGATCTACCCCATGAAAATCACGGGAAACCGAGCCGTCGTCGTCATCGTTTACGTGTGGCTACACTCTCTGGTCGGATGTCTGCCGCCGCTTTTCGGTTGGTCCGCGTTCGAGTTCGACCGCTTCAAGTGGACCTGTACGGCGGCTTGGC
Organism: Misgurnus anguillicaudatus; assembly: GCF_027580225.2. NCBI lineage: Eukaryota > Metazoa > Chordata > Actinopteri > Cypriniformes > Cobitidae > Misgurnus > Misgurnus anguillicaudatus. Next base: position 27,841,097 of record NC_073353.2, read on the forward strand.
ACAAAGAGATCAGCTACACCGCTTTTTGGGTTACGTGGTGCTGCCTTCTACCGCTGGCGGCAATGCTGGTCTGCTACGGCGTCATTTTCCGTGTGGCCCGCATTAAAGCTCGCAAGGTTTACTGTGGCACCGTAGTGGTGCAGCAGGAGGAGTCCGGTTCTCAGAAGAACGGTCGTAAGAACTCAAATACCTCCACCTCGTCTAGCGGTAGCCGGAGGAGCCTGGTCTATTCGGGGAGCCAATGCAAGGCCTTCGTCACCATCCTGGTGGTGCTGGGAACGTTTCTGACCACTTGGGGTCCGTATGTGGTAGTGATTAGTACTGAAGCACTGTGGGGTAAAGACAGTGTTTCTCCACAGATGGAGACGTTGGTCTCTTGGCTGTCTTTTACCAGTGCTGTGTGTCATCCACTTATTTATGGACTGTGGAACAAGACTGTCCGAAAGGAGTTGCTGGGTATGTGCTTCGGCGACCGCTATTACAGAGAGTCTTTCGTTATACGACACAGGAACTCGCGTCTGTTTAGCATCTCGAACCGTATTACTGGTGAGACTCGTTTTTTGTGGATTATTCAAATTCATAAACTGATATTTGGATGATATATCTAAGAGTGTTTGTTCTTTAACAGATTTGGGGATGTCTCCTCACCTGACGGCCATGTTTGTGGGTGGTGGTCAGCTCATGGGGCGTAGCAGCAGCACGGGAGACACAGGCTTCAGCTATACACAGGACTCAGGTAAACCTTTATTAACATTCTGCCTAAAATCTACTTTTATTTTGCTGACATGAGTCTGGAACAATAGTTAGCACTTTGGGTGGTTAGCAGTGATTCGCATTGAAACTACAGTATACATTTTATCAGAATGTGTGTTCCCTAAGAATCAAACCCAAGCAAACCAAAACAAGCAACAGAAACATTACATTTCTCAATTTTTTAAGTAATATTAAAAACAAAGTCGAAGTAACACCCACAGTTCTTACAGAGGTGGATATGTCTGCACACTGTTGATAACAGGTTTTGCCATTTAAGGAAACACAGAGCCTATCACAGAATTTCACAGGCGGCGACGTTCGCTGTCTCCCCCACAGTCCAGACTGGAGGGGGTGGTTGGTGTTAAAATTGATATTTGATTGAAAGATGCCTGCTGTGATTTACTCTCAGCTACAGAAGTCATGCTGTTGGACGGCTACACCTCAGAAGCCTCCCACTCAACCCACTGCGCTGCCAGTAAGAGACGAAGTTCTGTCACATTTGAAGACCAAGTGGATCAGATCCCTAAAGGTATTTAATATGCTAAGCTGATTAATACAAAATGTCCCAAAGTACAGTTTTCCTTTTTATGGTTAGTTAAAAGAAAACGGTATGTTTTAAAGAACACAAGTCAATCCGAGGCATTTGTTGGGCAAGTTTCTGGGAGAGGGCTTAAAGGGATACTCCAGCTAAATATCTAAATTTCCCCATGATTTACTCGCCCTCAAGCAATTTGGGATAAAATGTCCATCATCTTTCAGACGAACACATTTGGAGTTGTTTTAGTAAATGTCCTTGCTCTTCCAAGCTTTATAATGGTAGCAATTTACAAGAGAGTTGGTTGCCATAGGTACGTTGTGCAGTGACTCACGTGAGTCATAAGTACTATTCGGACGGGATAAGTTATACATAGGGAGGTGGGGTAAAGCAATTTTTATCAGAGCTTCTCGGTGATTTTAGTCCTGTCCGAATGCTCCATGTCATGTCAGTAATCATTATGAACAATGAGCTCGTTTACATGCACACCAATAATGCGATTATTTCCAATAATGCGAGTAAGGACTTAATCGCAGTAAGATGTTTACATGACTGGAGCTAAACTCTTCACTCCGGTTTACATGCAGTTTTTATTTTCGGATTATTCACACATAGCCCAATGCAGAGCGCAAATGATGAACTCACATATATGGTCCACTGTTTTAATTTACTTACGTTAAATGACAAACACGTTGTTATGGATGTATTTCATTATCCGGTGCCATGATGAAGATATAAATATGACAGTGCCTGTAAAGGGCGTTCACATTAAAACGATATAAAAATATAGTTTTTTAAAAATCGTTTTATATTAAAGATAATAGCAGAGTTCACACAACAACTATAACGATAGTTATATTTGAACTTGAAGTGCACGCGCACTTAAATGCAGTAAAGCTCATTCATTGCTGAGGTCTATAACATAACATTACCTCAGGTATCCAGTGCTGATGCAGTTGCTGTGAAATTCACCACTTAATGCTTTTTCTACCACACTGACTATGCCAAAAGGTATTACACACTACTACATTCATTGTTTAGTTACGCGAAACGCAGCGAGTTGTGGACATCTGCTGGTTTCCCGCTGTGTAAATGCAACAAGAACAGCATATTTAGTGACATGTAAACAATTAAAAAAAAAATGTATTACAAGAAATATCCAATATTAGGTAATGCCGCGCTGGTTGAGTGAATTAGCATGAAGTTATCATTATGATGTGGTCACTAATATATTTATCGTTATAATTATTGTTATAATGTCCCTTAATGGTTTAATACACTGATGTCGTGTTATTTGAGCTATTTCTGAATGAAGACAGCGAGTCGTGTTGGCAGAGTTCACGTAAAACTTCCTAATGTCAAGTTTAAAATGAATTTGTGCTTAAGGTGCGTGACTAAAACACACGCGCAGTTCAGTTAGTGCGGTATAAATGCGATTAAAGCGTTTACATGGACGCATACTGCGATTATAAACGGTGTACGCCACCTCTTTTAATGCGATTATACTTACTGTGATTTATGAGCTTAATCGCATTATTTTTATCGAATTATTGGGTTTACATGAAGTAAAGTATAATCGCAGTATTGACAAAATCCCATTATAATCGCATTATTGGTGTGCATGTAAACGAGCTCATTACAACGACTTTTACCTTCTGTAAAAAGGTCCGGAGAAATTACCTCAGGTAATACTAATCCAGTGCGAATAGACCAGCTGTAAATATACACGTAAATTGCATAATTTCCTGTTAATTTGCAGTATCTTTTAAATATTAAAATGCTTAAAGAAGCATTTACTTGCGTTCTAGGTGGAAAAACAAGTTAGTGGCAAGTCAGTTTCTGAATAACACAACACAAACTTTTTAAAAAAAGTCTAATTTACTTCTCAGAGGCACGGAACTGTTTCTGAAACTGACGTTCTCCCCAAACTGAAATTAAACACAGTGTTTCGCGTTTTCCTCGTCTGTGTCATGTTGTTTGCACATGTGATATCAGGAAGCAAGGTAATGTGGACGTGACAACGAGAGGTGACGCGCTGCGCAATCCAGTTACCCCTCCCACTTCTAAATGTTTTACTGAGATTTCTAATCCCGTCCGAATTGACCATTAATATTACAGACGTCCTGTGGTAAAATTACATCATGCCTTCTACCCCTGTAAAACTAATCCTGTCCGAATAGGGCTTTAGATGGCTTTGTTACCGGAACCTAGTTATTATAGTTTATAAAGTTTAAAATATGAATATTTTTCTTGCAAAATCAAATTGATTTCTAGCTAAAGACCTTTATTAATCCCTTGGAGCCTTTTGGATTACTTTTGTAAAGGATGAATGCACTTTTTTGGGCTTTAAAGTCAGAAGTTGATTCCCTGTTTTCTACCGTTATAAGCTTGGAAAAGCAAGGACATTTACTCAAATAACTCCAAATGTGTTTGTCTGAAAGATGATGGATATGTGTTTCTCGGATTGCTTGAGGGTGAGTACATCATGGGGTCATTTTGATATTTGGCTGGAGTATTGCTTTAAGCCTAGCCCCAGACTAATGCATGTTTGAGTTGTCTTAACGGAAAACAGCTTGGAATGAATATATCAGTGCCATTTTTTTTTCTGAAGACGCACAACAGTAGTTTTTTTAAAGGGGACATATCAAGGAAATCAGAACTTTTCGATGTTTAAGTGCTATAATTGGGTCCCCAGTGCTTCTAACAACCTAGAAAATGTGAAAAACAACAACCCAGTAACTTAGTTTTTGTAAACCATTCTTTGCAAGCATGGGAAAAAATAGGTCAATGAAATTTGGCTCCCTTTGTGATGTCAGAAGGGGATAATACCACTCCTTAATCTGCAGCATCCAACCACGGCACTGCCATTTAGTAGTCCTGGCTTAAAGACGGAGTGCACAATGTTTGAAAAACGCTTTGGAAAAGGAGACGGGCCGACTACCAAAACACACTTATAGCCAATCAGCAGTAAGGAGCGTGTCTGACGGGTTGGGTATGTGTGGGGCGGGTCTTTTAAAAGAAGGTCCAGATAGGTGTTTAGCCCGGCGCGGTAGATGCGATTCCGCTTCATTCGCGCGTCTAGTTTGCGCAAATTGAGGGCTGACACGGGAAACGCGAAAGTTGAAAAATTTGAACTTTGGCGGAAAAACGCACCGCGTTAACCAATCAGGAGCTTGCTCTAGTACGTGATTATAGGAAGCGAGTGGAGTCACAGAAGCCCCTCCCATGAGGTGAATTTCAGCGTGAATGTCTCGATGACTAAAATTTCACCTGCAGCTTTCATGCACTAATGAAGAGAGTATACTCAAAATGTTCAAGCGTCCAACTACGTGCGGTAGACGCGAATTTGACGCTTCAAACACATCTGGTGTGAACCCACAGTAAGGGTGGTTTTCCGGACAGGGCTTATCCTAGTCACAGACTAATGGGGCATACACACCAAACGCGAGTTCAACGATTTGCGCGAGTAGATTACATACAAAGTCAATGCAGCGAAAACACGTCTTCCCCCAAGTTTAAAATATTCAACTCGAGTGAAAAATTCACATGACACGAAGTTAAATCCCGCGAGTAATCTAGAGCGAATAACACAATGCCCTGCGTTTGGTGTGTACGTAGCATAAAATGCATGTTTGAGCTGCCTTCATTTCAAAACATGTTGCCCTGACATGTCTTAACATATATCAGTGCCATTGTTTTATCTCAATATGCATACCAGTATTGTTTTTTTTTTGTAAGGTATGTTTGTAAAAATTACTTTAATGTCCAAATATAACTGAGGCCTAGGCCTGGATTAGTCTAAACCCTGTCCGGGAAACTGCCTTCATAGAGTCTAGTTCATGAATTAGAAATGTAACAACCCTCATTTTCCATATACTGTTAAGTATGAAATAACAGGATAGTTCAGTTGAAGCATATAAAGTCTAAATGATTATCAAATGGTTTTATTTTTTCATTAAGGTGATCCTGCAACCGTCCAGGTGACGGCAGACATTCACAAGTCTTTGGACAGCTTTGCATCTTCTCTTGCCAAGGCTATAGAGGATGATGCTAAGATTCAACTATTTGGGGAATGGACTCAAATTCCCACCAGTCTGTTTAGTGTCCGGAACACACAGAGAGGTCCACGTTACCTGGATGGACAGAGACTTAGGATGGAAAGCATCGATGAAGGAATAGTTAAAGATGATGATGATGAAGAGGAGGAAGACCAGCAACAGGAAAAAATAGTTGACAGTTCCATATAGTTTATAGACTTAAAGAACCAGGTCGTTGAATGATCTGCATCCTTAAAGGTACATAAAGTCATTAAAACGTCAAAGTGTTGACGTGTTTACAAATAATTTGTATACAATGTTTTGAATGATTTACATACAGGTTAACAGCGTTTTAACAGCTGCTGCTATTTTCAATGGTAAGACCAAAAAGACCTACAGCATTGATAGTACAGTGGATGTAGGCTGGTCAGGTACTAGGAGTCAGGTTGTTTTTGTAAAATAACAAAAGGTACTGTAAAAATCATGTAATGTCTTTGTGTATTAAGTATCTCCTATGTATAATGTTTACTTTTATCTTAAAAGGAAACTGTAACCACTTTGTTTTATGACCATGTGGTAGTTACATACTGACTGTACGAATGATCCTATTGAAAGAGGATTCATTATAAAAGTGGCTCTTCTCCACTTTTTCAACGTGCATTCAATTCTGTAAGGTCTCATGAAGTATAAAGAAAAATTAAAGGGACATTCCACTTTTTTTGAAAATAGGCTCATTTTCCAGCTCCCCTAGAGTTAAACATGTGATTTTTACCATTTTTGGAATCGATTCAGCCGATTTCCGGGTCTGGCTGTGCCACTTTTGGCATAGCTTGGCATAATTGGATCTGATTAGACCATTAGCATCACGCTAACAAGACTTTCGATATTTTTTTCTGTTTGAAGCTTGACTCTTCTGTGGTTGCATCGTGTGCTGGGATCGACGGAAAATTAAAAGTTGCGATTTTCTAGGCCGATATGGACTTTGCTGCCGTACCATTGCTGCAGGAGGCGCAATGATATTACGCAGCGCCTGAAAGTTGTCCCCTTGGTAACTTTCAATAGGAGGGGACTATTTTTGGGCACGGCAAGCCATGGTTGCTAGCAAAGTCCTTGATTATTACGCCAGAATAAGAGTATAGTTCCTAGCCATATCGGCTTAAAAAAAAAAATCGCAACTTTTAATTTTCTTTCGGCCTTGGTGCACGATGTAGCTGCAGAGGAGTTAAATTTTAAATAGGAAAATATCAAACTCCTTAGTTATTTTTAGCACGATGCTGATGGTCTGGTCAGATTCAATGGATTGTGCTAATTTATGCTGAAAGTGGTGCCGCCAGACCCGGAGATCGGCTGGGTGGATTCCAAAACTGTAAAGGTCAAATGTTTAACTCTATGGGAACTGAAAAATTAGCATATTTTCAAAAAAAAAGTGGAGGGTCCCTTTATTAATGAATACCATAAAACATCTTGCAGTTTCATTGCACAGGACCTAATTTAAATAATTTAGCAAACAATGACAATTGTGTAATAATTTGCTAATCCTCATGCCGTTTGGAATTACATAAGGGTGCATATTTGACAATTTTTCATTTTATTGTGAACCCATCTTTTCAAAACAATTTTTCATTGGAAAAGGCCACACATAGGAATAATGAGTGAGATGCTGGACAGAACATCATAACATGTTATATCATAACATGCTGGACATTAAAATACATAACATTTTGGTGTAAAATCTGATTCATTTGTATAAGTTAAAGATTATAACCATAGGCAAAATCTGTTGATTGAATACAATGGTGTACACAAGTCATTTTTTTACAGTGGTACTATTGCACTTGAATCACATGAGACTCTGATAAACTGCATAACAATCTTTATCTATTATGAATCATAAAGTGGCACGTTTGACTAGTCATTCCTCTGATATTGTTTATGCCAATAAATATTATTATACCACTATGAATAGGCTATGTAAGTGTCTGCCAAAGGCTATATATTACAAAACTGCCTGAAAGGGCTGCTATTTATAACCTATAAGAATGTTGATACCGTTTGTACTGTGACATTAAAATGTATACAAATAAATCTCAGCAAGGTTTCAGTCACTGTTCAAATCTTAATGCATATACTCCCGGTCTCACAGACAAGGCTAGACTGAAATACATGTTTGAGCTGTCTTTACTGAAAATAACATCTTGAAATATGCCAGTGCCATTAATTTGTCTCAAAATACACATCAGTAACGTCTTTTTCAAAGGCATGTTTAAAAAGACATTTTAGGAGCTAAGCCTTGTCTGTGAAACCAGGCCTTAATATTTAAATTGTCTTCTGTTACGTGTGTAAATAGGATTTGAACTTATTAATAACTTAATCTGTGGACAAACATTTAAAAAGATGGCTTACATTCCTTAACAGTGTTGAATGAGGTTGGTGTAAAATGGCACGCTAGATTTAATGAAGATCTGAATTTTATCTGAACGTCTTCCAGCAATCACAAGTCACTTAGCAGAATGCTCAAGCCAACAGCTGCCAAAACAAAGGCCATCTGTGCTGTTAGGAGCGAGAAATGCATCCTGCCAACTAACACCAGAACCATTTGACTAGAGAGCTGAAGATATATACTGACGGATTGATCGCAACCGAAACATTCTCATTTTAATAATGCTTTAAAAACATGTTGCAGTATAACAATGTATAATGCACGTTGTACCTGTTATTAGGGTTAGGCAGAAGATCCCTAAGTGCAACATTTACAAATGACCAAAAAAGAGCCATTTTTTTACACAACACAGTTATTGACTATAAGTAAATGTTTTGAGCAAACTCATGTCTGACATGCATAATTTCTGGTAAACAAACATCCGAGCTCTTCTTTGAGGCTACGATAAGATTTCACACTGAATAACACCGTTCAAAGCTCAACCGTTTGCTTTTAACAAAAATAATATTGCACATAAATACTCTCAACCATCTGCACTCATCTTCCAACTTTTTACATTATTCCTTGTTTACCCCAGATGCAATTTACTCTCATTTAGAGTAGTCGTAAGAAAGGTCTCATTAAAAAATAACAATGCCAAAAACATAACTAATAAGGAAATATTCTATTTTGCAACTTGTACAAATCTCTAATGCACTATAGCAAAAACATATCGCCTCTAGCGGGAGGGCTACTGATCGTCATCATTGTCTTGACCGGAGCCTTCTGAACGGTCACCCTCCACACGATCTGAAAAGAAGTAGAGAGGTCAACATTTTATTCAATGTGAAAAAACAAATGGTACTACAAGCATCCACTGAAGAGAGATGTGCGGATATATTGATTGATGAGGTCATTCCTTTAATGGCTTGCTTTGCTAATGCAAATTCACATACGTGGACATCAAATATTTTTGTTGTTTGCACCATAATACTTAATTCTGTGTAACTGGAATCTGTTGTACACAAACATGGACAATTACACTGCTTCATGTTTAAAAAAATATATTTGGTTATTATATTTATTGGTTCTTCCTAACCCCAAAATAGCTGGAAGAAATCTGAAAAAGACAAACCAAAGCTCGGGTCTTAGAAGGTTCAAGCTATTTTTCCCACTAAACACAAACAAATTGTACTTTGAAAAAAAAAGAGTAAATAACATGTATAAGAGATGAATTCAGCTATAGAAGGCTTTAGAGTTGCTTTGGTTCAAACCCTTACCTAAATGCATAAAAGTAATTGTGACTTTTACCAGTAGGGTTTTCCAATCAAAAAATGAGATTGGAAAAAAATATCACATATACTATCACCTGTTCTGATGTGATTTAGCGATGCCAGCATTCGGAGCATGAAAGAAGCCGGGACTGTGATGGTGTTTCTCGTCTCTTCCAGCATTAGTTCATTACGAGCAATCACCTACAATAAAGAGACAGATCAGAAATCACATTTGCTTTATTTATTAAACTTTACAAAAGCATTCAAAATTTTAATTAATGCAAAGGAACACTAAAGGGATAGACGTGTCATTAAATCTACATTTACAATGTCTTTTTGTATTACAGTGAGGCCCAAAAGTGTGAGAACACTAAAGAAAAATACATTTCAAATTATTTCCCGTGAGTGGGACACCCAAGTTTACGTCAATATTTTGCATGTAAATTTAAATCTATCACAACAAACTATACATTCTTGTAAAGGTCTAAGAATGTTGTTTTCATATTTCAAAACCTTTAAGCAGTAATAAACAGTAACCATAATTTATAAATTTGTGACAAGAGTATGCAGCAAATCTCACAGCAAACCAACACTTTTTTTGATAATTTTATGTATAAAGACGGTTTCATCGGACGCACGTGATACACATCTGGATTCGAACCTTACTTCTGGTTTCGTTTTTTTTAATGGTCTGACTAGTTGCTAAACTGATCTCTTGAACAAATGCCTTGTCGAAAATAACAAATGTTTTGGTTTCCTAAGTAATCTATGTGTGTGTTTTTTTTGCTTGCTATATAAATAAACTACGTTTAAAGAACTTTGTTGTTATTTATTCTTAGCGGAGTTTACCGGAAGTTACGTGCGGACCGCGACAGCCGCTTGTTGATGTTGTTACTGCTATAAAAAAAATTTGTTACTGCTGAAACGGTCTATATGGCATTATTTTTATCTATGACAATAAATTTAAGCTGCTATAAAAAATGTATTTAATATTTTCACTTCCATACAATTCTGTAAAAAGCTTTCTTCTTTAAAACAAGACCAAAATTAGGCTTCTAGACCAAATAATGCCAGAGTTATATTAATTTGAAGGTGTACATCACCTTTTCACTCCCCCCCACTAAAAAAAAGGCTATGCCAGTTAAAGGGTTAAAAAATTACATTACAGGAAAAAATTTAACTGATTGTCTACTACAGTGGTTCTCAAACTTTTTTAGCGTGCGGCCCCCTTTGTGTACGGTGCATTCCTTCGTAGCCCCCCCCAAAGAAAATTTATGACAAAAACAGCTCTAAAACTTCACATTTTAATTAAACAAAACATTAAATTATACAAAGTAGTGCTGGCTTATTTTTCTTTTTAGGTTTAATTTCACAAAATTCATGATAAATTAATGTATTTTGTCATAAAAATGTCATAAAACTGGGGCCCCCTTGGCACCATCTCGCGGCCCCCAGTTTGAGAACCACTGGTCTAGTATTTAGCATCTGTCCTTTGCCATAATGACAATGAACTCAAGCTGGAATGAACTTCACAAGTTTGTTCAAACCTGATGATCAATGTTATTTCTTCAAGAGCTTCTTGTGTGATTCATAAGATGTCTAGAAGGTTATTGTTTTATATTTGCTGGTTAGTGACCTAAAATACTTGGAAATATTTATAAATGTTTCTTTTAAAATGTTTTAAAACTTTCAAAATCTTAAAACATTCTGTTTATGTCCAGGATAATTATATTTTGAATCCCTTAATTTAATTTCATTACAACTCCTCCACTTCACATGATGACAACAACCACTGGCTATACAAAGAGCTCTGGCTCCCTCTACTGTGCATTTTAATTACATCTTAATCCAAATATCAGAATGTGTTTACTACTACAAGCTTGAATGTATTTTATGATGTTAAATAAACTCCAAAGAGTCCGATTTACAATCACCTCCTCAGCGAGTCCTTTGTTAAATGATGGTGACTGTTCTAGTGGTGACCACAACTTGATATCATAGTCAATTCCTGATGATGCAAGAACTGCAAAACAGACAAATGTCATTAATGCATTATCAAATGTATATATAGGATAAAAAAAATTCTTATGTGTGGTAGGTACATGTGTTTTCTGGGACTCATGACCCTGGCATTGCTAGTGCCAAGCTCTTTTAGTAGAGAAACACGTCAAGCCAAGTTATAATCACAGTAAGTATATTAGATTTCAGACTACTGTCACAGGCATTTATTTTACTTACTGGGGTCATAAGGGTGTGGCTGTAGGCAGTTGACTACATGGTTGTCGGCTTCCAACAGCATCAGGTGCTCTCCCGTATGTCTGTCCCAGACGAAGATGTGGCCACAATCCGAGCCACTCATCACAAAGTTATTACCCCAGAAACAGGATTCTTTAATCTACATTCACAAACAACAGAAATGTCAGGTGAACGTTTCTCTACAAAACACGTTTGTAGATGTACAATTAGATGTACATTAACATATAATGGGGCGGTTTCCCAGACAGGGATTAGACTAGTCCTAGATTAAAATAAAAGTAAGAGATGTCCAAAGTGAAAACAACTTGCACTGACATATCTTAAAATACATCAGTGCCCTTTGGTTTTGCCTCAAAATGTAAACAAATTATGTTTTTAGTAAGGCATGTTTGTTAAAACTAGTTATATTTCCTAATTAAACTAAGGCCTAGTCATGGCTTAAGCTAATCCCTGTCCGGGAAACCACCCCTATATTTGGCTAAAAAATGCATCGACATAAAAAGTGACTATCACAGTTTGTTTTGTTACTGTACAGTATGTGACATTTAGGGGTCTTAAATTGATGATAACACCACAATAATAAACATTTGTAGCAGTTCTCCTAAAGGTGCATTGTGTAACTTTTTTGAAGCATCTCTTGACAATGTATATAATACAATATAATATATATAACTACATTATCAGTGGTGTATAAAGACCTTACATAATGAACCGTATTGTTTATAATACCTTAGAATGAGCCGTTTTTATTTACATACACTGCGGGTCACCTTACATGGAAGTCGCCATTTTATACCACCATTTTTCTACAGTAGCCCTAAACTTAAAAACTGTTCTATAGAGCAGCGGTTCTCAAACTTTTTCGGTGTGCAGCCCCCCCTTGAGTACAGTGCATCCCTTTATGCCCCCCCAAAAACAATTATGCCATAAAACAATCCAAAAATTTAAATTGTAATTAAACAAAACATATGGAAGTTTCTTACTTAGTGTTTTTGTCTTGTTTTCAGTAGAAATATCTAAACATTATTTAATTAAGATGCTTTTTCTTGATGAGCAAAATGACCTAAGAAAATAAGTCTAGTTTTTTAGACAAAAACTATACAATTTAAGTAAATTTTTGCTTAAAACAAGCAAAATTATCTGCCAATGGGGTGAGAAAATTTTGCTTAAATTAAAGGTCACGTTCTTTCTGATACCATTTTTTAAACCCTAGTTTGTGTGTAATGTTGCTATAATAGAATAAATAATACCTGTAAAATGATAAAGCTCAAAGTTCACTGCCAGGCGATATATTTTCTTCAATAGAATTTCTCTTTAAAAGCCTACAACGAAAGGCCGGTTTGGACTACAGCCCTCTATTTCCTGCTTTAATGACGTCAGTAAAACGGTTCATTGACTAAACTCCGCCCACAGGAATACGTCAGTCACCAGCTTTGGCTCAAACGACTCTGCTAAGCTAAGCTGCTATCGAATCACAACACACTAAACAAACGACACAAACAGAACTCGATACGTATTTCTGAAGAAGGGACTTCACATAACAAGGAAGACATCAGCCTGTTTTGAGGACAGTGAAAACAGCGCTATACAGATAAGTAAATTGTGTGAAAAAATACTGCGTTTTTTAACACGTGAAACATGAACACATGTTATATTGCCCACTATAAACACAATCAAAGCTTCAAAATCACAGACAGAACGGGAGCTTTAAGAGTTTAAGAAAAAATATATATATATATTTTTTTCTCACCCCATTGGAAGATATTTTTACTTGTTTTAAGCACAAATTCACTTAAATTGTAGATTTTTTGTCTATAAACTAGACTTATTTTCTTAGGTCATTTTGCTCACCAAGAAAAAGCATCTTAATTAAAGAATTTTTTGATTTTTTACTGAAAAAAAAGACAAAAATACTATGTAAGAAAGTAATTTTTGCAGTGTGGGTCCCCCTTGGCCCCATCTCAGAGCCCCCAGTTTGAGAACCACTGCTATAGAGCGGCGTGTTTTGTCACTCAGACTGTGGCGGCTACCTAATGGCGCTTTTCCATTGCATAGTACCCCACGGTTTAGTTTAGTTTGGGTCAGGTCAGCTCACCTCACTTTGGCGTAGTTAGCTTTTCCATCGAGTTTAGTATCACTTCGCAGTGGGAGGGATTTTAGGCGTGTCATTATATTTGCGCTGCCCACAGCTGTGACATCATACAAGTGAGAGGAGAGCGTTGTTGTACATTCCCATACATTTATTTATTTATTTCTCAGTCCGCCACAAAATTAAAATTGGCCACCACAAATAGATGTTTGCACATCGAGTTTATCACTACCTCTGTATCACATGACAGTTTCAAACACCCGCGGCGTTCAGCTCGGGTCGCTTGGAACCCCAACCAAGGTGGTACGAAAAAAAGTATCGGGTACCACGTACTGCACCTAATGGAAAAGCTCCCAAAAGTGGGCTGACCCGACCCAAACTGGACCGGACCGTGGGGTACTATGCAATGGAAAAGCGCCATTAGCTTCTCTTCGCTTCGAAAGGTAGGGGTGAGCTGAGAACTGAGCCGTTGGTTGCACTTCACAATCTCACCACTAGATGCCGCTACAAAGCTACACACTGGACCTTTAAACAATGCCAGCATACCATTGTTCTAGAGTTGCGGTGACCCTTGTACACCATCTTGACCGATGGTCTGCTGATGTTCTGCGTCTCACTTTCTTCCATCTCACGCCTTTCCTTTCTCCTGCGAAACAGCTCCTGGATGCGAGCCGCGGCGGAGCGTCTATACACCATGGAAAATCACTCATGAAAAACTGCAAATCTATATACAACAGCACTAAACACATAGCAACCCAACAGCAGTTCAACAGAACATTAATTCAGAAAAAAAAGAACATTATTTCAGGGTGCACAATTCAAATGTCTAATAGAGAGTCTAACAGTACTTTATTTATATAGACGGTATTATGTGTAGTGATCTAAATAGCTTGCCAAAGCACTGTGATGTTGCGGTACATGGAGGTTGCCAGGATGCGGTCAGAGATGTCAAGTTGTCTAATAAAGTAAGGTTTTGGGTGTTGCTACAGTATGTTGTGCCGAGGTGATCTGGATGGGTGTTGCCAAGTGTTTGAGTTTGCCATTTTATCATCTGCCTTGTAAAAATGTCCTAATATTCATAACCAAAGGTAACACAAATACATGCATGAAATTCATTTCTCGGTTAATTCACTCACACGTTGTACACTCTCGTGCAAAAGTTAATATGAGTAACTACTACATTATAAAGCCACAGCATAAACCAATGAAAAAACACAATTGTCAAAAAAGTTAATAAATAGTATGAATTGTTCATCCCTAGCAGTTAGAATATATTAGTTACCATTTTAGCACCATTACAGTACCTTATCATTCTTTCACCTACAGCTGATCCTCTGAAATTAAATCTAACGGGAAGAGTATTATTTTACTTAAGGTTGTCCAAATCTCTGCCAGGTCCTTGTTTATAGGTGCACTCAGTAATTTGTCCCTCATTAACTCTTTCGCCGCCAGCGTTTTTTTAAAAAAGTTGCCAGCCAGCGCCAGTATTTTTTATGATTTTCACAAAGGCTTAAAGCCTTCCAGAAAATGTTCTTCTTTAAATATAAATAGATACAATATATCAAATGAAAAAAAAAGTTTCATCCTACCTTCATTAGTTCTCTTTTTAATACCTCTCAAATATGGGTAGGTTTCTTCAAAAACACCAGATTTTGACCAAAAAGCTGAGATAATTGGGTTTTTGTGAATGACTTTTGATAGAAATCAGATTCAGAGCGATCCTCAAAACATACACGGACATACAGCTGTTTGCGCTAGGACGACACTTCCGGGTTAGCGGTATTGCGGAAAGCCGAAAATACTCGTCATTGGCAGGGAAGCGTTTTCTCTTAATTGACGAGAGATAACTCGTCAATGGCGACGAAAGAGTTAAAAAGTTTTACAAATAAACGTTAATATCACTAAAAATCACGTAGGCTGCAGTAAAATATGAGTTCACTATTCGCTTGATCTCAGTAACCCCCATATTACTGGACAGCTTCACCTGCAGAATATATGACGTATGGTTACCTTAAACTTTGCTTTGGCATTATAGTATCGGTATATGTAGTTGTGACTGTAGCAAACACAAATTACTTAATGCACCTTTAACATTTTTATGGACCTTCCCGTCTGTCCCGTCTGTAATGATATGCACCATTCATTTACTAATACAACTTTTACATTGTGACATGACGAGAGTCCATACCTCTGTCCCTGCCCTCCTCTATACCTGGCTGAAGGGATAAGGATGGGATCATCATCACTGTCATCCGAGTCCTGATGAGTCCGGGAGGGTTGAGTTGAACCCTGATTCCCTGCTCCAGGTGCATCGCTCCTCCTGCACTCCGATGAGCCTGTAGCCTGGTTCTCCTCTGAGGCAGAGGGGGCGCTGGCACTTGCCGTGTCTTTAGGAGATGATCCTTCTGCTGGCGTCTGGAGTGGCGTGCTGCCCTGAGAACTTTCGGAGGCCTTTTCTGTGCCACCTTTTGGTGTGGACAGACTCACTGACGCCAGACTTGACCCTGCTTATTTGAACAGAAATGAAAGTCAAAAACAGCCTTAATGTTGGTAGTGCCTTAATATGTTGTCTAATGAGGTAGCTTATTAGTTTTTAGAAGAGTGTAAGGCTCTAATTGGGGTTACATAAAGTCTTAAGCAGTGAGCATGTGGTTGTTGTCTCACCCTGCTCTAAGCTTTCTTCTGTGGACTCCTCCAAGGTCTGTCTTTCACCAACCTCCACAGGCTTACGTCCTGCACTGCTGCTCTTGGTGCTGGACCCTGGATTGCTCCTGCGTACAATCACCCATACATTTAGTCATGTAAATAAAATTTTATTCAGGAGTAAACATAAATAAAAGGAATTCACTTAAACTAAAAGAATAGACATTTTTTGCAGAACATCACATGAACAAACCGGAAAACAGGTCTCATCGCATCCTCTGAGAAAGTGTTAACTGCACTATAAACTGATGGGAATATCTACAGACTTGAAAAGGTATTCAGCTAACCTAGCTAGTTGTTTTTTATAGATTACACGGGTCATTTGAATACTTAATTCCAGTCGCGACATTTGTAGGTTTGGTATTCCCAGATACTGTAACAACCACTCAAAACTAATAACACACCGTAAGGCGGATGCTGCAAATCATTTTGAAAGGTACAGTTTAATATTACACAAAAATTAAATATAAATATGTCTTTTAATAACATATATGACAATATACATATATGACCAAACATATTTTGAGATTATTTAGAGAAATGGGAATAAAAACGCACACATACTAGTGCTAAATTCAAATATGGTTGCATGTCGATATCTTTACATCTCATTGTTGGGTGTCCAACTAGTTACAAGAAATGAGAACCAATGAGATTTAAAGTTAGATTTCTCTAATGGTTATTAAAGGGAGAATTCACCATTTACTAAAGTTGTTCCAAACCTGTATACATCTCTCTGTTCCGCCGAACACAAATGAAAACATTTTGAGAAACATTAATAACCAAACAGATCTGGGGCATCATTCACTTCCATAGTATTATATTTTCCTACTATAGAAGTCAATGGTGCCCCAGATTTGATTAATTACAAACAGTCTACAAAATATCTACATTTGTATTCAGCAGAACAAAGAAATGTATACAGGTTGGAAAAACTGTAAATGATGAAAGAATTTTCATTTTTTTGTGAACTACACCCTTAAAGGATTAGTCAATTTTCTTAAAAAAAAAAAAAATCCAGATAATTTACTCACCACCATGTCATACAAAATGTTGATGTCTGTCTTTGTTCATTCGAGAAGAAATTATGTTTTTTAAAGAAAACATTCCAGAATTTTTTCTCATTTTAATGGACTTTAATGGACCCCAACACCTAACAGTTTTAATGCAGTTTAAAATTGCAGTTTCAAAGGTCTCTAAACCAGTGTTTCTCAAACTTTTTCTGCCATTCCCCACTTTGGAGGTAGGAAAGGGTTCCGAGCCCCACCTGTCCCCAATCACCCCAACAAAATAATCAAGTAGGCTTTAAAAGAAAACACCACCGTTTTTCAATATTTTACTATGTTCTTACCTCAATTAATACATGCCTATCTTTTCTCAATGCGTGCCCTTAATCTTTGTACAGTGCATTGTGAATGTGTTAGCATTTAGCCCCATTAATTCCTTAGAATCCAAACAGGGATGAATTTAGAAGCCACCAAACACTTCCATGTTTTCCCTATTTAAAGACTGTTACATGAGTAGTTACACGAGTAAGTATGGTAGCAAAAAATAAAACATGGCAATTTTATATAAAAAATAAGATAAAAAATGAGAACTATATTGCATATATACCTCGGTGCGCAGTAGCATCATCACTCCTCTTTACTCCCCCACTTGCTCAAACTTCCGTCAATATTACTGCACCCGAGGTCGAGGATAAAGATAATAATGCAACAGTGTTTGCATTTTGTATCTGACAAAAGTCATCATACTTTCTTTTGGGTTGATTAGGTCAACTGTCTGTCTTGGTTTTCTCTGCTGGTGCCGAATCTCCAGTTTCTTTCTATTCCATGTCACAAACGTATCCATTGTTAACTTTTATACCCACTACCCCCTATACCACCTATACCTCCTCTTCTCATTAAAGTTTTTGTTCCACCTCAATTAAAGGACCAGTTCGGTATTTTACACTTAAAGTCCTGTTTTCAGATTGTTTATGTTGAAATAGAACGGTTTTGACTGAAATTTCGACATATGCGGCTGCCCCGAGAATTTTAGGGTGTTTGTGTTTCACCTCCCACCTCTACAATGGGTTTAATGGTGCACTGGAACAATCCTTCCTAAAATGCATTAAACTTTCGTTTACAAAGACGTGAAACTCACTGAGTGGTCAGGGGTGTTCACTGGTATGCTCACACAAAAATCGCTGCAAAAGACGCTTTCCAACAGCTGTTTTAGCATTCGTTGTTAACTTGTGGACCTATTTTTCCAAACCCTCACACGTGTACATTCTTCCGCTTAGAGCTTGAATAATAGAAAGACATCAAAATTTTGGATGACATGAGGGTGAGTAAATTATCTGGATTTTTTAAACAAAATTAGCTAATCCTTTAAGTTGGATTTTTGTTATTTTGTGCTATTTGGAACATGTTGAGGCTTGTACTGTATAAGCCAATAAAGTGTTTTAAATCAAAATCTTTGTTTGTGTTTAACTGAAGTACATGTATATACATCCGGGATGGCATTATGGTGAGAATTTACTATTAATTTAAAGGGGGCATGGCACAAGACTTTTTTAAGATGTCAAATAAATCTTTGGTGTCCCCAGAGCACATATGTGAAGTTTTAGCTCAAAATACCATATCAATAATTTATTATAGCATTTTAAAATTGCCACTTTGTAGGTGTGTGCAAAAATGTGCAGTTTTGGGTGTGTCCTTTAAAATGCAAATGAGCTGATGAAATTCAAACACTAATCACAATGATGGTGGTTTGTTGCAATTAAAACTCAATTGTGCTTTTCTCTGCACTAAATGGGAGTGATGTGGTTGTATAGTGCAGATTAAGGGGTGGTATTATTATAATAAGAGCTCCTTATGACATCATAAGGAGAGACGAATTTCAACGACCTATTTTTTCATGTGCTTGTAGAGAATGGTTTACCAAAACTCAGTTACTGGGTTGATCTTTTTCACATTTTCTAGGTTGATTGAAGCACTGGGGACCCAATCATAGCACTTACACATGGAAAAAGTCAGATTTTCATGCCATGGCCCCTTTAATAAAAGAGCAAGTAAAAGCTTTATTTTGAATTAGGTTCTTATTATTTTTAAATGCATTATCTCAAATGAAAACTAATTGATTAAAAAAGTACTTTAAACATTTTTGACAGTATTTTTTATCAGCTCATACTCTGATTTTGTGGATTTTGTGCAAAAAACAGAAATGCTTAGATAAAGCTTTATCATACATGTTTGAACCAGACGGTGGATTTCAGGATTTGAGAGTGATTTGCATGCTGATAGTCAAGGTTGATTCAGGGCTCACCACTCATCTGTGAAGTCCAGTTTAATGGTGCTGGTGGTGGTGCCCTCAGTGCTATAATGCAGACTGAGGACCGGTTCTGCCGTTCCTGTTCGACCAGGCCCTTGAGGAGCGTTGCCACTCCCACTGCTGGTGCCAGGGCTGGTGCCAAGTAAAGGTGGTGAGGTGGACGGCACAGCTTCTGTAGTCTCTGGGGAAGTTTCACTGAGACCTGCACTTTGATCACTGATCACATTTTCGGTCTCCTCTGGTCCTCCTAGATAAAAGAGAAAGAGATATGTGAGAGTCAGTAAACAGGTTAATAATAAGAAGCTTGAGTACTGAAATTGTTTTCGAGAACACATAAAAACTAGATGTGGCAACACACACAGACCTCATGCTTTAAGCAATCAGATTACAGCAACAGTTGCAAGTAACTCAAAGCAAAGGGATTTAGTCCAATGCAAGAAATGTATTGATGCAATGCAGCTTTCTTTGGACATCTTGTCCTGAAAAGTAAAATGTGCAAGCACCAGTCAACCAAAGGTCAACTGACATGGAGTGAAAAGGAAATATCTTCCATATAAGCTCCTTTGGTTTTAAGGAAGCATTAAAAAATGCAAAGCATAGCAGGGTTTTTATCCCAAATTTATTTTCAAAGATGAGCTTTATATGAACTGAAGCGCCAAAGAAGAAGATGTAAAATAATAACGTTCATTGACAGACAATGTTAAACAGCAAGCTTAAGTATCTTTTTCCAGTTCACTACAGAAAGTAAACCTTCCTAAGAAGATTTTGGGCAAGAGCTGTTCCGGTGCAAAAACAAGAAGGTGCAAGAAAAGGTGGAATTAAAGAAGGCATAAGAAGAAAGAAGACGCACCCTGCTCCTCATCCAGAGTCATGGATCCGAGCTGTTTGTTTACCACAGATGAAGGAGAATCTGAAACAAAAATAAGACGTACTGAACAACTGCTATAACAGCAAAGCCAGAACAAAAGTTGACATGCAGATGTAAATCCATAGGAAGCACGCTACAGCGCAGGCAAGGGTAAAAGAACCGAAAAATGCCACAAACGTTGCTCCGAAAAATTCAGTATTTACCCTCAAGCAGAATAAACAATCAATACAATGGGACATCACAGCGTTCCAGAACTTGGGCTGAGGGTGATGGACAGTTTACATGTTACATTGATGCTTTAATAAACCAGCCTGTCAAACAATAAAACACTGCTCAATTCAGTTACATCACACCTGTGTTAATTTAATATCTCACAGTTGACTCCAATTCATGGTTAAAGTATCGCTAAACCAACATCTAACCACAAAAATACAAGCTTGTTGCAATGCATTCTGGGACTGGTTCTTCCATAAGTCCTGCCTTGTGGAAGCTGCCTTAGATTTCAGCACCAAAATAAGCAACGGGCAGCACAATTTTTCGACCTGCTCTTTAAAAACAGACTTCACGCTGAAAGCATGTCTACTATGCTTTGAAACAGATCTCTATGGTTGATAAAAGTAGAATGGAAATTTAATCAGTAGCATAAGTGGTTAGAGTGGCCGAGGGCAGGAATATCACACGCCACAGCAAGAGGTTTAGCATCACACCAAATCGGTCAAAAGAGGGATCAGGAGGTTAAAGGAGAGCAGGGATGCAGCCTGGTAAAGATGGTAACCTGGGGGTGCAGTGTCGTCAGCGGCAGCAGCAGCCTGTTGGGCTGAGCTCTCTAGGCCGGATGACACGGGTAGAGTGGGTACCGAGCGCCGGCCCTGTCCAGGGGGGTCGGATAAGTGAAGCAGCCTCTGCAAACGTCTACACACTAAACTTACCGGCAACCTGTGAGGACCATATTCTGACAGGGTCGGTTAAAGAGCGAGAGAGAGGGAGAGAAAGAGAGCAGCTTGTAAGGAGGAATTTTATTGAGGGAAATTATAGATAAGGAGGCATGATGGGTAAGAGCGCAAATTAAAGACTGAAGCCACGACTGTTGGGTTTCATCACCCTCCACGATAAAGAAACATCGCGTTATAACCCCACTGCAATAACTTCACACATACACACACGCTCTTTAGGCGAGTGCACACTAAACTGCACTCTAAAATACTGCCTTAAAACTCTTATGGGGCGGTTTCCCTACAGGGATTAGACTAGTCTTAGACTAAAAAATGAAAACAACCAACACTGACATATCTTTAAATATATCAGCGCCCTTAGTTTTGCCTCAAAATGCACACAAATAATGTTTTAAATAAGGCATTTTTGTTAAAACTAGTTATATTTCCTAATTAAACTAAGGCCTAGTCCTGGCTTAAAGGGACACTCCACTTTGTTTTAAAATATGCTCATTTTCCAGCTCCCCTAGAGTTTAACATTTGATTTACCGTTTTGGAATCCATTCAGCTGATCTCCGGGTCTGGCAGTACCACTTTTAGCATAGGTTAGCATAATTCATTGAATCTGATTAGACCATTAGCATCACGCTAAAAATAACCAGAGTTTCAATATTTTTCCTATTTAAAACTTGATATTACGCAGCGCCTGAAAATAGTCCCCTGCTATTGAAAGTAACCAAGGGGACTATTTTCAGGCACTACGTAATATCACTACGCCTCCTGCAGCCATGTTACGACAGCAAAGTACTTGATTATTACGGCAAAATGAGAGAATAGATCCTAGCCATATCTGCCTAGAAAATCACAACTTTGAATTTTCTGTCGGTCTTAGTACACCATGTAACTACAGAAGATTCAAGTTTTAAATAGGAATAATATCCAAACTCTTTGGTTATTTTTTAGATGCTAATGGTCTAATCAGATTCAATGGATTGTGCTAAGCTATGCTAAAAGTGGTAGCGCCAGACCCAGAGATCAGCTGAATGGATTCCAAAACTGAAAAAATCAATTGTTTAACTCTAGGGGAGCTGGAAAATTAGCATATTTTCGAAAAAAAGTGCAGTGTATCTTTAAGATAATCCCTGTCAGGAAAACCACCCCATAAAAGAGCACTTTTAAAGAGGTTTAAAAATGGGAATTTTTTTGGTGTGATGACATTTGTCAAGGATATAAATAAGGCAAAAATACAAAAATACAATCGTACATTGACACGTGCCATCCTTACCAGATAAAGCTGCCTCTCTAGAGGGTGTGGGTGTGGCTGAAGGAGTAGGTGTGGCCGAGGGAGTGGGCGTAACCTCGTCTTGACTCCTTTGCTCTGTGTCTGGGGAGGAAAGAAGAGAGGAGGATGCTGCACTCTCCATGGAGGAGGAACTGGAGGGCGGTGGAGCAGTCAAAGTGGATGAGGAGCCTGAGGAGGAGGACGACAAGATGGATGTGGGAGCAGCAGATGTGGCTGTCGTCACCTCCGTGGCTCCTTCAGACGACACCTCAGTGGGTTCCTGAGCCTGAGTGCGCGTCTCTGGCGTCGCAGATGCCCCAGCTGGTCGGGCTGTTGTAACTCTGGACAAATCATTCGACCTTAATCTTAAAACTGCTGTGAAAATGTATAAACTAATTTTAAAATAACCCTAAAATACCTCTGGGTCGGGTTTGCGGGCGCGTTCTGCTGGTTTGGGCCTCGCTGGCCTCCTCGAACCAGCGCGACAGCATGTCTGACATTCTCTGCATGAGCGACACATTCGGACTCTGCTCTCCTGCAAAAACAACAATATCACACCAGATTTAAACTTTAAATCCTTCCACCCCGCAGGAATTAAAAGCACTCAGAGCTGCTGCTCACTTCAGGGGGGCTTGCTGCAAAACACTTGGATAAAGTAATAGCAAACCCATGAAACGTTAACAAGACCCCTTTGGACGGACTTAAGCTTGTTAAGGCTCATAATCAAGTACTGTGAGAGATTAAAAACTTAAAGGAAAACACCACCGTTTTTCAATATTTTACTATGTTCTTACCTCAACTTAAAATTAATACATACCTATGTATCAATGCGTGCACTTTTAATCTTTGTACAGCGCGTTGTGAATGTGTTAGCATCTAGCCAAGCCCCATTCATTCCTATGGATCCAAACAGGGATGAATTTAGAAGCCACCCAACACTTCCATGTTTTCTCTATTTAAAGACTGTTACATGAGTAGTTACACGAGTAAGTATGGTGGCACAAAATAAAACTTTTTTAGGAGCCATAGGAATGAATGGGGCTAGGCTAAATGCCAACATATTCAAGAAGCGCTGTACAAAGATTAAAAGTGCACCCATTGGAAAAAGATAGGCATGTATTCATTCATCTAAGTTGAGGTAAGAACATAGTAAAATATTGAAAAACAGTGGTGTTTACCTTTAATACTGGATACTGGAGACTAATGCCAAGGGACTGATCATCAAAAATGGGGAATGTCAGTGGAGACAACAGTGCTGTTTATAAAGGAGATAGTTGTTGTTAAAGTGGGTCTACATATAGTCGTGGTAATTCAAAGATAGCCGACCAGTTACTTCCCATCCCTAACAAGGATTGAAACAAGACTTCTCTGGCAGCGAAACATAAAAATCCTAAAACTTATCAAAACAACATTAAAAAAAGATAAGAAGGGGCTTGTTAAAATATTCAAAATAGCATAAATAAATCAAATCCAATGATATGGGATTCCTGACAAGCACAAGAATCTGCAAATCTATTCAGGTTGTATGAGTCCTCGTGTATGTTCCACCTATTTTTGCTGCTGTGTGTTTAATGTTTGAGACGAGACATGCGTCCTCATTTAACGTGTGGCGAATGTTCATCTTACCGTCACGTTCCCTTTCGCTCTCAGGCCGAGCTCGAGGTCCTGTGTCTGACCAGTCTCCCCTCAGACGCAAGCGTTTCACAGGGGGCTGCCTTAGCTGTGGGAACACACATCAACGTGCTGTCAATCACTATCCCAAACACTCAAAAAACAACACCTGGCTTCTACTCCTGATTAGGTATGCACCGATATATCGCAGTGTTTCCCATACATTATTTACTCGTGGCGCACCGCCACGGAATAAAACTGGCCGCCACGAATAGATTTTTCATGATTCCCATTTACATGTATATTTAACTGTTTAAAACCGCTTAATTCATGTTAATTCATCTCACGTTGCATGCAACGCTACAGCAGTGCGCGTATCTCTCTCACATGACACTGAAAAGGTGGCGGTGCTTTAATGTCCGTTCCTCCGCATACTTTCTTTTTCGCGTAAACGTCATTAGTCACGGATGTTATTGACAAAAAAGACGACTGATCTAGTTTTTCATGACTTAACGAAAGGTTAGCATTCCCACACACACAAACACGTTTTCTTGATGTGAGAGCTTTCTCAATGTAAATGTATGGTGATTTTGTCAGACGATGTCGCGTTTATAAATCAGGATTTTAGCAGCAGTTAAAGAAACTGGGTGGATTAAACACGTGTTACTGGGTCGTGTTTAGTCACTACTTTAAAGTCTACTCGTTTTATGTCTGACAACAGAACAGATAATATATAAAAATAGCAGTCAGTTGTGTTAAAATGCAATATAATGTGACGGATCAAAAAGTAGTAGTGAAACATATTTCAGGTGCCAACACTCGATGAAACGCAAACACGTGATGACGTCACATTTATGCTAAATAGCGGGTGACGTCATCACCGCCACAGTCTCTCAAAATCCGGTGGGAAACACTGTATCTGCCTATAATTGGTATTGGCAGAAAAAAGCAATCGTTTTATTTGTTTGGTGACAATCACAACAACATTTCAGTTTGTACACTCCGTACTTTTAGGATTTCACTACATAAATCTATGAACCAAGGACTAAATTAGGGATGCACCGATAGGATTTTTTTGGGCCGATACCGATACCGATTTAAGCAGACAACTTCTGGCCGATACCGATGCCGATACCGATATTAAACACTATACAACACTATACAGTTGGTCTATTAGCTAGTTTATTTCTGCATCAAATTATTTTTACTGAACATGGATTGTATCTAATTAACATTCAACTGACCAACATAATAAGAGGCACAAATTAAGCTAAAACAAATATAATAAGACAACATGACAACCTTCATAGGTGGTTTTTGCTATTCAGTATTTCTTTTATTAACAACATTAACTCATTTTTTTTTACATATAATGGATTTCTTTAATAAACATAAATAATGCCAGTGCTATTGCTTTAAACAGAGTATAAATATTGCTACTTCAAAAAAGTTGGACTTCTTGCCCCACTAAAGTGCAGTCTGTTTCTTTTATTGTCCAAGACATTTGAGCCAGCTTAACAAAGGTTTTCTGTCTGTGCTTAAGTATAGTGCACACTAGGGCTGGACCAGAATGTTCGAATATTCGTTCCGTTGGTTGACATTAGATTTTCAGTTTTGAGATTCGAATATATATATATTTTACAGCGTTAATGCAGAGCTTTTGCCAAGCAGGAAGTGCGCTTCACGCTCCAGCTCTATAGGTGGCGCAGAGAGACCAACATCCATAGCCAACAACCATCAAACGCCACCAGTAGAAGAGATCAGAAAGAGATCGCCTCAAAGCGGGCTTCCTGCTTTGGCATTCACACGAATAGTGTTGTAAATAACGTTCAGTTTTTTGAAAAAACTGATTGATTTGCTTCACAAGACATCAATATGTCACACGGAGTTATGCGGGATTACTTTTGTATTAGATATACATGTTAGATATACATGTTTAAAGTGGCGGATCGGTTGGCTTGCATGACGGAGCACTGGGGTTTCTGCAAAATATCTTCTTTATTGTTCTACTGATGAAAAACATATTGGATGGTGTAAGTGTTAGTAAATAAACTTGATTTTAAAAGTATGCTACCGTTTAATTGCAGTTTGTTGAACTTCATTCATTCGTTCATTTATTTACGTTGTTTTATTTAAATGGGCTAAGTTACCCTTTACGTTATCAGTAATTACTATGCTTCTAATTTCTTATACGGGAGTGTTTGTTTGTTAGAAAAATGTTAGGCTAACGTTACCTTATTAAAAGTTTTGCTCGTGTTTTGTTTCACTAATGCTGATCTCGCAGCACCCGTGACAGGCACGCCGCTACATACGCACACAGATTCCTGCCTTTATTAAAGAGAAAAATATGTTCAGCCCCTCCTTCCGAAGCTTTGAATATTTGATTTGATTTCTACTAGAGCTTTGAAGCTCAAAAAATGGTATTCGGAACAGCCCTAGTGCACACCCAAACATTAAATCATTTTAATTGAACATGCAATTCATTGACTTTATGCGGTTAATTAATAAATAATCGGTATCGGCCTTTCTCGTGCTTTTGCCGATATGCCGATGGTTTCAAATTCATCAAAAATCGGCCGATAAATATCGGCGGCCGATGCATCGGTGCATCACTACTAAAAAACAAAACTATCTGTATCTATCATTGTAAGTAATTATGTCATTGTAATTACTAAAATATAGGTATCGGCAGATTGATTTTGTATCGGTGCATCCCTACTCCTGATATCATATCTGTACTGCTTAGTAAAACATTTCCGATTTTATTATATATGATGCTTACAAACCATTACGATACATTTACACGGGGCGAAAGTGTTAACGATTGGCTGATGCATGCGTTGGCGCTTGAAAAGTTGAGAAATGTTCAACTTCTGCCGTGAGCAACGGAAGTGACGCCACGTTGACGGATTCCACAATTCAGTTCTGCAACACATGATGTCACCCAATAAAAGTAAATGAGAAGCATTACCGCTTACACCCCGTGTGAATGTAAAAAAAAAGAGTCATGCAACATAAGTATCACAAAGTATATAAATACATCAATACAGTACTATACACACTATGATAAGAATAAGGCAGGCTTATATAACTATTAATATGCAATAATTTATCTGTGATATGTAACAGGGCTTCCCTCTGTCTCTCTATCCAGTGGGTACACGGCTTTAAAATCGTAAAGACCCCCGATATAAAGTGAGCTGATGGGATGCCCTATTGGGGTCACCCTTCCACACGCCACATTCTCACACTTTTACAAGCTCCGGTTCAATCAGGACAATCTATTCTGGGTGCGGTGAGGATTAACAAGACGAGCATAAACTCCAATGTAACCACATTAGACCACACAAAGAATATTAAAGACACCATGCTCAAAAATATTTATCTAAAAATATAACAACTACTGCAGCTTATCTCTATGTTTGGTGGAGGGATAAACTGAGTTATTCTTTACTGATTACGAAGTTGGAGAAGACACACTGTGATATAACACAGTGGTACTCAGATTGCATGGATTTAGTTCATGCATCTACAGTAACACAGGTGACCAATCAGAGGAGAATGTTACATTTACATTGAAATGCAAAATCCATTTTACATATCAGCAGGGGACCCTTCAGTCTCATTGGCAGTTATTGTGCCGTGCCTATTTCTGTCTCGGCAGCGGAGCTCTATGTGCGTATGAGGCTCTATTTGGAAAGGAATGTGATTGCCGGAGATCCAGACACAGCTAATCACACTGTGCGACAGCTGAAGGGACCGGAGCGGTGACCCAGCACTTTTCACCCCCTACAATTCCAACACAACACAGCCAGAGTCTATTGATCTATGGTTTAGATTGAGAAGACGCTAGATTAGATCCACACAAAAGCAGTTTATCATTTAGCCATTTTAGACTCTAGTGTCCATCAGAAAATGGACTCAAAAATCTTTATTCTAAAACCAAAATCAACCAAACATTTAATCTCATTGGTCACCCAAAAAATAAAAAATCCGTGCCCCAAGCAACATTCTTTAGGGTGCGACTCCTTTTCGTAAACAGATTTCACGCAAGCCAAATACCATCCTTGGACACCTGCCTTAGCTCCTCCCTCCGCTCCTCAGAAGGGCCCTTGAGCTCCCTGGCCTGGTCATCTTTGGGATCAAACAGGTAGATGTAGTCGGAAGAGTAACTGACCAGCACTTCCTGTCCATCTTCACTGTAACACAGAGAGGTGACCCGGCAGGATTTGGTGGACAGGTGAGCAGGGACGAAACGCACACACATGCCTGTCGTCCCCCTGCCCATGTAGTTACCTAGTAAAACAGAAAGATCCTTTGTAGGACTCAGTCAAGTCGGTCTTAAATATTTCTTTTCAGACAACAGGGTGATAGGGTTTATTTTGGTGCTGACAAGAAGTATAGGTCATTGTGTAACTTATCTACAAGATAAAGTTCTCTTTGTGAAACTTTACCTGCCACTAAACAGTCAGATCTATAATCAAGTCTTTCTACGTGATTGTCTTTGTAGTGACTTAAACCTATGTGCCAGTTCCTTTAAAAACCTGTCAACCAAGTGGAATTTATTTATTCGCCAAAGCTAGATTTTAATCCCCTTTTGCCCTAGGTAAGGGTTCATTTTGGAACATGGGAACATGTATTTGCTCCTACATGTTTCTAAAAAAAAAAAACATAGAAAAAAAACATAGTTAATTTCTCACCCGTAGCTCTTGTTCCAAGCATTCGTCTGTCGTAGATCCTTACAGAGCTGTCTGAACAGCCTACAGCAAGATAGTAGGGGACCAAGGGGCAAATGGATATTGAGGTAGCGGCTCTCCGGCAATTAATCAAAATGTCCTGATTTTGAACGGCAGAGAGACAGCAAAGGAGAGAGAGAGAGAGAGAGAGAGAGAGAGGTTATCAGAAAATCTTTGATCAAACGGTGGTGATTTAAATACTAGGTAAATAGAAGAAACAACAATTAAAGGTGCAATTTGTAAGATATTTGCAGTAAAATGTCCAAAAAACACTAGGCCAGTGTTATATATTTTGTCCAGCTGATTACTATCAATATCTGTAATGTTTTCAACTACTTGTAAATCGTGAGAAATTGCCATTCAAAACATTGACACGGGGCAGTGCAGTCTCCTGTCAATGACGTTAATATCCGTGTGACCCTTTGTCACCGCCTTTACTGACGTAAAAACCACATGACAACAGTGGTTGAGTTCGAAAAAATAAAATGGCGGCTAAGGAAGCGACTGGAGCACAAATTTAGTGTAAATAAAGGTATATTTTCACTTTTTACACATTTTAATTGCATTTCTAGCAAGAAATTAGTATTGTGGTTTACAAATATGTGATTAGCTATCAAAAAGGCGCTCTCTGTTTATATTTCAAACATGCTGCCTTTGAAGTGTGTCCAAAAGCCTTTCTCTGAGCGGCCTTCTTCGAAGTCATTTCCTCATGAGGCAGCGAGGCAACAAGTCACTGCCTTAAGTTTTCGGACGAAGCCAGTGTCGTGGACAAATGCGGAACTATGCGTTAGCGCCTGTCGGGCTACGCGCTTGCTCATGGACTTATGGATTACTCTTTACCGTCTGCCGCTGGTTGTGTCAGCAAAGACAGCTCCCGTAAGCGTACGGGTCAACCAAACGACCCAAGAAGAGTTTGGAACAAAACGAGAGAAAGAATGAGGATCAATTTGGTGTTGCATTATTTGGATGGATAGAGCTTCGCAACAACATTAAACTAGACAGAGATGCTGATCTTGCTTGTGTTTTACGCGATGGGTGAGTTGTTTTGATTCGTAACCCTTCAAAAGACGTATGCTATTATATTGATCACAACATTAATGTGTAGACTGTAATCAGCGCTTCTTCCCGCGGACGATATGCACATCAAGAGGTATTGTACAGCAATATAAATGGTCATTTTAAGACACTTCACAATAAGATTTGTACTGTCAATATATAATGTGAAAAATCATTGTAGATTGCAAGTTGAAAACGTAATTCTGTGCTGTGTTAACCATCGAATTTGGACTAATACTGTAACATCTATGACTAACAATTTCATTTTGAACATCACATAAAAACGTACATAATTAAATAAACGATCTCATCAAATGCAACATTTATAAGACTTGATTACCTTATCCATCAACGTGATTTCTCGTTCGCGAGACCATTATTAAAAACAAATAATACCATTATTTGTTTTATGGGACTAATACCATTATTTGTTTTATGGGACTAATACCATTATTTGTTTTATGAACTGACTTAAAAAAAAAACATGTTAAGGTATCAGTGGTTGAGTTAAAGACTACAAATCCCATAATTCCACGCTGCTTCAGGGCGTCATTAAACAACGTAATTTGATGTTATTGTGTTTTGGCGCCATCTAGTGGTAAAAATTCTACTTATTCCACCTTTAAAGTTTTTTCCAAATGTTTAAATAATGACTTGACTCCAAACTAGACGCATCATGTCTTGAAGAAAAGTTCACCCAAAAATTTACAATTTATAATTTACACACCATTAACAGCTTATTTACTGATCTATGTGTGGCTCATCCATAGATACATAAAGTTTGGAGCGGTAAGTTAAAATATGCCGGCATGTTGATAACATTGAACCTCATTGGTTCTTGGATGTCTAGTAGTTATATGTGTGTTTCATCATTAATTACGCGAAAAACAATGAGATTACACATTATTGATGTACTGCCATATTCAAATCTACCCCCCCCCCAAACTAGTTCAAAACATTAAAGGCTGGGTGCATGATTTTTGAAAATCACAGGGAGTGGGGCAGAGTACCAAAACACACTTGTAGCCAATCAGCAGTAAGGGGCGTGTCTACTAACCCACATCTTCGCCTGGGTTGTGTATGTGTGGGGCGGGTCTATCAAAAGAAGGTCCAGATTCTATTGGGGTAAGGGCGTGTTTGTTTAGGTGATCAACATTGGCTTTCAGAGATCATGCACCCCGCCTTTAATCGTTTAACTTATTTCAGAAGGCTCATTAACTCTTTGGACTTTTTGGAGCTTCGGTATGCTTAAATAAAATGCATTTTATTGTAAAAGTATTTGTTTGTGGTTAACTACAGAAACAAAGTCATATAACAGAATTTTCATATTTTGGTGAACTATTGCTTTAGCACAGTGCAAGTGTGCTTAGAAGTCATATGCATAATGCCTCATCTACCCTCTAAAGACATCCAAAAAACAAACATCAGCAAGATACAGAAAGCACTTTGAAGCTGTGTATTTTCTTTTCCAAACTTAAAAAAAAAGTAATCATGCCCTTGGGCAAATATCTTCATCAGCACACATATTATGCCGAGTTAAGAAATCGAGGGTGGATGCTGCTTTCTCATTGTCAAGAATGTTTCTGTGGTGCAGTTCTGGCATCAGTACGTTACACTTTAAAACTAGTGACACAGATTGCTTTTCATGTGGGTTAAATGTTGTAGGATTTTATTGATTGGCTGTCAATATTTAAGGTTATTTTTTATGAAAATAAGTGTTAGTATTTGGACTATGGTCATGATTGGGCTAAATTTAATTGCCCATTGGGCTGGCTTTGTTCTGAGAATCTGGCACCCCTGCCACGGCGCTCTGTGAACACTCAAGAGACCTGTAATATTAAAGGCGGAGTCCACGATTTTTGAAAAACGCTTTGGAAAAGGAGACGGGCCGACTACCAAAACACACTTATAGCCAATCAGCAGTAAGGAGCGTGTCTACTAACCGACATCCTTGCCGGGTTGCGTATGTGTGGGGCGGGTCTATCAACCGAAGATCCAGAATCTATTGGGGTAGGGGCGTGTTTGTTTAGGTGATTTCAAATATCAACATTGGCTTTCAAACATCGTGGACTCCGCCTTTAAGTTAACACATGTACAAAAACAACACGTTCTCATCTGTGAAAAGTTAAGCCATTTTTTCTAAAATATAAATATATTCAGAAATATAAATCTCCGAAGGGTTTACAAACCAGAGGCTGAGCAATGTCGTGGTTTTCTGGAAAACAGCGAGTGCGGTCTGCAATTGGACCATTCCAAAATGGCGAACAGTCGGAGACGTTTACATATGTGGAGCGGTCGAATGACATATCTAAGAATACATATATATGGTGTGACTGATGGCTGTGGGAGGAGAATCTGATCAGCTGATACAGCATCCTCTCCCTACAGCATTATCAGGAAGAGACATGCTGACCTCCCTATGAAATAATGATGTAAATGAGAGACGGCACATGAGTGAAGAAACGTAAGTAACAGAAGTTCATAAGGAATTATTATAGAGAACCCAAGATGTATTTTGCTTGCAAACTAACACGTGATCTAACTTAAAGAAGAAAGTATCAGAAATACAGCCAAACCTGCAAACAAACTCTCTTTTTTACACACGTACATCTTTACAGTCCTCTTTCGTGCAGCTGGTCTTCATGCGTAGGTCAAACCATCTCACTGTACCATCTTCTCCACAGGACAAGAAGGTATAGGGATCATTTGGCACAGTCATTATCTACAGATAATACAAACAAAAGGAAAATATGTCAGATGTTGAACTCCGTCTCCTCACCTTTCAGTTTCAAAACAAACGCCGTGGAGCACAGCCACTACTACTCTGGTTTCTCTTTAGTCTTTGACCAATCTCACTATTGAAATAACCCCTGTACCTCATAAGCAGTGCCATAGTGGCAGGTGAACTGGCACTGTCTGTTGATTTCCTGGCTTTTTTCTGTGTGTGTGTAGAAAATGATGCCGTCTCCTGAGCAGGAAATTATCTGGTGATCGTTTGTCTGGGGCATGAATTTCGCACTGAAGATGTTGGCCCGGTGTCCTGAGCGGATAGTCGCCTTGACCTAAAGGAAAATAAATAAATCCTATATGAAATAGACCAAAATGCCTACTGATTAATAGTTTTGGTTTAATGGTTGATCAGCGTCATAATGTTAACGTTGATGACAGCCTTATTTAACCTAAAAATGTAAATGTAAATGGACATATTTTAATCACTGTTACTATAACAGAGGTAATCCAGCAGAGTCAAATTTCATTACATCATAATGCATTCAGTGCTGTGCTATAATAAAAATCCTGAATAAAAGCCTGAATGCGATGGTTTTTGATAAAGATGCATTCGCAACCATCACTTATTCTGTCCTTTGTAAGTATTTCAGTGCACTCGTCCTATTCCAATGATTCAAATAACCTCATGTTTTACAAAAACAGCCTACATTAGCATGCAATACAGTACAAAAGCAGGTGTAGGTGTGCAGTGCAGTTTTACTTCAACCTTTGTGTAGTTTTTTTGTATTTAACCCACCTTTCTGTTGTAAGGATTTGTGATAACCAAGTTAGTATCATCAGAACCTGATAAGATGTACTCCCCTGTGTCATTCCAGGATATGGTGTTAACCTGTTAAAAAACAACCAATACCATATATTAATAGATTAAAAAGTCCTATAGTCTCTGTAAATGAAATAAACCGTTGAAGTAGTTTATAATCTTTTTATGAATACTATTTAAATTGCAATAATTGCTTGTTTTCTATTATGGATATTTAATAACTTTCCTGTTTTCTGTGTTTTCCATGTAAATCTACCTTGAAAAATTAAGGGGACATTTCACAAGACGCAAAAAATATCTTTGGGTGTCCCCTAGCTCAAAATGCCATATAGATAATTTATTATAACATGTTAAAAAAATTACCACTTTGTATATGAGCAAAAATGTTCAGTGTCCTTTAAAATGCAAATTAGCTGATCTCTGCACTAAATGGCAGTGCCGTGGTTGGATAGTGCAGATTAAGGGGTGGTATTATCCCCTTCTGACATCACAACAGGAGCCAAATTTCAATGACCTATTTTTTTCACATGCTTGCAGAGAATGGTTTACCAAAACTAACCATCTTTTTCCAATTTTCTAGGTTGACAGAAGCACTGGGGACCCAAATATAGCACTTAAACATGGAAAAGTCAGATTTTCATGATATGTCCCCTTAAAAATGTTTGTCAACCATTTTATCATTACATCATCATCTGCACCAGGTTACAAAACAGAATCCAGTTTTATGTTATTTTATTCATTTTAATTCATGTTTTTCATTAACAACACAGTTTTATACAATGCGAAATGTATTTTAAAGGTGAGATGGTGTATGTGTGTTTGAGGTGAGGTAGTACATGCGCCTTCGCCTTTAAAAGCCATCGATCAATATTTCATTAACCCAACGCTGATACACTCATTTCGTCCTCTTTCAACAGCAGCAC
This sequence comes from Misgurnus anguillicaudatus, assembly GCF_027580225.2. Classification (NCBI taxonomy): domain Eukaryota; kingdom Metazoa; phylum Chordata; class Actinopteri; order Cypriniformes; family Cobitidae; genus Misgurnus; species Misgurnus anguillicaudatus. The sequence continues at coordinate 27,875,436 of NC_073353.2, forward strand.
AAGCCTCATCACACAGGGTCAAATTCCTTTGACCCCTGCTTTACTATTTATCACTTATCCTTCATCCACCGCTTCTGTTATTTTCTATTAAGCTCTGCTTTTTATAGTGGAGCAATGAAATTACAGGGTGTTAGATGCAGTATAATGCATCGCGGGCTAAACTAACAAGTAATGAATGCACCTTGAACCATGTCACCGGTGAATAATACAGAGAGTCGGATCTTAACGAGTCAACTACGTATGTCACACCGGAACCCGAAACGTTACCCCAGGTGAGGTGATAAAAGACACACATCTCTCCTTGCAGAAAAACGTACAGCGGGTTTTCTTTGTCTTGGTTTTATCAGCTGACGTCAATGAAAAACGAAAACCATTTGATAATAAAACAACACATATTTTTAGATGAACAGGATAAATTGGTGTGTCCTAATGATTTTAAAGCAATAAAAATACAGATCCAAAGTTTTGTATAAAAATAGAGAATAAATATGCTTTGCACTGATAAAAATATTGTGTGACACTATTTTTGTACTGTCACAACAGGAAATCAAAACACATTTGATGTTTAGCATACAGCAGACGCTGAGCTGGATTTTCAACTACCGGTAAGAAAAATTCATAGTGAGGGGGCTGCCCAAACCCGATGGTTTTTAAACTAGTGCAAATGAATAAAAACTGTATTATTTGTGCATGATAAATGTTATACTGAAGCAAGCGGGGTGTTTGTTGTTCGCAGTGCCTGCCAGTAAATAAAGAATGGCTTTGTTGGATGTCCCAGCAGTAAAGGAGCAATGGCAGCACACAAAATAAAAAGTCCCCAGTGGCAGCCTGGTGCCTATCAGCTTTGGAGTTTAAAATCACTGACAGATAAAGAGCAGGAGCCAGTGATAAGTGGGTAGAAAAAGACACACGACACTCACAAAAAACAGCACAGCCATTCCACAGAGACAAAATAACCCAGACAGACAGACACATTGTCATAAAGACTAAATTAGCTAGAGAAGAAATTGGTCTAAAAAACACGTCAAAATTGATTTTCTTAGTGACTTACACATCCATCGTGCACACTGAGTACGGCTTCAAGCTTCAGTTTTTGCACAAACTCTCTTCTCCCTAGAGAAATAGAAAGAAATATAATATTTATTAGAGTAACATCTGAGCAACTCCAGAGTTATGGAGGTGACATTCAGTCAATTAAAATTTTTCAGAGAACATTACCAACATACTCAACCATCTGTTTATATTTTCCTCAATTTTAGGTAAGGAAAATATACATGTTATTGATGTGACAAAAAAAGGACACGTTTTTGGGAGACAAAATACTTTGTAGGAATTCTGTGAATTAAAATGCCCTAAAATTTATTTTAATTCTCATGTGTACATTTATGAGGAAGAAACAATGTTACATTTCTCCGTTATGGATGAAAGCTGCACTTACCCAACTATGGAAAATATTTGGAAAAAAAAAGTAAAAACTTAAACGGAGACCTTGCACTGGTATTTAAGCCACCAAATATCTGAGATATCAGTATGGTTAAAAGCCTTTTGTAAATACAATTACATGGAATTCCTCATTATATTAAAAATCAAACTCATTTTTAATGACATTCAGTTTTAGGAACACATCTGACCTATATAGGCTTAAATTCCCAGCTATGTGTTTAATTAATTCAAAATTTTTATTCAGGGTTCCCACACCTTAGTTAACTTCAAATTCAAGGACCTTTCAAGGACTTTCCAGGTCCTATAACCTCAAGGACTAAATGTGGGGACTCATTTCAAGTGAGAGCAAGGTTACCTTTCAAGATACATTGTTACAGTTCCCTTTTGAGGGAACTCGTGCTGCGTCACTGCGGTGAAACTTTGGGGACGCTTCCAGGGGTAAGTGCGTCTGAATGTGTATATCAAATTCAACCAATGGGAGGCTTAACGACAAAGACAGAGTGACGCGGGAGCCAGGAAGTATTTCGCTATCTGAAATATTGCCAAAGACGGCGTTACAGGGCCGCAGAAAGTATGGCAAGGGAGACGCAGCGTCTCGTTCCCTTCTCAGGGAACAACAGTTACATACGTAACCCGAGACGTTTTCATGTGTCAAACACAACTATGTAAAAAAGCATTTTGGTATGAATCAAAATTAGCATACAGAAGATATAAGCATTTAAAGTGAACAGTTTAGCATGTGTGCTTAAAAAGTCTAGAATTTTTATGAAATTATCCTAGACTACACAAGGAATAATATGGATTTTTTCCAGAAAACATGCATAAAATAGATTCAAGCCCTTTCAATGACCTGTATCTATGTATGTATATTTTCAAAAACTTTGCAGGGCCTTGAATTTTTTCCCCAGATTCACAAACTTTCCAGGATTTCAAGGACCCGTGGGAACCCTGTATATAGCACTTTTCTGCACCAGTCAAAGCACTTTACATATTTAAAGGGAAAGTCTTCTCAACCACCACCAATGTTTACATTTTAGGGAACTTATTTTAATGTTACCTTACCCACAGTATGTCTGTCATATCAAGTTATGACGTTGCAGTAAACATGGTTGTAATATCGAGAAATGACACACTGAAGTCAAAGAAAATATGAGCTGAAGTATCTATAAATCTGCATTATGTGACTAAAATGATTGTTAATGGCCAGGGATGTCTATTGCTTTGGAAAAATGCCACAACACTATTAAATTACCCCCTGTATTAGCTGACTCACAGCAAACAAGCTGTCACGCTGTCGTGGAGTAATGTTAACCACCCTGATTATGTTTGTTGATGTTATGTGTGGTTGTCCGTTTAATGCATAAGATTTATTTAATAATGAAAAAGCAATACATTACTACACCATTACAAAGTCAATACCAATACCAGATTTTTATGTTAAATCTATCACTTCTTGTTTAGTCCACTATGAAAATTTTAGTGCATGTAATGTATGTTTTATGCATTATGAATTAACTAATTATAAACACATTAAATTTTCTATTTCCGACAGCAAGGAGAAATGATCTTCTTACGGTTGGTAAAAGAAATGTTCCCCTGCCTATGTTTTCAGCCTGAGTAATAGGGAGCTACAAATAGCAAGTGCCAAACATAGGTCAACCATTTGCAATGGTACGAGTTTAAAGAAGAGCGGTAGTCTGGGCTGACACTGCTAGTAGAACCTCCACACACTGCCAATGAGAGACAAAATTCACTTAAATAACTCACTCAACATCTCAGCATTTCCGACCAAGCTAAAGCTCATAGGCTTGGCTGAAAAATAAGATTAACATTTGCAGAAATGTGGGTTACGTTCCAGAAACCATGAAAACTGCTATTATTGTTATCAAATGCATAAATGTGGTATTTTTATTTGCCTTTCGGTTCCTAACCGTTAGTTCTGTAGCCTTTACAACATTAAGAGCCGAGCTAAAAATGGCTCACTGTAAATCATGTGCTGTCATCACTTCACTATCTGACTGTGAGATTCAGACTAAACCCTACTGAAACACAGAACGCCACGATACATTTAATTAATCTCTTTTACCACAGAGAAGAAATAAACTAAATCATATTGCACGGAGGGTGACTGACTGGCATGACTGGCTAGTCTAAAAATATCTAAGTGTAATGATGTAAAGGGAAACAGAGCAGGGCCACAAATGCAGTGTGGGTAAAAATTAAAGCTCCTAGGTGCAATTTAAGTTAAAATGACTTCAAATAAATAATATATATTCTGTATGAATAATCTTATTTTGTATTTGACATTGACATGCATTTTTCCGAACAAAAATACAGATCATCCATCAAGAACAGCTTAAAGTGTTTGTCTACACAAGAACCTTGAAAGAGTGTGATGTAGTTCATTTAAAAAACACCTGCTTGTTGCACAATATTTTGCACCTTTACATAAATAATTGGGAAATTATTTTTGACATGATTTTTCCATTCAATCTGTTATTATTTGATATACCCCTTTCTTGTTGTCTTGGTATAATGATTTTTTATTAATATCTATTGCTTCTTGAAATAATATTGTTTGCTTCTTAAAATCATATTGTTGGTAATATTACTTCTGGATTATAACTTATAATATAACTCCAAAATATGTAGTTTTTGATCCTAGAAAAATCATATAATTTATTTTCTACATATAGGTATATAGAATCTTTATCATTACTATGTTTGATGATACCTAATTAAAATACTTAAAAAGTTTTAAATGAAAACAGTCCAAAAAAGGTTAAAAGTACACATAAATCAACATCACACTCAGGTTTCAGTCTTTAACCATTACGTGACTATGAAAACAGAACAACATTTAAGTAACAGGTCAGATGATCTTTAACCAGTACCTCTATTCTTTATCTTAGCTCAGATTACTGGTGTCACCTACAAAGTCTTCGTAAACACAGTCAGCTGATTTAACAAATTATACTGGTCGCAGTTTCTTACCTAAATAATTTGTTCTCAAGGAGTACGGATCCGTACATCCGATGGTGCGCTTTCTCACATCCCAAACGAGGTTGCCAGAGCAAGACATGGTGTTTAAACCACTAATGTTGATACATGCATGGATGGAAAACGGCGAGCGGGCGCTTTTCGTGCGTTTGTCTTCCGTCCGTTGCGTTTGATTATAATTTCACCGCACAGTGCCTGGTAGTCCTTTAAGTTAATCGACAGCTGGTGAATCAATGAGTTTTTAAATAAATATCAGTCCATGGCATGCAACCATCCGTTTCCGACACTTTAAGCATGATTGCTTTGAGGTGTAGTAAAAATATGCGCTTGTTGTTTGTTTCGCTTTAGCTTCTGCTCTGGTACGTCAAATTCATCTCGAGTCCAAAGCCAATGAACAGACAGACGCGCAGTGTGTTGACGGTAATGAGCAGTTCGCTCTCGATAGAGTCAAGTGTGCGCAGTAGTTACGCAGAATCCACAACACCGCACTCACGTCCTCGTATTTATGTTTGTTCTGAGATTCTTGTACGCGAAGAGTAATAATGTTGCTAATTTCTACTAAATAAAAAGCACGTAGTCGGTAAAATGCATTTTGATCTTTTTTTTTTGTATTTACAAAAGATTGTGAATGGTCCAATGCTCACCATGGGTGAGAACAAAAACGTTTCGGACGCAATGTATGTTTTGTTTGTGCAAAAATTATAAATAAATAAATACGTGTACAAAGAAATATATAAAACAAACAAAATAAATGTGTGAAAATATTATAATACAAAAAAAAAGAAATAAAAGTAACAATACTCATTTATGGTTGCTTTTATACTTGTTTTTTGTATTTAATTATTTATTTATTTATGTTTTTTATATATTTCTTTGTACATGTATTTATTTATTTATTTATTCATATATTCATGTATATATATTCATGTATTTATCGTTATTTTTGCGTAATCGGTCCTCCATAGCATGGACGCTGCACTGATTTTCAATGCATTTTAATATCGATTTCAATCGAGCGAAGCTCTGATTCGTTTTTGGCAACAGCCACTAGGTGGCGCTTCAGTAGCGCGGCCGCCATTTTGGAATGAAAATTCTCACAGCCAATTCATTCTCAGCGAATCTCACAGCCAAATCAGAAGCTCAATAGTACATTTCTTAAATTAAAATTTTGTTCACTTGCTACACCTACACGAAACGCTGTATTGTCTTGTATGTATGTGTTCTGTTGTTGTAATCAGATGTGGAATCCAATCATTAAATAGATACACATTGAGGTAGTTTTTTTCTTGCTTTATTATGTCATTCTAATTTATGCTACTTTACACATTTCCTATTATTATTGGTTACCAACTCCACTAGGTATTAAATATATTTTGTACATATTAATCCCCTGGATCCCGCTACAAACAGGATAATCTTATCGAACATGATGCATTTCGAGCAATTCTGATGTATATGTGTGTGTATGTATATGGAGCCAAAATATTATGTGTGGATGAGTTTATGTCGGTGTGTATGTATGTAAAGTTAGCCTATATAAAAGTGGAAGACTTGTCTAAATATCTGAAAAAAAGCTGTTAAAGGGATTAATGATCGCTGGTCTGATTTTATGTTATTCTGTGTTATCTTCATTCAGTTTGAATTTGATATTTTAATGTACAAAATAGCTGATATTGCCATCACTTCTAGTTGACTCCCGAGTCGCTCATTCCAAAATGGCGGATTCGTAGGGCTGCTGCTGAGCGCTGGTGTTGCAATGGAACGTTCTATTGACTTTCACTTCTTGTCAATATAAGTTCTTTGCTTTAATGGACTTTAAAATACAAAGTTTCTTCTCGGTAATCAAATACACTGTTAACCTCCACATCCAGCTTTTAAAGACAAGAAGCCGCACCTTACCGTTCCATACAAGTCACAACATTCAGAATTTGGAAATTAATGCATTTTACCCAATCACGTAAAAGGCGTAACAGCCTCAACCAATCCAATACCGCAGAAGTTCATGCGTCATGACGCAATTGTCCTTGCAGCGCCTGCGCTTTGCTAGTACGTCCCGTCTGACACTTGCCAAGACAACATAGCCAGCGAACAACAGCATTAGCAAGGTCGATAGTAGGACAGTAACACAGATTTGTTGCTTGATGCAGGTCCAAAGGTCTTGTTTTGTCAATTACGAGTTCTTGGCTTTTAGGAACGTCACAGATCAATAGCAGTAGGGTGCTTTGCACGTTCTAGCCCTACTTTCGCGTATTCTGTGATAGCATTTAGCTTGTTTAGCAGTCATCATGGCTATGGTGGGACTGAGAGCTTCTTACCACAGAATCCTCAACAGGATTGAGCATATGCTGCCGGCTAAGCTGAGACCTATTTATAACCATCCTGCAGGTAACACAAATGCCGTTACCCCGACACCTTATTTGTTAAAACACTTATCCATTTAACCTCTTTAAAAGTGTTAGCTTTCTGTACACAGAACTGTGTCAAGTGCATCCATAGAAACTGCTACCTGAGCAGACGTTTCGATCTTATTAGGTGTTAAGAAAGGCTCACCCATGCAGGTAATAACAAAGTTAGAAAAGATACTTTTGCCATAGACTCATTTAAGATAGAATAGTGTAGAACAGTTTTAGAGTTTAAGTCTGCAAAAAAATATGTTTATCATCTTAGGAAAGTGTTTGAATTTGAATTGATTCCTCGTATAGCTTTTGCTGCTATTTATTTTGTCTTCTAGCAATCTGAAGGTTTGCTGCTTGCAAGTGTTGCATAATGTTATCAGTGTATACACAGGCAAATTCTTTCCATGTGTGTCTTTAAAGACCAAATCTTAATCTTCATTTTTCTTGCTGAATAACCTGTAGGACTACTTACCCTAGGTGAGCTCTTTTGAAAGTCAGGGTGTGTAGTTTCCTTTTTTTAAAGGACGTTTATTCGTGGCAAAATATATAGAGCTCAAATAACATTCCAGTCAGACTCTGCTGATCAGCATGTGAGAAACAAAGATTTAAACTGCATATGAAGTATTACAAATTTTATAATGTAATCTATATAAATAACTCTACAGCAAGTTTTTATATTTATCCATTGCACCAACTTTACCAACAAAGTCCAAGTTGTGATAACAGTCACATTTACACAAATAAGCAATTGCAACAGTTCATCTGTATTGATTTCCTCCTCTTTAGGTCCAAAGACTGTTTTCTTTTGGGCACCAATGTTTAAATGGGTAAGACTAACAACACATTTAACTCTTCACAGGTTATATTAGTTTTTTAGATTGTTTGAGATGTATTTCTGATTTCACACAGGGTCTGGTCATAGCTGGTTTAGCAGATCTGACACGTCCAGCCGACAAACTAAGTACCTCCCAGTCTGCCGTACTGACAGCCACAGGTATAAAATTGTCATAGGGAGACATGTAACATTGCTTGTAGTTGTCTGTGAAAAAGAAGAAACTTTTAGACTGTTCTGAACAAATGTTGAGTCTATACAAATCCATACAAAAATGTAGAGCTGCCTAACGATTAGTCGCAACTAATCGTTTGCAGAAGAAAAGTTTATGTTTGCATAATATATGTTGGTGTAATGTGTATAATATGTGTGTATGGATGCACACACACATGCATGTTTATATTTAAAGGATAACTCCACTTTCATAAAGGATAAAATCCCGATAATTTACTCACCCCCACGTCATCCAGACTGTTGATTTTTTTGTTTAGTCGAGAATAAATTACGTTTTTTGAGGAAAACATTCCAGGATTTTTCTCAATTAAATAGACTTTATTGGACCCCAACAGTTTACAGTTTCAATGCAGTTTAAAACTGCAGTTTTGACGCATATTCAAATGACTCTTTAAATGATACCAAACAAGGCATAAGGGTCTTACCTAGCAAAACTATAGTCATTATTTTATATGAAAAATACAAAATAAGCACTTTTAAACCACAACTTCTCATTTTCGCACCAGCGTGACCTTATGTATTTGCGTAGACACGACGAAAGGTCACGCGTCACATATGTGAAACGCACATTTCCGGACCATTTTAAACAATAAACTGACACATACAACAACGTCGGAACGGTCCTCTTTCTCCTAACTTGTAAACACTGGGGCGGTAGTTTTGCATACGTCATGCATGACCTTTTGATGTGCTTACGCAATGCGTGAGGTTGTGCTGGCACATCACATAGCTAGTGCAAGGCGAAAAGTTGTGGTTTAAAAGTGCATATTTTGAATTTGTCTTGTCGAAAATGACTATCGTTTTGCTAGATAAGACCCTTATGCCTCGGTTGGTATAGTTTAGAGCCCTTTGAAGCTACGTTGAAACTGTTGCGGTCCAATAAAGTCTATAAAATGAGAAAAATCCTGGAATGTTTTCCTCAAAAAACTTAATTTCTTCTCGACTGAACAAAGAAAGACATCAACATTTTGGATGACATGGGGTGAGTAAATTATTGTGATTTCTTTTTTAAGAAAGTGGAGTAATCCTTTAAGACACATTTACATAACACATGTTTATATTTATATAAAATTGATATTATATATAAATATTTATTATATATTTTCTTAAAATTATACATGTATGTGTGTGTATTTATATATACATAATTGTTTTACACAGTACACCCACATATTATGTAACATAAACTTTTATTCTGCATACGATTAGTCATGACTAATTGTTAGGCAGCCCTACAAAAAATGCACCAAATATCCATCCAACCCTTTTTGCTTTTCAGGTCTCATTTGGTCCAGGTATTCCCTGGTTATTATTCCCAAGAACTGGAATCTCTTTGCTGTAAACTTCTTTGTTGGAGGGGCAGGAGGCTCCCAGCTGTACAGAATATGGCAGTGAGTATTTGTTTACAGTGAATGTGTACTGTATGTGAGGAAATATAATCTAAGAAGTACATCTGTAAATAAATCAAGTATTTATCTGGACTACCTGGGCAAAGGTAAACGGGCGGGGGATGTTAGAGATTTGGTCAGTTTTTAAACAGACCCCCTCAATATCATGTTTTGCATCACTTCTGATATAAAGTCATTTACAGTAGCTTTAGTGTTCTCACTTATTCCTTATAACACACATTTTTGGACCAGTTGACAGCTCAACAAATCAGCAGGGAGAAATCTAAACAACACAGAAACCTTAGCTATGACGTTTATGCAATACCATATAATTAAAAGTGAAACTATCACTTAAAGGGATAGTGCACCCAAAAATGAAATTTCTGTCATAATTTTAAGCCTGTATGAAATTCTTAATGCTGTTGAACACAAAAGAAGATCTTTGACTGCTGTTTATTTGTATAATATTGTGCAAACAATAATTTTTTGTTCACTGATATTATACCTGCAGTGAACTTGTGGCTTGTTTTTCTAAATGTTAAAACGACTCCAATAGTATTGATAAAGCAGACTGGATCTCACAATATATTGTATAATTTAAAATGGAAGAAAAGTTACTTTAAGTTGGACACTGATTGTGGTGGATTTTCAATACATAAGCTGTTTCATTCAACACAGGTATAACCGGGAACAGAAGGCAAAACAGAAGGAGACTGCTGCACAAGCTTAATAGCAGTGCTGCCTAAAGTGCATTCAGAGGACCCAAAGGGACTCCTCCACTGGTACCCTAGAAAGTTCATCAATCATCCTAAGAGACTCACATTTTTATTCAGATAAACATTTCTTTTTAGTTCTGACCCCTGCATTGTACTGTGCCATTAGACCTCATAGTAACAATTACGATTGTTAACAACGCACAATGTGTTACTTATTCATGTTAGTATAATTGTACATTCTTCAAAATGTTTTTCTTGTTACATACTTGAGTTACCATCATAATGTTTTCCATGAGTGAATTTCTTAAATCAGCCTATGACATATGGTTAAATGAATGTCTCTGAATAAATTTTAAGACGGTCTCTTTCATTATATGTATTTCTTAGGAAATATTTATTAAACGACTGTAATAGATTTATTTTAGTTTTAGTTTTTTATTTGATTAATTTAATCAGTAATGAAGTTAATTCTTTGTTTTTATTTTTAAGACATCATGAAATACCTGCTGAACTGTATTGTAATATTTGACGTTTTTAAATCACAGCAAATAAAGTAACATAAAAAGTAATTAATTCACGAAAATGTAGTGTGCTGGAAGAGATTTTGGCACTAGCTCTGTTGCAGTGAAGCAGTGCCCCCGTGTGGTAATCCAATAAACTGCAATATTCTGTTATTTGATGCAAAATATTTAACAAGAGCAACGTAAAATTAAAGGCAGAATGGATCTCTAAATATAGTTTATAATGTCATTTGAAATAAATGCCAACTGCACCACCAGACCAAGCTTCTTGTACTACACTCGTTTTAATAATACTAATTTTAAAGTCACGTGATTGCATGAAACCTCAAATTGATGACGTAAAATTTTCCCACCAGAAAACCAAAACATTACTGTAGGATTTTATTTATTTATTATTTGCATTTATTTACTCACAATATATTAGCTTCTCAAATACGCCACATCCAAATTTCTTCTAGTAAGCCAGCCGGAAATGATGAGTTTTTTCATCAAAGGACAAGAGTCAGTAGCAAACGCGTCGCTGCGCGTTCATGTAGAACCAGTGACCCTTCAAACCTCGTGTCTGGCTGCTCTAGTATAGCTGCGGAGTGTTGACTTAAGTCTGTATTTTACCGTTAGCTGTGTTACTTTACTGCTGCTAAATGTTTCATTTTGTTGCCTTATTATATGGGTATAAACAAGGGAGTCGGCAAAAAAACAGCGCGTCAGGATCAGAGAATGTGTGCAGGTAGGTAAGCGCCATACATACGCTACATTTGTTTGTGTATTCATGCACAACCTCGATAAGACAAAAATAAATTAATATGCTTTTAATTTGTGACGTTACCGCGTATATTTACAGCAATGTGAAACTGCAGTGTTATTATTGTGAGTAGCAACGTTACACATACCGTTTAACACGGCAACATCGCTGGTTCGGTCATCCTCCAAAATAAATTATATTTTAGCTTGGTCTTGATATCAGCTAGACATCAGACTCGATAAACTGCAGTCGAGGACGACGGATGGCAAATACACAAATTGGTTTAGTTGAAATTCACTAAAATGCTAAGATCCTTCCGCCGTGTTTTTCTCTACAAAATATATGCTTGCTGTTAAGGCTAAACGAAGACCGTCTACAAAGTACACAATAAAAATAAAAAATCTTTAATAATTTTTGGATAATTTATTCTAAACATCGCGCTTCATACGAGTGACTGGTAGGAGCTCACATGAACTGGATGACGCGTTTCAACTTTCTCTTTTACACATCACGAGTTCTTATTTCCGAAGCTAATATGACATTTAATCCCTGAGTTTGAATTTGTATATATTTGCATTTATAAATTTAGAGTTTTTTTATATTTCAGTATTATTTCTGTATTGTATTGGGTACAACTTTCTATACAGTAAATCCAACATAAGCTTTATTTTAAAATACAACATAATACAACATCCACTTGCACCTGATGTTTACAAATCAAAATGGACAGACAGACTGTCCACAAAATTCAGTTTCCAATCAAATGCACATTAAAATCATTTTAAATTAGTTTTTTAATATCTCTTCCATTATGTCCTTTCTGTTTAGTGTGTGGTAATGGCCAGCTATGGCCCTCTTTAGTGCTGGACAGAGCATGACAGAGAGAGGACACCATGAAGAAATACCTGTCTAAATATGTACCTTTCTTCTCGCTTTTGGGACTGGCAGGACTTGCATTGGTTCTATGGAATATAACTATGCTGGAAGTAGGTAGAAGTTACATGGTTGACTGGTTTTTGTAGTGTGTTGGTGTTCAAAATTATCACAATCTTAAAGGGGACATATCAAGTGCTATAACTGGGTCCCCGTAGCTTCTATCAACCTAGAAAATGTGAAAAAGAACAACCCAGTAACTTAGTTTTGGTAAACCACTCTCTACAAGGTCACTGAAATTTGGCTCCCCCTGTGAGGTCAGAAGGGGATAATACCGCCCCTTAAAGGGACACTCCACGTTTTTGAAAATATGCTCATTATTCAGCCCCCCTAGAGTTAAACACTTTATTTTTACTTTTTTGGAATCCATTCAGCTGATCTCCGAGTCTAGCGCTACCACGTTTAGCATAGCTTAGCATAATCCATTGAATCTGATTAGACCATTAGCATCGTGCTAAAAAATAAGCAATCGCCACTTTTAATTTTCTGTCGGTCTTAGTACACAATGTAACTACAGAAGAGTCAAGTTTTAAATAGGAAAAATATCCAAACTCTTTGGTTATTTTTTAGCGCGATGCTAATGGTCTAATCAGATTCAATGGATTGTGCTTAACTATGCTAAAAGTTGTACCGTCATGGGCGTGTCTACTAACCGATTTAGTTACCTGGGTTGTGTTTGTGTGGGGCAGGTCTATCAAAACAAGGTCCAGATTCTATTGGGGTAGAGGTGTGTTTGTTTAGGTGATTTTAAATGTCAACATTCGCTTTCAGAGATCATGCACCCCGCCTTTAATCCGCACTATCCAACCACAGCACTGCCATTTAGTGCAGAGATCAGTTCATTTGCATTTAAAAGGACACCCAAAATGGCACATTTTTGCACACACCCACAAAGTGGCAATTTTAACATGCTATAATAAATTATCTATATGGTATTTAATTTTGAGCTAGAATTTCACATACGTGCTCTGGGGACACAAAATATTTATTTTACATATTTAAAAAGCCTTGTGAAATGTCCCCTTTAAATTAGGAGATATTGTCTTTGTTTATTATATGGTTTCCACAAAAGTTAATGACCTGTGCTGTTCTGTCAATCCAATCTGTCAATCATATCTCTGTAATGTATTCTAATGCTTTTGTGTAATGGAAACTTGCCCTGTTCCCACTGTAGAGCTGGAACTGTCAGACAGTTTCTACTTACCTTCAGCTCCAAAACAGCATACAGTCTGTCCTGAAGATCTCTGAAATGTTTCCTGTGGAATTCAACTACTCCTACTGTTCCCACCTTGGCCAGGAGCCCACTGAAGAGGAGGCTAAAGAGGAGAGATATCTTCTCAAATCCATCTCCTGGTCAGAGCCACCGGTTCTCGGACTGCCGTTGCGTCAAAGTAGTGATCCTGCACAAAGCTATTATATAATCCAAGACTCAGGGGAGCTGCAGGTTGGTGGGCAGCTGGTAGTAAATGTACAGATTAACAACTTTTTGGGTCAACCAAAAAAGCATGGAGGGGACTTCCTAGTCGCACGACTTCATACACCAGAACTGGGGGCAGGTGTGGTAGGACGGGTACTCGACCACAGAAATGGAAACTATTCTCTATTTTTTCCACTGCTTTGGCCTGGTGCTGTTCAGGTGGATGTGACCATGGTACATCCCAGCGAAGCTGTCATGGTCCTCAAGCGACTGCGAGAGGAGCAATCAGACCGTGTCTTCTTCAAGAGCCTCTTCCGCTCACGGTATCTCTCTGAGACCACTTTGTGCAATTTGTGTCTGCCGGTCAAAAAGCAGCCACTTTGCAACTACACAGACCCTTATACCGGAGAACCTTGGTACTGTTATAAGCCCAAATTGTTGGACTGTGACACAAGGATCAATCATGCAAAAGGGGGATATAAAAAAAACCTTCTTACATCATATGAGAAAAAATTCTTCCAAAGGTGAGTAAGATGTTCAACCTATTTTGCATTTGGAGATATCTTTATCAGGCATTAAAGATAAGGTTAAGAGTTGATTATCACCAATGTAATGCTAATATGTTATTGATGATTCAGTGATCACAAAAATAAACATAATGTTCATTACATTTTATCAACACAGCATTTACATTGTTTACAAAAATAGAAATTTAAAAAAATATATTTTTGTTTCAGAAGAGTTATTCAGCCAACAAGGCTTTCAGCCAATTCATGCATAATGATGTTCATAGATCTGCCAATTTTTTTTTGGCCTGGTATCTTTGCACCAGTATATATATAGACGGTTTCATAGGACGCACCTGTGCTGACGCGATACACGTCTGGATCCTAACTTTACCTCCGGTTTCATTTTTTTAATGGTCTGACTAGTTGCTAAACTGATCTCTTGAACAAATGCCTTGTCGAAAATAACAAATGTTTTGGTTTCCTAGGTAATCTGTGTGTGGTTTTTTTTGCTTGTTATATAAATAAACTACGTTTAAAGAACTTTGTTGTTATTTATTCTTAGCGGTTTACCGGAAGTTACGTGCGGACCACGACAGCTGCTTGTTTATGTTGTTACTGCTGAAACCGTCTATATGTGATAATTGTAATTTGTTTAAAATGTTGACTTCTTTGTTGATTTTTAAAGAGCCCCTGTTACGCAGCTAAACAAAAATTGTGTGTTTGGTGTAATACAATGTGTTGACATGGTTTACACACATTATTTTCCACACACCGTACAGAATTGTTGTTCCCCTTAGTGTCCATTTTTCCCAAAGCTCGTTGTTCTGAAAGCTGTGGTGTGCTTACTTTATACATCGTATATTTGAAGAGTTTCATTTCAAAACGAGATAACCACCATTTTTTTAATTGTTCAGAAATCTTGTTTTTTGGTTGTGCATTCCAATTAATATCAATTGAACTGCAGTTGGTTTGTTTTGATTTAAACCTTCATAACATAAAAATTGCAGCTAAGTAGCACCATAAAACAAAATAATAACATGATAACATAATAATAAACATGTTTTGACAAAAATGTTAAAAAATAGATTTATCTCGTTTTGCAACGAAACTCTTCATTTGTAACTTTGCATATCGCTAACATCAAGTTCTAAGACACACTTACACATTAAAGAAACTGTGAAATCATGAAATTCAGATGATAGTGGCTCTTTAATAAAACTTGAAAATGAGTGTGATCATATTAGTTATGATTTTTTTTTTTGTTCTAGTGCAGTAAATATAAAAATTCCAATACATGCTGCAGGGATGGACAATGTGACTGTTCTTCCTGCTTCTAAAGGTACTGTGACTGATTGAATTTCATATACATGATATTTACACTGTGATATTTACGCTGTGATATGTAAATCAATATGGGTCAATATGCAATTTTAGTAAAGCTATAGTTTGTAACTTTTATCTCTCTGTCTCCATCTCTGTTTAAAATTTGAAATTGCGGGTAATTTTTTTGAAAAAAAAAACCAACTGGTTTCCTGCAAAATCTGATCAAACAGCTCTCTAACACTAATTGTTTGTGTAACTGCTTAAAGGGAACATTTCACAAGACTTTTTTCAAGGTGTAAAATAAATCTTTGGTGTCCCCAGAGTATGTATGTGAAGTTCTAAGACGTGGTCCGTCATGTCTGGAGGATAGCCATGTCCATGAGAACTGTAATTGGACTTATGTTTTGGGGTTATTTAAGCCTGTTATAAGTATATAGTTCAAATTTAAAGTAAGTTAGTTGGTGATTTTGTTGTTTGAGCAACCTGCTAGCTAGGTTGCACTAGCCTGGCTCCGCCCTCCTATGTGCTTCCGCTTAATTTTCATTTCGCTTCAGTACTACGTCTGGGACTGCTCTCTCTGTAGAGTTTTGTTTTCTCCTGTAAAAATCTGCAGGACCAATCAGCGAACAGATGGGGGTGGCTAAAAACGATGACGTTGAGGTCGTGCGTCAGTATGAGTTGTAGTTCAGTAATGGCAGCGGAGAAAGACGTGAGAAAATCTATTCGGTCCGTTGTTGCAAAACCGCCGAATATACATAAGTAAAAGCCGGAGCAAGAACCGGGTATGCTAAGTTTTGTTTATTTGATTATTCTTACTTGTTGTTTCCGGCCGGTTCCGGTGCATGATATACGTCACGACCAAACGTTAGCGATTGCTTATGGCAGATTCAGAGTGACTCTGGGCAGATCCAATAGTTTTAAACTTCAACAGAGGACCCTCCTTAAAGGAGGTAACGCTTTGCAATGGAGCGTGGTCAGACTCTCTGTACAAATGAAATGAATGTACGAGAGTCTGGTTGGACCAGGCTAAGGTTGCACGTGCCTGTTGATTCGATATATTTGTTGAGCGCTCTTGCTCACATTATTTATGTGCATTATTTACATGCTACAGTAGTTACACTCCTTTAAGATAATGTAATTAATAGTGGGAAATAATTACAATCTTCGAGCTATCTATCATCGCTCGCCAGACGTTCTACAACATCTGTTTCAGTTTGTGTTTATTAACCCTTTAGTTTCATTTCATCACGCAGCTATTCCCGTTAGAGGTATCAGTTAAAAACATTTGATTAATTAATAATCTAATATGTATTCGTTTTCTGTCAGTTTCTTCGAAATTTAGTTTTTTTTTAATAAAAATATTTTCATTTTCATCATGACGTGTACGCCCCACCCCTTTGATTGCCACTCCCCCAGACCCCACCCATCAGCCTAACCCTACCACCTTAACTAACACATTTTCTGCGGGAAACCCTGGGCGGTATTATCATAATCTCCTTCTGACATCACAAAGGGAGCTAAATTTCAATTACCTTTTTTTCACATGCTTGCAGAGAATGGTTAACCAAATCTAAGTAACTGGGTTGATCTTTATCACATTTTCTAAGTTGATAGAAGCACTGAGGACCCAATTATAGCACTTAAACATGGAAAAAGTCAGATTTTCAAATCCAACTGTTTTATGTTAGACCAAAAAATGTTACAGATTGTAGCTTTGTTAATACAAATGTCCAGTTTAATGTTAAGCCGAAAGTATACTAGGGACGTCCGCGTATGCGCAGCGTCCGCATGACGTCATTTTCGTCATCAGGAGGGTCCGCGGCCGGCCGCGCGGAGCCCAAAATTTGAGACCGCGCGGACAGTGCGCATACTGTCAGCGTATAACAGCGCATGCGCGTGAAAATATTTAGACAGGACACTTCAGTATTAACAATTATACAAATAGGGTGGCCATTCGTGCCAGTTCCGCCGGATACGTCCCGAACATGTTTTCGGGTTCGTTCTCCGGAAGTCGCGTTGGTCGACCGCATACGTTATCAAGGTTTAATATTTCGGGTTTAATTTCAGAAAAGCAACCGTTACATTTCAAGGTAAGAATGAAACTACAATGATTGTATGTCTTAAAAGAAATAAATCTTAATTTTCGAATGTATTTTAACTGAAATGTGAGAACCTCGATGACGTATGCGGTCGAGCAACGCGACTTCCGGAGAACGAACCTGAAAACATGTTCGGGACGTGTCCAGTGGAACTGGCACGAATGGCCACCCTATATACAAAGGAAATGGACAGCATTTGCACACACACTATCGTTTTTCTTCTTTAACTTTTACTTCTTCCAAGAACAGAAAGCTCTGGAGCATGTTTGTTACCATAATCTTTAATTCCTGTTCTTTGTTGTTTGCTAAACTGTGTTTGCAATGGTGGATCAGTTATTTTTCTTTACCTATCCAAAGTTTTTAATGTACTGTAAATGTCACCAAATCAGTGCTGCCTTGACGGCCTGGTAGAGTAATAATTTGAATAAGAAATCATTTGTATTGCGTATAGTGTCGAACGCGGCCATCCGCGTGTAGCTGCGGGGAGTATACTCAAAAAGCTGCGCGGACGCGTGCACGGAAAAAAGGTGTACCACGGCCTTTAGTCAATTCATATAATGTTTTTTGCTTGTTGTTGGTTCTTAAGGTAAGATTCTGAATCCTGAAGTCACTTTGGATAAAAGCTTATTTCAGTTCTACATTTTCTTGTTTTTGTTCCTTAATTCGGTTTCACATTTTATTTCCCTTTTTTAAGACATGTCTGTTTTCTTGCAGGACAAAACACATGGAAAAACCTTGAATTTTCTGGGTTTTACTATCGAGGGTCATGGAGGCCTTTGACTGGTGTTGTCATGCGTCAGTTTAATGACTCTTCAGCTATAACTCAGTGTCTTAAAGGGAAGATGTTGTACATGTATGGAGACTCCACTGTACGACAGTGGTATGAGTATCTTGTTGCCCAGGTTCCAGGTAAGAGATATTTTTGTAACCACCCTTATAGTTGCTGTAAGGGAATTTAGTCGTTTCTTAGTCAGCTTTCACTATTGTACGAACCTCTCCCTTAAAACAAGAAACCAAAACCCAACAAATTGCCTGCAAAGTGCAGGCTAGGCACCTTTAAAGATTTATATATTGAAGTAGTATTAGTGGTATTCCAGAAAAATCACTTACTAAGTCTAAAATTGTTTGCATTTTTTCCTCTTATCCGCAATCCTGATTCTCTTTCTGTTTCTTACTTCCTCCCTTTTCATCTTTCAACACTACAGAGTTTAAGGAATTAAACTTTTACAGCCCAAAAAATGTTGGGCCATTCATGGCAGTGGATAGCAACCACAGCATCATGTTGAGGTACCGCTGTCACGGCCCACCAATCCGCTTCACTACCGTTTCCTCAGCTGAACTGCACTACATCTCTAATGAACTGGATGGTTTGCGAGGGGGCTCCGACACAGTGGTTATGATTAGCATCTGGTCACATTTCAGCACTTTCCCGGTGCAGGTCTACATCCGCCGCCTGCGGCACATCCGCCGAGCAGTGATTCGGCTGCTAAATCGTGAACCAGCAACTTTAGTGCTGATTCGCACAGCCAACCTTCAGAAACTTGACCCAGAGTCTAGCTTGTACAACAGCGATTGGTTCTCCCAACAGCTTGATTCGGTACTTCGGATCATGTTTAAAGGTCTGAATGTCCAGCTGGTGGATGCATGGGAGATGACACTTGCCCATCACCAACCTCATCAGCTACATCCCTCACCTGCCATCATATCAAACATGATTCAGTTCATCTTATCACACATCTGCCCGGTTAGGAGAAAGAGAAAGAGGGGTAAGCTAATGCAAGGCTAAACTTATACAGTATTTGAGGCAGTCTAATGCTGCATGCACATCGCCAGTGACTTATGGTTAACCTAGTAACAGTTATAAACAAATGAGTAACTGTCTTCTCATTAACTGATAATAGACAAATGATGTGAATTACACTGCCTCACTCCCACTGGTAGTCGCCCTTGAAAGTCGCTCATTATTTGCATAAAGTTGAACTTTTTTCAACTTTGTCACGTCCACTTCCTGTCACCAGAAGTCATCAAGATACATTAAAATGAACAAGATGTCGTCGCTCTGTTATTGCTAGCCGCTGGCGGTGTGCACGCAGCTTATGGGATGAGATCTTTTCCTATTTAATTAGTAAGAATTAGGGCTGGGAAATGCAATTATAAGTTAAGCAACATCATATGAAAGTTGCAATGTTTGTAATGCGGTTTTAAATTAGCTGTAAAGTTTTCAAAGACAAATACATTCTTGTGAAAGATGTCTTTGATTTTAACTTTGATGGCACAACATCCATTCCATAAATTCCATGAGTTCTAGATGCAAACTGTTCATTTCAGTGAATCAATCCAAAAATCAGATTCAAAGATTTGTCTTGTCATCAGACAAAATGTCTCATGTAATTGGCAATGACAATATCTTACTTTAGTTATTTTAGTTCACAATGCAGGGAAAACATCTTCAGTCATGATTATTTCCATTTTTGTTTTTAGGTGTTTTAGTTCTTACATTTATCCATGTCACCCTCTTTGACAGTGATGGTAGTTTAGTTAAAATTGTAGAACATCTGATTAAACAATATAAAGATTCATAACAACACTTTCAAATAGCTATCATGGCAGAATATAATATTGTAAGGCTATGCTAACCCCTCTTTGCTTTGTGTTGGCTTAAACAATTTGAATATTTTGCTAAAAAGATAAAAGATTGTTTAAAAATATGCATCCAAAAACATTTAGAGGTCTTTTTATTTTTTTAATGGTTAAAGAGGCAATACATTAAAGAAAGACCGCGGTAAACCCTAACCACTGTTTAACTGTAATTGCAGATTCCTATTGGGCTAGATAAAGCCACATTTGAAGGCAATAAGTATGTCAACAGGAAATGCATTCAGAAGTCTGCTGAATGGTCAACAGATATCTGCAGAATTGCATGCCTTTCATTCACAAGTTCAACACATCCTTCCTGCATTTGTTCAATACATTTCACCATGTTTAATCTGTTCTTCAGATTTCCAAAGCCAGCTTAGAAAATGTGAAAAACTTAGCAAGCAATGAACTGTAAAGTATAAGTAAATTTTTGTATGTAAAAAGTTAGGCATTCATGAGAAAAAAGAGGTATTAAAAGAGTTTTATGATATATGTACTGTATGAGTATCAGCACAGTGTATTCTTTGAAGGATCGCTTTGTAATAATGCTGTGTTAGCCTGTGGCTATATGGCGTTGCATGCGACTTTGGGAGCTTATTTCAATCAGCAATACATATGAAGATTTATGTAAGCATTTCTTCTGGCCAAATACAACCTGTAAACAGCGTAACCCTGAAATATGAAGGACACTCAGCTGCTTATTAAGTGCACATTTACCAGTTTGTCACACTATAATTGTCATCCTAAGATTTGTGATGGTTATATCATGTTTATTGCTTTAAAGTGCTGTACAGTATAAGCCAGTCACAGATAATATGAAGAGTTTGCTTCCAAAATGCGATAATTAAAAAAAAATGAGTTCCCACCAAAATCAGTATGTATCTGGTCAGCATTAAAAATAAAATTCTTAATTATATGCGAAATCTGATATCCGCCGTGTTATTCTGACTTTTTTTCCAAACCGCGACAAACGCCAGTCCTTTGAAAATCTAATTATGGATTTTAATTTTTTATGTTATTATACACTGTAAAACCTAAAAGTTAAAGGCGCTCTAAGCGAATTGACGCGTTTTAGACCATAAAAATGTTTTTGTTACATACAGCAAACATCTCCTCACTATCTGCTTGCTGCCTGTCCGCTGATCAAACTGTAAAAAAACGCGATCTCTGTAGACAGCTCAGGCTCGACAAACGGCAATATCAACATAGTGGCCAAACCTAGCACAACAAAACATAACAAAGTGTTCCAGCCAATAAACATCTAGATGGTTTTGGGTGTGGGAGCGTTCTTGAAAGCACGGACGGTTGAGTGAGGGGGAGTCTTTAGCTATGCTCCGTTTGTTTGAAAACAGTTCAAACATCAACAGGTAGTGACGTCGCAAATTATTCGCTTAGAGAGCCTTTAACTCAACTCAAACCATTTAAGTAAACCGGTTGCATTAGTTTTGAAGCACATACATTTGAGTACTGTGAACTTAAACTAATTGTGTCATGTGCAGTTATGCACTTTTATTTAAAAGCACACTACTTAGATGTAAGTGCATAATTGCACATGACTCAGGTTCACGGTGCTTAAATGTATGTGTTTTAAAACTTAAATGGTCTAGTGCGGCCGATTTGCTTGGATGGTTTGAGTTGAGTTGACTGTTAGGTTTTACAGTGTAACCTAAAGATGCCATGTGAATGTTTGTATCAGAAAGTACTAGTTGTCACTTTTTTGGTATTGAAAACACATTTTTACCCAAATTAGTCAAAATGGATTTATTGCGTTTTGGAACCAAACTCTTCTAAGCGTTTTTGTTTACAATTCTTCACGTGCCTTATTTAACGTTATTGTTTCAATTGTGTCACATGTGGTTTGTGCGATTTGCAGGTATAAAACTAAGGTTATACAACTGAGGAAAGGTGCAGAACCAATATTGTCAATGTATGAAATGTTTTGTCCATCTTTTGTAATTCATGTTGTGAGATCAGGAAAAATGTCTTCATTACCTGTAAACTCAGCTTATTTATATTTACAATATTATAGCACTTTTAAAGCACCCCACAGCTCATTAAACAGAAAGTGCCGTAATTAATGTTTGTTCTGCAACTTTAATACACTACGGCTGCGTCCGAAAACTCTAAATTGCTGCCTGAGGCAGCTTTCCAAGGCATCAAGGCATGTCCGAATTCAATGTTAGATTTACTTCCTGTCTCCTGAGATACCTATGCGTGGGCTTGCAATAAGAATGTCATTGTTCGAGCCTGGTCGAGTTAGAAAAAATAAAATGGCAGCCAATAAAGCGACTCACTGGAGCACAAATGTGGTGAAATACAGGTAGAATTTCACTTTTTACACCTTTTAAATGCATTTCTAGAAACTAGTATTGTAGTTTTCAAATATGTGATTACTTATCACAAAGGCGCTCTCTGTTTATATTTCAAACACGCTGCCTTTGAAGTGTGTCCGAAAGTCTTTCTCTGAGCTGCCTTCATGCCTCCGAAGTCATTTCCTCAGGCAGCAAGGCAACAAGTCACTGCCTTGAGTTTTCGGACGCAGCCTACTTCTGGGTTGGCCATAGGCCACAATAACAAACCAACAGAAATTTATCTCAAAACAGGAAATTCGTCTCAACCGATGATGCCATTACTAAAATGCTTTCATAGCACATTGAATACCACAACCTATTAAATTAGCTTGTGCAACTTTTTATGGCTACAATGTACTCCTAGTAAACCTAACTAAAGTCTTCATTTATTTTTTTAGGTTTATTGTTTCTACATAAAGTCATCCTTCATAATGTAAAGAACATTCTGTAAAAATATAACACTGAGTGCGTTTACATGCACAGTCTTACGCCGATTATGCTTAATAAACTGATAACACGTGGGGTCATGTAAACGCGTAAATCGTTTTTCTTTAATCGGGGAAACCCCATAAACGGCGTACGCAAAAACCGATCGGCACAGGTAGTTTTTTGCTCATTACGCCGATTTCGCGTGGCATGTAAACACCTTAACCGGTGTTGTGTCGAACTCAGTTCCCCCTATGTTTCCCTTTAGTGTAGTGCTTTTATAGCGTTTTCATCACGTTACATTTAGAAAGATTAAAGATTTGAATTGGTTATACTAAAAAGGCATAATATCATGTATTTTATAATACAATTAATTAAATATTTCATACATTTGACAGTTTTCTATTAGGGTATTTCTTTTAAAATATAGCCTGTCTTTTTCTTTTTTTTCCCTTTACTGGTTGTTTTAAAAATGTAATGTTTGCATACATAATTAAATAAATATTATACATATAATATGATTCATACTGTAAAAATAATTGACTTACCATTAAGAACAATACAGATACATTACAGAAATGCACACATACATCTCAGTAGCCATTAAAACTTTAAATATATAAATAATAAAACCTATAACGTGATAAAAACCCCATTAAAACACTACACTGAAGGGAAAAATAGGGGGAACAGACTTCGACACAAAACCTGCTTTCTCACGTTTTTTTTTTTTTTTTTTTATGCTTAAACAAAAAATATACATAACAGTACAATATATGGAAAAGAGTACATAACATAACATCGTGGGTTACATTACATAAACATAAATATAAAGATAATTAAGTTAGCTGAAAGGATTGACACCATTGAAGAGTCTTACAAGCAACAGTATTTTTTGAATTCCTCAAGGAAATTAAATATATATCAACATCTTTCTTAAATATGAAAAAAGAAGGAGTTTTCTTTGAGAATTTGCATTTGTGAATATAAAATTTAGCAAGGAGAAGCAGCAGGTTAAGAATAAATTTAAAATGACAAGGGTCTAATCTCATAGTTTCACCAAAGAACACAATTTTTTGGTTTAAACAGAAATTTTCATAAAGACATCTTTTAACAAAATTTGAAAAGTCAACCCAAAATATTTTGCAGTATATACATTCCCAAAATAAATGAAGGATTGTCTCATCAGCCTGATGACAAAAGGTGCACAAGGGGGAAATATTATTATTAAATTTAGCAAAGTTATAATTAACTGGGTAGCAATTGTGTATAATTTTAAAGGAAATCTCAACCACTTTATTAGGTAAAAATATTTTTTCCTTAAGAAGCCAGAAATCTTCCCATACTATATCATCAAATGTATTATTCCAAAAGCTTACGCAAGCAGGTAAAGATATCTGATCTCTGTTAAGGATTGAGCGAATTTTTTTGTTTGATATACTACTGAAAAGATTTTAATCAACAAATAGATTAGTATTATCAAATATAAAAGAAGAACATAACAGACCTTTAGGGCCAGGATTGACTAAAGGTTTCACACAATCAGGAATTGCCCCAAAAACAATGGCATATCCTCTTGGGGGGACTGGAAAAGAAAAAACTTGCATAAAATGTTCATAAGAGAGCAAGACACCCCTCTCATCTAACAGTTGCTTCACTAAAAGTATATTTTTATCAAACCAATTATTTAAGAAAAGAGACTTATTTTTATATTTAATATTTTGGTTGTTCCAGATAAAATAGTTATGTGGAGAAAATTTATAGTTATATATCAGGGAGCAGCATATTAAGGCCTGTTTATGAAAACTGGACAAAGTTAAAGGTATTTTGGAAATGTTATAATTGCAACGCAACAAAAAATGCAAACCTCCAACTGAACTAAAAATATAATTTGGGCTTTCTCACGGTTTTGTCCATGTGCGCATGTCTCCGCGTATGAAAGATAAATGACACGCGGAAGTAAGCGCAAAGTAACGCATAAAAGTATCCGCTCGACTAAAGCAGTTGGCAGAGAAACTGTTAAAATAGCAGCTCATGTTACATTTACAGGTTCTGAAGACACGAGAAGAGATACAACAGTACAGCTTAAGACAAATATGCCATTGACTTTTTGAACGACTGTTGTGTACTATAGGTGGTGACGTCACTGCCTGCGAGAAAACTGATAATTCTGCAAGTCCCATGTAAACGCAGTTGTCTGCATAGCCGGCTTATTGATTTGCATGTAAACGCATGAAAACAGTTTTCTGTAATAAGCCGATTTTGATAGTTATCAGCATATGCTGTGCATGTAAACGTACTCATTGATATCTTTAAAATTGACTGCGTAAGATCGTGTCGAAAATTGAAGTCATAGTGAAATTGGTTTTCACAGGCAGGGTATAGGCTACATGCCGTGCTAATGCAAGCCTGTACCAGCTGAGCTATTGAAACTGTGATACAGTCATATTAACACGAAACAAAATGTTAAATAGATTTTTATTTGAAGATTCTTCCAAAATTTGTAGTCTTGTAGCATATTATATGCAATCTGAAATAAGCATTGTTGCTTCATATTGCCCATTTCACTAAGGCAGGTGGTCGCACACTATATTTGATGCAATGGCAACCCTCCTCCCATTCACTATTGTTTGATAAAGGTCACAGTAGCTTGCGGCATTGATCAAGCCATGTTATTATGTTTGGCTGCTCAGGATGCTCTATAAGTAATTTAACTACATAAGATTTAAGAAACCAACAGAGCCCCTCTGTATGTATTCTTATGTTTGTTTTGTGGTTTCCTTTTTAGTATACGTTTAAAAAAAACAGGCTGTGGGTTTCCTGTACTCTTTAGTAAGCAAGGTTACATGCAGTTTTATGTGACTATAGTTAATAAACTGACAATGTGCAAGGTCACGTTAACATGTAAAACGTTTTTCTTTACCGGAGAAAGGCCAAATATCTTATCCTACTGAAATAAAGCTGGTTTGCTGGTTTAAGATGGTCCTCCCAGTCTGGCAAAGCTGGTGGGTTGAGATTAGAAGCATCAAAGCAAAGGGGTGGTTTCCCAGACAGGCATTAGCTTAAACCAGGACTAGGACTTTGTTAAATTAGGATATTTAAGTGATTTTTAAAAGCATACATTATAAAGAAACACTACAGGTGTGCATCTTGAGACACAACACTCGCACTGATATATTTTAAGATACGTCAGAGCAAGTTATTTTCGATTAAGACAGTACTAACATTTAAGTTAGTCTGGGACTAGGTTTAAGCCCTGTCTGGGAAACGGCCCCAATGACAATGTCAAGGACTGAAATCAGTCAATATTAAAAATATCAAGGTTATATTTTACAGCTTGTTCTTTACATTATCTCCCAGTTCCACAGACAAAGCTTAAGGTTAGTTCTAGACTAAAACACGTGTTTGAGCTGTCCCCATTGAAAATAACTTGCACTGACAGATCTTCAAATATGACAGTGCCATGGATTTGTCTCAAGATACATACCAGTAACGTCTAGTAAAGGCATGTTTATAAAAGATGGTCAAACATCTTAATTTAACTAAGGCCTAGTTTTGGCTTTAGCTAAGCCTTGTCTGGCCTATGTATGATTATTTTAAGTAAAACATGAAAAATAATGCTGGGTTATTACAGACTGGGTCTTAAATATACATATGAATATTTAATACATAAAAATAACACAATTGTGTGTTTAGTATTTAACAAATATTTTTTAGAAAGAACCTGCACAAGCTAAATAAAATTATTATACAAGTTAGTAGTATAAGTTACCCTTTAAACCCATGGTTATTTCCTGCACTGTCAGAAAAAAAGTCAAAAAATATTTCCTAGCGGTCACCTGGCAGTACCCTTTAAAAAGTCCTACTGTAATATGTACCATTTAGGTACATATATGTATACATTTGTACTAATGTGCACTCTTTGGTACTAATATGAACTGTTTAGGTACAAAAGTGTACTTTTTCCAAAGGGTACCGCCAAAGTAAAAGCTAGGGACTATTTTTTGGAAGAAAAAAAATCTAACAGTGTGAACAGTACAATTTCAAAAAATTAGTTGAATTAAAGGTGCGTTGTGTAAATTTTAGCAGCATCTAGTG